>NC_137459.1:257114099-258600614 GCF_964235325.1 Thermobia domestica | reverse complement strand
CTCCTCTCATACCTTCTTCTTCTTTCTCACTCTTTCTTTTCCTATTTCTAAAAAACTGAAGAGAGGTCATGACTGGGAGTTGTCGCTAATGACATGGTCATTAAATCGCTTTGACGTTTCTCTTCGGAAGTCCGGTATGAATTAGTAAATCCTATAACAAATATCTGAAGTTAGAATATCGAAAAGTTCATTTATTTTAATTTTACATATTTTGGCTAAATTACTCACTTACAAAGATTTCAATTCAATTCACAAAGTATAGCGACTCCCCGTTCCCACTCACGATTTTATTCTTATTTCACTGTATGCAATTCAAACAAAATCGTTTGAGCCTTTTTCGAGGAAACTGCAAATTTCATTTTTCACAATTCAGTAAATTACCCTTAATTTTGGAGGCAGGAAGAAAATTCGAATCTCTCCCGTAGGAATCTAGCTGAAATCTATCGAAATCTTGAAATCGATTTTTTTTTTTTTTTTTTTTTTCACGATCACCATACTTCCTTCTCTCCTATCATCGCTCGAAAGTAAAATTGAACGCTGCGCGGTAGATGCAGATTCAGTTAAATGCTTACTGCTAAGTAAGAGAGAAAAATTGATTACAATTTATGATGTTTACCATGTCCCCAAAATATGACAGACTGTTTTCTGTTTTCCTTTAATTTGTAAATCCCTCTACTCCCCCCTCAATGCATATACCTGGTTCTTAAAGAAACAAAACAAATCATGGATATGATAGGTGTTCCTTCTGAAATACGAATAGTAAGTTAACAATGAACGTAATTCAAAGAATAAAACAATAAAACAACCAAGAAACGAATATAGGCTCCGACTTACCGTGCCAGCGTGCTAACTAGTCCGTTCATGATTAGTCACACATTTTCATAACAGTCTCACCACTTCACTCTCAATTTTATTGAATTCATACGTAAGAATTGTAGTGTGGGTAAAAATCTTTTGTTTCGTTTACTTCTCATGAAAGCCAACTTGTTCATTTCAATCGGGTTCGACTTTTGGAAAGCCTTCTTTGCTTGAGAGCACTTAATCATTTTTTTTTTTTTTTTTTAATATATTTATTTCATGTCACTTAGTGACTTCTTCAATTTTATTTCCTAGTGCTCTTGGCTCGGCCCCTTATCTTATTGACGATTATGAAGAATGTCGTTTAAGTCAAACCTCACGAGGTCTCTCAAGTGCCCTGAGACATTAGGGACATAAATGAGAGAAAGAAATAGTGATACAACAATATTGAGATGAATTTTTACTGTCATGTATGATTGTTTGGAAAAGAGTATTTGTTTCACATATATCACAGCAGTCCGATTCCAGTACTGTTCTATGAGTCCCAAAGTCGCCCATTTTTCTTCATGATGTAGGTACTGGCTTATTAACAATACCAAACTTCGGTGCTAAAATCAGGAAACACAGGTTCCACACTAGTAATAATAATAATAAAAAATAATATAGAAAATTGTATTGCATCATTTTGTAATTGTCTAGTTTGCTAGTTTTAGCAATTAAGTTAGAAATGTGGCCAAGATGGTATGAATTATGAATATTATTGTTTGTTTAAGATAAATACTCTATCAGAATATTAACCTATTTCCATTTTTTTCTTTCTTTAGTTGCTGCTGAATTTTCGGTTGTCAGAGCTGCTACTTTTATGCAGAAGTGAATTTTTTTTTTTTTTTTTTTTTTTTTTTTTTTTTGTACATTTTAGCTAAGTACTGACAAGGACATTAAAATTAATATCTCAACTTTATAACTAATATTTTTCCCACATAAAGAGTGAAAAGTAACTGACTGGACCGGAAATCGAACCTGGGATCTCAATCATACTGTGCCGATGCGTTCATCACTACGCCACCCAGTTCCCTTCTTAGAACTGCCGCTCGCTCTCTCACTCTCGAGGTCGGTGCTCTCAACTCGGACCACGAGGGTTGTACCACATACCCCTGCTGTGATTGAACAATCCTGTGTCCATATAACGAGCACCTTATGACGGTGCGATTTCGTATATACTAATGAAAGGAGGAAACAACCGATTTCTTTTTTATTTTACTCACCAAATCCTCTATAGTTGAGAATTTTAATGGAAAAAGTGACTGACTGGACAAGGACTCGAACCCAGGACCTCCGGCATACCGTGCCGATGCGTTAACCATTACTCAGTCCGCTTCCCAGATATTTTTCCATTCCTTCCTTTTGTCCTCTCATATGAAATCAAAATCTGTTGTCGCTAGGTCTTCGGAGTTAAGAATATTAAACTGAAATAATAATAATAATAATAATAATAATAATAATAATAATAATAATAACTCTACTTCTAGCTAAAAGACTTGGAAGAAGGCCATAAGCGCGATAATAAAAAAATTCAGCAACAATTCTTACAGTGCAGTTCCAGATTCTGATAGTCTTCCTAGTGGTACCTTGGAAATCTGTAACAAATGATCTATAAACTGTATTAAACATTTTATAATAATAAAATTAAACATTAATAGGATATATCTTTATTTTGTATTTGTAGGCCCACTGGATGATCCATGTACTAAAATTATCAGACACAAAGAGTCTTGGAAGGCTAAGGCCGACGTGCTGAAAAGGTCATTAATTCAAGATAAAAAACTCGGTGAGTTCATAGTGTTTACAGTGTGTTAAATAAACGAACAACAAAGAGGGTCAACATGTGATCATGTTCGGAAAACAAATATTTTGTAGTTTTTCAAGAATTCTATTCTCCGTTCCACCTAACCTGATATGATCAGAACCAACTTTCTTCCCTCCATATCCTCGCTTGGGGTCTGCTAAACATATATATCCGTAACGTAACGTAAGTATCCTTGTCACATCCACCAATCCTCGTACGCACAAGTTTCGAATGTAGTTAAACACATAAAGAACTTGCATCGATTACTCGCTTTGCTGGGTTAAAATGAAAATTTAAATGCACAACTTCGTATCTCATGTGTTTGGTACCCGTGAAATATGATGTTTTAGTTTTTAGTAGCATCGATTTAAACGACATCGAAAAGGTCACTGTTGGTCTCAGCGACACCGAAAACTATGGATTAGACACTAATATCGGCCATTTTCGATCATTTTTATATATCTCCCTCTCCTCTTCCTCCATGTTGCGGAGCACGTCATCGGAAATATCACCGGTCATCTTAGCAACCCCGAAAACTATGGATTCGAGACTAATATGGGTTATTTTTGATCAGCTTTATTTATTTCAATTGCTACCCTCCCCAAGACGCGGGGCTGAATTTGGATGTAAACGGGATCGTAAGTGTCACTGTTCATCTCGGTGACCCCGAAAACCATGGATTCGACACTGATATTAGCCATTTTAGATTATTTTTATATATCCCCTTCCTCCCCCAAGTTTCAGTGCTGAATTTGGATTTAATCATCATCAGAAGTGTCACTATGCATTTCAGCGACCACGAAAATTCTAGATTCGACACTAATATCGGTCGTTTTCGATAATTTATAAATGTTCCTCCCCATCCTTCCTCTACTAAGTTGCACCGACAAAGTGATATGACAAAATCATCACAGGCCCGAATCTCATTTATGCTGAAAATTTGATTGAGTTCGGTCGGGTGGTTCAAGAGTTATTAAGTTTTATTTACTTTTACATATATTCCCCTCTCCTCCCTTTCCCCTAAGTGCTATTGTCATAGTGATATGACAAAAAACGTTCCAGGACCGAACCTCATCTATATTGAAAATTTGATCGAGATCGGTCTTGTGGTTCAAGAGTTATATGTTTTATTTTTATTTTTTTTTTATCTCCCCCTCCCCTAAGTTTTACCGTCAAAGTGAATAGCTAAAAAGCACTCCCAGGCGAAAACCACATCTACGTCAGAAATTTGATCGAGATCGGTCGGGCGGTTCAAGAGATTGAGAGTCACAAACATAGTCACTTTCAATTTTATAGTATAGATTAATTGTACCTCGTATCTTCCATCATAGCACATATATACTTTTAAAGACATTATTACATTTAATTCTATAAGTAAGATAAGTACCTATTTCTGTAGTGTAATTATAAATTTAATTTAATATTGATCGCTCTTTTAATTGTCTAAACTTGCGAGATTATGTTAAAATCTGAAATGAGAAAACGTCCCTGATAGATGAGTAAAAATTGCAACCAATGACAAGATTGCGGATTATAAGGTACTTAGTATTTACATGATAATTTAATCTTACGTACAATCTAAATATCATCATATGAATACAATAATAGAGCACTAACTAATAACAGCGGAACTTCATTTCATGAATGAAGGGAGGTGCTCATTGGAGAAGACACCGTACGTAATGCAATAAAAAAGGAAAAAGGTGCCCTACATTTGGGATAGGGTATAAAAGTCTCAAGGCTGCGTGGAGGCAAAACTGCATACTTACTAGTCTTCGACACATACAGGAGATGATGTAGTCAGCAACACACTCTGACTGCATTTACTCTCGAAGCTTTTAGGTACCCATAAGCTGCATAAAAAAAAAAAAAAAAAAAAAAAAGATCGAACACGTTTCTCCCAGTTGGTAGATAGAACCTTACCGGCTACGCCATTTAATGAAATACTTTACGCAATATACATGGCGGGCAGGCAGTAACTTCCTTTTTCCTAATGTTTATATCTCGAAATTTATGTGAATATTTACTGTGGAATTTACGCTGTTTTATTGTGTCACGTATATAATTATATTATAGTTTCATGTTAGGAGGGCACGGTAGCTCAGTGGTAGAGCGCTTACCTCTGGTGAGTGGGATTCCTGGTTCGATCCCCAGTCAGGTAAGTTTGTGATGGACAACATCGTGTCCGTGGGTTTTCTCGAGTACTCTCGTTTCCTTCTACATGATCATTCCACCAATTCTTCCATCAAAATTCTCTTGTCTTAATCATCGTCTCTCTCAACCTAAAGGGCATAATCGTGAGATGTTAAATTTAAAGATTTTATTTAAAGTTAAAAATTTCATGTTTTGTATCTGGTTTCTTGATGGTTTTATTCATATGTGAGAAACAACTATTCTGTTGACCACTAAGGTACGACAAAAATAATTTTAAAAATGCAAAATGGAAACATTACAGCAGTCATTTCCAACTTGATGCTCCGTGATGTCACAGTTTTCACCTCGATTTCTCAGTAAGTCACTCACACAGAGCAAGAAAAAGGCAGCAAAGCTAACATAACAAGACATTGACAGGCAAACAAGGCGTGGGTGGTGGTTCCGTAGATACACTAGGTGTAGATTCATGACTAATCAAACACTGGCTGTCTTGTTTTATTCCATTTCATCTACTTCGTTCTCCCCCATTTTTGCTCAATCTGTTCCTTTTCTCCTTTCTGATCGTAAAAGCCATCTCCTATGTCGTACATGCTGGAGTTGGAAATGACTGCATTACAGAAATGGTTAAATTCGGTTACCCTTTACATCGAACAGAATTAATTTTACAGTGGAGCGATAACTAAAAGAAGTGGCAGTAAGAAAAATCCTCTAGAGCGAAAGAATTGATTAGATATCCAACTATAACTTGATATTTCTAGTAATCTTAAATTGGCTCTACGAAAATAGTTTGAACATTACCTCGTTATCTCCTAAAGAAATAGAAATGTTATATACCAGTTACAAGAGCTACTTCGTAGAATCAGATTTTTTTTCAGGCGTTCAAATAATATATATAGTTGCGGTGAAATTTGTTCCGTATGACGAAAACGCTGAAATATGAATCAAAAAGCATATCAGGAAAGCTAAAAAGAATACAGCCATTTCCACTGTATCATACATGTTTGCTGTAATCGAACCACGAAGGTAGTCAAGTTAGTGTGCATCGTAAGTCAAAAGGTAAATTTCAAATCGAAATTAGAAAAAAAAAAAAAAAAAAAGCTTCCTCAAGCACGGGGAAAATAAATGTATTTGAATCCCCTTCCCCCTTATTGTGCGCACTGCAATGAAAGTGTAATTATAAAAATCCATAGTAAACTACTTTTTGCCATAAATGTTGAACTCCTCTGTCCCCCTTATGCCCATAATCAATATAATATAATAAAAACCTTGACGCAGTAACTGGCTATGTTCCAACATTCATTTGAAGCGGGTAAGCCATTTTCCGTGATGCGATCACAAACAACAGGCAACATCTCTTCCAATGTGGCGAAAATATATAGAAGATACACCTTCCCCCCTTAAAACCAAAATTTTGGAAAATACTATATCAGATGTCTGCTCACTTGTAATGAAGAGTTTGAATACTGATTTTCATCTTCCTGACTTGATAGGCTCATGAGATACTCCACTTTCCACATTAATTTAGAACCCCGTACTCCTTTATGATATGCACTTAAATGAAAGTACTGATTGAAACCTATCACTAGGTAGATATTAAATATGTTCCAAACTTCATTTCAAAGGTTTCATCTATTTTCCCGTGATGCAGTCACAAACAAACGACACCACCACTTTCAATGCGGAGAAAAAAAAAAAAAACAATAGAAAATGCATCTTTCCTTTTAAAATGGAAAGTTTAAAAAACACTTCTGACACGTGTCTCCTATTTCCAATGACGAGTTTATGTCCCGAATTTCATCTCCTTAACTTCAGGGAATTTTGTGGTACGTTATTCTGGGCAAAAGGTTTGAATTCCTTTTACTTCCCTTAACATACGTATTTCAAGAAATCATTTTCTTGATCATTGCTTATAACAATAGGAGTTTTCTGTCCAATCCTCTCGTTTCTAGATGTATTAAAATGGCCTTAATTTTCAGTGAATCGCTTTCACTCTTCCGTATAATCGTATATATTGCTTCCCTTCCAGGAAGGAATTATTTTTACTTAATAGTTTGTATAACGCATTTCATACCTCTAACTTAAGCAAATCCTTACGTAACCCATTTTCTGAATAAATAATGGGATAACTTAATATATAAATTGTCCGCCTTTCTCTCTTTAGAAACGGAATTTTCCCAGACACTGAAATACGTATTTAGTTACTTTTATTTAAGAGTTAATATACCGAATTTTACATCCTTACAATGGGCACTTCCTCAATAAAGGAAAGAAAATTTGAATATTATACTACTGATCACATTTTCTTCCCTAAAGAGGAAAATTATCCAAAATTCTGAAACACGTACCTCATTATTTCTATTTAAGAGTTTATGTACCGAATTTCACGTCTCTAACTTAAGTAAACCCCGCATATGGCACTTTGTGAATAAATAAAGGGAAATTTCAATATTATATATTCAATATTACCCCCTTAGGAGCAAATTCTCAAATCTGCTCAAACACGTATTCTCTTATTTTTAGCTGAAAGTTTATAAGCCGAATCTCACACTTCCAATTTAAACGAACCTTCACATTGGTCACTTTCTCAATAAAAAAAGATAAAGTGAATGTTATAAAATTGAACCCAGTTTACCCTCTGAGAAGCGGAATTTTCCAGAATGCTGGAACACTAATCCCTTATTAGGAATTGATAAACCGCAATTCACATCTCCAACTTAAGCGAATCCCCACATTCGGCACCTTGTGAATAAATAGAAGGAAATTTCGATATTAAAGAAATTGTGCCCATTTTCCCCGTTAGAAGTGGAATTTTCGAAAATGCTGAAACGCATATTCTCTTTTATTCAAGAATGTATATACCAAATTTTACATCCTTATTTTAAGCAAATCCTCACATTAGGCACTTTTTTAATAAAGAAAGGAAAATTTGGATATTGTAGTAGTATCCCAACTTTCCTCCCTTAGAAGCAGTATTTTCGAAAACGCTGAGAAACACATTCCCTTATTTCTTTATTTAAGAGTTTATATACCGGATTTTACATATCCAACTTAAATGAATCTTCATATTCCGCACTCCCTGAATAAATGAAGGGAAATTTCAATATAATTGAAATTCCTCTCTTTTTCTCTTAGGAGCAGAATTTTCACAAACGCTGAAATACATGTTTCCTTAGTTTTAATTAAAATTCTATATACTGAATTTCAGATCGCCAACTTAAGCAAATCCTCACATTCATAACTTAAAAAAGGAAAATTTGAATATATTAAAAATGTCCCTATTTACACCTTTGGATTGGAATTTTCGAAACTTTTAAACACGTGTTCCCTTTTAAATGAAGAGTGCATATACCAACTTTTATCTCTCTGATGGCAGGGATTCGTGAAATACACTATTCTTGAGAGAAATTTTGAACCCTTCTTTACCTCTCCTTAGAATAGGTATTACTAAAAATCCTTCCGTAGCCCTTACCTTCATAATAATGAAAGTATTTTCTCCAAAATTCACCTTAATAACTATAGTAGTATGGATTGGGTGATGGTAATCACCCACCTCTATTATAGTTTATAAAATAAACTTAAATGCAGAACAAGGTAATTGAAATAAAATTGACATTTTATAACAAATATTTTATTAAAGAACAAAACTATCCGCGGCATCTGTTTTTAAGTCATCCTACTACAATGTGGTTTCATGGCTTCACCACAAGAATCCAGCAACCGTCTCATCCTTGCCATTTTATACGCATGATTGGCATATACTATATCAGGTTTCTCATGTTTATTTTTAACGCTTAAAAGCAACCATTTAAATTTTTATTTCCGTGTGAGGATTTTCAAATGACGTTTGTTCGCAGTCATTAAAGATCATGTCGAGATTTTGTGAAAAATAAGATTTCTTCTCTGTAAATACCATTTGCTCTTCCATTTATACATAACAGAATCAGTTACTAACGTTGGTATCAACTTCGCACGTTTTCAGCAGCTAGCTGACTCTCATCACACCTAAGGTAAAAGTTCTTTGAATTTACAAAATACCGAAAGTGTGTTTAAGTTTTTCTACATTTTAACTTCTTGCATCAGAAACAAGGAAGGAAACTTCCACCTTTCTTTAATAAGCAAGCCAGAGTATATTAGCCACAGTAATGGCTAAAAATGTGCTAATAAAAATCATCTAGAGAATGTAATACACAGGTTAATAGCACTTGTCCTCTACGTTATACAGTTTAGTTGATTTTTAGTTTTACGTCCGGTTCAGCAGCGAGGCCATATGATACGTGGACCTACTGATTAACGTGGAATCCAAACCACATGAGCTCCCGCCTGGATTCGAACCCGGGTCTCCCACGCCAAAGGCACGTACGCTAACCGCTTAGCCACGTCTACGTTATACAGATATACATTATAAGCAATAGATGGCTATGAAAAGGGATGAGGAAAAATTATGTAAACTAAAATTTGGAATTTTGCAGAAAATTTGATCGTAACGAAAGGTTACAGTTAATTTACCCAAATTTCCTGATATTTGGAGGTTGCTGAAAACTTGAAATTTCGTTTTCATCTTTTAATTGGATATTAAATGTTTCATGTTATGTGCTGTATTTTCAGTCCCTTCTGTCCTTCTAAGAAAATATCGTAATTTGGCCCGAAACACAAAGAGGGATCGTGTATAAGGTTACGGAGCTATGAACAGCTCCAGCGCAGATTTGACAATATTTACCTTCTATTATTTATTTCTTTTATTATTCAAATTATGAGAGCCTACTTCAACTCTGGTTAATCTTTTTGTTTTGGTAAGCAATAGTTGAAGAACTCTTCATAAGGAAATCGCGTGATCTAAAATTTAGAATTTATTCACAGTCCATTTCTTGTATATTGAAGTTACAACTCACCAGATGATTCGATTAGGTGACCCATACATCATAATCGTAATTCTAAAGTTAGCAGGAGGTTTCTTAATACGAGGTATTTTAAGTAACGAATTAAAAAAAAAAAAAAAAAAAAAAAAAAAAAAAAAAAAAAAAAAAAAAAAACTTGTGTTCTGGGCTGATATATCTACAAGACACATTTTTGTTAAATTATACGAATTTTAGCATAATTAATGTATAATATACTCTAGTTATTTGATTTCTGCAGAAGTCTTTTTTTGTTTATTTCCTTTTCTAATAGACATTTTGGATACGTATTAAAAAAGAGAAAAAATCTTACCCAAAATCTCCATAAAGATTAATTCCACAAACAGTTTCAAGTCATTCTTATTTCTTCTTCAGAGTGACTCATTAAGTTGCGTTGCTCTGCATTATATATTAATGAGATTTATCATTATGATAAATCCTAATATTTAAAAGCGTAATAACTGATTTATAATTAATTTGTGTGGTATTTTTTAGTTTTTTTTTTTTTTTTTTTTTGTGATGGAAAACACATCAACGTGCTCTTTTCTTGAACACTATTTTCTTTAATGAGATTTTCTTTTTACAAATTGGTATACATGGAATAAGTCACACAATTCTTGTGATTAAATAATATTGTTCTGCTAATTTCTGGGTTCCAGTTGAAATATTTTCTTTGAAGTATTTCGTAAAACTAATTCGTTGAACTAAATAATCCTTTTCTTATTTCAAACACTTCAAAAACTAAAACGAATAAAGAACAATGAACGAAGAGATTCAAGTAAGCAAAATTCCAAATAACGAATCCTTGTAACAAACTGGTTGAATGAATTTCTGGAAGAATGTGAGGGTCTTGGAGTAGTTAAATGTAACTAATGAAATATACGTATATGAGGTTCATTGGTTAGTAAAACCTTAATTATACGGTCCAAGTTCAAGTTGGAGGGCCGCGGTATTTCAGTGGTAGAGCGCTCACCTCTGATGGGTGGTGTCTCTGGTTCGATCGCCGAGTGTGCTTTGTGTGGAGAAACACGATTTGCGTGACTTTTCTCAGAGTTCTCCTGTTTCCTTCCACTTTATTCATTCCATCATTTTATTTATCATCATCATCACCGTCTCCTTCAGTTCATTTTCCTGCATCCTACGTGCTCGTGTAAAGAATTCTACATAGGAATGTCAAAGACAAGTATCTCAATAAGAATCAAAGAATATATCAGGGATACGAGAGGAGAGTACCAAGAACGTTACGCCTATCAAAGCTCATACAAGGATCTAGTTACCATGTAGAAGTTATACACAAATGGTCGTCTCAAAATTTATATATATAAGTTACAGTTAATTACTCCGAAATCTTCACACTCTTTCAGAAATACTTTCAATAAGTTTGTTCCAAGGGTTCGTGATTCGAAATTTTGCCTTCTTCAACCTCTTTGCAAGCTAGCAATTTCGCCGATCCCAATAGCTTTATCCCAAGACTATTGTAGAAGTAAATAGTGATGTTACAACAACTTTCAGTTTTATTACTTCATTGTTCTTGACATTTTGTACCCTCTTCAGTTATGATGAAACCAGATATTGCTTAAAGCTTTGGGATCAGCGAATGTGAGTAACATTCCTTAGTTTAAATGCAAATTAACGTGAATCATACCAGAGAAAATCGTTAAAAAAAAAAAAAACTTTTTAAAATTTTTTTTTTATTAAGAGAATTAAAAGCTGGGATCACCAAATTAAATTGAAGTAATGCAAGCCAAACAATAGAGAGTAAGTGAGCATTAAAGCACTAAAACGTTTCGTGCAAAATCTTTTATTTTAAACAGGAAGAATAATTCATTAATCCATCATATAGCACTAAGAACTCCATTTATGCACGCAGCACATCGGTAGAGGTAGTAGTGAGGTAGAAGTGGCACATAATGTAATCATGACTGCCATGTAAACCATAATAAGAAAAGCACGGACAAGTAATCATATACTATAAGACTCACCATTGCGTAGATCTCGAACCCGGCTGACACTAGGTAATAACGACTGGTAATCACGTTTCTTGTTATAAATAGTATGCAAATCTAGTCAGAACTCTTTATTAAATTGACACCTTCTTACCAAGTGCGTACAAATTTACAGCGTATATGCAAAGATGGAATGAAAATACCTTATGCAGAAACTGTTATTGTAATGCTCACTGTTCACTTTTACAAGATTTGTTACCTGACCTACTGTAAAGTGTGAAAGTTGGAGTGAGCAGAGGCAGGAAAGTAACACTATCCAGTAACATTATGCATAAAGGTATCTGTACACTATACAGATAGGTTATAATTTGCTGTACAAATAGTACAGAAATGAGAACATATACTCCCTACTCCTGCATACTTTCGATTTCTTTTTTACTCTCACTTCACTTGTGCAATTTTCACTATCAGTTTTTTTTCATTTCTGCAGTATCAAAATATTCCATTCATACTGTAGATTTTTGTTACGAATCATAGTAATTGTCGCGTATGGTCTATGCATTCTTTCCCTATATACAATTGCACGATAATGACGCACACTTCTTAAGTGTACTCTTTTGTTAATACTTAGTTTACATTTTCAGTGTAAACATAAATAAGTTCCGTAAAAAGTGCTGTTCGCTTAAAAATCAAGAGATCCTACTCGTATATTTGTAAACATTGACACTCGGATTCGTAAGCTTTACCGAATGTAACACCATACACATTTGTCTATGGCAATTTGAGGCTAGTGACTTGAGAGCTCACGTAATTGCCCTTAATCACCTTCCTGTGCTATTCACATGCGTACGTTTCCTCAGTCTCTACATTCCACAGGGGTTGTAAATAAATCTTTTCGTGCAAGCATTCGTAGGGAAATAGAAATCCGCTGATAGATAGACCTGTTTAGAGAATTACGAGATTAATTTTGCAGAAGAAAAAGAAAAGCTTACATAACGCACTGCAGTTCGTGTAGAAGTATTTTGTGACAGGCGTTGTTGTTGTACCTTTACTTATAAAGCATGTTCGATGCAGTTGTGTCGACAAGTGCGAAAAACAAGCACCAACCTATGCTGGTTGGTCACTACAAGCTAATATTGCATCTAATTAACACCAGGACAGGGCGAAGCAGGAGGGCCACAAAGGAGTGCGTGCGGGGTCAGAAAGTACGTTAGTAAAGATGGATTTGTGTAATACCATTTTCTGTGTCTCCGTGAGGATACGAACTATAGCAGGCGATATAAAGTTGATCCGAGTATATTCATTCTGTGGAAAACCAGGGTTAACTGTACATTACCTGGAGCTCACTCGTGGCTATATCGTTGACTTATGTGTCTTCAGTGTGGGAACCCCATGTTCGATTCCAGACGGAGCCTTGTGATTCGGTTTCCACGTTAAACGGTAGGTCCACGTATCATATAAGCTTGGTGTTGAAAGAGATGCTAAACACCGATGCAGTGCATTGCAGTTTACAGTGCTTGCTCCAGTTGGTATTCTTACGCGGACAACACGATGCTAGTTTGTAGTAACTACCTAGCATAAGTTGGTGAGTGTCTCTAGAGTGGCTTATCTATGAAGATGCTCACCGCCATTCATTTCAAAATACTGCTGAACTAGGCCTACTTTCCGATGCGAATGAAGACGAACTAGAGCGTGTAATATAAAATTAATCCGAAAAATCTTTGAAAGACATTTTCTATTTGTACCTCTATGATAAATGCAACAACGCCAAAATATTCTGAGTTTGCATCGTTAGGTGACCGGTGTTGTGTGAATCGCTTATTTGTTCGAACATAAATCAGGTAATTTCATAGGAAGTATCTATTTGCAACAGCTATTTACTTTTGTGTATAGATGTCGTCTATTGTCTTCGTCACCTAATTGACAATGTAAGCTAATACTAGGAATTTTCCAGTGGCTGTAACGTTCTCCTGCTCTTCAGTTGATGTATAAAAGTACTTATGGTTACACATATTTATTTACTATTATTTTTGTAACCTAATCTTTGTGATTAAGAATGGGGCACAATACTATGTACAGTGGAATGAAACTCAATGTTTTCATAAAACAATAATTTTCTTCTAAATATGTAAAAAAGAAATTGAGAGTGTTGTTGTGAATTACAAATATATGAAGCTACACAACCTCGCTCGCCATTTATATACACAAATTTACTTTCGAAGAGCGATTGAACAATTATTTGTGGAAACCATAAAGGACATTTAGCATTATTACCAACTGGATTCAGACATGCAATTATCTTTTCTATATTATGTATCTCGCATGCACTTTTGAAAGCAGTATTTGGGCATCAGAATAAGGTATTTAAAATTTCATTTAATGTATTCCAAATTATTAATATATGATTCCAACTCATATTTTTTCGCGGATAGTCATCTTATTTTTGTTATTGAAGAAAGTAGGCCATCACCAATTACATGTTTATTTTCGCTATTTTGTTTATTAAAATTATTATTATTATTATTATTATTATTATTATTATTATTATTATTATTATTATTATTATTATTATTATTATTATTTCGTTAGAATTCTACTCTACAATATACAATTTGGAACTACCCAAATTCACCACAAAACGTACTATCTGATACTTCTGTACTATTTGCGGTACTAAAAGACATAACACCAGAATCCAACTTTGTATTTTAATTTGAAAACAAAACTAGGTGTTGCATTACGAAATACATAAGCTGTGCAGAATTCAGTGTATTCAGTGTGAGCACCATCAATTAACACGTGATCTAATAAAAATGTTAAAATTATAGACGGTAATAAAATACATGTGTAGTCTTTTTTATTAAAATTCCTACGCGTTATCTATTTGTACGGCGTAGAAGGTGAACATAAATCGAATATTATGGCATTGTGTGCGTGGGTTTTCCCTGGGTTCTCCTGTTTACTCCCACTTTTGTCATTTTACTATAATCATCTATCTTATAACCGTTTCCCTTAGCCTCGGTGCATAATGTGGAATGTTTTACATAAACATAAAAATGATAAAGAAGATTAACATTTATTGATCTCTCTCTTTCTTACACGCACATACATATATATCGGCGAAAATGTCTCCAGCTGTCCTTCATATCTGAATTAGGAAAAGCATTTATTAATGAAATGAGGAAACAACCGATTTAAACTTATTTTTAAACACCAAATCCTTTGTAGGTATAAATTCAATAATTTACAAAGAGTGGAAAAGTGATTTGACTGGGCCGGGACCCGAACCCGGGATCTCCGGCATACCGTGCCGATACGTTAACCACTACACCACCCAGTCCACTTTGCAAGTTATTGAATTCACATCTACAGAGTATTTGGTGTGTAAAAATAAGTTTAAATCGGTTGATTCCTCATTTCATTAATATATGAAATCACAATCGTCAAAAGGTGTTCGCAATATATGGACACTGGATTATGCAAGCACAACAGCCAGACTGTGGTACAAGCCATTTGGTCTGAGTAGAGAGCACCGACTGCAAGAGTCAGAGAATGTTTGGCTGTTCTGGGAAACAGGCTGGGTGGCGTAGCGGTTAACGCATGGGTATGGTATGCCAGAGATCCCGGGTTCGAGTCCCGGTATAGTCAAATCACTTTTTTCACTCTTTGGAAATTTTAAAAGAAAAGCATTGTTCATTTCAACGAATTAGTTTTACAGAAAACTTTATCAAGACTATTTTATTTCTGACCTCGGAGATTAGCAGTACACTGTTATTTAGCCACAAGAATTGTGCAGCTTATTTATTCCGTGTGTACCAATTTGTGAAAAATACTCTTGTAAGAAAAGTGTTCGAGAAAAGTACACATTGAGAAATTTTCAATTACAGGATAAAAAAAAAAAAAAAAAAAAAAAACATAAAATGGTTGTTATACTTTTAACTTTTACGATTTATTACAACGACAAATCTCTATAATACGAAATTAGCAACGAAACCTAATCAGCCTCACTGAAGAAGAGGAAAGCATGACTTGAAACTACCTTTTTAATTACTCTTTATGGATGTTCTAGGTAAGAGATTTTTGTCTATTTGAATGATTTATTATTATTATTATTATTTTAACTGATTCACCGCCATTTCAAGCATATGGTAACTACCTTTAGTTGTTTTCTTTACGTCCAGGGACAGAGTGGATTGAAAGAACTGAAAAGCAGTTGCTTAATAATTCTAAGACTTTTAATCTTCCGAAAAATGTTGTAAAATATATGCGGCATATGGAGAAAAGGCCAAAGGAACTGTTTCTTGATGTAAGTAACTCTTTATTTTCCATCCATAATTATTCTAAGCATGAGAAAAAATCATTAGGCGTAAAAATATTGATTGTTGAGACCAGTGATTTTCGGTCATTTTTATCCTCTATCTTTTTCCTTTTAATACCACGTATGTTATTCACAATTTGAACTACTCTTAAATAAAATCCTATCCAATTTCTTATCGTTTTTATAAGAATCTCCAGTATTGTTGTCTCTTTTTCCAACACTTGCCCATTGTTTTTCCTCTCCTATTTATACTTATCTCCATTCTTCTTGATATTGTTGAAATAAAAAGCTTCTAGTCGTTTCCCATATCGCAGTGAAACGGTCTAAAGTGCCAACAATAACTTTTAGTGTTATAATATCACAGCAGAATAAGATTTTAAATTAATGCACGCTACCAATTTTGCAACCATTAGATTTTACAAGTCGAATTCAATCTAAAAAGCTCTATTTTTGCAAGTAAAGGGCATTTCCAACCAATGCATTGTTGACTTCCTACTTTCTTGACCGGTGAGTACCAGGGTCGACATGGGTATGTAGAGAATCAGCAGACTCTGTAGGTCACAAATACGTTTCTCTCGGTGTTGCAAAATGAGCTGTATTCGAACAGGAGTCGAAAATCCGATCGACGGTCACGATAGTATTGTCGTCACTTCTCAGGTCACCATGCGCTACTCGAGTGACTTTCGGTGGAGATCTTTCGCTTTATCCTCATCTCCTGACTTTGTTGCGTAATTCTATGCCGCACACTACCCACGAAACCATAGATATTTAGCAGGATTCTCACAAGAAGTGACGAGAACCACCCCAGAAGCACAGGTTGTTTACTTGTGGGGGCTCGTATCTCGGGTGACCGACGGCCCTTCGATTATTGTGCGTATGGGTACAACGAGAAGACACGCTAGTTTCCGAATATGCAAATCTCGGTGTCACATTTGAAGTTGTTCCAGTACCAGAGCTCAAAGCGGTTGGACACTACTGTATAACGATCACTAAATGTGTATTACCATGAATAACACAAATTTGTACTGAGCTTAATGCTTGTGTGGCATATTTTATATGTCGTTATAGCCCACAGTCCGTATATTTATATAATCTAGGTTACTGTTTTATCAAAATCCATCTAAACACTTCATTTCGATATTACTTTTTTTTTTTATACTGTAGTACGTAATAAGTTAAACATTTACACACTTTTAAACATTGTACATGTATATTTCACAAGATGGATTCACTCTATATATTATATGTTTTTCGTTGCTATGACAACTTACAAAACAAGTCATATCACTATCACAACAGAATATCAATCATAATAACAGAAAAGAAATTACATCTCTTTCTCTTTATATTTTCTTCTTCTTCCTTTCGAATGGCTTGTGCATATTTTAAAAGCACATTTTCCCCGCAAATAACTAACTAACTAACTATGGCCTATGGAACCCGGAGGTTCAATGCCGCGTTCACAAAAGCTCTCCACTGACTTCTATCCTTAGCTAACTCCATCCAGTTTCTACTTTGTATTCCAATCTCTGCGAGATCCATCTTAATATTGTCCTCCCATCTGCGCCTAGGTCTTCCTAATGGTCGTTTTCCGATTGGTCTTCCTGTCAAGACTTTGAAAGGGTTTCTACTTTCTTCCATTCTAGCTACATGACCCGCCCACCTAAGCCTCCTAGACTTGACGACCCTAACAATGTTGGGTAAGCCATATAAATTATGTAGTTCCTCGTTATGAAGTTTCCGCCATTCCCCATTCCCGTTCCTCTTGGGTCCGAATATTCGTCTCAGGATCTTGTTCTCAAATACTTTCAGTCTATGTTCTTCCCTCAGAGTAAGTGACCATGTTTCGCAGCCATATAGAACAACAGGCATGATTACCGTTTTGTATATTTTAAGCTTCAAATTTCTCGACAGAATTCGCGACGACAAGAGATTTTGAACCGAATAGTAACACGAATTCCCTGCTTTTAGTCGACATTTAATTTTCCCCGCAAATACAAGTTATTATATGAAAATTACACAATTCCGTTACAACTGATCGCTCTCTGCTATTTCGACCCATGCATCAGCTGAGCTTGGTTTAATTCCAGTTGGAACCCATTGTTGATATTAGTTGTGATATCCAGCAGGCCCGTAGCTAGGAGTGTGTTATGCGGTAGGCACAATTCAGTTTCTCATCTGAAACACACACACGCACACATACCAAGCTGAACTGATGCATGGGTCGAAATAGCAGAGAGCGATCAGCAGTGTGTGGCTGTTTTGAGCCCTGGCACTGGAACAATTTCAAATGCGACATTGAAGTTTGCATATTCAGAAACTAGCGTGTCTTCCCGTTGTCCCCATGCCCACAAAACCCGAGGGGCATGTCGGTCACCAGAGAAACGAACACCCACAAGTAAACAATCCGTGCTTTTGGGCCGGGTCTCGTCACTTCTTTTGAGGATCCTGGTGGATCTCTGTGGTTTCATGGGTAATGTGCAGCATAGCATTACACAGCAGAGTTAGGAGATGAGGATAGACCAAAGATCTCCACCGGAAGCCTCTCCAGTAGCGCACGGTGACCCGAGAAGTGAATACAACACTGTCTGGACCGTCGGTCAATTTTACGACTCTTGTTCGAACACAC
Source organism: Thermobia domestica (assembly GCF_964235325.1). Taxonomy (NCBI): domain Eukaryota; kingdom Metazoa; phylum Arthropoda; class Insecta; order Zygentoma; family Lepismatidae; genus Thermobia; species Thermobia domestica. Next base: position 258,582,031 of record NC_137459.1, on the reverse strand, counting down.
TTCACTTTGCGACATCAACGTATTCGTGACCTACAGAGCCTACCGGTTCCCTACATACCCATATCGACCCTGATACTCACCGGTCAAAAAGTAGGGAGTCACTGGAGATGCTCTTTATAACAGCAACAATTGATCTTCTTACTTAACTTCCAAATAAGAATTTTAGGAATGATCCAAAAAGTGGATCAAAAGATTGCGATCTTGGCCAATAATTAGTTTTTGATCAGGGGGACACAAAATTTTCGAACGGGCCCTAAATCGAGATATTTTTTTAAGGACATCACAGTGAGTTAAGTGATAATTTGGGTTTGGCTACAGTATATGTAGTTCTCCAGATATAAGACCTACAAGAAAATTTTTGCCTGAAATACGTAGGCGAGTCAAAAATTATCTACACTTTTGTCATAACTTTTCTTATGTTGCGCACTTTGTCTTCTGTCCTCGCTTGCTTTATTGCTATACTGTTGTGGTAATGCTGTGAAGGTGTGATCTTAATTCCTCCATTTTTCTTCCTTCTGTTGCAGATCATGACTGCTTCATTAGAATTTTGCACCAAAGAGGAACAACGAGCAGTGATCCGATTCCTCTGGTGGGAAGGTGTCAAACGGTCAGGAATTCATCTCAGACTATCGTCGCAATATGGGAGAAGTGCACTATCACGTAAAACTGTGTTTTCGTGGCTCGAGAAGTTTAAAAGTGATCGAACAAGTGTAACGCATAAAGAGGGAGCAGGACGGCCATCAACCTCCAGTACAGATGACAACATTCAGCAAGCTCGAGAGATGGTTCTGGCGAATCACTGTCGATGAGGTAGCAGCTGCTTTGAACATCAGTCATGGCTCTATTCATCAAATCATCCACGACGAGCTCGATTTTCATGCGGTTTGTGGCAAATGATCAAGGAAGAATGGGAGATTTATGAGACTTTTTTTTTTTTTTTTTTTTTTAACAAAATCAAGTGAGTTTAGTTTCACAGTGTGAAACTGTGGTAGACTTCCGAACTACGATTGAATGATGGAACTGGAAGTAGTGCGTCTATAACTTTTGGTTATAATAGGGCAATATTCCGGAAATTTCTTTTACTACTTGCGGCATAAATTATCCATTACTCAACACGGCATATCAAAACGCTATTCTGGTCAAAAACTCATTGTATAACGACACTATTAATATAAATGCGTATTGTAATCAACCTATTATTATTATTATTATAAAACAGAAACCAAATCGTGCATTTGTTAATAATTTACGAACATGAATTAAAATTTATATTAACAGATAAGTTAATTTACCCTAGAAAAACAAGAAAATATACTGTTTTTGTACTGTTAAAGAAAATAATTGCACTCATATTTGAATGTGATACTTGTATATACTTGCTTAATTTCACACAGCCGGGTGATACTTGGAGGAAACTAACAATGCAATCCTCGTTCATTGATTTGAGTCTTCCCCTCTGATATTTTAATTTCAATCAACGTCAAATAGCTCAGTGCACACAAATACGTAATCGAGAATGACCTAACTCAGCGACCAATTATGTCAGCAGATAGAGAAAATTTTGAAATTTCACTTGTAACTTCTAAATCCAGGACTACTTTCATCATCCCTTTGCAAACAGATATTAATAACGTTTCAGCTATTGCATATGATTTCATGTCGGCCAAGTTACGATAAGTTCGGCTATCTTGTAACTCATTTTCTTTACATTTTCCGAAACACGTACTGTAGTATTCATGAATATATTTTGATTTTACTTTCGAGGGACGATTAAGAAAGGAGGAAGTATGGTGATCGTGAGAAAATTCGAGATTTCAACAAATTTACACAGTTCTTGGCCCCAGCATGCCGAGAATAATATTTATCATGTCCATCCGTTCGTCCCACGTAAACATGTTTACTCAGTTTACTCAGTTTAAGTTTGTTTATAAAATTCTCTAGGAGGACGATTTCGAATTTTCTCCCTGCCTTCTAAAATAAGAAAATAACAACTGATGACGTCTGTCTAGAGGTGTTTGTTTATATAGCCAGTCTTCGGAGGCAGAGCTTGTGGAGGGGTCAAAGAGGTCTACTTCATATGTCTTCATGTTCCGCCAGTGGTGATGGCATCCGTAGTCTCTTTGTTGGTGGTTGTGCTGAAACACGTGGCTTTGTTTAGTAATATGGTATATTTTCAATATAAGGGGATATTGCAATAATAATAGATACAATTGTAGGTTTATGAATTTGGTTTGATTTCTATTTTGTGAATTTAGTCCTTTGCTTTAATTTTCGTAAATAACAGTCCTTTCCTATACAATGTTTATAAATTGCTATGCAAATTTAAATTTGTTTAGCTGTTCGCTTCGCGAAAAGCAAACTGTGAAAAAAAAAAGAAAAAAAAAAGAAAAAAACTGCAATATTCTAACAATTGAACTTCTAAAAAACGTGTGTAGCAAATATTAGTTTCTTAATGCAAAACTAAAATCTTAAATTCTTTTTCTTGTGTTTGTTCCAGACATACAATTGGTACTACACAGGAGGATGCTTGTCTAATGCGGCGTCACATGAGGGTTCCATTCTAGTAGCAGCACGGGGGGAAAAGAATGATAGTTTATGTAAGGTTATCGTTATAAATATTTTATTCTTTATTAATGAATCATTGCGCATACATTAAGCGAATTTCATTACTCGTTGTGTAAATGGATAGTTTCATAATTAGTACTTACTCTATAAAATAATCTTGTCATCCGCAGTTGATAATCTCCACTTCAGCGATATAATGAATGCAAAGATTCAGAGCTGTGAGTAGCACTCGGTATACAGAAGGTCGATCCGCGTATGTGTGTCCAATTTTGAAATAGCACTAACCTTATAAAAATCCATGGGACCACCGTCGGTTGGCCTCAATGTGATGGCCATGTGTTCTGGCAATAGACCTGCACCATAACTTCCACTGTAGAAGACTACGACGAAGGACAGGAAATGGAATCTTCTCCCATTCCTCCCGGCAGGCTTTCCACAGGCCCCCGAGAGTAGTGACGCGACGAGAAGAAAGTGCTCTTTTCAGTAGACCAAATCCGCAGAAATCCATGGGACTGTCATCTGGTGATTTCACTGGTATATCATGAAATGGAATAGCACAAATACCGGTGTCTGTCTCCATCTGCTTCAGAAAGTTCTGGGTAGAACGATATGTATGTGAGGAGGCCTTATCCATATGCACAGACACTTGCTTTATGGCATGCCCATACAAACGAGGCAGATCTGTATAAATTGGGGTCAGTATATGTTGCTGAAAGAATGCAGAGATGATTTTATGTAAGTTATCGAGCGAATTTTGCCACAATCTGATAGATACACCCATGCTTCATCTAGTGTGGCCACAAACTTCTACTTTTCCTCAGATAGATGGCGTTCATAGAGGCGCCTGCTGTTGGTCTTTCTCTCACGGCGATGGGCCGCACTTAGGTAAGGTCCATGACTTTTAAAGGCCTTCCGGAGGTTTAATTTCCTTCTCAGGGCGCGGTTAACAGTTGACTGTGGTATGTGGTGTCGAGCTGCCATCACACGTTGCGGAGGGGGATTTTCTTGTAAGGCCATTCGCCGCAACTTCTGAGCTACTTGTGGAGTCACTGTGGTACACGCTCGCTTTCTCGACCCCTTAGTGGGTGAATGCTTACCTGGTATGGCTTCTTTTTTATACTGCTTGATTATGTTCTTGATAGTCGTCGAACCCAATGCACAACATTTTCTTTGCACTGCTTTTGAATTTTAGAAACCGAATATTTGGCGTGGAAAAGTCCAATTACGTAGCCCTTCCAAAAACGGTTCACCTTTGGAGCCATCATGCACATGATACACAGTTTCGCTTGGCAGACGATAAATGGACCTCTAGGTATAGCACACGCGTTTAACCATTTGGTTCGGTCGCTTCTGTGGTCAGGGGTACGGGTGTAAAATTTGACACATATACGTGGATCGACCTTCTGTATATGAGATATCTTTTAAACTTCCATTGTATGAATATCTATATCAGGGTGAACTTTTTGAATCAGGGTGAGTAAGAGATTTCCTTGGTGTCTTCAATGACATTAGTATTGGAGAAATTTTCTTTATAAATGCCACGTTCCTTGGACTAAAATTGCAAAAGTTAAACTAAAATGTGTGGCTCTATTATATTCTAGATTATCTATGGGAAAATTGCATGACGGGTTACAGCAAGACATTTTGGTAATCTATCAGTTAAGATGCTTTGCTGCTATTTCGAATAATATCCTTTCTGTGGACTTGACAGATCCTCAAACAGAAGAATCCTTAGTCAAATCGGTAATTTCTTTCTACATGTTAGCATTTCTTATCTTATATACAAATACTTATTAATTTAATGGCTGGAGTTGGAAAGACATCAGATGTCTGTGTTAGCAAGTGGGAGGTGGCGATCGCAGCGCCGGACTGTTGGTGATGATGTGTTAGGGCATACTTCGTACTACGTGAGGAACATGAAACAATGTGCAGTGAACTGAAGAGATAGTAATTGTGTAAAATGGGTAACGTCTCTATTTCCAAAGAGGCAAAATTGTTGACGTTCGGTTATGTGATGCGAGCGTGGCGAAAGTGGCAAACATTGTTGAGTGTGTTGCGTCTGTTCAAGGTGATGACGGCCTACAAAACTCACAGCCCAAGCACATCAGCGAAGAGGAATAGTGATCGGAAGAAAATCCTCAGTGACAAGTCCCGCCGAGCATTAATGCGGACTGTCACAAAGAACAAACGAGTATCATAGTCTGCCACGAGTTACGTAACATGAACATACGGAGTCGGGTTGCACGGATGAAACCGCTGATAAGGGACCACAACGTTTAACACTACGGCTATAGTGCCGCTAACACACAATGTACACTTTTGATGGCTGGAAACATGTGAAATGGTCGAATGAGTGATCGTTCGCCTTATTTCAAACCAAAGAAGAGTATGATCTGCAGTGCCTCCATTCAATCGTGAAACGTGGCGGCGGCTCTGTAATGCTGTGGGCCGCAATAACTTGGTATTCAGTGGATCCTGCACTGACGGTAATCAACCGCGTTACTGCCCATGGTTATATCGTAATTTAGGGGACTATGTGCATCGTATGATCCAGATGTTTTCGGGCAATGATAATACGCTATATGCTAGGATGATAATGCGCTCATTCACACTGCTAGAGCTGTTGCAGCAGGGCTTGAGGAACATCGGGATCAAATTGAACACCTGCCCTGGCCCGCTCAATCCTTTGACATGAACATACTTGGACATCTGTGGTCCATTTTGAAGACGGACATCCAGTGCAGGTTTCCACCTGCACGTTCTCTCACGGAACAGAGTGATGCATTGCACGTGTAATGGTATAATAATCTACTTGCTACCATTCACAACCTCTAAGACTTCATTTCACGACGCATCAGAGCTATTCAGAGGCGAAATATGGTCCAACAGCAAATTAATTTGGTAGTCGCACTTTTTTCGTGTTTCCATTAAATCGACAAGTGTATATACGTGAGCACTCTTTCTTTTCTTGCTAAGAGATCATCGTAACTTCACAGCTCGTATATGTTTGATGATAGCAGATTATTTCCGATCTAACTTTTTAACCTTATGCTCTTAGCATTCTTTCTCTGTTCCTTGTATTTTTTTTTTCCTACAGGCAATTCGTTTTACTCATGCATTAAATGAAGTATTGTAGTGAGTCAGTTTAAATCTAATTTAGATTATAACCATAGGTATACTGATATAAGAAATATAAGGTATTGCCTATCTTTCTATGTACTGTTCTTTAACGTCGCTGATAATTTTATTTCAGCGTTCTGTATTGAATCTTATTTTTGTCCCTCGTTTTCTCTACATTTTTAAAATAAAAATTGAAGCTTGAATTTATTTTACTTTTCTTTCAAATCTAACTCTTTTTTTTTTTTTCAGTTAGTAGAGATTTTTATTTCTATTTCTCTACATTACAAAAATAAACAAATTCTGCTTGATCATACTGCTTGAGGTTGGATTGGTTTATGGAACAGCATCTGGTTCACAGCGCACACTATTTAAATAAAGCCGAATAGTTGGCGTTAGTGATTTAAACAAGAAAAATTTAAAACGTTAAATGTTAATTTGGAGAAAATTTTCAAAATAGTAACTTACGTTTAACAATATATTATAAAACTCAACAGAAAGGAAGATTTTTTTTTTTTTTTTTTTTTATTGTAGTGTTCGGCAAAGTCAGTGTAGAAGGGTGTAAATGTGTTTTATTTATAAACTAGTTTTGTTTTTTTTAAATTAAACAGTGGCATTCACAAATTACAAATTTAAAATTTAGTAACATATTTATGTAGTGGGAAGTGAGAGGACCCTCTGTGATACTACAAATTTAGAGGGTTTCGGGATGATGCTGTGTTCTTCCGATGTTTCAGGAAAATCCTCTTGGGGATGAATAAGTAAAGATAGAAGAGCGACTAGAGGTAACGTTACTAAGGAAGACCCCAGAGAGGACCAAAATCATGTAACGAGCATATATAGATAGATAGATATACTAGTCATTTAATGGTATGGAAGAATTATCTATGAGATTTAAAGATAAGGTTATTGTATATTATTATTCTACGTAGTTTTGTCCAATCTATTCCATCCTATGTCAAGTAACCATTAAATAATTTTTACAAATTCCTGAAGTAAGCAGAAATGCTATAACACTATTTTTAAGACGATGCAACAGGAAACTGATACACTTATCTAGAAACTAAAGCGCTTACCTACATTTCCTAATCTTCAATTTTGACTCAATTTTACTAATTTTAGAGAGATCAGAATGTAGTTTGAATATTTTATGATCACTTTTCTTATTTCGTTCAAATTGACATTAACAAGAACTTATTTTCCTTTTTGCACAATATTTCCTAGTACAGTAATAGTGAAAAATTTCAAGCTTCATATATATGTTATTAATTACCTTTACTGCATAACAGAAATCAAATAATTAATTGTCTATTGAATCATTTTCAAAACAAATTGATGTTATTTTTTAAAACTAAATTTGCACTTTCAAATTCAAATCAATTATATATAATCATTGCATTGATTTTAATATTTTAATTTTATTTTTTGCACAATATTGACCTCAATACTATTTTGTTGTTTTCCTATAAGTTTGTTTTTCATCATGACCTGATACTATTCTACACGTCAACTTTTGATCATTGGTTTTTAGTATTCACGTCTGAAATTTTTATTTTAGAAAACAGGACGAACACGCACGAGATTATGTACACTTTCAAGTGAAACATCATTCCATCCAAGATGTCAGGTGGGAAGACTGCGACATTTATCTAGACTCATCAGTTTTCCTCTGCCTCTTCTCGTCTCTCATATTATTAACGCTTTCCAGCTGCCTTTAACATATTTATGTTCAGTCCCACAATGACTGAACGCTTTCGACATCCAACCAAGCCCTGTGAAACTACCTTTGACGCTGAAAAATAGTGATTTTTGAGTAGTAGACGCCAGAAGTGGAAATGTTGTGACAGGAACCCAGAGATAATAAAACGACTTCTTATTTGCTGTGAAACATTGATTTAGCAAGGAAGTTATCCATTGTCAATTCTGTATAAGGAAATTGAAAGTACCGCAACAAAATTACAAACAGACTTTTTTTTTTTTTTTTTTTTAAGTAATTTCGTCCATACTCTGTTCACTTCACTCTCACAAGGGAACCTTCCGAAAATGATAGTTGCAGGGAAAGATGTGGCCTATGCCAATTGAAAAAGCTGTAACAGAGATTTTCATTTCCAAAAAATTAGCTGCCCATAGCAATAGGTTCAAGAAATATAAGGGGTGGAAATTCGGGAAACAGCAAGGTTGGACAAAGGAGGAAAAGTGCAAATTCCGCAAAAAAGGGGGGCACGGCAAAATACAATGCTGACAAGTGATGTATAGAAAGAGACTTGTCACAATAGATAACAAAACAAATGAAGGCCACCAGTAGGGTTAACAGTGTTGCCAACTGCAATGAAAAGTACATGTTTTGCAAAGAGCACTATATGAAGTGAGTGCAATATTCAGTGTCAACCTGTAATGTAGAACATAAGATATGACGTGTATAATCAGTGGTACAATCTAACAAAAGAAAATAGAAAAAACAGAAGTACGAAAAATACGGAAAAGATGGAGTTGGCTATAATGCGCCACATTTGATCACGAGCTGTGCGTATTAGAATGAACAAAACAAGAAGCACCAACTATGCAGGAAACCGACGTACCTAGTGTCGAAAAGAAAAACGAGTTCCAAAGTTGGCAACACTGGCCATGAACATCCAGGCAAGTCTAATATAGTTAGGCCAGTCGCTTCACAAAAAGAAAATTCCGGCAACAGGCATCACTCGGAATGCATCAATACTAGAGTGATTGAGGCAATGTCAAGTCGGGGAACATGAAATGGTTGGGTTGAGCCAACAACCGATAATAGAAGTAGTGAACATTATGTCATGGCTGGGTCGTATGTAGGAATATACAGGGTGTCCCACCAAACTTTGTGACCTAAAAAATTTGCAAAACGAACAAAAATGTGACGGATTCAGTTGTGCAGGAATGTACCAATGTCAGGGGGTGATAAAAGTCTGTGAGAAGCAAGTGCCCCCAGGATCCCCATCATAGGACCCCAGGAGCCAACATCAAACTTTCAAATGGCAACAGAGACCGAGTGGTACCTCTTTTGAGAGATCATGGACTGTGCAACAACACCAATAGAAAACATTTGCTATATGAAGCATGGTTTTCAAAATGGCCTCCGCAAATATATGTTGGTCTTAACATGGCATTGAACATTGCGATCTCAAATTGCTGCGAAGCGAAAAGAGACCTTGCAAATCCAATTGCACAGGAATGTACTCATGTCGAGGACCAAGAAAACTTTGTAAGAAGCAAGTCCCCCAGGGCCCCCATCATAAGGCTCGAGGGGTCAACCGCAATATTTCAAATGAGAACAGGAAGCGGATGATATTTCTCTGGATAGATGCAATACCGCCTATAAGAAACATTTGCTATATGAAGAACGGGTTTCAAAATGGCCGCCTAAAATGCACGTTGTTCTTATCACCGAGCAGATATTTTTGGCGGCCATTTTGAAATCCCATATAGTAAATATTTCTGATGTGCGTTGTTGCATATTCCAAGATTTATCGAAGAAATATAACTCGACCGATGGTGCTATTTGAAATTTTGAAGTTGGCCCCCTGGGACCCTATGGGGCACTTGGGGGCACTTGCGTTTCACAGAAGTTTGTCGCTCGCTGACATGGGTATATTCCTGCGCAACTGGATGTGGCACATTTTTTCGCTTTGAAACTATTTCAGTCGCAGAGTTAGGTGGGACACTCTGGATATATCATATAGGCGGTGATAGTACTCCAGACAGCAGCACACAGCAGATCAAGCCTTTGATTATGTTTGCTTTCTACAGGTGTGGATATGTGATAGAAAGAACACCAAAGGTTCCGACACCTCTAGAGTACTGTTTCGAAACATTCACAGGCGATCATTGTACCATGTGTGACGGATTGGCAGTATTCCGCTGTGGACACTGCAAATGTATCTTCTGTTTGGATCATTGTATCATCGAACAATTGCACGCTACAATGTTGACGAGCATGTACAAATGATGCGAAGGCTAATGCCTGTAGTCGGAATTGGCCTTTGTGAAGCGAGTGGCCTAACTATATTAGAATTGTCTGGATTTTCATGGCCAGTGTTGCCAACTTTGGAACTCGTTTTTCTTTTCGACTCTAGGTACGTCGGTTTATTGCATAGTTGGTGCTTTCTTGTTTTGTTCATTCTAATATGCACAGCTCGTGACCAATGTGGCGCATTATGGATAACTTCGTCTTTTCCGTATTTTTCGTATTTCTGTTTTTTCTATTTTCTTTTGTTAGATTGTACCACTGATTATACACGTCATATCTTATGTTCTACATTACAGGTTGACACTGAATATTGCATTCACTTCATATAGTGCTCTTTGCAAAACATGTACTTTTCATTGCATTTGGCAACACTGTTAACCCTACTGGTGGCCTTCATTTGTTTTGTTACCTATTGTGACAAGTCTCTTTCTATACATCACTTGTCAGCATTGTATTTTGCCGTGCCCCCCTTTTTTTGCGGAATTTGCACTTTTCCCCCTTTGTCCAACCTTGCTGTTTCCGGAACTTCCACCCCTTATATTTCTTGAACCTATTGCTATGGGCAGCTAATTTTTTGGAAATGAACATCTCTGTTACAGCTCTTTCAATTGGCATAGGTCCCATCTTTCTCTGCAACTATCATTTTCGGAAGGTTCCCTTGTCAGCATTTTGGCTTGACATGGGTCCGTCAAGTAGAGAGCCAAAGACAAGGAAACGCCGTCGTCGAATATTGATTACATAGCAATTCCTCTTACTCAAATATCCAGGTCATCAAGGTCAGAAGACTCTCTCGGTCTCGATTATATACCTTCTTCAGGAAAATCACCCGCCCGCTCTCTCTTTGTCAAGAATTACTGTTGTGAAGGCAAAGCCTAACAGTTTGAAGTTGAGGGATACCAACAGCGTTTTGGAGCATTCAGAGGCTGACATCTTAGGACATACCTGATGGACCAGTACATGGAAGATAGTTTCGAATAAAGTGAGAGAACTCAGACCTAAAAACCTGGGCGTAATACGACATATAGTTGGAGTGTCCAGATTCCAAGAGGATGCAGTAGCTGAAGAACACGTCAGGTATCTACAGGTATCAGGTCTCCTTGTAAATCTTTAACATCTAGTCTGACCTCTTCTCTATCTTCATACACCTTAACAGTAGAACTGTGTCTTAATTTGTGTTCTGTCCTAACCAATACTATTACCACAACTTACCGTGGTAGGCAAATTAGTGCATGTGCATGTGGTTGTCTTGATCTCATTGTTCGTAGCACCCCCGAAACTTTATTCTACTTAAGGCACACTATAATAATAATAGGAAGAAAAATAGTAATAATGATAAAGTAGTTGAATTATCTGCCGTCGTCGTGGATGGAGCGAGGCGTGTATCAGGTGTTTCAAATTTTGAGTGTATGTTAACAGTAAATGACCCATTTCAACCTATCAATCACCATGACTTACTCCAACTAATTATTCATCATGACCCATTTCTTAATGAAAAAATCGCTAATACTCCCGCTTTTGATGAGCGGTCCTGGGTTCGATTTCCGGTGAGGACACTCGGTCGAAAAGTTGTAACAGCTTTTTCAGGCCAGCCATCGTGAGTGAGGTTCTTCGCAGGTTTCCGTCATTCACACGAGGCAAATGCCAGGGTAGTACCTGAGATGAGGTAACAGATCTCTTCTTTCCTTTCCCACTTTCCGGATACTGTGCTCGCCGAGGGACGTCATCCTTCATATGTGATCAGCTTAAGGCCATAAATGCCATTAATTCCCAGAAATATGTATAAATAAATTGATTAATGAAAAAAATAACAGACAATAGTGAGAAAACAAAACATGTTCCTCGCGCGCCGTATGGCCATGGGGCCAAGACGTGCTAAGTAATTAGCTAAAAGTTTGGCGGTAACAAAAAATCATATAACGTCTCATTTTTTGAACGATTTGTTTGATTAACATTAGAAGAAATCAGAGTGTCGTGCATCAAGGAATATTCATTGACGTCTGCAAGTAATTACTTGTGTGTATTATTATTTATTTATATAGTTAATTCCGTAATTACACAGTTCTTATATATGTAGTATTGCAAGTTCTGCTTCTCCATTCGAGCTGAAGTTTCGTGTTCCATATTGTTTTTGAATCACAGAGAAAGGAACTGAATATCTTTCTCTTGCTCTACGGGCTTTGTGGCCCTACCTACCTACTTGAAGTACTTTTGCTAGAGCACTGAAGGAAGACAATACAAACTAACACGTTGTTACGTAGTTCCTTTATCCATTCATCTTTTGGTTTTCTGTGTGATTGTTCTTTAAGATAATAATCTCAAGGACAGTACAGATATTGTACGCAATCTACATAACTCGTCCGATCGTGAACAGAGTTGGAATGGAAGTGAACTTTGATTTGCCAGTAAGCATGTTAAATGTTTTTCTGTACAGACCTTTGCTTTCCGAGTATCAAAGGTGGGGCTTGAACTTACCGGAAAGGAAAAAAAAATGCTGTTTACAACAAGAATTACGTAAAATACGTGGAAAAAACTTGGTAAACGTTAATTAAATGTAGCTTGTATTTATAATGAAGATTTGCTGAAATTCGTGAAGAACGACTTTTTTCCCCCATAATTGGGAAACACATTCAAATAGACAGGCTCCTGATCCGCGCTTTTCACTCAGGCTAGGATATTTTACACCATTAATAGTTGAGCTGAGTTGATTTTGAGTTTAACGTCCCTTTTAGCAGCGAGGCTATATGGGACGGGATCTACTGATTAACGTGGAATCCGAACCACATGAGCTCCCGCCGGGAATCGAACTCGAGTCTCCCACGCCAAGGCGCGTACGCTAACCGCTTAGCCACGAAGGAGCTCACCATGAATAGTAAAGAAACAGAGGTAGATTTATATACTTTATGAATTTAACAAAAGAATAGAGAAAAAAGTGCGACCTTCATCATCATGTGTTTTGCTAGTTGTGACAGGTCACTTGACACAAATTCTGAAGTTTGCGTGCATTACAGTCCTCGTCTAATCTCCTCGTTTTGACGTAAGAATTCCTGTCTTTTAACACCGTTCATCAACTGTATTCTTCGTTTCCCCTTCTTCTTGTACCTTATTTCACTACAGCCCTAATAAAACAATTTGTCAAAATAACGAGCTAACGAATTTTCCCCTTGTAACTATCTTTACTATTGCACTTATCTCCCGTGGCCCCGCCTACCGTAGTCGCTAACGCTCTCGCCTTCAGTGTGAGCGGTCCGGGTTCGATTCTCAGTGGGGACACTCGGCCGAAAAAGTGTAAAACGCTTTTTCAGGCCAGCCACCCTGAATGAGGTTTTCCTGGATTTTCCTCATTCACACCAGGCAAATGCCGAGGTGGTACCTAACTTATAGGTCCCAGGCCGCTTCCTTCCTTTCCCAACCCTTTCTTTCTTCCCTTTCCCGGATAGTGTGCTCGCCGAGGGACGTCATCCCTCAAACGTGACGGGCTAAATGGCCATAGATGCTGAAAGGCCAGAAATATAAATCCTAAATCACTGCAGTTATCTCCCCAACTACCGTTACAATTTTTTCTCCGCTCTTCTTCATACATATATTTCATACTCTTCCAGTTAATTTTTCATAGCTCTTTCTTAGTGTTCATTTGTCCATTCCGTTAAGTACATACAATAATCCACACAGAATATATGATGGTTCTTCGTCGTAAAAACCCGAAAAATACGCTTATCCTTTTCCTCAATGCTTCTTTTATATATAACTGTGGTTTATTCTAATAATATTTTGAATACTTTGAGATTCACAAAGTACTTTCCAGTTTTGCTACTAATAATGATACAACATATGATCAAAATATACCACCAGCACTATAATGTGGACGTACTAAGACCACATTTTCTTTCTTTCGCGTGTGTACAATCTAATATTTCCAACGAAACGAAGCTGTATGTTTTAGTCTATAGGGCACATTGTCTATGTTGCTATTCTAGGTGAAAATGGATGATCTCATCTGTCATAATGTCATAAATCGTACTCAGCAACAAACAATAAATGCAGCATTAGAAATACATAATAATAATTCCCTGCACTTGCGGGCTTCCAGAGCACATTGTAAATAGATTAAAATCTCATGTCCTGGTTTTACTACTTCTGAAATAGTTTTAATAACGCGGTTGATGAATCTTCTCGTTGGTCGAAGCATAAGAATACACAGTGGTTATTCCATGACAATGGCAGCATGCACTTCGTACCAATTTAATTCATAGGACATGTTTTAATTGTAATAATGCTTTGTTCTAAAGTCCTCGCTATTGGATGTTGGTATTAACTAATGTAACCCTCTTTTCTGCTTTGTAACTCCTGTGTATATATGCTTATTTATTTGTTTGTTAATTGTTTGCACTGCTTTGTCAGTGACGGGGCTATGCGAGATGTGGACGTACAGCTTAATCTAGGATCTGAATCAAATTTACTCCCAGAGGGAAATCGAACTCATAGTTAGCATACGCAGTTTTGACGCAGGAGTTTAGTGTTCGTTTTCCGGTGGGAGCTAATAGTTTAAATCGGACGTTAAGCTGCAGATGCACGTCTCAGATAACCTCGATGCTGAAAGCGACGTTAAACCCCAAACTAACAAGCAGCTGTACACAGGCACCTAACTCACAGAATATTAATCAATGTATGTATTCTAAAAAATTGTAAATTCTAAGAAAATGAGACCATGTTAGAAATAGTAGCTATAAGGAAGACAATAGGAAGTGTTGAATAAGGAATTCCGAGTCTTGAATTGTTCCTTATAGTTACGTAACAGAAGTACCACAATATCTGAAATTTAAAATGATTTTATCATTTCTCTACGTCGTTCACAACCCAGTCAATTCTATTTTTTTTTCTTTTATGATGTACGTTTGGAGTTATTTCTTTCTATCATTCTTCATTTTTCTTTATTATAAAATATCTAATATGATAGTATATGATGTTATAATTATATCTTTTGATATCTATTTTTGCAGGCGTTGTTCCAATAAATGAAAAAGTAAATGAAGACCCTTATCTCTATGCTAAACGTTCAATTTATAAAACAACCAAATTATCAGGCGGAGCGATATATGAAGTATGTGCGGTTCAGTCTCAAGATTCGAGTGAGTATTGTGTAGGAAACATAAGGAAATGCAAATTGCAATTAACGTTAATGTTGCTAATCTGTATAAAGATTACAAGTAGTATTGCGTCATTGTTAGGAGAAATTGAAGAACAGTACATTCAATATCTGCTACTAAAGGGTTCATATTTTTCTTATACAGAATATAAGTTAATAATGAAAAAATCTATTCCAACAGAATAGAAATTATCAACTACATCAGATTGGCAACGAATGGCATCTCTTGTTGTCTCTCGATTTTTTTTTTTTTTTTTTTTTTTGAAAATTGCGTATTCGAGAATTCGCCTTCAAGCGAGTATTTTGTACATCTCGATGTGATCTCTCAATAGATATGTGTCTTATCTTCAGGCAGCATCATAGTTAAACCAAAATTAATGTTTTGAGAGCTTATCATTATTTTGGGTTACATATTATCCAAACTGTATACTGGGGTAACTGTGGCTCGGTGGTAAAGCGCGTACCTATGGTGCGGGGCTCCCTGGTTTGATCCCCGGCCAAATGAGTTTGTGCTGAACAACATCGTGTTCGTGGGTTTCCTTGGGATACTCCCGTTTCCCCTTGCTTTCTCATTCCACCATTTCTTCCATCATCATTCACTTCCTTTAGTGATGGTCTCTCTTAGCTTAACAGCCATAATCGTGGGACGTTAAACTCAATTTTTTTTCCAAACTGTATACTGTTGTCTTGCTAGTCTCATAATGAAACAATTCATTAGCTATATCCAGAGGCGTATCTAGTAGGTTAAAACTGGGGGCAGCCAGACCCCAGACTATAAAGGTATATCATGAATTTACCATAAACTTTCAAAAAAATATAAATAATAGCTTAAATTATTATGTCACTCAAGAACCTGCGCAGTCTAAGCCCCCCGGCCCCGGGCTAGATCCGCCACTGCGTATATTTCAAGATCAGTTTGATTTTAATAGGTGGCGTGATTATTGTATAGCATAGACATATCCTGAGGTTCAAAAAACTAAAAAAAAAATATTGTTTTCTCGAAAACTACGCATGAGGATTTGCACTCACTTATATTATTTTGTTCACCTCACTGAAATTATCGATTGTTATATATTTTTCTTCTTTGGGCTGTTTTTTTCCTTTAAACGCTAATACTGTTGTTCAATATCCAGTGCTTAGTTTGCTATGGTTTCATGAATACGGAATTTTCCTTTGCCTTTAAACGTACCAAATAGTCAAGAATCCATTTTGCCATTATTGAGAAAATAGACTTGCTTATTAGATTTCTACTTCATCATTAAGTTACCTCGATAATCAGAGCCCAAAAATAAAATCATAGTTCTACAATAGAACTTAAAAATTAGAATACCGTAATTGGAGAAAAATACACTGTAAAGCATTTAATATCTTGTATTTAGACAAAACGTAGTAATTTTTGAGATTGGTAATCAGAAGAAACAAAATGTGAATATACTATGTGGAACAGCCCGTTTCAATTCAAAAGCTTTCTCTCTGAGGTGCTGTGATGTTTACCCTATAGGATAGAGATCCAAGTAGAGTAAGCATTACATTAAGTAGTTATTGATCGAATATTTCGCCCGAGCGTTAACGACGAAACAACTTATCACAAGAGTAATAGCTTCTTTCATCGGTAACCACACATAGGCAAAAATTCAAACAATAACCTTAAACTTATGAATAGAGTAAAACTTCAGCATCATTTGAACTGAAAAAGAACATAAAATAATAATATTTCGGTTATATCAATATATCTCACCATGCATAACACAATGGACGAGCATGAGGTGACAATTTCCGGGTCAGAATATCGCCAATGGTATGCATAAAATAATGATTATATTTGGTATTGAGCACTATACTTACATCTCTTTACGAGTGACAGATAAAATTCTTACAACAGAAAATGTGGATGTATTCTGAGTATAAAAATACAAATGGATATACACAACTTTACATTTTTCTATGCAGTTTGTTGAGCAGCATATGTAAAGTGCTGGTCCTGAATCGGAGTCTTCGCGCCCAATGCCGGCTACGTCATGCAGCTTCCTCTTTGTTCCTGCTGCTCACGTGAGTCCCACCTACCCGAGTGACGTAAGCGCAGGTAGAATTGTGATTGGCTGCTGGCGACGGCCAAGGCCGTCGACTGCTATCATCTGCTCCGCTGCTGATATATTCGTTGCGAGAACGTACAACGCTTACTCACATTATGCGTGGAAAAGCAGCAGCCTTTAAAATGAAATGACTAAATTGTCTGAGCTGGGCACACCAAAAATAATGTACAAATAAGTTTATTACAGCGCTACCTTCCAGGTGATATGTTCTTCTTCCTTAATGTTATTTAAAGCTTGTATATTCCATGGTATATTTATTCATTTCTAATTGTGTTACTCTACAGATGATTTCGATAATTTATTCCTTTGGGTATACTGTTTATGTATTTATGTTGTCATATATTCGATACATGTTTATTGAATTTTAAACTGTGTACTTTTGAACTAATCAAAATAGTGGATATTATGGAATTCTAACTACCCACATTACGAAATTTTGATTCCTCAGTACGTTTCTAGTTTAAAAAAGATACACGAACATTGGTGAAAATCGAATTAATATAACCAAATGTTGCAACATATTAAAGTAATATGTCAATGTTCGCACCTGTTGGGAGTATGTCTGCCGCTGCTAGGTGTGTCTGTGTCACTAGTAGAAGAAGACATGATCTGATAGTTAATGGTGTATTTTTGTATAATACATAATTATGGGTATGAACAGTCTGTTCAGTAGAACTATCAAATTATTATTGGGCATGAACGACATAGTTTTTAATGCCACAAAAACTCGTTTTTGTCGATTTTCTCGGAAACTACGCATCAACATCTGTCCTTAAGCTCTATTCAGTGGTGCTAGTCAGCCAGTTCGCAACGGTTCCAGTTAACCTAGAGCCAGTGGTTCCTAGAACCAGTTGTTAAAATATTTCGAGTTCGCAGAACCGTTTGTTATACCCAGACATAACAGCAAATTTTACCTAGTTATGGCCAGGAACAAAGAATTTTATTTTAACTATCTTTGTTTCTAGAAATTCTTACAGCTACAGGATTAAACACATGATCTCTCAGAACAAGGTATAAGCGTTTATTTCTTAATCTCAAATGTCCAGATATCAAGAAGAAGAACTGGGATCACATAAGTGTAGTGATGAGGGTTATTTATATTTGAAACGCATGCATATCATTATCAACAATTGTCGATCCATTGCTGTAATAAGATTTTCTCAATATTTTTTGATAACCATCTTACGTTGATAATAATTCGTTTCCAAGATATTCGCAGTGGTACCTAATTTCCTCACTCCACCTTATATTAGGATACTGTGTTGGTCTCGACTTGGCACTTGTGGTTATCCACTGAAAAAATTGCTTTTGTCTACCTTGTATGGTTTGTTTCCTAAGAGATCTATATCTATCCATCCACTCTCTCTCTCTCTCTCTCTCGCGTACGCACTTTTGGCGTGGGAGACCCGGGTTGGATTCGATTCTCGGTGGGAGCTCATGTGGTTCGGATTCCACGTTAATCAGTAGGTTGCTGTCTCATATAGCCTCGCTGCTGAAAGGGACGTTAAACTCTAAATCAACTCAACTTAACTCTCTCTCTTTCTCTCTGTATATATATACAACGAGTTAAAAAATTAAAATAACACCACTGGCACTATCCGATCTATTAAGTAATACATACTTTATCTTTGGACGATACTTTGGCTAAAGAGAAATTAAAGTTTAAGAGTTATAAATAATTTTGGGCTATATACATCATTAACCATACAATGTACTGTCGTCTTGTTAGTATCATAATGAAGATCTTCATGAGAATATACTTTTTCGTTCAACATTAACTTTTAGACTTACATATTTTTTCTCTAATTTTCTCAAAAACTACGCATGAGCTTTTACAGTGACGCATATCATTTCATTCTACTCACTGGAATGTATCGATTAGTATACAATCATTGTCAAAAGTCTGAGCACAGTATTGATTTTTCAGAATTTTCCATATAAAAGACACTATGCCCATAAAAAAAAAATGTTTATTGTACTCGTTTTCGAAAATAAACAACGTTGTTCATATAAGGATACGAAAATCCATGATCTTGTTGACATCGAGATAAATTTATTGAAGAAAGCTCCTTGTGTGAAACAGGTAACTAATGAACAGGCATCTAACGTCACACTTAGATGATGCGTCGTTTCAAAGACACCTAGTGCTCCGTTTATGAATCCTTGTCAGTAATTGTGTCTTTACTTCAACGAACAGTTGTGTACGCGCTATTCAATCGTGGCGCAGTATGGGCAAAATTGGACGCAAATCTGTGACATGCGATTTTACTGTTTTCATTTGCATGAACCACTTGAATAGTATGAAGAACATGCAAATAGTATGAAATGCGGAAGAGAAACTGTTAACTAAGAGACGAAGCACGTATTCAAATGGTTATTTTTAAAGAAGAGAGTGAAAAATCGCTCAGCGATCGGGCGAAGCAGTGCGTCGGACTCGTGAAAGATAGTCACAAAGTGGTGTAAGTATTACAAGCAAATACACTGATCGTCCAAAAATAACAACTTCTCTTAAGGACAAGTTCACTTGAAACACAAGAAAACGAAATAGACGTTAACCGCTCCAGAAGAACCAATATAATTATGGAAGAGCCATTTCCAATCGGTAGCAAATAGGATGGTGGCTCAGCGCCTTGAAATCTATGGTCTTGGGAGTAGGACTGTGATATATATATATATATATATATATATAAAACTTGAAGCAGGAAATATTACAAAATTACACACCTGAGCCAAAAAAATAAATAGAATACGAAATAGTGATTTCTCGACATCTGTCCGTCTGTTCGTCTTTATTTACACTCATGTCCAAAATGATTATCGCATATCTATACATATGTTATTGTAGGAATATAATTTGATAACGATTTCGCCCGGTATTTCTTATAATGTTAGTATGTGTATAATCGGCAGACTTGTATGTGGTAATGCCGAAAGAGCAGTAAATAAGAATAACGAAAAAACTTCCTTGTTCATTTAGCAATATTTTGTTTTACTCATTCTAGTTTACGTATTTATAATTCTTTTCCTATGAAATTTACTACAAATATACATTTCCTGATTATACACAGTATTAAATGTACCCTGCAAAATCATGATCAAATTACGTTCCCACAAGACAGTTATAGATATGCGACAGTCATTTTGGACATGATTGTACATTTGCCTAGAAGCCATACCGCTCAATATATCGAGGCCAAATTTTAAACCTAAGGTTTTAATGTGATTCTCCAAGCGGTTTTTCCGAATTTTCTTCCTACCCCTAAAGATAAGGGTACCGTAGTTTACTGAAAAGAAAAAAATACAAAATTTGCTATTTTCTCAAATTCGACCCTAACGATTTTGTTTATATTTCATAAATCAATTTTTCAGTAACATCCATACTGTGGTATAAGTCATTTCTCTGGAAAAAGTCAAGAAGGGGTATTTTACTCTTGGGGATATGTTTTTCGGACGATTTATGAAAAAAATGACAGCCCGTATTGTCCTTATTTCATAAATAAATATTTCATTAATATTCTGATAATAAGGCATAACTCATTTTCTCCCTAAAAAAAGAATATACGAAGAGTAGTTTATTCTTGGGGGAGTTTCTTTCGAACAATCTTCTCGAAAGTGACTCAGATGAATTTGTTCATATGGCATTAGTAACCCGAAAATATGTCAGAACTCACTTGTCCTTAAAAAAATATACGGAGATAGTTTGATCTTTCTAATTAGCTTTTTTCGGTTGATTTCCTGAAAAACAACTTAGGCAGTATCCCTCATATTTAATAAATAAAATTTTCATTAATAACTCTAGAATGTTGCGTAAACTACTCCTTACGAATAAATTCACAACGTGTAATTTACTCATGGAATGCGTTTGTTTTTCATACTACTTTCTCCGAAACGACTCAGGCGGTTTTGTTCATGTTTCATAAATAAATATTTCATTAATATTCCTATAATGTTGCATAATTAACTTCCATGAGAATATTAACAAAGGGAAGTTGGACTCTTGGGATGAGATTACCAACAGATTTGTGAAATACGACATCTGTGAGTTTGTTATTTCATACAAAAATATCTCATTTATAACCCTAACATATAGCAAAAGACATTTTGTTATGGAAAAATCTACAAGAGGTAGTTTACTTTCGGGAGTGGTTTTTTTTTTTTTTTTTTTTTTTTTTTTTTTTTTTTTTTTTGGCAAAATTTTCCGGATACCCTTTATAATTTTGTTTTTATTTCACAAGAAAATGTTCCATTAATAACTTCAGCACATGATTTAGTTGAAAGAATTGAAGCGAGAAAGTTTAATGCGGCGGCCTGTACCTTTTATGGAGAAAGTACTCAAAAAAAATCCCAAGAGTAAACTACGGCATGTGAACTTTTTCATCCGGAATAATTTGCACATTATAGGATTACTAATGAATTACTTATTTATGAAATATAAACGAAATTACCAAAGTCGTTTTTGAAAAAAATCGTCCGAAATAATAAAAGAAGAAGAAGAAAAAAAAGAAACTTACTCCCAAAAATAAAGCAACTCTCGTAGACTTTTGAGAACAAACGAGTTATGCCATATTGTCAGGTCATTAATGAAATATTTATGCTGAACGAATCGCCACAGTCGATTTTGACAAAATCGAAAACTACCTCTTCTCAGAAAAGTGACTTATGCCATATGATGGTGTGTTTTTGTAAAGTTGTTTATGAAATATAAAGAATTTTGGTTGTACAAAGAAAATTCCATAAAACACCCCTGGAGAATCACATAAAAACATTAATTTTAAAGTTTGGTTGGGATACATTGATCGCTATGGTCTCTAGGCGAGTGTACGTCAAGACGAACGGGCGAACATCACTTTTCAGGTATCTATGGGCCATAAAACATATAAATCCGGTGAAATCTTGAATTTGACTTTCCTTAAGATTATCATACTTTCTTCTCTCCTTTCGACCCTCGAAAGTAAAAAAGTTATATTACATTCACCTTTTCCTGTCGGTAATTCGAAAGTTACGAACAAGATTGTATTTATTGAGTGGGGCGCCAACCCTAGTTTCGCAAACAAACGTTTTTGCGGTTTCGGCGAATCAACTTCTTCCAGCCAAGTAGAAAACAATGTTGATAGACTCTATTTGTTCATAAATGAGCCTTTTGTTTGTCGGATAGAAGATGGTGGGCAGAAATAGCAAGAACTCGCTTTTTGAAACAAATAGTGGCGCTTCAGTACAAAAATACTAAGAATTTTTCAATATTCAAATTATCGATGAAGTAAGTTTTAAAAGGCCATAGAATATACTTCGTAATTTGTTGTTCGTTGTATACCAAATACTATTACATTCGTGAGCTTTTTTTTATTCAATATTATTTTAAGTCCCCTTTTGAACATTGTCGCTATATGAATGTAAACCTATACATTAACCTGGAATTCGAGCCACATGCCCTTTCCGGGAGTCGAAACCTGGTTTACCGCAGCGAAGGCGGGGGCGCTAATCGCTTAGGCTCGCTGCTCTCTTCTTTCTTCTCAGTTTCATATTTCCATTATTCTTCCGTCTTCATTAACTTGTCTTTAGCTAGGGTCATAACGTTGAACATTACACTGATTTTTTTCTTTTCTTTTTCTGTTTTTACCAGCCTAAGCTGGTATAAAAAGTATTGAACCTGTTGCACACGAGATTAGGTTAGTATCCCAAATCTCACCATACGAGTTCCAGCGGATGAAGCATAACGTCATTCGACTGTTGAAACTTGAAGCTAGTAGAGTACAGAAAATGTTGGAATTCTATAATCAAACGTACGATATTGTGCCGTGAAGACGGGTGAATTTTCTGCTAAAATGCGCTAAATTTTACAATTTTATTTCGATAAAGGAGCAAAGATGCGCAGGCTCATGAAAAAAGTGCTGTTTTTGTGATGTTATTTAAAACAAGAGCTGAAACATTGTTCAGTCGCTTTCACTCTGAAAATTCGATGTCCAAGGTGCATCTAGCAGTAGACGACCAATCATAGCATAAGTGGATGATGTTCTGCCAAAAGACTTGAAAGACCGCCATATACGCAGTTATGACATCGCCAAGAACCTGAACGTCCATCACCAAATAGTATTAAACTATTTGGAGAAAGCTGGCAAAATAGAAGCAGCTCGACGTTTGGGGACTACATAATCTGATTCAAAACCATTTATCTGATCGGGTTTCTGTTCGTGAATCTCTACTGAAACGTAACGAACTCGAGCCACTTCTGAAGTGGTTGCTCACAAGTGATGAAAAGTGGATAACCTACGATAACAATATATGAGAAAGATAGTGATCGAAGCGATAGACCCGGATTCTCACACTATAATTCGTTTCGGTCTCTGCAAAAGTCCCTGAATGGGGTGAAATTAGTTTCAAAAGAGGCCTACGCAATTTTTTTTTGACTAGGAAACACAAAAGATTTATAGTGACTAGATTACGGTGTTGCCCAAAAATCACAGGCCATCGAACATAATGGTGCATATGTGGTTGTATAATGCTATTTTCAAATAATAATAATAATAATAATAAAAATACTTAAGATGCTTAATACTTTTTACAGAGCCTAATATATTTCTTGAAAGGATTTTATTTTAAATTTAAATCGAAATAGTGAAGTGTACCTAATTATATATATATATATATATATATAAAAGCCTATATGAGCCTATAATTACAAGTAATTGAATAAAACTTCGATGTTTTTCTTTTAGATTATATTGGAGTGCGTCAAAAAAAGACCTGTTCATTGTATAAATACAACAGTAGAGAGGAGACATTAGACCTTGTTCATTCCATAAAATCAAGCAGTCGGTTTATAAGTGTGGATGTGTGCCAACAACAAGTGCTGTATTGCACAGTCGAGCGGAACAGAAATCTGGCAATTTGGGATGGTGATTATTGGTAAGATAATTTACCACAGCTTATGCAGAAAATTAATTCAAGTTAAAATCACGTACTTACTATGAAGGATCCAGAAACAAGGTTAAGTGCAAATATCCTCAGACTTTAGATATTCAATGACAGCAGAGGGGTTACTTAAAATAAATATGAGTAGAAAGATCATCTATCTATATAATTGACTATGTTTGTACTTCATAACTCTGAACCACCCGAGCGATCTTGATCAAATTTTCAACATATATGAGATTCTAGTCTGGAAGTGTTTTTATCATTTCACTTCGATGCTGCAACTTAAGGGGTGGGGGTGGGGGGTGGAGAAGATATTTTAAAATGATGGAAAATGACCGATATTAGTATCAAATCCGTAGTTTTCGGGGTCACTGAAATGAACAGTGATACTTAAGATATCGTTTAATCCCAATTTCCCAATTCATCCCCTGAGACCCGGGTTCGATTCCCGGCGGGTTCGGATTCCACGTTAATCAGTAGGTCCCGTCTCATATAGCCTCGCTGCTGAAAGGGGACGTTAAATTCAAAATCAATTCAACTCAACTCAACCCAATTCAGCCCGTCAACCTGGGGGAGGTGTATAAAAATGATACCTAATTTCGCCAGTAGGGAGAGGGTTTAAACACCCATATTTTATCATTTCAGGGTATGAGCGAAATTTATATGCATACTCTTAATATTGTAAATGATCATTTTTCCATAATGTTTTGCTGAGTGGGGGTTAAAACCCAGAAACTCCTCCCTTGCGTAAGCCACAGTTTAAAAGATACAAAGAAAGTAACATAGTTTAACCTAGTTCAGCTTGCTAAGCTGTAACTGTTATAATAAACAATGGTGTCATTCATCCGGTTTTCTTGAACTGGTTGTTAAAATTCTTTAGCACTATTTTTTAAAGAATTAGTACATATGTTGTCAACAATCCGTCAGGAAGAAAGAAGAAGTTAGTTGCAAAAGTGATATAAAATCAATTTTCTGACAACAGACGACTCTATCGATTAAAAAATAAGTTTACACCCCGGAGTAAACATTAAATAGTAACAGGTGAAAACTGGATCGGAACTGAACTAAACCAAAACTGGCGAGACAAATTATGACCCCGCATGCTAACACTTAATCTTTGATATTGGCATTTAAAATAAAATTTAAAACTGTAAATAAGCTTAAGTGCGAGATAAACTTCTAGATAAAAAAAAAAAAGGTGGGTTGGAGCAGCGGGGGATGATTCAAGCATTCATTCCCTTATCCGTCCATCAACCGCAGACATCTTACCAAACGAACAACAGAGCTTAATTTCTTACAGCAACAGTTCTCCTGAAAGAAGAAGGACCATGTGATTGCATTTGGCGTTTGCATTGTAAGTTGATCCTTATTCTGTCTTTTCACGTTATTCGTTGAATTGTGGATTGGGTAGCATAGTCAGTATCCCGTCAGGGGATAATCTTTGTACCACTGTAAGTCTTGATTTTGTAATCTGTAGCTCTTAATAAATCTTTCAGTTAAGTAAATCAAAAGGTCTAAAGTTATAATTCAATAACAGACCTCTTCTGGCTTTAAATATCAAAACTCATATTAATACCTTATTTACAAATGATGGTTCTTCCGCTCTTCTGTATATTAAATTCGGGAAATTTACTAATATCTGTATTTTTTCCTTAAATAAAGATTTTAATGTACTATAAATGTAAAATAGCGTTATTTTTCTGGATGAAACTAATGTAAACACACACACACACACACACACACACACACACACACATATATATATATATATATATATATATATATATATATATATTAGCATAACAATCGATGTAACTATTTGATGAATTCGTAGAGCAATCCTAATGGTTACATATTAATCTGTGATGTTGCCACATAGTGAAACTTTGATTTCCTATAGCAGCTGAAGGAGGCCCTGGAGGCTATGCTTTATATAGGATTTTTGCTTTGACCTGAAGAATAACACTCTGTTGTTGTGGGCTCCCTTTTTAGAATACCCGAGATATAATATTCTATTCCAGCTTTTAGATTGACAACTAAGACATGCTGTAGTTAAGACGTGGGTGTGTAATCAGAACAGTCGAAGTGGAGGCGGATAGGAGATGTGTAAAAGCAAGTCTTGACACTGGAATTTTTCGACGTAGAAAGTTCACATATTTGAACACCCACAGTTATTAAGCTATATAAGATTAAAGATACCGCTAAGTACTCCTTCACTTATTAAGTGCATACAAACATGATAATTACACATGAATTGTAATAAAATACTTTGCAAATTTCTGCCAATAATGTCACTTATATTCACCCATAGTAAGTCACTGCTGGAGAGAGTTTCTTCCAACAACATTAAGTGGGATGAATTATCCCAATACTTCCCTCCGTACCCCTAGAATTTCACATGCTGGTTGTGACATAATACTTTAATTTTCTAATGAAGTTATTGCGCTGGATATAGGAAAGTGTTTAGAAGAATGGGATGCAACACCATCCTACTGCTGCTAATTGTGAAGTTGAGAAGAAATCAATCTTTAGATGTTTTAAACATCAACTAGTCTTGTGGTCTCTAATTTTAGAATTAGTTAAACAAAATGTCAAAATAAGCTAACTGTATGACTTAATGGTAGCAATTGTTACTATCGTCTTTGTAATAAATAATAATAACAATGTACAAATACATAATAGATCATAGAGCAATAGTATTAATACTAACTTAAATCAGTTTACCTTATTAATTACAGAACCGGTTGCTAAATGATTTGAATGATTCAAATGACAGTAGGTACCGGAAATGCCCTTTGTAGACATTCCGCTCTCGTCTGATCGTGTTTTCATAAACACGCCCTAGTTCTTGAAGAGAAATGTTTTGTATTGCATTTGTGATGTTTTAGGGGTTGTCTGAGGGTTGTTAGCATAAATGTTACCTTTCAAAGCTTTCAATAAATACAAAGTACAAGATAATACAAGTCTGATGGTCGGGGATACCAGCTGTTGCTGGCAAACTTGTTGAGAAACGCTACATTGATGCGCACCATAATTTGATTGAATATGTGAGATATTTTGAGTTACACTATACCTCTTTTCATTTTCAGTTAAATTGTGCGCAGTACAACGCAAATATCTCCTGATATAGTGTATTGTTGAGACAGTAAAAAATATAGGGCTAATAATGCGCATCCCTGACACGGCACTCTAGATGCAAACCTTCTCCTGGTGAGGACGCTCCTCACGCATAATATATGGGTTTTTCTGCAACCAGTAACAAGCATTGTGGGTATTAATGTAGCCTGACGGATGAAGTCATGCTTCGTCTGTCAAACTGAGGAATCCAACTAAGTATTAACGATCTCAGACAAGAGTTAGTTGCAATGAGCAAGTAACTATTATAGCTTTGTAGTTTTAGTTTAGTTTCATCGAAAACAGGTACCTCTTTAAACTCGGTGACATGTTGAATGGAAATATACAACTTAATAAACAAACAAGATAATATCTATTTGAACAAAAACACCAGAGGTGCAAAGAGTGGAGCCACGTTCGTCAGCCCAAAAAGTGTTGAGATGAGGATGGATGAGCCAAGTTCCTTTGCCACTGCATCTGAAATGAACATTGGAACTTGGCGCGAGGTGTCTAACATATTCGAGTACACCAAGATATATTTTCCTAATTTCACCGTCAGGACATTTCAGCCTTAAGGTTGGTGGTGTCTCCCAAATCCACCACACTCACAAACACTATTCCTAAGGCTCGTCAACATAATTTTCCTTGACAGCACGTGGAGGATTATAAGTTTTCCTTTTCTAGTTTCGAACCATCAATCTTACTGCAGTAAATATGTGTCTTATCGCATTAGTGAAGTTGAAATTCCTTAGGTTGGTGGTGGCCCCAACCCACTATGCCCACCACCACTATCTCTAACGTTCCTTAACATCATTTTCCTTGACATCTCGCGCCAAGTTCCAGTGTTCGTTTCAGATTCAGTGGCTAAGGAACTTGGCTCATCCATCCTCATCTCGACACTTTTTGAGGCTTACGAACTTGGCTCACTTTTTCCACCTCTGGTGTTTTTGTTCAGATTTCTCTTCTTTTTGTAGTTCACCATATCAGTATCGTATATTGAGATTTTCAATTGTGGCATATTGTTGGTTATAAATGTATAATTGTACATTTTTAAAGGAGTCATAATGTGCTACATACAACATTAGTTCCCAAAGGCTCTCCCACCGGTAATCAAACCCAGGACCCTGTACAACAAAGGCGCACATGCTAGCCACTACACCAGCGGGGAGGGATTCTTCTATTGAATTCATGTCAGAGAGTTATGTCCAAACGAGTTTCGAATTAATTTACTCGAGCTACAAAATCACGATCGCTAACATCTCACTTTTCATTGCCTAAATACGAAGAGTATCAACAGGGCCCCAAAACCCTTGATGTTGAATCCTCGATGCTATATCACTAAACATGGCTGGTGTTTCAACACACTTAGTTGTTCTCTACCCTTCCACATTGCTAAATAACGGAGTTCATTACGTGACGCGCATGCGGCGCAGTTTCATACTGCCTCGGGTTTTACTTCTAATGATATACATCTTTTAAATAGCTTGTAAACATAAATTATATTTGCCACCAACATATCTCCATATCTCATACAAAAGTCGAAAAATTGGATTTCTAATTTCTTGGAAAACTTTATTATTTCTAAACATTCCTACCTGTACGTTATCTTGCTTATCAATTTTAATTTCAATATCTATTTAATAGCAATGACTGCAATAAAGGAAAAATATTCACCGAAAAAAAATATATTACCTTTCCTTGTCTGAGTTTCCAACCACCAAATTTACGGCACTATGTACGCGCCTTAACCCACTCGACCACCCGGACGATTGACATTATCACTATACACATATTGTGTTGAACAACGGAATCGTTCCCGATTTCTGATTATACGGATAATTTTTCGCCCATTAAAAATTTCCCATAGCAAATTCCTCAAATTTCATACTCAGACCGTTATAAGATACCTTTATGAGTTTTACATCTTTATCTCATTAAGTACCTAATGGCTACGGTCAGTTTTTCGTCCATAAAAAAAATCCCATAGTACATTCCTTAAATTTCGAACGTTTTCCATACTCGAGTCATTATAAAGTAGGTACCTTTATGCAGAGTTTCACGTCTCTATCTATTGGAAAGTACCTAATCAATGATGAGTGAGTAAATGAACCGATCTCTGTGGCTAAAGACAGTTTCTCTCCCATAAAAAAAATCATAGCACATTCCTCAAACTTCGGATATTTTTGATAATCAAACCATTATAAGGTACCTTTATGGAAAGTTTTACATCTTTATCACATTGAGAAGTAACTAATGACTACGGACAATTTTTCACCTATTAAAAAAAAAAAAAAACATAGCATATTCCTCACATTTCGGACGTTTTCCATACTCAGGTCATTATAATGTACCTTTATGCAGAGTTTCACGTCTCTATCTCATTAGGATCTAGCTAATCAATGTGATGAGTGAGTGAGTGAAACGATTTCTTGCTTACCTGACAGTTTTTTGCCCATGAAAAATTTCCCGTAACACATTCCTCACATTTCGGACTTTTTACATACTCAAGTCATTATAGGGTACCTTTATGCAAAGTTTCACGTCTTTATCTCATTGGGAAGTACCTAATTAATTTGATGAGTGAGTCAGTGAATCAGTGAGCCAGAAAACTGCATATTTTAGGGATCCGGTACTCGAATATGGTTGAAGCTAGGAATGTGAGATTTGGTATATGAGCACATCTCTCAGATATCTCCTTAAATTCTAAACCTCATATTTCTACTTTTAACAGAATTGCTTTTACAGAGCCTCAAAATCGGCGATTTTAACCAAAACACTTGTTTATGTATAACATGCTTAGGGCAGTGCAGGCCAGTTTTCATTTCCAACGAATTTTCTTCGCGGAACTTGACTGCCAAGCAGTGCCGTGCATGTTGATATCGATTTTCTGGGGCTTCTGGTTGTCACTACCAATTTTGCCAATTACTTCCGGAGTTTTGAGATCAGGAGGCTTATTTCTTTTTTCATTTACAACGAATACTGTTGTCCTTCATTTCCTATACAAATCTCGAATTGTTCTGCTTGTAGAGATCTTGTTAAAACCAGGATAGTTTGCTGAAAACATATGCTTAATCTTTTATGAAGAACATCTTTGTGTAAAATTCCACAGTATCGGTTCGTTCTTCGAGTAAAAAGTACACTATTTTCCACCAAACAACCAAAATTACAAAACGAAACCTAACCAATACATTATTGAAACCTCTATACCACACGTAAGGTATGATGCACACCGGTTTTATACTGGATATCTAATACTTCGAGTCTGTGTGGCTGTCTTCTTTAGAGGAAGTGAGAAAAATATTAAATTACGATTTTCACAAGAATTAAACAAAGATTGGACGAGGGAGTGGAGTTTCATATTAGTACTAGACGGTTACTATTTATACGTTATTTTACTTGTAGAACTTTTCCTGTACAACATTTGATCTTAAAAAGAGAGAACTTTAGTGTGTAATGTCAACATTGCTTCCAGTTAACTATAACTTCTTTTTTCTTAAATTTATTTCGTTGCGTTCTCTCATCATTTATTAATTTCTCTTGCATGCAAATTTTATTGAAGTCTTTTCGTTCTCATAAATCACTTTTTTATAACTTAGAAAAAAAGAAAGAAAAAATATTCATACTTATTGATAAACGTCAGCTGTTTTAGACATAATGTATTTAAGTTCACTTTAGACTAACTTCTCTTACGAGTTACGTGGTTTATTTTTCTTTTCTTCTGTTTCACTTTAATCTTAACTTTAACCATTTTCATCTTCACTGAGAAGTGATCCCTCACTGTCCCGAAAAGCAAGTACTTTGCTAATTTGAGAGCATACAGAACTGTGAGTACGATTTCATTTATTGTATACACCAGAACTACACCCATGGGGCAGATCGTAGGGTAGCTGCTTTTGCCTTACAGTCTAAATTGAGGGTTGAAGATGTTATTTCAACAGTCAGTTAAAGGATCCAGAGGAAGAGCATGTGCGATTTCGCATCTTTTACAGGAGAGAAGACTATCGATGGCGTTTAACCGTTTACTACCAGTGTGTGGAAATTCTTCTCCTTGGAGCCTCACGAACCAAGCTGTCTCATGATTTTTTCTTTGTTACGACTCCCTCCTCAGAAAGCTCTCTCCACTTTCTACCTGGCAACACTATGAGGTGACTAAATGCTGTCAGGATGTCGCTTCTCTGTGACTGTTTCTACAATTTTCTTTCTTCCTTGTGTAATGAAGCATCTTTAAAAAGTTTACTTTTTTAACTTAGTGTTTTATGTACAGTATATGTACTTGCGAGTCTAAACATTTAATAAGAAAAATAATTATATTGGCATGTACCATGCTGTGATATGTTCTTAATAATTGGTAGGAAGTTCTTATAAGTTCATCTTGCAAAAGAAGTATAATTTTACGTATAAGCCCTGATACACACTTGTATGAAACAGTAAACCTAATTATTCACTCATCACGAGATCACCTTGAACAACAACCGTTGTTTCTGTTCTCACAGTTGGAGTGAGTACGGCGACTATGGCTGTGCATTAGAAGCGATACCGTCACATATAGCATAAGTTGTAACCTGACGTTGGTAGGTGATCTGTAAGAATTTAGTGTTTATAACGTCCAAACCATAGGATATGTGAAAGAGACAATCATACTTTTAGATTCCTGAGCTCACGTCAGTCTTACTTGGTCTACGACATGTCCCCTTCACATTCGAAATTTCTAATTTAGAGCAAAGAAATTAGCGGCCATGATTTCGTACCCTACAAGTTACGGTTCTCCCTTGTTCTATCATCAGATTCCTTTCAATTTTCAAAATAAAATAATGTTCAAAGATCTTTCACTATTCTCTGTATCATTTTCAGACAAAATATGAAAAACAGAATATTTTTTCAAATTTTATATATTAGACGTATCTTCGTTTTACAAGTGTCATTTTCATTTCTGATTTTTTTCAGGTTATTGCTTTCAGATCTTTGTAAAGATATTATCAATTTAATAAGTAAAAGTTTAATATAACATGTGTGTGTTTTTCTTTGCAGTGAACAGATATACACGGAAAACATTTCTACAGTGAAAGATGATGTGTCTGGTGGTTGGTCTGGAGCAAAGTTCGGAACTTCTGTCTCTGATATTCTATATGCTGATAAATGTTGTGTGCGGCTATTTGATATCAGAGTAAGTAAACGAACATAAATGATGATAATACGTTATATCAGTTTTACAGAGGGTGATAGGCATCCGTATAGACGAAATGCAGAGGGAAAAGTACAGCGCAAAAGCAGCGCAGAAATGAAAATTGTATCACTGAGTCAGTAGTGTGTGATGTGTTTCCTAGCAAAATAATCGTGAAGTGGGAAGACTAATCATATCGAAAAAGAGTCGATTCTGAGGAAGTTACATTGCAGAACTTTTCGATTTATACTTCAGTTTTACTAGTTTAGTTAAACTCCCACAAACACGAATTTGCTCTTTCACGCTCAACTGTAAATGTGATAGTGCCGCCAGACTGTGTATCACAGAATAAGCCACATCCGAAATGGACTCAAGTGAAGTTGACTTCACCAGTTTTTGGCAAAATTAAGACGCCGATGATATCAGGGAGTCCACTGATACAGCTTGCTGTGGCCCCTGGCTCCATGTATCCCAATCAACCATCCACGATAACTTTCGTATCAAGGTGATCCATAGGGCTAATAATTATACGCGGAATGCCTGCCACGTCATGGACTGAAAACCAACTTCAGAAAGCTGTACGAGCTCCACCTGGTGGGAAATCAGTGGAAATTAGTAACCACAGTGAACGAGGCGTTCATATATTTGACAATTATTGAGAGATCCTAAAAATTACATACAGAAGTGACCATGAATTTAGTACACGTGGCTGTCAGAGAGTTGATGGGAGATGATAAGAGATGGTATTATAACTATCATGAAATCATAAATAATTTTCAGTTAATGTGAATAATTACTTTTTTGTCACGAGCTATCTATGTCTTTATTTGCAAATCTAACATTGGTACGCAAATTAATTAATTTTGCTTTCAATCATTGTTAATAATAACACATGACTCAAAATAACATTATCGATACAGAATGTCTTAATTGCAAGTAAGTTACTGAAATTCATTAAATGTCCGAGAGATGAGGAATAACAATTTTTTTTTTATTGTAACGTCATAGTTGGTAAAGTAAATTTAACCTTTAAATGGCTAATTCTTATAAGAGAATGTTGTGAATTGCAAAACATTATCAGAATTCATTAAATTTGCTTTTTAAATTAAAACGTATTAAACAATTAATAATGAATAAATGTTATTGTTCAGTCATTTTGTAAAATAAAGTTTACTACGTTCCTTTCATGAATGAAGCTGACAAGAAAGACCAATACCTTGTATCACACATGATACATACTGTATATACATGTGCAGTAATCAGTATAATGATGTCCATACATGTAATACGATAGCAAATGCTAGCAGTTGATTCCTTAGAGAAAGTAAAATGCTGACGTTTGATTTAAAACCACATGATTGTAAGTTAGCACAGAAAGGAACTTTTTAAATACTTTTTAAGATTGTTTTTTAAATCCATGAAAGAAAACGATTGAACACGTGCGAATATTTAACAGGTACTACCTAGATATGGACGCCCTCGCCTTCGCAGAGTGTAATTGAATCCTTTCAGGATAGAGCGATACACTTTTTTTTCTTTTTTTTCTTTTTCTTTTTTCTTTTTTTTTGGACAGTTATATACGTGTGGTCAAGTTGCAATGTACTTCTGGGCCGAGAGTCATCTTCCAAAGATTGACTTTGATATTTTGATCCCCAAAATTGCCAAAATTATGCAACCTTCCCAAATTTTGACCTAAGGTCAGTGTGGTACGTCGAACTGTTATAGGAGAGCGAACACTTCAAATTCGTCTATGTAGAAGCTCATCAGCCTCTGTACATAATACGTGCTTTAAGAAAGCACATTTTGGGATAGATAATCCCATTTATTTTCATTTACCTCCTTTGATATTGATAGTTGTTTTCGTAATATTTATTTAAGAATTTGATAGTACAACCGGAAGCATGTTTTGCACTGTAAACGTTAACGATGGGGAAAGGAAGCCATGGAAAATCTCAGTCAGGGTGGCTTGTCACGGGATTCAATCTTCAGATATTCCAATTGCGAGGCGAGAACTTTAGCTGTTCTTGTCCGCTAAAGTACTGTAAGTAAGTGGAAAAGCACGCTTTAATGATGCAAAGTATTTCCTTGTTTGATCCTGAGACATTTTCTTCGCGTGTTCTGTGGAATTTATTATTATTATTTGTTCCTTCTTTTTTTCCACCAGTTCTTCCACCATCATTAACTTGAAGTTACGATCCGTTTTCTTTATTATACAGAGCATCCCCGTATGACGTTAAGCCGCAATTATTTAATATTTTAATTCAAATTATTTTCAAGACAAATATGAGTCTATTCTAATGCTGCTAGGGCTAAATTTACGAAGATTTTAACAATGAGAATTTGATAAATCCATACTATTGAGTTTATGAATTTACTCAAGATACTTCTGTTGCTTTCTTGGAAAATTTCTGAACGTACTACGTACATCTATAACTGTTGAGCTTAATATTGAAACTGAATCAATGATCATGGTGTTTATTATGAAAGAATAAAATAGGCCTAATCTTTGTTTCATGATAATTTAGTGTACGCTTGCACTAATTATTTTTTGAATAAATTGAAAATAATATAGATCAATTATGATCATTTTAGCAGCAGAAAGTGTAAAAACCAGGCTCAGATTTTCAGTGACTGGCCTGTTGACATCCACAGGAGCAAAAGTGTTGCTTACGGTAAATGTGGATAGCAAGGCGTGTAACAGAACAAATTAGAAAGAAGAAAATCGTATTTTGTATTAATGTGCTCTTATTATAACGGTTGTTTAAAAAAACATAACATTGAAACGGTAAAGTTACTATAAAAATCAAATTCAGGTGTTTGACTATTATCACATATCAGAATACAAAGTTAAATAACTTTTCGCCAGGGCCTTCTATTTCTTTATAACTGCAAAATCTGGAAAGAAAAGTAAGAAATAAAGTAACTGCGTGTTGAAAGTCACGTAATTATAATTATTTTGATAAACACCACAATTGAACTACAGAGAAGCTCTAATTGTTATTTTATTATTGTACTAGCTGAATATACCCATTCTTCGCATGGCCAGATAAAGTATCTATGTAAACAAATTGAACAACAAAAACTAAATCGGTCATTTTCCTCTGCTTCTACATATTCCGTTAAATGCCCCCTGAGACGACCTGGTTCGATTTTTTTTTTTTTTAAAAAAACGCCTCTGGCCCCCAGCCGACGGGGGCTGTATTTGGAAGTCAACGCCTATTGGAGTGTCACCATTCATCTCAGCAACAGCGAAAACTATAGATTTGACAGTAATATCGGTCATTTTGAATTATTTTCACATGTCTCGATGACCCCTCTATGTTGGCCCCCGTTTCTTAGGTGATGGGGGCTAAATTTCAAAGTAAACGCGATCTTGAGTTTCACCATTGAGCTCAGCAACCCCGAAAACGATTAATTTGACACAAATATCGGTCATTTTGGATTATTTTTACATGTCTCAGTATTACCCCGCAGGTGACCCCCGGCCCACATACAATGGTAAATGAATTTGCAAGTAACCGCTAATGGAATTCTCACCATTCATCTCAGCGAACACGAAAACTATGGATTTGACACTAATATCACTAAT
The DNA here is from genome assembly GCF_964235325.1 of Thermobia domestica. NCBI lineage: Eukaryota > Metazoa > Arthropoda > Insecta > Zygentoma > Lepismatidae > Thermobia > Thermobia domestica. Next base: position 258,546,340 of record NC_137459.1, on the reverse strand, counting down.
ATTGGATTATTTTTTACATGTCTCGGCATCCCCCGGTGACCCCAGGCCCGCAGCCGAATGGGGTGAATACGATCGGAGTTTCACCATTAATCTCAGCGAACCCGAAAACTATGGATTTGACACTAATATCGGCCATTTTGAATTATTTTTACGTCTCGGTACCCTCCCTCCCCCCGCATACAATGGTAGCTGAATTTGCAAGTTATCGCTAATGGAAGTGTCACCATCGATCTCAGCGACCGCGAAAACTATGAATTCGACACTAATATCGGTCATTTTCTACTTCTTTTACATGTCCCGGTAAACACCTCTCTGAGGCCCCTGGTTCGAATTTTGACAAAAACGTTTCGCCTTGGTCTGGGGCCTGGACCAAGGTATCCGTGACCAAAATTTCGTAACTTTCGGTCAACTTGTCTGGTCCCCAGCCGGTCCCAGTAAATCCCCCCTCCCTGAGATCGCCGTGGTTAGAAATTTCAAAAAAGCGCTTTGTCTTGATCTGAGGCCTGGACCAAGGTACCCCTGACCAAAATTTGGTAACTCTCGGTCCACTCGTCTGGTCCCCAGGCCGCACATAGACAGACAGACAAACAAACACACAAACAAACTCTTTATTTTATTTATATTAGATGAATTTTCATGTTTTTAAGCAAATCACTCACATTTTTGTGTTCAAGCTTTCTCCTTTAATTATGGCTTTATCTTTCTTCATACCCAAAAGCAAATCATTCCAAAATTTCGGAACACTTGGACACAATAATTATAATAATTGGAGAGGATATAAAGTTAGCTTTTATCGTGTCTCTTATGACGAAACTCTCCGAGAAACTAGGCCTTTAATACTTACATTAAGCGAACTAATACTTGTTTTTAAGAACTTTCATGTTATGTTAGAATTAGTGTCTCCAATAATTGAAGACTCGCTGTAGAAAACGATGTAAGTGCCACCTTGAAATTGTTTCACTTATTTTATTTTTTAAATACGTTTATGCCTTAGTTAGATTTTCATACTTCGTTATATGCTAGTTTGTATTTCTAAGCAACAGTATTTTCTATTTTGTGACTCTTTGGAACAATTTACTATCTCTTATCTTTACTGTTTCAGTAAGTATGTTTTTGACACTTACGTTGTTTTCTACAGCGAGTCTTCAATTATGATGTCATGAACTGAATTGACAGTTTTCTGACAGGGAAGAGAACGTTCTGGAACTGTTGAAAGTCTAATTACTATCATTTTGTAAACAGTAAACGGCACAGTTTCAAACTTCCGATATTCTTAATTCTCTGCTTTATTCATTGAAGTTGTCAAAGCTGTGGGAGCGCACTGAAGAACCTTAATGTAATTACTTTCTTTCTTTTAGGAACAAAGCAGAAGTGACACCAGAAAAATCATGTGTGCGCGAGAAATATCATCAGTAATGAGACACTGTGATCACATTTCTATTATACTGAGAAGTATGGTGCCTCATTTTGTCTATGTTGTAACTCGTCACCATATGTTCTTAATGGATACTCGAGTCCCTCTTAAACCCCTTATACAATGGACTCATATGCTACAATTCACACCGATATACGGTTCTGTATCGGTTAGTGGACACTTAGAAATTATTTGCATATCTAGTCAACGTCCAAATGACTTAGTTTTTATTACGAACACTTGGAGCTACCTCAATGGAACTGAAGAACAGAATTTATCTGTTAATATTGATCAACCTGCAATAAGTCGAGTTTTGCCGTTCATGCCTCCGACCATTAAAGAAACTTCAAATTTCTTAAATAGAAATGGAGTATGGTTAGATCCGGTCATAAAAAGTAGAATCTCAGTAAGTGTTGTTGGATGTACGGTTTTAGTCCCGGACAAGTTGAATTTAAGTGACTGTTTTCTTTTACTCACTGAAACGTCTGCTGGTGATGTGTTTCTTTGTCAATTATATGAAAATAACCATGGAGAAACTGAAGATAACAGTTCATTTGAACCAAAATGGACAAACGCAGCAAAAGAAGATGCATTCCAGAAGCTTGCCAAATGGGGAAGGAAAGTGAAGAAGCAGATTGATAAGAAACAGAATCCCATAAAACTCACAGGAGAGTTTGACACTGATACATTATCTCAAAGTAAGTATATGAATGTCATTTACTATTATTATCTCGTTTTGTGCTTGTTATAACTTTAGACAAATGAGAGGATCTTGTGTTTGTGAAAAATGGTTTCAATGAATATTCGTACAAACAGGCTTTATTCCGGAAAATTTTGTCCGGGGGACAAAATCAAAATTTGAGGAGCTGCACTGGGACACAATTTTGGTGTATTGGCAGTAGCAATTTAACTTCTCGTATGTCCTGGTAAGAGGTGGTTGGCCACCTCCTGACGGGGAAATATGCCTGGAAGAAACATGCTTACATGCTTAGAAACTGACATTGTACTTTCGAAACTAGGAATGAGAACAATTGAGTTAGGTATATAATAAATTAAGGAAATAACCGATTTTTCTCTCACCAATTCCTCCATAGATTGAAATTCCATGCAATTCAAAGAGTGTGAAAAAATTACGACTGTACCAATAATCGAATCCGAGTCTCAGCCTTACGTCCCGGTGCGTTGTCACTACGCTACCCAGTCTGTTACCTGAACAACCACACCCTTTCACTCATGAGGTCGGTACCTAGCCACTCATAGCACATGGACTATACAGCAATTTGTATTGTGCTTGGACATCCCAGTCTGGTCGTGCTCTTTGAATATCAAAAAACAATATAAGTCCATCTTCATGTAAGTCAAAAATATTTGAAATATATATATATATATATATCACTTGCACGCGTGTTATGCTACCAAGTAAATTATCGATAACAATTAAAATGAATGAAAAATACCATCATTATTAATTCCTGAACTCAGTAACCCGGCTAATTAGGGTATGTACAACCAACAATTTTATTATTATTCCACCATTATCCATCTTGAGTCGTGAGCTCCTTCGTGGCTAAGCGGTTAGAGTACGCGCCTTTGGCGTGGGAAACCCGGGTTCGATTCCCGGAGGGAGCTCATGTGTTTCAGATTACACGTTAATCAATAGGTCCACGTCTCATATAGCTTCGCTGCTGAGAGGGACGTTAAACTCAAAATCAACTCAACTCCTCTTGAGCCGTTTTCTACCTTATTCTCCTCCTGTCCACATCCCTTTGTTATATAATACCACCATCAGCCTCTGCAGTGCACTAATAAATCTTTAATTAATATGATATTGAATGCAGCTTTCCGTGTAATTTTTAAAAATTTATTTATTTATTTTTCAGGTTTAGTTAACTCGTCATTAAGGTTATCTGAACAGGAAAGCAAAAATTGTGTGGAATTCACTCAAATATCTGCTGAAGAAATGAGCCAATATACCGATGTGCTATCTAAAAAACTCCTTAGTTACTGGAATGCTTACGTTCCAGGAGGAAATGATTACACAAAATTGATTTCTTCACGTCGTACAAAATCACAGAAAGAGACTATGAAAGTGAAAGAAAAGTCGGTAGGAAACGTATTTGATCTCTATCAGGAAGATTTACTCGCATCTGAATCTCAGATCATTAAAGAAAATGCTACAAGCAGAGAATCAGTGTTATCGCGTACGTTAGAAGTCGACCAAATGCAACCACCATGTAAACGAAGTAAAAAACATTTCTCAAAATTTTGATATGAATCCTGTATAGTATTTGAAGTTCGGGTTTTCCTGAGATGATGGTCAACAGTCACAGAAACTTTGCACCAAAGTAAAGGTAGAATATGTACATATATTCAGAAATTATTCGTTTTGGCTGAATATATAGCTTATAAAAATCTTAATACCAAGGGAAGAAAGCAATGAAAGGATACGAGTGTCTGTTAGAAAGCAAGCCAGTCGCTTCTTTTCTGTTTCTTTCAGATAGCAATACTGCGAAAAGTATGAAAAAATACTGTTTTTTCGTATATAAAAATAACACATATACTTAATTGTTGGTTATTCATATAATTTAAATAAAAACAAAGAAACAAAATTATTTCGATGAATGAAAGTAAATGAGAATAATAAATGAAAAAAACTACAATGATTAACACAAACTAATTCTTAATAGAAATATGAAAAGCTGAATAAATTAAAATAAATATATCTTAATCAAATATTTGAAACGTTATAATTATCCTTCGTATTTGTCAGTTGTAAATCGTTAAGTCAATTGAGTAAGTTTGTCAACTAAATTGTCAGTTGTAAAACTGAAAGTCTTTTTAAAGTTTTGAAAGAATAACTGTACTAAATGAACGGAACTGATAGCTTACTGTTGCCTAGGAAATTTAACATGATTTTAGTCGTTAATTAATCTATCCAGATTAATAATAGTAGGCTTCTACGTTGCTATACTAAATACTCGTTAATTTCACTTACATCTAACAATCACGTAATGGGTATAATTTCTTGTATCCAACTTAATGTAACTATATACCAAGATAGACAATTTATACTGCAAAAGTATAGTTCAATAAAACAAAGCATGAATGTATTCCTATTTCTTCCCGAGATTCTTTAAGCAGACATAAATGTAAAAATTAGTTCAGTCTTGACAAAAAATAAGACCCCATTAAAGAATATCCAGTATTCTTAGCAATATAAGATGCGAATTCTTACCTTTACGCAATCAATTTGATGAGTCCGTTTGTTGACCAGGATAGCTTAGATTTTATCAGCCGATAAAGAAATAATTAACAATCATGCATGATTTGGCGTAACAAGCCACGTTCTCATCTCTTTATTTCTGGAGGTTTGTACTCGATATCTCATCTTTTGATTTTTGCAACGTTTTGTTCAGTTTTATTTGTTCTTCCTTCAGTTTATCTCAGTACGAGTCATTGCATTGATGTTTCAGTGAAAATTTATATGATGTCGGTCTTTTATTGTAACTTTGATGGTATACTACACTCCTTAATAACTGCCAAGAAAAAATAACTCATTTTCTTCTTTTAATTCTATAGGTTTCGTTGTTCATTCATCCGTGAATTTAGATTATTTCGAACCTTTTAGTGCAATTTTGGTGCTATACTATACAGTACAATACATACCAATAAAAAAAAGTCAATTTCTTTTATAATTGATTATGATTTTATTGTGCATTTACTATGAGTCATTGTGCTAACTAATGTTTCGTCTGCGCAAATGCATATCATGTATATACCCTAGTTCTATGTTAACTTTCGTGTAATATTCTAGTACACAATAACTTCTAAGAAGAAAGAACTGTTAGTTTTGTTTTTATTATTTCATTCTTCACTCACTGAGTCATTGCGTTAACTAAACCTATGTCTGCAAATGCAAATTATTGCAGTAAAGTACTCTTTAATCCGGCATTCAACGCTTAGGCACATTCTGTAATCGGCGTCGATCTGCCCGTTCGCTTTGTTTTGTTTTGTTTGTAGATTCCTACAAAACCTACAACTATACATAACTTATAAACTTGTTTATAATCCGTAGCAATTTTTTTTTGAAGAAGAGATCCAAATCTCGGAAGCAACAAAATATCAGTTTTTTTAATAGTAATGTTCATGTTTTTTTTTTCTTGAAGTAGAGCAGTTTATTACAACTTAGTTTTTAAAAAAAATATTGTATTAATTTTTCATTCGAACGTTTTTATTAATGCAAGAATATTCATAAAGAATTTAAATGTGTACTCTGTTCAATTATAAATGAGAATATTTTAAACTCCGCAGTTGCCAGTATGACGGAATACATTGTAGATAGAATATATATAAATGGATATGCTTATATATATATATATATATATATATATATATATATATATATATATATATATATCTGCTTAGGCTCAGAATGTTCGTAAACAGGTAAAATACACGTTTTAGTCGTTTAACTTTTTTTATATATAGTGATTTATCTTTAGTATTCCCGTTAAAACCATAATGATGTTCGTTAATATGGCAAAATCACTAATCCTGTACGGCTGTAGTCCGAACTTGCAGGATTACAAAGCTCCTTTTGTATGTACTTTTATTTTAACTTTAGTTCGACGTTATAGTGTACAATAACTGTCAAGAAAGAAGAACTGCTATTTATCTTTTTTTATTATTTTATTCATGCTCTAACTAAAGTTGAGCCTCTGTAAATGAAGATTATTGTGTATTTTTATTTTAACTTTGGTGCAACAATATAGTTTACAATTAGTACCAAGAAAGAAGAACTCTTCTGTTTTAGTATTTTATGACTCTATTGTCGATTTTTTAAAGACTACTCTGCAGCAACACAAATAATTTCTACAAATTTTTGCACGTATTGTCATGTAGTATTTTCTGCTTATGTTTCAGACATTCTGTTGTTCTAATACTGAACTCTTTATACGCACATCCTATATCAAAGTATTACTTTTGTATGATATATATACTGTATAATACCTTTAATAATAAATAATGAAAGATGAAGAACTTTTCGTCTTTTTCTTTTCATGCCTGCATGCCTGGAGTTTGTTCGAAAAATAATCGTCGTATTTATGTAAAGAAAAAAGAAATCAATAAAAAATAAAATAAATGCCTATCTTTGAAGTTAAGTCCCACAATGCGCGTATATATATATACGAGGGAAAGTCAAAAATTATCTACACTTTTCATTCTATAGTTTGTTTACATGAAGCTAGGGTTATACTATGCACATCATTTTTCTAAGTAATCTCCCTCCTTATCAATGCACTTGGCCCAACGGTCAACGAACTTACGTATTCCTTCCAAATAAAAGGTTTTCGGTTGGTCGTGAAGCCACTTTTGCACCGCATTTTGCACGTCTAAATCTGAGGCAAATAGGCGAGCACGCAAAGCATCCTTGAGTGGCCTAAACAAGTGAAAGTCAGATGGAGCTAGGTCTGGGCTGTAGGGAGGGTGTTCCAATAACTTAGATTTCATCTTGGTGGTGTATTAATAGTGTGATGAGCCGTGTGTGGCCGTACATTGTCATACAACAACAAAACTTTCTTCGACAACAAACCTCGGAGTTTCTTGCTAATTGCCGGCTTCAGGTTCCGTTCCAACATTTCACTATAACTCACACTGTTGATCGCCTTTCCCTTTTCCATGAACTCTGCCATTATGAGCCCCTGAGAGTTCCAAAACACAATTAACATAACCTTTCCTGCGGATTGCTCAGTCTTGAATTTGTTCTTCGTCGGAGATCCAGGGTGTTTCCACTGCATACTCTGGCGCTTTGATTCTGGCTCATAGTGATGAACCCATATTCCATCGCCGGTGACTATTCTGCTTAAAAATTCATCACTTTCGTTGTTGAAGCGAGTGAGTAAGCGTTGACAGACCCTAACACGAGCGAGCGTTTTCTGCAGTAAGCTTTCTTGGTACCCATCGTGCACAGACTTTAAGAAAACTGAGCTCGTCGTGAATGATTTGATGGGCAGAGCCATGACTGATGTTCAAAGCAGCTGCTACCTCATTGATAGTGATTCGCCTATTCGGCAGAACTATCCCTCGAGCTTGCTGAATGTTGTCATCTGTAGTGGAGGTTGACGGCCGTCCTGCTCCCTCTTTATGCGTTACACTTGTTCGACCACTTTTAAATTTTTCGAGCCACAAAAAAAAGTTTTACATGATAGTGCACTTCTCCCACATTGTGATGATAGTCTGCGATGAATATCTGACCCTTTAACACAATCCGACGGATCACTGCTCGTTGTTCCTCTTTGGTGCAAACTTCTAATGGAGCATCCATGATATATTTGGAACAGAAGGAAGAAAAATGGGGGAATTAAGATCACACTTTCACAGCATTACCACAACAGTATAACAAAATATGCGAGGACAGAAGACAAAGTGCGCAACGTATGTATGTTTACATTGGTTTGATCCAGAAAAATAACGCTATTTTATATGCATAGTACATTAAAATCTTTATTTAACAAAAAAAATACAGGTATTAGTAAATTTCCCGCATTTAATATACAGAAAAGCGGAAGAACCATCATTTGTAAATATAAGGTATTTACATCGTTCAGGGACGCTATATTTACTAGAATCGATAGAATCCACTTGTATATGGGTATTTCGATAATTATCGAGAAAAACTAGGTCAATATTTTCATAATTATGAACTGACACAAGAATTGATGTTCTTCTAAGTTTAAAAATATAATGTTAGCAATTCTTTTTCTTCAGTTTTTTGTCAGTTTCTACTTTGATATTTTTGACTACTTTTGCTCTGCATTGCAATGTTGGGATAGCCAAAATATGATAGTGTAAATTTTTAAGAACAGTTAAGTTGCATTAAGTGGTTTGTCATTTAACAACTTGTTTGCTATGCTTATTTAAATGTTAAATTTTTAATCTTTTTAAATGAAGAATCCTCAAATCTGCAAAGCAAAATCATTGAGCAAAATCTGTTTCAAAAGCACAAAATATGTTAAAATATTAAAATTTCATGTAAATCTTAGTGGAACTTTACAACGCGTACTTCTTTTATATTAAACTTTTATTTATGAGAAAAAAAATATATTCGTTAAATCGGGGTTATACTATTATATACAGAATGGACTACTAATTTTCATAATCCTTAGTAACTTTTAAACTAATTAATTAAAAGAAGGTTGAATTCTTGTACGATGCAAATATCGACAGGGGAATATTGTTTGACATACTCTATAATAATACCATATTAACAACGTTGCCAGCTCAATAAAACATTATATCTTTTCACATTATAATTGAATACGTCAGATTATTACATATTTCTACAAAATTTATACATTAAAAGAGAAGTCACAGTATAAAATTTATTTTTCAGTGGTAAATGGTGGACCACAGGCTGTTTCTTTTTAAAGTACATGTTATAGGGACACGGTGGCTCAGTTGTATAGCACTTACTCTAGCTGTTTGAGATGCCTGGTTTGATTTCCGGCCAAGTAAGTTCGTAAGGGACAACCTTTTCCTTCATACTCCCAGATTCTCATGCCAACGATACCTTCGTCTTTTCACTTGCCTTAATAATCCGTCACCGTGAGCCTAAAGGGCATAATCGTGGGACGTTAAACTGAAAGATTTCATTGTATTTTTAAGTACATGGTATATTGAGAGTGACAGCTTATTCTGACAAGAAAGCTAACGAAATACAGTATCCTATCTCTGCGGTACGAAATGAATTGATTTCCGCTTGAACAACGTCGAGAAATATTGAAAAATATTTCCAAAGTAAGTGCTTGTTGCTTAACACTGCGAAATTAAAAAAAAAATGGTCGAATTAATGCACCAACAGCGTCTGGTGTGCGCAAATTAGTGCAGAAATTTCGTGGAACTGGCATACTAACACACAGTATCCTCGTGTGAACTAGGGATGGCCGGATCCGAAGATCCGGATCTGATTGGGTCCGGATCCTTTGGATCCGGATCTCGGATCTAGATCCGGATCTCGGATCCGGATCCGGATCTCACATTTCGGATCTGGATCCGGATCTCGAATCTCGGATCTGGATCCGGATCTCGGATCTGGATCCGGATCTCGAATCTCGGATCTGGATCCGGATCTCGAATCTCGGATCCGGATCCGGATCTCACATTTCGGATCTGGATCCGGATTTCGGATCTGGATCCGGATCTCGGATCTGGATCCGGATCTCGAATCTCGGATCTGGATCCGGATCTCGAATCTCGGATCTGGATCCGGATCTCAGATTTCGGATCTGGATCCGGATCTCGGATCTGGATCCGGATCTCGGATCTCGGATCTGGATCTCGGATTTGGATCCGGATCTCGAATCTCGAATCTGGATTCTGATCTCGGATCTGGGTTCGAAATTCGGATCTGGATCCGAAATCCGGATCTCAGATTTTTATTCTTATCCAAACCCACTTCCCACCCAAATTATGATAAACTTGAATATCTAAAATTCGCCGAAACTAATTTCACGAAGTCCTCACAGTGAAGAAGAGAATAGAAAATTAAGACGAATATTGGCAAGTCTATTTGTTTCCTTCGTTCTACTCTAAAGATCAAATGCTTGGCTTACTTTAAAAAAATATATACATATTTGAAACCGGAGTACAAAACTCTAATATTTAAAATTCCTCAATACACCTATTTCATTGACAGTTAAGAAAATATAAACAGTTAAGACAAGTATTGACTAGTTTTTACGTATATTTATCTTGCTCAGTCTGCTCAAAATATCAAATGTATATTTTACAATTAGATTTAATAATTATTTAGTAAATCACAATATGAGCACCGAGAATAAACTATGAATTTTGGTGCCCCTTATCTAGATTTGAAATTTCGGATTCAGACATAGAATCAGGCTGAAATATAAGTATTTGAGATTTGGAAACCGAAACATATGCTAGTACCAAGATCGTAGCTGTTTGTACCCAGGTAATGCGAGCGGAAGGCACATGCACTAATTCCGCATGTAGTTTGGGGAACACGAGAAACTAAAAACAGATAAATATTCTTTTTCAGGGGTAAGTCGCGCTTTAACATGATTTTTCATGAGTGTTGTGTTCAAATATGAAAACTCTAATGGCGACTTGTTTAAAATAAAGGCCTTTTCATTTTTAACAATAAAGTTAGGTACTTTCACATTGGGGAAAAATTAGCAAGACACATTCCACTGATTAGGGTGCTGATTCTTATGGAAGCTTTCACTTGAACCGGAAGATTTCCTCATGTGGGTATCGGATTGCCGCAATTCACCTTGCTGAAAGACGTGGTTTATCAGGAGGTCGGCCAAGATTCATTTGAACTTAGCCTGTAGACTGCTTCTGGTCTCAATTATTCCCATATAACAAGACTAACTATATATATAGTTGGTTCGAAATGAGTTAAAATATCACTAATTGACCTTAAGGGGATAATCGTGATTTAAATATTCGTAAATCAGAAAAAATATGAAAGTTAAGCGTTAAAGTAAATCCGATAATTCCAGAATAAAGAGATTTATATGCAACCTAATGATAGCAATAAAACTCTTTATGTAACATTTTCAAAGCTAAGATTAACAGTTATCTTCTTGAAGAGGATTTACGGAAACATAGAATATTATAAATCCAATTATCATAAGTAGTACCTCTGACAGCCCCGCATTTCACATCACCATCGCCCTTCATCCTGACAAGTGAGCAATTCACTTACCCACAATGACTTTTCAGGCGTTCCAGTGACATCAATATCTCAGTTTGGGTTTGGGATCATGCTTCGGTGAACCTTGACTATCACCATCAGCAGCTACTAGAGAATGAGAACATATTTCTCTATTAGATAATGTGGGTAACTATGGCTTTTCGTCTATAAAAGTCAGAGAGTGTATGATATTATCGCAGGAAATATTTGATATATAAGACTTAGATTGTCAGGTTTAGGAGCAACTTTTAAAATAATCAGTTACTTTAAATGTACTACAGATTAGCCGATAAAACCCGACAGCCATAGTCGAGTGGTCTGCGGCATTAGGCTGTGGATCGTTTACTGTGAATGTCTTGGATTCAAATTCCACTTCGGGCATAGGTGTTTTTAACTGTCTTCGTTTACTTCTATGTCTGAGTAGTGTCGTAATGGTTACAGTGTAATCCGTGCAAAGCGTTCAACAGGTTAAATAATCTGATAAAAAGCTGTTACCTTTTTATATATATAAAAAAACAGTGGTTAGCGCGTGCCTTCGGTGCCCGTGGTCATGGGTTCAATTTCCGGAGAGGCACTCAACAATTTCGATGTTGACCCAGCATCGTGAGGACAATTGAGGAGTTATCTTAAGTAAGAGGTAGCGGACTCCAGACTAGAAAGACGGCATTAGGGACTTTGGGTGTCGATGCGTTGACTACACCTTCCCACTTTGAACGTAAGTCCGCTGGTAGGAACCAAAGGACTGTCGTGCCAAGAATTTAGTTTCTTTTAATTATCATAAATGCCTTCTTTATTATTAAATTTTATTCAATATTTTCTTTTCAACTAGTTTGGGAGACTCAGAGCTAGCTACTTGTTTTCTTTTTAATTCTTGTTCATAGTTAGCACAACTAATCACTAAGGAAAAACAATCTTTTCAATAAAATTCGCCTCGCGTCTTTCATAGCTCTAAGTTTAGTTATTTTTAGTTTTCTTTTTTTTTTTTTTTCAAGTTGAAGGGCGGTTTATCATTTCCCCTCGCTTACCCTATTCTTTTTTTTTTTTTTTTTTTTTTTTTTAAGTTTTACCTATGTTTCTTTGCACGGACATTGCGCCTATATGCACATGCTTAGTGTGTTCCTTTACAAGAGCGGGCCACTTTCCTGCTACTATAGAAAGTAAGAGTGCCCTGTATCAGAGAAATATTAATTGACGTAAGTGAATATATTTGTGATGAAGTCATAATTACTCAGTTTTTGCATCGTACATAGTTTCCTCATCCTCATTAATCTCTTCACCCCCGCTTCCTGAATTCCAGTTCTAGTATTCTTTCTTGATGTTGGACTGATGTCTCATGTAGGTTTATTAACTATAACATCAGCAATAAAGAAAGTGGGGTTTAATTTGCACTAATTTTAGAACATCACGTTAATTAAATAATAATAATAATAATAATACGGAGCGAGCTCAGGCTACTTGTTAGGATTCTTGATTCGCAATTGGATAATACCGGGTTCGAATTCGGAGACCAGCCATCTGACTGAGGATTTTCCAGGGTTGTTCCTCAGTTATACTGGGCAAATGCTAGGTTAGTACCTTGATCTAAGGCTCTGGACACCTTTCTTCCATTCCTTTTCCAATGTTTTCATCTGTTGATTACTACAGTGTAAAGCGGCCTCTGAGGATGTATCTGGTAGCTTATAGTAAATAAACAATAACGACGTAATATATCTTCACGAAACGTGTGGGTTAATTTAACTACGGCCTTACAGTCCCAATAGATAGCTAAAGTTTTAATATCAATTTCCTGACTTTTAAATACTATTTTCATATTGCTTCTGCTTTCAATTTTTTCATGTATGTTCCACCGAGAATTAAACCTGAGATCACATGAAGAAAGCGAATATGTTAAATATTTTTGAACACTTTAATATACAAAACACAAAACGATTCAATGATACGATGCATGGATATGTTTTGGCTACGTCCTGCAATGTATGATTAAAGAAACCTGGAGGGTGAAGAAAAAATAACAGAAATCTCTTTTATATTTACTCCTTCAACAAACTCCTGACCTCAGAAGGGCAAGCAATAAGTTAGGTAATAAAGTCATACAACGAACACTTTTATTAGTACTAATAATACTACACAACCATATCGCTCTTCTGAAATTCTCGTGTGTATGTTTACAAATCTACTGTTGTTCCACGCCAACCAGTCTATATTTTTTGCTGTACCTTCGAAGTGAAAGATATTCATTATTACATTTGTTGATGGTTGGACTCTATTAAGTCAGAAACTACTATTAATAAAGAGTTTGTTTTGTCCAGTATTCCTGCGATTAGAAGGGTTTATCTAAAAGATATTTCATTTGTATATGAGAAAATAAGAAAGTTTTATTTCTAAGAATAAAATAAATATTTTCAATGTGAAGTTAACATTAAGTTTCGAAGAGGAGCTAAACAGAAGAATTTGTTACCATTTAGATCAGTTTTCAGACAATTCAGTATACTCTGAAATGGGAAGAAGGCAAACTTGGAAATATTTTACTAAAGAGACTTCGATGTAAATATTGCAAGGTCAAAATAAAATAAAGAACAAAGGTAGCACAAACGTGTTATGGAAACATTTAAAAGCACAGCAACCTACTATATTAGTGAATCTGAAAAAAGTTTTGACGAATTTTAGATATTCAATTTTATCATCACAATTTCAGATGCAGGTTTGGGTACGAATCAATATCTGAGATTCGAATTTCGGATCCAGATCCGAGATCCGGACCCAGATCCGAGATCCGGACCCAGATCCGAGATCCGAATTTCGGATCCAGATCCGAGATCCGGACCCAGATCCGAGATCCGAATTTCGGATCCAGATCCGAGATCCGGATCCAGATCCGAGATCCGAATTTCGGATCCGGATCCGAGATCCGGATCTGAGATTCGGATCCGAGATCCGGATCCGAGATCCGGATCTAGTTCCGGATCCGGCAAGATCCGGATCCGGATCTCACTGGATCCGGGATATCCGGATCCGAAAATTTTTGGCCATCCCTAGTGTGAACCCAGTGTGACTAGTCCACGCTATCGTTGTTGTTGCCAAAATTGTGCCTCCACCCGAAAATTTGAAATCATCATAGATTGCAGCAACTGAACATAAGCAACACTAACTTAAGGCAAATTATGGATGAAGACTTCTGCTTATTCGCTTGTATGGACCAACTTACTTAGGAATTTTTTTTTAAAAAAATCTTCGTTATCGCATCTGTATTTCGGCTTTGCAGCGGCTCGAAACCTACGTCGATTTTGCCCACCAAATTATCTTTCCAAATGAGAGATATTTTCATCTTGGGGGTTATGTCACCAAGCAAAACTGCCATAATTGAGGCCCGGAAGACCCACACGTCATCGTAGAGAAGTTAACGCAATCTGAGCATGCGACTACTGTTATTTGCTGAATGGCAGCATTATTGACCACTATTCCTTTAAAGATGAAGATAGCAACAACGTTACACTCAGCGATTAACGCTACATAGCATGCTCACCGTCCATCAATTTTGGCATTAGATGTGGTTGAAAAATGAAATGAAATCTTTGAGTTTTACGTCCCACGGTTATGCCGGTTAGGCTAAAGGAGACGGTGATGATGAGTGGTGAATGAAATGGTGGAATGAAGAAAGTGGGAGGAAATTGGAGAACCCCGAGAAAACCCACGCACAAGGTGTTTGTCCACCACAAAGTTCACTTGGCGGGGGCTGGGATGGAACCCGGGATCCCAAGCACCAGAGGTGAACGCTCTACCACTGAGCCACCGCTGAGCTACCACTGAAGTCGAGTGCGCTCAAAATGAAGCATATTCTGTGTGTAGTTTCTGGAAAGAAGATATAAGGACGTGAGGCACAAGAATACGATGGATCACATAACAATAATAATAATAATAATAATGTAGATGACGCTTGAGACGTTCATTATGTCACTTTCAAAATGAACATCAAACTTGGTGGTCAAATAAAATACTCAGCTTCCAGTAGAACTGTAGATCTCTAAGGCACATCTAGGATAATGTCAAAAGTTTAATATATATTTTGTTTCCGAGTGGTTCGGTTACAAATTCGATAGTGATCATTGGACGTACTGATCCGAAATAAATTCTAATAAATCCAGTAGGTGGCGTAGCTCATATCTTCCATCCCAGACTACTAATGCAAACTAAAAAAATAAGCAAAGAAACGAAAAAAAGAATGAGTGCTATTTTACTGCTAAATTTCTATCAGAAATACCGTATATTAAAAGTCCAAACTGTGTCATTATGAAAACGTACAAATGTTCAAAAGGAAAATTGGATGAATCTATGTTTGCAGCCATAATTTTATGCGAAAAAAGTGATACTACCTGGCGGGGAATCGAACCGAGATTTTCCATTTGGAAGTTTTGGACGATATCATTCCATCGATTGTTCTACCCAAACTCCGTTTAACAAATGGTGTATTGTTTCTTTCTGAAAACGATAACACGAAAATTGTATACTGCAGATCAATGAAGTGTTTCAAATGTCCTGGTAATTTCCTTTCCGTTTCGCAACCAACATTCGTGAATCGTCTCTATTATGATACAGTTGTTTGCTTCCACATTCTTAAGGATTGCTAGTCTAGTATGAAAAGTCGATTCTTCACAATCACTTTCTAAAAAGAGAACTTCGATGTGAACAGGGTTTGAACCTGTGTTGGATAGCTGTACTCCTCATAGGTCCATTACGTTACTCCTACACTATCAGACCATCTAAAAGTGTGTACCAAATATTACTAACTTCAAACCTGATCTTTGGAACGAATAGGCTTCTTCCTCTAAGGTTACTTAGACCAAAGTGCACAACGAAATTCATTAATTCGACAACCTAGAGAAAAATTAGTGCCCACTAATAAATGAAATAACATACAATCCAGGAAAAATCACAGAAATAATAACATTATGCAGTAATTTCACCGTGGAAATTTAAAAGTACGCGAATAATAATAATTGTTCACCTTCACAGTATAGTTGTCAATTATTATTATCGCTAGCATCAATTACCCGCTTTGTTGGGTGAAATTAAGAAAAGAATAGTATGTTCCGTTAGTCAGTTAATTTTTCTATTGCTAAAGCCCTCTTTAATATTGATCATTTTCGATGATTTTTATATTTATCTCACATCCTCTCCATCAATTGGCGTAGCTGAATTCAGATTTAAACTTCATCGAAATTGTCACTGTTCTTCACAGCGACCTCGCAAGCTATTTATTGGACACTGATATTGGTAATTTCGATCATTTATATATATATATATATATATATATATATATATATATATATATATATATATATATATATATCCCCTACCCTTCCCGCATATTGCAAGGCACAGCATGGAACTGTCACTGTTCATCTCAGCGATCCCGAAAACCATGGATTCGACACTGGTATTGGTTATTTTTGATCATTTTTATATCTTCTTCCTCTCCCTCCCCCAAGTTGCGGTACTGAATTTGGATTTAATTAGCAATAAAAGTGTCACTGTGCATATTTGCGTCACCGATAACTATAGATTGGACACTAATATCGGTCATTTTGGAGCATTGACAAATGTTCCTCCCCTAAGTTGCACCGTCAAAGTGATATGACAAAACTGTCTAATCTAAACCTCATTTATGATGAAAATTTCATCGAGATCGGTCGGGTGGTTGAACAGTGATGAAATCAGGAAGACAGTTACTTTCATTTTTATTATATATATATATATATATATATATATACCCTCCTTTCCTCTAAGATGCATCGCCAGATTAAAAATCATCGCAGGACCGAATCTCATCTATGTTGAAAATTTGATCGAGATCGGTTGGGTGGTTGAACAGTAATGTAGTCACATAGACAGTCACTATCATTTCTATGTTTTACATACATCTCCTCCTCCCCTAAGTTACACCGTCAAAGTAAAATGATAAAAATCATGCCATGCCCAAACATATCTATGTTGAAAATTTAATCGAGATCGGTTCTTTGTTTCGAAAGTTGTTAAGTTTCGTTTATATATATATATATATATATATATATATATATATATATATATATATATATATATATATCCCCGCCCCTTGCTTCCACCACCAAGAAGAAAATATAAAACACTTTTCAGTCTTGAATTTCATCTATGTTGAAAATTTGATCGAGATCAGTCCGGTGGTTCAAGAGCTATTAAGTCAAATACCTAATCAATTTTATTTCTATTTATTATATATATATATATATATATATATATATATATATATATATATATATATATCCCCTTCTTCCCCTCGCATCAAAGTGAATAGCTAGAAACACGCTCAGGGCAGAGCCGCATCAACGACAAAAATATGGTCGAAATCGGTAGGGTGATTCAAGAGATTAACAGTCACAAACATAGTCACTTTCGATTTTATAATATAGATTATTATTATTATTATTATTATCGTACTTTTTGAATTTGCACAGTGAAGTTACTGCATAATTTTATTATTTCTGTAAGTTTTCCTCGATTGTATGTTATTTCTTTTAATAGTGGGCACTAATTTTTCTCTATGTCGGGGAATAAATTAATTTCGTTGTGCATTTTCCTCTAAATAACCTTAGAAGAAGAAGCCGGTCCGTTCCAAAGATCAGGTCTCAAGGTAGTAATATTTGGGTGACACTCTTAGATGTACTGATCGTGTAGGGGTAACGTAATGGACTTACGAGTAGTACAGCTATCCAACATAGGTTCAAATCCTGTTCACACCGAAGTTCTCTTTTTACAAAGTGATCCTGAAGAATAATCGATTTTTCATACTAGACGAGCAATCCTTAAGAATGTGGAAGCAAACACCTGTATCATAATAGAGACGATTTACGATTTTTTTTTTGCAAAAGGAGAAGGAAATTACCAGGACATTCGAAACACTTCTTTGATCTGCAGTATACAATTTTCGTGTTATCGTTTTCAGAAAGAAACAATACACCATTTGTTAAATGGAGTTTGAGTAGAACAGTTGATGGAATAGTGGTATCATCCAAAACTTCCAAATGGAAAATAAACAATACACCATTTGTTAAATGGAGTTTGAGTAGAACAGTTGATGGAATAGTGGTATCATCCAAAAATTCCAAATGGAAAATCTCGGTTCGATTCCCCGCCAGGCAGTATCATTTTTGTCGCATAAAATAATGGCTGCAGACAGAAATTCATCTAATTTTCCTTTTGAACATTTGTAACTTTTCATAATGATACCGTTTGGACTTCATAATATACGTACGGTATTTCTGATACAAAATTTGGGAGTAAAATAGCACTCATTCATTTTTCTTTTTCCGTTTCTTTTCTTTTTTGGTTTGAACTAGCATATATTATCCGCTTTGCTGGGTTGAAATGAAAATTTAAATGCATAACTCCGTATCTCATGTGTTTAGTACCCGTGAAATATTCTGTTTCCGTTTTATTGGCATCGATTTAAGCAGCATTGGAAAGATCACTGATCACCTTGACGACCCCGAAAACCATGGATTCGGGATTCTTCGACACTAACATTGGTCATTTTCGATCATTATATATATATATATATATATATATATATATATATATATATATATATATATATATATATATATATATATATATATATATATATATTAAGATAGATAGATAGATAGATAGATATTTTCCTCCCCCATGTTGCTGACCATGGCACCGGAATTGTCACCGTTCATCTTAGCGACCCCAAAGAATGTGGATTCAGCTCTAATATCGGCCACTTTCGATTATTTTTAAATATATCTTCCTCCCATTCTCCAAGCTACGGGGTTGAATTTGAATTTGAACCAGATCGAAAGTATCACTGTTCATCTAAGCGACCCAGAAAACTATAAAATCGAAACTAATAGCTGCCATTTTCGATCATTTTTATATATCTCTTCTCCCCTCCCCCAAGTGGCGATGCTTATTTTGGATTTAAACCGGATCGGAAATGTCACGGTTCATCTGAATGATCCCGAAAACTATTGATTAGACACTTATATTTGTCATTGTCGATTATTATTATTATATAGAGAGCTCTTCCTCTTCCGTGCTGCAGCACACGGCATCAGATTTGTCACTGTTAATGTCAGCTACACCTAAAACTATGGATTCACACTAATATTAGTCATTTTCGATCATTTTTAATTGTATACCCCCTCTCCAACTATTAGGGTTGAACTTGTATTGACACAGCATCAGAAGTGTCAGTGTTTCTCTCATCGACACCCAAAACGATGGATTCATCACTAATATCGGTCATTTTGATCATTTTTAAATTTCTCTTCCTCTCCTTGTTCCCTACGGTATATATAGCTCCCTTCTCCTCCTCCGTGTTGCGGCACACGGCATCAGTCTTCTCACTGTTAATCTCAGCTACTCCTAAAACTATAGATTCGACACTAGTATTAGTCATTTTCGATCATTTTTAAATGTCTACCCCTCCCCTACGTCGAATCTCCTCTCCCCAACTATCAGGGCTGAACTTGGATTGAAACAGCATCAGAAGTGTCACTGTTTCTCTCATCGACCCCGAAAACTACCGATTCAACACTAATATAAGGCATTTTTGATCATTTTTAAATGTATCTCCCCCTCCCCCTCGTTGCATCGTCAAACTGAATAGCCCAGAGTAATCCCTGCCTCTAAAGTCATGTATGTTGAAAATTTGATTGAGATCGGTCGGGTGGTTCAAGAGTGATGAAGTTACAAAGGTAGACATTTTAATTTTATTTTTTACATATGTATCTCCTTCTCCCCCTTCCCTAGGTTGGCTCGTCAATGTGAAACGATAAAAAACACGCAAGGTCCGACTCTCATATATGTTGGAAATTTGATCGAGATTTGTTGGGTGGTTCAAAAGTTATTAGGTTTTATTAGTTTTTATGCGTACGTCCCCCTCCCCTAGGATCTAACGTTAAAATGAAATTTAAAATATTTTCAGACTGGAAGCTGAGTATTTTATTTGACCACCAAGTTTGGTATTCATTTTGAAAGTGACATAATGAACGTTTCAAGCGTTCTCTATATTATTATTATTATTATTATTATTATTATTATTATTATTATTATTATTATTATTATTATTATTATTATTATTATTATTATTATTGGTATAATTGCAACGCAGTAGATATTAAAATCCTATATGATCCTTCGTATTCTTGAGCCTAACGTCCTTATATCTTCTTTCCAGAAACTACACACAGAATATGCTTCGTTTTGAATGTATTCGACTTCAGTTGGAGAAAATTTTGCGAGTCAAAGTTTCAAATAAAACTGCTCCAGCTTGTCTGTGCCCATTCCTACAAAGCAAGATCATTAATCACACGAGCCTCATGTCTTTAAACTCTTCCACTCAATAGTGTGGGTGGCGCGGGAGACCCGGGTTCGATTCCCGGCGGGAGCTCATGTGGTTCGGATTCCACGTTAATCAGTAGGTCCACGTCTCACATAGCCTCGCTGCTGAAAGGGACGCTAAACTGAAATTCAACTCAACTCAACTCAATAGTGTGGGTGTATAAACACTTATTATTCATATTCAGTTTGCATGTCTCAATAAATAAATAATATTTTCATTCCCTTCCTATTTTTATGTATCTACTACTGCATTATACTGAACTGTAATGATTTTTTATATTTAAAAATAATTATTAATTTTTCAATAATTGTAAATGCATAAGTTCAGTAATTCACCATGAATAGAGTCAACGAGAAGTATTTTTGTAACGAAGAAATAACAACATGAAATGTGAAATTTCCTTAACAAACTGTCGAGATTTGAGAGTCAACAAACTTTACACTTTCAGGTACCAATTACCTCAAATCCCCGGTAGCCAGAATTAGATCGAAATAGGGACTTATATTTAAAAAAATGACAATCTCAGCAAAATGCAGAAATCTTTTAGTGTGAGAGAAAAAATGGATGAAATTCTATTTTCTAGTCTCTAATTTCTAATTCTATTAGTCTTGTAGCTCTGAGTGTGTGGCAAAAGCACCGATAGAAATAAGGACAATGAATTATGATTATTTTGTGGAACATTCTACTTTAATACCACAGGAATTTCATCTTCCGGTTTTCTTAGTTGTTATGAATTATAGAGTATAATTATTGCTATATGAAATCTTTTAGTTTTACGTCCCACGTTTATGGCGGTTACGCTAAAGGAGATGGCGACGATGAGAAGTGAATGAAATGGAATAAAGAAAGTGGGAGGAAACGGGAGAACCCCAAATATTCCCATGCGCACGAAATGTGTCCACCACAAAGTTCACTTGGCGCGTGCTAGGATCGAACCAAGGACCCATGCAGCAGAGAAGAACGTTCTACCACTGACCCACTGTGGCCCCTGCTATACAATGTAAAGTGTGTGTCCTGTCGCTGATTTGTAATTACAATCAGAAACGGAAGTTAAACGTAAATTACAGTAAAGTTTTCTAATAATAGTTTTCTGTTAAGCGAAATTGTAACTACATTTAAAAATTTCTTTTGGTTTACAATTTTTGTTCGGGTTCATCCCCTTGCCCCTCAACCTTGGGTACGAAAGTGGAAGAACATATTTAGATTTTGATTGTTGATTTCAGTATATTTCAAGCATCATTTCTCGGATCAAGTTCTGTGAGATACGTCGTTATATCGAAATCCTTGATATTGATATTGACATATCAACATTCGATATCGGAAATATATCAACATTCGGGGTGGGGGTGAGGTATATTTGGCTCCTAAGATTTGCGATGGATGAAGAAAAAACTTAATATTTACAATAATGTCTTGTACCGAGAATTATTTTTAATACAAACTGCAATGTAAATCCACTTGCAAATGTGCAATATTATATACTGTAAGTCCTTAGCCGCCAGGCCTTTTTTGTTCCCGAAAAAAAAAGCACCCGTCAAAAGCAAATACTTCGAACTTTGACCTAGAATTTAACATACGAAACTGTTCTTCTCTCTCTCGGAGATTTCCATCTCTTCTGGCGTTTGGAACTGCTCATTGACAAAAAGTGCACATATGATCGCTATATGTAGAGCTGCTCTTAGGCAGTCAGAGATTTTCAAAAGGAAACGAATTAATAATAATAATAATAATAATAATAATAATAATAATAATAATAATAATAATAATAATAATAATAATAATAATAATAATAATAATAATAATAATAATTATTATTATTATTATTATTATTATTATTTGGAAAAAGGAGAGAAACTACTTTCCTGTGATATGTATTTCTTACCATTCATGTTATTTCAACTACTTAAGTAAGATCATTTTGTAACTTTTTACGTCATCCATTGCTGTAACGAATAAAATCGTCATTCTTAACAATTTGTTTTATTCTCTTATTTGCAGTTTGTCACACTGATATATTTGTAACGAAATTCAAGGTTGGGTCAACGCCTTTCTAATTCTCAACCGACCCAACGACCCTGTTTTGGGGTTGTCTACTATTGCAGGAAAGGGTGAATTTCAGGTGGTAATGCACTTTCAGTATACATTGGTCTTTCGTAGGTCAAAATATTTCCGGAGGTAAAATATCCCTCATTCGAATGTCTGGGAGAGAAATAGCTCGGGAAGGATTATTGGATGAGAAAGTAACAATGTGAGAAAGATATATATAGTAAGTAAGACATGCGAGAGCAAATGGTTTTGGATATGGACATCGATCACACGTACCATGTTAGAGGGAGGGCAATTGAGAAAACCTTGAAGAGGAAATGAAACAAAATAACATAGATTTCGTAGGGGGTTGTGAAGTTAGATGGAAAGATAATAGGGTGAGCAGTGAGAGATATAGAAGGTTTTATTCAGGTAATATAAAGGGTGGTCATAATGGTGTAGGAATAATGCTGGTAAGCGGTTAAAAGAGAAGGTAGTGAAAGTAGAATGTGTTGATGATATGATCTAGTAGTGATACAGACATGTGCACCGACAATTCCACATAGAATTGAAGAAGAAAACTATGAGAAAAAAGAATTATAGACAGGGAGAAGATGAGTACATGCGTAATTGTAATAGGAGATTTCAGTGCAGTTGTGAGAGAAAAACAGGAAGGTAGTGTCGCAGGCAAATATGATTTAGGCGAAAGAAATGAAAGGGAAGAAGGACTGGTCAATTTCTGTAGACAGAATTTACTACTAGTTGGGAACACGTATCATAGTACAAGAGAAGAAGCTATACATGGAAATTCCCAATAGACGGCGGAATATATCAGATAGACTATGTTATATTTCAGGTGAGTTGAGTTGAGTTGAGTTTAACGTCCCTTTCAGCAACTAGGCTATATGAGGTTATGATTCAGGACAGGTATTGGAATATCTTGAAGAACGCGAAAACTCTTCCCGGGGCTGACTTTTCTCTGATCATAACCTTGTGCCGGCCGAAGTAGATACTAAACTGGAAAATAAAGAAGAAAAGGAAGCAACAAGATGTTGAATACTGAAAGTTGAAAAATGAGGAAGTAAGAAATCTTTTCGTTGGAAAATTTGAAGAAAAATGCTCAAACGAGGAAACATAGGTTCAGGTAGTAACAGACGGTGGGAGCATATTGAACTTTGCATACAGCAGGCTGTAAAAGTAGTTGTAGGTTACCACGAACAAAAACCGCTAAGAAACCATGGGTTACAGAACAGATGTTGCAAAAAATTGAGGGAAAGGAAGACGTGGAAATAGGTTGATAGGAAGAGGGCAGAAAGATGTACAGGAAGTTAAACAACGAGTTGCGAAGGGAAACAGACAGAGCAAGGGAAGAGTTTTATGAAAGAAAATGCGAGAGCAGAAGAATTAGGAAGAGTTGGGAAATGAGAGGAAAGTACAAGGAGGTGAATTCTATGGAACTGGGGAGGGAAATTGGGGGTATTATGATGGCAGTAGAAAATAAAAATGTTAAGGTATTCAACGAGAGAAGTGAAGTCTTAGGGAAATGGAAAGAATGTGTTAAGGACTTATATGAGAGTAACGATAACCGTGTGGCCTAGATGTTGAAGTAGAGAATGAAGTAGGCAAGGATGATAAAGGGTTTAGTATTCTTCGGGATGAGTTTGAAAAAGCTATATCTGAGATTAGGAATGAAAAAGCAACCTGGATAGATAATATACCAATTCATTAAGAATATGGGAGACAAGGGCAAAAAAGACTTGCTCTGACACTATGAAAGAGGAGACTAGCCAAAGGAGTTCCTGACGACGATTATGATACCGATGGCTAAGAAATCGAACCCAAAGAGATGTAAAGATTATAGTATTAGTATCATATCTCATGTAGCAAAACTTTGCTTCTAATTCTGAAGAGAATGTTGTAATGAAGAACAAATAGAAAGTAGAGAAGGAACAGTTCAGGAGATTACAGAAAAAGAGAAAGAGTTGTATATGGTATTTATTCATCTAGAAAAGGCTTTTGACCGTGTGAATTCGGAATTGTTTTTGGAAGTTTTAAAGAAGGTTGGGTTGGAATGGAAAGATTGAAGACTCATTACTCTTATATATAAACCAACAAGTAAATGTTAGAATGGGGGAGGGAATGACAGGAGAGCACAATTAGGAGTTCGACAGGGATGATATCTCTCGCTTGCATTATTTAATATCTATCTAGAAGAGAAAAAGAGCCTACGAAATGAAGACGGCATTTCAGTAGGAGCTAGAATGATTAGGTGTATACGGTTTGCAGATAATATGACGCTTGTTACAGAATCTGAAGAAAAAAAATCAGTAAAAATGTTCGAAAACTTGAGAAAGGGCTGTGAAGAATATGGGATGAAAATAAATGTTAGAATAACCTATCACCGACCCGAAGCTCATTTTTTTGAATTTAAAAGGACATTGGAAAAGACAGAGTTAATTTCAAACTTTATTAACCGCGCCTCGTATGTAGAGGAACAATCTCGAAGCTTTCTTCATCAGTTTGGTATTTTGTGCGTTTGTGTTCGTAGGCCTCACTTCGATTTTTAAGGCCATATATGGTCGAGAAATAGGGACTGATCACGTGATAGTAACATGTTTGGTGGGGTTACATGCGTAGAATCGACACTGCGTACGATCGAAACTAAAACCGGCGTAGGATCGAAAACAGATAAGGTCATATGATCGAACAATAAAAAAACAATTATTTTATAATCACAGAATATTAAGTAATAGCATTTTTTGAAGTTATATAGGGAAAAACCGGAGTAGGATCAAAACTGTATACGACCGAAACTGCGTAGCGTTGAAACTGCCTAGGATCCACACTGCGTAGGATCGAAACTGCGTACGGTCGAAACTGTAGGATCCACACTGCGTAGGATCGAAACTGCGTACGATAGAAACTGCGTAGAATCGAAACTGCGTACGGTCGAAACTGCGTACGATCCACACTGCGTACGATCCAAACTGCATAGAAACGAAACTGACAAATAAAATAGTGACAAATATAATTAAATAATCATACAGGGGTGTACCCAGGAAGTTTTTCTTGGGGGACTATGACTTATTCAGGAGGGCCAAAAAAGCTAAGTCTTGTCCCAGCAGGGAGAAAGGAGAAGCCTCCCCTAAAAGCCACTACTTCTGATCAAGTTGGCAAATTCCTTGTTCAGAAGATTGCCGATAAGTTCAATTGACTTAGCTTAACATTTTCTTAGTTACCTAGTTGCTGTGAATTGTCACTTCTTTTATAGACTTTGCAGGTGGCACAATCGAAGGTTCATGTAATTAGTTCAAGTTTTTGCTAGTTTGGGCTTCGTCCCAAATTTACTAACTTCCAGGGTTGTTTTGTTTAAAACAAAATATTTAAAACAAATGATTAAAACTTTTTTAAATTGTAGTTTAATGTTGATTGTAATTGTTTGTGAAAAATTTGGGAAATTTATCCTTTCCCCCCTATTATTTCAGTGTCCTTGGCTATTGTATTGTATTGTATTGTATTTATTTCGTCCTTTTTTCATACATTTAGCACTGTAATACAATGCATATGAAGCGGACACGTCATTTATATATGAATACAGAAGTAAAAGAAACAATAATAGTGAAAATTACATACACTAGGTTAGTAATTAAGCCTTACTTCTTACATCTTATTACACTATACATTTTACATGACATCATTGTTAAAAATAAACTTAGCAATTATTACTTGCAGTGTATTTAGAAACCCTCCAACAAATATGTAATGCTAAAAGCAAGTAATGACATTGATTTACTGTATATCCTGTAACGTTTCTATTTACTTAGCAGTTCATGTATTCCTCTACCGAGTAAAAGCAATGTTGTAATAAATATTTCTGGAGTTCTTTTTTCAACCAACCAACGTACAACTGTCTGGAATCATTCTTGGCCTACAAAACGCGCCATAGAGGAGCACGATTTGATAATTAGGGAAGCCAGTGAACCACCATGTATGCTGATTTTTGCTTCTGACGCGTATGAAGTGCCAAAATTTCATGTGTATTATGAGAGTTTTTTTCTTTCTCTCTTTGTATGGCAGCCAGCGACTTCAGGTTTTTACTGTACCTTGTCAACATACCAGAAAATTCTTTTTAGGTGACTTGAACCCATGTGGCTACGGTGTTGCCAGCTAGAAAAAATCATGAAATTCGGCTAGGGATTTTTTTTTTAATTTCACTCCTACATTTTTCAATAATCCCTCCCGTTAGCAACACTGCAATCTAACTTACACCAAAAAAATAACCATGTCCCTCTTCTAAAATACAAGACGTAAACGATATCAATCGGGCTAACAGTGTTTGGGCAATAAATCATTAACTGAAAGTCTACGAAAACCCCAAAATCGATT
Source organism: Thermobia domestica (assembly GCF_964235325.1). NCBI lineage: Eukaryota > Metazoa > Arthropoda > Insecta > Zygentoma > Lepismatidae > Thermobia > Thermobia domestica. The sequence continues at coordinate 258,519,391 of NC_137459.1, read as the reverse complement.
TTGTCCCGAAAGGGTTAATGAGATATGCGCGCCAAAGATTTCGGGCTCTAATTTAACGTGATCCCCCCCCCCCCAAGTTTCTGGACTGGTCCAGAGAATGAATGGCCTACATAGTACTGTCTACGGGCTGGATGGGCTACCAAATTTCAGCTTTCGTTCTCCCATAGTTAATGTGATATAGGCGCCGAAAATTTGGGGGCTAACTTCAAAATTTCATCTTTTGGGCCAATATAGTTAATAAGGTGTGAAAACCAAAGTTTTGGGGCGTTAACGTGATCCCTTAACTTTTTGGGCAAGTTTTAGATAATGGGTGTACCAGGTACTAAACTTCATGGGCCTTCCAACCCATTATTATTTAGCATTTGGGGCACTCAAGGAACACAGATACAGGGTCTCCAAATGTGAAAATGAAAATGCAATCTTTAAGTTTTATGTCCGACTTTCATCCTGGGTAGACTAAAGGAGACGCAGATGATGAGAATAAATGGAATGGTGAAATGAAAGAGTTGTGGGAAAGGGAAACTCCGAGAAAACCCTCACACACGGTGTTTGTTCACCACAAACCCCACTTTGCGCAAGTTGGTATAGAACCAGGGCCCCGCATCATGTGTGAACCCTCTGCCACTAAGCCACCGCGGCCCAGAAGTCCTCGAGACGAGACACATAGGCGTATACCTAACGTGTAATTTGTTCGTAGCGGGAATTTCTGTTATGGTATAGTTAATTACAAACAATGAAAACCGAAAATGTGATGTGGACAATCGCGACCAAAAATGTAATGTGGACAATCTCGAACAAGCAATAAACGATCTGCGTGATTTGTTTTAGATTTCGGAAAATAGGTTCTGCCAGATTTACGCTTATCGACTGTAATCGTTTATTTATTTATTTGGGAGGGAAGCAAAGTATAATACATTTCAGTCATTACACATGCAAAGAGATGTTTTATGGTAATTGTTTTTTTGCTGAAATATAACTTCGGTATCTTTTATACGTGTTTAGGAGCTGAGATTATTATCTAATAATTATAAGGAAGATACAAGTTTTTTTTTTTTTTTTTTTTTAGGAAGATACAAGTTTTTCACCTTCGTACAACAATTCATGTTTAATAGGCGTATAGAAGGGGCTCATGCCCAAAACATTGGGACTCCATTTCTGGGACCCCATGGTGGGGGCCCGGTTCCTGACCACCACTGTGCTGAGGGGAATCGGATCTTTCCAACGTCACCATCTGTATGCAACAACTCTATGCTTAAACGAGAAATAGAGTGGACTCGAGCCCAACATTTCGGAACCACATTTTCTGGAACTTTGAGACAAGGGCCCAATTTCTGACGTTAACACTGTGCTCAGACGACCCGAACATTTCCAACTTCACCACCCACATACAATTCCATGTTTAATAGGCGTATAGAAAGAACCCGCGTCCAAAACTTCGGGACCCCATTTTTCTGGAGCCTCATGGCTGGGGCCCGGTTTCTGATATCACCACTGTGCTCGGGAGACCCGGACTTTTCCAATGCCACCATCTGCATCCACTAACTCCATGTCTAACACGGCTTCCCCATTGTAGGAGGATTTTGATGAATTTTCTCCAGGTTCTTTACAACTATTTACAACGTTTCAAACTATTCATAAGAAATGAAATTTCAATACATTAGAAACTATGTTCTTTTAAAATGTTCAAAATGGATGACAGCATTGATTTCCAGTAATAATTGTAAACTTTCGTAATTTTATTCTCTATTTGAATAGTAGTTTAATTTCGAATATTTTACGGTTAAAAATATTTTTGTGAAATGTAACGGAATACATTGAAATTCTCCTACTCCCACGGGTACGTGTTCCAATTATAAATCGATTTGAGGTTCAGTGTACAAATGAGAAACTCCCAAAGCGAAGTACAATATTGTAACGTTGTTGACATACATGTGAATAACTGGTGATTAGGTCGTTAAGCTGCACATAAAATCATATAAATTTTCATTCATATTACGCAGACAAGTACACACAGAACAGCATATGAATCTTTATCTGACTTTTGTTTCTCTAAATTTCTGACAGCCTTTACGAAATAATATCTTTACAATCGAAATATTCCTTAAACATTATTATTATTCTTATCCTTCAATATTCATCATACATCATATTCTTCATTACTTTAAATTCTTCATATTACATAACTATTTTACATTATATTCCGTCGAAGCTGTTTCAAAGTTAGTATTACACTTCTGACATAGTCATCATTACAAATCATAATTGATTCTCAATTCATACGCCTGTAACTTGTCCATCCTACCTGCAGTGTGGATCCTACGCAGTTTGGATTCTACGCAGTTTCGATCGTACGCAGTTTCGGCCGTACGCAGTTTGGATTCTACGCAGTTTCGATCGTACGCAGTTTCGATCCTACGCAGTGTGAATCCTACGCAGTTTCGACCGTACGCAGTTTCGATCGTACGCAGTTTAGGTCGTGTGGAGTCCATGAATATAACCCTAATTTATAGCTGCACAGGTTAAACAAATTAAAGAGAGAGAAAAAAATATATATTTTTCGAGCGCATGATTAAAACTTAAATTATTTCAGGGCAACTGCGTAGGACCAAAACTGCGTAGGATCCAAACTGCGTAGAATCAACACTGCGTACGATCGAAACAGGTTTTGAGCTGAATTTTTTGATCCTACGCAGTTTCGATCGTACGCAGTGTCGATCCTACGCCGCATTCCCGTTTGGTGAACGTTCCTCTGTGTCTGATTTCCGGGACAATCACTTTCCACCTACGCACTCTTATAACCAAAAGCTAATTGGACGATAATTCTGGTCCCGACGTTAGGAGTGAAAATCGGGATTTTCCCGGCTGACCATATACAAGCTTTGGTTTGCTAAATAGAACGCTCAGCGCTTCGCACGCGCGCCTGTTTGTCACTTCGAAGAGCACCCACCAAGACGAGTGGGGTATATTGTTCTAAAGGTAATACGTAAGTGCTCCCCTTGTACGGTTTAAGCTTCGCACGCTGAATCGCCGTTTGCATATGTGAGAGTTAATTTTTATAGTTTATCGTCAGTGATTGTGATGCATCCGTGTAAAATAATTATTCTAATAGTGTGTAGAAATCTCACGTAAAGTGACTCGTATCTACGTGATAGCACATTTGTTTGTGGTCTCAGCCTTATGTAGCAGACTCTGGTTCCAAACCATTGAGCAGCAAGGAATAATTGCCCCAGCTTGATGATCGCTTATTCCTACCAGTGGAAAACTATATTGGACCTTCGAGATTAATCGGCGCAGCTCCAAGCCTATTCCGGCTCCAGTACAGGAACTTTTCTGTGGATCTTTTTACGTTCAGTGGATTCGACGCCAGGATCTGAGTGGTATCAGCTGACCGGTCGAAGACTAATTGTGAGTAAGTGAAATTTTAATTTATTGATTGAGCCACCCAACCACCTTTCATCGAGAGAAAATAAGTAAAAGAAAAAATGAAATAAGAGGTCAATATAATCATAAAAGATATTTGTCTATTTGTTGTTGTTTGTTCATTTGTAATCTCGTGATGTCCTTTTAATTTGTGTAAATCATATTCAGCAACATTATATTTTTTGCACAGTTTAATTAGGTTTTGTGATGTGTATCGTAAAATAATTTTTATTCGTTGATATTTGTGCTGAAACTAATTATTTACACATATTTCTATTTTTACGGTACTTATATTCTACCAACCTTCTTTGCCCAGCTTCGGTTTGCGATAAAATATAAGTGCGGATGGAATTGTGATTTGCCGTAGTAAAGCTGTGACGAAGGCACTAAATTACATGACACACACACACACACAGAGAGAGAGAGAGAGAGAGAGAGAGAGAGAGAGGGAGAGGGAGAGATACTTATATTTATAAAACTCTAACAACGGCAAAACACTATTTCAAACCACGGTGATTGGTACGAAGGAATCGATGTCAAATATAGAGGCAGGAGTGAAGAAAATAGAAGAGATGACAAGTTTTCAATACCTAGGTAGTATTATTAGTGATATAAAATGTGAACGTGAAATAAAAGCAAGGATAGGAATGACGAAAGAAGCCTTTAGAATGAAGAAAATACTATTTTGTGGGACCTTGAATAAAGAGTAGAGAAAAAGACTCATAAAATGTTTGGTATGGAGTATTGTACTGTATGGGTCAGAAACATGGACTTTATACAAAAATTATGAAAAACGACTGGAAACTTTCGAAATGTGAATGTGAAGAAGAATTGAGAGAATTGGCTGGGTCGGGCGGAAAATGAATGAGAGGATGTTAGAAATGGTGTGAGAAAAAGAACGATTTTAGATATTATTAAGAAGAGGAAGAGAAACTGGTTGGGACATTGGCTAAGAAGGAACGGTATCATGAGGGACATGCTAGAGGGTATGGTGGCAGGAAAAAAGGAAGGAGGCGAAGGAGACTACAATTAATGGGTGATAACAAAACAGAAAAATTGTAAGTGAAGACGGAGAGGTTAGCGGAAGAGCGTGGTGCGGGTGCATGGAAGCTTCTCAGTTGCAGCAAGTGACCTGCCAATAATGACAATACCTATGATGATGATAATGATGATTACTTTAATTGATTACTGAATGACTACTGAATGATTACTGAATGATGTAAAATTTATATTTTAAAGGAGAGTCGGGAACATTATGTAACGTAATAGCTCCAATAAATGGAAGGTCGCATTTTCAAAATACCAATTTCTGTACGAGCACGATTATTTTTCTGAGGAAAGAGAGAAAACCTGATTACCTATCCTGATTGGCGCTACCTCTTTCAAGCAAGGGGCGCGATATCGAGACTCGAATTGCGCAATAAGAGTTACATATACTGAAAGAGCATCAGGTAGTTAGTAAGTTACCAAATTATTAGCTGCAGTCCACCAGTAAGGAAAAGTTATGGGACTGTAAAGTTCAGAGCCTGGCGTACGAAAACCACACAAAATGTAGCATTTGGCTTGTTCCTCTTTGTATTGACAAGAGATAATGAACTCTAACGTATTCCCATCACAGAACATGATGTTTGACATACGAAAATCTGTATGAGAAGAATTATCAGTGTTGCCATCCATAGAAATTACAGTGTTGCCCGAATAAGAATACCGCGAAAAGCTTGGTTTGCAGCGAATGAAAGAGTGAGCACAACGGTGTTTTGTGACATCGTGTTTTCGTGGTTCGCACGGAACTACGTTTTACATAATACGTTATTTAGTTTGTAAGAATCAAAGTAGTTATAATATACTTGTATTAACATTACAGAATATTATTTAAACAGAAGTGCAAAAGCTATCAAGAGAACACTAGTATGAAGGTGCTTCGCAAAGTAGACCTCACGATAAACCTGTGAAAATGTCATTCGGGTTCGAATCGGTTTGTTCGTTGGGCATTTATCGTGAGGCATACCGACAGAGAGACAACACAAATGCCGAGCATAGCGAATCGTAAAACTCGGTTCGTGTTGTCAGTGATATATCATCCAACGCCGTTGAATTCATTCTTGTAGTCCGTGCCTTAACGAAGAGTGTAGGGTATTCTAGCAACACTGTAACGTCTATAGATGACACCAATGGCAAGTCTCCCGGAGCGTGGACTCGTGGACCCCAAACAAAGACGACGAGCTTTCCGATAAATTTGTTCCTGCAAATGTCACATTCAGGAAGCAATAGATCCCGGCTGGATGTACAGGACTGGTGCAGCTCTTGGACGTGTACTTTTTCCGTCCTTACAAGAACTTTGTCAAGTTCGTCACTGACACAATTTGTCTTGTCGCAGAAAGCGAACATCTGGCACCATGACAATTTCCTGCGTCTCCAGTCGTTTACGCTGTACCAATTCTGCGCTCCTCTATTCCGCAACATGATTCGCTTTGCTTTCTATAAAGCGGGATACCTGGACATCGCACCGGAAGCATTCCAGACACCAATTCAGTACTGTTTTGACTCCCTTACCACAGAAATGTGTTATCACTGCGCGTCGCTGGCTATCGTCCGATGTGCATATTGTACTAACTGTTTTTGTTTGGATTACTCGATACTTTCTGCTCTTCATATCAATTGTATGGCTTAACACTGTCATTTGCATAGCTATCTCCCCTTCCCAAACAAATACAATTTGCAATTGCACACACAAACAGGTTATTCCTTCTGTTTGCCATAGTCTCTTATGTTCACTTCGCAACCCCATAATTTTGCCCTACTGGCGGACTGTAGCTAATAACGTGGTCACTTCATGATTGATGCTCTATCAGAATATACTTTATAACCCGTATTGTGCAACGCAAGTTCCAATCACGTACTATTTGCTTGCAAGCTTTTCGAGGTATTCTTATCCTGGCAACACTGTAATTTCTATGTATGGCAACACTGACAATTCTTCTCATACAGATTTTCTTATGTCAAACATCATGTTCTGTGATGGGAATACGTTAGAGTTCATTATCTCTTGTCAATAGAAAGAGGAACAAGCCAAATGCTACATTTGGTGTGGTTTTCGTACGCCAGGCTCTGAACTTTACAGTCCCATAACTTTTTCCCTACTGGCGGACTGCAGCTAATAATTTCGTAACTTACTAACTACCTGATGCTCTTTCAGTATATGTAACTCTTATTGCGCAATTCGAGTCTCGATATCGCGCCCCTTGCTTGTTAGTGGCTATGGACGGAAGTAGACCAGATGTTGACCAAGCCGTTCCAGATGCGAATAATTTTTGAAAACTCACAGGTAAGGTATAAATTAAGAAAATAAAAACTTATTCCAAAAGTCCTTGGAAAAAAATCATATATTAACAGAATGTCTTAATGTTTTGCAAAATTGGGAATAAAGGTGTATGGTACCATTCAGGCATAAATGATACTATTTTTCTATTGGTGTTATTTCTGATAAATTACAACCTGGAAAATTACATTACAACGAGACCCCATTTCGTTTCAAAATAAGTGCTCGATTATATGCATTGAGAAATGCTTCAAATTTTGCTATTATATGATATCTACAGTACAGTGGGAACAGAAGTATTAACAGTTACATTTATGTCGTTCTAAAGGAATATGTGCTATTTTTGCTATAAACTTGTCAGTTGAAGGGAACTTATACTCAAATATTGAAGGACTAAAATTGGTGTGCAAAAGTTGCATGTTTAAACTTGTGTTATTCTCTTCAGAAAAAAAAGGAAAATTTATATATGTTAATGTTCCAAGTTAATATTTTGCTTTCCTATCACAATATATACAATTTCAAGGCCATGTTGGCCTTAGAACTCATTGTTAAAATATTCTAGAGGCGAAACACGTTAAAATGTTATTTAGTATATATATGATGTACAGTAAAGTGTACAAGAACGAGGCACGAAACGGGCACAGACCTTCCTCTTGTTGAGATCTTGGGTTATTTGATTTCTTTGCTCCAGAGTTGGCGTGGGTCAATGAAAACTTGACCCTGACCCACTGACCCACCATGACCCACTCTGACCTACTACCCACCATGACCCACCACCCACCATGACCCACTCTGACACACCGTGACCCACTCTGACCCACCACCCACCATGACCCAGTATGATTTACCATGACCCACCACCCACCATCAACCACTCTCATCCACTGTGACCTACTCTGACTCACCAAAATCTCGTCATCAACTCTTACACATAATCCACGGCCTCTTTTACTGACTAGAGTTTACACTTGTAATGAAACCAGACTGTGAAACTGTCACTAATCGAAGTTTGAATTTTTACGGTCAATCGCTCAAGCACCACTCTGTTACAATAAAGGTGGATCTGACCTTTACGATAGAAAATGGTAAAGTGTTTGTCAATGAGGAAATTGAAGCACTTCGAGGAGGGGGGAAATTAGTGTGTGCCTAAAGTATACTTGTACTAAGAGAGTATTCTTGCGAGTGTTAATACCTTAACACATTCCAAAAGAAACTTCTATTCGCAGAAAAATACTTCTGTACAATATGGAAAAGGTTATGATTTCTCAGTTCACAGTATTTTTCTCCAAAGACTTCAAAAATCAGTTTCCATAGCGTATAAAAGTGCTCGGGTACTGTCTGTAAGAACATCTCCATAAAGTATGCTCATAATTGTAATTTGTGTAATCACTAAAACACCACATTAAATTTAAGTTACAAATATGCATAATTGCAATTATTATGAATATTTGTTCAAAGTAGTTTACCTTCTAGTTTATGAAAAGGAAAGAAGAGACTTATTAAAAATTAGGTACAAAGTTGAAAAAAACACGGGATGGATACGAGCGAGTTTTCTTTGAAACTCGACTCGACTCGAAACATACATCTTTCAGCTCGACTCGAGAACTCGAATCGAAAACTTTCCTCCAACTCGACTCGAATTTGTTTCGAGTCGAGTCGAGCCAAAACGAGCCAAATCCTGTGTGTAGTTCTAAATTCTCTCTTCAAGTACCCTACATAGACAATATAATTATTATCAATGATACTACTATAACACATAATAATAATAATAATAATAATAATAATAATAATAATAATAATAATAGTAATAATAATTTTATTATTATTATTAGTATTAGTATTATTATAACATCATGTAAAAATATGAAGTGGTTTGTATCAGAATACTAAAAACTAGTTGACTGCCAATCTCGGTAGTCGTGAAGTCTAAGAGGCAAGGACTTCGTTCACAAGGTTCCGGGTTTATATTTCGGAGGAGGGTGATGGTAGGCATGGGGTAATACGTTTTTAGGACCCACCAAATTAATTGTCCTAAGATATAAAGTACATTCTCAAGGAAAGTGCATTCCTTGGCACCTCTACCAGAAGCTGGTAGACCTATGCCGACTCTGTGCCGTCTCTAATGGTGCAATTGGTTTAAATGGGTCGGCTCACGACTCGTTCACCACAGAGCCGATCTCAGAAAAATCGTTTGCATGTCATGTCTACTGAGCCGATGGCTCACCTCAAGCGAGCCGGCTGGAGCTGATGGCTCGCCAGAGCCGAACCAAACGAGCTGATGGCTCATCCCAACCGATCCGACTCGAGCCATCGGCTCACTTGAGCCAAGTTGGTGGCTCACCTCAACCAAGTCGGCTCGAGCCTTCGCTCAATTGAGTAGAGTCGAAGGCTCATCCCAACCAAACCGGCTTAAGCTATCGGTTCAATTGAGTCGTGCCGATGGATCATCCCAACCGAGCCGGATCGAGCTGTTCTCTCAGTTGAACCGAGCTGAGCCTGTTGACATCACTGCCTGGTTGGGCTTCTGCTTGGGCTCAAAAATTCGACCGTACAGGTCTCAGCCTTGATAGTAAGATATACACAGTAAACATACTTTATTATTGCTCACAACATTTGAGACCGTCTCGTTATAAAAATCTATTGTCTCGTTATCGAGACGAGACGAGACTCGAACAATGTCCCCTTTCGTGAGCAACATTAAAAGTAATCCACTTTACTACTTATATTTCTCACGGCTTTCGCTTTCCAGTCTAGTCAGGTCATGATTTTCAAACGAGCTAAAACGAGATGAACGAGCGAGCCATGTATCAAACTCGACTCGACTCGAAACTCGACCTCAAAACAGTGACTTGACTCGGAACTCAACTCGAGAAAATTACCTTTGACTCGACTCGAATTCGAGTCGTGTTTCGAGTCGTGCCCATCTCTAAAAAAACACAAATAACCCATTAGTAATACAAGTATACATTTTCCATAAGTCGTAATTTGCCACCTTAAAACAAATCTGAAATCGGGTTTATTTCCTGTTGGCCTCCAGGACTTTTTCGTGGTAAATCATCCGCAGCGGAATGATGTCCATCCTTCAGCCAGGAAATAACTAGCTCGTCTACTTTGAACTTGTCTAGCGGTGGGCCATGAACATTGATGAACAAGAAGTTAGACAATGTTTGAGCACTTAGTCTATTTCTAATGTTAGTCATCTATAAATTCATAAGGGGAAATCCCCGTTCGCACTCAGTCGTGGAAATTTGTAATAGTCGACAATCTGCTTGCTAGACTTAAATCTGATAACGATTTTTCTTGGTCAGTTTTGAAATACTCCGCAAGAAGTATCACCTCTCTATCACCATACAACATCTTTTCCATATCGACCATGTCAGTTGGCAATTTCGACTCATGGAGAACAGAAACTTCATCTACCACATCTTCGATAGGAAATCTTGTGAATAAATTATCAATTAAAACCTGATAAACTGATGATTTCTTATTCGTTTATAAATTTAGTTTTTGTAATTACACATGAAAGTTTGATGTCATTACCAAGTTCCCTCCCCCCTAGAAGGCAAAAGGAAACGAGGTTATAAGAGAAGTGTTCAGAGGTGTCTGAGAATTCCCCCCTTCTTCCCTTCAATTACCACACTGCTGTTTGTTATGGGCCAAATTAGGATGAATTCCAATTAAATTATCATAGTATAATTATTACCTTGTTGAATTATAGATACTTTTCAGTGGAAAAAAGGATGAAATTTGAAAGTCCCAAATCAAGGTAAGTAGACTAACGTAAAGAAAAAAAGTGTAAAATTTTCCATATAATTATGCATACAATCCAAACTAAAATTTCCGTGTACTTAAGCTTACAGTATAAATTTTATGTCTACTTCTCTCACAACTTTGTGGATTGATTGCCCTGTGTTGCAAGCGCTCCATATAATAAACATATGCTTCAGCAATTATTATAGTAGAAAGCAATGGGTGTATGAAGCGAAGTACTGTATTTTTTGTTTCTGAATTTTTTCTTAATTAATATAGATCATTTTTTGATTATTTTTACAAACCAACTCACTTCCAATTTTCCAAATATAGAAAGTGTCTCCCCCCATAAAAGGAGAATTTAAAAAAATGCTAGGACATGTTCTGTTTATTTTTAATAGAGAGTTAATACACTAAACTTCAGCTTCCTAAGTTTAACGGCTTGCGAGATCTTCATTTTTTTCGCAAACATTCGGATCCTCACTACCTCTTTGGGATGTGTATTATAATGGAAGCAATATAACATCCCAGTTTGGATTAAGGCCTAACTATATACGAAAAGTCATTTCATTTGACTTTATAATTTGGCCGTTATGATCAGGCACACATAGTTACATTCAATTTTTTTATAATAATTTATACATTACTGAGATTCAAAAATGTATTTTTCCAGTAGTTAGCTTCTCTAAAAACTGACAGGCCTCGAAAGCCAAGTAGTACATTCCCAAGTCCTATTGCTATTAATACAATTACAAATATCAAATCTAAAAGTGCCTGAAGTTATTTTTTCACTTAGATATAGCCTACTCACCTTAGGTAAGCAGACGGAAACAAATGGAAAAGGAAGGGAAATGAAGGTCTTGAAAGTAAAACGAAGACGAATTTACCAATCTTCAGAAGATACTGTCTACAATGCAGTAAGCAGAGTGAGTCGGCAGGTCAGACTGAGTCGGTGGGTTGCAGTGGGTCATGGTGGGTGGTGGGTCGCAGTGGGTCACGGTGGGTGGTGGGTCACAGTGGGTCACATGCTCTTGACCCACGACCCACTGAACCACTCCATCTCTGCGTATATCGTAATCATCAAAGTCAGCGATTGTCAATCCACTGTTGATGAAGATCTCTGATCAACAAGGTGTTTTTTTTTACAACCGTCAAACTTTCGCATTATTTTTCATGTGACTCCGAAGTGCATCTTGATTTCCACCCGCCATCTTGTACGAGAATGTTTTCGAGATCTTTTGTTGACTCTTGGCATTCAGTCAAGCATTAGCCTTTGTTCATCGATCATATTTTTTCCCCTCGAAAATTTGTAAGATTTCATTGGAAGAATTCTGTGTCATATACGTGTATCTATTTTGGAGAATTTTGCCCATACTGTTCTATGCTAGAATTTACTCTTCAAGAACGAGTGGTAATCTGGTTGAACTCGGTTTTATAATGATTGTCCTAAGTGGTCGTGTATTTTTTTCTCTAACACTGACAAATCAGTCAATCACAAGGCGTTAATTTCTAATAAAAACTATTGTGATTATTAACAACTTGATTTATTTTCGACTAAGATTGCTGACTGACTCAACCGGCCTCATTATTACTCGTGGTTCAACTCAGACCCTATGTGAAATTTATACCACAACTTGTACTCATATTTTGGTCCGATATAATTATCATTTTTATTTTATTTCATTGAGATAATTTCTCTACCACACTCATTCCGATAAAGAACGAAGAAATTATTTTCGTGTTCTTGCGTTTATCTACCATTCCTGGCCTAAATACATTGTTATTTTCTTAAAATACATTTGACTTTGCAGATTGGTGTCTATAATATTAGGCATAGCTTAAACTATTTTTTTTTCTCCTAGCTGTTAATCTACAGAAATCTCGAGTGAATTAAAATAAAAAGAGTACAATTTAAAAATCATGTTTAATATACACTTGGCTTAGGTGTATTTACATTATAATAAGATTTATTATTGACTACTTACAGATTTATTTACTAGTCATTTAAACACGTGTACATGTAAGTAGGGACAGACAAGATTTTAAACCGGTACCGTTATGTTCTAAATTTATTAGTGAAACTCCGTGTCCTTCTTTTTGGGTGTGATGACACGTATATCTGGTTTGGAAAGTTTCTGTTTTCTTTTTTTAGCTGTGATTACGTGTGTGTATCGTTGGAAAGGTCGTGTCCTCTTTTTCGAGTTTGTATACGTGTATGTACACGAAGTATACTGGATATTTTTAAAAATAATAATGGAAATTTTAATTGGTTCGATTTGAATTAAATCTGTTGATATGTTAGTTAATTAGAATATTGGTAGATATGATGAAACGTTATTCTGTATCACTTAGTTTCGTAGCAGTGATTAAATTAATAATATTGAATATATTTACATTATTGACATTGAGATGAGGACCCCGTTCGAATCTCGTATAATACAGATGATTTTTGACTAATAGAAACTCACAATGAGATGAAGATCCCGGTTTGAATCATGTATTATACAGAAACTCACAATGAGATGAAGACCCCCGTTCGAATCTCGTATTATACAGATGCTTTTGATTAATAGAAACTCACAATGAGATGAAGATCCCGGTTTGAATTATGTATTATACAGAAACTCACAATGAGATGAAGACCCGTGTTCGAATCTCGTATTATACAGATGGTTTTGACTAATAGAAACTCACAATGAGATGAAGATCCCTGTTTGAATTATGTATTATACAGAAACTCACAATGAGATGAAGACCCGTGTTCGAAACTCGTATTATACAGATGGTTTTTGACTAATAGAAACTCACAATGAGATGAAGACCCGTGTTCGAATCTCGTATTATACAGATTGGTTTGACTAATAGAAACTTACATTGAGATATATATAATTTGGAAAAAATGAAATATTTGAGTCCCACGGGTATGCCGGTTAGGCTAAAGGAGATGTTGATTATTTTATTTGTTCGTTTGTTTTTACAAACTCTGAACAATCTAAGATGTTTGAACAATATGTGAGAGAATAAAAGATACTCTCCTAATAAAGTAGTCGTAGCAACTTATTTTGGGAGGAAATCATTTTATAAAAGGTATTGAATATATATATATATATATATATATATATATATATATATATATATATATATATATTATAAAGGTTTATCTGGTGGGTACTGAGAATGAACCCGGGAGCGTTAGCACCAGAGGTGAACGATGTATGATGCGGGAGATAGGAAATGTGTGTGAATTGAATAGTTTATTTATTTATTTATTAATATTCATTTTTATTGATTTGTTCCTGGCTTATAGTTAACTCAGTTCCTACACCATGTTTCTAGGTTTGAAATACGGAGAGACTGAATTGTTCTTCCGTCTCTCACAGAGGCTATCTTAGAAATGAACACTCAGTTTTTTTTTGCAAATGACTTCCCGGGTAAGTGACTTCCGGGTAAGTGACCTATAGACGGTTTCCCTTGCCCCCGTTAGAGGTCTGAGTGGCGACACAAATAGTTATAGAGTGTCAATGCACTTTCTAATTTTATTTCCGCTTTCTAATATGTACTGAAATATCATCCATTAACTATGATTGACATCGACTTAGTTATCTGCAGTGACGAAGATAGATTGATAGATAGAAATTTAATGTTTCTCCCCTTCACAAGATGTTATGGACAAACACATAAATGTATTTTGTGGCAATATCTGGTTTTGGCAACGTGAAAGTTTTACTTGTAACCATTTCCTTAATTAGTTAAGAAAGTGTGTATATTTCAGAACCGTATGGTATTTTGTAGTTGTACATGACCCAATGGCGACACCCTGTCGTAATGAGGAAAAAAAATGTAGCTTTCCCTTGAAAGGTCATTTAATGTTAAGATCCCTACCTCGGTTGATGAACTTGTAAATAAGAAATTTTTAGATTTCCTGGTGGAGGAGTGAATAATTTGATCCTATCGATTTTTAATCATGATGAACGACGTTATCGGACATGATGACTTTATTTATAATTAATGAAAAAAAACGGTTTTTGAAAACACGATGAAAAGATGATAGAGGGGGGAGCACATTGAAATGCCTTATAAATACTACCCGAATAAAGTTGATTATTATTAATATCTACCTACTGCACGAGTGCATATTGAAAAAAGTTTATTTGTTCTTGTGTCTGTTTTGAAGTTTTCGGTCTTTGATTCTGACAGAAGGAAGTTTGATTTTTATTGTGAGAACTATTTAACTTTTTTTAAGTGCTAAACTTGCCTGTATTACCCACTTAATTATAATGGAAGTTTTTTTGACTAATTATTGGCAGACTACACGAGTTGCTTTTGAGAAATTGAACTCGGGACAAATTGCATTGTCAGGAAATAAACCTAGGACAATTTTGTAATAAAAGCAAGAGGGCTAAGATTTGTGACAAACCGGGACCAGTGGAAATGTAATTGCGATTTTTTATTACTAAAGTTATTATTATTATTATTATTATTATTATTATTATTATTATTATTATTGTAGGAGTACATATTTTGGGGGAGGAAGATGACATATTTTACTTAAGAATATATGAATGAACGAACGTTTGTAAAGTGAATATATTGGTCTTTTCTACCGTAAGAAGCGTCACGTTGATTTTACCAAGGGCTAAAGACGTATCATTTACCTGTAGAGTTTTATTTGCTTAATTATAGTGTGCTTAATTACAATATGTTGTTTGATTTCTTACCTATTTTAACTGTAATACATAATGTTACACCGAATGTGTACTGAAACATGATTACACTTTAAAATCACTTATACCCCATATATTTTTCCACTACAGATGGGGTTTGAACTGCTTAAGTAAGATCATTTTGTAACTTTTGATGTCATACAAGTAAGCTTGGTACCATAGTTGATAATCTTTTAGGAAAGCAAATGTTTGAACACATTTATATATGTACTAGAACTAGTATTCGCAGAAAGAAAAAAAAAGTTTCAGTTTGGGGGTGGGAGCGCACTGTCCTAGAGTTTTTGTAACTTATATGTGGATGCCTAGTACTTTTTTAAAAAAAATTTCGTGTTTTAATAGTAAATATTACTGAATGTTAGTTATTTGTGAATGGTAGCCACATAACGCAAACATTAGCTTTAATGTTAAGAAAGAGAGAGAAAGGATGAAAATTTTACGGGTGGAGCCCTCCCCTAAATACATTTGGTTATTGCAGATTGTCTTTTGATTTTGAAAACTTGAAGTGAAAAAAGAATTATGTAGGGCTATCCGTAGCATGTTCCTCAACTGAGGGGCTCTTGCCTAGTAGCTAATGGTACCCCCTAGATTTAAACACTATTAAAAATAGATTGAACATATATTATAGCAAAAGGAAATTATGTACGGCTATTCGCAGCATATCCCCTACAATTGCGGGGTTTTGCCCCTTAGTTATGGTTCAGTCGTAGATTTTAACAGTATTTAAAATAAATTGAACACATATTATATTATAGCAAAATGAAATTATGTACGGCTATCCCTAACATATTCCTCAACTGAGGGGTTCTTACCGCTAGTTAGGGTCCCTCTTAGATTTTAACAGTATTAAAATAAATTGAACACATATTATGTTAGAGCGAAATGAAATTATGTACGGCTATTCGTAGCATGTCCCTACAACTGATGGCACGTTTCCCATTAGTTAGGTAACCTACAAATGCAGGGCTTTTTTTCTGAATAGGTAATAAAATTATGATAATTATGCTCAACTGAAGGGGCCTATGTGTTGGTGGGTAGGTAGGTCCCCCTTAGGGATTTGTAACACATTGAACGTGTTTTGGATTACTGATAGAATAAGCTAGGCCCCCACAAAGTACGTTTTATTGACAGAACACAATTGCGAGAAGGGTTTATGCCTCACAAAGTATGTTTTATTAACAGAACACAATTGCGGGTTCATGGTACTTATTTAATGCTATCAGTAGTATTTTCAAGGATAAAAAAGAAATTTTATCCTTAGTAAATTTTATCTTTAGTATTTTTAAGAAATATATATCATACTTTACCTTTAAAATATAGAAATATATTGGGACCATCGACGAAATACATCAACACGGCACACGGGCTAAACTAAGTTGTAATTTAAAACTCTTCCGACAGGTGTCACTGTTAGTGGTGGTGGGAGAACACTTGATAGAACATGATATAACCTGCATTTGATGTGTACGCCTTATCATTTTTTCTTACGTCGGCGTGCGTTAAAGATCACAGAGAAAACTTTCCTGATTATTAAACCTATTTTAATAGTATTAAATAAAGTATATTGGATTATCACTATATTTATTGAAGCCTGTTTTATTACAGACATTGAAGCCTTGCTAATTATTGTGTGGTGCTAACAATCACATTGAAACACCCAGACATTAAAAGTACCGACGCAGAGTCGAGATTTCTTCTTCTTTTTTGTGGGTTTGTGAACGAACAACTAAGCCTTGAAAGGTGTGTATTTCTTATGGTTATTGTGATTTTTTCTAAAAAGAAAAAAAATATATACTTTCTAATTGTACTTGAGTTGTATTTAACCAATAGTAATGAACACAGAGAGACTTTTTTTGTGTGTATGGATATTTTTAATAGAATAGTTTACAACTCAATATAAGTGAATATATTTACTGATTTTTCATAAAGTAACTTGATTGATTTCTATTTACATATTAATAATTAACTAAAGATGATTAATTTTTTCTTTTATATGATATTATCATGTGACCGTTGCTTAAAAAGAAGTATTTGTTTGATCTTTTTATTAAAGTGGAGTTGATTACTCAAAATAGTTTTTCTTTGTTTTAGGTTTTAGATGGATTTCTTCTGCCCAGCTGAAGAATTAAACATGATAGATGAAATCTACCTGCAAGAGGTCTTGCGCGGTCTCAGCGAGTACCCTAGGGTTTTTAGTACCTGGAAAGCCATTATGGAATTGAACAGCCTTGGCCATAGGGGATCGGTGAGATGCGAGGCCATATTGCGGACCCTTCGTGCCTTTGAAGGTAATGATACACTACTTGTCCAGCACTGCGTAAGCAGTGCTGACATAATAGATTTATTTGTGTACGGGTTTTTCCGTACTAAAGAAACGTATGAATTGGCTCTAGATAAAGTTATGTATTTATTAGCTTGTAGGGAAGGTCAGGTGGATAGGATAAATGATACAGAGTTATCTAACTTTTTTGATTTTGGCTCGCGATTTGTTTTGGAACCGTGCTTAATCTAATCTGAAAATAATGCCATAGTCATGACCCCTCAAGAAACTCATAACTTGAGTCCTAATAATTTACATTTGTTAACTAATGAAGATTTATCTTTTCTAAATGATAAAGCAGATGGGATTGGCAATATAAATTCCGTTGAAATACCAATTGAAGAAGAAATGAGGAGATTGGTTGAAAATGAGGACAATGCTGTGGTTATACCCACGCAACAAGTCCAGGGAGAAAATCCTGTATACAATCCAGCTCAATACTGTGTACAGGATAATAATGATTATGGGAACCAAATGATTTTTTCTCCTCAGCCTGGCCCGTCATATGGTTGGACATGGCAACATGAACAAGAATAGTACATGTAGTACTACTGGTAGTCCTAATAGTGGTAGTACAAGTGGTAGTAGTAGTGATAATAATAATGGCGGGGATAATCAAAGAAATAGTAATTTCGAAGTTGTAAGACAAAGCAGACAAAGGTTTCGTAAGTTTCATCTTACGGGCCATGAAATTGCCGTCAGACCTGTGGGTGATGAAAGGAATATTAATAACCCAAAGGCCTATATTGAAAGTTTAATTGATTTTGCGTTGAAACATGTGATCTCCAATGCACGGCCCATGGACTGCATTGGTTTATACATCGAGAGTAGTAATAGTACTAATAACAAACCTGTGTATGTGCCGTTTAGAAGAAAGGGCAATTTGACTGCTAGAACAGTCCTCACTTCAATCGAACGAGTACTAAATTCGAATGAAGTGTTCCTTTTAGGGGAAGAAGTATTGTTTCGATTTCACATAGCTGAGAATTTGCACGGACAAGGAAGACCTAATGCAATGAGTGCTGTTCAAAAATATTGCAAATACCAAGATTACTTGGAAAAGCGATTAATTCGCATTGAAAATAAGAATATGTACTGCCTCCCCATGGCCATAATATACTGGATAACAAAGCATACCTCAAGTGGTCAAGTTTTATATAATTTAAGAACAAAAGATTATAATAGGTGGCTTTTTAAAGCAGAAGTTCTCTGCGAGATGGCAGGAGTTAACGTTCAAAGTAAGCAAGGTTGTGACTTCTCTGATTTGGACCTCTTTCAAGCATATTTGAAAGGAGAGTATCAAATCGTGGTTTATGAGGAGATTGAAAAGAATAACCGGGAATATATAGTACGTTACCCGGGAGAACATGCAGAAAATAAGATTTTTATCCTGTATCAAAGAAGTAACACTATTGGTCATTTCGAACCCATTCGTAATATTACAAGTTTTTTTAGCAAACGGAAGTATTGTTATTATTGTTTGGAAGGTTATGATGAAAGGTCACGTGCACACAAGTGTAAAACTCGTTGTACTTTTTGCGAACATGCTCATGAACGGGACTATACTGCAAACAGAATTAAATGTAATGCATGCAATAGAGAGTTTGCTGAGGGTATATGTTTTGACAACCATGTGGCACGTAATAAAGCGGCTAAATCCGTATGTGATAATGTAAGACTCTGCATCGATTGTGGTATCATCTTTGATAAGAGGGGGCGAAAATCTGAACACATGTGTGGTGAACATTTTTGTTCAACGTGCCGTGCGTATGTTGATACAAACCATACATGTTTTGTTCAGAGACAGCAACCTGTTCATACGAAAAGGTTTATGTACATCACCTATGATGTAGAGACGATGTTGAAGGCACCGAATGAGCGCGGTGAAAGGGAACATGAAGTTGTACTGGTGTGTTGTCATCATGTTTGTTACGCCTGTATAAAGAAAGGTATTGATGAGCCTTGTAAAACGTCCTGTGACAATATTGGAAATCGTTCGTTTTCTTTTAAGACAGTGACGGAGTTTATTAACCCCGTATTAGTAGAGCGTCCTGTCTTTCAAAAGATCGTCGCGATCGCCCATAATGGATCCCGATACGATGGCCTCTTCTGTCTTAGAACTCTAATAGAAGACCAGCATATTGTACCTAGTGTTCTTATCCAGGGTCAAAAGATTTTTAATATTAATATAGATAACCGTATCTTTTTTTCGCGACTCTTTCCTTTTTATTGGTGTGAAATTATCTAAATTAACGAAAACTTTAGGCCTTAGTAAATATTTAAAGAAGGGAGATTCCCCATATTTATTTAATACTGAAGAGAATCAAAATTATGTCGGTCCCTACCTTCCGCTTGAGTACTATGACCCTGAGGGGCGAAGCACGGAAGAAAACAACTGGAAGTCTGGCACGAAGAACGTGCGGAGAGTGGCGAGGAGTTTAAGCTGCAGAAGGATATGCTGGCTTATTGTGAAAATGACGTTAGAATTCTAACAGAAGCGGTCATTAAGTTTAGCGATATCATTGAAGAGAAAACGGAGGGTTTGCAATGTTTCATAACATCATCCACCTTTGCAAGTCTTGCAATGCGAACATATCGTACCTTGCACTTACCGGAAAATACTATTCCTATCATTCCCGCGTTGAGATTTCATCATAAGACCAAGTATAGCACAAAAGCTATGCAATGGCTTATGTATATGGAAGACCAATTAGGGATAGAAATCCAGCATGCTAGGAGAGGTGGGGAAAAGTATATTGGTAGGTACAAGGTCGATGGATGGCACGAAGGACTCAACGCTACCTTCGACTATTACGGGTGTTATTTCCATGCTTGTCGGCTTTGTTTTCCCTTTAACCGTGACGCGGTTTTGCACGATGCTCAAGACTCGTACAATTCGATGGAGAAACGATATGAGCAAACCATGTGCCGCCGTAGGTACCTGAAAAGTATAGGTGTAATCCTATATGAAATATGGGAATGTTCTTGGGACAATAAGGTAAAGACGGACAAGGAAGTGCAAAAGTTTGTTCAAGAACGTTGTACTAATCTGCCTGATTTTCTTATTCCTAAGAACTGTTACAACGGTGGTCGCACGGAGGTCTTTCGTTCTTACGTCAATTGTGCGAGTGATGAGCGAATTTCTTACGCCGATGTAACTAGTCTTTACCCATGGGTAATGGCACGTAAACCTATGCCGGTTAAATCACCTAAGATTTACACGGGGCCGGACTTTCCAGATGTGGAAAGTATTCACGGTGTAGTTAAATGCACAATCTTGCCCCCGAAAAACATGTATTTTCCGATTATTCCTTACGTGGCGGGAGGCCGATTACTTTTCGGTGTTTGCCGCACATGCATGGAAGAAGAAAACACTAACGAATGTACCCATAGTGACGCTGAGTGTGCTCTCACAGGAACAGTTTGCACTCCAGAGTTACACCTTGCTCTTAAAAAAGGTTACAAAATAATCGATATACATGAAATATGCGAATTTGAACTCTTAGATCTTGAAGAGGGGAATTCAGGTGGGCTGTTCGGGACCTATGTGAATTCCTTCCTTCAGATGAAGCAGGAAGCCTCTGGTTTTCCTGCTTAATGTACCACTGAAGAAGACAAACATAAATATATCGATGAATATTATGCCCATGAAGGCATACGATTAAATTATGATAATATTAGGATGAACCCGGGTTTGAGGCAATGTGCGAAACTATACCTCAATTCATTGTATGGAAAGTGGGGGCAACGCACAGACATGTCACAGAGTATAATCGTTTGTGATGAGGTCATATTTCTTAGGTATTTAACTACGGCAAGGTATGAGATTCAAAGTGTGGTACCAATTGATGATGACCATCTCATTTTCACATACCGAGATATTGAAAATGAAAACGTTCCGTTGGAGTTTTCCAATGTGATACTAGCCGCATTTATTACTTCGTGGGCCAGACTTAGACTTTACGAACTACTGACGACTGTAGGACCTGACAGAGTAATCTACTGTGACAGTGACAGTATCATGTACCTACAGAGAAAAGATGAGGAACCTTTGTTACCGCTCGGAAACTATTTGGGTGATCTGACAAATGAAATTCCTGAAGGTTGGGAGTTTACAACCTTTATAGCTCTAGGCTGTAAAAATTACGCGATGCGGCTAACAAACGCCCAAGGGGATGTTCGAGATATATTCAAAATTAGAGGGATAACACTAAATGATAGGACCTCTCAAAAAATTAAATTTGAGAGTTTCTATAAATTAGTGTCTGGACAATTAGAGTCCACATTAATAGAAAACCCAAATAGCATCGTTCGTAGAACGGGGTTCCGTATCTTTAGCTGTAGAGAGACAAAGACACACCGTGAGGTCAACAAAAAACGAAAACGAATTGACGAACCTGACATAGCTGACGATGATCCAATACAAAAACGTGCAAGTATACCTTACGGATATAGACCCACGAATGAGTGAATGTGAGTTGTATGAATGTCTCTTTTGTGCAATGAAAACCCGAACAATCATCGATTGTAAAAATATTTATTTTTTAATTTATTTCTAATTTATTTTAGTTTATTCCTAATTTATTTTTTATATATTCGTTTGCTGTGCAAACAATATATATATAAACTAGTCATTTCAAGCTTTAATCTTATATCCCAGTGATTTTCATTTCGTTTGCTGTGCAAACAGTATATATATATATATATATATATATATATATATATATATATATATATATATATATAACTAGTCATTTCAAACTTTAATTTTATATCCCAGTGATTTTTTTATTCATTTCGTTTGGTGTGCAAACTCGTTAAAAATGGATTGTGAAAATATTTAATGTATGAGTGTGAGTGTGTATATAAAGCAGAATCTCTATTGTATGCATTCATTTGACTACAAGATGTTAAAGTTTCAACATCCCTCTATTATTTTAATTGCTCGTTCTTCAAGGGCTGGTAAAACTTGTTTTGTAAATCGTTTACTTAATGAATGTGATCAAATGTTTAGTACAAAATTTAATGATATTGTTTGGTGTTATGGTGCAGTAATACCAAAATTAGATGCAAATGCAAAAATACGTTTTGTAGAGGTAATACCTGACATGAATAATTTTGAAATTAAAGAAAATTCAATATTAATACTTGATGATTTAATGTCGGAAACTAATGGCGATGTTGCTAATTTATTTATAAAGTATTCACATCATAAAAAGTTAACTGTAATATTTATTATTCAAAATTTATTTCCAAAAGGAGAACATGCACGTGATATTAGTTTAAATGCACATTATATTATAGTATTTAAAAATCCACGTGATAAATTACAAATACAATATTTAGCAAGGCAAATTATGCCTCGGTATAGTAAAGAAGTCGTGAGTGTGTTCGAAGAAGTAACACGGGAGCCTCACACTTATTTATTATTTGACTTGACACAAAAAACAAACGATGCATTGCGAATACGTACAAATATTTTTCCGAATGAAATCATGCATGTGTACGCTAACGTAAAAGACATGCATACAGAAATTTTTGTTCAGTCTGCATCAAGATGTTGAAGGTGAAATGACACTACAGCACGATCCGTGCTCTGTGTAAATGCAAGAATGCAAAACGAAAACAAATTTTACAAAATGCTTCAGGGGATTTAATAAGAACAATATCTCAAGTAGCTAAAACACAATAAAAGGAAACATTCCTTTAAATTCTCGTCAGAAGCAACATCTACGTAGACATAAAAAGATCTTACGTGCTCTATCTCAGGAACGTACTGCATTGAATAAAAAGAAGAAGTTGTTACTACAAAAAGGTGGTGCGCTTCTACCATTAATCTTGGGACCACTTCTTGCAGCAATAGGAAGTAGTATTTTCAGTCGTTAAATATGTCAGAATTACGCAAAATGATTTTAGTTCCTGAAAATGCTGTACATGAAATTCAATCAAATCTTAAATCCATAGATTCACATCAGTCACGTTTAGATGAAGAAATGAATATCTTAAAAGGTCGTGATCTTAGTGTACAACAAAAGTGGAAATTATATCAACAAGCTTTGCATCGTTATTTACAGTATACATCTTCTTCTTCACATAAACCTATTACTTTACCTATCATTTAAGAGGAAGAAGAAGAAAAATCATCATCAAGTTCCAAACAAGATAGCAATACTTCTATTTTACCATTTGTATCAGAAATTTTACAATCAGTACCGAAAACACTTCGTAGGAAAACAGATCTATTAATAAAACAGTTGACAAGTTCTGACAAAATTCAGTGGGATAAGTCTGGCATTGTACGTATTCATGGAAAAACAATAGCAGGTTCAAATATTATAGATTTAATAAATGATGTTGTTCGTACAGGAAAATATTCAAGAAATCCTATAGGTATTCATGAATTTAAAAATTTATTAGAAGATCTTAATGTTCCTAAATAATTTATTGGCACACCTATTAGCACACTAGCATCAAAAGTGAATAGCAATAGTAGTAGACAACGTATTCGTAAAGTAAGAAAATCTCCTAGTCCTGCAGTAGTTGCTAATTTATTTAAACACTGGAAAGAATATAGTATGTAAAATGACAAAATTATCAAATATGTATTATGATTATTCAAATCCTGATTCTTTATCAAATATACAAACATTACAACGCAAAACAAAGTTATCTAAAAAGAAAATTAAAAATTGGTTAGCTTCTCAAGATGCTTATACATTATATGCACCTGCTCGTAAAGTTTTTGAACGTAAAAAGTATTATATTAGTGCACCAAATGAAACATTACAAATGAATTTAGCAGATATGCAAAATACTGCAAAGTATAATAATACTTATAAATATATATTATGTTGTATTGATATTTTTTCACGTTATGCACATTGTGTTCCGTTAAAAACAAAGATAGGTCCTGAAATGGTAAAAGCAATAACAAAAATTTTTAAAAATTTCAAGTTACCCGTGTTTAACGTACAAACAGATTTAGGCGGTGAATTTTATAATCGTCATGTAAAACAATTGTTTAAAGAATATGAAATTAATCATTATAGTGTTCATTCCGAAATTAAATGCGCGTTAGCAGAACGTTTTATACGTACAATAAAAGAAAGATTGTATCGTTATTTTACTGCAAAGAATATTTACCGTTATATTAATGTATTAGATCAAATTCTAAAAAAGTTATAATCATTCATACCATTCAAGTATTAAAATGGCACCTGCACAAGTAAATGATTCCAATGTGAATCAAGTGTGGGAAACATTATACGGGAATAAAAAGAATAAAAAGAATATAACATGTAAATTTATGTACGTGTTAGTAAGTATAAACATATATTAGAAAAAGGATATTTACCTAAATGGTCACAAGAAATATTTATTGTTGACAAATGTATTAAGTCAGATCCTGTCACTTACGAATTAAAAGATTGGAACGGTGAAGAAATTAAAGGAATATTTTATGCACAAGAATTGCAAAAAGTAATTATAAATTCAAAGAAAACATATCTTATTGAAAAAGTATTAAAACGTAAAAAAGGGTGGATGTATGTAAAATGGTTAGGATATCCATCAAGTATGAATTCGTGGATTAGATCAGATTGTATTCAGTCTGCAAAATGAATTCGAACTTTACACACGACTTTTACGTTACTCTTCCTTCAAATGCTAGTAGCAATCTTTTTAATAATAATACATCATCATTTCGAGTTAAATTGGCACAACCTATTGATTTATGTGATGGGGAATGGGCTGTTGCATAAACACAAATTAATATTCCGTGGAGTTTTTACAATGTTGGTGAAAATGCAGAAATTATAATTACTAGTGTTATCGATGATAAAGTTGAACGCTACCATGTTGCAATAACACCTGGATATTATTCATCAATTGAATCGATTCTACAATTAATTCCTGAAAATATTCGTATGTTACACTATTTACAAAATAAAAATCAAGTTGTTATTAAACATTCTTTAAAATTAGAAGATCAATGTATGATTGGTGTTACACCAGGATTACAACAGATTTTTGGATTTATTAATGAAAATACGGTTGATGTTAAAAATGTTATATACACAAAAGTTAAAAATGTTGATTTAATATTAGCACGTGGAAAAATTCCATGTGATTTAGATTATAATATTCCCAATACAATTAATGTTTGCATTTATATTGTAAAACAACAACAAAATATAGGTCCATTAGTTCGAAAACTTAGTGTATATAATGTACAACACGGTCATGTAAAATCTTTTGTGTTTCACACACCATATTATGTTAAAGTTGAAAAGAAATATTTTGATACAATAGAAGTAAACTTAAAAGATGAACACGGGTTAAAATTACCATTTCGTTTTGGAACTTCAAACCTAACACTTCACTTTAAACGAAAATGATTTCTGAAAGTATTGATGATAGTTTTTACATTACATTAGTTTCAAATGCTAGTGCAGATGTATATCCTACAAATAGTCCAACACATTTTATTAATCAATTAAAAAATAAGATTCGTTTATCAGAATCCGATTGGTATGTAGGATTAAGTGAAGTACATATTCCATTAACATGTTATAATGTTACCGCTGGTGAAAACGTTATATGGTACAAATTTAAAAATGCAGAACCTATGAAAAGTAAAATTCTTATTGGATATTATTCATCCATTCATCATTTACTAGATGAATTAAACGCAATATCGAGTTTATAAGATTTAGTTTTTCAAATGTACATGTTGAATTTGATGAACGTGTAGAATCAGTTACATTGTCGCCTACATT
Source organism: Thermobia domestica (assembly GCF_964235325.1). NCBI lineage: Eukaryota > Metazoa > Arthropoda > Insecta > Zygentoma > Lepismatidae > Thermobia > Thermobia domestica. The sequence goes on along the minus strand of NC_137459.1, from coordinate 258,493,084 downwards.
AGCTTTTCAATTAGGCTTTTCTGAAAAATCAGATCTTGTAAAAGTTTCTCATGGATTCAAACAACCATACATAGATATCGGATATCCACATCAAATTTTTATTTATACAGATATTATACAATATCAATTTTTAGGTGATACAAAAGCACCATTTTTACGTATAGCAACAATCTCTGATATTAAATACGGAAAAGTTCAAACAATTACATTGGAAGATATTCATTATATGCCACTTGCAAAATTTTGTTTTAACACAATCGGAATACTATTAAAAGACCATGCAGGGCGAAATTTGCCATTTCGTTCTGGGACACTGACCGTAACACTACATTTTAGACGCTCTCCTGCGTCTTCTAAATAATAATAATTATAATAGTAAAAAATGAGAGCAAGACGTGTTACTTATTACCGTGGACGTTGAATACCATATTTTTCAGGACCTGTATATCAAAGGGGACATGGTATAGGTAGTTTCTTTAAAGGATTATTTCGTTTTGCTTTACCATTTCTTAAACAAGGTGCAAAAACTGTAGGACGTCAAGCATTACAAACCGGTATGCAAGTTGCGGGTGATGTATTAGAAAATCGACCATTTAAAGAATCGGTTCGTGCGCGTGTAAAAGAAGCTGGTAATAGTTTAAAGACAAAAGCAATTAATAAATTTGGGCAGTTGCTAACTGGTAACGGCAAGAGACGGTCACGCAAAAGGAAAGCTCCTGCAATTGTAAAGTTTGGACCACCAACAAAACGTAAACATACACACGACAACTTTTCATAATGGCGTTCCTAAATTCAAATAGTTTTGAATGTTGTACCAATGAATTTGATTTCTTTTCTATACCAATGACACAAACAGCTATATAAGCAATTACAAATGCTGAATATCGTCCAATTTCCACATTAACCTCAGAAGGACCTATTGAATTTGTTATTCCTGGAGAAACAGGTGAATTTATTCATCCTGCATATTTATATCTTTATGTAATTCGTAAAATTACTAAAGCTGATGGTACAACCTTAGCTAATGATGATATTGTTGCACCCGTAAATAATTTCTTACATTCTTTATTTAGTCAAATTGATATTTCGTTAAATGATAAATTAATTAGTTCTTCATCAGGATCTTATCGTTATCGTGCATACATTGAAACATTATTAAATTATTCTTATGATGCTTCTCAAACACATTTAGCATGTGCCATGTGGTATAAAGATACTGCAAAAATTTTAATAAATTATATAATACAAATGCTGGTTTTCAAAAACGTGCTAATATGGTGAAAAATAGTAAATCTTTTGAAATGTATGGACGTCTTCATACTGATATTGTAAGTTTAGATCGTATGCTCCCTAACAAAGTAAGTTTACGTGTAAAACTGCATCGTAGTAAAGATAATTTTTGCTTAATGTCTCCTGAAAATACAAGTTATAAAGTTGCACTTGAAGAAATTATTCTTCATGTACGACGTATTGATGTAGCTGCAGATTTAGCTATGCAATTAAATACACGAATGGGTTCGGAAACAGCCAAGTTACCTCTGACGAGAGTGGAAACAAGATCTTATACTATACCTGCACAAGTAAAGTCTTACAACATTGATAATCTCTTCCTGGGTAATGTTCCTAAAGGCCTGATTATTGGTTTCATCTCCAACACAGCCTTCAATGGGAAATCACATCTTAATCCCTTTGAATTTCGAAACCTTAACGTTAACACTCTGCAATTACAAGTCGGTTCAAAATCATTTCGTCCCAACCCCCTCATTCCTGATTTTAATAATAATTTATACCTTCTAAGTTACTATACTTTGATTTCAGGTACTGGTATATATTATCAAAATTATTCACATACTGTTACTCTTGATGACTATCCAAACGGATATGCTCTGTATGCTTTTATCTCCAACAGGAACTTTAGATGATAACACGTGGGATGTAGTACGCGATTCCCCTGTAAATTTAAAAGTATCATTTTCAGAAACTTTAACTGAGCCTGTTACATGCATTGTGTACGCGTAATTCGATTCTTTAGCACAAGTAGACAAAGACAGAAATATTTATACTGAAACCTTCTAATTTATTCAGTTGTGTACAATGCGGGTTGTTGTTCACTTCTCAGCGTATCATGATAACGAAGATGACTTTATTATAAAAGAGCTAGCCATGTAAATTCTGACGTTCCCTTCTTCCAAAATTGGGTTTCTAAACCACCATTTCCTTTAAATAAGTTAGCTGAGCCAATCGTAAGTACAAACAAATATCTTGGTGAGAACGTGTATGGCATTACCTGGCACGAAGGGAATGTAGAATATTCACATCTTAAGCAAATACTTCAAACATATTGTTCAAATACTACAACCATATACACATACGAAATAAATAGAAAGTGTTTTCTTCAAGAAATTCTTCAGAGAAAAGTTACAAATTTAGAAGAAATAAACTGTCCAAAGTATGCTGCATTAAGTTTTCACGTTCATCGGTGTGCACATAATAAGCATCGTTTCGTACAATATAGGTGTACTGTTCATGAAGCATTACTGTATAGTGAATATGTGAAAGTGTATGACTATGTGTTACATGTGAATAACAGTGATAATTACATACCTACTACAATTAAAAATAATAATAATAATCTTCATCATGTATAGTGACGAATTATTAAAAGTGTTACTAAGTGATAAAGTAACTGGTGCAAGTGTTACTGGAATTTACCCTATTGACAAATTTCCTGTAATGGTAAAACCTCCTGCGGCACTTGTGATTAATCTTGATACATCTGATTCTGCTGGTTCCCACTGTGTTGCAGTGTACATCAGTAAGAAAGAACATGGATTCTACTTTGATAGTCTTGCTATGGACATTCCCAAGGAAATAAAGACCTTTTTGTCGAAAAATACTAAAATGTACTTTACAAATATTCAACAATATCAGCATGATAATTCTGTGTTATGTGGCTATTTTGTTTTATATTTTCTGCATCATATTATTCGCACTCAATCATTTGAAAAGTGTTTAAACTTGTTTAACAAGAAAAATTTGAAAAAGAATGATGATATCGTTTATAAACATGTAATCAAAATTTTAAAAAGAAAACAAATATTTTTTTATTTTTTATTTTTATTATATATTTACATTTTTTTAATTTACAATATTTTTTTTAATTTACAATAACTTTTTAAAACTTACACCCATGCATTTTATTTACAATTCCTCATTACAATCTTGATAATGCATTAGTTAATGCTGTTGATCTTTCATATTTCCACCAATAATTCAAAAGTTGTGCATTACGATATGCACATCCTGATTTCTTTACAATAGTTGTGTGAAAAGAACAATATTCATTAAATGTATTTCCACATAATTCATTTAATGAATTACAATGTTTTGTTTCTAAATCAATGACATTATCTAATGCAAATATTCTTTTAATCCAAAGAGATTTCTCTAAACATTTACAATAAAAGGTTGAATTCTTTGCGCATAATTGATATACAAGGTTTCGTATGCATGATACAATATATCCAGTTTTGCTATTCCATTTCCATCCATGCAAATTTAATGTTAACCAGTCATTTTTTGACATCCTACTGATAATAAATTATATTCTACTGGTGATTTTACGAAGCAATGGAAATTTACTGTATCATCGCATGCAGTTAAACAAAACTCACGAATAATAAATTCGTTATCAGACATTTTAAAATCTTGAATATCGATAATATACTGATTTACACATGGTGAAATTTCATTCGTATAAAAAATAAAAAATGGAATTATCTGTCCAACAAATTCTTTATTATGTAAAAGATCACAAGTCTTAAGCATAAAGCATAGAAATGAGATTTCACTATGTTCTTGTTAAAACACTTAAAAGAGTTCACTAAGAGTTTTGTCAAGAGATAAATACTTCACTGCAAATGTTCCAGTATTATGAAAATGTCTACATTCATGAGGAAGATTTAACTTGCATTCCACGCATTCCATTGGATTATTGTTGTGTAAGTATACTTTTATAGTTTTAAATACATAGTTCACATTAATGTTTTCACCAGTACATAGCACACGTGAAACACTAGCACTATTCGAATATTTTTTTCAATCTGAAATATTCGCTTTCTGTTTGTCTTTTCTTACGAAAATCTCTAGTAATTCCGGTAAATAGTCTGTATCACTTAATAATTCCACATAGGCATCATAAATTTTTTCTCTTGTTAATAGTCCGATAATATACGTGTTTGCATACAAATAAAACACATCATCTTCAACACTAGGACTTGCTATAATACTCCAAACGCGGGTTTTCAATAATTCTGGACGCACAGTCATGCAATCATGAGCAAAATCATGATTATATCCTGTCGTACATCCCTCACATATTAGTGTTTCATTAAAATTCAATTTTTCAATAGCCTTCTTTATACATTCGCGATTCACTTTTTCACAATTACAACAGCAATCTAAAGCCCAAAATCGTGATGTTCTTGATAATACAACTGGAGATGATGGTGGTGTTGGTGAAACTGTTAGCGCCGGTGAATCTATTGTGTCAAAATCAAATTCTTCATCTGGCGATGATTCGTATATTTCTGTTTCAACATCAGTTATTGCTTCAATATTGCTATTGCAATGACCTTCTTCTCATACGACTGCATGATGTATCTTTATATATTTTGTCTCTTATAACCTGTATTTAAAGTATTTTCATAACCGCAAGGTAATCACGTGTTCAGCATTCCCAACATCAAAGTTCTTTTCTATTCTTAAATACCATACGGACATGTTTCAACATGTTCACCTACCGTGGCAGCAAAGTTATTTCTATTAGTCTGTCCCCAATTTGTGACGTTTATCTTCCACGTCCGCAATCTTTCTTTTGTGTTTTTCACCGACAATGTCTTTTGTTCACCTCCCGCGGCGCCAAAGTTATTTCTATTAGTCTGGCGGTATTTTGTGATGTTTACCAAACGTGTCAACGGTCTTCCTTTGTATTTAAATTCAAGTTATAGCAACGCCCTGCAAGGACACATCATCATCATCACTCCTACCGAACCGGTTTTCCAAAAGCGCGCCAAAATTCACTTCATGTTTTCAGTTCACCAGCAAAAGATGTACGGAAACCACGCTCTGTATATGTACCAACATGGCGTATCGTACCGGAGTATACATATTCCGTACACGATGACTTTCAGACGGAGAATCCACAATGTGTCCAGCATGAATAAATATTTCCCATCCATCATACATTGTTCACCTCTGGTGCTAAGGGTACCGGGTTCATTCTCAGTACCCACCAGATAAACTTTTATAATATATATATATATATATATATATATATATATATATATATATATATATATATATATATATATATATATATATATATATCAATACCTTTTATAAAATGATTTCCTCCCAAAATAAGTTGCTACTACTAATTTATTAGATTATCTTTTATTCTCTCACATATTCTTCGAACATCTTAAATTGTTCAGAGTTTGTAAAAACAAACGAACAAATAAAATAATCAACATCTCCTTTAGCCTAACCGGCATACCCGTGGGACTCAAATATTTCATTTTTTCCAAATTATATATATATCTCAATGTAAGTTTCTATTAGTCAAACCAATCTGTATAATACGAGATTCGAACACGGGTCTTCATCTCATTGTGAGTTTCTATTAGTCAAAAACCATCTGTATAATACGAGATTCGAACACGGGTCTTCATCTCATTGTGAGTTTCTGTATAATACATAATTCAAACCGGGATCTTCATCTCATTTTGAGTTTCTATTAGTCAAAACCATCTGTATAATACGAGATTCGAACACGGGTCTTCATCTCATTGTGAGTTTCTGTATAATACATGATTCAAACCGGGATCTTCATCTCACTGTTAGTTTCTATTAGTCAAAAATCATCTGTATAATACGAGATTCGAACGGGGTCCTCATCTCAATGTCAATAATGTAAATATATTCAATATTGTTAATTTAATCACTGCTACGAAACTAATTGATACAGAATAACGTTTCATCATATCTACCAATATTCTAATTAACTAACATATCAACAGATTTAATTCAAATCGAACCAATTAAAATTCAAATTTAAATTTCCATTATTATTTTTAAAAATATCCAGTATAATTTGTGTACATACACGTATACAAACTCGAAAAAGAGGACATGACCTTTCCAACGATACACACACGTAATCACAGCTAAAAAAAGAAAACAGGAACTTTCCAAACCAGACATACGTGTCATCACACCCAAAAAGGAGCACACGGAGTTTCGCTAATAAATTTAGAACATAACGGTACCGCTGTAAAATCCTGTCTGTCCCTAGTCATGTTTAATTTTAGAAGATAAAGATATATAAAATACCATATATATATATATATATATATATATATATATATATATATATATATATATATATATATATATATATAGTTCTGATTACATTATGGAGCGTCCTTAGAGTAAACCTCTCCTGGCAACTCCATTATTTAAACAATAATTATTGGTCGTATTTGATATTTTGTGACGGTGACGAGCTACATCCAAAAGAGGAACAAAAGGGGTTTTAATATAACATAATGCGTTATATATGGAACTAAAGAAAGTGTAGTTTTCTGAAGTACTAGAATCTCAAGCACTATAAACCTTCTAAAGAGTCCTTACCGTAATTCTTATAATCCACCCACGCATCCCAAAATATCAAAAGAATTTATTTAAAGAAACCCTGCTACCAACATTTTTAGGGAAGGAACTTAAAAAAAAAATTGGAAAATCTTATAAAAACCTTAAGTTTAAAATTAGATGAGGATACGTTGAACGGTGTGGATGTAGGCAAACGAATATGTTTACATCGACAAATGGACGAACAAACATTCAAAAGTCACTTTTTGGATGTATGAGGACCATGAAACGGGTAAATCTGTTGAAATCTCGAATTCGTTCTTTTTTCTTTCGGTCACCATACTTTGTTGGTCATTGCTAGGAAAAAAGAAAAAGAAACAAATGAGGACAAGATTTGACCCCGCATAGGTCAGAATGATATCAATGAACAGCGTAATATACAAATATGTAAAATATGAACAATTCAAATCGTTATAAGTATATTCATACATAAAATATGAACAATTCAAATAAGGAAATCATAAAGACGGATTCAAAATGCACTTTGAAGTCTGTGACAAAAGGCAGATGACGCCAATGGGTTCACTTTACGTGAGGGTTTTTCTGAAATAGCGTATCGAAGTACCCACTTGGCTTGGCTGCCGGTAGGCGAAAGGAATTTACGGTATTTAGAGTACTTTTATATATGCATTTTTTAGAAAACCGATTTCTAACTAACTTATCCTGTTACACGAGCATTTTTACGCAATTCAGAAGTGTATATTGTATGAACCAATGTATATTGTAGTCATCAAAGTCAAGGATTGTCAATCCACTGTTGTATCAAGATCACTGCTACTTTTCTTTAAATCCGTCAATTTTTCGCATTATTTTTCATGAGACTCCGAAGTGCATTTTGATTTCCACCCGCCATCTTGTACGAGAACGTTTTCGAGGTCTTTTGTTGACTCTTGGCATTCAGTCAGGCATTAGCCTTTGTTCATCGATCGTAGTTTTCCCCTCGAAAATTTGTAAGATTTCATTGGAAGAATTTTGAGTGGCATATACGTGTATCTATTTTGGAGACTTTAGCCCATACTGTTGTATGCTAGAGCTTACTGTTCAAGAACGAGTGTTAATCAGGTTGAACTCGGCTTCAAAATTATTGTCCTAAGTGGTCCTGTATTCCTTTTTTTCTAATACTGAAGAATCAGTCAATCATAAGACGTTAATTTCTCATAAAAAATATTGTGATTATTAACCAGTTGTTTTGATTTTCGACTAAGATTGCTAACTGACTCAACCTGCTTCATTATTACTCGTGGTTCAACTAACACCGTATGTGAAATTTATACCACAACTTGTAATCATATTTTGGTCCGATATAATTATAATCTTTATCTTATTTCATTGAGATCATTTTTTTACCAGACTCATTACGAAAAAAACGAAAAAATTATTTTCGTGTTCATGCGTTTATCTACCATTCCTGGCCTAAATCCATTGTTATTTTTTGGTCCCTCTGGCCTTCAAGATTGTCGTCTATAATATTAGACATACCATAAATTATTTCTTCTCCCAGCCGACCATCTAGAGAAATCTTGAATAAAGTGAAATAAAAAGAGTGGAACTTAAAAACCATGTTTAATATGGGCTTGGATTAGGTGTGTTTACATTATAATAAGATTTAATGTTTACTACTTACAAATTTATTTACTAATCATTTAAGCACGTGTATATGTTGATTCGTGTTTAAAAATAAAGATATATATATATATAGAATAACATATATATTTTTCTTCTTTATTACTTTATGGAGCATCCTTAGAATAAACTTCATTATTAAAGCAATAATTCTTGGTCGTATTCGAAATTTTGTTTCGGTGACGAGCTACATGCAAAATAGCAATAAAACGGGTTTTAGTATAACATAATGCGTTACATATGGAACTAAAGAAAGTGTAATTTTCTGAAGTACTAGAATCTCAAGCACTATAAGCCTTCACAAAGAGTCCTTACCGTTATTCTTATAATCCACCCATGCATCCGTAAATATCTAAAGAATTTTGTTTAAAGAAACCTGCTACCCACATTTTTAGGGAAAGAACTCATAAAGCATTTGGAGAATCTTATAAAACCCTTAATTTTTAAATTTGAGGAGGATATGTTGAACGGTGTGGATGTAGGCAAACGAACATGCTTACATCGACAAATGGACGAACAAACATTCAAAAATCACTTTTCGATGTATGGGGACCATGAAACAGGTAAATCTGTTGAAATCTCGAATTCGTTCTTTTTTCTTTCGATCACCATACTTTGTTGGCCATTGCTAGGAAAAAAGAAAAAGAAACAAATGAGGCCAAGATTTGACCCCGCATAGGTCAGAATGATATCAATGAACAGCGTAATATACAAATATGTAAAATATGAACAATTCAAAACGTTATAAGTATATTCATACATAAAATATGAACAATTCAAATAAGCAAATCATAAAGGCGGATTCAAAATGCACTTTGAAGTCTGTGACAAAAGGCAGAGGGCGCCACTGGGTTCACTTTACGTGAGGGTTTTTCTCAAATAGCGTATCGAAGTACCCACTTTTTTATTTCTTTATTCAAGAAAATTGCTATTACATACTTAAGCACAGACTTAAGCTAAAAGGAAACAGGAAACAAATTTGGAACGTTAATAAATGGCGTTTACATAATTAGCAAAATATTTCCGTTGTTGTTGAGATGTGAAAAATGACAGACGAGAAATTATAAGTTTGAGATACAGATCAGTATTTCCTTTGATGTCGTCCTCAAGTATTAAAGCTGCAGTAGTTATCGTTAACCAGATAATAAGATTGTGCTTTGGTTGCGGAAAATGTTTATATTCAGGAAGCAGCAACATGTTCGTAAGAGTGACATTTTTTGGGTGCAAACCGAGAATGCGGCTTACAATACAACAATATATGGACAAGATCACTTTGCTTTCATGATACCCTGAAAGACGATGTTCAATTGTATCCTCAGTAGGGCAACGAGCACAGTAAATAGTATTACTTAGTCCAATGTTAGTAGGGTGGTGTCACCTGACACCCGGTAGCTGAAAAATAGCCTTTTTTTCCAGGGTCTCCTGAGATCAAGGACTCAATTTTCCTGTGTCTCACGATACCCTATGACCCACGTACCGTCCACCCATGGTCTTTCACGACCTCCATTTTAGTCGTGTATTCATTCTCTTTTATGAGCACTTTTTAGGGGGTGTACTCGTTCTCCTTTATGAGCATATTTTCCAACCCCTATTTTAACATAACATAAATTACGAACTCTTAGCAGAGCAGATAACACATAAGACTCCGAAACATAGCAGGGCTGCATTCATTCCCTTTTATGAGCATTTTTAGGGGTGTATTCGTTCCTTTTATGATCACTTTTTCAACCCCATAGCAGAGACTACGAACACATAGCAGAGCATAAGACTACGTAATATAGCAGGAGTGTATTCGTTCTCATTTATGATCACTTTTTTCAACCCCTATTTTAACATAGCAGAGAATACGAACACATAGGAACACACAACTATTTAACATAGGGGGCTGTACTCGTTCAACCCCTACGAACATAGCAGAGCTAGTAACCACTATTTAGCACATAGCAGAGCAGATAATAAGGGGATGGACTCGTTCCCTTTTATGATCACTTTTTCAATCCCTATTTGAACATTTTACCATAGCAGAGAATACGAACACATAAGACTACGTAACATCGCAGGAATGTATTCATTTCCTTTTATGAGCATTTTTAGGGGTGTATTCGTTCTCTTTGTTGATAACTTTTTCCACCCTTATTTTACTATAGCAGAGAATACGAACATATAGCAGGGATGTATTCGTTTCCAACCCTTATTTGAACATAGCAGAACTAGTAAAAGAGTATGGCTTATTTTCCAACCCCTATTTTAAAATAGCAGAGCAGAGGATACCTAAGACTACGAATCATAGCAGGGGTGTATTCATTCCCTTTTATGATCACTTTTTCAAGCCCTATTTTTAACTATAAACATAGCAGACAATGAATACCTATGTAACATAGCAAAGGGAGTGTGAACACACAACTATTTAACATAGCACTGATTACATAAAAACATTCTTTCCCAACCCCTAATTTAACATAGCGGAAATGACACAAGCATATCCCCAAACTACTGACCATCGAGAACAGAGGTTGAACTCAAAAACGGAGTCACATTTAGTAATAGGTCATCAAAGACCACATGTACCAAAAGTGTTGACCATCGAGGTCAAAAATCAAAATACTTAAACCTAATAACTCGGAAACGGAGCCACATATAGAGATGGTGTTTCCACATTTAGCAATTGGTCATCATCTACTACAAGTTCCAGAATAATGATTATCGAGGTCAAAGGTCAAAATACTTAAAACCTAATAACCCGAAAACGAAGCCACATATTGAGATGGTGTTTCCACATTTAGTAATTGGTCATCAACTACTACAAGTTCCAAAATAATGACCATCGAGGTCAAAGGTCAAAATACTTATACCTAATAACTCGAAAACGGAGTCACATATTGAGATGGTGTTTCCACATCTAGTAATTGGTCATCAACCACTACAAGTTCCAAAAATAATGACCATCGAGGTCAAATATCAGAATACTTAAAACCTAATAACTCGGAAACGGATCCACATATTGAGATCGTGTTTCCACATTTAGTAATTGGTCATCAACTACTACAAGTACCAGAATAATGATTATCGAGGTCAAAGGTCAAAATACTTAAAACCTAATAACTCGGAAACGGGTCCACATACTGAAGTGGTGTTTCCACATTTACTAATTGGTCATCAGCTATTACAAGTTCCAAAATAATGACCATCGAGGTCAAAGGTCAAAGGACTTAAAACCTAATAACTCGAAAATGGATCCTCATTTTGAGGTGCTGTTTCCAAATCTAGTAATTGGTCATTAACTACTACAAGCTCCAAAATAATGACCATCGAGGTCATAGGTCAAAATACTTTAAACCTAATAACTCGAAAATGGATCCACATATTGAGATGCTGTTTCCAAATCTAGTAATAGGTCATCAACTAGTACATGTTAGAAAAGTACTGACGATCGAGGTCATAGGTCAAAATACTTAAAACCTAATAACTCGAAAATGGATCCACATATTGAGGTGCTGTTTCCAAATCTAGTAATAGGTCATCAACTAGTACATGTTAAAAAATTACTGACGATCGAGGTCAAAGGTCAAATATTTAAGCCTTAATAACTTGTAAACAGCGCGTCGGATAAATTTGTGTGACCTATTCAGTTTTGTACCAAGCAGAAAAAAGTGAAGAATGAATAAATTTGAGTGTTTTTTCTGCTATTGTACTAACGAGAAAGAAACAAAAGATATAAATTTCTCAGCTAGTTAAAATGACATATAATCTTGTACGATTTAAACAAAAAAGAGATAAATTTGAGTGACCTATTCAATATTGTACCAACGAGGAATGCCATTTTAACTAGCTTAGAATTTTATATCATTTTGTACTACTCAAATATACGAAGGAATAAATTTGTACTAACCTAAGGAAGCCGAGAAAGGACCATTTTAACTAACTCAGACTTTTATACCATTTTGTACTACTCCAATAAAAGAAGGAATAAATTTGAATGAAGTATTCAGTTTTGTACCAGCTAGAAAAAAAGACCGAAGGAAGACCACGTTAACTATTTAAATAAACATAGGAATAATTTTGTACACCGAGGAAAAGCAAAGAATCAGCATTTTAATGCCATTCAAATGAACGAAGATTTGGATAGAGTATTTAGTTTTGTACCAACCAGAAAAAGAAGTGATGAATGAATAAAATTTGGGAGATCTGTTCTGTTTTGTACCAACTGGAAAAGTGAAGAAGAGCCACTTCAACTATCTTAGAATTTTATATCATTATGTACTGTTTAAACAAACGAAAATGACAATTTTAACTAGCTAAGAATTTATGTACCTTTTGTACTACTCAAATAAACAAAAGAAAAAATTTGAATATTCTGTTTTTGTATCAAACCAGAAGAAACCTAAGAAGGACCATTTTAACAAGTTCATAATTTCTGTACTTTTTCGTGCTATTCAAGTGAAGGAAAGAAATAATTTGTGTCCTCAACTTTAAATACTAACGAGAAAAAATGAAAGTTCAATTTAACTAGCTGAGTATTTTATATCATCTTGTAGTATTTAAATATACGAAGAAATAAATTTGAGTGACCTACTCAATTTTGTACCAACGAGAAGTGTCATATTTAATTGGCTCAGAATTCTATACCTTTTTGTACTATTTAAACAAAGAAAGGAATAAATTTGTACTAACCAGAAAAAGCGAAGAACTCAAAATTTTATATCATTTTGTAATACTCAAATAAACGATGAAATAAATTTGTATGACCTATTCAGTTTTGTAGCAAGCAGAAAAAGGAAAGAAATACATTTTGTACTAATCAAATAAGCGAAGGAATAAATTTGGGTGGCCTATTTAGTTTTGTACCAACCAGAGAAAAACAGAAGAAGGTCCATTCTTTAACTAGCTCAAACAAACGAAAGAATAAATTTGAATTGCTTAAGCAAAGAAGGTCGTTGGTAAATAGCTCAGCAATTTTATCTCTTTGTGCTATTAAAATAAACGAAGGGTTAAATTTGAGTGACCTATTTAATTTTGTACCAAGTAGAAAAAATTGAAGAATGAATAAATTTTGTTTGCTTCTTTACAAAATAAACAAAGGAATAAATTTCTACTAACCAGAAAGGACCATTTTAACTGGCTCAGAAGCTCCACTTCCATTTTGTATTATTTAAACAAACGAATGGATAACTTTTTAATTTTGTATCAGGAAAAAAGCGAAGAAGGGCCATATTTTATATCATTTTGTACGAACCAGAAAAAAGTGAAGAATGAATAAAATTTGAGTGAACTATTTCCTTATGTACCAACTGGAAAAAGTGAAGGGTCATTATAGCTTTTGTATTATTCAAATAAACGAAGGAGTGAAGGTCTATTGTAACTAACTCAGCATTTTATACCTTTTTGTGCTATTCAAATAATCAAGGGGATAAATTTGAGTAGTCTACTTTATGTTTGTACCCATCAGAAGAAGAGGAAAGAAGGACCATTTTAACTAGCTCAGCATTTTATACCTTTTTATGCCATTTAAATACGGGTGTCCTATTCCTTTTGTACCAACGTGAACGATCATTTTTAACTGGCTTAGAATTTTATACCTCTTTTGTAATCTTTAATTAAACGAGGGGTTAAATTTGTACCAAACAGAAAAAAGCTACACAAGTAAACAAAGGAATCAATTTGTACTAACCAGAAAAAGCGAAGAAATGCCATTTCTAACTAGATCAGAATTTCTAGACCATGTTGTACTATTTAAACAAACGAAGGGATAAATGTGAGTGGTTATTCAATTTTTGTAGCAACAAGGACCATTTTAACTAACTCAGAATTTTATATAAATTTTGTAATAATCAAATAAACGAAGAAATAAATTTCGATGGAGTATTTAGTTTTGTGCCAAGCAGAAAAAGGAAAGAATTAATCAAGTAAACAAAAGGAATAAATTTGTACTAACCAGAAAAGGCGAAGAAGGTTCATTTTAACTAAATCAGAATTTTATACCTTTCTGTGCTATTCAAATAATCGAAGGAATAAATTTGAGTGGTCTAATTTATTTTTGTACGAATCAGAAGAAAAACAAAGAAGGTTCATTTTAACAAGCTCAGCATTTTATATCTTTTTGTGCCATTTAAAATCCTAAGGTGCTCACGGAACAATTTTTATAGAGGGGCGACTCTAAAGTCCAAAGTTTCCCGATCACTAACAACTTATTTGAATGTAAGATTTAACCAACCAGAACTGCCATTGCTTACAGACGAGAGTTGCGTCATAATTCAATGTTAACTTAATTGTGTAGAACAGACTCCATAGCAATTAGCGTTCTAAAGAAAACTGATGAATGACAACGAATCATTGCAATTAATAAAGAAAGAATAAACAGCATGCTTGGCCATTTTGGTGATAGAGGAAAAGGCAGAAGAGATCATATCAAAGTAAAAATCAGCTCAAAAAACAAACAAAGGAATAAATTTGTACTGACCAGAAAAAAGCGAAGAAGTTTCATTTTAACTAACTGAAAATTTTATATCATTTTTAATACTCAAATAAACGAAGGAATAAATTTGTGTGACCTATTCAGTTTTGTAGCAAGTAGAAAAAGGAAGGAAATAACATTTCGAACTAATCAAATAAACGGAGGAATAAATTTAGGTAATGTGTTTTATTTTTGTACCAATCAGAAGAAAATCAAAGGAGGTCTATTTTAACTAGCTCACCATTTACATCATTCTGTACTACTCAAATAAACGAAGGAAAAATTTGAGTGATCTATTCTATTTTGTAGCAATAAGAAGGAAAGCAAAATAAACGAAGGTATACATTTCAGTGTTCTATTTTTTGTGCTACTATATTTTGTATCTTTTTGTATATTCTTGTGTCATACAGAGAAAGCATAACTTTAAAGTAGCATTGTCTTTCCCGTCACGTAAAAATGCACTATATAAGGAGTTTTGAAATTACACTAAAAATAATGTCAATAGCCCTTTGCCATCCACGGAGCCCTATGCTATATAAGAAACAAATATGCGATCAATACACTGTACCTTAGGACACTCACTATACTAACAATACAAATGTTAGGTAACTCTTTCGTACCGTTCCTTTTTTATTTTATTTAAAGTACATTAATATTGAGAAGCTTAAACATCTGCAGCAACCGAAAGAATTATAGTTTTTGAGTTGAATAATTCAGCACTTTTCTGTAGATGGTGTGCAACATGGCGCTTTGAAAACTGTTCTTTTCATTGGTGAGCTGATTTTAACTTTGATATGATTTCTTCTGCCTTTTTTTCTATCACCAAAATGACCAAGCATGCTGTTTCGTCTTTCTTTATTAATTGCAATGATTCATTGTCATTCATCAGTTTTCTTTAGAACGCTAATTGCTATGGAGTCTGTTCTACACAATAAAGTTAACATTGAATTATGACGCAACTCTCGTCTGTAAGCAATGGCAGTTCTGGTTGGTTAAATCTTACATTTAAATAAGTTGTTAGTGATCGGGAAACTTTGGACTTTAGAGTCGCCCCTCTATAAAAATTGTTCCGTGAGCACCTTAGGATTTTAAATGGCACAAAAAAGTATAAAATGCTGAGCTTGTTAAAATGAACCTTCTTTGTTTTTCTTCTGATTCGTACGAAAATAAAATAGACCACTCAAATTTATTCCTTCGATTATTTGAATAGCACAAAAAGGTATAAAATTCTGATTTAGTTAAAATGATCCTTCTTCGCCTTTTCTAGTTAGTACAAATTTATTCCTTTTGTTTACTTGATTAATTCTTTCCTTTTTTCTGCTTGGCACAAAACTTAATACTCCATCGAAATTTATTTCTTCGTTCATTTGAGTATTACAAAATTTATATAAAATTCTGAGTTAGTTAAAATGGTCCTTGTTGCTACAAAAATTGAATAACCACTCACATTTATCCCTTCGTTTGTTTAAATAGTACAACATGGTCTAGAAATTCTGAGCTAGTTAGAAATGGCATTTCTTCGCTTTTTCTAGTTAGTACAAATTGATTCCTTTGTTTACTTGTTTAGCTTTTTTCTCTTTGGTACAAATTTAACCCCTCGTTTGATTAAAGATTACAAAAGAGGTATAAAATTCTAAACCAGTTAAAAATGATCGTTCACGTTGGTACAAAAGGAAATAGGACACCCGTATTTAAATGGCATAAAAAGGTATAAAATGCTGAGCTAGTTAAAATGGTCCTTCTTTCCTTTTCTTCTGATGGGTACAAAAATAATATAGACTACTGAAATGTATCCCTTTGATTATTTGAATAGCACAAAAAGGTATAAAATGCTGAGTTAGTTATAATAGACCTTCACTCCTTCGTTTATTTGAATAATACAAAAGCTATAATGACCCTTCACTTTTTCCAGTTGGTACATAAGGAAATAGTTCACTCAAATTTTATTCATTCTTCACTTTTTTCTGGTTCGTACAAAATGATATAAAATATGGCCCTTCGTTTTTTTCTTGATACAAAATTAAAGAGTTAGCCTTTAGTTTGTTTAAATAATACAAAATGGTATTGGAACTTCTGAGCCAGTTAAAATGGTCCTTTCTGGTTAGTAGAAATTTATTCCTTTGTTTATTTTGTAAAGAAGCAAACAAAATTTATTCATTCTTCAATTTTTTCTACTTGGTACAAAATTAAATAGGTCACTCAAATTTAACCCTTCGTTTATTTTAATAGCACAAAAAGATATAAATTGCTGAGCTATTTACCAACGACCTTCTTTGCTTAAGCAATTCAAATTTATTCTTTCGTTTGTTTAAGCTAGTTAAAGAATGGACCTTCTTCTGTTTTTCTCTGGTTGGTACAAAACTAAATAGGCCACCCAAATTTATTTCTTCGCTTATTTGATTAGTACAAAATGTTAGTTCTTTCCTTTTTCTGCTTGCTACAAAACTGAATAGGTAATAGGTCAGTAGGTAGTAATAGTAGTATGTAGTAGGTAGTAGGTAGTAATAGGTCACACAAATTTATTCCATCGTTTATTTGAGTATTACAAAATGATATAAAATTTTGAGTTCTTCGCTTTTTCTGGTTAGTACAAATTTATTCCTTTCTTTGTTTAAATAGTACAAAAAGGTATAGAATTCTGAGCCAATTAAATATGACACTTCTCGTTGGTACAAAATTGAGTAGGTCACTCAAATTTATTTCTTCGTATATTTAAATACTACAAGATGATATAAAATACTCAGCTAGTTAAATTGAACTTTCATTTTTTCTCGTTAGTATTTAAAGTTGAGGACACAAATTACTTCTTTCCTTCACTTGAATAGCACGAAAAAGTACAGAAATTATGAACTTGTTAAAATGGTCCTTCTTAGGTTTCTTCTGGTTTGATACAAAAACAGAATATTCAAATTTTTTCTTTTGTTTATTTGAGTAGTACAAAAGGTACATAAATTCTTAGCTAGCTAAAATTGTCATTTTCGTTTGTTTAAACAGTACATAATGATATAAAATTCTAAGATAGTTGAAGTGGCTCTTCTTCACTTTTCCAGTTGGTACAAAAGAGAATAGATCTCCCAAATGTTATTCATTCTTCACTTCTTTTTCTGGTTGGTACAAAACTAAATACTCTATCCAAATGTATTCTTTCGTTCATTTGAATGGCATTAAAATGCTATTTCTTTGCTTTCCCTGGGTGTACAAAATTATTCCTATGTTTATTTAAATAGTTAACATGGTCTTCCTTCGGTCTTTTTTTTTCTAGTTGGTACAAAACTGAATACTTCATTCAAATTTATTCCTTCTTTTATTGGAGTAGTACAAAATGGTATAAAAGTCTGAGTTAGTTAAATGGTCCTTTTTCGGTTTCCTTAGGTTAGTACAAATTTATTCCTTCGTATATTTGAGTAGTACAAAATGATATAAAATTCTAAGCTAGTTAAAATGGCATTCCTCGTTGGTACAATTTTGAATAGGTCACTCAAATTTATCTCTTTTTTGTTTAAATCGTACAAGATTATATGCCATTTTAACTAGCTGAGAATTTTATATCTTTTGTTTCTTTCTCGTTTGTACAATAGCAAAAAAGCCACTCAAATTTATTCATTCTTCATTTTTTTCTGCTTGGTACAAAACTGAATAGGTCACACAAATTTATCCGACGCGCTGTTTACAAGTTATTAAGGCTTAAATATTTGACCTTTGACCTCGATCGTCAGTAATTTTTTAACATGTACTAGTTGATGACCTATTACTAGATTTGGAAACAGCACCTTAATACGTGGATCCATTTTCGATTTATTAGGTTTTAAGTAGTTTGACCTATGACCTCGATCGTCAGTACCTTTTTAACATGTACTAGTTGATGACCTATTACTAGATTTGGAAACAGCACCTCAATATGTGGATCCATTTTCGAGTTATTAGGTTTAAAGTATTTTGACCTTTGACCTCGATGATCATTATTTTGATGCTTGTAGTAGTTGATGACCAATTACTAAATGTGGAAACACCACTTCAATATGTGGATCCGTTTCCGAGTTATCAGGTTTTAAGTATTTTGACTTTTGACCTCGATGATCATTATTTTTTAACTTGTAGTAGTTGATGACCAATTACTAAATGTGGAAAGACCATCTCAATATGTGGATCCGTTTCCGAGTTATTAGGTTTTAAGTATTCTGACCTTTGACCTCGATGGTCATTATTTTGAAACTTGTAATAGTTGATGACCAATTACTAAATGTGGAAACACCACTTCAATATGTGGACCCGTTTCCAATTTATTAGGTTTTAAGTATTTTGACCTTTGATTTCGATAATCATTATTCTGGAACTTTTAGTAGTTGATGACCAATTACTAAATGTTTAAACACGATCTCAATATGTGGATCCGTTTCCGAGTTATTTGGTTTTAAGTGTTCTGACATTTGACCTCGATGGTCATTATTTTTGGAGCTTGTAGTAGTTGATGACCAATTTTTAGATGTGGAAACACCATCTCAATATGTGGCTTCGTTTTCGAGTTATTAGGTTTTAAGTATTTTGACCTTTGACATCGATGGTCATTATTTTTGGAACTTGTAGTAGTTGATGACCAATTACTAGATGTGGAAACACCATCTCAGTATGTGGCTCCATTTTCTAGTTTTTAGGTTTTAAGTATTTTGACCTTTGACCTCGATGGTCCTTATTTTTGGACCTTGTAGTAGATGATGACCAATTGCTAAATGTGGAAACACCATCTCAATATGTGGCTCCGTTTCCCAGTTATTAGGTTTAAGTATTTTGATTTTTGACCTCGACGGTCAACACTTTTGGGACATGTGGTCTTTGATGACCTATTACTAAATTACGTTTTTGAGTTTGACCTCTGTTCTCGATTGTCAGTAGTTTGGGGACATGCTTGTGGCATTTCCGCTATGTTGAATTGGGGTTGGGAAGGAACGTTTTTATGTAATCAGTGCTATGTTAAATAGTTGTGTGTTCACACTCCCTTTGCTATGTTACATAGGTATTCATTGTCTGCTATGTTTATAGTTAAAAATAGGGCTTGAAAAAGTGATCATAAAAGGGAAAGAATACACCCCTGCTATGATTCGTAGTCTTATGTATTCTCTGCTCTGCTATGTTAAAATAGGGGTTGGAAAATAAGCCATACTCTTTTACTAGTTCTGCTATGTTCAGATAAGGGTTGGAAACGAATACATCCCTGTTATATGTTCGTATTCTCTGCTATAGTAAAATAAGGGTGGAAAAAGTTATCAACAAAGAGAACGAATACACCCCTAGAAATGCTCATAAAAGGAAATGAATACATTCCTGCTATGTTAAGTAGTCTTATGTGTTCGTAGTCTCTGCTATGGTAAAATGTTCAAATAGGGGTTGAAAAAGTGATCATAAAAGGGAACGAGTCCATCCCCTTATTATCTGCTCTGCTATGTGTTTAATAGTGGTTATTAGCTCTGCTATGTTCATAGGGGTTGAACGAGTACAGCCCTGCTATGTTAAATAGTTGTGTGTTTCTATGTGTTCGTATTCTCTGCTATGTTAAAATAGGGGTTGAAAAAAGTGATCATAAAAGAGAACGAATACACTCCTGCTATATTACGTAGTCCTATGCTCTGCTATGTGTTCATAGTCTCCGCTATGGGGTTAAAAAAGTGATCATAAAACGGAACGAGTAAACCCCTGCTATGTTTCGTAGTCTTATGTGTTATCTGCTCTGCTATGTGTTCGTAATTTCTGCTATGTTAAAATAGGGGTTGGAAAATATGCTCATAAAGGAGAACGAGTACACCCTCTAAAAAGTGCTCATAAAAGAGAATGAATACACCACTAAAATGGAGGTCGTGAAAGTCCATGGGTGGACGGTACGTGGGTCATAAAGTATCGTGAGACACAGGAAAATTGAGTCCTTGATCTCAGGAGACCCTGGAAAAAAAGGCCATTTTTCAGCTACCGGGTGTCAGGTGACGCCACCCTACTAGCATTGGACTAAGTAATACTATGTACTGTGCTCGTTGCCCTACTGAGGATAGAATTGAACATCGTCTTTCAGGGTGTCATGAAAGCAAAGTGATCTTGTCCATATATTGTTGTATTGTAAGCCGCATTCTCGGTTTGCACCCAAAAAATGTCACTGTTACGAACATGTTGCTGCTTCCTGAATATAAACATTTTCCGCAACCAAAGCACAATCTTATTATCTGGTTAACGATAACTACTGCAGCTTTAATACTTGAGGACGACATCAAAGGAAATACTGATCTGTATCTCAAACTTATAATTTCTCGTCTGTCATTTCTTACATCTCAACAACAACGGAAATATTTTGCTAATTATGTAAACGCCATTTATTAACGTTCCAAATTTATTTTCTGTTTCCTTTTAGCTTAAGTCTGTGCTTAAGTATGTAATAGCAATTTTCTTGAATAAATAAAGAAAAAAAGTGGGTACTTCGATACGCTATTTGAGGAAAACCTCATGTAAAGTGAACCCAGTGGCACCATCTGCCTTTTGTCACAGACTTCAAAGTGCATTTTGAATCCGCCCTTATTATTTGCTTATTTGAATTGTTCATATCTTATGTATGAATATACTTATAACATTTTGAATTGTTCATCTTTTACATATGTGTATATTATGCTGTTTATTGATATCATTCTGATTTATGCGGGGTCAAATCTTGGCCTCTTCTGTTTCTTCTTCTTTCTTCCTAGCAATGACCTACAAAGTATGGTGACGGAAAGAAAAAAGAACGAATTCGAGATATCAACAGATTTACCCGTTTCATGGTCCCCATACATCGAAAAGTGATTTTTGAATGTTTGTTCGTCCATTTGTCGATGTAAACATGTTCGTTTGCCTACATCCACACCGTTCAACATATCTTCCTCAAATTTAAAAATTAAGGGTTTTATAAGATTCTCCAAATGCTTTTTGAGTTCTTTCCCTAAAAATGTGGGTAGCTGGTTTTCTTTAAATAAATTGTTTTGATATTTACGGATGCGTGGGTGGATTATAAGAATTACGGTAAGGACATTTGTGAAGGCTTATAGTGCTTGAGATTCTAGTATTTCAGAAAATTACACTTTCTTTAGTTCCATATGTAACGCATTATGTTACATTGAAGCCCGTTTTATTGCTATTTTGCATGTAGCTCATCACCGAAACAAAATTTCGAATACGACCAAGAATTATTGCTTAAATAATGAAGTTTATCAGGAGATGTTTATTCTAAGGATGCTCCATAAAGTAATAAAGGAGAAAAATATATATGTTTTTCTATATATATCTTGTTGGCGAATATTTAAAATACGTAAACCTCCATGAGCAAGAGGCTCATAGATAGTTGGGGGAGCAACTCTGAAGATTTGGTTATGCCACAGAAAGTATAATGCGTGGCTGGTGATTTTACTTTCATATTTGACCGGTAATGGGAAAATTTGAGCAAGAAACCAGAGTTGAGAAAATGCAAATACATTAAGAAAATAAGCACGACCATATAATGTAAGGTCTCGCAACTTATTAGCATATAAAGTAGAAATTATTTTAGCCGTGACTTGCGAATAATTATAATCTATGGTTTCTTTTATTGTGCGTCGCCAGTGAACTCCTAAAAGTTTAAAACCATCCACTTGGCTTGGCTGCCGATAGGCGAAAGAAGTTACGGTATTTCTAGTACTTTTATATAAGTATTTTTTTTAGAGAAAACCGATTTCTAACTAACTTATCCTGTTACACCAGCATTTTTACGCGGGATTCAAACGTGTATATTGTATGAAACAACGTATATCGTAATCATTAAAGTCAAGGATTGTGAATCAACTGTTGGATGAAGATCTCTGCTAATTTTCTTCACAACCATCAATCTTGCCCACATTTTTACGCGTGATTCAAACGTGTACAGGTATATCGTATGAACCAGCGTATATCGTAATCATCGAAGTCAACGATTTTGAATCCACTGTTGGATGAAGATCTCTGCTACTTTTCTTTACAACCGTCAATCTTTCGCATTATTTTTCATGTGACTCCGAAGTGCATCTTGATTTCCACCCGCCACCTTGTACGAGAACGTTTTAGAGGTCTATTGTTGACTCTTGGCATTCAGTCAGGCAGTAGTCTTTCTTCATCGATCATCTTTTTTCCCCTCGAAAATTTGTAAGATTTCATTGGAAGAATTCAAAGTGGCATATATGTGTATCTATTTTAGAGACTTTTGCCCATACGGTTTTATACTAGAATTTACTTTTCAAGTTCAAGTGTCAATCCGGTTGAACTCGGCTTCAAAATTATTGTTGAGAGCTCCTTCGTGGCTAAGCGGTTAGCGTACGCGCCGTTGGCGCGGGAGATCCGGGTTCGATTCCCGGCGGGAGCTCAAGTGGTTCGGAGTCCACTGAAAGGTCACAGCGGGAGTCAGTAGGTCCACGTCTCATATAGCCTCGCTGCTGACCGGGACGCTAAACTCAAAATCAACTCAACTCAACTCAAAATTATTGTCCTAAGTGGTCCTGTATTCCTTTTTATCTAATACTGAAGAATCAGTCAATCATAAGACGTTAACTTCTAATAAAAAGGATTGTGATTATTAACCACTTGTATTGATTTTCGGCTAAGATTGCTAAGTGACTCGACCTGCCTCATTATTACTCGTGGTTCTACTCACTCCCTATGTGAAATTTATATCACAACTTCTACTCATATTTTTGTCCGGTACAATTATCATTTTTATCTTATTTCATTCAGATCATTTCTTTACCAGACTCATTACGACAATAAACGAAAAAATTATTTTCGTGTTTTTCCGTTTATCAACCATTCCTGGCCTAAATGCATTGTTATTTTCTTAAAATACATTTGACTTTGCAGATTGGTGTCTATAATATTAGACATAGCTTAAACTATTTTTCTGCCAGCTGTTGATCTAAAGAAATCTTCAAAGAAGTGAAATAAAAAGAGTATAACTTATAAATCATGTTTAATATCGTCCATTTAGACAGCCCCCCACCTCGTCAAAATATATCAAAAATGGTGTCAATCGTTTGTGCAGAAATGTGTAAAACAAATCTTGGTTTGTGCAACAATGGACAATGAACTAGAGCGAAAACAAAGTGGGGGGCTGTCTAAACGGTAGTCCCCCACCTTGCTAAAATTGGTCGAAAACGGTGTCAATCGTTTGTGCATTGTTTGTGCAGAAATGTACAACACAAATTTTCGTTTGTGCAAATATGAACAATGATCTACAGAATAAAAGTGGGGCTCTCTAAACGGTAGCCCTTACCTTGTCAAAATTGGTCGAAAATTCTGTCAATCGTTTGTGCATCGTTTGCGCAGAAATGTGCAGCACAAATTTTCTATTGTACAACAATGAACAATGAGCTAGAGCGAAAACAAAGTGGAGGGTTGTCTAAAAGGTAGCTCCTCTACCTTTTCAAAAATGGTCGAAAATGGTGTCCATCGTTTGTGCATCGTTTGTGCAGAAATGTACAACACAAATATTCGTTTGTGCAACAATGACCAATGAGCTGGAGGGAAAACAAAGTGGGGTGATACCTAAACGACAGCCCTCCACCATGTTAAAGAGCGAAAATCATGTCAATCGTTTTTCCATCGTCTGTGCAGAAATGTGCAACACAAATTTCCGTTTGTGCAACCATGAACAAATTGCTAGGGCGAGAACTAAGTGGGAGGTTATTTAACGGCAGGCCCTACCTTGTCAAAATTGGTTGGAAATGGTGCCAATCGTTATTTCAGAAACATGCAACACAAATTTCCGTTTGTGCAACAATGAACAATGAGCTAAGCGAAAACAAAGTGGAGCGGGTCTAAACGTTACCCTCCTCACCTTGTCAAAATTGGTTGAAAATGCTCTCAATCATTTGTGCAGAAATGAGCAACACAAAATTTCGTTTCTGCAAAATGAAATATGAGCTAGAGCGAAACAGTGTTGGATATCTAAACCGTAGCCTCCACCTTCTCAAAATTTTTCGAAAATTGTGTAAAGCGTTTGTGCATTGATTGTGCAGAAATGAACAACACAAATTTTCGTTTTTGCAAAAATGAACAATGAGCTAGAGCGAAAAGAAAGTGGGGGGCCATCTAAACGGTAGCCTCCACCCTTGTTAAAATTGGTCGAAAATGGTGTCAATCGTTTGTGCATCGTTTGTGGTGAATAGTGCAACACAAATTTTGTTTGTGCAACAATGAACAATGAGCTAGACCAAAAACAATGTGGGGGAGCTGTCTAAACGTTAGCTCCCCCAATTTGTCAATATTGGTCTAAAATAGTGTCAATCGTTTCCGCATCGTTTGTGCAGAAATGTGCAACACAAAGTTTCATTTGTGAAACAATGAACAATAAGCTACAGCGAAAATGAAGTGCGGGCTGTATAAAAAATAGCTCCTCTACCTTCTCAAAATTGGTCGAAAATGATGGCAATCGTTTCTGCAGAAATGTACCAAATTTCACAAAATTAAATCCCCACGTTAAGCGGGTTTGCATATCCAGACTCCTAACTATGAAAACATTTACGCTCAGTCCAACCTCAATCATTTCACGGATTCAACCTGTTTTACGTATGTTGTTAGGACATAATATCGATTGTGATTTATTCTAAAAACACTTTTATACATTGCAAGAGCTGTAACGTCCAAATATTTAGTGAGAACTCATAGTCGTATCGGAATAAACAAAAGCGAGTATGGAACAGTAAACTGCTATAACAAAAGGCAAAAGAAGAAGTGCAAAGGCATACGAAATGGTCGAGTGGTTTGGGTCGATACACTATTAATCACAGGTTTGTGAGTTCAAACCCGGTAGCGAGTTGTTTCTTTTTTAAGTGTCTTCTTATTTTCATCCGGAGGTTGAAAATATTTCTTTGAGTAACTCATTGAAAACTTCTTTTGTTTCAAATTCCATTAGAACGGAACATTATATGAATTGCGAATCTTAAATCCATAGCTAAAAAAATGAAGTATACTCACTTCTGCATTATCCTCTGATTTGTAACGAAACACTATTTATAAACAGTGGTGACTTCAGAAAATTATTCTCGGGGGGAATTTCAATATGCGGGTGGAGGGCAAACATTGGTAGTCCACATTGAGCACGATCGAATATATTGTCCTGAAGGCGGAAATTTCTTAGCTCGAGAGGGGTCTCAAATTCTCCCTCAGATCACGTCCTGAAAGCATCATTGCTTAAAAGCTTTTCGTAACAAATATAATATTACACTTGTTTCTCGTTCTACATTTTGAATTGGTAAAATCATAACTTATAGAGGATTATAATAAAAGCATAAAAATTACAATACCAATCATGTATAAATTATCCTGTAAGTTACCAACTTTGGGTCAGATTAAAACTCAAATATTTGTTTTAGGATTGCATTTAGAAGTAAGTCCTCTCTATATAATCCTGATTGGAAAGTCATGTTTAACACTAATTAATTAATCAATATTTATACGATTTTTTTTATTTTACTATTTTTATTATTCAATAGTATAATATTTGATGCTGCACGTAACTGGTACCTTCTCAAGTTACTTGAAAAGGTATCAAGTTACGTGCAGCATCAAATATTACTTATAACATCACTTTTATAAAGCCAAAAAGCTAACCAGGATACTGTTTTTCGCTTCTCCTGCAAAATGCACATAGCAGGTTTTGAATTGCCGCCGACGATATACACTTCATTTCCAAAATCAAAATCCCGAAAATGTATATTGTACGAGTGCAGACTCGCAAATAAATAATTATTTATCATATATATTGGTCTCTATTCGAAATTCTATTTAATCGAATCCGACAAGAACACAGACAGAAATATCGAGAACAGGTGAAAAAAAGAGAGAAAAAAGCGTTGTACCCGGCGGGGACTCGAAGTAAGTTCGAATGGTGCTTTACGCCTTAGACCACTCGGCTATGGTAACAACTAGTGATTGAAGCAAAGGCTTCGAGTAGTAATTCTTATTACAGAATAACATTTTCTATTGCCTAAAATTTAAACCTAATTTACTTTGATATAATATATCTATTAATTTGTTTCGTGAATGTTTTCGTTACTTTAATGAATGATGTATGTTGTTGATATAGATTCTATTACACGCTCTTTCCTAAATATTATAGAAAGTATCAGGGTTATTTATGATCTTTTCTTGAACTTGAATGGCGCATGCGCAGTACACAGACAGTTCAATTGGAAGGCGAGGAAGGAAACGCTAACACACTGTTAGAATGTTTCCTTCCCAAGCAGTAGTTCCCAACCGAGGGACGGCGGGACGCACTTCGTCCTCCTGGGGTGGCGTGAAGGGTTTACGAAGTCCCTTCGTTGTCTTATATTTCTTGAATGATTATACACAATATCCAGTCACATCTTCTACACATTTGGAAGTGATAAATCGTAGTATAAATAAACCGTCCTCCACCCACAGTGATTGTCGCTTTTCCAAGATTATAAACTGAAACACTTTTTATTTCAATAGAATATAAAAGTTTCAATGGGAGGGGTTACAACCCCCTCAACCCCTTGGGTCTTCGATATGTCACCGCCTAAACTGTAACTTTCAAGTTAGAGTCGAAAAATGGAGACATGTGAGCTATTTAATACTAAATATATTTTTAGTTCATTATACATTTTCATAAATAAAATATCCACAATTACAATGACAGTAAATGCTAAGTAATTATTGTAAATCTTTGTACTTTCATTTTCCCTCTTTCTTCTCAATTGAGCTTGAAAAATGTAAAAATGGGAGGTTAAGAACTTCAAATATTACCTATATTTTAGCGTATTACGGAATTATATTTAATAGAATCCAGCAGGATCACAAACAGAAACGTCAAGAAGAGGTAAAATCAAATTGTACTGGGGTGGGATTCGAACTACTCTTGAATGGTGTCTCAGAATCTCTAGCCGAATGCCTTAGTCCACTCGGCTCATGTGACAAGTTGAAAATATAGTAAGCGTGTTTCATGTTCAATCTTTTGTTACAGTATGAAATTTATTTTGTATTCTCTGAAGTTTAAGCCTTTTTTGGCCTGATGTAATAGTCTGTTGAAATTGTTTTATGTTTACGGTATTCTTTGACGAATGATGTTGTTAATATAGGTTCTATTACGTATTCGTTCATAAATATTACAGCAATTGTCAGAATTATTTATGATCTTTCATGAAAATTGACTGGTGCATGCGCAGTAGAAACAGAAAGATGCACTTTGCCGACATTTGTCATACACGCCAGAACGCAAATTTCTAACAGGTTCTCAAAATGCCTCGTTCTAAAGGTTATGGAGAACTATCTGTTGCTCTGAAAGGAGAAATCATAGGCTGAGCAAAAATGGGACAAACTGTGCCTCAGATTGCTAGAGATCTGGGATGTGACAAGAAAACGGTCAAGAAATGGGTTCAGCGACATGAAGAAGGTGGTGAATGGTTCAGGTCTCGGTCAAGAAGTGGAAGGCCAAAAGTGACAACTGCAGCTCAAGATCAAGCTTTAGTTCAAGAAGTAATCAACAGACCTCTACGCCACACGTCAATCCTCTTGGAGAAAGCCAGAGAATATATTTGTTCTCACGAAACAATAAGAAGAAGATTATTGGGGGCTGGTCTACACTGTTCAAGACCCGCTAGGAAGACTCTCCTGATTGAAACTCACAAGGCCAGACGAATGGAATGGGCACAGAATAACATAACCCAAATTCAGCCATATTGGGACTTAGTCATCTGGACCGAAGAGAAGGTTTTCAAGTCTAACCAACAAGGCAGAGTTAAATTGTATAGACCGCGCGGAACCAGGTATGCTGAACAAAATATTATCAGAACTTCTTGTTCAGGACGAATATCAGCACACTTTTGGGGATACATGACGGCTGCTGGGCTGCTGTTCACACTTCCCGGCAAGCACGAAAGTGGCTAAGTGAACATCGAGAGTTAATTTGGCCCCCTCTATCCCCAGATTTGAACCCAATTGAATATCTGTAGGCTACATGGTGCAAGAATGGGAAGAGAGACGTGTGACAGAGACCGAACGTTTCTTCAAAATCATGTTATGGAACTGTGGCAACATTTTCGTGACACACCGTCGTATTGCTCGAGACTTGTATCTAGTATCCCCTCCAGACTTCAAGAAGTTACTGACTCTGGAGGTGACTACACGAAGTACTAGTGTGTTATTTTTTGTGTAAATATTTATTTAAGTTTCATTTATTTATTATATTTTTTCAAGAGCAATACTTTCGTTCTTCATTCATTTCCTTTGCTTGTTTACTTATTAGTTTGTTAAAACGTAAAGGAAGAGTAGTATATCTTCAAAAAGTATTTGTGAATTTACTTTGAACGTTTCTAAAAATACATTTACTTTTTTTTCTTACTCTATATCATGCCCAATATTACTTTCATTTCAGTTAATTAATAACTTTATTTCACATCTCGGATAAAAGTATTATTGTCTTTTTAACGATATTTTTCCTTTTGATTGTGTAATTTCTAGTTTCATTGAATTATCTCAATTCGAATGAATAAATCACATTTTGTTTATTGTCCCTTCCTTAGCTAAGTTCGAATTCGAGAACAATGTGGTGTAATACAGGCCGGTAGCCAGCCCAAAAATGTAGGGGTTGGCCGGCTGAAGTTAGGGGGCCCGAACCAACCATATTATAGTTGATTTGCAAGCCTACCGTGAAAATTTTAGAGGGGGCCCGCAAAAATTTAGGGTACGGGCCTGGTGTAATATACGTTCTTTATTCTTCATATTGTGCAGTAATGACAATATTAATTATTTTTCATGAGTCCAGTTGATTAGTGAGAACTTGGACAAGCATTAACCTGATGATTCTTTACGCAATGACAAGCGTAAAATACATTTTAGCTGTTCATTATACTTAACAGCGATGAAACATTCTAACAGTGTGTTAGCGTTTCCTTCCTCGCCTTCCAATTGAACTGTCTGTGTACTGCGCATGCGCCATTCAATTTCCATGAAATATCATAAATAACCCTGATACTTACTATAATATTTACGAAAGAACGTGTAATAGAATCTATATCAACAACATACATCATTCATCAAAGTAACGAAAACGTGTTCATGTAACAAATCAATAGATATATTATATCAAAGTAAATTAGGTTTAAATTTTAGGCAGTAGAAAATGTTATTCTGTAATGAGAACTACTACTCGAAGCCTTTGCTACAATCACTAGTTGTTACTATAGCCGAGTGGTCTAAGGCGTTCGACTTGTAAAGCACCATTCGAACTTGTTTCGAGTCCCCACCGGGTACAACGCTTTTCTCTCTCTTTTTTCACCTGTTCTCGATATTTCTGTCTGTGTTCTTGTCGGATTCGATTAAATAGAATTTCGAATGGAGACCAATACATATGATAAATAATCACTTATTTGCGAGTCTGCAGGGACGTACGCAGGGGAGTGGACCCGGGGGTCCGGACCCCCCCGAAATTTCGACTTTTTAAAAATTTAGCCTAATTTTAGGGGCAATTATAGGAATTTTAATATAAAATACCTTCATATTTAGTTTGGACCCCCCCCCGAAATAAATTCCTGGGTACGCTACTGCGAGTCTGCACTCGTGCAATATACATTTTCGAGATTTTGATTTTGGAAATGAAGTGTATATACTATTGAATAGTAAAAATAGTAAAATAAAAAAAATCGTATAAATATTGATTAATTAATTAGTGTTAAACATGACTTTCCGATCAGGATTATATAGAGAGGACTTACTTCTAAGTGCAATCCTAAAACAAATATTTGAGTTTTAATCTGACCCAAAGTTGGTAACTTACAAGATCATTTATACATGATTGGTATTGTAATTTTTATGCTTTTATTATAATCCTCTATAAGTTATGATTTTACCAATTCAAAATGTAGAACGAGAAACAAGTGTAATATTATATTTGTTACAAAAAGCTTTTAAGCAATGATGCTTTCAGGACGTGATCTGAGGGAGAATTTGAGACCCCTCTCGAGCTAAGAAATTTCCGCCTTCAGGACCATATATTCGATCGTGCTCAATGTGGACTACCAATGTTTGCCCTCCACCCGCATATTGAAATTCCCCCCGAGAATAATTTTCTGAAGTCACCACTGTTTATAAATAGTGTTTCGTTACAAATCAGAGAATAATGCAGAAGTGAGTATACTTCATTTTTTTTAGCTATGGATTTAAGATTCGCAATTCATATAATGTTCCGTTCTAATGGAATTTGAAACAAAAGAAGTTTCCAATGAGTTACTCAAAGAAATATTTTCAGCCTCCGGATGAAAATAGGAAGACACTTAAAAAAGAAACAACTCGCTACCGGGTTTGAACTCACAAACCTGTGATTAATAGTGTATCGACCCAAACCACTCGACCGTTTCGTATGCCTTTGCACTTCTTCTTTTGCCTTTTGTTATAGCAGTTTACTGTTCCATACTCGCTTTTGTTTATTCCGATACAACTATGAGTTCTCAGTAAATATTTGGACGTTACAGCTCTTGCAATGTTTAAAAGTGTTTTTAGAATAAATCACAATCGATATTATGTCCTAACAACATACGTAAAACAGGTTGAATTCGTGAAATGATTGAGGTTGGACTGAGCGTAAGTGTTTTCATAGTTAGGAGTCTGGATATGCAAACCCGCTTAACGTGGGGATTTAATTTTGTGAAATTTGTGACAACACAAATATTCGTTTGCGCAACAATGACCAATGAGCTGGAGGGAAAACAAAGTGGGGTCTGCCAAAATGGTAGACCCCCACCTCGTCAAAATTGGTCGAAAATGGTGTCAGTCGTTTGTGCATCGTTCGTGCAGAAATGTGCAACACAAATTTCCGTTTGTGCAACAATGAACAATGAGCTAGAGCGAAAACAAAGTGGGTGAGCTGTCTAAACGGTAGCTCCCTCACTTTGTCAAAATTGGTCGAAAATAGTGTCAATCGTTTTTGCAGAAATGTGCAACACAAATTTTCGTTTGTGCAACAATGAACAAACAACTACAGCTAAAATAAAGTGCGGGCTGTATAAAAAATAGCTCCTCTACCTTCTCAAAATTGGTCGAAAATGATGGCAATCGTTTGTGCAGAAATGTACAACACAAATATTCGTTTGTGAAACAATGAACAATGAGCTGAGGCGAAAACAAAGTGGGTGATACCTAAACGATTGCCCCCCACCTTGTTAAACTTGGGCGAAAATCATGTCAATCGTTTTTGTATCGTTTGTGCAGAAATGTGCAACACAAATTTCCGTTTGTGCAACCATGAACAAGCAACTACAGCGAAAATAAAGTGCGGGCTGTATAAAAAACAACTCCTCTACCTTCTCAAAATTGGTCGAAAATGATGGCAATCGTTTGTGCAGAAATGTACAACACAAATATTCGTTTGTGAAACAATGAACAATGAGCTGGAGGGAAAACAAAGTGGAGTCTGTCGAAACGGTAGCCCCTGTGACGTGTAGTCACATTAAAAAGTGGAAATTTAAAAAAAAAGTTTGTGAATCTTATTGCAAGTGGTAATGTTTTGCTTATTCAATAAGAGATGGCAGCAGTAGTAGTCTTACTGCTTGGTGTGCTTGACCACGCCTTCTCTTCCCCGCGGCTTTCGAGTGCCGTACCTGTTGTTTGTTCATAAGGGAAAGTAACATCGGATAGGAGCAGATGGGTCTTCTGTTACGTGTTTTTCGTTACACGAAGTGTGATTTTGGCTTCCGTCATGGTGTGTGTGTGAGTGTTAAGTTAAAACGGAAAGAAGAAAAACGGAGTGCATAAATTTGTAACACGTAACTAAAAATCTAAATTAGCTTGAAACTGAATACGTTGAAATTACTTCTTTTTAACAAAAAATTCTTTAAATGGCTTTCTTCATTTAGGTTAAACAAAGGGATTAAATTGACAAGACCGATTTAAAAGGATGATTTTTGTCCTAGAATGAAACTTGTTTAGTGAATTAATTCAATTTAAATATTCGAGATTTAAAAATCAGGTGCTTAAATTTGTCGCTATAAACTATTAGGTAAAATTGATAAGGATAATAGAAAGATAAAGACGTAGGTAATGTTATTCGACTCACGTTGAAGAACGAGTATTTTCTTGTTAAACTTAGTTGTTTTCATTCCCTTTTTGCAATTTTGTGCGTAAAAAATTTTCAAAGCTGTTTAAGATTTTTAAAAAGTGAATTATTATTCCTTAAAACTAATACGTCTTTTGATTAAAACCAGATTAAATATAGAACTAAAAACTTCAAAAAACGGTAAAAATGGTAAAGAAGGGAGTAATTGACTGTAGTTAAAAACGGTTAGAAAATACAAGAAGTAATTTCTTCAAATACAGGGGGAAATTAAAATTAGGTTTTGTTGTTTGGGTTAGAAATTATAAACTGGTTGTGAAACATAAAATTTACTTAAAATCCATATGAAATTAAATCCGGTTCATTTGACTTAATTAAAATGAGTCGTGCACAATAGTTCCTTAAAATTAATTAATTGCTTTGAAACTTCTGATTTAAAAGATATACATAAATAATTGTGTGAAAGAGTTGTATGTGAGTTGAGTCAAATTTGGCAATCCATTTCTTCTATAACACGGAAGTAAGTACGTAACTTCTGAGTTTTGGTAAGTATTGATTTTTATAAAATTTTAGTAGATATTAGTTTGGATGTACACTGCACTGAATGTTGAATGAGAGAGATTATAAATTAAACGATAATGTATCTTAAAAATTAAAAACTGAGTGAATGAATTCCGAACTGAAGATTGTTAAAGTTGATATTTTTGGAATTTCAAGCACGATAACAGTGGAACTTTACCATTTGCAATTTGATATATTACTACATTAAATTTTTGTTTCTGAAAGATTTCTGTTCTTTTGATTATTTCAAGAAATTACTCTTTTTATTAGACAAGGTTAAATTGTGCAGTGCACATAAGTGAATGTGATGTGTAGAAGCTATTGGATATTTTCTTGTGTTTTTCTTTTCCAGGATGAATTGCACTGTTTGCGTTTAGGTCTTGAAATATGCCTTGCATATAAGACAGTTGGCAATAAAACCTTTATGCTCTTTAGTTGCGAGGAAAAATAAGTTCAGTTATTTTACAAAACGCGTTTGCGCATTATATTTAACAGAACCGGTGAATTCCTCATGTATGCGACAATAATAGGTGTTACTTTCCCTTATCAACCGCCAACAGAATTTGAATGAATAATATACAGGGTGTCATAGCAGTAGATATCTATTTTGCAAGTTTGAGTAATTTAAAGTAAAGTAAATGTTAGTTTTGATTAGAACTACGGTTTTCAAGGGTATAGTGCTCAAGTTAAATACATTTATAAGAAATTGATCAGCAATTAAGAATTATTGAATAGGTCGGAGTACTGTTTGGATATTTAGTAGTTGGAATACTTATTAAATTGATTGTATCGTTTGATAATTGCGATTGGCATTAAGTTTTAAGGTTCTATTAAATTTGCGGCTTTGAATGTTGTTTAGATTAACCGTCTATGCAGTATATGCTATTGCTTTGTTCAGAGAATATAGAAAAAAAATTGGTTAAATGACTGTTGGAATAGAACTTCGTTTATATCCCATTGAAGTACGAGAAACTTTATTCCTGCCCTTAGAATTAGTAACTGGGTTTCCGTAAAAAAAAAACTAAATCGAGTAAGGCTGGTTAAATGGTCTCTCATGCGTGACGTCTACATGTTGGAGTCTGGTGTGGAGCAGCAGCAATATTATATTTTGTGTTAATAATAAAATAATAAAATTGATTATAAATTGTTTGGTAATCTTGATTGTTAGACATTATTTATAGTTAATTTTGATATTTATGAACTGTGTGTTTGTATGTGTGAGAGAGTAGTTAGAAGTAGAGAGTAGTTAGAAGTTAGTACTATTGTATTCTGGTTGCATATTTATAAATTTTTGCATTGTAATCCCTTCCCTGATTTCCTTTAAAAAACATTTTTTTAAAATGGCTGAGTATTCGTCTTTTTCGCGCAGCAATATGAGTTTAGAACCTGAAACCTTCTACACTGTTGATAGGACGGGGGAAGTCGAACCTTTAGTTACTTCAGATAGTGCGTCTAGTTCTTCTGGAATGCCTTTTAGCTCAGCTAGATTAAATGAGACGGCTTATTTATATAATACTATTCCTAGTTATGATTCTGATTCTGATTCGAATGAGTTACAGCAAAGTTACTTAACTGTTAGAAATAATTCAGAAGTAGGTAATGCTGTTTCGAGGTGTAGTGGCGGTCTCGGGGTGTCAAGTCATGTGGCTTACTCTGATCCTAATAGAGTTAGTTTAATGAGTGCTTATAGGCATAAAGGATCAAGTCAACTTAATACAAATAGGAATTTAACTAGTAACCATGAATTACGGAGGGTGAAATCCGAAACTTTAATGTCTCCAATGAAAGGTAATCCTTTTGTGAAGTATGATCAAGGAAATGCCTGTAACTTAAAAATTCCTTTTAGATCGTCCGGTATAGGTACTAACTTGTCCCTTTCTAGTGCTCTTAAGGATCATGAAACAGTAGTTAAAGAAGTTGAATTTAAAATCCCAACTATAGGAAGGTTTCAAAATGGTGGACAAAGTTTAGCAACTAATAGTAGCCAGGTTCAAACAACATTAAATCAAAATTTGTCGAAAGTAAGATGTGATTCTAAATATGGCCAGGCCGAAACTAAAATAAATCAGCCCTTTAAGTCAAACGTAGGTTATGCTTCAAATATTCAGAACCCTGTTCAGAATTTCGAGGTAACTGGTGGATTTGGTGTACCGAATAAATTAATAGATAAATTTATTTTTGACAAAATTACCCAGAATTTAAACGAAAGGATTGGTCATTTAAAAACATTGATGGTTCAGATAGTGTCCTTGTGTTTGAGCTTTTGGTAACTTTAAACGAGTTAATAGAAAATTATGAATTTCCCTTGAGATTAATATTATTTGCAATTACAACTAAAACTAGAGGTCTTCTGTTGGAAGAAATTAGGTCATATATTCGGCTTCAGTTGGGATGGAATGATGGTAGAAATAAAATCTTTTACAGATTTGTGTCTACGAATGCTAGGTCAAAGCTTATTTCGGAAAGAGTATACAGGTGTATGAGATTAAATGAAGATGTTATGGTATTTATTAATAGTATTTCTCATTCAGCTAAAGTTTTGGGAGTTGGTTCAACTGAGTTTGATATCGTTTCTATAATCCTACATGGTATACATCCTAGTTACCGATTTAAATGTTTTGGTAATAATTGGCCTAGGACATTACATGAATTAGATCAACGAGTTGAAACATATAATCTGTATAAACGTTCTAAATTAGAATTTTTGAAATTTAATTCTAAATCAATAAATGAGAAACAGATTTTTTCTGGAAATAAAGGTAGTAATATGTTGACTATGTCAACTCAAGGTGGTACCGGGTTCTAGTTTCGACCTGATGTTAGGAAGTCAAGCTCAAATCAGGGAAATTATTTTAGAAATTCTTCGATGAATGGAAACTATGGTGGAAACAAAGGGAATAAGATTAATGGCGATAGAAAATTTCAAAAATTTGGTAACTTTTGTCCTTCGAAACAACAGTTTAGGAATGATAAAAAATTAAATTTGGATAATGGAAATTCAAAACAAGGTTATAATTATAATAGTTATAAAACCTCTGACTCAGATTTCAATAAACGGTCAAATAGAAGAGTGGTGCCTGCCAATATTCAAGGAAAATCCGCATCATTTGTTTTTGGCAAAGTAAATGGTCTTCGTGTAGCCCTTTGTGTAGATTCAGGATCATCATTAAATTTGTCCAGTAAAGAGTTTTTGGACAAGAATCTTAGTAATAGGGGAGTTGTAAGTCAGCAATGTGAACCAGTTAAAGTGGACTTGGCAAATGGGAAACAACTTATTAGTAACCTCGTGATTACTCTTCAAGTCGAAATAGCAGGGATGAGAAATACTGTGTCATTCATTGTGGTGGATAGTTTACCATGTGACATTCTATTAGGGGTGCCATATTTAACTGTGGTTAATGCCATAATTGATTTGTGCGATGAAAAATTAATTTACAAAGATACTGGGAGATCCGCTAGTTTGTG
Source organism: Thermobia domestica (assembly GCF_964235325.1). Lineage (NCBI taxonomy): Eukaryota > Metazoa > Arthropoda > Insecta > Zygentoma > Lepismatidae > Thermobia > Thermobia domestica. The sequence goes on along the minus strand of NC_137459.1, from coordinate 258,456,194 downwards.
TTGGATAGATGATCCAGAGGTTCGCGAGACTGTTACATCGAAAGATAAGGTGGTGCATCCGTCAAACTTGGTGTGCGTATATCTGCGTGCAAGATCTTGTCCTTCTGGTTTAAATACTCAAATTAAGAGTATTTTACCGGAGAAGCTCTGTGGGACTACCTCTCCTGTATTTAAAAATTTGAATAGACCTGAGAATTCATTTAAATTGGGAGTTGGTGATAGTAGTAAGGAGGTGCATTATCATGGTGCAACATCATCTGGATCAAAGGTTTTGGTAGATGGAATTGAAAATAAGCGTAGTGTCTCTTCGCAAACTGTGAATGATTCATCGATGGCATATGTTACGTCGAGTGGTGGACATAATCATCAGAGTGAGTGGACAGATAGTTTTGAGGAAGAGTTTGAACTTCGTTTTAATAGACTTACTGGACAGTTACGTGGAGAATTACCAACATCGTCGGAAACTCCTATTGAATTAAAGCAAGAGTCTTTAAAGAAAGAAGACGAGTATTCGGTTGAGACCGATTGGATTGAAACTGATGTTAGAGATTTTATAAATGAAATAAAATCTGAATATGCTGATATTATTAGTAAAAGAATTGGGTGTCTTAAAGGTTATAAATGTAAATTATATTTGAGGGAAAAAATTTATAAAAGAGAATCCTTTTCCAGTACCTCGTGATAAGCGTGAAAATTTTGTTAAGGTTATTAAAGAGTTAGTTGAATAGGGTGTTCTAAAAGAAGTAGACCATTCAAATTATGGCAGTACTTGCTTTATTGTTAAGAATAGAGATGGATCTTTTCGTCTAGTTGCTAACTACATAAAACTTTATAATATCTTGGCAGATTACTTATATCCTATTCCTAACATGGAGGAATGTTTAGGAAATGTTACAGGGTGTAAATTTTTTAGTAAAATTGATTTATCTAAGGCATATTTTCAAATTGAGGTAGATGAGGACAGCAGAGACCTCACTACAATAGTTACTCCTTTTGGATCTTATCAATATTGTAAATTACCCGCTGGAATAAAAATTGGTTCGAGTGTTTTGGCCAAATGTATGAGAGATGTTCTGGGGGATTTAGAGGATAAGGGCGTTTACTCTTACTTTGATGACGTCTTGCTTGCCCACGAAACAAAGGAAGAACATATGAAAATGATAAGGTTAGTTCTTGATCGTTTGCGAAAAGTTGGTCTTACTATCTCTCCAAATAAATCTTTTTTCTTTAAAAAGAAATTAATGTCTTTAGGGTTCATTGTTGATGGAAATGAAATTCAAATGGATCAGAGTAGGATTGATGCAATAAAAAATTACCACCTCCTAAAACTAGAAAAGGAGTTCAAAAATATATGGGTTAATGCAATTTTATGCTCGATTTATATCTGGTTTTCAAGATATTATTGCTCCTATTTCAGAACTTAGATCTGTAAAGAAACCTTTTGTTTGGGGTAAGTTACAGCAAGATGCCTTTGATGAATTAAAAAGATTGTTTTCAGAAAATGTTGTCCTAAAAAGTCCAGATTTAAATAAAAGGTTTGTTATTCATATAGATTCTTCAACTCGTGGAATTGGAGGGGTAATTTCACAATATACTGAAAATAATGAATTAAAACCTGTTGGGTTTTTCTCTAAAAGGCTTTCGGAAGCTGACCGACATAGGTCGATTTATGAACTAGAATTTATAAGTCTATTTAAAATTATTCTACGTTTCAAACATTATCTTTTTCGAGAATTTGATATTTATACTGATAATATGGCGCTATCTTGGATAACTAATAATCCTAAGAGACTCCTAAAATACGGCTCAATGGTTGAACAATTATCTCAATTTTCCTTTAAGATTCATCACATTGGAACCAAGGAGAACCTCGTAGCTGACGTTCTTTCAAGGGTGTATGACCCTTATAATTTTGAATTGCAAAAGGAGATAGTTGGACTGCATCTTCTGAATAAATATATCTCTTGTATAAATATTTGGAATTTGCCATACCTTAAGAACCACTATCAACGTAAGGATCCGCAATTACAGCATATAATAGAAAGTTTTGAAGAAGGTAATCCTGTTGAAGGTTATGATTTCCATAATGGTTTTTTGTTAAAAAGAACACGAGCTGCAAGAGTACCTATGAAGATTGTTGTTCCTTCTGCCTTAAAGTAATATATTTTAGAATATTTTCACCAAGAAAAATTAACGGGGGGACATTCTGGGATGCAGAGAACGTTAAGGAAGATTCTGAAAAGGTTTACTTGGGACCAGGTAGTTGACGATGTAAAAAGCTATGTTAGATCTTGTGAGACTTGTCAAAAATCTAAACCTTCTAATGTAGCAAAAATGGGAAGCTTAGGTTCAGTAGTTGAAACGAGGGTAAATGCTAATTGGATGATAGATCTTATAGGGCCCCTACCTAAGTCTAATGGGTTTTCATTTATATTAATTGTAGTTGATAATTGTTCGCGTTTTGTTATGCTTGAAAAGTTAAGAAAATTAAATTCAAAATTAATTTGTGATCGCCTTTATTCGTTGTTCATTAAATATGGATTTATTGAAACTATTTCAACTGATAACGCTTCTGTCTTTACATCGGAAATATTTGAAAGATTCTGCTTCAGTTTGGGGATGAAACATATTAAATTGAGCCCGTATCACCCGGAGGCGAATATTGCTGAACGTTATGTGAAAACTTTGAAAGTGAGTATGAAATCATATTTCGCTGAATGTCAAGACAGATGGAGTTATTTTTTGGAAGAATTACAGTTCAGTATGAATTTGTGTGAACATGAAGGTATGAAGGCTGTTCCTTCAGAAATATTTTAGGTCGTCCTCTGCTTAGTCCATTAGAAGCTAGATGGAAAATATCAGATTTAAACATTGATGGGGGAAATCAGAAAGAGGTTTGGATGAAAGCTATGGAGAACATGAGAAAAAGTTGGGAGAAACGTAGAATATTATTTGAGAAAAATAGAAAGGAAATAAATCTTGAAATTGGAGATCAAGTTTTGATTAAAAATCATGCAAAATCTTCCTTAAAGGATAAATTTGCCAAGAGTCTTTCTTATGTATGGGTGGGCCCATTTAAGATAATTCGTTTTCTTACAACTAACACTTTGTTAGTTGAAGATGTTTCTGATGTAAACATAAAAAGAAGGGTCCATGTATCTGACGTGAAAAAATTCTTTCCTAGAAGAAATCAGAATTGAGTTGTGCTCAGATTTTTAAAATTACTATTAAAATATGGGTTTGTTGTGATAGGTTAGCAACCAGTTAAGTTGTAATTATTGACTGATACAAATTATGTAAAGGGTAAGGAATAAAGAATAAAAGGTTAAGATGATTCCTTCAGTATTGCTAGTAGTAAAATGCTTATAATTATCATCTCCGACCTATCCAATAAAGTTTATGTATATAATAATGTATATATGTTTTGTAAATATTTTTATTATATTGTTTCTTAATATTTTCACAGAGGCTGGTCCTTGATGAGGTGTGAGTGTCCTAGTCATGTATTCATTTCCTGTTTGTTTTTCATGTGCCTGACAATTTGGAGCTGATGCAGAATTGCATTCGCCTCATTGTATTGGTTGTCCTGTGGAATGTTTTGTTAAACTTGGTACCAAGGATGAAGATTCAAGGATTTGAGGATGAAGTCGACTTCAAAAATTATCAAAATTAGTTTGAAAATTGAATCTTTAAGAATTAAACTAGAAAAAAAATAAGACAGAGACTTTCAGATATTAAAAGTTATCTATAGATATAGATATATATATATATATTTGAAATGTTTATCTTGAAGTTGTTATTGTTATAAAAATTTTTCTTGTTACATATATAAAAATTTTTATTGGGCAGGAGAGAGGTTGTGACGTGTAGTCACATTAAAAAGTGGAAATTAAAAAAAAGTTTGTGAATCTTATTGCAAGTGGTAATGTTTTGCTTATTCAATAAGAGATGGCAGCAGTAGTAGTCTTACTGCTTGGTGTGCTTGACCACGCCTTCTCTTCCCCGCGGCTTTCGAGTGCCGTACCTGTTATTTGTTCATAAGGGAAAGTAACATCGGATAAGAGCAGATGGGTCTTCTGTTACGTGTTTTTCGTTACACGAAGTGTGATTTTGGCTTCCGTCATGGTGTGTGTGTGAGTGTTAAGTTAAAACGGAAAGAAGAAAAATGGAGTGCATAAATTTGTAACACGTAACTAAAAATCTAAATTAGCTTGAAACTGAATACGTTGAAATTACTTCTTTTTAACAAAAAATTCTTTAAATGGCTTTCTTCATTTAGGTTAAACAAAGGGATTAAATTGACAAGACCGATTTAAGAGGATGATTTTTGTCCTAGAATGAAACTTGTTTAGTGAATTAATTCAATTTAAATATTCGAGATTTAAAAATCAGGTGCTTAAATTTGTCGTTATAAACTATTAGGTAAAATTGATAAGGATAATAGAAAGATAAAGACGTAGGTAATGTTATTCGACTCACGTTGAAGAACGAGTATTTTCTTGTTAAACTTAGTTGTTTTCATTCCCTTTTTGCAATTTTGTGCGTAAAAATTTTTCAAAGCTGTTTAAGATTTTTAAAAAGTGAATTATTATTCCTTAAAACTAATACGTCTTTTGATTAAAACCAGATTAAATATAGAACTAAAAACTTCAAAAAACGGTAAAAATGGTAAAGAAGGGAGTAATTGACTGTAGTTAAAAACGGTTAGAAAATACAAGAAGTAATTTCTTCAAATACAGGGGGAAATTAAAATTAGGTTTTGTTGTTTGGGTTAGAAATTATAAACTGGTTGTGAAACATAAAATTTACTTAAAATCCATATGAAATTAAATCCGGTTCATTTGACTTAATTAAAATGAGTCGTGCACAATAGTTCCTTAAAATTAATTAATTGCTTTGAAACTTCTGATTTAAAAGATATACATAAATAATTGTGTGAAAGAGTTGTATGTGAGTTGAGTCAAATTTGGCAATCCATTTCTTCTATAACACGGAAGTAAGTACGTAACTTCTGAGTTTTGGTAAGTATTGATTTTTATAAAATTTTAGTAGATATTAGTTTGGATGTACACTGCACTGAATGTTGAATGAGAGAGATTATAAATTAAACGATAATGTATCTTAAAAATTAAAAACTGAGTGAATGAATTCCGAACTGAAGATTGTTAAAGTTGATATTTTTGGAATTTCAAGCACGATAACAGTGGAACTTTACCATTTGCAATTTGATATATTACTACATTAAATTTTTGTTTCTGAAAGATTTCTGTTCTTTTGATTATTTCAAGAAATTACTCTTTTTATTAGACAAGGTTAAATTGTGCAGTGCACATAAGTGAATGTGATGTGTAGAAGCTATTGGATATTTTCTTGTGTTTTTCTTTTCCAGGATGAATTGCACTTTTTGCGTTTAGGTCTTGAAATATGCCTTGCATATAAGACAGTTGGCAATAAAACCTTTATGCTCTTTAGTTGCGAGGAAAAATAAGTTCAGTTATTTTACAAAACGCGTTTGCGCATTATATTTAACAGAACCGGTGAATTCCTCATGTATGCGACAATAATAGGTGTTACTTTCCCTTATCAACCGCCAACAGAATTTGAATGAATAATATACAGGGTGTCATAGCAGTAGATATCTATTTTGCAAGTTTGAGTAATTTAAAGTAAAGTAAATGTTAGTTTTGATTAGAACTACGGTTTTCAAGGGTATAGAGCTCAAGTTAAATACATTTATAAGAAATTGATCAGCAATTAAGAATTATTGAATAGGTCGGAGTACTGTTTGGATATTTAGTAGTTGGAATACTTATTAAATTGATTGTATCGTTTGATAATTGCGATTGGCATTAAGTTTTAAGGTTCTATTAAATTTGCGGCTTTGAATGTTGTTTAGATTAACCGTCTATGCAGTATATGCTATTGCTTTGTTCAGAGAATATAGAAAAAAAATTGGTTAAATGACTGTTGGAATAGAACTTCGTTTATATCCCATTGAAGTACGAGAAACTTTATTCCTGCCCTTAGAATTAGTAACTGGGTTTCCGTAAAAAAAATCTAAATCGAGTAAGGCTGGTTAAATGGTCTCTCATGCGTGACGTCTACATGTTGGAGTCTGGTGTGGAGCAGCAGCAATATTATATTTTGTGTTAATAATAAAATAATAAAATTGATTATAAATTGTTTGGTAATCTTGATTGTTAGACATTATTTATAGTTAATTTTGATATTTATGAACTGTGTGTTTGTATGTGTGAGAGAGTAGTTAGAAGTAGAGAGTAGTTAGAAGTTAGTACTATTGTATTCTGGTTGCATATTTATAAATTTTTGCATTGTAATCCCTTCCCTGATTTCCTTTAAAAAACATTTTTTTAAAATGGCTGAGTATTCGTCTTTTTCGCGCAGCAATATGAGTTTAGAACCTGAAACCTTCTACACTGTTGATAGGACGGGGGAAGTCGAACCTTTAGTTACTTCAGATAGTGCGTCTAGTTCTTCTGGAATGCCTTTTAGCTCAGCTAGATTAAATGAGACGGCTTATTTATATAATACTATTCCTAGTTATGATTCTGATTCTGATTCGAATGAGTTACAGCAAAGTTACTTAACTGTTAGAAATAATTCAGAAGTAGGTAATGCTGTTTCGAGGTGTAGTGGCGGTCTCGGGGTGTCAAGTCATGTGGCTTACTCTGATCCTAATAGAGTTAGTTTAATGAGTGCTTATAGGCATAAAGGATCAAGTCAACTTAATACAAATAGGAATTTAACTAGTAACCATGAATTACGGAGGGTGAAATCCGAAACTTTAATGTCTCCAATGAAAGGTAATCCTTTTGTGAAGTATGATCAAGGAAATGCCTGTAACTTAAAAATTCCTTTTAGATCGTCCGGTATAGGTACTAACTTGTCCCTTTCTAGTGCTCTTAAGGATCATGAAACAGTAGTTAAAGAAGTTGAATTTAAAATCCCAACTATAGGAAGGTTTCAAAATGGTGGACAAAGTTTAGCAACTAATAGTAGCCAGGTTCAAACAACATTAAATCAAAATTTGTCGAAAGTAAGATGTGATTCTAAATATGGCCAGGCCGAAACTAAAATAAATCAGCCCTTTAAGTCAAACGTAGGTTATGCTTCAAATATTCAGAACCCTGTTCAGAATTTCGAGGTAACTGGTGGATTTGGTGTACCGAATAAATTAATAGATAAATTTATTTTTGACAAAATTACCCAGAATTTAAACGAAAGGATTGGTCATTTAAAAAACATTGATGGTTCAGATAGGTCCTTGTGTTTGAGCTTTTGGTAACTTTAAACGAGTTAATAGAAAATTATGAATTTCCCTTGAGATTAATATTATTTGCAATTACAACTAAAACTAGAGGTCTTCTGTTGGAAGAAATTAGGTCATGTATTCGGCTTCAGTTGGGATGGAATGATGGTAGAAATAAAATCTTTTACAGATTTGTGTCTATGAATGTTAGGTCAAAGCTTATTTCGGAAAGAGTATACAGGTGTATGAGATTAAATGAAGATGTTATGGTATTTGTTAATAGTATTTCTCATTCAGCTAAAGTTTTGGGAGTTGGTTCAACTGAGTTTGATATCGTTTCTATAATCATACATGGTATACATCCTAGTTACCGATTTAAATGTTTTGGTAATAATTGGCCTAGGACATTACATGAATTAGATCAACGAGTTGAAACATATAATCTGTATAAACGTTCTAAATTAGAATTTTTGAAATTTAATTCTAAATCAATAAATGAGAAACAGATTTTTTCTGGAAATAAAGGTAGTAATATGTTGACTATGTCAACTCAAGGTGGTACCGGGTTCTAGTTTCGACCTGATGTTAGGAAGTCAAGCTCAAATCAGGGAAATTATTTTAGAAATTCTTCGATGAATGGAAACTATGGTGGAAACAAAGGGAATAAGATTAATGGCGATAGAAAATTTCAAAAATTTGGTAACTTTTGTCCTTCGAAACAACAGTTTAGGAATGATAAAAAATTAAATTTGGATAATGGAAATTCAAAACAAGGTTATAATTATAATAGTTATAAAACCTCTGACTCAGATTTCAATAAACGGTCAAATAGAAGAGTGGTGCCTGCCAATATTCAAGGAAAATCCGCATCATTTGTTTTTGGCAAAGTAAATGGTCTTCGTGTAGCCCTTTGTGTAGATTCAGGATCATCATTAAATTTGTCCAGTAAAGAGTTTTTGGACAAGAATCTTAGTAATAGGGGAGTTGTAAGTCAGCAATGTGAACCAGTTAAAGTGGACTTGGCAAATGGGAAACAACTTATTAGTAACCTCGTGATTACTCTTCAAGTCGAAATAGCAGGGATGAGAAATACTGTGTCATTCATTGTGGTGGATAGTTTACCATGTGACATTCTATTAGGGGTGCCATATTTAACTGTGGTTAATGCCATAATTGATTTGTGCGATGAAAAATTAATTTACAAAGATACTGGGAGATCCGCTAGTTTGTGTTGGATAGATGATCCAGAGGTTCGCGAGACTGTTACATCGAAAGATAAGGTGGTGCATCCGTCAAACTTGGTGTGCGTATATCTGCGTGCAAGATCTTGTCCTTCTGGTTTAAATACTCAAATTAAGAGTATTTTACCGGAGAAGCTCTGTGGGACTACCTCTCCTGTATTTAAAAATTTGAATAGACCTGAGAATTCATTTAAATTGGGAGTTGGTGATAGTAGTAAGGAGGTGCATTATCATGGTGCAACATCATCTGGATCAAAGGTTTTGGTAGATGGAATTGAAAATAAGCGTAGTGTCTCTTCGCAAACTGTGAATGATTCATCGATGGCATATGTTACGTCGAGTGGTGGACATAATCATCAGAGTGAGTGGACAGATAGTTTTGAGGAAGAGTTTGAACTTCGTTTTAATAGACTTACTGGACAGTTACGTGGAGAATTACCAACATCGTCGGAAACTCCTATTGAATTAAAGCAAGAGTCTTTAAAGAAAGAAGACGAGTATTCGGTTGAGACCGATTGGATTGAAACTGATGTTAGAGATTTTATAAATGAAATAAAATCTGAATATTCTGATATTATTAGTAAAAGAATTGGGTGTCTTAAAGGTTATAAATGTAAATTATATTTGAGGGAAATAATTTATAAAAGAGAATCCTTTTCCAGTACCTCGTGATAAGCGTGAAATTTTTATTAAGGTTATTAAAGAGTTAGTTGAACAGGGTGTTCTAAAAGAAGTAGACCATTCAAATTATGGCAGTACTTGCTTTATTGTTAAGAATAGAGATGGATCTTTTCGTCTAGTTGCTAACTACATAAAACTTTATAATATCTTGGCAGATTACTTATATCCTATTCCTAACATGGAGGAATGTTTAGGAAATGTTACAGGGTGTAAATTTTTTAGTAAAATTGATTTATCTAAGGCATATTTTCAAATTGAGGTAGATGAGGACAGCAGAGACCTCACTACAATAGTTACTCCTTTTGGATCTTATCAATATTGTAAATTACCCGCTGGAATAAAAATTGGTTCGAGTGTTTTGGCCAAATGTATGAGAGATGTTCTGGGGGATTTAGAGGATAAGGGCGTTTACTCTTACTTTGATGACGTCTTGCTTGCCCACGAAACAAAGGAAGAACATATGAAAATGATAAGGTTAGTTCTTGATCGTTTGCGAAAAGTTGGTCTTACTATCTCTCCAAATAAATCTTTTTTCTTTAAAAAGAAATTAATGTCTTTAGGGTTCATTGTTGATGGAAATGAAATTCAAATGGATCAGAGTAGGATTGATGCAATAAAAAATTACCACCTCCTAAAACTAGAAAAGGAGTTCAAAAATATATGGGTTAATGCAATTTTATGCTCGATTTATATCTGGTTTTCAAGATATTATTGCTCCTATTTCAGAACTTAGATCTGTAAAGAAACCTTTTGTTTGGGGTAAGTTACAGCAAGATGCCTTTGATGAATTAAAAAGATTGTTTTCAGAAAATGTTGTCCTAAAAAGTCCAGATTTAAATAAAAGGTTTGTTATTCATATAGATTCTTCAACTCGTGGAATTGGAGGGGTAATTTCACAATATACTGAAAATAATGAATTAAAACCTGTTGGGTTTTTCTCTAAAAGGCTTTCGGAAGCTGACCGACATAGGTCGATTTATGAACTAGAATTTATAAGTCTATTTAAAATTATTCTACGTTTCAAACATTATCTTTTTCGAGAATTTGATATTTATACTGATAATATGGCGCTATCTTGGATAACTAATAATCCTAAGAGACTCCTAAAATACGGCTCAATGGTTGAACAATTATCTCAATTTTCCTTTAAGATTCATCACATTGGAACCAAGGAGAACCTCGTAGCTGACGTTCTTTCAAGGGTGTATGACCCTTATAATTTTGAATTGCAAAAGGAGATAGTTGGACTGCATCTTCTGAATAAATATATCTCTTGTATAAATATTTGGAATTTGCCATACCTTAAGAACCACTATCAACGTAAGGATCCGCAATTACAGCATATAATAGAAAGTTTTGAAGAAGGTAATCCTGTTGAAGGTTATGATTTCCATAATGGTTTTTTGTTAAAAAGAACACGAGCTGCAAGAGTACCTATGAAGATTGTTGTTCCTTCTGCCTTAAAGTAATATATTTTAGAATATTTTCACCAAGAAAAATTAACGGGGGGACATTCTGGGATGCAGAGAACGTTAAGGAAGATTCTGAAAAGGTTTACTTGGGACCAGGTAGTTGACGATGTAAAAAGCTATGTTAGATCTTGTGAGACTTGTCAAAAATCTAAACCTTCTAATGTAGCAAAAATGGGAAGCTTAGGTTCAGTAGTTGAAACGAGGGTAAATGCTAATTGGATGATAGATCTTATAGGGCCCCTACCTAAGTCTAATGGGTTTTCATTTATATTAATTGTAGTTGATAATTGTTCGCGTTTTGTTATGCTTGAAAAGTTAAGAAAATTAAATTCAAAATTAATTTGTGATCGCCTTTATTCGTTGTTCATTAAATATGGATTTATTGAAACTATTTCAACTGATAACGCTTCTGTCTTTACATCGGAAATATTTGAAAGATTCTGCTTCAGTTTGGGGATGAAACATATTAAATTGAGCCCGTATCACCCGGAGGCGAATATTGCTGAACGTTATGTGAAAACTTTGAAAGTGAGTATGAAATCATATTTCGCTGAATGTCAAGACAGATGGAGTTATTTTTTGGAAGAATTACAGTTCAGTATGAATTTGTGTGAACATGAAGGTATGAAGGCTGTTCCTTCAGAAATATTTTAGGTCGTCCTCTGCTTAGTCCATTAGAAGCTAGATGGAAAATATCAGATTTAAACATTGATGGGGGAAATCAGAAAGAGGTTTGGATGAAAGCTATGGAGAACATGAGAAAAAGTTGGGAGAAACGTAGAATATTATTTGAGAAAAATAGAAAGGAAATAAATCTTGAAATTGGAGATCAAGTTTTGATTAAAAATCATGCAAAATCTTCCTTAAAGGATAAATTTGCCAAGAGTCTTTCTTATGTATGGGTGGGCCCATTTAAGATAATTCGTTTTCTTACAACTAACACTTTGTTAGTTGAAGATGTTTCTGATGTAAACATAAAAAGAAGGGTCCATGTATCTGACGTGAAAAAATTCTTTCCTAGAAGAAATCAGAATTGAGTTGTGCTCAGATTTTTAAAATTACTATTAAAATATGGGTTTGTTGTGATAGGTTAGCAACCAGTTAAGTTGTAATTATTGACTGATACAAATTATGTAAAGGGTAAGGAATAAAGAATAAAAGGTTAAGATGATTCCTTCAGTATTGCTAGTAGTAAAATGCTTATAATTATCATCTCCGACCTATCCAATAAAGTTTATGTATATAATAATGTATATATGTTTTGTAAATATTTTTATTATATTGTTTCTTAATATTTTCACAGAGGCTGGTCCTTGATGAGGTGTGAGTGTCCTAGTCATGTATTCATTTCCTGTTTGTTTTTCATGTGCCTGACAATTTGGAGCTGATGCAGAATTGCATTCGCCTCATTGTATTGGTTGTCCTGTGGAATGTTTTGTTAAACTTGGTACCAAGGATGAAGATTCAAGGATTTGAGGATGAAGTCGACTTCAAAAATTATCAAAATTAGTTTGAAAATTGAATCTTTAAGAATTAAACTAGAAAAAAAATAAGACAGAGACTTTCAGATATTAAAAGTTATCTATAGATATAGATATATATATATATATATTTGAAATGTTTATCTTGAAGTTGTTATTGTTATAAAAATTTTTCTTGTTACATATATAAAAATTTTTATTGGGCAGGAGAGAGGTTGTGACGTGTAGTCACATTAAAAAGTGGAAATTAAAAAAAAGTTTGTGAATCTTATTGCAAGTGGTAATGTTTTGCTTATTCAATAAGAGATGGCAGCAGTAGTAGTCTTACTGCTTGGTGTGCTTGACCACGCCTTCTCTTCCCCGCGGATTTCGAGTGCCGTACCTGTTGTTTGTTCATAAGGGCATCGGATAAGAGCAGATGGGTCTTCTGTTACGTGTTTTTCGTTACACGAAGTGTGATTTTGGCTTCCGTCATGGTGTGTGTGTGAGTGTTAAGTTAAAACGGAAAGAAGAAAAATGGAGTGCATAAATTTGTAACACGTAACTAAAAATCTAAATTAGCTTGAAACTGAATACGTTGAAATTACTTCTTTTTAACAAAAAATTATTTAAATGGCTTTCTTCATTTAGGTTAAACAAAGGGATTAAATTGACAAGACCGATTTAAAAGGATGATTTTTGTCCTAGAATGAAACTTGTTTAGTGAATTAATTCAATTTAAATATTCGAGATTTAAAAATCAGGTGCTTAAATTTGTCGTTATAAACTATTAGGTAAAATTGATAAGGATAACAGAAAGATAAAGACGTAGGTAATGTTATTCGACTCACGTTGAAGAACGAGTATTTTCTTGTTAAACTTAGTTGTTTTCATTCCCTTTTTGCAATTTTGTGCGTAAAAATTTTTCAAAGCTGTTTAAGATTTTTAAAAAGTGAATTATTATTCCTTAAAACTAATACGTCTTTTGATTAAAACCAGATTAAATATAGAACTAAAAACTTCAAAAAACGGCAAAAATGGTAAAGAAGGGAGTAATTGACTATAGTTAAAAACGGTTAGAAAATACAAGTAATTTCTTCAAATACAGGGGGAAATTAAAATTAGGTTTTGTTGTTTGGGTTAGAAATTATAAACTGGTTGTGAAACATAAAATTTACTTAAAATCCATATGCAAATTAAATCCGGTTCATTTGACTTAATTAAAATGAGTCGTGCACAATAGTTCCTTAAAATTAATTAATTGCTTTGAAACTTCTGATTTAAAAGATATACATAAATAATTGTGTGAAAGAGTTGTATGTGAGTTGAGTCAAATTTGGCAATCCATTTCTTCTATAACACGGAAGTAAGTACGTAACTTCTGAGTTTTGGTAAGTATTGATTTTTATAAAATTTTAGTAGATATTAGTTTGGATGTACACTGCACTGAATGTTGATTGAGAGAGATTATAAATTAAACGATAATGTATCTTAAAAATTAAAAACTGAGTGAATGAATTCCGAACTGAAGATTGTTAAAGTTGATATTTTTGGAATTTCAAGCACGATAACAGTGGAACTTTACCATTTGCAATTTGATATATTACTACATTAAATTTTTGTTTCTGAAAGATAATTAACCTTACTAGAAGTCTTCTCTCCTCCTGAAAAATAGTAACTTTGATAAATTATAATAAATTGTTTGAAGTTTAAAATGTTCTTTTGATTATTTCAAGAAATTACTCTTTTTATTAGACAAGGTTAAATTGTGCAGTGCACATAAGTGAATGTGATGTGTGGAAGCTATTGGATATTTTCTTGTGTTTTTCTTTTCCAGGATGAATTGCACTTTTTGCGTTTAGGTCTTGAAATATGCCTTGCATATAAGACAGTTAGCAATAAAACCTTTATGCTCTTTAGTTGCGAGGAAAAATAAGTTCAGTTATTTTACAAAACGCGTTTGCGCATTATATTTAACAGAACCGGTGAATTCCTCATGTATGCGACACCACCCACCTCGTCAAAATTGGTCGAAAATTGTGTCAATTGTTTCTCCATCGCTTGTGCAGAAAGGTGCAACACAAATTTTCATTTGTGCAGCAATGAACAATAAGCTACAGCGAAAATAAAGTGCGAGCTGTATAAAAAAAGCTCCTCTGCCTTCTCAAAATTGGTCGAAAATGATGGCAATCGTTTGTGCAGAAATGTACAACACAAATATTCGTTTGTAAAACAATGAGCAATGACCTGGAGGGAAAACAAAGTGGGGTCTGCCAAAACGGTAGCCCCCCACCTTGTTAAACTTGGGCGAAAATCATGTCAATCGTTTTTCCATCGTTCGTGCAGAAATGTGCAACACAAATTTCCGTTTGTGCAACAATGAACAATGAGCTAGTGCGAAAACAAAGTGGGGGCCTGTCTTAACGGTAGCTCCTCCACTTTGTCAAAATTGGTCGAAAATTGTGTCAATCGTTTGTGCATCGTTTGTGCAGAAAGGTGCAACACAAATTTTCATTTGTGCAACAATGAACAATAAGCTACAGCGAAAATAAAGTGCGAGCTGTATAAAAAATAGCTCCTCTACCTTCTACAAATTGGTCGAAAATGATGGCAATCGTTTGTGCAGAAATGTACAACACAAACATTCGTTTGTGAAACAATGAACAATGAGCTGGAGGGAAAACAAAGTGGAGTCTGTCAAAACGGTAGCCCCCCACCTTGTTAAACTTGGGCGAAAATCATGTCAATCGTTTTTCCATCGTTCGTGCAGAAATGTGCAACACAAATTTCCGTTTGTGCAATCATGAACAAATTGCTAGGGCGAGAACAAAGTGGGAGGTTATTTAACGGGAGGCCTTACCTTGTCAAAATTGGTTGGAAATGGTGTCAATCGTTATTTCAGAAACATGCAACACAAATTTACGTTTGTGAAACCATGAACAATAAGCTACAGCGAAAATGAAGTGCGGGCTGTAAAAAAATAGCTGCTCTACCTTCTCAAAATTGGTCGAAAATGATGGCAATCGTATTTGCAGAAATGTACAACACAAATATTCGTTTGTGCAACAACGACCAATGAGCTGGAGGGAAAACAAAGTGGGGTCTGTCTTAACGGTAGCTCCCCCACTTTGTCAAAATTGGTCGAAAATGGTGTCAATCGTTTGTGCATCGTTCGTGCAGAAATGTGCAACACAAATTTCCGTTTGGGCAACAATGAACAATGAGCTAGTGCGAAAACAAAGTGCGGTCTGTCTTAACGGTAGCTCCCCCACTTTGTCAAAATTGGTCGAAAATTGTGTCAATCGTTTGTGCATCGGTTGTGCAGAAAGGTGCAACACAAATTTTCATTTGTGCATCAATGAAATATGAGCTAGAGCGAAACAAAGTGGTGCGGGTCTAAACGTTACCCCCTCACCTTGTCAAAATTGGTTGAAAATGGTGTCAATCGTTTGTGCAGAAATGTACAACACAAACATTCGTTTGTGAAACAATGAACAATGAGCTGGAGGGAAAACAAAGTGGAGTCTGTCAAAACGGTAACCCCCGTCTCTTAAAAATTGGTCGAAAATTGTGTCAATCGTTTGTGCTTCGTTTGTGCACAAATATGCAGCACATTTTTCCGTTTGTGCAACAATGAAAAATGAGCGAAAGCGAAAACAAAGTGGGGGCTGTCTAAACGGTAGCTCCTCCACCTTCTCAAAATTCGTCGAAAATGGTGTCAATCGTTTTTGCAGAAATGTGAAACACAAATTTTCGTTTGTGCAACAATGAAATATGAGCTAGAGCGAAACAAAGTGGTGCGGGTCTAAACGTTACCCCCTCACCTTGTCAAAATTGGTTGAAAATGCTCTCAATCAGTTGTGCAGAAATGAGCAACACAAAATTTCGTTTCTGCCACAATGAAATATGAGCTAGAGCGAAACAAGGTGTCGGATATCTAAACCGTAGCCTCCACCTTCTCAAAATTTTTCGAAAATTGTGTAAAGCGTTTGTGCATCGTTTGTGCAGAAATGAACAACACAAATTTTCGTTTTTGCAAAAATGAACAATGAGCTAGAGCGAAAAGAAAGTGGGGGTTGTCTAAACGGTAGCTTTCACCCTTGTTAAAATTGGTCGAAAATGGTGTCAATCGTTTGTGCATCGTTTGTGGTTAAATGTACAACAAAAATTTTCGTTTGTGGAACAATGAACAATGAACTAGACCAAAAACAAAGTGGGGGAGCTGTCTAAACGTTAGCTGCCACAATTTGTCAAAATTGGTCTAAAATGGTACCAATCTTTTGTGCATCGTTTGTGCAGAAATGTGCAACACAAAGTTTCATTTGTGCAACAATGAACAATAAGCTACAGCAAAAATAAAGTGCGAGCTGTATAAAAAATAGCTCCTTTACCTTCTCAAAATTGGTCGAAAATGATGGCAATAGTTTGTGCAGAAATGCACAACACAAATATTCGTTTGTGCAACAATGACCAATGAGCTGGAGGGAAAACAAAGTGGGGTCTGCCAAAACGGTAGGCCTCCACCTCGTCAAAATTGGTCGAAAATGGTGTCAATCGTTTTTGCATCGTTCGTGCAGAAATGTGCAACACAAATTTCCGTTTGTGCAACCATGAACAAGCAACTACAGTGAAAATAAAGTGCGGGCTGTATAAAAAACAGCTCCTCTACCTTCTCAAAATTGGTCGAAAATGATGGCAATCGTTTGTGCAGAAATGTACAACACAAACATTCGTTTGCGAAACAATGAACAATGAGCTGGAGGGAAAACAAAGTGGAGTCTGTCAAAACGGTAGCCCCCCACCTCGTCAAAATTGGTCGAAAATTGTGTCAATCGTTTCTGCATCGTTTCTGCAGAAAGGTGCAACACAAATTTTCATTTGTGCAGCAATGAACAATAAGCTACAGCGAAAATAAAGTGCGAGCTGTATAAAAAATAGCTCCTCTTCCTTCTCAAAATTGGTCGAAAATGATGGCAATCGTTTGTGCAGAAATGTACAACACAAATATTCGTTTGTGCAACATTTAACAATGAGCTGGAGGGAAAACAAAGTGGAGTCTGTCGAAACGGTACCCCCCCCCCTCGTCAAAATTTTTCGAAAATGGTGTCAATCGTTTGTGCATCGTTTGTGCAGAAATGTGCAGCACAAATTTTTGTTTGTGCAACAATGTAAAATGAGCTAAAGCAAAAACGGTAGTTGGCTTGTCGGTAAAGCAATGAAGTTGGGGCTGTCTAAACGGCAGCTCCTCCACCTTCTCAAAATTCGTCGAAAATGGCGTCAATCTTTTGTGCAGAAATGTGCAACACAAATTTTCGTTTGTGCAACAATGAACAATGTGCTAGGGCGAAAAGAAAGTGGAGTGATACCTAAACGATAGCCCCCCACCTTGTTAAACTTGGGCGAAAATCGTGTCAATCGTTTTTGCATCGATTGTGCAGAAATGTGCAACACAAATTTCCGTTTGTGCAACAATGAACAATGTGCTAGGGCGAAAACAAAGTGGGAGGCTACTTAGCGGGAGCCCCCCACCTTGTCAAAATTGGTCGGAAATGGTGTCAATATTTATTTCAGAAATGTGCAACACAAATTTTCGTTTGTGCAAGAATGAACAATGAGCTAAGGGAAAACAAAGTTGGGCGGGTCTAAACGTTACCCCCCTCACCTTGTCTAAATTGGTTGAAAATGCTCTCAATCATTTGTGCAGAAATGAGCAACACAAAATTTCGTTTCTGCAACAATGAAATATGAGATAGAGCGAAAACAAAGTGGGGGATATGTAAACCGTAGCCTCCTCCTTCTCAAAATTTTTCGAAAATTGTGTAAATCGTTTGTGCATCGTTTTACTTTTTCGGAGAGGCCTTGGCCAGGACACTGTTTTTCCGCACAAATTGAAACAAATTTCATTTATTGTTTTGCAAATGGTCTCTATATGAAGTTTCGTTGCAATTATCCATACTGTTTAGGAACTTCTGACGTATTCTTATTCTCTTTTGATATCTCTTAATCGACGGTTTAGAAGGTCCGTACCACTGCCACTCAACCGCTTTTTTGCATGAAAGGATCTCATTTTACGTCTACAATATCTGTGCACAATGTCATTCAATTTGGTGCACTTCCTCTTGTCTGTTAGGCCTCAAACTTCAAAATTCTGGGTAGGGATTTTCCCCCTAAAAACGTTTTCCCGCAGAAAATAAAAAGAAACGTATTCGTTTATTTTTTGTATATTTTCCATACACAAAGTTTCGTTGCAATTCTTCACGTTATTTACACACATCTGACCTATTGTTACTAGCACTCTTGATATTTCATCGGTTTGGAAGGGTTCCTGCCTGACCCAACCGTTTTTTCCAAGAAAATACGAAACAATTCCCTCATTTTATGTTTACAATATCTGTGCACAATTTCTTTCACTTCGGTTCATTTCTTGTCTTTCAGGTATCAACTGTCAAAATTTTGGGTGAGGCTTTTACCCTCTAAAACCGTTTTTTCTGCAGAAAATAAAAAAATACGTATTCGTTTATTTTATGTGTAGTATCTACCTGCCAAATTTGAACAAAATCGGAGTGTTACACTTGGGAAGTGTTACTTATAAGAATAGAATGGAAAATCTGTCGACTGACACTATTTTCAGATGAATGTCAAATGTTGAAAGACCATATATAACTGATTTTTATCTATATGAATTTGCATCGTGCCATGAACGATTTTTGTTAAACGTTTCTCCAGAATCAGCGCACACTTGAATCACATTTGGAATCATTACTAAAGTAATTTGGGAAAACATTATTTGCTACAAACCCAAGCTTGTTTTCTTGTAAATCATTATAAATCGTTTCACACACACACACACACAAACAAAAAAAAATTGCAAATTTCTACGCACATGGTTAGCAACATTTACAACCGATTGTAACAAGAAAGAGATAATTGGCGCCGACTTGTCAAAATTATGGGGGGGGGGGCGGAACACTTAAATGAATGACTCACTCATTTCCTTTTTAATAATGATAATAATCATCACAATTGTATGTTTATTATTATTATTATTATTATTATTATTATTATTGTTATTATTATTATTATTACTATTATTATTATTATTATTATTATTATTATTATTATTATTATTATTAATCACTCCACTCTCGCCTGACAGCATTTGGTTACGAAATAAGAAAGGCGCTTTTGGCCCGGGTAATTTCAACAGAATGTTCTCTTTGGTTTTTACCTCTAAGTTTTATTGTCTTTTTTTGAACTTCAACATTTGAGTGGGAGTTGTATTACGCTTTTTTGTCAGCCTGGGACCTAAATTCGAAGCCGAGACTTTTTAAATTTTACGTTGTTTCATTATGTACTTAATTCATTTTTCCTTTAATTATAAACCACAAAATACGCATTCATACATAGTATGGGTCACAAAACATAATTGAGATATTCACAAACAAAATTGTTTTCTTCCACTTGTTGAGTTCTTTAAAGTTAAGATTACTACTTTAATGTTGAATTTTGTTTTAATTCTTATTGGTTTCACACTGGCTGTTTATCACCTGTGTGCTTAGTTTCTCTCTCGTGCATTCGATTTTCACCTGATTTCCAAAGTACACTGACTTAACAAAACTCATGGAATACTCACCTAATGTCTGGTCGGGTCCCTGTGGCCCCTGGCCCTGCAAAGCGCAGCGATACGACGTGCAACTGAATTTACAAGTCCATGGCTGCTTCCAGAGGCAGTTGATACTCCACATTTGGCATAGCGGCAGACAATTGCGACATTTCCGTGCGTCGAGAATCTAGTGCACGGGACCCGAGTTCAACTGCATTCCAGATAAGCTCGATAGGGGTTTATATCAAGATTCTGGAAAGACCAGTTAAGTCGTGAATCTCCCTATATGCTCTTCGAACGATTCAAGGACGACATTAGAGAGATATGATGGCATAGACCTTTTCACAGCCACTTCCACAAAGTCACACAACTGGAGCCGTCACGGAGCCCTTCAGAGGGCAGGAACACACATGGTGTCTACCCATGGATCACTTACCTCCTGTCCCATGAGTTTTGATAAGTCATTGTATATTAATTTTGAACTCTAGTTTACACTAACCGCAATATAATAGAATTAAACTTAGTGTATTATTTTCCAAAACACGTAATGATCATTCATGAAGTTCCTTTGTTCAAAGTTTTGTTCCATCAACAGACAAAAATGTTGTAAGTCTACTGTACAGAGAATACAATGCAGCACAGAATGAAATTCTATACAAGTAGGCCCTACATGAAAAGCAGTAACTTCGATAAAATAATAATAACAATTTCTTAAAATAGAACACCGATTGCGAATCACTGGAGTAGAGGAAGAGATTCTGAGAACTAAATATCATACAATTCAATGTTGCTCAAAATTCGTGTTCACGACCTCGAATGGTTCACAATTGATTAAATAACATACTGCTATAATTGTTATATTTAGTAATTTCATTATCGAAACTCTTTGTTAGTAAAAATTGTAGCAATTCTTATTCAACTTAACATACATTAATAACTGCTGTGTTTTCCCGTCTCTGATCTCTCCCAAATGTTTATGATGTAGCAGTATTAAGTTCCACAAAGTTGATGGTCTAAATATAACATCTCAAATGCGTATTTAAAGTTAAGTTAATGTTCAGTACAATTCATAGTGAACTTTATAGGTGAAGAGAAATAATAAATTAGATCCTGTTAAACAAATTTATTTCGGAAGCTCTACACCCACATCCTTAAGATTGGGGGAGCTCAGCCCCCACATCATCAATATTTTGGGGCTCGAGCATCCCAAGCCCCATGGGATTGGCGGCTATAGTAGAGACCAGGGTGGATTGATTTAAATCAGTCTGATTTAAATCACGATTTAAATCAAGATTTAAATCACTTGATTTTTTAAATAAAAATCGTTGATTTAAATCAAATTCCGAAATAATTTAAAGTGAAAATAAGTAAAGTCCCGTTTCTGTTCTGTTATTTCGGTTATGGAAGATGATAATCATAATAAAATGAGACTCAAATGTACAGTATGTACAGCATTATATGAAAACAAGTGTAATGCAGAGGATGATTTGGGAATATCCTGTTTTGAACGGGTAACAGGGCAATCCTGTTTTCTTCTCTTCGTAACATAATGTTTATATTGTAAATCGTTAACTATTCCAACGGGGAAATCACCATCGGCATTTAAGACGAAGATTCTTTTGTGTGCGCGTCTATATATTTGTTCCCAGATAATAGGGCGTATTTAGAAGCGTCCTATCCCCTCTCGATTTTTTTTTTTTTTTTTGATTTTATAACTTTGGGCAAAATTTATGTATTTCGTACCGCAAGCTAGTTACAATTTCCTTAAAAATATGCCCCGGCCAAATATCAGTAACTTTTGTGAAAAAAGTGTCATTTTGATAAGCGTTGCTGTACTTTTTCCTTGACGCTTAACCTTTTAAATTATCACCTATTTTTAGGTGATGGATAAAATCTTCATTATTCGATTAAAAAAGTACCAATAAAGCTTTTTACCTCGTTTTCTCGAAGGCATTGTACAGCATGTTCCATATGCTTTCACGCCTCTCTGTGTCAAGACATAGGATGTCATGACGTCATAAACTTAAAAAAGATATTTTCTGTTGTGTCTATTTTTATTATTTTTTGACGGACCTACATTTTGCATTCAGAAGACAAATTCTGCACATTCGTTCAGTTCACCCTTAGTATTTTTTAGATGATTTCAGATCTCTGCGTGAAAACAGGGGGTCCAGAGGGGCAAAAATGTAGAAAAATGGATATTTTTTTTTAACAAAAAATAGCTTTCTTCGCGATTTTCCTGCCTAACATGGAGACATACGAATGGTACCATCTGAAAGGCTGTTCTATTCTGAAGAGAATGATGTACGAACCATGATCTTAGGATAAATAGGGATGTCTCAGGAAACTGTTGCCTAAGATCCTGTTTTATACGGGAATCTGGGGATATTATTTTTCGCGGGCTTACTTTTGCATCTAGAAGTTTGAAATTTTGGACACATTCACTGCACCCCTTAGTATTTTTCAGATTTGTTTCAGATCTTTGCCTTTAAACAGAGGCGGTACAGAGGGGTAAAAAGTAAAAATATTGGATATTTCTTAACAGAAAATCCCTTTCTCGTTATTTTCCAGTCCCAGATAGTCTACTCGATGGAGACATTTGAATGGCACCGTTTGAAACTTTGTTTTATTCTGAAGAGAATAATGTACAAATCATGATTCTTGGATAAATAAGGATGTCTGAGGAAATTTTTATATTACATCCGGGTCATCTGGGGTATTGTGAGGATGTTCTTAGCTCATTGTTAAATATTTTTTCCACTCTTACTATTCAAGATAGAAGCTTAAAATTTTGTACACACATTTAGTACACCCTTAGTATTTCCCAGTTGATTTTGAGATCTGTGCGTTAACATAGGGGAGTCCAGAGGGGTTCAAAATTTAAAAAAAAATCAGAAAAAATCCGGACTTCTCTCAAAATTTTCCGCTTCAAGGACATGATAGGCAAGATGTGAATGGTATCGTTTTAAAGGCTGTTCTATTCTGAAGAGAAGGAGGTATGAACCATGATCCTAGGATAAACAGGAATGATGCTTGACTGAAAGTCTATAATTTACAAAAAAAAAAAACATAAAACATAATTTAAAATTGTTAAAAAAAAACATTGTTTGGGATTGATATAGGTTAACGATTGGGGGTTAATTCAAAATTCAACTCCAATACTTTCACTTAAATGGCATAATTACCATTTAATACTAATTCCTAATGTTTTTTCTTCAGTTCGCGACTTGTATTATACGAGGAGAAAGGTTTGATTTAAATCAAAAAAATGGATTTAAATCAAAAAAATCATCAAAAATGATTTTTTTTAAAAAAATCATGATTTTTTTCACCCTGGTAGAGACCTTTCTAAATAGCAGCTACCATTATTTTCTAGCTCATTGCTCATCTTGGACAAAGAAAATTTGTGTTAAACATTTCTGCATAACGATGCATATACGACTAACACTATTTACGTCTGATTTTAACAAGGGTGGGGCTACAGTTTTAACACCCACCCTTACAGTTTAAACACAGTTTTAGACAGTTCCTCACTTTGTTTTTGTTCTGGGTCGTTGTTCATTGTTGCACAAACAAAAATTTGTGTTGCATACTTTTGCACAAACGATGCCCAAATGTTTACCACCATTTTCGACTAATTTTGACAAGGTGAAGGGCTACCGTTATGATAGCATCCTACTTTGTTTTGGTTCTAACTCATTTTTTACTATTGAGAAAAACATTTGTGTTGCACATTTCTGCACAATCGATGCCCAAATGTTTGACACCATTTTCGAATAATTTTGACAAGCTGGGGGCTCCGGTTTAGACAGCTCCCACTTTGTTTTCGTTCTACCTCATTGTTCTTTGTAGCACGAAGGAACATTTATGTTGCCCATTTCTGCTTAAACGAAGCACAAACGTTTGACACCATTTACGACCAATTTTGACAAGGTAGGGTTACCACTTAGACAGCCGCCCAGCTTGTTTTATTCTAGGTCATTAATCATTGTAGCACAAACAAAAATTTGTGTTGCACATATTTGCACAAACGATGCACAAAAGATTGAAACCATTTTCGACCAATTTTGACATAGTTGAGTGCTACCTTTTCGATAGCATCAACTTTGTTTTTGTTCTACCTCATTGTGCACTGTTGCATAAATAAAAAATGGTGTTGCACTTTTTGCACAAATCAGACACAAAGATTTTTCACCATTTTCGACCAATTAAGTGGGGAGGCTAACGTTCAGACAGCCACCCACTTTGTCTTGGTTCTAGCTCATTGTTCATGTTGCACAAACGAAAATTTATGTTGCACATTTCTGCAAAAACGATGCACAAACGTTTGACACCATTTTTGTCCAATTTTGCAAGATGGGGGCTACCGTTCAGAGAGCACCCCCATTTTGTTTTCGCTCTAGCTCATTGTTCATTATTGCACAAACAAAAATTTGTGTTGCAAAAACTCTGCACAAACGATGCACAAATGATTGACACAATTTTGGACAAATTTTGAGAAGGTTTGGAGCTACCGTTTGGACAGCCCCACTTTGTTTTCGCTCTAGCTCATTGTTCATTGTTGCACAAACGAAAATTTGTTTTGCACATTTCTGCACAAACGATTGACATCATTTTCGACCAGTTTTCACAAGGTGGGTGGCTACCTTTTAGACAGCCCCCAATTTGTTTCCGCTGTAGCTCATTGTTCATTGTTGCACAAACGAAAATTTGTGTTGCACATTTCTGCACAAATGATGCACAAACGATTGACACCATTTGCGACCAGTTTTCACAAGGTGGAGGCTACCCTTTAAGCAGCCCCCAATTTGTTTCGCTCTAGCTCATTGTTCATTGTTGCACAAACGAAAATTTGTGTTGCACATTTCTGCACAAACCATGCACAAACGATTGAAACCATTTGCGACCAGTTTTGACAAGTTGGGGGCTACCGTCTAAGCAGCCCCCTACTTTGTTTTCGCTCTAGCCTATTGTTCATTGTTGCACAAACGAAAATTTGTGTTGCACATTTCTGCACAAACGATGCACAAACGATTGAAACCATTTGCGACCAGTTTTGACAAGGTGGGGGCTACCGTCTAAACAGCCCACTTTGTTTTCGCTCTAGCTCATTCTTCATTGTTGCACAAACGAAAATTTGTGTTGCACATTCCATTTAGACAGCCCCCAATTTTTTTTTCGTTTTAGCTCATTTTTCGTTGTTGCACAAATGAAATTTTGTGTTGCACATTTACGGACAAACGATTGACGCCATTTTTGACCAATTTTGAGAAGGTAGAGGAGTTAACGTTTAGACAGCCCCCACTAAATTTTCGCTCTAGCTCATTGTTCATTATTTCACAAACGAAAATTTGTGTTGCACATTTCAGCACAAACGATCCACACACGATTGACACCATTTGCGAACAGTTTTGACAAGGTGGGGGACTAACCTTTAGGCAACCACCCACTCTCTTTGGTTCTAGCTCATTGCTTATTGTTGCACAAACGAAAATTTGTGTTGCACATACCGTTTAGACAGTCCCAAGTTTGTTTTCGTTCTAGCTCATTTTTCTTCGTTGCACAAATAAAATTTTGTGTTGCACATTTACGCACAAACGATTGACACCATTTTTGACCAATTTTGAGAAGGTACAGGAGCTAACGTTTAGACAACTTCCACTATATTTTCGCTCTAGCTCATTGTTCATTGTTTCACAAACGAAAATTTGTGTTGCACATTTCAGGACAAACAATTTACGCCATTTTCGTCCAATTTCAGCAAGGTGGGGGAGCTACGGTTTAGATAGCGTCACTTTGTTTTCGCTCTAGCTCATTTTTCATTGTTGCACATTTCTGCACAAACGTTGCACATATGATTGACACCATTTGCTGCCAGTTTTGACAAGGTGGGGGCTACCGTTTAGACAGCCTCCACTTTGTTTTCTCTATAGCTCATTGTCCATTGTTGCACAAAGGAAAATTTGTGTTGCTCATTTCTGCACAAACGATTCACACCATTCTTGACCAATTTTAAGAGGGTAGTGGAGCTACCGTTTACACAGCCCGAACTTTATTTTCGCATTAGGTCATTGTTCATTTTTGCACAAACGAAAATTTGTATTGCACATTTCGCACAAACGATTGACACCATTTGCGACTAGTTTTGAGAAGGTACAGGAGCTAACGTTTAGACAACTTCCACTATATTTTCGCTTTAGCTCATTATTCATTGTTACACAAACGAAAATTTGTGTTGCACATTTCTGCACAAACGATGCACAAACGATTGTCACCATTTTGGACAAATTTTGAGAAGGTTTGGTGCTACCGTTTAGTCAGCCCCGCACTTTGTTTTCGCTCTAGCTCATTATTCATCATTGCACAAACGAAAATTTGTGTTGCACATTTCTGCACAAACGATGCACAAACAATTGACACCATTTGCGAACAGTTTTGACAAGGTGGGGGGGCTACCGTTTAGACAGCTCCCATTTTGTTTTCGCTCTAGCTCATTGTTCATTGTTCCACAAACGAAAATTTGTGTTGCAGATTTCTGCACAGTCGATGCACAAACAATTGACAACAATTGCTGCCAGTTTTGACAAGGTGGGGGCTACCTTTCGGACAGCCCCCACTTTGTTTTCGCTCTAGCTCATTGTTCATTGTTTCACAAACGAAAATTTGTGTTGCACATTTCTGCACAAACGATGCACATACGATTGACACCCTTTGCGAACAGTTTTGACAAGGTGGGGGGATATCGTGTAGTTAACCACCCACTGTCTTTGGTTCTAGCTTATTGTTTATTTTTGCACAAACGAAAATTTGTGTTGCACATACCGTTTAGACAGCCCCCAGTTTGTTTTCGTTCTAGCTCATTTTTCGTTGCTGCACAAATGAAATGTTATGTTGCACATTTACTCGCAAACGATTGACACAATTTTTGACCAATTTTGAGAAGGTAGAGGAGCTAACGTTTAGACATTCCCACTATATTTTCGCTCTAGTTCATTGTTCATTGTTTCACAAACGAAAATTTTTGTTGCACATTTCAGCAGAAACGATTGACAAAATTTTCGTCCAATTTCGAGAAGGTGGGGGACCTACGGTTTAGAGAGCCTCACTTTGTTTTCGCTCTAGATCATTTTTCATTGTTGCGCAAACGTGAATTTGTGTTGCTCATTTCTTCACAAACTATTCATAAATGATTGACACCATTTTCGACCAATTTTAATAAGGTGGGCGGCTATCCTTTGGATCTCCAACACTTGTTTTTGCTCTAGCTCATTGTTCATTCTTGCACAAACGAAAATTTGTGTTGCACATTTCTCCACAAACGATTCTCATCATTCTCGACCAATTTTGAGAGGGTACTGGATATACCGTTTAGACAGCCCGCACTTTATTTTCGCATTAGGTCATTGATCATTGTTGCACAAACAAAATTTTGTGTTGCACAATTCTGCACAAATGAAGCACTAACGATTGACACCATTTTGGATAAATTTTGAGAAGGTTTGGAGCTACCGATTAGACAGCCCCCACTTTGTTTTCGCTCCAGCTCATTGTTCATTGTTGCACATTTCTGCACAAACGATGCACAAACGATTGACACCATTTGCGGCCAGTTTTGACAAGGTGGAGGGCTACCGTTTAGACAGCCTCCACTTTATTTTCTCTATAGCTCATTGTTCATTGTTGCACAAACGAAAATTTGTGTTGCACATTTCTGCACAAACGATTCACACCATTCTTTACCAATTTTAAGAGGGTAGCGGTACTACCGTTTAGACAGCCCGCACTTTATTTTCGCATTAGGTCATTGTTCGTTGTTGCATAAACAAAATTTTGTGTTGCACAATTCTGTACAAACGATGCACTAACGATTAACACCATTTTGTATGAATTTTGAGGTTTGGAGCTACTGTTTATACAGCCCCCACTTTGTTTTCGCTCCAGCTCATTGTTCATTGTTGCACATTTCTGCACAAACGTTGCACAAACGATTGACACCATTTGCGGCCAGTTTTGACAAGGTGGGGGGCTACCGTTTAGACAGCCCACACTTTGTTTACGCTCTAGGTCATTGTTCATTGTTGCAGAAACGAAAATTTGTGTTCCACATTTCTGCACAAAAGATGCACAAACGATTGACACCATTTGCGACCAGTTTTGACAAGGTGGGGGGCTACCGTTTAGACAGCCCCCACTTTGTTTTCGCTCTAGTTCATTGCTCATTGTTGCACAAACGAACATTTATCTTGCACATATCTGCACAAACGATGCACAAACGATTGTTACCATTTTGGACAAATTTTGAGAAGGTTTGGAGCTACCGTTTAGGCAGCCCCGCATTTTTTCGCTCTAGCTCATTATTCATTGTTGCAAAACGAAAATTTGTGTTGCACATATATGCACAAACGATTTACACCATTTGCGTCCAGTTTGGACAAGGTGAGGGCTACCGTATAGACAGCCCCCACTTTGTTTTCGCTCTAGCTCATTGTTCATTGTTGCACAAACGAAAATTTGTGTTGCACATTTCTGCCAAACGATTCACAAACGATTGGCACCATTTGAGACAAGTTTTGACAAGGTGGAGGGCTACCTTTTGGACAGCCCCCACTTTGTTTTCGCTCTAGGTCATTGTTCATTGTTGCACAAACGAAAATTTGTGTTGCACATTTCTGCACAAACGATGCACAAACGATTGACACCATTTGCGATCAGTTTTGACAAGGTAAGAGCTACCGTTTAGACAGTCCCCACTTTGTTTTCGCTCTAGCTCATTGTTCATTGTTGCACAAACGAAAATTTGTGTTGCACATTTCTGCCCAAACGATGCACAAACGACTTACACCATTTGCGACCAATTTTGACAAGGTGTTGGGCTACCTTTTGGACAGCCCCCACTTTGTTTTCGCTCTAGGTCATTGTTCATTGTTGCATAGGCGAAAATTTGTATTGCACATTTCTGCACAAACGATGCACAAACGATTGTCACCATTTTGGACAAATTTTGAGAAGGTTTGGAGCTACCGTTTAGACAGCCCCGCACTTTGTTTTCACTCTAGCTCATTATTCATTGTTCCACAAACGAAAATTTGTGTTGCACATTTCTGCCCAAACGATGCACAAACGACTGACACCATTTGCGAACAGTTTTTACAAGGTGGGGGGGGGGGCTACCGTTTAGACAGTTCCCCATTTTGTTTTCACTCTAGCTCATTGTTTATTGTTGGACAAACGAAGATTTGTGTTGCACATTCCGTTTAAACAGCCCCCAATTTTTTTTCGTTCTATCTCATTTTTCGTTGTTGCACAAATGAAATTTTGTGTTGCACATTTACGCACAAACGATTGACACCATTTTTGACCAATTTTGAGAAGGTAGAAGAGCTAACGTTTAGACA
The DNA here is from genome assembly GCF_964235325.1 of Thermobia domestica. Taxonomy (NCBI): domain Eukaryota; kingdom Metazoa; phylum Arthropoda; class Insecta; order Zygentoma; family Lepismatidae; genus Thermobia; species Thermobia domestica. Next base: position 258,427,072 of record NC_137459.1, on the reverse strand, counting down.
ACTTCCACTATATTTTCGCTCTAGCTCATTGTTCATTGTTCCACTAACGAAACTTTGTGTTGCACATTTCACCACAAACGATTTACGCCATTTTCGTCCAATTTCAGCAAGGTGGGGGAGCTATGGTTTAGATAGCCTCACTTTGTTTTCGCTCTAGCTCATTTTTCATTGTTGCATAAACGAAAATTTGTGTTGCACATTTCTGCACAAACGATGCACACGCGATTAACACTATTTGCGAACAGTTTTGACAAGGTGGGGGACTGTGGGTGACAAGGTGGCATATATGTGTATCTATTTTGGAGACTTTTGCCCATACTGTTCTATAGTAGTAATCGCCCCACTTGGCCTAACTCCCGATTATTCAATTTGGGTCCCCATGCACCATAGTGAATGAATTAGGGATGCTTTGGCCCGGGATTACGTCACCTATTGAAATTTTGCTTATGCTTATTCAGGGGCCATGCACGATGGCACGAATGAGTCAGAGGTACCTTGGCCCTGCTATGACGTAATAGAATTGGGAGTATTGGATCAGAGGTCATGATGATTCTTTAAAATTACTAAAAATATGGTCTTGATGATTCATTACGTTATGAAATAGTACAGGTTTACGAATGCTTTCGTTCCCTTTTATGGCATAAAATTTGGAGATTGTTATATCTTTGATAAGATGGACTAACACTTGTGCAAATGAAATCTTTAGTTTTACGTCCCACAATTATGCCGGTTAGGCTAAAGGCCCATACAGCAGAGGTGAACGCTCTACCACTGAGCCACCGCACCTCTACTGGTATGAATGAATTAGAGATAGTTGGTTCGATCTAATATGTTCGTTTGACGTCACTGAACTGGGATTTTTAGCTTGGAGCTTATGATGGCTTGTTTCGTTCCCTTTTATGGGTATAAAATTACCAAACAAGGTTTGATCTCTTTCTTGATGATCTATTACAGTATGAATTAGTAGACCCCAGTAATAGTATAAATTAGTATTAGTATTAATATGAAACTCGAAAACTTTGGAGTTCCTCCGTGGCTAACCGGTTAGCGTATACGTCTTTAACGTGGGAGACCAGGGTTCGATTCCCGGAAGAAGCTCATGCGGTTCGGATTGTTATCCCTTTGATGAGATGGACTAATACTGGTGCAAATGAAAAATCTTTAGTTTTACGTCCCACGATTATGCCTATTATGCTAAAGGGGACGGTGACGATGAGAAAGGAATGAAAGTGTGGGAGAAAAATGGAGCATAATGTTGTCCACCACAAAACTATTTTCTCGGGGGTTTGAACCAGGACCCCATACAGCAGAGGTGAACGCTCTACCACTGATTCACCACGTCCCTTACTGGTGCGAATGAAGTAGAGGTATTTGGTTTGAGCTAATGTGTTTGTTTGACGTTGGGCTGACCCTATTTCACTTTTGGGACCCACATGGACCATAGCGAATGAGTTAGAGATGTTTTGGTTTGGGATTGCATTACCTATTGAAATTTTGCTTATGTTTACTCAGGGGGCAGGGGTCACTCAGGACACATAAGATCACCTTGATTTACATCAGGAGTTGGGGGCGGGAGGGGAGTATCGGACCTCGTTCCCTTTGATGATTATTGATTTTGGAGCCTTATTACGTTATATGGAGGCGTATTTAAAATTATTTCCTTAAATTTGATAAGTACTTTGTGATCCACTTTGTTCCGTTTCAGGGGTGAACATGGATACCTTGCAATCGTTCAGAGTTCGATTCTTGGTGCTAGTTTAGGAAATGTTGAATTTAACGTCCCCAGCGAAAACGATGGTGATGAGAAATGATAGGACGAAACAGGGGAAATCATGTTCCCTTTTAGGGGTACAAAATTGCCAAAGTATAAACGTAAGCAATACGTTGTACCACGTGTTTGGTCTTTTGGCCCAATTTATCCTTTTGGATGAGGTCCTATTACCTTATATAGTTATATGGGCGTATACAGGGGTTCATTATCTTTCATAAGATATGGGTATATTTGTGCACCCCTTTAAAATTTGAGTGGAGTACTTTGGCCCACACCCTTCAATTTTGGAAATTGCCCAATTTAAACATTTGGTATAATAGTATAGGGCTCTGATATATATTATTATAAATTTGGGTGGTCCACCTCGTTCCTTTTAGGGGCACAAAATTACCAAATTTTACTGCAACCACGTGTTTGGTATTTTGGCTCATTTTATCACCTTGGATGAGGTCCTATTACCTTATATAGTTATATGGACGTATACAGATGTACATTTCCTATTATAAGACATAGGTACATTTGTGCACCCCTTTAAAATTTGGGAGGAGTACCATAGACCACCCCTTAAAATTTGGAATTTTTTCAGTTTAAGCATTCGGTATTATACTACTGGACTCTAATATGTATCATGATAAATTTGGGTGGTTCACTTCGTTCTGTTTTAGGGGTACAAAATTGCCAAAATATAAACATATGCAATATGATGTACCACGTGTTTGGTTTTTTGATCCTATTTATCCTCTTGGATGAGAACCTATTACCTTATATGGTTATATGGTCATGTATAGAGGTCTATTCCCTATCATAAGACATAGGTACATTGGTGCATCCCTTGAAATTTTTGGGAATGGTACCTTGGCCCACCCCTTAAATTTTAGAAATTGCCCAAGCACGTGTTTGGTCTTTTGGCCTAATTTATTCTCTTCGATGATGTCCTATTACATTATATGGTTATATGAGCGTATACAGGAGTCTATGCCCTATTATAAGACATAGGTACATTTGTGCACCCCTTTAAAAATTTGGGAGGGGTACCCTGGCCCACCCCTTAAATTTTGGAAATCGCCCAATTTAAACATTTGGTATAATAGTATAGAACCCTAATATAGATCACTATAATATCCCTATGCACTCCTCTTAAGCTTTTTGATAAGAGAGAACCACGATACTTTAAGGTTACCTTCTTGGTCTTGGTGTTAGTTCGTGTAATTTATATCTTAAATAACATTGACGGTTTAGTTAAAATCATCTCAAAATATTTTAGCCAAAATTTTTCAGTGAGTGCAAAGAGGGAATTGTTTCACGGTTAACCGCCAAACGTTATCCGGTTTTTAACTATTCGATTAAAAATTATCGGTTTTTAACTATTCGATTAACAAATAAACGGTTTTTAAATATTCGATTAAATTTTGAGTCCACTAATTTCCAGTTATTACAAAAGTTCAAGTGAAAATTTGAAACTAAATTTTTTCGAACTCAAATTTTTCAAATCAAAAATATTCAAACTGAAATTTTCGAATTAAAAACATCAAACTAAACTTTTCGAACAAAAAAGTTGAAATCAATATGAAATCAAACTGAAATTTTCGAATTATAAACATCGAACCAAAATTTGAAATAAAACTTTTCGAATTCAACTTTTTAAACCAAACAATTTCACACTGAAATATTTTATACTAGAAATTCTAAACTAAAATGTTCGATTCAAAACATTTCAAACCAATTTTAGAACTAGAAAGTTGAAACTAAAATTTTCGAACAAAAAAATTGAAATAAAACTTTTCGAATTCAAATTTTTTCAAACCACACAATTTCTCACTGAAATTTTTGAACTATAAATTTTAAATTAAAATTTTCGAAAAATGAAATCAAAATTTTAGAACCAAAACATTTCAGTCCAAATTTTTGAACTAGAAAGTTGAAACTAAAATTTTCGAATTCAAATTTTTGAAACCAATCAGTTTCACACTGAAATTTTTGAACTAGAAATTTTAAGCTAAAATTTTTCGAAAAAATGGAATCAAAATTTTCGAACCAAAACATTTCAATCCAAATGTTAGAACTAGAAAGTGGAAACTAAAATTTTCGAATTAAAAGTTTCAACCTGTTTTCGAAGTAAAAAATTTTTATAACGAAATTTTCAAATCAAATTTTTGGACCTAAAATTTCAAACCAAAATTGTCGAATTGAAAGTTAAAGTTTAGAACAAAAGAAATAATTCGAAATTTTCAAACAAACTTCTTGAAAATATTTAACCATAGCAGTTTACTGATTTTAAAATTTTAATTGTCTTGAAGAAATATTTGGGACTAAGTTTTGAGAGATGAACCGTTTGGTAAGCCATAGCCAGACCGAGACATTGATATTGCTTGAAATGAAGTTTAATCAAGCTTTATTTCATCAGACAGTACTAACTTACGATCCGTTTCAGTGCATTTTTGTTTCAGATCAACGGCCAGCCATAATCGGACTTTTTTTTTCGTAACATCATGAAAGCACGCCAAGCTTCTTAGAATGGTTACAGCCGCTACGCTACGTAAAATCCTGAATCCCTACCACAGAACAAACATAAACGCATATTTTTTCAAGACCTTGAATCGAACCTGGGACCATTTTTCAAATTTTCAAATTTTCACTTGAACTTTTGTAATAACTGGAAATTAGTGGACTCAAAATTTAATCGAATATTTAAAAACCGTTTATTTGTTAATCGAATAGTTAAAAACCGATAATTTTTTAATCGAATAGTTAAAAACCGGATAACGTTTGGCGGTTAACCGTGAAACAATTCCCTCTTTGCACTCACTGAAAAATTTTGGCTAAAATATTTTGAGATGATTTTAACTAAACCGTCAATGTTATTTAAGATATAAATTACACGAACTAACACCAAGACCAAGAAGGTAACCTTAAAGTATCGTGGTTCTCTCTTATCAAAAAGCTTAAGAGGAGTGCATAGGGATATTATAGTGATCTATATTAGGGTTCTATACTATTATACCAAATGTTTAAATTGGGCGATTTCCAAAATTTAAGGGGTGGGCCAGGGTACCCCTCCCAAATTTTTAAAGGGGTGCACAAATGTACCTATGTCTTATAATAGGGCATAGACTCCTGTATACGCTCATATAACCATATAATGTAATAGGACATCATCGAAGAGAATAAATTAGGCCAAAAGACCAAACACGTGCTTGGGCAATTTCTAAAATTTAAGGGGTGGGCCAAGGTACCATTCCCAAAAATTTCAAGGGATGCACCAATGTACCTATGTCTTATGATAGGGAATAGACCTCTATACATGACCATATAACCATATAAGGTAATAGGTTCTCATCCAAGAGGATAAATAGGATCAAAAAACCAAACACGTGGTACATCATATTGCATATGTTTATATTTTGGCAATTTTGTACCCCTAAAACAGAACGAAGTGAACCACCCAAATTTATCATGATACATATTAGAGTCCAGTAGTATAATACCGAATGCTTAAACTGAAAAAATTCCAAATTTTAAGGGGTGGTCTATGGTACTCCTCCCAAATTTTAAAGGGGTGCACAAATGTACCTATGTCTTATAATAGGAAATGTACATCTGTATACGTCCATATAACTATATAAGGTAATAGGACCTCATCCAAGGTGATAAAATGAGCCAAAATACCAAACACGTGGTTGCAGTAAAATTTGGTAATTTTGTGCCCCTAAAAGGAACGAGGTGGACCACCCAAATTTATAATAATATATATCAGAGCCCTATACTATTATACCAAATGTTTAAATTGGGCAATTTCCAAAATTGAAGGGTGTGGGCCAAAGTACTCCACTCAAATTTTAAAGGGGTGCACAAATATACCCATATCTTATGAAAGATAATGAACCCCTGTATACGCCCATATAACTATATAAGGTAATAGGACCTCATCCAAAAGGATAAATTGGGCCAAAAGACCAAACACGTGGTACAACGTATTGCTTACGTTTATACTTTGGCAATTTTGTACCCCTAAAAGGAAACATGTTTTCCCCTGTTTCGTCCTATCATTTCTCATCACCATCGTTTTCGCTGGGGACGTTAAATTCAACATTTCCTAAACTAGCACCAAGAATCGAACTCTAAACGATTGCAAGGTATCCATGTTCACCCCTGAAACGGAACAAAGTGGATCACAAAGTACTTATCAAATTTAAGGAAATAATTTTAAATACGCCTCCATATAACGTAATAAGGCTCCAAAATCAATAATCATCAAAGGGAACGAGGTCCGATACTCCCCTCCCGCCCCCAACTCCTGATGTAAATCAAGGAGATCTTATGTGTCCTGAGCGACCCCTGCTCCCTGAGTAAACATAAGCAAAATTTCAATAGGTAATGCAATCCCAAACCAAAACATCTCTAACTCATTCGCTATGGTCCATGTGGGTCCCAAAAGTGAAATAGGGTCAGCCCAACGTCAAACAAACACATTAGCTCAAACCAAATACCTCTACTTCATTCGCACCAGTAAGGGACGTGGTGAATCAGTGGTAGAGCGTTCACCTCTGCTGTATGGGGTCCTGGTTCAAACCCCCGAGAAAATAGTTTTGTGGTGGACAACATTATGCTCCATTTTTCTTCCACACTTTCATTCCTTTCTCATCGTCACCGTCCCCTTTAGCATAATAGGCATAATCGTGGGACGTAAAACTAAAGATTTTTCATTTGCACCAGTGTTAGTCCATCTCATCAAAGGGATAACAATCCGAACCGCATGAGCTTCTTCTGGGAATCGAACCCTGGTCTCCCACGTTAAAGACGTATACGCTAACCGGTTAGCCACGGAGGAACTCCGAAGTTTTCGAGTTTCATATTAATACTAATACTAATTTATACTATTACTGGGGTCTACTAATTCATACTGTAATAGATCATCAAGAAAGAGATCAAACCTTGTTTGGTAATTTTATACTCATAAAAGGGAACGAAACAAGCCATCATAAGCTCCAAGCTAAAAATCCCAGTTCAGTGACGTCAAACGAACATATTAGATCGAACCAACTATCTCTAATTCATTCATACCAGTAGAGGTGCGGTGGCTCAGTGGTAGAGCGTTCACCTCTGCTGTATGGGTCTTTAGCCTAACCGGCATAATCGTGGGACGTAAAACTAAAGATTTCATTTGCACAAGTGTTAGTCCATCTTATCAAAGATATAACAATCTCCAAATTTTATGCCATAAAAGGGAACGAAAGCATTCGTAAACCTGTACTATTTCATAACGTAATGAATCATCAAGACCATAATTTTAGTAATTTTAAAGAATCATCATGACCTCTGATCCAATACTCCCAATTCTATTACGTCATAGCAGGGCCAAGGTACCTCTGACTCATTCGTGCCATCGTGCATGGCCCCTGAATAAGCATAAGCAAAATTTCAATAGGTGACGTAATCCCGGGCCAAAGCATCCCTAATTCATTCACTATGGTGCATGGGGACCCAAATTGAATAATCGAGAGTTAGGCCAAGTGGGGCGATTACTACTTCTATGCCAGAACTTACTGTTCAAGAACGAGTGTTAATCTGGTTGAACTCGGTTTTATAATGATTGTCCTAAGTGGTCTTTTTTTTTTCTTTAATAGTGACAAATCAGTCAATCACAAGACGTTAATTTCTAATAAAAATTATTGTAATTATTAAAAACTTGATTTATTTTCGACTATGATTGCTGCCTGACTCAAACGGCCTCATTATTAGTCGTGGTTCAACTCAGACCCTATGTGAAGTTTATACCACAACTTGTACTCATATTTTGGTCCGATATAATTATCATTTTTAATTTATTTCATTCAGATCATTTCTCTACCACACTCATTCCGATAAAGAACGAAGAAATTATTTTCGTGTTCTTGCGTTCATCTACCATTCCTGGCCTAAATGCATTGTTATTTTCTTAAAATACATTTGACTTTGCAGATTGGTGTCTATAATATTAGACATAGCTTAAACTATTTTTTTCTCCCAGCTGTTCATCTAGAGAAATCTTGAATGAAATAAATTAAAAAGAGTAGAATTTAAAAATCATGTTTAATATAGGCTTAGCTTAGATGTATTTACATTATAATAAGATTTATTATTTACTTATTACAAATTTATTTACTAGTCATTTAAACACGTGTACCAAATTTCACAAAATTAAATCCCCACGTTAAGCGGGTTTGCATATCCAGGCTCCTAACTATGAAAACATTTACGCTGAGTCCAACCTCAATCATTTCACGAATTCAACCTGTTTTACGTATGTTATTAGGACATAATATCGATTGTGATTTATTCTAAAAACACTTTTATACATTGCAAGAGCTGTAACGTCCAAATATTTACTGAGAACTCATAGTCGTATCGGAATAAACAAAAGCGAGTATGGAACAGTAAACTGCTTTCACAAAAGGAAAAAGAATATGTGCAAAAGGCGTGCAAAACGGTCGAGTGGTTTGGGTCGATACACTATCAATCACATGTTTGTGAGTTCAAACCCTGTAGCAAGTTGTTTCTTTTTTAAGTGTCTTCCTATTTTCACCCGGAGGCTGAAAATATTTCTTTGAGTAACTCATTGAAAACTTCTTTTGTTTCAAATTCAATTAAAACGGAACATTATATGAATTGCGAATCTTAAATCCATAGCTAAAAAAAAATGAAGTATACTCACTATTCCATTATCCTCTGATTTGTAACGAAAAACTATTTATAAACAGTGGTGACTTCAGAAAATTATCCTCGGGGGAAACTTCAATATGCGGGTGGAGGGCAAACATTGGTAGTCCACATTGAGCGCGATCGAATATATGGTCCTGAAGGCGGAAATTTCTTAGCTCGAGAGGGTCTCAAATTCTCCCTCACATCACGTCCTGAAAGCATCATTGCTTAAAAGCTTTTCGTAACAAATATAATATTACACTTGTTTCTCGTTCTACATTTAGAATTGGTAAAATCATAACTTATAGAGGATTATAATAAAAGCATAAAAATTACAATACCGATCATGTATAAATTATCCTGTAAGTTACCAACTTTGGGTCAGATTAAAACTCAAATATTTGTTTTCGGATTGCACTTAGAAGTAAGTCCTCTCTATATAATCCTGATTGGAAAGCCATGTTTAACACTAATTAATTAATCAATATTTATACGAATATTTTTTTTTATTTTACTATTTTTACTATTCAATATTATATACACTTCATTTCCAAAATCAAAATCTCGAAAATGTATATTGTACGAGTGCAGACTCGCAAATAAATGATTATATATCATATATATTGGTCTCTATTCGAAATTCTATTTAATCGAATCCGACAGGAACACAGACAGAAATATCGAGAACAGGTGACAGAAAAAAGAGAGAAAAACGTTGTACCCGGCGGGGACTCGAAGTAAGTTCGAATGGTTCTTTATAAGCCGAACGCCTTAGACCACTCGGTTATGGTAACAACTAGTGATTGCAGCAAAGGCTTCGAGTAGTAGTTTTTATTACAGAATAACATTTTCTATTGCCTAAAATTTAAACCTAATTTACTTTGATATAATATATATATTAATTTGTTTCATGAACGTTTTCGTTACTTTGATGAATGATGTATGTTGTTGATATAGATTCTATTACACATTCTTTCGTAAATATTATAGAAAGTATCAGGGTTATTTATGATCTTTTTTGGAAATTGACTGGCGCATGCGCAGTACACAGACAGTTCAATTGGAAGGCGAGGAATGAAACGCTTACACACTGTTACAATGTTTCCCTCGCTAGCAGTAGTTCCCAACCGAGGGACGGCGGGACGCACTTCCTCTTCCTGGGGTGGCGTGAAGGATTTACGAAGTCCCTTCGTTGTCTTATATTTCTTGAATGATTATACACAATATCCAGTTACATCTTCTACACATTTGAAAGTGATAAATCGTAGTATAAATAAACCGTCCTCCACATACAGCGATTGTTGCTTTTCCAAGATTATAAACTGAAACACTTTTTATTTCAATAGAATATAAAAGTTTCAATGGGAGGGGTTACAACCCCCTCAACCCCCTTTGTCTTCGATATGTCACCGCCTAAACTGTAACTTTCAAGTTAGAATCTAAAAATGGAGACATGTGACCTACTAAATATATTTTTAGTTAATTATACATTTTCATAAATAAAATATCCACAATTACAATGGCAGTAAATGCTAAGTAATTATTGTAAATCTTTGTACTTTCATTTTCCCTCTTTCTTCTCAACTGAGCTTGAAAAATGTAAAAATGGGAGGTTAAGAACTTCAAATATTACGTATATTCTAGCGTATTACGAAATTATATTTAATAGAATCCGGTAGGATCACAAACAGAAACGTCAAGAAGAGGTAAAATCAAATTGTACTGTGGTGGGATTCGAACTACTCTTGAATGATGCTTCAGAATCTCGAACCGAATGCCTTAGTCCAATCGGCTAATGTGACAAGTTGAAAATATAGTAAGCGTGTTTCATGTTCAATCTTTTGTTACAGTATGAAATTTATTTTGTATTCTCTGAAGTTTAAGCCTATTTTGGCCTGATTAATAGTCTGTTGAAATTGTTTTATGTTTACGGTATTCTTTACTTTGACGAATGATGTTAATATAGGTTCTATTACGTGTTCGTTCATAAATATTACAGCAATTGTCAGGATCATTTATGATCTTTCATGAAAATTGACTGGTGCATGCGCAGTAGAAACAGAAAGATGCACTTTACCGACATTTGTCATACACGCCAGAACGCAAATTTCTAACAGGTTCTCAAAATGCCTCGCTCTAAAGGCTGTGGAGAACTGTCTGTTGCTCTGAGAGGAGAAATCATAGGCCGAGCAAAAATGGGACAAACTGTGCCTCAGATTGCTAGAGATCTGGGATGTGACAAGAAAACGGTCAAGAAATGGGTTCAGCGACATGAAGAAGGTGGTGAATGGTTCAGGTCTCGGTCAAGAAGTGGAAGACCAAAAGTGACAACTTCAGCTCAAGATCAAGCTTTAGTTACAGAAGTAATCAACAGACCTCTATGCCACACGTCAATCCTCTTGGACAAAGCCAGAGAATATAATTGTTCTCACGAAACAATAATAAGAAGATTATTGGGGCTGGTCTACACTGTTCAAGACCCGCTAGAAAGACTCTCCTGACTGAAACTCACAAGGCCAGATGAATGGAATGGACACAGAATAACATAACCAACCTCAGTCATATTGGGACTTAGTCATCTGGACCGACGAGAAGGTTTTCAAGTCTAACCAACAAGGCAGAGTTATATTGTATAGACCGCGCGGAACCAGGTATGCTGAACAAAATATTATCAGAACTTCTTGTTCGGGACGAATATCAGCACACTTTTGGGGATACATGACGGCTGCTGGTCCTGGAGATTTAGTTGCGGTGCCTGAGAGAATGAACAGCAGTGTTTACATTAATATCCTCGAAAATACGTTGTTACCGTCCTTAGAAAGAAACTTCCCCGAACAGGAAGAATATATATTTATGCATGACAACAGTGCTGTTCACACTTCCCGGCAAACACGAGAGTGGCTAAATGAACATCCAGAGTTAATTTGTATTGAGTGGCCCCCTCTATCCCCAGATTTGAACCCAAATGAACATCTGTGGGCCTACATGGTGCAAGAATGGGAAGAGAGACGTGAAGACAGAAACCAAACGTTTCTTCAAAATCATGTTATGGAACTGTGGCAACATTTTCGTGACACACCGTCGTATTGCTCGAGACTTGTATCTAGTATCCCCTCCAGACTTCAAGAAGTTACTGACTCTGGAGGTGACTACACGAAGTACTAGTGTGTTATTTTTTGTGTAAACATTTATTTATTATATTTTTTTCAAGAGCAATACTTTCGTTCTTCATTCTTTTCCTTTGCTTGTTTACTTATTAGTTCGTTAAAACGTAAAGGAAGAGTAGTATATCTTCAAAAAGTATTTGTGAATTTACTTTGAACGTTTCTAAGAATACATTTACTTTTATTCCTTACTCTATATCATGCCCAATATTACTTTCATTTCAGTTAATTAATAACTTTATTTCACATCTCGGATAAAAGTATTATTGTCTTTTTAACGATATTTTTCCTTTTGATTGTGTAATTTCTAGTTGCATTGAATTATCTCAATTCTAATGAATAAATCACATTTTGTTTATTGTCCCTTCCTTAGCTAAGTTCGAATTCGAGAACAATTTGGTGTAATTTACGTTCTTTATTCTTCATATTGTGCAGTAATGACAATATTAATTATTTTTCATGAGTCCAGTTGATTAGTGAGGACTTGGACAAACATTAACCTGGTGATTCTTTACGCAATGACAAGCGTAAAATACATTTTACCTATTCTTTATACTTCATAGCGATGAAACATTCTAACAGTCTGTTAGCGTTTCCTTCCTCGCCTTCCAATTGAACTGTCTGTGTACTGCGCATGCGCCAGGCAATTTCCATGAAAGCACATAAATAACCCTGATACTTTCTATAATATTTACGAAAGAATGTGTAATAGAATCTATATCAACAACATACATCATTCATCAAAGTAACGAAAACGTGTTCATGTAACAAATTAATAGATATATTATATCAAAGTAAACTAGGTTTAAATTTTAGGCAATAGAAAAAATGTTATTCTGTAATAAGAACTACTACTTGAAGCCTTTGCTACAATTACTAGTTGTTACCATAGCCGAGTGGTCTAAGGCGTTCGGCTTATAAAGAACCATTCGAACTTACTTCCAGTCCCCGCCGGGTATAACGTCTTTTTCTCTCTCTTTTTTCACCTGTTCTCGATGTTTCTGTCTGTGTTCTTGTCGGATTCGATCAAATAGAATTTCGAATAGAGACCAATATATATGATAAATAATCATTTATTTGCGAGTCTGCACTCGTACAATATACATTTTCGAGATGTTGATTTTGGAAATGAAGTGTATATAATACTGAACAGTAAAACGAGTAAAATAAAAAAAAAATATTCGTATAAATATTGATTAATTAATTAGTGTTAAACATGGCTTTTCAGTCAGGATTATATAGAGAGGACTTACTTTTAAGTGCAATCCGAAAACAAATATTTGAGTTTTAATCTGACCCAAAGTTGGTAACTTACAGGATAATTTATACATGATCGGTATTGTAATTTTTATGCTTTTATTATAATCCTCTATAAGTTATGATTTTACCAATTCTAAATGTAGAACGAGAAACAAGTGTAATATTATATTTGTTACGAAAAGCTTTTAAGCAATGATGCTTTCAGGACGTGATGTGAGGGAGAATTTGAGACCCTCTCGAGCTAAGAAATTTCCGCCTTCAGGACCATATATTCGATCGCGCTCAATGTGGACTACCAATGTTTGCCCTCCACCCGCATATTGAAGTTTCCCCCGAGGATAATTTTCTGAAGTCACCACTGTTTATAAATAGTTTTTCGTTACAAATCAGAGGATAATGGAGTAGTGAGTATACTTCATTTTTTTTTTTTTTAGCTATGGATTTCAGATTCGCAATTCATATAATGTTCCGTTTTAATCGAATTTGAAACAAAAGAAGTTTTCAATGAGTTACTCAAAGAAATATTTTCAGCCTCCGGGTGAAAATAGGAAGACACTTAAAAAAGAAACAACTTGCTACAGGGTTTGAACACACTAACATGTGATTGATAGTGTATCGACCCAAACCACTCGACCGCTTTGCACGCCTTTTGGACATATTCTTTTTCCTTTTGTGAAAGCAGTTTACTGTTCCATACTCGCTTTTGTTTATTCCGATACGACTATGAGTTCTCAGTAAATATTTGGACGTTACAGCTCTTGCAATGTATAAAAGTGTTTTTAGAATAAATCACAATCGATATTATGTCCTAATAACATACGTAAAACAGGTTGAATTCGTGAAATGATTGAGGTTGGACTCAGCGTAAATGTTTTCATAGTTAGGAGCCTGGATATGCAAACCCGCTTAACGTGGGGATTTAATTTTGTGAAATTTGGTACATGTTCATTCTTCCTAGAAGATAAAGATATATAAAATACCATGTATATATTTTTTTCTTTGATTACATTATGGGGCGTCCTTAGAGTAAACCTCTCCTGGCAACTTCATTATTTAAACAATGATTCTAGGGCGTATTCGATATTTTGTGTCAATGACGAGCTACATCCAAAATAGCAACAAAACCGGTTTTATTATAACATAATGCAATTACATATGGAACTAAAGAAAGTGTAAATATCAGAAGAACTGGAATCTCAAGCACTATAAGACTTCACAAATGTCCTTACCGTAATTCTTATAATCCACCCACGCATCCGCAAATATCAAAAGAATTTATTTAAAGAAAACCTACTACCCACATTTTGAGGGGAAGAACTGTAAAAGCATTTGGAGAATCTTAGAAAACCTTTAATTTTAAAATTTGAGGAGAATACGTTGAACGGTGTGGGTGTAGGCAAACGAACATGTTTACATCGACAAATGGACGAACAAACATTCAAAGTCACTTCTCGATGTATGGGGACCATGAAACGGGTAAATCTGTTGAAATCGGGAATTCGTTCTTTTTTGTTTCGGTCACCATACTTTGTTGGTCATTGCTAGAAAGAAAGAAAAAGAAACAAATGAGGCCAAGATATGACCCCGCATAGGTCAGAATGATATCAATGAACAGCGTAATATACACATATGTAAAATATGAACAATTCAAAACGTTATAAGTATATTCATACATAAAGTATGAACAATTCAAATAAGCAAATCATAAAGGCGGATTCAAAATGCACTTTGAAGTCCGTGTCAAAAGGCAGATGGCGCCACTGGGTCCACTTTACGTGAGGGTTTTTCTGAAATAGCGTATCGAAGTACCCACTTGGCTTGGCTGCCGATAGGTGAAAAGAAGTTACGGTATTTATAGTGTTTTATATATGCATTTTTTTTTAGAAAACCGATTTCGAACTAACTTATCCTGTTACACCAGCATTTTTACGCGGGATTCAAAGCTGTATATTGTATGAACTAAAGTATATAGTAATCACCAAAGTCAAGGATTGTCAATCCACTTTTAGGCGAAGATCTCTGCTATTTTTCTTCACAACCATCAATCTTGCCCACATTTTTACGCGTGATTCAAACGTGTATATCGTATGAACCATCGTATATCGTAATCGTCAAAATCAACGATTGTCAATCCACTGTTGGATGAAGATCTCTGCCCCTTTTTTTATAAGCATGAACCTAGCGCATTATTTTTCATGTGACTCCGAAGTACATCTTGATTTCCACCCGCCATCTTGTACGAGAACGTTTTAGAGGTCTTTTGTTGACTCTTGGCATTCAGTCAGGCATTAGCCTTTGTTCATCGATCATATTTTTACCCCTCGAAAATTTGTAAGATTTCATTGGAAGAATTCAAAGTGGCATATACGTGTATCTATTTTGGAGACATTTTCCCATACTGTTCTATGCTAGAACTTACTGTTCAAGAACGAGTGTTAATCTGGATGAACTCGGTTTTGTAATGATTGTCCTAAGTGGTCTTTTTTTCTTTAATAGTGACAAATCAGTCAACCAGAAGACGTTAATTTCTAATAAAAACTATTGTGATTATTAACAACTTGATTTATTTTCGACTATGATTGCTGCCTGACTCAACCGGCCTCATTATTAGTCGTGGTTCAGCTCAGAACCTATGTGAAATTTATACCACAACTTGTACACATATTTTGGTCCGATATAATTTTTTTTATTTCATTCAGATCATTTCTCTACCACACTCATTCCGATAAAGAACGAAGAAATAATTTTCTTGTTCTTGCGTTCATCTACCATTCCTGGCCTAAATGCATTGTTATTTTCTTAAAATACATTTGACTTTGCAGATTGGTGTCTATAATATTAGACATAGCTTAAACTATTTTTTTCTCCCAGCTGTTCATCTAGAGAAATCTTGAATGTAATAAATTAAAAAGAGGAGAATTTAAAAATCATGTTTAATATAGGCTTGGCTTAGGTGTGTTTACACTGTAATAAAATTTATTATTTACTACTTACAAATTTATTTACTAGTCATTTAAACACGTGTACATGTTCATTCTTTTAGAAGATAAAGATATATAAAATATCATGTATATATATTTTTTTCTTTGATTACATTATGGAGCGTCCTTAGAGTAAAAATGAACGGTACAACATTGGCGACTACTCTCGACAAAGCCAAGGTGCGGACAAACAAATTTTAACCTGTCGACTATAGTCGACATTCGCATGTTAAGGAAATTTTCTTTCTGTCAACAAAAGTCGACTTCCTCTGTGAAAGGGTTAAACAATAATTCTTGGGTGTATTCGATATTTTGTGTCGGTGACGAGCTACATCCAAAATAGCAACAAAACCGGTTTTATTATAACATAATGCAATTACATATGGAACTAAAGAAAGTGTAAATATCAGAAGAACTGGAATCTCAAGCACTATAAGACTTCACAAATGTCCTTACCGTAATTCTTATAATCCACCCACGCATCCGCAAATATCAAAAGAATTTATTTAAAGAAAACCTACTACCCACATTTTGAGGGGAAGAACTGTAAAAGCATTTGGAGAATCTTAGAAAACCCTTAATTTTAAAATTTGAGGAGGATACGTTGAACGGTGTGGATGTAGGCAAACGAACATGTTTACATCGACAAATGGACGAACAAACATTCAAAGTCACTTCTCGATGTATGGGGACCATGAAACCGGTAAATCTGTTGAAATATGGAATTCGTTGTTTTTTGTTTCGGTCACCATACTTTGTTGGTCATTGCTAGAAATAAAGAAAAAGAAAGAAATGAGGCCACACTTTGACCCCGCATAGGTCAGAATGGTATCAATGAACAGCGTAATATACACATATGTAAAATATGAACAATTCAAAACGTTATAAGTATATTCATACATAAAGTATGAACAATTCAAATAAGCAAATCATAAAGGCGGATTCAAAATGCACTTTGAGGTCCGTGACAAAAGGCAGATGGCGCCATTGGGTACACTTTACGTGAGGGTTTTTCTGAAATAGCGTATCGAAGTACCCACTTTTTTTAATTACTTTTTATTTACATTATCTTCGAGTTACAGTGAGAAAGTTACATAATTTACAATTGTAATTACTTGCACAGAAAAATGTGTATAAGGAAAACCGTTACATTATAATTACACAGAGTGACCATAGAAGAGATAATGAAGGTAATTGGCAAATCATGTTTTCTTCCTTGGTGGGGGAAATTTACCATATTTTAGACACAGGAAGTCCTTGTACGTGTGATGTGCTTGAGGAGAACGAGGAGACAGAATATATTCAATGGTGTTTGCACTAAGCCAAACGACAGAATGATGTTTCTGTTGTGGAAAGTGTTTAAAAGCAGGTAACGTAAGTATTTCAACAGTGATACAGTCAGAGCTAATTTTACACAGATATTGAATCATTTCACAATACATTTTCCAAACTGGTTTTGATCTGTTGCAAAGCGTGAGACGATGTTCCAACGTATCCACTTTTCCGCAGAGATCACATCGATTGTCGTCTGTAATCTGTAGATGATGTCGTTTTCCCTTAGTGTCTATGATGTTGTTAACAACCCTGTACCATAACGAACGAGCTGAGGTTGATAGAAAATTCAAGGAAATGTTCCTCCATATCTGCGTCCAATTCGTATTAGGTAAGTTGAAAGTTATGCGATGACAATGGCTGTTTTGTTGTTGTAATAGCAACGTATACAGAAGTTTGACACTTTTAGGGATATGTTGGGTGCCACTGGCAGACAAGTAAAAGTAAGTACATATAACGTCCGTAAAATACCAAAAGTCGGGAGGAATGAGAGGCAAACACACAGGTAATGTTCCATCATTGGTATCAACTAGAGATGAAAGTAATGTACTGCTGAGTTGGTCTCCAATACCTTGTATATTTTGGAATCCTCTGTAGTAGAATAAAGCTTTTATTTTACTTTCAACATGTATCAAGTTCAGTCCTCCTGCATGATAGGGCAAACAGGTAGCTGGATAGCGCACTCGAAAAATCATACCTGCCCACAAAAACCAGTTACCGATGCTTGTAAATTTGTGAATATAAAGTTTAGGCATAGGCAAAATTTGACATATGTACCACAGCTTAGAAAAGGCATAAGTGTTCACAAAATACACACGAGATATCAACGAAAGTTGACGATATTGGTGCTGATGTAAAACAGATCTGACCCTCAAGAAAACATCTTCAAAATTTTTAGAAATGCTCTCATGCAAGTTGCAGGAAAAATAAATGCCCAATACTTTGAGAACTGGCACCACTTTCGGGAAATGGTCATATGAATTTGTAGAACCATTCCCTAAGGGCATGAGTTTAGTTTTCGCTCGATTAAGAAGTGCGCCTGAATGATCACAGTACTTTTGAACACAATCTTCAACTAGTTCTAAATCCTGTGGGTCCCGAAGAAATACAGTTACGTCATCAGCAAAACTACACACTTTGACAGAAACAGTGCAGATATGAAGACCCTGGATACGTTGATTGATGCTGTATAGTAAAGGACATATGGAAATTATGAAGAGACTCATACTTAATGGACAGCCTTGCCTGACACTACGTTTTATGGCAATAGGAGTGGTCAGAAACCCGTTGACTTTTAGTTTTGACTGTGCAGCATCATACAAAACTCGAATCCAACGGACAAATAAGTCGTCTACTCCCATATGGTGCAACAAAGACCACAAATAATTGTGATTTACACGATCAAATGCCTGGTTGAAATCTAAGGCAAGCAAGGCATGACTAGTATTGTGAGACTGGTAATTCGCAATAACATCACGCAGAGTTTGTAGCACGTGGTAAATTTTCTTATCACCTCCTCGGGCATACTGAAATGGTCCAGCAAGAATTTCAATAAATGGAAGGAGTCTATTGTTCACACAACGAGCAAGTAATTTGTAATCGCAATTGAGAAGAGTTATGGGTCGATAGTGAGTAACATTTGTAGGATGTGCTTGTTTGGGTATAAACACTGTAACACCAGGAGTACGATACAGTTTCTGTGGATTGTCGCTGAAATATTCGTTAACTAGAGAAGTTAGTAACTCACCAACGAAGGGAAAAAAAATTAATATACCATTCTGCAGGTATTCCATCTAGTCCTGGAGATTTTCCTTTAGGAGCTGCCATGACTGCTTGTTGTACATCTTCAATAGTAAATGGGAGCACTAGAAATTGTCGTGCTGTATCATCAAGAACACGAGACGGTGGTGTGAAAGATTCCTCAGGCATTGTATTAACTTCAGAAAGACCATAAAGGTTCTGGTAATACAACAAAAATGCACTTTTAATGGAGGCAAGATCTTCATGAAGTTGCCCTTCCTCATCACGAATGTGATGGATCCATTTTCCTTGGCCTCGTTTCATTTCACGAAGTACATGATATAATGATGGTTCTTCATCAGCATCTACTAAGGGAACCTTACTTCTAATCTTGAGTCCACCTACACGTCGGCGATTCAAATTTAAAAGCAATGCTTGATAACGTTTAACCTGAGGTAACATGGACAAATCAGAAACAGCAGCACATCGAGCTTCTCGTAAGCATCTGTTATAAAAGTAAAGCAATTTGTGAAGATCGCGAGACTTTGCGGAGGAGTACCAACGGCAGAAACTCGCAAATCGTGGTTTGAAGTAAGTATGCCACCACTCTGTAACAGTGGGAAAATATTTCCTCTGCCTAAGCCAGTATTGCCATTTTGATTGAAATTCAGCACAAAAGTGTTCGTCTTCCAATAACGATATATTTAACTGCCAGTAACCTCTACCTCGTTCAACAGTTAGATTATTTAAAGAAAAAGTTACAACATAAGCAGAGTGATCAGAAAAGGAAGTATGCACAATTTCAACTTGTTTAATACACGGCACCATTGGTGGGGAGACATATATACGGTCAAGGCGTGATGCACTTTGATACGATAGGTACGTATAATCACGAGCCTGTGGCCTCAGACATATCCATGTATCTTGTAAATGAAGTCCAGTCACTAATTCCTGGAGAGCATGACTGAAATTAAAGCCTGGGGTTTGATCTTCAGGCCGTAAAACGCAATTATAATCCCCTGCCATAATTAACCTATCAACATTAGGTCCTAGTGTAAGAGCTACATCCTGGGAAAAGAAGGCATTTCGATCGGTTCGAGCATGTGAGCCACTCGGAGCATAAAGGTTGACAAGATTGATATCTCCTAGTTTACCACTTAGTATGCGACCAGACGGGTGACACACAGGAGAAGAGAAACGAGTGGAAGATCTGAAAGCAATTGCTGTACCTGTACCACTATTGTTAAAATTATTTTCGACTATGTATGATGGACTTAGATTCAGGTCCGGTACACCAACTTCTTGGAAAAAAGCAAGATCAATTCCTTCACTTCGTAGAAAATCACAGAGTGCAAATTTCTTGACGGGGCTTTGTAAATTGTTAATATTAATTGTAGCTAGTTTAAGCAACATCACATTGGCAAATACACACAAAGACCAATAAAAAATAAAGTTCTTGAAATAAAATAGCAAAAATAGCATAGCAACTAACATAGGAAGTAATTAAACAAAATTTAGAACATATAAATAGCATAGAGTAAACTTGACCTAATTAATTAAAAAAGAAACTAACATAGCTGAACCCAGTGTAAACTTAACCCAATAAAAATACAACTTACAAGAGAAAGAATTACAGCATAGCAGCACCTCCTTTAGACATCTAGAAATATTTACGTCAGTTTCAGACTTTTTGAACAACTTTTGACTCAATTCGTTCCTTTTTGTACGTTTGCGACGAGTACGGGTTTCTTCGGTAATTGCACTTAAGTCTGTGATAGGAGAATCAACCTGTATGTCACTAGACTGAGTAGACATGGTGTGATCAGTTGCATTGTTATCAGGCAAGTCATTCCGCTCTTGGGAACCAGGGAAACTGCAAACCTTACCATCACTTTCTGTAGAATACAACTTATCAGAAGAAACTTCTTGCTCACTAGGTATAGTCGCCATGTCATGTGCAGAATGAGATGGAGGGACTTCCGTTGAAATGTGTACCTGTGGTACGGGAGATAACGGTAGCTGAGGATCATGATCACATTTAACTGGCTCCTCAGTAAGAATACCATTAGATGTATTTATTTGAACTCCTGACGAAAGAGAATTCGTATTGTTTGTCTCACACACGGAACTTGATAGTACTGGAAAATTATTTTCGTCAAAGGTAGGCATACTGGGGTCAGGTGGGCAAGAAACTATATTTGATGCCTTCTTCCTGTTGCGAGATGGAACTGGAATGCTATCAAATTTAGGCATAAGAGTAGCTGAAGGATCACTAGTTTTAATTGTAGGAGCCACTTTTCCAGCATAACTGTTAGGATCACTGGGTACGCGAAGAGGACAATTGGAGTACATATGTGCACCATTACACCTGAGACAGGTCCGTATCTGATTAGGGTAGGTTACACAAAACTTTTGCCCTTGAATAACTACAAAAGATGGAATAGGTTTTTTAACTTCCATACGTATTAGCTTACGTCCCGTTCGTATTGGGTACACATGTTCGACAGAATACATTTCATCAGAGATGTTAGATATGACACCATAGTCACTAAGTACTTTACGAATGTCTGAATCTGCAAGTTCCATTGGAGTACATAACAACTTAACAGTCACAATTTGAACATCAGCCCACGAAACTGGGATTGTGTGTTTTCCATTTGTATCACTATAATACACAGTTCCATCAGAATTACGCAAAACATTTTCACATAAATCTTCCGTACGAAGTTTCACAAACAAAAATTTACGATAAACGTCCATTTCTATGCTTAATACATCATCAACAGAAAATCGGAAATTATCACTGAGCCACTGATGCAAGGTCAAGCTACTTGGTCGCTCCGAAACACCACCAAAATCATATTTTAAGGTATTTACCCTTTTTAACGACATGATGTATTCAACTAAATCAGTCACGAAGACAAACACAAGAAAAGAAAAAAAAAGACAGCAAACTTGATTGCTAAGGAAAGCAACGCTGAAGGTAAACACGTCAAGGCTTCTAGCACAGAGCGAAGACACGTCTATACACTTCAACAACCAAACACAGTATACCCCACTTGGCTTGGCTGCCGATAGGTGAAAAGAAGTTACGGTATTTATAGTGCTTTTATATATGCATTTTTTTTTAGAAAACCGATTTCGAACTAACTTATCCTGTTACATCAGCATCTTTACGCGGGATTCAAAGCTGTATATTGTATGAACCATCGTATATCGTAATCATCAAAATCAACGATTGTCAATCCACTGTTGGATGAAGATCTCTGCCACTTTTCTTTATAACCATCAATCTTCCACATTATTTTTCATGTGACTCCGAAGTGCATCTTGATTTCCACCCGCCATCTTGTACGAGAACGTTTTGGAGGTCTTTTGTTGACTCTTGGCATTCAGTCAGGCATTAGCCTTTGTTCATCGATTATACTTTTACCCCTCGAATATTTGTAAGATTTCATTGGAAGAATTCAAAGTGGCATATACGTGTATCTATTTTGGAGACTTTTGCCTATACTGTTCTATGCTAGAACTTACTGTTCAAGAACGAGTGTTAATCTGAATGAACTCGGTTTTATAATGACTTTCCTAAGTGGTCTTGTATTTTCTCTAATAGTGACAAATCAGTTGACCCCAAGACGTTAATTTCTAATAAAAACTATTGTGATTATTAACAACTTGATTTATTTTCGACTATGATTGCTGCCTGACTCAACTGGCCTCATTATTAGTCGTGGTTCAGCTCAGACCCTATGTGAAATTTATACCACAACTTGTACTCATATTTTGGTCCGATATATTTTTTTTTTTAATTTCATTCAGATCATTTCTCTACCACACTCATTCCGATAAAGAACGAAGAAATAATTTTCTTGTTCTTGCGTTCATCTACCATTCCTGGCCTAAATGCATTGTTATTTTCTTAAAATACATTTGACTTTGCAGATTGGTGTCTATAATATTAGGCATAGCTTAAACTATTTTTTTCTCCCAGCTGTTCATCTAGAGAAATCTTGAATGAAATAAATTAAAAAGAGTAGAATTTAAAAATCATGTTTAATATAGGCTTGGCTTAGGTGTATTTACATTAAAATAAAATTTATTATTTACTACTTACAAATTTATTTACTAGTCATTTAAACACGTGTACATGTCCATTCTTTTAGAAGATAAAGATATATAAAATACCATGTATATATTTTTTTCTTTGATTACATTATGGAGCGTCCTTAGAGTAAACCTCTCCTGGCAACTTCATTATTTAAACAATTATTCTTGGGCGTATTCGATATTTTGTGTCGGTGACGAGCTACATCCAAAATAGCAACAAAACTGGTTTTATTATAACATAATGCAATTACATATGGAACTAAAGAAAGTGTAAATATCAGAAGAACTGGAATCTCAAGCACTATAAGCCTTCACAAATGTCCTTACCGTAATTCGTATAATCCACCCACGCAACCGCAAATATCAAAAGAATTTATTTAAAGAAAACCTACTACCCACATTTTGAGGGGAAGAACTGTAAAAGCGTTTGGACAATCTTAGAAAACCCTTAATTTTAAAATTTGAGGAGGATACGTTGAACGGTGTGGATGTAGGCAAACGAACATGTTTACATCGACAAATGGACGAACAAACATTCAAAAATCACTTTTCATTGTATGGGGACCATGAAACCGGTAAATGTGTTGAAATCTCGAATTCGTTCTTTTTTTTCGGTCACCATACTTTGTTGGTCATTCCTAGAAAGAAAGAAAAAGAAACAAATGAGTCCAAGATTTGACCCCGCATAGGACAGAATGATTTCCATGAACAGCGTAATATACAAATGTGTAAAATATGAACAATTCAAAACGTTAGAACAGCGTTTCCCAACCGGTGTGCCACGAGGAAATCGAAACAAATTATTAATTCGATGGGAACCAAATTGCAAGATATAGGGAAAATATATATTTGTATTTCACATTATTATGAACCTCTACCATAAATCTACAATTTTAAGTTTCATACTGTGTTACTTTTCTGTACATTCTTAATGTTGAAAAATTTATTTTTGATTGTCATGACCATTATTGTTTCTTTATTGCTGCATACTATCTCGTAACATGAAATTTTAACTTATAATTCAATAAATTCAACAAAACAAACATACATACAAATTACCTATACTGGAGTTTTAAAAGTATAGGAGATTTGTTTATTTATTCGCTATTTAGTGATATTCCCTTTCATTTAAATGTTAGTTACAGTTTTCGAAAGAGAAAATATACTTTTAAAAAACCGAGTCCTATATTTCATTGCAATTGTTTTTTTTTATTTTAAAATTAGAATGAAAAATAAGCATAATGATTGACCACGGAGGAAAATCAGTAATCGAGCTTTCTTCTCTGTATATATATATATATATATATATATATATATATATATATATATATATATATATATATAATATGGGTGTGCCGCGAGAATTGAAGTTACACCTGTAGTGTGCCGCAAGTTGAAAAAGGTTGGGAAACGCTGCGTTAGAAGTATATTCATACATAAAATATGAACAATTCAAATAAGCAAATCATAAAGGCGGATACAAAATACACTTTGAAGTCCGTGACAAAAGGCAGATGGCGCCACTGGGTCCACTTTACGTGAGGGCTTTTCTGGAATAGCGTATCGAAGTACCCACTTGGCTTGGCTACCGATAGGCGAAAAGAAGTTACGGTATTTATAATGCTTTTATATATGCATTTTTCTTAGAAAACCGATTTCGAACTAACTTCTCCCGTTTCACCAGCATTTTTACGCGGGATTCAAAGCTGTATACTGTATGAACTAAAGTATATAGTAATCATCAAAGTCAAGGATTGTCAATCCACTGTTAGGTGAAGTTCTCTGCTATTTTTCTTCACAACCATCAATCTTGCCCACTTTTTACGCGTGACTCAAACGTGTATATCGTATGAACCATCGTATATCGTAAGCATCAAAATCAACGATTGTCAATCCACTGTTGGATGAAGATCTCTGCCACTTTACCAGTCATTTAAACACGTGTACATGTTCATTCTTTTAGAAGATAAAGATATATAAAATATCATGTATATATATTTTTTCTTTGATTACATTATGGAGCGTCCTTAGAGTAAACCGCTCCTGGTAACTTCTTTGTTTAACCCTTTCACTGTGGAGGGGGCCGCGGTGGCTCAGTGGTAGAGCGTTCACCTCTGGTGCTTGGGGTCCCGGGTTCGATCCCAGCCTCCGCCAAGTGAACTTTGTGGTGGACAAACACCGTGTGCGTGGGTTTTCTCGGGGTTCTCCCGTTTCCTCCCACATTCTTCATTCCACCATTTTCATTCATTACTCATCATCACCGTCTCCTTTAGCCTCACCGGCATACCCGTGGGACGTAAAACTCAAAGATTTCATTTCATTTTTCCTTTCACTGTGGAAGGCGACAGAAAGAAACTTACCCTAACCTGCGAATGTCGATTATAGTCGACGTGTTAAAATGTGTCTGTATCTTGGATTTGTTTTAGTTAACTATGGTCGCCAAAGGTTTTCTGTGTGATTTCTATTGTTTATCGAAAGCAATGGAACACACAAAAATGAACGGTACAACATTGGCGACTACTCTCGACAAAGCCAAGGTGCGGACAAACAAATTTTAACCTGTCGACTATAGTCGACATTCGCATGTTAAGGAAATTTTCTTTCTGTCGACAAAAGTCGACTTCCTCTGTGAAAGGGTTAAACAATAATTCTTGGGTGTATTCGATATTTTGTGTCGGTGACGAGCTACATCCAAAATAGCAACAAAACCGGTTTTATTATAACATAATGCAATTACATATGGAACTAAAGAAAGTGTAAATATCAGAAGAACTGGAATCTCAAGCACTATAAGACTTCACAAATGTCCTTACCGTAATTCTTATAATCCACCCACGCATCCGCAAATATCAAAAGAATTTATTTAAAGAAAACCTACTACCCACATTTTGAGGGGAAGAACTGTAAAAGCATTTGGAGAATCTTAGAAAACCCTTAATTTTAAAATTTGAGGAGAATACGTTGAACGGTGTGGGTGTAGGCAAACGAACATGTTTACATCGACAAATGGACGAACAAACATTCAAAGTCACTTCTCGATGTATGGGGACCATGAAACGGGTAAATCTGTTGAAATCGGGAATTCGTTCTTTTTTGTTTCGGTCACCATACTTTGTTGGTCATTGCTAGAAAGAAAGAAAAAGAAACAAATGAGGCCAAGATTTGACCCCGCATAGGTCAGAATGATATCAATGAACAGCGTAATATACACATATGTAAAATATGAACAATTCAAAACGTTATAAGTATATTCATACATAAAATATGAACAATTCAAATAAGCAAATCATAAAGGCGGATTCAAAATGCACTTTGAAGTCCGTGTCAAAAGGCAGATGGCGCCACTGGGTCCACTTTACGTGAGGGTTTTTCTGAAATAGCGTATCGAAGTATCCACTTGGCTTGGCTGCCGATAGGTGAAAAGAAGTTACGGTATTTATAGTGCTTTTATATATGCATTTTTTTAGAAAACCGATTTCGAACTAACTTATCCTGTTACACCAGCATTTTTACGCGGGATTCAAAGCTGTATATTGTATGAACTAAAGTATATAGTAATCACCAATGTCAAGGATTGTCAATCCACTGTTAGGTGAAGATCTCTGCTATTTTTCTTCACAACCATCAATCTTGCCCACATTTTTACGCGTGATTCAAACGTGTATATCGTATGATCCATCGTATATCGTAATCATCAAAATCAACGATTGTCAATCCACTGTTGGATGAGGATCTCTGCCACTTTTCTTTATAGCCATCAACCTAGCGCATTATTTTTCATGTGACTCCGAAGTATGATCTGTCAGGAAAGTAAATGTACACCTATTTTTTGAGTCTGGCATTCCTGCGCTCCATCCGTGGAGAGTATGAGAATTAAATCAATCAAATGTTTACTGAGGGGCAAAAAGAAAAGCTTAATCTGAATAAGACATTGCAGAGGGGCACAAGCTGTGAATACTGATAGTGCATAATGTAAATAAAGAACGACACCGAAAGAGAAAGCCAGAAACAGCTGATAAGCTTAGAAAAAAGAGTAAAAATTGTTGAAGTGGGAACATAAAACACAAATACAAAAATACGCCGACCGCTTAACGTTCACCATGCCGTGATCTTGGTGTAGTAGTTAAGGTGTTGGCTTATAAGTGCAAAGGTCGCCGGTTCGAATCTTAAGTGAGGACGTTTTTAAAAATTTTGGTTAATAATACATGCAACTCATGAGAGATGGTAAAAGAGGTCGTATTTAGTTTTTCGTAGCAATTATTATTGGTAATGTTTAGTATTGTTAATACTTTTTGTCTTTGCGTATTGCTTCTATTCTTTTCTTCATTTCGAAAGAGAAGAATATCCGAACAAATGTCACCAAAATTCCTCATATTTTGAATGTAAACGCCATTTGCAATTAGTGAAGAATAAAATTGAACGTTCCGATGTAGCTGCAAAAAGAAAAAAGAAAAAGATGGAAGTCGACCATACTCATGGTTATTAAAAATACAATTTCTACATGCCTTACACCTCCCGACCACGTTTCTACGTTAGCAAGTAAGAGGTTTGTGTTTAGGTTAGGCTGGTCAATACGTTTTGCAAAGGGGCCCGGTTTAGCTCTGACGCACCACAGGTGCGAGAAGGGAGAAAAACACTTTTTCTCTCTCCCTCTGTGTGTCTATTTATCTATCTATTTGTATATATATAACGCTATTTGTGAATGCCATAACCACACTAATTTTCAGCGGATTGAGACGAAACTTGGCACAAACATTAATTGTTGAAATATCTTGATGAGTTCGTTAACCAGAATAATCAGATGAAAATGTTCAAAATGGCGGCCCTTCAAACTCTTAAAAAGTTCCAAGGGAACCAAATTTCGCCCATAAATAGGTATTCAGAAAGTTTGAATAAATTTTCCTCTTATACTGAAATATTTGTGTGCAGAAACTTATTGAAATATTGGACCTGATTAATCGCCTAAAGAAGATTCACGCCCTTTCGCTACGGTCAGGCTTTTTAATTTTTTTTTTTTTTTTTTTTTGCAGGAGGGGGTTATTTTCCTATCGGAACAAGATGATTGTTAGTGATGATATGAAATTACACATTGAAAGTGAAGTAACTTGTGAAACGTGTTATATGAAAGAATAATATATTAAATGTGCTTTCCTCTAACACAGAGAACTGTAAATCATGTATTTCGAGTTCGGGAGCCTGAATCGTGAGGAGTGTTATTTGATTTGCTTTTTAGTAACACATTGCATTGCAAATAAAGGTAGGCAACATTAGTGGTAAGTAAAATAATAATAATAATAATAATAATAATAATAATAATAATAATAATAATAATAATAATAATAATAATAATAATAATAATAATAATAATAATAGGTGTTGTTTGTGGCAAGGTAATATCTTAATCAATTCTTCAAACGTAATAATTGTAACGCCATATCTCCCTTACAAACAAAATATTAGCAATTTATATCGAGAGAACGAGAAACTGTAGAGCGATGGGAGCAACGTTGGACAGTATGCACTCATAGTACTCAGAAAAGTAAGCGATTTCAATGCAAAAGAAACGAAGAGTCATTGTCATGGGTAATCATGGGGCCACGGCAGAGCCCCCTTTAGGCAAAGTGTCAATAACTTATATCGAGAGGTGATACTGGAATGGGACCAACTTTGGACACCGTGGATCCATAAAGCGCATCGAAAAAATAGGGGGGGGGGGGCGCCAGCCAGCCTTACTTATTTCCATATAATAATATAAAATTATATTGTCGAAATACACACACGAGTTAGCTACTAATATTTCATATTATTATCATTATTGTTATCGACAGCGTCTTTTCATTACGTGTGCGTGTTTGGCATGAAGCCAAAGAGAAGATCCATCATTCGTAGAAAGAATAATAGTCAGTTACTTTAACTGTGAACGACAGCGAAAAATACGAAGAGTGGACTACCTGTAGCGTAAAGAAGAAATATTTTCTCTCAAATGGATAAAAAACCAAGCCGAGATTGATTCGAACTCGCATGGACGGCGCGAAAAGCCAGTGCTTTGTCCACTTTTTTTTTTTTTTCACTGACTCACCGAACGTGTTTAAGTAACTTACTTATTGCTAATTTTACTTGCTTCACTCGTTTAACTTGCTTTTTCTAATCTATATTATAAAAGAGAACGCACAAATCCTTTGTTAGCTCATCACGCTAATACGGCTGAACCAATTTCTTTTATTTTTGGGGGGTTATTAGGATTTGGACCCTAGATGGTTTTTATCATATCACTTTAATTTTTAATTACCAGTGTCTTGAGATAATTGACCATTCAAGTGTCCATACGTACAAATCCTTTGTTATTAGTTCATCATAGGTAAAAATAAACGTATTTATATGCAACCCGCATGACCGTGTCACTCGGCGGGTTAACATAAATGACAGGCGCTATAATTTTAACATTTACTGCAATTTGAAAGCGAAAAAGTAAAAATTATCTAAGTAACAAAGTTTATTGCGTTCCGGGGTGACCGCAGCGAAGCGGGGTGAACGCTGGTATCACTCGGCGGGTTAACATAAATGACAGGCGCTATAATGTTAACATTTAATGCAATTTGAAAGCGAAAAAGTAAAAATTATCTAAGTAACAAAGTTTATTGCGTTCCGGGGTGACCGCAGCGAAGCGGGCTGAACGCTGCTAGTAACTTATAACTACAGGGACACGAACACAGAAACATCGAGAACAGTTAAAAATGAAAGATGCTCTCCCGCCGGGAATCGAACCCGGGACTCCACACACCAAAGGCGCACGTGCTAGCGACTAGACCAGCGGGAAGGGCACCGCTCTCTCCCTGTGTCGTTAGGGATTACGACCACTGTATTGCCAGCTATCACTTCTGTGGGTTGTATTCTATGATCACATGTTTCTTCTTTGCTGGAAGAGTAAAACCTACATTATATGTAATACATGAGGTATTTAGACCTACATGCTCTTCATATAATGTAATAAAAGGGTCATGCTGGGAATGAGAAAAAGAACATTCCTTGGACAAAACGGAAACTATAGGCATCAGAAATATTTATCTACGAAGCATGCGCAGTAGTATATTTCAGAATAGTTTCTGTTTTGTTCAGTAAACGAAGAAAGGGGTATTAAAAAGCAAATATGTCGCGTCAACGAGATCGACCAGATTTGACAGGGGCGAAAGCAGATGTATAGTAATACAACAACTTCGCTCAGTTGATACGAGCCGAGCCGGTTGATATCACTACCCGAGTTGGTCTTCTGCTTGGCCTCAAGAATTCGACCGTGCAGGTCTCAGCCTTAATTTTAAGAACTACAGTATATACTTATATTGGTGATTACGACATTTGAGGCTGTCTCGTAATAATAATTAAAAAAAACTGTTGTCTTCTCGTTATCTAGACGAGACGAGATACACTAAAATTGCCCCACGAGAGGCACCAAAATTACGAGAGGAGACGCACCCTTGCCGTGAGCAACACTAAAAGTATTCCACATTACTGCCTACATTTCTCATGGCTTTCGGTCTCCAGTCTAATCAGGCCATTATTTCAAAACGAGTTAAAATGAGCTGAACGAGCGAGAGAGCCATTATAAAACTCGACTCAACTCGAAACTCGACCTCGAAAACAGCGCCTTGGCTTGGAACTCAACTCAAGAAAAATACCTTTGACTCGACTCGGTTTGAACTCGAGTCGAGTCGAATTTTGGCTCGACTCTTGCTCATTCCTATTCGTATTTGTATTTTGTTTTCACTTCAACAATTTCTACTCTTTTTTTTCTTCGTTTACCTATTGTTTCTGGATTTCTCTGTCGGTGTCGTCCTTTATTAACACCATACACTATTCTTATTCCCAGCTTGTGACCCGCTTCAATGTCTTATTCAGTTTAGGCTTTTCTCCTTACATTGACTTCACATGTGATTGATTTAATTCTCACTTTCCGCGCACGACCGATGAAAATGTTTTGTTATTATTATTATTATTATTATTATTATTATTATTATTATTATTATTATTATTATTATTATTATTATTATTATTATTATTATTATTATACTATTGAACTTGCACGGCGAAATTACTGTATAATACGATATCATTTCAGTAATTTTATTCCATTGTATGTTATTTAATTTATTAGTGGGCACTAAATTGTCTCCAGATCATTGAATAAATTAACTACGGCATGCACTTTGGTGGAAATATCATTACATGAACATGTTTGGAACGAACCAATAATCTTATTGTAATGATATTTCCACCAAAGTGCATGCCGTAGTTAATTTATTCGTTGATCTGGAGACAATTTAGTGCCCATTAATAAACTAAATAACATACAATGGAGTAAAATTACAGAAATGATATCGTATTATACAGTAATTTCGCCGTGCAAGTTCAATAGTATAATAATAATAATAATAATAATAATAATAATAATAATAATAATAATAATAATAATAATAATAATAATAAAAATAATGATAATAATAAAAATAAGAATTTTTCATCGGTCCTGCGCGGAAAGTGAGAATTAAATCAATCACATATGTAGTCAAGGTAAGGAGAAAAGCCTAAACTGAATAAGACATTGAAGCGGGACACAAGCTGGGAATAAGAATAGTGCACGGTGTAAATAAAGGACGACACCGAAAGAGAAATCCAGAAACAGCAGGTAAAAGGAGAAAAAAGAGTGGACATTGTTGAAGTGGAAACATAAAATACAAACACGAATAGGGATGAGCACAAGTCGAGCCAAAATTCAATTCGACTCGAGTACAATTTGAGTCGAGTCAAAGGTAATTTGCTTGAATTGAGTTCCGAGCCAAGTCGCTGTTTTCGAGGTGAGTTGAGTTTGATAATGGCTCGCTCGCTCGTTCAGCTCGTTTTAACTCGTTTTGAAATATTGGCCTGATCAGACTGGAAAGCAAAAGCCATAAGAAATGTAAGCAGTAATGTGGAATACTTTTAGTGTTGCTCACGACAGAGGTGCGTCTCATCTCGTAATTTTAGTGCATCTCGTGGGGCAATTTTAGTGTATCTCGTCTCGTCTAGATAACGAGAAGACAAGAGTTTCTTTTTATTATTATTACGAGACAGCCTCAAATGTCGTAATCACCAATGTAAGTATATCCTGTAGTTCTTAAAATCAAGGCTGAGATCTGCACGGTCGAATTCTTGAGGCCAAGCAGAATACGAACTCGGGTAGTGATATCAACCGGCTCGGCTCGTATCAACTGAGCGAACAGCTCGAGTCGGCTCGGTTGGGATGAGCCGATGACCCGAGCCGGCTTAGTTGGAACAAGCCATCGACTCAGCTCAATTGAGCCGATGGCTCGAGCTTTCTCGGTTGGGATGGGTCACCTACTCGGCTCATGTGAACCGGTTCGAGCCAGCTAAGTTGAAACTAGTTCATCAGCACGTTTCGACTCAGCTCAACTAAGCCGATGGCTCAAATCGGCTCGGTTGGGTGAGCTGTTAGCTCGGCTCACTTCTCGATTCGGTTCGATATTGAATGAGCTGTAAGCCGAGCCGCTCGAGCCGTTGAGAAGCCCAAACCCGGTCCCAGCTGTTTTGAATATGTTTGGCTGAAGCCTATAACTTTTAACAATTTTTTGCTCGAGCCCGAATACTTGCCCCTTCGGAACTCAAACCCAGAACGTGACCCATGTCCTTGCCTCCTGAAGACTTCCAGACGACCGAGATCGACAGTCAATTAGCTTTTACTATTCAGATACAAACCGTATATCTTTTAAAGATTATACATGGTGTTGATATAATAATAATAATAATAATAATAATAATAATAATAATAATAATAATAATAATAATAATAATAATAATAATAATAAAAGTTTTAAACTAGTCCTGAAATTTGGCAAAACTTACTTAAAAGTAGAGATTTCGAGGAAAGGGTTCCGTACCTTCAAGACACACCTCTGCAACTACCAACATTTTAAACTAGAACCTTTCATTGAAGTTTCATGTAGAAAGTATGTTTTGAGGAAAATAACTGTAATAAATATAACTGAATATCACGCGACAGTAAGGCATATAATAAACTAATTTTTAGAATATGCAGAGGTAAATATAAAAGCTTTGCTACAAAAATACCTACACAGAGCATAATTCAATGAGCTCTGAAATACAATGTAACGAAATAGCCTATGAGATTCAGTCTACAAAGCAATTGTTACTTAAAGAATGGACATACACTATTTCGAGAATCGAGACAAGACGGGAAATGTTTACGATACTTTTCGTCTCGTCTCGATTCTCATCTCCAAAGAGAGACGAAAATTTTGATTTAGCCCTGACCCGTCTCGAATGCAAAATGTTAATTCTCATGTTATTTCATTTGTTTTAGAAACGAGATGAGAAACTCCTCTTCTCGTGAGCAACATTAAACCAAACCGAAATATTCTTTCCAAATGTCACGTTTCTGCTTGTAATGGTATAACCTGAGCGATAATTTAGCTTCTAGCTTTTAATCTTCTACGAGATAATGATAATTATTATTATTACTATTATTATTCCTGAAGATTTGATAGTTCAAGTATTGAAACATCCGAGTATTCAAATACCTGAATATAATAAAACGTATGTTATCGCTGATCAATCGCCATCAAAAATTCTAAAGTAAAAAAAAAAAAAATTGCAACGTGCATTCGCAGAAGCACCTTGACCACTGAACCGCGATCGCTACGCGGTAAACGATTCGTCTTTAGTCTGGTTACGTTAGGTTTCTTTGTCTCCGCTTCCAAACTTGTATGTTATATTTTTCGATTCAAAATGTCTTTCGTATTTCTTTTATGAAGTCCGCAAAGTTTACATTAATAACTTGAGTTTTTCTTAAACCACTGGTTCACAAGTTCGTTCTTTCTCCACACGAAACTACAAATATGACAGATTGAATTCTCATACTCCCCATTTCTTTCAAAGCAGTCGCCATTACCTGGTCAAAGACTTATTTCCGTCACGATTCATATTAACCAAAATAAATTCATTTTTCGGAAGCGGAACTTTCACTTTCCGGATTTCGCAAAATTATGGAATTCAGTTAAATTCCGGAATTCAGAAGAATTTCGGAACTCGGAAAGAATCCGGAATTTAGAAAATTCCGGAATTGAGAAAAACTCCGACTTTCGAAAAAATCCGGATTTCCCGAATTCCGGAATGTTAACGAAATGAGAAATTTCTAAATTCCGGATTTTTCCGAATTCCGAAATTATTACAAAATTGGAATTTTCCGAATTCCGGAATTTGTCCGGCTTTACTTTCGGGAGTCCGAAAACTAATAATTCCGGAACGGGCTATCCCTAGTTTATACACAACCTTTCAGAACACTAAGCTAGTAGCTGTCTACAAACAAACAAGTAATGCAAAGCATGTTGTATCCTGCAATACGTCATGTATTAAAATCCGACAGCAGTTTCCGTATTAAAATCCGACAGCATGACTCTTTTATTACATTATATGAAGAGCATGTAGGTCTAAATACCTCATGTATTACATATAATGTAGGTTTTACTCTTCCAGCAAAGAAGAAACATGAGATCATAGTATACAACCCACAGAAGTGATAGCTGGCAATACAGTGGTCGTAATCCCTAACGACACAGGGAGTGAGCGTTGCCATCCCCGCTGGTCTAGAGGCTAGCACGTGAGTCTTGGGTGTACGGAGTCCTGGGTTCGATTCCCGGCGGGGGAGCATCTATCATTTTTAACTGTTCTCGATGTTTCTGTGTTCGTGTCCCTGTCGTTATAGGTTATTAGAAAAAGCAAGTTAAACGAGTGAAGCAAGTAAAATTAGCAATAAGTAAGTTACTGAAACGCGTTCGGTGAGTCAGTTATAAAAATAGTGGACAAAGTACTGGCTTTTCGCGCCGACCATGCGAGTTCGAATCAATCTCGGCTTGATTTTTTATCCATTTGAGAGAAAGTATTGTTTCTTTGGGCTACA
The DNA here is from genome assembly GCF_964235325.1 of Thermobia domestica. Taxonomy (NCBI): domain Eukaryota; kingdom Metazoa; phylum Arthropoda; class Insecta; order Zygentoma; family Lepismatidae; genus Thermobia; species Thermobia domestica. Next base: position 258,392,071 of record NC_137459.1, on the reverse strand, counting down.
GGATGGATTTTCTCTTTGGTATCATGTCAAACATGCTCACGTAATGAAAAGACGCTGTAGATAATAATAATAATAATAATAATAATAATAATAATAATAATAATAATAATAATAATAATAATAATAATAATAATAATAATAATATGAAATATTAGTAGCTAACTCGTGTGTGTATTTCGACAATATAATTTTATATTATTATGTGGAAATATGTAAGGCTGGCTGGCGCCCGCCTCCCTAATTTTTTCGATGCGCCTTATGGGTCCACGGTGTCCAACGTTGGTCCCATCCCAGTATCACCTCCTGTTTTCTCGATATAAGCTATCGACATTTTGTCTAAAGAGGGCTCTGCCGTGGCTCCATGACTACCCATGACAATGACTCTTCGTTCATTTTGCATTGAAATCGCTTACTTTTCTGAGTACTATGAGTGCATACTGTCACACGTTGGTCCCATCGCTCTACAGTTTCCCGTTCTCTCGATATAAATTGATAATATTTTGTTTCTAAGGGAGATATGGCGTTACAATCATTACGTTTGAAGAAGAACTGAGGAAGATATTGCCTTGCCACAAACAACACTTATTATTATTATTATTATTATTATTATTATTATTATTATTATTATTATTATTATTATTATTATTATTATTATTATTATTATTTTACTTACCACTAATGTTGCCTACCTTTATTTGCAATACAATGTGTTACTAAAAAGCAAATCAAATAACACTCCTCACGATTCAGGATCCCGAAATCGAAATACATGATTTACACTTCTCTGTGTTAGAGGAAAGCACATTTATTATATTATCCTTTCAAATAACACGTTACACAAGTTACTTCACTTTCAATGTGTAATTTCATATCATCACTAACAATCATCTTGTTCCGATAGGAAAATAACCCCCTCCTGAAAAAAAAAAAAAACTGATCGTAGCGAAAGGGCGTGAACCTTCTTTAGGCGATTAATCGGGTCCAATATTTCAATAAGTTTCTGCACACAAATATTTCAGTAAAAGAGGAAAATTTATTCAAACTTTTTGAATACTTATTTATGGGCGAAATTTGGTTCCCTTGGAACTTTTTAAGAGTTTGAAGGGCCACCATTTTGAACATTTTCATCTGATTATTCTGGTTAACGAACTCATCAAGATATTTCAACAATTAATGTTTGTGCCAAGTTTCGTCTCAATCCGCTGAAAATTAGTGTGGTTATGGCATTCACAAATAGCGTTATATATATATACAGATAGATAAATAGACACACAGAGGGAGAGAGAAAAAGTGTTTTTCTCCCTTCTCGCACCTGTGGTGCGTCAGAGCTAAACCGGGCACCTTTGCAAAACGTATTGACGAGCCTAACCTCAACACAAGCCTCTTACTTGCTAACGTAGAAACGTGGTCGGGAGGTGTAAGGCATGTAGAAATTGTATTTTTAATAACCATGAGTATGGTCGACTTCCATCTTTTTCTTTTTACTTTTTGCAGCTACATCGGAACGTTCAATTTTTTTCTTCACTAATTGCAAATGGCGTTTATATTCAAAATATGAGGAATTTTGGTGGCATTTGTTCGGATATTCTTCTCTTTCGAAATGAAGACAAGAACAAAAGCAATACGCAAAGACAAAAAGTATTATCAGTACTAAACATTGCAATAATAATTGCTACGAAAAACTAAATACGACCTCTTTTACCATCTCTCATGAGTTGTATGTATTATTAACAAAAATTTTTAAAAATGTCCTTGCCGAGGATTCGAACTTGCGTCCTGTGCATTTGTAAGCCAGCACCTTAACAACTGCACCAAGCTCATGGCATTTTTTTTAACAACTTTTTTATTAACTAATAGTTTTGGATACATACGATCATTAATACAACTGCAGAACAATATAAAAATATACAGCTAATAATGCACAATGTAACTCAAGGAAAGAAAAAAACTGCTTATGGAGCATAGATACAAGTTGTATCATACATTTTGTGCGTTTTTTTAAAGAACTTATGTAGCATATACACAAGTTTTACAAATGACTAAAAACTCATTGGAATAACAAAGGAGTACAAATTAATTACGCATATATGGTATTGTCGAGAAAACGAGCAAAAGTACAAGTTTTCATAATGGAGCTCATTTTGTCATAATTAGTTTGAAGATATTCAATATAAAACGAAGAATTACCTGCAGTTTCCACTGAGAGTACATACGTAATTGTTTGCGCTATAAGCCAGGTAACAGCATTGTGTTTCGTTTTGGGATACAAAGAATATTCCGGTCGTAACAGGAGATTGACCTCGATTGAGCGACGAGGTTGGCGCATAATAAGACCCAAAAATCGCTGCAATTGGTACCAGATTTGTTTGCTGTTCACACAAGTTGTTAATCTATGACTCAAGGAATCAGCATCACCGCAGAAAGAACATATTATATCAGCACTAAACCCACATTTGTTTCGTTTTACTTTCGTATCTACAATGTCATTCACTACTATGTACCAAAAGGATTTATTTTCTGCTGTTAAATATTTTGAGTGTATATTACGAAATATTATATTCCAATTATATTCTGGTTCTCTTTCTATTAATTTGCATGGTGATAGCTGTTGTATGTGGTGCATGTACCATTGTTTACTTGTTAAAGTCAAAACATCGGGAGTTCGATGACATTGATAGATATAGGCACACACTACATTAGTTAGGTAAGAGCAACTGGAGGGGAGGGAAGCGATCGCCAACGGCAGTGTTGGATCGATCGTATCCAATAAATATCGCAGCAAGTGTCTAGTGGGAGAGGGTACATCTTCAACTAAGGCAGTCAAGTTACGTCTTATAAACAAACTCTCAGCCTTGAACTGCACATGAGTCATGTTAATGCCTCCGTTCGCTACCGATAAACAGATGTCATTATAGCGAACACGAAACACACAATTGTTCCACAAAAACCAACCACAAACACTTTGTAGTTTTTTGCCTGCTGTAGAAGGCAGGGCAAAGACGTTAGCAACATACCACAGTTTACTCAAAATATAAACGTTGAGAAGTCGAGCACGAGACAATAAACATAGTGACCTACATTTATGCAAGAAACTTAAATGCCTGATTTTATTAATGACAAGGTCATAATTATATTTTACTGTTTCAACAAGATTACTCATAAATGATATTCCTAGTATTTAATCCTCGATTGAAATGCAATGTCCTGAATTTTACTAAACTCCTCAGAATTATATATTATAAGACCGGTTGATTTTTTTCTATTCAAGAGAGCTCCAGACACTTGTTGATAATTAGCAACACTTTGCATTAAAAGGTTATAGTCATGAACAGAATGCAGGAAAACATTGACATCATCAGCATATCCACACACACGTAGAGGACGTGCAATAACATCAAAACCCTGAATCTTGCGGTTTACATCATACAAGAAGGGTGCAATAGCCAAGGTAAATAATTGTAAGCTTATAGGATCTCCTTGTCGAATACTACGAACTACTTTGATGGGAAGGGTAAGATGACCATTAATATTTAATTTAGTCGCAGCGTCTTTATAGAAGAATTTAAACCAGTGTATAATGCGAGCATTAAAACCAAAACCAGTCAAAACTCTCCACAAATAGGAATGCTCAATGTTATCAAATGCATTCTGAAAATCTAAATTAACAATAGCTGCGGTAATCTCACAATCTTGACATACTGTAATACAATCTCTAACATTCATTAGAATCTGATATATATTCTTACCCTTAACTGCAGCATATTGCAAATCACCCAGCAACTTATTCATATATGGAGCTAATCTAGAAGCCAAACAACGACTAATAATTTTAACATCAGTATTTAAAAGGGAAATAGGTCTGAAATGTTCAACCATTGTTGGTTGAGGCACTTTGGGTATAAAAATAGTGACAGCAGGATTGGGTCGACAGATATGTTCGGAAGCAAAAAACCAAGCATTGACCACATCAGTAAGTGTCTGACCTATGACGGGCCAAAGTTTTTGATACAATATACCCGATATTCCATCTTGTCCCGGCGATTTTCCTGGCTTTGCAGCAAATGTTGCCAACTTTACTTCTTCAAGTGTAAAGGGCGCCGTCAAAGACATATTATCATCATCTGTTATGACGTTAGGAATAACTTCAAAAATAAAATTCTCAACATCCAGTCCTCGTGATTCACCAAAAAGTTTTAAATAATGATCATAAAATACCTTTTGAATTGCAAAAACATTCTTGCAGGGATCTCCATCCGGAGTAAGAATCGTCTTGATCAGGTGGCGCTTGCCACGCCGGTTTTCTTGCAAAACGTGAGTAAGAGAACACTGTTCAGTTACATCAAACATAAGAGCCTTACTCCTAAATTTTACACCTTGAACTTGAATCCTATGAAAATCTAAGAGTTTTGCTTTATATTTTTTAACAAGGGGCAACAATGTTCTGTCGGAAAGAGCATCTCGTTGAGCCTCTAATAAACATCCGTAATAAAAATTATACAATTTCAGGCGATCACGAGAGCGTTCACCAGAGTACCATTTACAGAAGCGTATTAGGTTAGGTTTAAAATAGGTAGTCCACCATATGAGGATATTTGGGTACCGTTTTGCTTGCTGTCTCCAATAGTCCCATTTACTCTGAAACAATGTAAGAAATTCCTCATCTGTTAATAGTGTTTCATTCATATGATAGTAATCACGTCCACGCACAATTTTATCGCATGGAATCTTAACTTTCATCACTAAAGACAGATGATCACTAAAACAAACAGGATAACGGTATATATCAAAAAGCTGAGATTTAAGAGATTCCGTCAAATAGAATCTATCGATTCTCGAGGCACTATTCTGGCGAATCAGGGTGTACCCCAACAGATCACTGTTCCTTAGTTGCCACGCATCATACAAGGGATAATGAGAGATGAGTTCATCAAGGGAAGCACAATAATTAAACCCTGGGTCCATATCTGCTCTATTCAATACGCAATTCATATCACCCCCCAAAATGACATTGTCTGAGGCACAACTAAACGATGTCGCAACATCAGTCGCAAAAAATGTGTTGCGCGCACCACGATTATGACTTCCAGATGGGGAATACACATTGATCATAGTCATTCCAAACAAATCACCTCGTATAATTCTACCACTGGGGTGACATTGTACATTCGTAAACGGTAACCCATCTTTAACCAGAATCGCAGTACCAAGACGATTATACGTTGAATTGTTATAAATGTGATATGAATCATGTACATTCACCACTTCCGGACCTACCTCTTGCAGAAAAGCCACCTCAATTTCAGATTTCAACAAAAAATCAGACAGAGCATGATACTGTGTGGGTAAAGATATTCCATTTAGATTAATACTAGCAATGGTAAGAACAATTGCCATGAAAAGGTAGGGAAGGAGACAGACTTGATAGTACATGATGAGATGCGTAGTTACGAAGTGGGAGGACTGACTCGGAAACACACTAGGAAACATGTCACACACACAAGAATCACTAGGTGACAGTGACACCAGAAAGTGGAGACTCTACAGATCCAGAAGCACTGTCTTCTACCGAAGTTGTTGCAACAAGCTGCAATTGTTTGGAAACATTAGCACTAGTTATCCTGTACAAAGCATCACTAGCTGGTTTATCAGGTTTTCTAGCAGATGAAGAAACTTTACCGTCTTTCACTGTTTTCCGTCTCTTCTTATCTTGAGAGGATCACTCTTTAGAACTACTTTGCGAGGGAACTGAGGCTAAAACGAAGGTATGATTATAAGATGAAATGGATTTCTCACTCTCAGATGGACCACTGTCAATAGTAATAGGAACATCTGCCACATCACTTATATCGTCAGAAACACAGTCAGCAGCGTCAGCAATAGAAACCGCTCTAGGTATCGAGTCGGATACACTAATTATAACTGGAGATGAAACAGAACCTATTGCGGGAGGCAAAGAAACCTCGACAGGTGGCTGATTATCCGAAGTATGCTCAAGTACTGGATTAGATCTGCATTCAGAAGTAGCCGAAGCTACCGCTGGAACATTAGCAGTGTCAGCATTCACTATCTCCGCACAAGAAGGTGACACAACTTTATCACTGTCACTAGTTAATGGGGGAAAATCCTTGTCACTAAAAGACGAAGGTAATGAAACAACAGGTTGTACACTCGTAACTGAATTAAGTGTCCGGACTAGGTTAACTTCGGTTGAAGATTGCACTATAGGTTTAGAGTTTACATTACGTCTATCACATTGGTCATATCGATGTTGAGGGCTATTACAAGCAAAACAGGTACGTTCCTGACCAAAATAAGATACTAAGTATCGTTGACCTTGGATTTCAATAGACGATGGAATTGCCTTATCTAACTGTATGTACACCAGTTTCCTCCCAGTACGCACTCGGTATCGATGACTACTATCATAAAACTCGTCCTTGATAGTTTTGACACTACCATATGGTGTCAACACTTTTAATATTTCTTCATCGTCCAATTCACTTGGCACTAAAGATAATTTAACTAAAGTAACAGGCTTATCTGCAACTTCCACACTCACTTCATACACTCCATTTTCATCAGTACATCGTAATCCAGTACTATTATCTCGAATTATCTGTTCACACAAAAGCTGGGATATTAACTTAACGAACACACAACGTCGGTAATTGTCTAATTCAATACCCACAACTTGGTCATTGCTTAACTTGAAATTGCCAATATGAATTCATGTATTCTATAAGTAATTGGGCGAGTAGGCACATTACTAAAGTTTACACGCAAAGTATTAACTCGTTTCACTGCCATTTAGACGATCAGAAGAATTCTAACTTGAAGTATGAAGGTATGCCGTATAAACAAGCAACAGCGCATTCCGCAGGTCTGCTCACCACCGCAGCTACAACACGACTATATGGCATGGTGAACGTTTAGTTGTCGGCGTATTTTTGTATTTGTGTTTTTTTGTTCCCACTTCGACAATTTTTACTCTTTTTTTCTAAGTTTAACAGTTGTGTCTGGCTTTCTCTTTCGGTGTGGTCCTTTATTTACACTATGCACTATTCGTATTCACAGCTTGTGCTCCTCTGCAATGTCTTATTCAGATTAAGCTTTTCTTTTTGCCCCTCAGTAAATATTTGATTGATTTAATTCTCATACTCTCCACGGATGGAGCGCAGGAATGCCAGACTCGAAAAATAGGTGTACATTTACTTTCCTGACAGATCATACATCTTGATTTCCACCCGCCATCTTGTACGAGAACGTTTTAGAGGTCTTTTGTTGACTCTTGGCATTCAGTCAGGCATTAGCCTTTGTTCATCGATTATACTTTTACCCCTAGAAAATTTGTAAGATTTCATTGGAAGAATTCAAAGTGGCATACACGTGTATCTATTTTGGAGACATTTTCCCATACTGTTCTATGCTAGCTAGAACTTACTGTTCAAGAACGAGTGTTAATCTGTAGGAACTCGGTTTTGTAATGATTGTCCTATGTGTTTTTTTCTTTAATAGTGACAAATCAGTCAACCAGAAGACGTTAATTTCTAATAAATAATATTGTGATTATTAACAACTTGATTTATTTTCGACTATGATTGCTGCCTGACTCAACCGGCCTCATTATTAGTCGTGGTTCAGCTCAGACCCTATGTGAAATTTATACCACAACTTGTACTCATATTTTGGTCCGATATAAATTTTTTAAAAATTTCATTCAGATCATTTCTCTACCACACTCATTCCGATAAAGAACGAAAAAATAATTTTCTTGTTCTTGCGTTCATCTACCATTCTTGGCCTAAATGCATTGTTATTTTCTTAAAATACATTTGACTTTGCTGTTCATCTAGAGATATCTTGAATGAAATAAATTAAAAAGAGTAGAATTTAAAAATCATGTTTAATATAGGCTTGGCTTAGGTGTGTTTACATTATAATAAAAATTATTATTTACTACTTACAAATTTATTTACTAGTCATTTAAACACGTGTACATGTTCATTCTTTTAGAAGATAAAGATATATAAAATATCATGTATATATATTTTTTCTTTGATTACATTATTTAGCGTCCTTAGAGTAAACCGCTCCTGGTAACTTCTTTATTTAACCCTTTCACTGTGGAAGGCGACAGAAAGAAACTTACCCTAACCTGCGAATGTCGATTATAGTCGACGTGTTAAAATTTGTCTGTATCTTGGATTTGTTTTAGTTAACTATGGTCACCAAAGGTTTTCTCTGTGATTTCTATTGTTTATCGAAAGCAATAGAAGACACAAAAATGAACGGTACAACATTGGCGACTACTCTCGACAAAGCCAAGGTGCGGACAAACAAATTTTAACCTGTCGACTATAGTCGACATTCGCATGTTAAGGAAATTTTCTTTCTGTCGACAAAAGTCGACTTCCTCTGTGAAAGGGTTAAACAATAATTCTTGGGTGTATTCGATATTTTGTGTCGGTGACGAGCTACATCCAAAATAGCAACAAAACCGGTTTTATTATAACATAATGCAATTACATATGGAACTAAAGAAAGTGTAAATAACAGAAGAACTGGAATCTCAAGCACTATAAGACTTCACAAATGTCCTTACCGTAATTCTTATAATCCACCCACGCATCCGCAAATATCAAAAGAATTTATTTAAAGAAAACCTACTACCCACATTTTGATGGGAAGAACTGTAAAAGCATTTGGAGAATCTTAGAAAACCCTTAATTTTAAAATTTGAGGAGGATACGTTGAACGGTGTGGATGTAGGCAAACGAACATGTTTACATCGACAAATGGACGAACAAACATTCAAAGTCACTTCTCGATGTATGGGGACCATGAAACGGGTAAATCTGTTGAAATCGGGAATTCGTTCTTTTTTGTTTCGGTCACCATACTTTGTTGGTCATTGCTAGAAAGAAAGAAAAAGAAACAAATGAGGCCAAGATTTGACCCCGCATAGGTCAGAATGTTATCAATGAACAGCGTAATATACACATATGTAAAATATGAACAATTCAAAACGTTATAAGTATATTCATACATAAAATATGAACAATTCAAATAAGCAAATCATAAAGGCGGATTCAAAATGCACTTTGAAGTCCGTGTCAAAAGGCAGATGGCGCCACTGGGTCCACTTTACGTGAGGGTTTTTCTGAAATAGCGTATCGAAGTACCCACTTGGCTTGGCTGCCGATAGGTGAAAAGAAGTTACGGTATTTATAGTGCTTTTATATATGCATTTTTTTAGAAAACCGATTTCGAACTAACTTATCCTGTTACACCAGCATTTTTACGCGGGAATCAAAGCTGTATATTGTATGAACTAAAGTATATAGTAATCACCAAAGTCAAGGATTGTCAATCCACTGTTAGGTGAAGATCTCTGCTCTTTTTCTTCACAACCATCAATCTTCCCCACATTTTTACGCGTGATTCAAACGTGTATATCGTATGATCCATCGTATATCGTAATCATCAAAATCAACGATTGTCAATCCACTGTTGGATGAGGATCTCTGCCACTTTTCTTTATAACCATCAACCTTGCGCATTATTTTTCATGTGACTCCGAAGCACATCTTGATTTCCACACGCCATCTTGTACGAGAACGTTTTAGAGGTCTTTTGTTGACTCTTGGCATTCAGTCAGGCATTAACCTTTGTTCATCGATTATACTTTTACCCCTCGAAAATTTGTAAGATTTCATTGGAAGAATTCAAAGTGGCATACACGTGTATCTATTTTGGAGACATTTTCCCATACTGTTCTATGCTAGCTAGAACTTACTGTTCAAGAACGAGTGTTAATCTGTAGGAACTCGGTTTTGTAATGATTGTCCTATGTGGTCTTTTTTTTTCTTTAATAGTGACAAATCAGTCAACCAGAAGACGTTAATTTCTAATAAATACTATTGTGATTATTAACAACTTGATTTATTTTCGACTATGATTGCTGCCTGACTCAACCGGCCTCATTATTAGTCGTGGTTCAGCTCAGACCCTATGTGAAATTTATACCACACTTGTACTCATATTTTGGTCCGATATAATTTTTTTTTTAATTTCATTCAGATCATTTCTCTACCACACTCATTCCGATAAAGAACGAAGAAATAATTTTCTTGTTTTTGCGTTCATCTACCATTCCTGGCCTAAATGCATTGTTATTTTCTTAAAATACATTTGACTTTGCAGATTGGTGTCTATAATATTAGACATAGCTTAAACTATTTTTTTCTCCCAGCTGTTCATCTAGAGAAATCTTGAATGAAATAAATTAAAAAGAGTAGAATTTAAAAATCATGTTTAATATAGGCTTGGCTCAGGTGTGTTTACATTATAATAAAAAGTATTATTTACTACTTACAAATTTATTTACTAGTCATTTAAACACGTGTACATGTTCATTCTTTTAGAAGATAAAGATATATAAAATATCATGTATATATATTTTTTCTTTGATTACATTATTTAGCGTCCTTAGAGTAAACCGCTCCTGGTAACTTGTTTATTTAACCCTTTCACTGTGGAAGGCGACAGAAAGAAACTTACCCTAACCTGCGAATGTCGATTATAGTCGACGAGTTAAAATTTGTCTCTATCTTGGATTTGTTTTAGTTAACTATGGTCGCCAAAGGTTTTCTGTGTGATTTCTATTGTTTATCGAAAGCAATAGAAGACACAAAAATGAACGGTACAACATTGGCGACTACTCTCGACAAAGCCAAGGTGCGGACAAACAAATTTTAACCTGTCGACTATAGTCGACATTCGCATGTTAAGGAAATTTTCTTTCTGTCGACGAAAGTCGACTTCCTCTGTGAAAGGGTTAAACAATAATTCTTGGGTGTATTCGATATTTTGTGTCCGTGACGAGCTACATCCAAAATAGCAACAAAACCGGTTTTATTATAACATAATGCAATTACATATGGAACTAAAGAAAGTGTAAATATCAGAAGAACTGGAATCTCAAGCACTATAAGACTTCACAAATGTCCTTACCGTAATTCTTATAATCCACCCACGCATCCGCAAATATCAAAAGAATTTATTTAAAGAAAACCTACTACCCACATTTTGAGGGGAAGAACTGTAAAAGCATTTGGAGAATCTTAGAAAACCCTTAATTTTAAAATTTGAGGAGGATACGTTGAACGGTGTGGATGTAGGCAAACGAACATGTTTACATCGACAAATGGACGAACAAACATTCAAAGTCACTTCTCGATGTATGGGGACCATGAAACCGGTAAATCTGTTGAAATATGGAATTCGTTCTTTTTGTTTCGGTCACCATACTTTGTTGGTCATTGCTAGAAATAAAGAAAAAGAAAGAAATGAGGCCACACTTTGACCCCGCATAGGTCAGAATGTTATCAATGAACAGCGTAATATACACATATGTAAAATATGAACAATTCAAAACGTTATAAGTATATTCATACATAAAGTATGAACAATTCAAATAAGCAAATCATAAAGGCGGATTCAAAATGCACTTTGAAGTCCGTGACAAAAGGCAGATGGCGCCACTGGGTCCACTTTACGTGAGGGTTTTTCTGAAATAGCGTATCGAAGTACCCACTTGGCTTGGCTGCCGATAGGTGAAAAGAAGTTACGGTATTTATAGTGCTTTTATATATGCATTTTTTTAGAAAACCGATTTCGAACTAACTTATTCTGTTACATCAGCATCTTTACGCGGGATTCAAAGCTGTATATTGTATGAACTAAAGGGTTTGGGTACAAAACCTCGCGGCCAGAACCTCGCGGCGACAACCTCGCGGACCAAAACCTCGCCTGGCCAAAACCTCGCCTCCCAAAACCTCGCGGCCCAAAATCTCGCCAGGCCGAAACCTCGCCTGGCCAAAACCTCGCCGCCCAAAACCTCGCGGGACAAAATCTCTCCGGGCCAAAACCCCGCCTGGCCAAAACCTCGCCGCCCAAAACGTCGCGGGCCAAAATCTCGCGGGGCGAAAACCTCGCCTGGCCAAAACCTCGCCACCCAAAACCTCGCGGGCCAAAATCTCGCCGGGCCAAAACCTCGCGCCCCAAAATATCGCCATACCCAAAATCTCGCCTGACCAAAATGTAAATGTTCCAACAGATGATAAGAATGACGGTATAAAAGACGCTGTTTCAGAAGAAGTATCACGGGTATTTGACCAAGTCCCGCGATACCATGTGAAAATTCTATTTCTGTATTAGAGGATTTCAATGTGAAGGTAGGGCGACAGGATGTTTTTAAACTGGTTATAGGGAAAGAAAGTCTGCATAAGGAAAGTAATGACAACTAACGAGGTTAGTTTCGTGAACTTTGGAACATCCAAAAACTTAAAATGTTAACAAAAATCTAATAATATTTATGAAAATATGAAACAATATATGAGTTTTTACGACGTCCCTTGATTATGTCCTATAGGTTAAAGGAGACGTAGATGACCAGGATGAAAAAAATGATCGAATAAAGAAAGTGGGAGGAAACGGGAATAACCCGAGAAAGCCCACGCACACGATGTTTTGTATATTATTATTATTATTATTATTATTATTATTATTATTATTATTATTATTATTATTATTATTATTTGTAACGTGGAATTGCATATTAGGAAACACATTGGGTAAATTTTAAAGAAAAGTTTCATTCGCGGCGAGGTTTTGGCACGGCGAGATTTTGGGCGGCGAGGTTTTGGCCCGGCGAGATTTTGTCCCGCGAGGTTTTGGGCGGCGAGGTTTTTGCCACGCGAGGTTTTGGGCGGCGAGGTTTTGGCCCGGCGAGATTTTGTCCCGCGAGGTTTTGGCCACGCGAGGTTTTGGCTCGGCGAGATTTTGTCCCGCGAGGTTTTGGGCGGCGAGGTTTTGGCCACGCGAGGTTTTGGCCCGGCGAGATTTTGTCCCGCGAGGTTTTGGCCGGCGAGATTTTCGGCGGCGATGTTTCGGCCGCCAGATTTTGTCCGTATACCGAACTAAAGTATATAGTAATCATCTAAGTCAAGGATTGTCAATCCACTGTTAGGTGAAGATCTCTGCTATTTTTCTCCACAACCATCAATCTTGCCCACATTTTTACGCGTGATTCAAACGTGTATATCGTATGACCCATCGTATATCATAATCATCAAAATCAACGATTGTCAATCCACTGTTGGATGAAGATCTCTGCCACTTTTCTTTATAACCATCAATCTTCCGCAATATTTTTCATGTAACTCCGAAGTGCATCTTGATTTCCACCCGCCATCTTGTACGAGAACGTTTTGGAGGTCTTTCGTTGACTCTTGGCATTCAGTCAGGCATTAGCCTTAGTTCATCGATTATACTTTTACCCCTCGAATATTTGTAAGATTTAATTGGAAGAATTCAAAGTGGCATATACGTTTATCTATTTTCGAGACTTTTGCCTATACTGTTCTATGCTAGAACTTACTGTTCAAGAACGAGTGTTAATCTGAATGAACTCGGTTTTATAATGACTTTCCTAAGTGGTCTTTTTTTTTCTCTAATAGTGACAAATCAGTCAACCCCAAGACGTTAATTTCTAATAAAAACTATTGTGATTATTAACAACTTGATTTATTTTCGACTATGATTGCTGCCTGACTCAACCGGCCTCATTATTAGTTGTGGTTCAGCTCAGACCCTATGTGAAATTTATACCATAACTTGTACTCATATTTTGGTCCGATATAATTTTTTTTAAAATTTCATTCAGATCATTTCTCTACCACACTCATTCCGATAAAGAACGAAGAAATAATTTTCTTGTTCTTGCGTTCATCTACCATTCCTGGCCTAAATGCATTGTTATTTTCTTAAAATACATTTGACTTTGCTGTTCATCTAGAGAAATCTTGAATGAAATAAATTAAAAAGAGTAGAATTTAAAAATCATGTTTAATATAGGCTTGGCTTAGGTGTGTTTACATTATAATAAAAATTATTATTTACTACTTACAAATTTATTTACTAGTCATTTAAACACGTGTACATGTTCATTCTTTTAGAAGATAAAGATATATAAAATATCATGTATATATATTTTTTCTTTGATTACATTATTTAGCGTCCTTAGAGTAAACCGCTCCTGGTAACTTCTCTATTTAACCCTTTCACTGTGGAAGGCGACAGAAAGAAACTTACCCTAACCTGCGAATGTCGATTATAGTCGACGTGTTAAAATTTGTCTCTATCTTGGATTTGTTTTAGTTAACTATGGTCACCAAAGGTTTTCTGTGTGATTTCTATTGTTTATCGAAAGCAATAGAAGACACAAAAATGAACGGTACAACATTGGCGACTGCTCTCGACAAAGCCAAGGTGCGGACAAACAAATTTTAACCTGTCGACTATAGTCGACATTCGCATGTTAAGGAAATTTTCTTTCTGTCGACAAAAGTCGACTTCCTCTGTGAAAGGGTTAAACGATAATTCTTGGGTGTATTCGATATTTTGTGTCCGTGACGAGCTACATCCAAAATAGCAACAAAACCGGTTTTATTATAACATAATGCAATTACATATGGAACTAAATAAAGTGTAAATATCAGAAGAACTGGAATCTCAAGCACTATAAGACTTCACAAATGTCCTTACCGTAATTCTTATAATCCACCCACGCATCCGCAAATATCAAAAGAATTTATTTAAAGAAAACCTACTACCCACATTTTGAGGGGAAGAACTGTAAAAGCATTTGGAGAATCTTAGAAAACCCTTAATTTTAAAATTTGAGGAGGATACGTTGAACGGTGTGGATGTAGGCAAACGAACATGTTTACATCAACAAATGGACGAACAAACATTCAAAGTCACTTCTCGATGTATGGGGACCATGAAACGGGTAAATCTGTTGAAATCGGGAATTCGTTCTTTTTTGTTTCGGTCACCATACTTTGTTGGTCATTGCTAGAAAGAAAGAAAAAGAAACAAATGAGGCCAAGATTTGACCCCGCATAGGTCAGAATGATATCAATGAACAGCGTAATATACACATATGTAAAATATGAACAATTCAAAACGTTATAAGTATATTCATACATAAAATATGAACAATTCAAATAAGCAAATCATAAAGGCGGATTCAAAATGCACTTTGAAGTCCGTGTCAAAAGGCAGATGGAGCCACTGGGTCCACTTTACGTGAGGGTTTTTCTGAAATAGCGTATCGAAGTACCCACTTGGCTTGGCTGCCGATAGGTGAAAAGAAGTTACGGTATTTATAGTGCTTTTATATATGCATTTTTTTAGAAAACCGATTTCGAACTAACTTATCCTGTTACACCAGCATTTTTACGCGGGATTCAAAGCTGTATATTGTATGAACTAAAGTATATAGTAATCACCAAAGTCAAGGATTGTCAATCCACTGTTAGGTGAAGATCTCTGCTATTTTTCTTCACAACCATCAATCTTCCCCACATTTTTACGCGTGATTCAAACGTGTATATCGTATGATCCATCGTATATCGTAATCATCAAAATCAACGATTGTCAATCCACTGTTGGATGAGGATCTCTGCCCCTTTTCTTTATAACCATCAACCTAGCGCATTATTTTTCATGTGACTCCGAAGTACATCTTGATTTCCACCGCCATCTTGTACGAGAACGTTTTAGAGGTCTTTTGTTGACTCTTGGCATTCAGTCAGGCATTAGCCTTTGTTCATCGATCATACTTTTACCCCTCGAAAATTTGTAAGATTTCATTGGAAGAATTCAAAGTGGCATACACGTGTATCTATTTTGGAGACATTTTCTCATACTGTTCTATGCTAGCTAGAACTTACTGTTCAAGAACGAGTGTTAATCTGTAGGAACTCGGTTTTGTAATGATTGTCCTATGTGGTCTCTTTTTTCTTTAATAGTGACAAATCAGTCAACCAGAAGACGTTAATTTCTAATAAATACTATTGTGATTATTAACAACTTGATTTATTTTCGACTATGATTGCTGCCTGACTCAACCGGCCTCATTATTAGTCGTGGTTCAGCTCAGACCCTATGTGAAATTTATACCACACTTGTACTCATATTTTGGTCCGATATAATTTTTTTTAATTTCATTCAGATCATTTCTCTACCACACTCATTTCAATAAAGAACGAAGAAATAATTTTCTTGTTCTTGCGTTCATCTACCATTCCTGGCCTAAATGCATTGTTATTTTCTTAAAATACATTTGACTTTGCAGATTGGTGTCTATAATATTAGACATAGCTTAAACTATTTTTTTCTCCCAGCTGTTCATCTAGAGAAATCTTGAATGAAATAAATTAAAAAGGGTAGAAATTAAAAATCATGTTTAATATAGGCTTGGCTTAGGTGTGTTTACTTTATAATAAAAATTATTATTTACTACTTACAAATTTATTTACTAGTCATTTAAACACGTGTACATGTTCATTTTTTAGAAGATAAAGATATATAAAATATCATGTATATATAAATTTTCTTTGATTACATTATTTAGCGTCCTTAGAGTAAACCGCTCCTGGTAACTTCTTTATTTAACCCTTTCACTGTGGAAGGCGACAGAAAGAAACTTACCCTAACCTGCGAATGTCGATTATAGTCGACGTGTTAAAATTTGTCTGCATCTTGGATTTGTTTTAGTTAACTATGGTCACCAAAGGTTTTCTGTGTGATTGCTATTGTTTATCGAAAGCAATAGAAGACACAAAAATGAACGGTACAACATTGGCGACTACTCTCGACAAAGCCAAGGTGCGGACAAACAAATTTTAACCTGTCGACTATAGTCGACATTCGCATGTTAAGGAAATTTTCTTTCTGTCGACGAAAGTCGACTTCCTCTGTGAAAGGGTTAAACAATAATTCTTGGGTGTATTCGATATTTTGTGTCGGTGACGAGCTACATCCAAAATAGCAACAAAACCGGTTTTATTATAACATAATGCAATTACATATGGAACTAAAGAAAGTGTAAATAACAGAAGAACTGGAATCTCAAGCACTATAAGACTTCACAAATGTCCTTACCGTAATTCTTATAATCCACCCACGCATCCGCAAATATCAAAAGAATTTATTTAAAGAAAACCTACTACCCACATTTTGATGGGAAGAACTGTAAAAGCATTTGGAGAATCTTAGAAAACCCTTAATTTTAAAATTTGAGGAGGATACGTTGAACGGTGTGGATGTAGGCAAACGAACATGTTTACATCGACAAATGGACGAACAAACATTCAAAGTCACTTCTCGATGTATGGGGACCATGAAACGGGTAAATCTGTTGAAATCGGGAATTCGTTCTTTTTTGTTTCGGTCACCATACTTTGTTGGTCATTGCTAGAAAGAAAGAAAAAGAAACAAATGAGGCCAAGATTTGACCCCGCATAGGTCAGAATGATATCAATGAACAGCGTAATATACACATATGTAAAATATGAACAATTCAAAACGTTATAAGTATATTCATACATAAAATATGAACAATTCAAATAAGCAAATCATAAAGGCGGATTCAAAATGCACTTTGAAGTCCGTGTCAAAAGGCAGATGGCGCCACTGGGTCCACTTTACGTGAGGGTTTTTCTGAAATAGCGTATCGAAGTACCCACTTGGCTTGGCTGCCGATAGGTGAAAAGAAGTTACGGTATTTATAGTGCTTTTATATATGCATTTTTTTAGAAAACCGATTTCGAACTAACTTATCCTGTTACACCAGCATTTTTACGCGGGAATCAAAGCTGTATATTGTATGAACTAAAGTATATAGTAATCACCAAAGTCAAGGATTGTCAATCCACTGTTAGGTGAAGATCTCTGCTCTTTTTCTTCACAACCATCAATCTTCCCCACATTTTTACGCGTGATTCAAACGTGTATATCGTATGATCCATCGTATATCGTAATCATCAAAATCAACGATTGTCAATCCACTGTTGGATGAGGATCTCTGCCACTTTTCTTTATAACCATCAACCTTGCGCATTATTTTTCATGTGACTCCGAAGCACATCTTGATTTCCACCCGCCATCTTGTACGAGAACGTTTTAGAGGTCTTTTGTTGACTCTTGGCATTCAGTCAGGCATTAACCTTTGTTCATCGATTATACTTTTACCCCTCGAAAATTTGTAAGATTTCATTGGAAGAATTCAAAGTGGCATACACGTGTATCTATTTTGGAGACATTTTCCCATACTGTTCTATGCTAGCTAGAACTTACTGTTCAAGAACGAGTGTTAATCTGTAGGAACTCGGTTTTGTAATGATTGTCCTATGTGGTCTTTTTTTTCTTTAATAGTGACAAATCAGTCAACCAGAAGACGTTAATTTCTAATAAATACTATTGTGATTATTAACAACTTGATTTATTTTCGACTATGATTGCTGCCTGACTCAACCGGCCTCATTATTAGTCGTGGTTCAGCTCAGACCCTATGTGAAATTTATACCACACTTGTACTCATATTTTGGTCCGATATAATTTTTTTTTTAATTTCATTCAGATCATTTCTCTACCACACTCATTCCGATAAAGAACGAAGAAATAATTTTCTTGTTTTTGCGTTCATCTACCATTCCTGGCCTAAATGCATTGTTATTTTCTTAAAATACATTTGACTTTGCAGATTGGTGTCTATAATATTAGACATAGCTTAAACTATTTTTTTTCTCCCAGCTGTTCATCTAGAGAAATCTTGAATGAAATAAATTAAAAAGGATAGAAATTAAAAATCATGTTTAATATAGGCTTGGCTTAGGTGTGTTTACTTTATAATAAAAATTATTATTTACTACTTACAAATTTATTTACTAGTCATTTAAACACGTGTACATGTTCATTCTTTTAGAAGATAAAGATATATAAAATATCATGTATATATAAATTTTCTTTGATTACATTATTTAGCGTCCTTAGAGTAAACCGCTCCTGGTAACTTCTTTATTTAACCCTTTCACTGTGGAAGGCGACAGAAAGAAACTTACTTTAACCTGCGAATGTCGATTATAGTCGACGTGTTAAAATTTGTCTGTATCTTGGATTTGTTTTAGTTAACTATGGTCACCAAAGGTTTTCTGTGTGATTTCTATTGTTTATCGAAAGCAATAGAAGACACAAAAATGAACGGTACAACATTGGCGACTACTCTCGACAAAGCCAAGGTGCGGACAAACAAATTTTAACCTGTCGACTATAGTCGACATTCGCATGTTAAGGAAATTTTCTTTCTGTCGACGAAAGTCGACTTCCTCTGTGAAAGGGTTAAACAATAATTCTTGGGTGTATTCGATATTTTGTGTCGGTGACGAGCTACATCCAAAATAGCAACAAAACCGGTTTTATTATAACATAATGCAATTACATATGGAACTAAAGAAAGTGTAAATAACAGAAGAACTGGAATCTCAAGCACTATAAGACTTCACAAATGTCCTTACCGTAATTCTTATAATCCACCCACGCATCCGCAAATATCAAAAGAATTTATTTAAAGAAAACCTACTACCCACATTTTGATGGGAAGAACTGTAAAAGCATTTGGAGAATCTTAGAAAACCCTTAATTTTAAAATTTGAGGAGGATACGTTGAACGGTGTGGATGTAGGCAAACGAACATGTTTACATCGACAAATGGACGAACAAACATTCAAAGTCACTTCTCGATGTATGGGGACCATGAAACGGGTAAATCTGTTGAAATCGGGAATTCGTTCTTTTTTGTTTCGGTCACCATACTTTGTTGGTCATTGCTAGAAAGAAAGAAAAAGAAACAAATGAGGCCAAGATTTGACCCCGCATAGGTCAGAATGATATCAATGAACAGCGTAATATACACATATGTAAAATATGAACAATTCAAAACGTTATAAGTATATTCATACATAAAATATGAACAATTCAAATAAGCAAATCATAAAGGCGGATTCAAAATGCACTTTGAAGTCCGTGTCAAAAGGCAGATGGCGCCACTGGGTCCACTTTACGTGAGGGTTTTTCTGAAATAGCGTATCGAAGTACCCACTTGGCTTGGCTGCCGATAGGTGAAAAGAAGTTACGGTATTTATAGTGCTTTTATATATGCATTTTTTTAGAAAACCGATTTCGAACTAACTTATCCTGTTACACCAGCATTTTTACGCGGGAATCAAAGCTGTATATTGTATGAACTAAAGTATATAGTAATCACCAAAGTCAAGGATTGTCAATCCACTGTTAGGTGAAGATCTCTGCTCTTTTTCTTCACAACCATCAATCTTCCCCACATTTTTACGCGTGATTCAAACGTGTATATCGTATGATCCATCGTATATCGTAATCATCAAAATCAACGATTGTCAATCCACTGTTGGATGAGGATCTCTGCCACTTTTCTTTATAACCATCAACCTTGCGCATTATTTTTCATGTGACTCCGAAGCACATCTTGATTTCCACCCGCCATCTTGTACGAGAACGTTTTAGAGGTCTTTTGTTGACTCTTGGCATTCAGTCAGGCATTAACCTTTGTTCATCGATTATACTTTTACCCCTCGAAAATTTGTAAGATTTCATTGGAAGAATTCAAAGTGGCATACACGTGTATCTATTTTGGAGACATTTGCCTATACTGTTCTATGCTAGAACTTACTGTTCAAGAACGAGTGTTAATCTGAATGAACTCGGTTTTATAATGACTTTCCTAAGTGGTCTTTTTTTTTCTCTAATAGTGACAAATCAGTCAACCCCAAGACGTTAATTTCTAATAAAAACTATTGTGATTATTAACAACTTGATTTATTTTCGACTATGATTGCTGCCTGACTCAACCGGCCTCATTATTAGTCGTGGTTCAGCTCAGACCCTATGTGAAATTTATACCATAACTTGTACTCATATTTTGGTCCGATATATTTTTTTTTTATAAATTTCATTCAAATCATTTCTCTACGACACTCATTCCGATAAAGAACGAAGAAATAATTTTCTTGTTCTTGCGTTCATCTACCATTCCTGGCCTAAATGCATTGTTATTTTCTTAAAATACATTTGACTTTGCAGATTGGTGTTTATAATATTAGGCATAGCTTAAACTATTTTTTTCTCCCAGCTGTTCATCTAGAGAAATCTTGAATGAAATAAATTAAAAAGAGTAGAATTTAAAAATCATGTTTAATATAGGCTTGGCTTAGGTGTATTTACATTACAATAAAATTTATTATTTACTACTTACAAATTTATTTACTAGTCATTTAAACACGTGTGCATGTTCATTCTTTTAGAAGATAAAGATATATAAAATACCATGTATATATTTTTTTCTTTGATTACATTATGGAGCGTCCTTAGAGTAAACCTCTCCTGGCAACTTCATTATTTAAACAATTATTCTTGGGCGTATTCGATATTTTGTGTCGGTGACGAGCTACATCCAAAATAGCAACAAAACCGGTTTTATTATAACATAATGCAATTACATATGGAACTAAAGAAAGTGTAAATATCAGAAGAACTAGAATCTCAAGCACTATAAGCCTTCACAAATGTCCTTACCGTAATTCTTATAATCCACCCACGCAACCGCAAATATCAAAAGAATTTATTTAAAGAAAACCTACTACCCACATTTTGAGGGGAAGAACTGTAAAAGCATTTGGAGAATCTTAGAAAACCCTTAATTTTAAAATTTGAGGAGGATACGTTGAACGGTGTGGATGTAGGCAAACGAACATGTTTACATCGACAAATGGACGAACAAACATTCAAAAATCACTTTTCGATGTATGGGGACCACGAAAAAGGTAAATCTGTTGAAATCTCGAATTCGTTCTTTTTTTTTCGGTCACCATACTTTGTTGGTCATTCCTAGAAAGAAAGAAAAATAAACAAATGAGGCCAAGATTTGACCCCGCATAGGTCAGAATGATTTCCATGAACAGCGTAATATACAAATGTGTAAAATATGAACAATTCAAAACGTTAGAACAGCGTTTCCCAACCGGTGTGCCGCGAGGAGATCGAAACAAATTATTAATTCGATGGGAACCAAATTGCAAGACATAGGGAAAATATATATTTGTATTTCACATTATTATGAACCTCTACCATAAATCTACAATTTTAAGTTTCATAATGTGTTACTTTTCTGTACATTCTTAATGTTGAAAAATTTATTTTTGATTGTCATGACCATTATTGTTTCTTTATTGCTGCATACTATTTCGTAACATGAAACTTTAACTTATAATTCAATAAAATCAACAAAACAAACATGCATACAAATTACCTATACTGGAGTTTTAAAAGTATAGGAGATTTGTTTATTTATTTGCTATTTAGTGATATTCCCTTTTATTTAAATGTTAGTTACAATTTTCGAAAGAGAAAATAGATTTTTAAAAAACCGAGTCCTATATTTCATTGCAATTGTTTTTTTTTTATTTTAAAATTAGAATGAAAAATAAGCATAATGATTGACCACGGAGGAAAATCAGTAATCGAGCTTTCTTCTCTGTATATATATATATATATATATATATATATATATATATATATATATATATATATATATATATAATATGGGTGTGCCGCGAGAATTGAAGTTACACCTGTAGTGTGCCGCAAGTTGAAAAAGGTTGGGAAACGCTGCGTTAGAAGTATATTCATACATAAAATATGAACAATTCAAATAAGCAAATCATAAAGGCGGATACAAAATACACTTTGAAGTCCGTGACAAAAGGCAGATGGCGCCACTGGGTCCACCTAATGTGAGGGCTTTTCTGAAATAGCGTATCGAAGTACCCACTTGGCTTGGCTACCGATAGGCGAAAAGAAGTTACGGTATTTATAGTGCCTTTATATATGCATTTTTCTTAGAAAACCGATTTCGAACTAACTTCTCCCGTTTCACCAGCATTTTTACGCGGGATTCAAAGCTGTATACTGTATGAACTAAAGTATATAGTAATCATCAAAGTCAAGGATTGTCAGTCCACTGTTAGGTGAAGTTCTCTGCTATTTTTCTTCACAACCATCAATCTTCCCCACATTTTTACGCGTGATTCAAACGTGTATATCGTATGAACCATCGTATATCGTAAGCATCAAAATCAACGATTGTCAATCCACTGTTGGATGAGGATCTCTGCCACTTTACTAGTCATTTAAACACGTGTACATGTTCATTCTTTTAGAAGATAAAGATATATAAAATATCATGTATATATACATATTTTCTTTGATTACATTATGGAGCGTCCTTAGAGTAAACCGCTCCTGGTAACTTCTTTATTTAACCCTTTCACTGTGGAAGGCGACAGAAAGAAACTTACCCTAAGCTGCGAATGTCGATTATAGTCGACGTGTTAAAATGTGTCTGTATCTTGGATTTGTTTTAGTTAACTATGGTCGCCAAAGGTTTTCTGTGTGATTTCTATTGTTTATCGAAAGCAATAGAACACACAAAAATGAACGGTACAACATTGGCGACTACTCTCGACAAAGCCAAGGTGCGGACAAACAAATTTTAACCTGTCGACTATAGTCGACATTCGCATGTTAAGGAAATTTTCTTTCTGTCGACAAAAGTCGACTTCCTCTGTGAAAGGGTTAAACAATAATTCTTGGGTGTATTCGATATTTTGTGTCGGTGACGAGCTACATCCAAAATAGCAACAAAACCGGTTTTATTATAACATAATGCAATTACATATGGAACTAAAGAAAGTGTAAATATCAGAAGAACTGGAATCTCAAGCACTATAAGACTTCACAAATGTCCTTACCGTAATTCTTATAATCCACCCACGCAACCGCAAATATCAAAAGAATTTATTTAAAGAAAACCTACTACCCACATTTTGAAGGGAAGAACTGTAAAAGCATTTGAAGAATCTTAGAAAACCCTTAATTTTAAAATTTGAGGAGGATACGTTGAACGGTGTGGATGTAGGCAAACGAACATGTTTACATCGACAAATGGACGAACAAACATTCAAAGTCACTTCTCGATGTATGGGGACCATGAAACGGGTAAATCTGTTGAAATCGGGAATTCGTTCTTTTTTGTTTCGGTCACCATACTTTGTTGGTCATTGCTAGAAATAAAGAAAAAGAAAGAAATGAGGCCACACTTTGACCCCGCATAGGTCAGAATGGTATCAATGAACAGCGTAATATACACATATGTAAAATATGAACAATTCAAAACGTTATAAGTATATTCATACATAAAGTATGAACAATTCAAATAAGCAAATCATAAAGGCGGATTCAAAATGCACTTTGAAGTCCGTGACAAAAGGCAGATGGCGCCATTGGGTACACTTTACGTGAGGGTTTTTCTGAAATAGCGTATCGAAGTACCCACTTTTTTTAATTACTTTTTATTTACATTATCTTCGAGTTACAGTGAGAAAGTTACATAATTTACAATTGTAATTACTTGCACAGAAAAATGTGTATAAGGAAAACCGTTACATTATAATTACACAGAGTGACCATAGAAGAGATAATGAAGGTAATTGGCAAATCATGTTTTCTTCCTTGGTGGGGGAAATTTACCATATTTTAGACACAGGAAGTCCTTGTACGTGTGATGTGCTTGAGGAGAACGAGGAGACAGAATATATTCAATGGTGTTTGCACTAAGCCAAACGACAGAATGATGTTTCTGTTGTGGAAAGTGTTTAAAAGCAGGTAACGTAAGTATTTCAACAGTGATACAGTCAGAGCTAATTTTACACAGATATTGAATCATTTCACAATACATTTTCCAAACTGGTTTTGATCTGTTGCAAAGCGTGAGACGATGTTCCAACGTATCCACTTTTCCGCAGAGATCACATCGATTGTCGTCTGTAATCTGTAGATGATGTCGTTTTCCCTTAGTGTCTATGATGTTGTTAACAACCCTGTACCATAACGAACGAGCTGAGGTTGATAGAAAATTCAAGGAAATGTTCCTCCATATCTGCGTCCAATTCGTATTAGGTAAGTTGAAAGTTATGCGATGACAATGGCTGTTTTGTTGTTGTAATAGCAACGTATACAGAAGTTTGACACTTTTAGGAATATGTTGGGTGCCACTGGCAGACAAGTAAAAGTAAGTACATATAACGTCCGTAAAATACCAAAAGTCGGGAGGAATGAGAGGCAAACACACAGGTAATGTTCCATCATTGGTATCAACTAGAGATGAAAGTAATGTACTGCTGAGTTGGTCTCCAATACCTTGTATATTTTGGAATCCTCTGTAGTAGAATAAAGCTTTTATTTTACTTTCAACATGTATCAAGTTCAGTCCTCCTGCATGATAGGGCAAACAGGTAGCTGGATAGCGCACTCGAAAAATCATACCTGCCCACAAAAACCAGTTACCGATGCTTGTAAATTTGTGAATATAAAGTTTAGGCATAGGCAAAATTTGACATATGTACCACAGCTTAGAAAAGGCATAAGTGTTCACAAAATACACACGAGATATCAACGAAAGTTGACGATATTGGTGCTGATGTAAAACAGATCTGACCCTCAAGAAAACATCTTCAAAATTTTTAGAAATGCTCTCATGCAAGTTGCAGGAAAAATAAATGCCCAATACTTTGAGAACTGGCACCACTTTCGGGAAATGGTCATATGAATTTGTAGAACCATTCCCTAAGGGCATGAGTTTAGTTTTCGCTCGATTAAGAAGTGCGCCTGAATGATCACAGTACTTTTGAACACAATCTTCAACTAGTTCTAAATCCTGTGGGTCCCGAAGAAATACAGTTACGTCATCAGCAAAACTACACACTTTGACAGAAACAGTGCAGATATGAAGACCCTGGATACGTTGATTGATGCTGTATAGTAAAGGACATATGGAAATTATGAAGAGACTCATACTTAATGGACAGCCTTGCCTGACACTACGTTTTATGGCAATAGGAGTGGTCAGAAACCCGTTGACTTTTAGTTTTGACTGTGCAGCATCATACAAAACTCGAATCCAACGGACAAATAAGTCGTCTACTCCCATATGGTGCAACAAAGACCACAAATAATTGTGATTTACACGATCAAATGCCTGGTTGAAATCTAAGGCAAGCAAGGCATGACTAGTATTGTGAGACTGGTAATTCGCAATAACATCACGCAGAGTTTGTAGCACGTGGTAAATTTTCTTATCACCTCCTCGGGCATACTGAAATGGTCCAGCAAGAATTTCAATAAATGGAAGGAGTCTATTGTTCACACAACGAGCAAGTAATTTGTAATCGCAATTGAGAAGAGTTATGGGTCGATAGTGAGTAACATTTGTAGGATGTGCTTGTTTGGGTATAAACACTGTAACACCAGGAGTACGATACAGTTTCTGTGGATTGTCGCTGAAATATTCGTTAACTAGAGAAGTTAGTAACTCACCAACGAGGGGAAAAAATTTAATATACCATTCTGCAGGTATTCCATCTAGTCCTGGAGATTTTCCTTTAGGAGCTGCCATGACTGCTTGTTGTACATCTTCAATAGTAAATGGGCGCACTAGAAATTGTCGTGCTGTATCATCAAGAACACAAGACGGTGGTGTGAAAGATTCCTCAGGCATTGTATTAACTTCAGAAAGACCATAAAGGTTCTGGTAATACAACAAAAATGCACTTTTAATGGAGGCAAGATCTTCATGAAGTTGCCCTTCCTCATCACGAATGTGATGGATCCATTTTCCTTGGCCTCGTTTCATTTCACGAAGTACATGATATAATGATGGTTCTTCATCAGCATCTACTAAGGGAACCTTACTTCTAATCTTGAGTCCACCTACACGTCGGCGATTCAAATTTAAAAGCAATGCTTGATAACGTTTAACCTGAGGTAACATGGACAAATCAGAAACAGCAGCACATCGAGCTTCTCGTAAGCATCTGTTATAAAAGTAAAGCAATTTGTGAAGATCGCGAGACTTTGCGGAGGAGTACCAACGGCAGAAACTCGCAAATCGTGGTTTGAAGTAAGTATGCCACCACTCTGTAACAGTGGGAAAATATTTCCTCTGCCTAAGCCAGTATTGCCATTTTGATTGAAATTCAGCACAAAAGTGTTCGTCTTCCAATAACGATATATTTAACTGCCAGTAACCTCTACCTCGTTCAACAGTTAGATTATTTAAAGAAAAAGTTACAACATAAGCAGAGTGATCAGAAAAGGAAGTATGCACAATTTCAACTTGTTTAATACACGGCACCATTGGTGGGGAGACATATATACGGTCAAGGCGTGATGCACTTTGATACGATAGGTACGTATAATCACGAGCCTGTGGCCTCAGACATATCCATGTATCTTGTAAATGAAGTCCAGTCACTAATTCCTGGAGAGCATGACTGAAATTAAAGCCTGGGGTTTGATCTTCAGGCCGTAAAACGCAATTATAATCCCCTGCCATAATTAACCTATCAACATTAGGTCCTAGTGTAAGAGCTACATCCTGGGAAAAGAAGGCATTTCGATCGGTTCGAGCATGTGAGCCACTCGGAGCATAAAGGTTGACAAGATTGATATCTCCTAGTTTACCACTTAGTATGCGACCAGACGGGTGACACACAGGAGAAGAGAAACGAGTGGAAGATCTGAAAGCAATTGCTGTACCTGTACCACTATTGTTAAAATTATTTTCGACTATGTATGATGGACTTAGATTCAGGTCCGGTACACCAACTTCTTGGAAAAAAGCAAGATCAATTCCTTCACTTCGTAGAAAATCACAGAGTGCAAATTTCTTGACGGGGCTTTGTAAATTGTTAATATTAATTGTAGCTAGTTTAAGCAACATCACATTGGCAAATACACACAAAGACCAATAAAAAATAAAGTTCTTGAAATAAAATAGCAAAAATAGCATAGCAACTAACATAGGAAGTAATTAAACAAAATTTAGAACATATAAATAGCATAGAGTAAACTTGACCTAATTAATTAAAAAAGAAACTAACATAGCTGAACCCAGTGTAAACTTAACCCAATAAAAATACAACTTACAAGAGAAAGAATTACAGCATAGCAGCACCTCCTTTAGACATGCTAGAAATATTTACGTCAGTTTCAGACTTTTTGAACAACTTTTGACTCAATTCGTTCCTTTTTGTACGTTTGCGACGAGTACGGGTTTCTTCGGTAATTGCACTTAAGTCTGTGATAGGAGAATCAACCTGTATATCACTAGACTGAGTAGACATGGTGTGATCAGTTGCATTGTTATCAGGCAAGTCATTCCGCTCTTGGGAACCAGGGAAACTGCAAACCTTACCATCACTTTCTGTAGAATACAACTTATCAGAAGAAACTTCTTGCTCACTAGGTATAGTCGCCATGTCATGTGCAGAATGAGATGGAGAGACTTCCGTTCAAATGTGTACCTGTGGTACGGGAGATAACGGTAGCTGAGGATCATGATCACATTTAACTGGCTCCTCAGTAAGAATACCATTAGATGTATTTATTTGAACTCCTGACGAAAGAGAATTCGTATTGTTTGTCTCACACACGGAACTTGATAGTACTGGAAAATTATTTTCGTCAAAGGTAGGCATACTGGGGTCAGGTGGGCAAGAAACTATATTTGATGCCTTCTTCCTGTTGCGAGATGGAACTAGAATGCTATCAAATTTAGGCATAAGAGTAGCTGAAGGATCACTAGTTTTAATTGTAGGAGCCACTTTTCCAGCATAACTGTTAGGATCACTGGGTACGCGAAGAGGACAATTGGAGTACATATGTGCACCATTACACCTGAGACAGGTCCGTATCTGATTAGGGTAGGTTACACAAAACTTTTGCCCTTGAATAACTACAAAAGATGGAATAGGTTTTTTAACTTCCATACGTATTAGCTTACGTCCCGTTCGTATTGGGTACACATGTTCGACAGAATACATTTCATCAGAGATGTTAGATATGACACCATAGTCACTAAGTACTTCACGAATGTCTGAATCTGCAAGTTCCATTGGAGTACATAACAACTTAACAGTCACAATTTGAACATCAGCCCACGAAACTGGGATTGTGTGTTTTCCATTTGTATCACTATAATACACAGTTCCATCAGAATTACGCAAAACATTTTCACATAAATCTTCCGTACGAAGTTTCACAAACAAAAATTTACGATAAACGTCCATTTCTATGCTTAATACATCATCAACAGAAAATCGGAAATTATCACTGAGCCACTGATGCAAGGTCAAGCTACTTGGTCGCTCCGAAACACCACCAAAATCATATTTTAAGGTATTTACCCTTTTTAACGACATGATGTATTCAACTAAATCAGTCACGAAGACAAACACAAGAAAAGAAAAAAAAGACAGCAAACTTGATTGCTAAGGAAAGCAACGCTGAAGGTAAACACGTCAAGGCTTCTAGCACAGAGCGAAGACACGTCTATACACTTCAACAACCAAACACAGTATACCCCACTTGGCTTGGCTGCCGATAGGTGAAAAGAAGTTACGGTATTTATAGTGCTTTTATATATGCATTTTTTTTTTTAGAAAACCGATTTCGAACTAACTTATCCTGTTACATCAGCATCTTTACGCGGGATTCAAAGCTGTATATTGTATGAACTAAAGTATATAGTAATCATCTAAGTCAAGGATTGTCAATCCACTGTTAGGTGAAGATCTCTGCTATTTTTCTCCACAACCATCAATCTTGCCCACATTTTTACACGTGATTTAAACGTGTATATCGTATGATCCATCGTATATCGTAATCATCAAAATCAACGATTGTCAATCCACTGTTGGATGAAGATCTCTGCCACTTTTCTTTATAACCATCAACCTAGCGCATTATTTTTCATGTGACTCCGAAGTGCATCTTGATTTCCACCCGCCATCTTGTACGAGAACGTTTTGGAGGTCTTTCGTTGACTCTTGGCATTCAGTCAGGCATTAGCCTTTGTTCATCGATTATACTTTTACCCCTCGAATATTTGTAAGATTTCATTGGAAGAATTCAAAGTGGCATATACGTGTATCTATTTTGGAGATTTTTGCCTATACTGTTCTATGCTAGAACTTACTGTTCAAGAACGAGTGTTAATCTGAATGAACTCGGTTTTATAATGACTTTCCTAAGTGGTCTTGTATTTTCTCTAATAGTGACAAATCAGTCAACCCCAAGACGTTAATTTCTAATAAAAACTATTGTGATTATTAACAACTTGATTTATTTTCGACTATGATTGCTGCCTGACTCAACCGGCCTCATTATTAGTCGTGGTTCAGCTCAGACCCTATGTGAAATTTATACCACAACTTGTACTCATATTTTGGTCCGATATATATTTTTTTTTAAATTTCATTCAGATCATTTCTCTACCACACTCATTCCGATAAAGAACGAAGAAATAAATTTCTTGTTCTTGCGTTCATCTACCATTCCTGGCCTAAATGCATTGTTATTTTCTTAAAATACATTTGACTTTGCAGATTGGTGTTTATAATGTTAGGCATAGCTTAAACTATTTTTTTCTCCCAGCTGTTCATCTAGAGAAATTTTGAATGAAATAAATTAAAAAGAGTAGAATTTAAAAATCATGTTTAATATAGGCTTGGCTTAGGTGTATTTACATTACAATAAAATTTATTATTTACTACTTACAAATTTATTTACTAGTCATTTAAACACGTGTACATGTTCATTCTTTTAAAAGATAAAGATATATAAAATACCATGTATATATTTTTTTCATTGATTACATTATGGAGCGTCCTTAGAGTAAACCTCTCCTGGCAACTTCATTATTTAAACAATTATTCTTGGGCGTATTCGATATTTTGTGTCGGTGACGAGCTATATCCAAAATAGCAACAAAACCGGTTTTATTATAACATAATGCAATTACATATGGAACTAAAGAAAATGCAAATATCAGAAGAACTACAATCTCAAGCACTATAAGCCTTCACAAATGTCCTTACCGTAATTCTTATAATCCACCCACGCAACCGCAAATATCAAAAGAATTTATTTAAAGAAAACCTACTACCCACATTTTGAGGGGAAGAACTGTAAAAGCATTTGGAGAATCTTAGAAAACCCTTAATTTTAAAATTTGAGGAGGATACGTTGAACGGTGTGGATGTAGGCAAACGAACATGTTTACATCGACAAATGGACGAACAAACATTCAAAAATCACTTTTCGATGTATGGGGACCATGAAAAAGGTAAATCTGTTGAAATCTCGAATTCGTTCTTTTTTTCGGTCACCATACTTTGTTGGTCATTCCTAGAAAGAAAGAAAAATAAACAAATGAGGCCAAGATTTGACCCCGCATAGGTCAGAATGATTTCCATGAACAGCGTAATATACAAATGTGTAAAATATGAACAATTCAAAACGTTAGAACAGCGTTTCCCAACCGGTGTGCCGCGAGGAAATCGAAACAAATTATTAATTCGATGGGAACCAAATTGCAAGACATAGGGAAAATATATATTTGTATTTCACATTATTATGAACCTCTACCATAAATCTACAATTTTAAGTTTCATACTGTGTTACTTTTCTTTACATTCTTAATGTTGAAAAATTTATTTTTGATTGTCATGACCATTATTGTTTCTTTATTGCTGCATACTATTTCGTAACATGAAATTTTAACTTATAATTCAATAAATTCAACAAAACAAACATGCATACAAATTACCTATACTGGAGTTTTAAAAGTATAGGAGATTTGTTTATTTATTCGCTATTTAGTGATATTCCCTTTCATTTAAATGTTAGTTACAGTTTTCGAAAGAGAAAATAGATTTTTAAAAAACCGAGTCCTATATTTCATTGAAATTGTTTTTTTTTATTTTAAAATTAGAATGAAAAATAAGCATAATGATTGACCACGGAGGAATATCAGTAATCGAGCTTTCTTCTCTGTATATATATATATATAATATGGGTGTGCCGCGAGAATTGAAGTTACACCTGTAGTGTGCCGCAAGTTGAAAAAGGTTGGGAAACGCTGCGTTAGAACTATATTCATACATAAAATATGAACAATTCAAATAAGCAAATCATAAAGGCGGATTCAAAATGCACTTTGAAGTCCGTGACAAAAGGCAGATGGCGCCACTGGGTCCACTTTACGTGAGGGCTTTTCTGGAATAGCGTATCGAAGTACCCACTTGGCTTGGCTACCGATAGGCGAAAAGAAGTTACGGTATTTATAATGCTTTTATATATGCATTTTTCTTAGAAAACCGATTTCGAACTAACTTCTCCCGTTTCACCAGCATTTTTACGCGGGATTCAAAGCTGTATACTGTATGAACTAAAGTATATAGTAATCATCAAAGTCAAGGATTGTCAATCCACTGTTAGGTGAAGTTCTCTGCTATTTTTCTTCACAACCATCAATCTTGCCCACTTTTTACGCGTGATTCAAACGTGTATATCGTATGAACCATCGTATATCGTAAGCATCAAAATCAACGATTGTCAATCCACTGTTGGATGAAGATCTCTGCCACTTTACTAGTCATTTAAACACGTGTACATGTTCATTCTTTTAGAAGATAAAGATATATAAAATATCATGTATATATACATATTTTCTTTGATTACATTATGGGGCGTCTTTAGAGTAAACCGCTCCTGGTAACTTCTTTATTTAACCCTTTCACTGTGGAAGGCGACAGAAAGAAACTTACCCTAACCTGCGAATGTCGATTATAGTCGACGTGTTAAAATGTGTCTGTATCTTGGATTTGTTTTAGTTAACTATGGTCGCCAAAGGTTTCCTGTGTGATTTCTATTGTTTATCGAAAGCAACAGAACACACAAAAATGAACGGTACAACATTGGCGACTACTCTCGACAAAGCCAAGGTGCGGACAAACAAATTTTAACCTGTCGACTATAGTCGACATTCGCATGTTAAGGAAATTTTCTTTCTGTCGACAAAAGTCGACTTCCTCTGTGAAAGGGTTAAACAATAATTCTTGGGTGTATTCGATATTTTGTGTCGGTGACGAGCTACATCCAAAATAGCAACAAAACCGGTTTTATTATAACATAATGCAATTACATATGGAACTAAAGAAAGTGTAAATATCAGAAGAACTGGAATCTCAAGCACTATAAGACTTCACAAATGTCCTTACCGTAATTCTTATAATCCACCCACGCATCCGCAAATATCAAAAGAATTTATTTAAAGAAAACCTACTACCCACATTTTGAGGGGAAGAACTGTAAAAGCATTTGGAGAATCTTAGAAAACCTTTAATTTTAAAATTTGAGGAGAATACGTTGAACGGTGTGGGTGTAGGCAAACGAACATGTTTACATCGACAAATGGACGAACAAACATTCAAAGTCACTTCTCGATGTATGGGGACCATGAAACGGGTAAATCTGTTGAAATCGGGAATTCGTTCTTTTTTGTTTCGGTCACCATACTTTGTTGGTCATTGCTAGAAAGAAAGAAAAAGAAACAAATGAGGCCAAGATTTGACCCCGCATAGGTCAGAATGATATCAATGAACAGCGTAATATACACATATGTAAAATGTGAACAATTCAAAACGTTATAAGTATATTCATACATAAAATATGAACAATTCAAATAAGCAAATCATAAAGGCGGATTCAAAATGCACTTTGAAGTCCGTGTCAAAAGGCAGATGGCGCCACTGGGTCCACTTTACGTGAGGGTTTTTCTGAAATAGCGTATCGAAGTACCCACTTTTTTTTTTTAAAAAAAAAAAGATCAACCGATCACACCTCAGTTTCCTGAGCAACCCGGGTTTCCCCGTATACAAGGCCTCTTCGACCTTTGCCATATTCGACAGGGACACGAACACATACATATCCAGGACAGTTAAAATTCCGACCTTGCTCTTCAGAGGGATTCGAACCCCCAGTGGATTGCGCCTCATGATCCGAAGCCGAACGCCCGAGACCACTCGGCTATTGCCACCGGCATTTGGCTTGGCTGCCGATAGGTGAAAAGAAGTTACGGTATTTATAGTACTTTTATATATGCATTTTTTTAGAAAACCGATTTCGAACTAACTTATCCTGTTACACCAGCATTTTTACGCGGGATTCAAAGCTGTATATTGTATGAACTAAAGTATATAGTAATCACCAAAGTCAAGGATTGTCAATCCACTGTTAGGTGAAGATCTCTGCTATTTTTCTTCACAACCATCAATCTTGCCCACATTTTTACGCGTGATTCAAACGTGTATATCGTATGATCCATCGTATATCGTAATCATCAAAATCAACGATTGTCAATCCACTGTTGGATGAAGATCTCTGCCACTTTTCTTTATAACCATCAACCTAGCGCATTATTTTTCATGTGACTCCGAAGTACATCTTGATTTCCACCGCCATCTTGTACGAGAACGTTTTAGAGGTCTTTTGTTGACTCTTGGCATTCAGTCAGGCATTAGCCTTTGTTCATCGATCATACTTTTACCCCTCGAAAATTTGTAAGATTTCATTGGAAGAATTCAAAGTGGCATACACGTGTATCTATTTTGGAGACATTTTCCCATGCTGTTCTATGCTAGCTAGAACTTACTGTTCAAGAACGAGTGTTAATCTGTAGGAACTCGGTTTTGTAATGATTGTCCTATGTGTTTTTTTTCTTTAATAGTGACAAATCAGTCAACCAGAAGACGTTAATTTCTAATAAATACTATTGTGATTATTAACAACTTGATTTATTTTCGACTATGATTGCTGCCTGACTCAACCGGCCTCATTATTAGTCGTGGTTCAGCTCAGACCCTATGTGAAATTTATACCACAACTTGTACTCATATTTTGGTCCGATATAATTTTTTTTTTTAAATTTCATTCAGATCATTTCTCTACCACACTCATTCCGATAAAGAACGAAGAAATAATTTTCTTGTTCTTGCGTTCATCTACCATTCCTGGCCTAAATGCATTGTTATTTTCTTAAAATACATTTGACTTTGCAGATTGGTGTCTATAATATTAGACATAGCTTAAACTATTTTTTTCTCCCAGCTGTTCATCTAGAGAAATCTTGAATGAAATAAATTAAAAAGAGTAGAATTTAAAAATCATGTTTAATATAGGCTTGGCTTAGGTGTGTTTACATTATAATAAAAATTATTATTTACTACTTACAAATTTATTTACTAGTCATTTAAACACGTGTACATGTACATTCTTTTAGAAGATAAAGATATATAAAATATCATGTATATATATTTTTTATTTGATTACATTATTTAGCGTCCTTAGAGTAAACCGCTCCTGGTAACTTCTTTATTTAACCCTTTCACTGTGGAAGGCGACAGAAAGAAACTTACCCTAACCTGCGAATGTCGATTATAGTCGACGTGTTAAAATTTGTCTGTATCTTGGATTTGTTTTAGTTAACTATGGTCACCAAAGGTTTTCTGTGTGATTTCTATTGTTTATCGAAAGCAATAGAAGACACAAAAATGAACGGTACAACATTGGCAACTACTCTCGACAAAGCCAAGGTGCGGACAAACAAATTTTAACCTGTCGACTATAGTCGACATTCGCATGTTAAGGAAATTTTCTTTCTGTCGACAAAAGTCGACTTCCTCTGTGAAAGGGTTAAACAATAATTCTTGGGTGTATTCGATATTTTGTGTCGGTGACGAGCTACATCCAAACTAGCAACAAAACCGGTTTTATTATAACATAATGCAATTACATATGGAACTAAAGAAAGTGTAAATATCAGAAGAACTGGAATCTCAAGCACTATAAGACTTCACAAATGTCCTTACCGTAATTCTTATAATCCACCCACGCATCCGCAAATATCAAAAGAATTTATTTAAAGAAAACCTACTACCCACATTTTGAGGGGAAGAACTGTAAAAGCATTTGGACAATCTTAGAAAACCCTTAATTTTAAAATTTGAGGAGGATACGTTGAACGGTGTGGGTGTAGGCAAACGAACATGTTTACATCGACAAATGGACGAACAAACATTCAAAGTCACTTCTCGATGTATGGGGACCATGAAACGGGTAAATCTGTTGAAATCGGGAATTCGTTCTTTTTTGTTTCGGTCACCATACTTTGTTGGTCATTGCTAGAAAGAAAAAAAAAGAAACAAATGAGGCCAAGATTTGACCCCGCATAGGTCAGAATGATATCAATGAACAGCGTAATATACACATATGTAAAATATGAACAATTCAAAACGTTATAAGTATATTCATACATAAAATATGAACAATTCAAATAAGCAAATCATAAAGGCGGATTCAAAATGCAATTTGAAGTCCGTGTCAAAAGGCAGATGGCGCCACTGGGTCCACTTTACGTGAGGGTTTTTCTGAAATAGCGTATCGAAGTACCCACTTGGCTTGGCTGCCGATAGGTGAAAAGAAGTTACGGTATTTATAGTACTTTTATATATGCATTTTTTTAGAAAACCGATTTCGAACTAACTTATCCTGTTACACCAGCATTTTTACGCGGGATTCAAAGCTGTATATTGTATGAACTAAAGTATATAGTAATCACCAAAGTCAAGGATTGTCAATCCACTGTTAGGTGAAGATCTCTGCTATTTTTCTTCACAACCATCAATCTTGCCCACATTTTTACGCGTGATTCAAACGTGTATATCGTATGATCCATCGTATATCGTAATCATCAAAATCAACGATTGTCAATCCACTGTTGGATGAAGATCTCTGCCACTTTTCTTTATAACCATCAACCTAGCGCATTATTTTTCATGTGACTCCGAAGTACATCTTGATTTCCACCGCCATCTTGTACGAGAACGTTTTAGAGGTCTTTTGTTGACTCTTGGCATTCAGTCAGGCATTAGCCTTTGTTCATCGATCATACTTTTACCCCTCGAAAATTTGTAAGATTTCATTGGAAGAATTCAAAGTGGCATACACGTGTATCTATTTTGGAGACATTTTCCCATGCTGTTCTATGCTAGCTAGAACTTACTGTTCAAGAACGAGTGTTAATCTGTAGGAACTCGGTTTTGTAATGATTGTCCTATGTGTTTTTTTTCTTTAATAGTGACAAATCAGTCAACCAGAAGACGTTAATTTCTAATAAATACTATTGTGATTATTAACAACTTGATTTATTTTCGACTATGATTGCTGCCTGACTCAACCGGCCTCATTATTAGTCGTGGTTCAGCTCAGACCCTATGTGAAATTTATACCACAACTTGTACTCATATTTTGGTCCGATATAATTTTTTTTTTTAATTTCATTCAGATCATTTCTCTACCACACTCATTCCGATAAAGAACGAAGAAATAATTTTCTTGTTCTTGCGTTCATCTACCATTCCTGGCCTAAATGCATTGTTATTTTCTTAAAATACATTTGACTTTGCAGATTGGTGTCTATAATATTAGACATAGCTTAAACTATTTTTTTCTCCCAGCTGTTCATCTAGAAAAATCTTGAATGAAAATAATTAAAAAGAGTAGAATTTAAAAATCATGTTTAATATAGGCTTGGCTTAGGTGTGTTTACATTATAATAAAAATTATTATTTACTACTTACAAATTTATTTACTAGTCATTTAAACACGTGTACATGTTCATTCTTTTAGAAGATAAAGATATATAAAATATCATGTATATATATTTTTTATTTGATTACATTATTTAGCGTCCTTAGAGTAAACCGCTCCTGGTAACTTCTTTATTTAACCCTTTCACTGTGGAAGGCGACAGAAAGAAACTTACCCTAACCTGCGAATGTCGATTATAGTCGACGTGTTAAAATTTGTCTTTATCTTGGATTTGTTTTAGTTAACTATGGTCACCAAAGGTTTTCTGTGTGATTTCTATTGTTTATCGAAAGCAATAGAAGACACAAAAATGAACGGTACAACATTGGCAACTACTCTCGACAAAGCCAAGGTGCGGACAAACAAATTTTAACCTGTCGACTATAGTCGACATTCGCATGTTAAGGAAATTTTCTTTCTGTCGACAAAAGTCGACTTCCTCTGTGAAAGGGTTAAAAAATAATTCTTGGGTGTATTCGATATTTTGTGTCGGTGACGAGCTACATCCAAACTAGCAACAAAACCGGTTTTATTATAACATAATGCAATTACATATGGAACTAAAGAAAGTGTAAATATCAGAAGAACTGGAATCTCAAGCACTATAAGACTTCACAAATGTCCTTACCGTAATTCTTATAATCCACCCACGCATCCGCAAATATCAAAAGAATTTATTTAAAGAAAACCTACTACCCACATTTTGAGGGGAAGAACTGTAAAAGCATTTGGAGAATCTGAGAAAACCCTTAATTTTAAAATTTGAGGAGGATACGTTGAACGGTGTGGATGTAGGCA
Source organism: Thermobia domestica (assembly GCF_964235325.1). Classification (NCBI taxonomy): domain Eukaryota; kingdom Metazoa; phylum Arthropoda; class Insecta; order Zygentoma; family Lepismatidae; genus Thermobia; species Thermobia domestica. The sequence goes on along the minus strand of NC_137459.1, from coordinate 258,353,725 downwards.
AACGAACATGTTTACATCGACAAATGGACGAACAAACATTCAAAGTCACGTCTCGATGTATGGGGACCATGAAACGGGTAAATCTGTTGAAATATGGAATTCGTTCTTTTTTGTTTCGGTCACCATACTTTGTTGGTCATTGCTAGAAAGAAAGAAAAAGAAACAAATGAGGCCAAAATTTGACCCCGCATAGGTCATAATGATATCAATGAACAGCGTAATATACACATATGTAAAATATGAACAATTCAAAACGTTATAAGTATATTCATACATAAAATATGAACAATTCAAATAAGCAAATCATAAAGGCGGATTCAAAATGCACTTTGAAGTCCGTGTCAAAAGGCAGATGGCGCCACTGGGTCCACTTTACATGAGGGTTTTTCTGAAATAGCGTATCGAAGTACTCACTTGGCTTGGCTTCCGGTAGGTGAAAAGAAGTTACGGTATTTATAGTGCTTTTATATATGCATTTTTTTAGAAAACCGATTTCGAACTAACTTATCCTGTTACACCAGCATTTTTACGCGGGATTCAAAGCTGTATATTGTATGAACTAAAGTATATAGTAATCACCAAAGTCAAGGATTGTCAGTCCACTGTTAGGTGAAGATCTCTGCTATTTTTCTTCACAACCATCAATCTTCCCCACATTTTTACGCGTGATTCAAACGTGTATATCATATGATCCATCGTATATCGTAATCATCAAAATCAACGATTGTCAATCCACTGTTGGATGAGGATCTCTGCCACTTTTCTTTATAACAATCAACCTAGCGCATTATTTTTCATGTGACTCCAAAGTACATCTTGATTTCCACCCGCCATCTTGTACGAGAACGTTTTAGAGGTCTTTTGTTGACTCTTGGCATTCAGTCAGGCATTAGCCTTTGTTCATCGATCATACTTTTACCCCTAGAAAATTTGTAAGATTTCATTGGAAGAATTCAAAGTGGCATACACGTGTATCTATTTTGGAGACATTTTCCCATACTGTTCTATGCCAGCTAGAACTTACTGTTCAAGAACGAGTGTTAATCTGTAGGAACTCGGTTTTGTAATGATTGTCCTATGTGTTTTTTTTCTTTAATAGTGACAAATCAGTCAACCAGAAGACGTTAATTTCTAATAAATACTATTGTGATTATTAACAACTTGATTTATTTTCGACTATGATTGCTGCCTGACTCAACCGGCCTCATTATTAGTCGTGGTTCAGCTCAGACCCTATGTGAAATTTATACCACAACTTGTACTCATATTTTGGTCCGATATAATTTTTTTTTTTAAATTTCATTCAGATCATTTCTCTACCACACTCATTCCGATAAAGAACGAAGAAATAATTTTCTTGTTCTTGCGTTCATCTACCATTCCTGGCCTAAATGCATTGTTATTTTCTTAAAATACATTTGACTTTGCAGATTGGTGTCTATAATATTAGACATAGCTTAAACTATTTTTTTCTCCCAGCTGTTCATCTAGAGAAATCTTGAATGAAATAAATTAAAAAGAGTAGAATTTAAAAATCATGTTTAATATAGGCTTGGCTTAGGTGTGTTTACATTATAATAAAAATTATTATTTACTACTTACAAATTTATTTACTAGTCATTTAAACACGTGTACATGTTCATTCTTTTAGAAGATAAAGATATATAAAATATCATGTATATATATTTTTCTTTGATTACATTATTTAGCGTCCTTAGAGTAAACCGCTCCTGGTAACTTCTTTATTTAACCCTTTCACTGTGGAAGGCGACAGAAAGAAACTTACCCTAACCTGCGAATGTCGATTATAGTCGACGTGTTAAAATTTGTCTCTATCTTGGATTTGTTTTAGTTAACTATGGTCACCAAAGGTTTTCTGTGTGATTTCTATTGTTTATCGAAAGCAATAGAAGACACAAAAATGAACGGTACAACATTGGCGACTACTCTCGACAAAGCCAAGGTGCGGACAAACAAATTTTAACCTGTCGACTATAGTCGACATTCGCATGTTAAGGAAATTTTCTTTCTGTCGACAAAAGTCGACTTCCTCTGTGAAAGGGTTAAACAATAATTCTTGGGTGTATTCGATATTTTGTGTCGGTGACGAGCTACATCCAAAATAGCAACAAAACCGGTTTTATTATAACATAATGCAATTACATATGGAACTAAAGAAAGTGTAAATATCAGAAAAACTGGAATCTCAAGCACTATAAGACTTCACAAATGTCCTTACCGTAATTCTTATAATCCACCCACGCATCCGCAAATATCAAAAGAATTTATTTAAAGAAAACCTACTACCCACATTTTGAGGGGAAGAACTGTAAAAGCATTTGGAGAATCTTAGAAAACCCTTAATTTTAAAATTTGAGGAGGATACGTTGAACGGTGTGGATGTAGGCAAACGAACATGTTTACATCGACAAATGGACGAACAAACATTCAAAGTCACTTCTCGATGTATGGGGACCATGAAACCGGTAAATCTGTTGAAATATGGAATTCGTTCTTTTTTGTTTCGGTCACCATACTTTGTTGGTCATTGCTAGAAATAAAGAAAAAGAAAGATATGAGGCCACACTTTGACCCCGCATAGGTCAGAATGGTATCAATGAACAGCGTAATATACACATATGTAATATATGAACAATTCAAATAAGCAAATCATAAGGGCGGATTTAAAATGCACTTTGAAGTCTGTGACAAAAGGCAGATGGCGCCACTGGGTTCACTTTACGTGAGGGTTTTTCTGAAATAGCGTATCGAAGTACCCACTTTTTTCACACTTTTTTATTGTTCTTTAAGGATTACAGAGTAATTACATATGAAATACAAGATACTATAACAGCAGGAGTATTACATGATTACAGGATGAATATACCGATAGTGTTTACAGCATTTATACAGTGGAAAAGTGTCAAGCAGATATAGACAAATAGTATACAAGAGTCCTAAAATCGTGATTTGATGGAAAGAAGTAGAATTTTACCATGTTATTTTTGAACTTCAAATATATTCAGAAAGTACAATGTCCAGGTAGTTCGCAAATAGCTTTTTCTTTCTAGCGGGCGGAAAGGGTCTGTATTGGGTGCACAAGAAATCTTGATAGTCTGTTACAAAGCGTAGTTTTGGGGATTGTAGTATGTATTCAATCGTATGAGCTGCTAACCAGGTAATTGAATTCAGTTTATTGGTTGGATAAAAGTGAAAGTCCTCTAGAACGAATATGCGAACAGTGGTAAGAGTAGGAACTGTACGGCAGATTTTGCTGACAGCTGTTTGGAATTTGAGCCATATTGTCGCTGCAGATCAACATTGAATTAAGCGATGCACAATATCATCTTCATTACCACATGTGACACAACTAGTAGTTCACTAAATTTGAGACGGTGCTTTTTGGCATTCGTGGGGAGAAACTCATTGACAACAGTGTACCAAGTCGATGGAACAGATCGTGGAATGTGACGAGCAAACACATTGACCCATACGAGGAGGCTCAAGGTTCAGCTGGTTGAGGGGCAATATATAAAAGCACTTCACTGAAGTTATGGATGCTTGTTGTTCAGCACTCATATAAATATAATCAGCAACCACGTCTCTGAAATACCAGTAGCAACAAGGGATTGAATTAATATGTAGAGGCAAGTTTTTACCTATACGTTCGATACAATCAGCTAAGATACCATTTCTGACCCAATTTACATTGTGTTGAATATTTTCAAATGATCGAAACTTGAATAAAGCAGTAGCTTTACATTCAATATGAACAAGACCCAAACCTCCATGTCCGGTGGGTAGACAGGTATATGGATATTTGACTCTGAAGACGTGACCGTGCCAAAGAAACCAATTCCCAACACTGGTAAGACGTTTCGCAATGTGGGAGGGCATAGGTAGGATCTGGGCTAGATACCATAGTTTGGAAAATGCGAAGACATTTAGAAAATACACTCTGGACCGTAAGCTGAGTTGACGGGATCTGTGAAGTGGGAGAGCATGTCGCACAGTATTAACTAACTGGTTATAATTTAACTGTATGGTTTCAGCAAGGAGAGGCGTGAAGGTTATCCCAAGGATTTTCAATTGGTCGACCGTTCGTATTTGTGTGATAAAGGAGTTCTGTACAAGTGGCAGTATTTTAGTCTTTGCACGATTTACCAGAGTGCCAGACATATTCACATAATCTTCAATGCATGCTTCTACAGAATGCAGATCCTCTTGGTCACGTAAGAACACCGTCACATCATCCGCATAACTGCAAACTTTTAATCCATTATTATGAAAAGAAATCCCTTGTATATGTGTTGCAATGTGCCTGAGGAGAGGACGGAGGGAAATAATGAAAAGGGTCATGCTCATAGGACAGCCTTGTCGGACACTGCGTTTGATTTTTATGGGCTCACTCAAAAATCCGTTCATTTTAAGTTTTGTTTGTGCTTCATCATAGAGTACACGGATCCATCTGATGAATTTCTCCCCTATGCCAAACTTTTGTAGAAGCGCCCATAAATAGGCATGATTTACTCTATCAAATGCCTGATGGAAATCAATAGATAAAACTGCAGGAGTGCTAGAGGAAGCTTGGCAACTAGCAATTACATCCCGAATCGTTTGCAGAAGATGATAGATTTTCCTATCTCCTACACTTGCAAATTAGTATGGCCCTGCCAAGGATTCCAAATCTGGTTGTAGTCTGTTATTCAAGCAGCGGGCCAGAATTTTATAGTCAGATTTTATTAGTGTGATGGGTCGGTAATCAGTAACTAAAGTCGCAATATTTACTTTGGGAATAAGGACTGTCACTCCTGGAGATTTATAATTTTGCACAGGCGCATCACTGAAATATTCATTGACTATGTCTGTTAATGTGTCTCCTATCAAGGGGAAGAAGCGTTGGTACCATTCTGCTGGAAGTCCATCTAGACCAGGAGATTTGTTAGAAGGTGCATTCATCAATTCTACCTCTTCTTTCGAAATCGGGGTGTCCATCGCTCTAGCTGAATCATAATCGAGAACTGGAGAAAGGTTGTGGAAAATGTGTTGTTGGGTGTTTGCTTCGCCGCAGTCACCAAATAGGGAACTATAGTAGGTGTAAAACGCTGTTTTGATTTCAGGGAAAGAGGAAAATGTGTTCCCTTCGTCATCTTGAATGCGTGCTCCTAATTTACTCGCACCACGCTTATACTCCTGTATAGCATGATGTAGTGATGGCTCTTCTTCGAGATCGAATATAGGAGATTTACTTCTGATAAGTACATCTTTCATTTTTTTTTTCTTGTCATGGTTAAAAGTTTTGCTTTAAATTTATTAACAGTACATAGGAGCGTACGATCAGAAAGTGCTGAATGTTGATCATCACATAAACATCTGTAATAAAAATTGTACAGGTTACGATCATCTCGACTCTTCTCTGACGAATACCATCTGGAAAAACTAGAAACACGAGGTTTCAGATATTGATGCCACCATTCGCTGAGCGTTCGAAAATGTCGTCGTTGTGTCACCCAATAGTGATATTTAGCTGTAAAAGCTTCACACTAATTAGCGTCAGCGAGAAGGGAAGTGTTGAGGTGCCAGTATCTACCAGTATCTACCACGTTCAATTTTGACATCAGGAATTTTCAAACCTGTAATAGCGCGACATCTATATGCGACTGAATTAGAAAATCACGTAACGAAAATTCTTTCGTAGGTGACTGCAGGTTGTTAATATTGATAGTTGCTATTTTAATAGACATGAAGATGAAAAAGAAAAACATTGTAGAAAAATGTAAATCGGTTTGTAAGGACATCATATTTCACACAAGCTATTGAAATCAGGGAGAATCGATATGCTGAATAGAGATATCCTACAAACTGCACTATTACTGGAAACGGAAATGTCATACAAAGTTCAATGTTGTCAAGAAATTGACAAACAGGGAACAGACACGAAGCGTATACTGTACACAACTAACCTAAAGTTAGAGTACTTACTTTTCATCGGAGGAACATGTAGAAACGCTATGTTCAGACTGTTGATCAGTTCTCTGAGAGAGGGCTTTACTCAGTTCTTGTCGTTTTGTGCGTTTACGTTGAGTATGGTCAGGGGAACTGGGTGCACTTCTTACTGTTTCTCGTGGAGACGGGTACTCCTGCACTTGATCATCTGCTGGAAGACTGAGAACGCGGTAAGACAGAGACGAAGCACTGTGAGTTCCTAAGATTGGTTGAATGGGGGTTGCACTTTCGTCGGTAATCATGATACTGGAATCATCTTCTGGACAAGAGGGTAAGGAAGTAACCATATTAGAAGGGGTGCCAAGTGGAGAGGGAGTTGAACGATGAGATTGCGGTTTTGCTCCGGAAGATCACCTGGTTGTTTGTTCAGAGAGGGGCGCTCATCAGAATCATTATCACATGAAAACGTTTTGTCACGATCAGCAGCACATTGAGACATGAGGGGTGGAAAATCACTGGTATTGTTGATATCAGATGACACAGGCGTTACGGTATTATGCACACTAACATGGGAAACACAACTTTCGGACACTGAAACCTTTGGAGACACTGCAGGTAAACTTGCTTCACTTCCTCGTGGCAGAATAGGTGGGGCAAGGTTGGAAAATTTCGGAACAAAATCCGGCGGTGATGTCAAATTGGAGGGCTTTGGAACAGATACTCGTCCAGCATAACTCAAGGTACCAGAAACAGCCAGTGGGGGAGGAGCCGAGTGTAGATGTTGGAGAGAATTGCAGCGCAAGCATGTCTTTTGTTGACCGGGATAGGTAACACAATATCTACTGTTCTGAATACTTATGAACGAAGGGATGGCATGTTTCAGTTCCATTTTGATCAATTTAGTACGAGTTCGTATAGTGTAGACATGGTCGGCTGAATAGAGTTCATCCTGTATACTATATATTTTACCGTATTTCTCAAAGACATCCCTGACTTCATTATGTGACAACTTCAAGGGAGTAACATGCAGTTTCACTTTTTGAATGCTAACATTTGCCCAAGTTACTTTTATGTCATATGAATTTTGTGAATCGCGAAACTTTACAACACCATTTGTATCACGAAGGATTTTCTCACATAAATGTAAAGAGACCAATTTGACAAAAATATATTTACGATACATGTCCATTTCGATACTCAACACTTGATCAACAGTAAAGGCGAAGGTGTTATGCAACCACTCATGAATTACAAGAGACGTAGGTCGCTCAGAGACAGGGCCAAAATCAAACTTCAGAGTGTTTACTCGTTTGAGAAATGACATCTTCAAATGGAGCACAGTATTCAACAAGAACAAAACGTAAACTTTAAAAAAAAGCAAAAAAAAAAAAAAAAAAAAAAAACTTGAAAAACAATAAATAGAAACTTCACTATATGAAACAATGGGAAAACAAATACTCACACGTAGAAAGCGAGGTATTTCACACTAAGAACTGAGTCACAAACACTAGGAAGTGACTAAATCGCAGAGAGCGCGCAACACACGTCCACACACTCCAGCAACGAAACACATTATACTTGGCTTGGCTGCCGATAGGCGAAAGAAAGTTACGGTATTTATAGTAATTTTATATATGCATTTTTTTTTTTAGAAAACCGATTTCGAACTAACTTATCCTCTTACACCAGCATTTTTACGCGAGATTCAAAGCTGTATATTTTATGAACCAACGTATATCATAATCATCAAAGTCAAGGATTGTCAATCCACTGTTAGGTGAAGATCTCTGCTAGTTTTCTTTACATCCATCAATCTTCGGCATTATTTTTCATGTGACTCCGAAGTGCATCTTGCTTTCGACCAACCATCTTGTACGAGAACGTTTTCGAGGTTTTTTGTTGACTCTTGGCTTTCAGTCAGGCATTAGCCTTTGTTCATCGATCATCGTTTTTTTCCCTCGAACATTTGTAACATTTCGTTAGAAGAATTCTAAGTGGCATATACGGGTATCTATTTTGGAGACGTTTGCCAATACTGTTTTATACTAGAACTTACTGTTCAAGAACGAGTGTTAATCTGGTTGAACTCGGTTTTATAATTATTGTTCTAAGTGGTCATGTATTTTTTTCTCTAATACTGACAAATCAGTCAATCACAAGACGTTAATTTCTAATAAAAACTATTGTGATTATTAACAACTTGATTTATTTCCGACTAAGATTGCTGACCGACTCAACCGGCCTCATTATTAGTCGTGGTTCAACTCAGACCCTATGTGAAATTTATACCACAACTTGTACTCATATTTTCGTCCGACATTATTATCATTTTTATTTTATTTCATTGAGATAATTTCTCTACCACACTCAATCCGATAAAGAACGAAGAAATTATTTTCGTGTTCTTGCGTTCATCTACCATTCCTGACCTAAATGCATTGTTATTTTCTTAAAATACATTTGGCCTTCCAGATTGGTGTCTATAATATTAGGCATAGTTTAAACTATTTTTTCTCCCAGCTGTTCATCTATAGAAATCTTGAATGAAATAAAATAAAAAGAGTAGAATTTAAAAATCATGTTTAATATAGGCTTGGCTTAGGTGTGTTTACATTATAATAAGATTTATTATTTACTACTTACAAATTTATTTACTAGTCATTTAAACACGTGTACATGTTCATTGTTGTTTAAAAATAAAGATATATGGAATATCATATATATTTTTCTCCTTTATTAGTTTATGGAGCATCCTTGGAATAAACATCTCCTGATAAACTTCATTATTTAAGCAATAATTCTTGGTCATATTCGAAATTTTGTTTCGGTGACGAGCTACATGCAAAATAGCAATAAAACGGGTTTTAATATAACCTAATGCGTTACATATGGAACTAAAGAAAATGTAATTTTCTGAAGTACTAGAATCTCAAGCACTTTAAGCCTTCACAAAGAATCCTTACCGTTATTCTTATAATCGACCCACGCATCCGTAAATATCAAAAGAATTTATTTAAAGAAAATCTGCTACCCACATTTTGAAGGGAAGAACTCAAAAAACATTTGGAGAATCTTATAAAACTTTTAGTTTTAAAATTTGAGGAGGATAAGTTGAACGGTGTGGATGTAGGCAAACGAACATGTTTATAATGACAAATGAAAGAACAAACATTCAAAAATCATATTTCGATGTATGGGGACCATGAAACCGGTAAATCTGTTGAAATCTCGAATTCGTTCTTTTTTCTTTCGGTCACCATACTTTGTTGGTTCTTGCTAGGAAAAAAGAAGAAGAAAGAAATGACGCCAAGATTTGACCCTGCATAGGTCAGAATGATATCAATGAACAGCGCAATATACACATATGTAAAATATGGACAATTCAAAATGTTATAAGTATATTCATACATAAAATATGAACAATTCAAATAAGCAAATCATTAATGCGGATTCAAAATGCACTTTGAAGTCTGTGACAAAAGCAGATAGCGCCACTGGGTCCACTTTACGTGAGGGTTTTTCTGAAATAGCGTATCGAAGTACCCACTTGGCTTGGCTGCCGATAGGGGAAAAGAAGTTACGGTATTTATAGTGCTTTTATATATGCATTTTTTTAGAAAACCGATTTCGAACTAACTTATCCTGTTACATCAGCATCTTTACGCGGGATTCAAAGCTGTATATTGTATGAACTAAAGTATATAGTAATCACCAAAGTCAAGGATTGTCAATCCACTGTTAGGTGAAGATCTCTGCTATTTTTCTTCACAACCATCAATCTTGCCCACATTTTTACGCGTGATTCAAACGTGTATATCGTATGAACCATCGTATATCGTAATTATCAAAGTCAACGATTGTCAATCCACTGTTGTATGAAGATCTCTCCAACTTTCCTTTATAAGCATCAATCTTCCACATTATTTTTCATGTGACTCCGAAGTGCATCTTGGTTTCCACCCGCCATCTTGTACGAGAACGTTTTGGAGGTCTTTTGTTGACTCTTGGCATTCAGTGAGGCATTAGCTTTTGTTTATCGATCATAGTTTTTTCCCTTGAAAATTTGTAAGATTTCATTGGAAGAATTTTAAGTGGCATATACGTGTATCTATTTTTGAGACTCTTGCCCACACTGTTCTATGCTAGAACTTGCTGTTCAAGAACGAGTGTTAATCTGGTTGAACTCGGTACTTTATATCAGGTACTATGGAAGAAATTTGATCCCTCCTGTTGTTAGAATTCGATATTTTTGGTAGAATTCGGAGGCAAGTTTCAACAAGCATTTATTTGCTATGCTCATAGCCTTTTAGGGCTGCCATCATGAACCCCGTGGGAAAATGTTTGTTGTGTTAACCGGGTGTTGCTATGCTGATAGTCTGGCACGTCTACTAGATACCCTTTACAAAAATGCTAAATTTTGAGATTGGAGTACCATTTCGTATTGTAAACTGTGAGATAATTACAACGGTATATGGGAGGAAAGCATGTGTGACATTTGAAGGAGGCGAAAAAGTGATTTTACCAGGACGTTGTACTGAAAAATTGGAAGCAGATAATGGTGCTTTATTAACGTGTTTACAAAGTGGGAATGTCTGTTTAATATATGAAGGAATGAAGATTAATGTATCTGGGCGTAACATGCACGATCTTGAATTTAGTGAACTGGTTTACTCATCGTAAGTGTATGGTGGCATGTACAAACAAGATGAAACATGCATTTTCCTCTTTGCCCCCTTCCTCTTCATGCATGCTCAGTCATCTGTATGCATAGTGTCGTTATTCTGTGCTGGCCAGCGACTGGAGTAACATGTCTTTGAGTGCTTGTGCATCAACTATGGATACCAATAAAGAGTACTTGTTAAATGTTGAATATGGACTTAATTCAATGAAAACCAAATTAATTTGTATTGGACTGGATAATGATACATTTGAGCCAGTGATTCGTGTTGGCAAAGGACTTGTGTTTGGAGTGGACTTAAATTTGGCAGAGTGGGAGAAACTTGTACATTTGACGCCATTTGTTACGGACTATTTAAATTGTCAAGTGGAAATTACATTTATGAAATCTCTTGGTCGAAAAAACGAACTGGTGGTGCGAAAACTAATGGGTGAAAAATTAGTGATGTTAGAGAAGAAAGGAAAACTTCATGCTCCTCGAAACACTGTGTACTTAACTTCAAGTGATTGGCTTTATTTCTTGTAAATATTACCGCGTATTGAACATGCTATGAAAAACAGTAAAGTTTGTAGTGTTGTGCTACGTGAATATTTTGACTTATGTACAGATACTATTCGTAATCATGTACACCTTGTCTCAAAAAGGTTGAGCGCATTCTTTCCTGGTGTTTTGAGGCAATAATTTTCTAAGTCCAGCTTCGGGTATCTTCGGGAAAAAGTAAGCCAAGTTCGAACCTCCAAGCCAGCCTTTGCAATCGGGAAAAAGTTTGCAGATGTGTTTTTCTTCTTTTCAATATAATAAGACTTGTTACCAAGTGTTTAAAACAGCAACATTGATTGAAATACTTAATGATACAATATTTCGAAACCTTTTTTTTTTAATGTCAGCACATGCTTGTTTGTCATTTAGCTCTCCATACGTAATGGAACATTTAAATACGTTAAAGAATCTTTCCATATGTAAAAGAATGCTCAAAGTTAAGAAATATAACATAATTATCGGCTGAGTACTAAAATAAAAGTCAAAGTAGAACAGAAACAGCGTTTGTAATGGATATGAATGTCATAATTATCTTGAGATCCGTTATACATCGCTAGAAGCATAGTTCTAGAAGTCCTTGTGCTAGCTCATTGGTAAGCTGTCGGATTTCAAATCATAAGTTTGTGAGTTCGAATCCCGTCTAGGTTAATCCTATTTTTAAAATTATATTTTCCGCAATGCATGAAAAATTATATAAAATAATTACATTAGAATACATAAGTTGTGTATATATAACATAATCATTGCAGAACATAGTAATTATTATGTTTAAAATATAACATCTGAGATAATTTTCACAGTAGGTCGGTATTATATATGAGGATGTAAATACAAGTTAAGAAACTCGTTCAATAGCAATAAATAAATCATGTAGTGTATTTATTTGCAGCTATTTGTCATATAGAGGGTAATTCTCAACATTCATAATACAGAATGCTATTTATGTTCTTGAAAAGGTATTCGATGCATAAACAGAAGGTGTAAACAGAGAATCCAAAGTCGGAACGCTCGCAAAAAAATTCATGAACCCCAAAGGTCACGTGAGCAGACTGGAATTGTCCTTATGAAGCATGCCACAGCAGAAAGTCTTTACATAGATTTTCAATTCAATTCCTGATATATGCTTTTGCAATCTGGAAGTGGTGATGCCTTGAGTCGCCCTCTCTCGCTCGCTCGCTCGCTCACTCTCTATTTATACAGAATATAAAAGTGGATTTATGTTTGTATTTCAACATAATTCTGATATATCTAGAGCAATTTTAACTATATTTCTTACAGTCTGGAAAAAGAGTACTGTCGGGATACATATAAAAAATGCTAGAAACGGGTCGATATTAGTATCGAATCCATAGTTTCGTGGTCGCTTAGGTGAATAGTTCTACTTTCAATTCAAGTCCAATTAAGCTCCCATTAGTCCCCAGGGTGGTTACGTAGCGACATAAAGATATCGAAATCATTCGATATTAGAATCGAATCGTAAGTTTTCAGCGCCGCTAACAGTGCAGCATTTCCCATTAGTCCACATTAGTCCACATTTCACATTGGTCCCATTGCCTATTCTTGTGACCACCTTTTGATCCGAGCACTTCGGTTTTCGTCTGCTACTGGCAAAGGACTCGCTGAAGATCCCAGCGCTTTTTAAAGACAGTGTATCCAATTCAGCAACTTTTCTTCCAAGTCATCTTACGTTCGCTATTAATTATCATATGAGTTTTCCAAAACTTATATGTTTGTGACACAACAATTTGTAGGTAGATTACGGATATTATTGATTAACCTTCTATTATTAAAAATAATAAATACGTAAATTAAGGGGATTGTTGCCTCGCCATTTTCTTTTTTCTTTTCCGTAATTAAAGCATATTTTCTAGTATTTATAGTTGCAAATAAGAAGGTACATAATATTATGATTTTTGTAATTGATATTTTTAAATGTGCTAAATAATTGCAAGATAATAATTAATAATTTAACTTTTTACTTTGAAGCCCAACGAAGGAAATTCAATGAACCAACCCTGCAAATAATGACTAAGTTACTCTTTCTCTATAGGATAAAATAATTTACAAAGCATCATTTACACACAGTCAATATTTAATTGAATTAATAGAAATTTTAGGGGGTCAAGGAATTAAAATGAAATATAGTGTGATTGTTGGTAAATGAAGCTTTGCAAATTATTTTATCGTATACAGGAAAAGTAATTAATCGTTTTCTGCAGGGTTGGTGCTTTGAATTTCTTTCCTTGGGCCGAAAAGTAAAAACTTTAATAAGTGATTAATTATTAATTATCCTGTATTTAATTAGCATGTTTTAAAAATTTTCAATTACAAAATTAATATGTTTCTTTATACTCAACTATAAATACTAGAAAACGGGTTTTAATTCAGGGAGGACAGGGAGGGGCATTTCCCCAATGAGTTTGAGATTTATATAGATTTTATCAATAAAATAGTAATGTCAGTGAAAAACGCGAAATTTTACTTATATCAAGGGGTCTTGCCCTCCCCCCCCCAAGCCAAATCTGAAATGCCGCTACGCTTTTAATTACGGACAAAGAGAAAATCAAAATGGCATGGCAAAAATCCCTTTAAGCTGCTCAGTGTTGTCAATTCCATTTCCATGGGTGTCAGCGGACTTGCTCTTTCGAAGTTTGTACAAGTCTGTACAATTACGGTATATTTAGTAAATCTGCTCAAGAATACCCTTCGTGTAGTAAGCTTATTAGAAAACAAATTTTACAGAAAATAGAACGCTGAAGGAAATGTGTTCCTTATTTTGTTTGGACGCTTTTTTTTTTTTTTTTTAACACAAGGCTTTGCATCTCCGTTTGTTTACAAACATGATTGTCTCAATATCCACTACTGAGAAAAACATTGGCTGAATTTTCGTTCAGCACATTCGAAAATACTAAGAGCTCAGACAAATTTAGAGCACTTATTGTCAGCGTCTTTTCAAATTACGACGAAGAAGTTAAGATTATTTAACTTTTCGGAGGCATATGTGGTTTAAAAGGGTGCACAATGAATGACACAAGATAATTCCATTGACTGAGTGAGTAAAACCTAATGCATTATGTCCTGGCGCGTGATTTAATTCCATGATCTCCCGAGTGCTAAGCCAAGGCTATACCAGCTGAAAGTGAAAGTGTTTAGGATTTTACGTCCTTTTTCAACAGCGGGGCTATATAGAGATGTGGACCTACAGATTAAAGTGGACTCCGAACCACTCCATTGAAGGTGAGCTCCCGGCGGGAATCGATCCCGCGACCACTCGGGGGAGCCCGCTATACCAGCGGAGCAACGAAAAATTAATTTGTACTCCATTTATAGTTTCATTATTAGTATGCACCTGGACTTTCCATGCGTTTTTTTTTTTTTTCCTTTTTGCACTTGTTTTCAGGTTTTCAGCATATAAGGGATTTTGTCGTGAAAAATGTTCTTGTTATTTTTCTGCAGAACTTTTCGCACTTTATAAAGAAACCTTTTGCTCCCAGATCCACTGTTATCCACAGGATGAATAGTGTCTTCGTATTCACGCTCTTATCATTTTATACAAAATAACTTAAATCTAATAAACCTACTTACCTATTTTCTAAATTTAAATTTCTTGGAGATACTTATTGGCTAATACCCACTTCAAAGGAAATACCACCTTGCTGTTCAAGTCTTATTATTTTTATCAAGTCCTTTTGGCTATGAAAACGTTCTTTCAGTTCGAAAAATGAGTCTACAGTATTGCGTTTACATAAGAAAGCATTGATTCTACTTGTAGCTTTTTTTTCTGCCCTTGAAAAGTTTTGTCTGATGCTGAAGTGCTTTTTGATCCGGGTGTCTTCAAATCGCATATGTTCAAATCAAGATTTTGACTGAAGTCAACATCAACACGATGTTTCACAGCACAAGCTTTATATATGAAAGAGACGTATTTCTTTAATTATTTTCTCTTTTCCTCTTTATATAGTTTTACATCTATAACATGTTCTCTTGTTTCTCTTATGTTTCCATTCTCCCCTGGTGAAAAATCATTGTTTACTTTGAGAATGAATTTGTAAAATTAAAAAAAAAAAAGAAATGTGGAAATTGTTGAGTGAAAGAAAATGTCATTCCGTAACTCTGCCATTTTTAAATGAGGAAATAAAATAACTCATCTAAGGGAACCCCCGTTACTTCAAAGCACTCGCCTTCGGTGCACGTAGTAGAGGTCTGTACGGGTCGGAATTTTTAGCCCAGGCTCGGCCCGGCTCGTGAGTTTATAATGTGAGGTCCGACCCGAGTCCGAAATATGTTTTAGCATTTAGGCCCGAGCTCATGTGGTAATCAAATGAGCCCGAAATAAACCCGAATTACATAAACTTTATAATTTACTAAAAATTATATATTTTTTTAATTTACAGCAATTAGAAGTTTAATTTTGCAGATCTGCTTTAATAGTTCTTAAGAAAGAATGGTCCAAACGTCCAATAAATATCGTTGTACAGTACATTTACAAAGTTAGGCCCCAAAAGGACCGAGAAATATGATTGTATATTTAAAAATTTACGGTCCGGGCGGCCCCGAAGTGATATATGCTTTGTGGGCCTGAGTCCGGCCCGCGGATTGCACTTTAACCTGTAAGTCCAGTCTCTATATAGTCTCGCTGTTGGGTAAAGACGTCTAAAAACCTAACAAACGAATTTTCCCTTAGAGTGTATTCCCTCGTGGCATGCTTATCACGAGAATTGCTGTCTTATAAAGAATTTGTTATATGAATTTCATTCAGCGCTATGAGAGTAATAAACTTACCGTTAGCGTTGTTTTCAAATTTCGGAATTGATGATACGATTCCAAATGACTAAGAACAGTAGAATTGTATCTTTTCTTGTATTCATTTGGGGCTCCCACAGTTCAATTCATTGGTCATAGATACGAGGATCTCAAGAAGAGGAGTAAGCAACACTACAACACAACCACCCCCAGTGAGAGAATGACAACCTTTGTTGCCAAACGTCAACAATCGCTGAAGAGCCACTCTTCTGTCCTAGAGAAAGCGATCTATTGCCTCGTTACTTCGCGTATATCCGTGGAAAATATTTCGTAATATTTATGTAAATATATCAATTGTACTGTATATATACATTATTTATTGTTTTTAGTGCGGAAGTTCTATTTGTAGAGTTTAAGTTATTGTCGTGAGTGTGTCGTCTCAAGATTTGATGTGTGTGTGTGTGTGTTCGTGTTTGTGTTTCATCCCCCTTTTATGCTTCTTGTATATAGTATTGTTTTTGGTAAATAGTTAATTGTAAATAATGGAACCATCAACATCTGTGCAGTCACTCGAATGTTACAGGATTGGAGGGAGAAAAAAGCTTATTCTTAAAAGTGGAGAGCCACTTATTTTTAACGTTTATTCGTATTTCCGCTCACAAGAACAGCAAGGGGGAAGAAAAGCTTCCGTACGGGAGACTGTGGATAAAACTGCTGCGGCCACTCTCGTTGCGAAATCTACTGTATATGATATAAGAAAGCAGCATTTAATGAACAACGATAGATTAGAGACCCCACGCAAAGACAGAAAAAGTGAAAAGCGAATGACATGTGTCGACTAGGCCTGTATCCAGGGAGATCTATTGGGGCGCCCCCCTAAATTTTCGCTGGCCACCTAAAATTTTCACGGTAGGCTTGCAAATGAACTATAATATGGTGATAAACTATAATATGGTTAGATCGGACACCCTTAACTTCGGTCGCCCCCCCCCTACATTTTTGGGCTGGCTACCGGCCTGGTGTCGACATTTATGACAATTATACCCGGGAAACTATAAGGCGGAAAGTACATGAATTTCTCAGGGGAATTTAGGGTGGATATATTTATTATTATTATTATTATTATTATTATTATTATTATTATTATTATTATTATTATTATTATTATTATTATTATTATTATTATTATTATGGAGAGAAAGAGAGTAACATAACACATCTTTGTTTAGATCGCAAAACCATAGATTCTTAAAACCTCTTGATATTATTACACACCTGGAGCCATCCCCTCAAATATCAAACATTATCTTTCTGAATATTTGTAATCACTCGCAGTGGTAATGGCTGAGGTAGTTCAGCTGCATTATTCTTACCAGTTACTGTAATATGAACGTGCAATATATATATATATATATATATATATATATATATATATATATTTGTAACTTTGGGCGGAAAATTAAATCAGGTGAAATATTTATTCCCTTTTCAATTAATCATGACGCGCTCCGAGTCGGGAACCGGTCAAAACCCCCACAGCCAAAACCCCCACACTCAAGAAATGTCAAAACGCCCACACAAACGGTCATAACCCCCACACAAATGGACAAATCTCCCAAACGCACGAACGGTCAAAACCCCCACACTCAAGAAATGTCAAAACGCCCACACGATCGGTCATAATCCCCACACAAATGGACAAATCTCCCAAATACACGAACGGTCATAACCCCCACAGCCAAAACCCCCACACTGGTAGTCGGTCATAACCTCCAACGGTCAGAACTCCCACACAAATGGACAAAACAGCCACACATAGCAACGGTCACAATCCCCACATAAATGGACAAAACCCCCACACAAATGGACAAAACTCCCACATGCAGAAATAATCACAACTGCCACACAAATTGACAAAACCCCCATACTCATGTATTGCCCTTGTACTTTTTAATAACATTTTTTTATTCCACTTAAACTGATGTTGCAACTATTCTTCTTGGGCGTCATAAAGAGCCGCAACAAAGACGTGAAATGACGATCATTTCAGAGTGTGGGGGATTTGTCCGATTTTGTGGGAGTTTTGTCCATTTATGAGGGGGTTATGACCGTTGCTATGTGTGGCTGTTTTGTCCATTTGTGTGGGGGTTATGACCGATTGTGTGGGCGTTTTGACATTTCTTGACTGTGGGGGTTTTGGCTGTGGGGGTTTTGACCAATTGTGCGTTTGGGAGATTTGTCCATTTGTGTGGGGGTTATGACCGATCGTGTGGGCGTTTTGACATTTCTTGAGTGTGGGGGTTTTGGCTGTGGGGGTTTTGACCGTTCGTGCGTTTGGGAGATTTGTCCATTTGTGTGGGGGTTATGACCGTTTGTGTGGGTGTTTTGACATTTCTTGAGTGTGGGGGTTTTGGCTGTGGGGGTTTTGACCTAGACCCTCCGAGTCTACCCCATTCCTTCTGGACACCGCTCTTTCCCCCGATGTCTGATTCCCATATACTGACTGTAGTAGTCTGATTGCCATATACACTTTACGTATTATAAATTGGCTTTTATACGGGTATACCCAAAAAGGTGATTTATTTATTCGTTCGTTCTTGCTCTCAGAACCAAAATTAATTCTCCTTATAGCGTCTCATTTTGCGTAACTGAATTAAATTTCTTATCGAACATTACATAGCATTTCATAAGAAAAGTACCTGCACTTTTCTATAAAGTGGGTCTCGAATCATTGCGCTCAATAAATTACAGTTGAATCGAACTCGATGACTATGCACAGCAGAGCCTCAGCCAGGTCGCCCTCGCTCTCCCTCGCACGAGTAACTACACGAATTGTCTAATTCTGTGTTTATGACGAAGTGACAACGCAGCAAGTTGTCGAGTCGGTGAAGAGGAGCGGCATCGAGGCACGAAGTGCTCTGATGAAAAGGTGGAATCCAGTATAGAGGGCAACATATTTGCAGAGAGCAAAGTTTAAAACTTGAATAATATTTTAATTTTTTCCGTATGAAAAAGTTATAAATCAAGAGCAAATGTACTATTTCACGAACAATCCTCTTTTACTATTCTAATATGTTTAATAATAGCGTAAGAAATCTAATAGTAATTCAGAACATGTGTCACAGTTATTTTTTGTTACATAGTTGTAGCTGTAGCATGTAGTGAGTGGAATTTAACTGTAATAAATTCACTAATTAACCATATTCGAATTAAGTTTTATTTTTAAGTTCGGGATGAAGGGGCGGAGAAATATGTAGTTATTGGGGGCACCGAGCTTTTCTACATTTTACTTTCAAGATCTCCATTTTTCTTTTGTCATTTGTTCTTAATAAAAAAAGTTCAGTCACTTTTGGATTGTCATAGGATAGTAGGAGTTGGATTTTGGGATGCAGCCTGTGAGATTCTAGAGGAGCTAACTGCTTGAAGAAATATTTTTGAATCATCTGTAACATATGAAATAAGGATATGTATCATAAAAAATTGAAAGTAACTATGTTTGCGTAATCATCACGGGCAAATTGCAAAGTCAAATGAATTGACGTTTGGTATATAATCAGGCTCCAATCCCAACTGGGAAGTTATCATACGTGTGTCACTTTCATTATAATACATATCCTTAGGGGGAGTAGAAGTCCGAATTTTTGCGAAAAATTTAGTATCTCACAAGCCGTTCAACTGAGAGCTGAAATTCAGCATATAACTCTTTATTAAAAATAAAGAGAATATGTCCTGGCATTTTTTAAAATTATCTTTTATGAGCGGGGGGACGGGGGTGCATTTTCTATATATTGGAAATTGGTAGTGGGTTGATTTGTAAAAATAATCGAAAACGATTGATATTAGTTGAGAAACAGATTGAGTAATGCAAACTAAAGTTCTTTTTAAATTTTATACCCACTGCTTTCTATTTATAATTGCTGAAGCTGGTGTTTAATATATGGAGCGTTCCGAGCATAAGGCAATCAAGCCATAAAGTTAGAGAAAAATGGCCATAAAATTTGTAGTCTAAACTTAATTGCATGGGCATTTTCAATTAGTACGGCGTGCTTAATTATATAGAAAATTAGTTTTTTTTTTACGTTGGTCTACTTTTCCTTGATTTGAAACTTTCAAATTTCACCCTATTTTCTACTGAAATGTGTCTGTAAGGCAACAAAGAAATAATTATATATGATAAATTTAAATTCATTTTAATTTGGAAGATGAGAAACACTTTGCCATTATACAATATCGTAAAGGTCAGACCCACCAGTATTGTAACAGAGAGGTGCTTGAGCCATTAACGGTAGAAATTCAAACTCCGATAAGTGATAATTTCACAGTCTTGTTTTATTACAAGTGTAACCTCTTTAGTCAATGGAGAGGAGGACGTGGGCCATCGGTCAGAGTTGATGTCGATGGGTTTTGGTGGGTCGGAGTTGGTCACAATGGTTCAGAGTGGTTCATAGTTGGTGGTGGGTCAGAGTGGATCACGATGGTTGATGGATCAGAGTGGGCCAATGGGGCATTTGGGTGGTGGGTGATAGTGGGTCATGATGGGTCGTGGATCAAATTTTCATTGACCCACACCATCTCTGGTTAAAATTGTACTAAAGATAAGAGACACCGAAGATGCATGTCGGCTATTATGCTCAAATTTTGCTCATGGATAGTACTCCACCAGGAAGCAATAAATCTGAAATGGTTCACGGTATCACCTTCTAGAACTCGAGATGTAGGGGTTTGTCTGATTGGCTAAATTAAGACGTCAATGATTTATCCTTCAACAACCAAGCTTTTTATGATCGTTTCCGTGGGGAAGTCAGAAGAACACGTGCCTAGTAATCGTAATATTGATAGTTTGCGTCCACCCCGGGTATTTGTTTTGTGTTTTTTTGATTCACCTAAATATAAACAAATCACACATATAGGCATTTTGACATATTTTGGGAGAGTAATTTTGTGGTTCGTTGGCGTTTCATCGCGTCTCTGCTGCTGGTAGTAAAGTTTTCAAAATGGAACTTGGGTCACCACGGATCGTCGCTGCGGGGCCACCAATTTCTGGCGAGAGGTCAATAGTTGATCATCTGTAGTCCACCGACGCTTACAGCTTAGAGTAATGAACGATGTCTTTGCCTTGTAGAGTTCATGACTACCGACGTCGGCAGTCAACTAGCTTTTAGTATTCCTTTACTAACCATCTATTGTTCATGTTTGTACACGGTGTTGTCATAATAATAATAATAATAATAATAATAATAATTATTATTATTATTATTATTATTATTATTATTATTATTATTATTATTATTATTATTTGTAGTAATAGTAGTATAATTGATGATAGAATAATTATTGTCTATGTATTGTCTAGGTAGGACTACACACAGGATTTGGCTCGTTTTGGTTCGACTTGACTCTAATCCGAGTCGAGTTGGAAGATATTTTTCGCGCCGAGTCCAAGAGTAGACCTCAAAGATGTCTGTTTCGAGTCGAGTCGAGTATCAAAGAAAAGTTGTTCGTGCCCATCCCTACTAATGAGAGCTTAATCGGAGTTAAGCGAAATTGAAAGTCTCACTATTTATCTAAGCGACCCCGAAAACTATGAATCTAATATCGATCATTTTCTAGCAATCTTTTATATGTATCCCCCTCCCATTCACCATAGGTAACCCGACAGCACTCTTTTTGAAACTATAAGAAATGTGGTTAAAATTACTCTAGACCAGTGGTTCTCAATCTAATTCCTATCACGATCCCCTTTTATCACACGCTCTTGCCAGCGACCCTTTTATAATTTGTTTTATAATAAGCTTGTGTGGGATTTTTAACATACCTATTTCTATAATAGTAGAATCCATTTTTTTGTTTATAGTGAACAGTGCCAGGGAAAATCAGCGCCCGGGGCGAGAGTATAGTACCGTATATGTGAGTGACGTCGACAGACTAGTTACGAAGCGCCACCATGGTTGGCACGAAGCTCAATAACATTTTCAAAATAAACCCTACCTTTCCTTAATTTTGAGCACATTTTATTACGTTTTTCCTTCTATTTTACACATGTGCACATGCACTTTCCTAACATGAGTAACACACTTCCTCCGAAATGTGTGGCCCCTTTTTTCGGCGCCCGGCACTGACAGTGGATACAGTAACTGTAATATCTATATTCCCAACGACGAAGGTGCTGGTTCAAGATGGATGTTAAACTCCTTCATTGAAGAGGCCATTAACGTATCCGATCTAAGCCCACAACTTCTTGACCAAATAATAGAATGATCATGCGACAAGTCTTTGCAACTGGTTTTTTGTAACGAAGACTTGGACAAGTTCTGCCTGATGAGGAGAGAAGAATATCCTGGTCTGGGCATTGCTGCTTTAAAAGTAATAATTCCATTTGCTATATCGTATTTGTGCGAAAGTGTGTTTTTTATAGTAAACATTAAAACAAAGATAAGAAATCGCTTATCAGTTGAAAATGGCTTGATAACGTTCGTCATGAAGATTGAACCGGACATTGCTGCACTAGTGAAATTACACCATGCTTAGGTGTTTCATTAGGTTTTAATTTTAATTGTATTTCAATATGCAGGTTTTGTTGCATGTGTATTTTTCTAGTATTTCTATATACAGTTCTTATTAGTTTTATATCATACCTCTTTGATTTAAATTCATTTTTAAACAACTCTACTAACTAACTCTATGGCCTATGGAACCCGGAGGTTCAATGCCGCGTTCACAAAAGCTCTGCACTGACTTCTATCCGTAGCCAATTGGATCCAGTTTCTACTTTGTATTCTTATCTCAGCGAGATCCATCTTAATATTGTCCTCCCATCTGCGCCCAGGTCTTACTAATGGTCGTTTTCCGATTGATCTTCCAGTCAAGATTTTGAAAGCGTTTCTACTTTCTTCCATTCTAGCTACATGACCTGCCAACCTAAGCCTTCTAGACTTGACGACCCTAACAATGTTGAGTAAACCGTATAAATTATGTAGTTCCTCGTTATGAAGTTTCCGTTCCCCATTCCCGTTCCTCTTGGGTCCGAATATTCGTCTAAGGATCTTGTTCTCAAATACTTTCAGTCTATGTTCCTCCCTCAGAGTAAGCGACCATGTTTCGCAACCATACAGAACAACAGGCATGATTATCGTTTTGTATATTTTAAGCTTCAAATTTCTCGACAGAATTCGCGACGACAAGAGACTTTGAACCGAATAGTAACACGAATTCTACACCCTTTGAAAATGTTCAGTAGACTTATTTTTTATTGTTCTTTACAGTGTGTATAAAAAATAAAAGTATGCCTATCAGAACAAAATTAAAAATAATATTTAAAAATAATTTCTGGTATTAGATTCTAACTATATTTATCTCTTCCGCCTATCTTCGCGATCCCCTAGGGGCCGCGACTTCCAGGTTGAGAAGCCCTGCTCTAGGCATACATGAGTTATGTTGGAACATACATACATACACTTTTATGTGTATAAATGCAGATAAGAGAGAGTTGAGAGAGAGCGATTAAGGAATTACCGCTCTCAATCTCTTCACTTTACTTTTGCGATTCGCGAATTTCTTACGTGACAGTTTGGGGCTAGCTAGTTTTTTGTCTTGGACCACGATCCGATTTTCGATATGCTCTACCTAAATGCTGTAATGCGAATATTGAGAAGTTATCTGCGATGAAAGTAGCTGCAAATAAATACATTACATAACTTATTTATTGCTATTACACGATTTTTGAAATTTGTATTCAATATTCACACATAACACACCGACGTTCTGTGAATACCTCAGATGTTATATTTTAAAGATAAGAATTACTTACGTCGTGAAATGATATGAATATATATATTCAACTGATATATACAACTGATGATATGAATATATATATTCAACTGATGTATACAACTGATGAATTGTAATGTAACTATTTTACATAATTTTCATGCATTGAGGAAAGTAGAATATCATAAAAGAATGTCACCTGAACGGGTATCGAACTCACGATTTAAACGCTCGGTGGTGTACCACTGAGCTAACATGACCGCTTTTCGGAAGCTGCTTCTGAAATATAACTGAGCTCATACGTAAATGCTCTTTTCCGTATGGAAATCACAATGACGAAACGAGAGTGGGAATACATAGTCTCGAAATATTGTATCATTAAGTATTTCAATGTTACTTTTTTCTACACTTAATACCATTTCAACATGTCTTATTATATTTAACAGAAGGAAAAACATATCTGTACATCGTTTCCCGATTACTAAGGTTGGCTTTGGAGGTTCGAACCAGCAGCTTTAGTTTACTGTTTTCCGAAGATACCCGAAGTTGGACTTCGAAAGAGTTTGTCTCAAAACAGCTATCATCATATCGCTCAATCTGTTTGGTATATGGTATATGTTTTTATACGTGTAAAGTCAGTATAACAATTCATTCTTTAAACAGCTTTTCGTATGTATTAATATTCCTTTATAAAAACTGTTTTTGATATCATTATTACGGCGCACCATTTTCAGATTTCTTTCGCGAGTCGTTGACCAAGTCGTTCCCCACTAGCGTTGCCAGACTCACAGCTCGGAATTATTCCAAAACCTGATCGAACTTATGCTAGATTCGGTCAAATTATGCTAGATCCTCATAATTACTAATTCAGGAGTTTAAAAAAAAAAACGAAGTTGAGATACGATAACGTAACTTAAAATACACAGAGAGCAAGAATGCATGGATAGAACTCAATACTTCACGCACCAAAATTTTAACTCAACTAAATTAATGCAGTCGTTGCCAGACTCAATGGCGTATATATCGTATAAATGAATGCAAAGTTTTTGTTTACATATTTTGAAAGAAAGTTACTTCGCAGCATAAGCGGAGTTGGTAATCGTCTGCTGGGGGGGGCAGATTTTTGGTCGGTCTCGGAGCTGTCATTTCAGGAATAAATATGATCATGAAGTCAGAAATAAAGATGGTGAAGTTGTCAAAAAGTTGGGGGGAGAATGGCCCCCATAGCTCCGCCCATGCCTCGGAGTTAAAGGATTAGAAAACCCTGGGTGGAGCCACAAAATAGCCCAAAGACGTTTCGAACTTACTTCGGAAAATAAGTCTGCCTGTATGGTTTACCGACCGTATGAATCAATGGAAGAGGATACATTTCTGCCGTTCTTTTTCTTCCCACGACCAACTTCTTTCTCATCTCCAGGTTTTACGGCTTTTTGATAAACTTGCTGAAATTGTGCTAGATTTGGGCAGGATGCTAAAAGCAAGATGCTAGATGCTAGAGACATGCAAATTATGCTAGATCTAGCATCATTATGCTAGATCTGGCAACGCTGTTCCCCACAATAGGCGTGTCGTGCAAGTAACCAACCACACGTCAGGTACTAGCTTTTACCTATTGCTTCCTTCTCACAGCTCAGAACATTGGTAACTATGGATAGACGTACAGCAGTAATTACTTTATGGGAGTTGGAAGGTTATTCTGCAACTGCAGCTAGCAGGCGAGTAGGTGTCCCGGCCTCTACAGGAAGGCGATGGATTCGGAAATATGGCGCTACAGGTCAGACTGATAATTTACGATCTCCTGGTCGTCCGCATGTGTCAACCGAAGCCCAAGATGCGAGATTAGTAAACGAAGCCCGGTTAGACCCACTAAGGACGTCTAGACAGCTAAGGGAAGTTTCTCTCTTTCCTGCTAGTAAGCATACAGCTCTGCGAAGACTTCGTCATGCTGGGTTACGTGGCCGTGTTGCTGCCGTGAAGGAAAAACTCTCAGACGACCACAAATTTTACCGTCTCGCGTTTGCACAGGCGAATGTGGGTCTCAATTGGGAAAACGTAGTTTTCTCAGATGAATCCATATTCACAACATCAAAGGAAGGACACTGTTTTGTGTATCGTCCGAGAGGCACCCGATATGACCATGGATATGTGGCTGCTTGCAATCGCAGTGGCCATGTATCTATTTTATGTTGGGGTTGGATTTCCAGTCGCGGAGCAGGACAGCTTCATAGAATTGAAGGACATCTGGACAATGCTCAGTACTTAGACATTATCAGTAATATCATGGTGCTATCTGTACGGATATTTCAGCCTGATGGTGTAATTCAGTTCCAGCAATACCAGTCGCCAATACATACTTCCCGTGTGATTCAGGAATGGTTCGCAGGGCACCCTGAGATTGATTTAATCGACTTGCCGCTCGTGGAGCAGACCTCAATCTCATGGAAAATATGTGGGCAGAAGTGAAGCGTACTCTAAGGGAAAGTTGGCCTGAGGCAGATCCACCAAGAACTCAGGATGACCTGTGGCATCTTGTTTCCGAAGCATGGCTGGAGGTAGGGTAAGGAGATAGATTTGTCACCCATGTAATAGATTCCATGCCCAGAAGAATGGAGCGTGTAATAAATTCAGAAGGGTCTTGGACACAATATTAATGTCCCCGCCTTAACTCCCGAAAACAGCCCTTTTCAGGGCTACCTAAACGCTTCTGAAAATATTTCTAGAAGTAAACCACTCCTTGTATCCGATTTCTGTGCAATCCTACTAACAAAAGAATGATAATTAGCTGTAGGCTTTGAACTCAAGACCTCTTTATTGGCAAGTCAGTACTCTACCAGTGAGCTAACATGAACACGCAAACCCAATCTGAAGAAACACGACTTTCAATTTCTGGTATTCGATGACAATGATGCTCATATACTTGGCAAATGTTGTATTCAACTTGGGATATTCCGCAACACACACACATACATAAACAAAGCGAAAGAGAGAGAGAGAGAGAGAGAGAGAGAGAGAGATGAATATACAAAAGCATATTCAACGTATTGGAATGAGACTCTAAGTAACGACATTCCGTTCTAAAGAGAATTTGTGTTTCTTCCCGTGACGTTAAGGGGATCGGGAAAAGTTATGTGTCTTGAAGCAGGATACGACTTTGGATACTCTGTTTATACACTTTCTATATCCGTAGGAATATATTGTATTTCACGAATGTAAATGACATGCTGTAATGAGAATATTGAGAAGTTACATCTGTATGACAAATAGCTGCAAATAAATACACTACATAACTTATTTATTGCTATTAAATGATTTTCCTAACTTGTATTTACATCCTCATATATAATACCGACCTACTGTGAAAATTATCTCAGATGTTATATTTTACACATAATAATTACTATGTTCTGCAATGATTATGTTATATATACACAACTTATGTATTCTAATGTAATTATTTTATATAATTTTTCATGCATTGCGGAAAATATAATTTTAAAAAAAGGATTAACTTAGACGGGATTCGAACTCTTAACCTTATGATTTGAAATCCGACAGCTTACCAATGAACTAGCACAAGGACTTCTAGAACTATGCTTCTAGCGATGTATAACGGATCTCAAGATAATTATGACATTCATATCCATTACAAACGCTGTTTCTATTCTACTTTGACTTTTATTTTAGTACTCAGGCGATAATTATATTCTATTTCTTAACTTTGAGCATTCTTTTACATATGGAAAGATTCTTTAACGTATTTAAATGTTCCATTACGTATGGAGAGCTAAATGACAAACAAGCATGTGCTGACATTTAAAAAAAAAAGGTTTCGAAATATTGTATCATTAAGTATTTCAATCAATGTTGCTTTTTTAAACACTTGGTAACAAGTCTTATTATATTTAAAAGAAGAAAAACACATCTGCAAACTTTTACCCGATTGCAAAGGCTGGCTTGGAGGTTCGAACCTGGCTTACTTTTTCCCGAAGATACCCGAAGCTGGACTTAGAAAATTTTTGCCTCAGAACACCAATAAAGAATGCGCTCAACCTTTTTGAGACAAGGTGTACAATCGCAGTGTCTTACTTGCAGAGGACTTGCCGGAATCCATACCTGTGCAGATGAACAGAGTATTATTAATGGTATGAACATCAGTTTTCCAAGTGTCTCTCTTGATAAGAACAGTGATGTGAACATTGATGGTGAACGATTAAAATTGGAAATGAAAGTATTTTGCAAACAAAAACTCATAGATTCATTTATGGCTGACTTATTTGATAGGGTACCGACACAGCCATGGTGGGGGGAAACCGATACTCAACCTTCGGATGCCGGACCAAGTGGATGTGGAAAAACTTACTTTGTAATACGATTCCTGTCCAATTTATCACGCATGGTTAATACATCGTTTCGTCATATTTATTGGTACTATGCAGAATGGCAAAATGCATACAGAGAAATTTTGACAAAAGTACAATTTATTGAAGGATTACCTCGAACAAAAGACTTTTTACCTGAAACTGGACCACATCTTATTATTATTGACGACCAAATGTGTGAAGTGAACCGCAATATAGTTGATTTCTTTACAAAGGGTTCTCATCATAGAAATCTTAGTGTACTATTTATTACACAAAACATATTTCATCAGGGAAAAGAAAGCAGAGATATGAGCTTGAATTGTTCTTTTCTCGTATTATTTAAAAATCCCAGAGATAAATCACAAATTAAATATTTAAGTTATCAAGTAACTCCTGAGAATCCAAAATTTCTTCAAGAAAGTTTCAACCACGCAACAAAGTTACCATATGGATATTTTTTTATTGATTTAAAACATGATACGCCAGATGAATTTCGTTTTCACACAAATATCTTTCCTGATGATATTTATCATTACGTTTATGTTCCAACGAAATAGAAGAAGAAGATGTGTTTATAATGTTTGTTTTAAACTGTGTTTCTTCATTCTGGCAATATGTCTCCAAGAGTAAAACACGGCGATCATCTTCGTACGCTGAGCAAAGCAAATCCTAAATTACGTAAAGCTATACTGGACAATGCAGACTCTTCAGTGATTCGAAGTATTTCCGAATGTTGTTATAATGTATTAAAAGGGAATGTACCTCTTACAAAGACACTGAAAGCAAGATTAAAGCGATACAAGAGGACGCTTGTGAAGAATGGAAATTCCATCTAAAAGAAGAAGAAGCATTTATTAGTGCAACAGCAGGGTGGATTCCTACCGGCATTATTAGCTCCTATTTTATCTGGTGCATTATAAAGTTTACTATTCCGTTAATGCAATGGAACACGCAAAGATGATTTTAGTTCCACCTGAAGTTCTTAATCGTATACAAACACCATCATCATCATCATCATCAGCCCTGGAGAAACGTGAATCTAATTTGGATCAAGAAATGCAAGAGATTTTACAGTTATCATGTCGTAGTGATGAAGAAAAGTGGAATCAATATAATAATATTCTTCAAAAATATTTACATTTAATACGAAAACAAGAAGAACCTGTGACACTTTCAATTACGTCAACTAAATCAGAGAAGCCTGAAGTAGAAGAAGAAATATTATTATCTATACCCAAAATGTTTCGTAAAAGAGCTGAATTACTACTACATAGAATGAAACATGATGATAATATCACGTGGGATAATAAAGGAACTGTTTACATCAGAGGTGATAAACTAGAAGGATCTCACATTGTAGATTTAATTTCTGATGTGTCGCGACCACGGAAACACACAAATCCACCGGGATGGGAGAAATTTTGTAATTGTTTGTCTTCTAATAACACATCTCAAGAACTTATTGGAAATCCAAAACGTTTGTCATATATTTTACTACGAAGTAAAGCATCACCAACAGCATCATCGTCAAGGGAAAAAATACCTCTGAAATCGTTTCCAGAAGACGACGAAGAAGCAGAAGAAGAAGAAGAACAAAAGGAAAAAGTAGTATCTCCCATAAGGAAAATGAAACGTGTCTGTAAACGTCCAGTATGGTCAAGATGGAAACCATAAACAAACAGTTAAGCAAGATTTACTACAATCCTTCACATCCTGCCTCGTTTTCAACTGTTAAAAAATAGTGGATAGCTACAAAGAAGAAAATTCCTATATATTGTATAAGAAAATGGTGACTGCAACAAACAACATATACGTTACACAAACCTGTACGTCGTCGTTTTAAAAGAGGTTTCTATGTAGTGAATAACATTGATGATGAGTGGGAAAGTGATATTAATGATCTTCAATCTCTTCATAAATTGAATGATGGATATCGTTATATTCTTACAGTGATAGATGTGTTCAGTCGATATGCATGGGCTGTGCCATTAAAATCTAAAAGTACAAATGATGTCTTAAAAGCATTGCAAATTGTGTTCAAAGACGGAAAACCAATTACATTCCGAACAGATAAAGGAAGTGAGTTTACTAATAAAGCAATACAGAAGTACTTAGAGGATAACAAAATAAAACATATTACAACTAAAAATCCTGATATAAAAGCTAGTATTGTAGAATGTTTTAACAGAACTCTAAAAGAAAAATGTGGAAGTATTTTACAAAGTATCAAACGTATAATTATTTAAATGTATTACCTCTTCTTGTGAAATCATACAATGAAGGTAATCATTCAAGCATAAAGATGTCACCTGCAAATGTTTCTCAAAATAACCTATTACAAATATGGCATAATCAATATGATTAAAAAATAAAGAAGAAGAAGAAGAATCTAAATTTCTCAAAACATCTTAAGATTGGTGATACAGTACGAACTAGTAAAACTAAACGTACATTTGATAAAGGATATATGCAAAATTGGACTTGGGAAATATTTAAAGTGAAGAAGATAATATCAAGAGATCCATCTGTTTATGAAATTGAAGATTTAAACAAGGAACCACTGGATGGATTATTTTACAGAGATTAATTACAACCTGTGACGTTATCAAAGACGTTTTACATAGATAAAATCATACGTACAAGAAGAAAAGGCAGCAGAAAAGAATATTTTGTTCATTGGAAAGGATATCCTTCTTCTTTCGATTCCTGTATACCTGCATCATCCGTAAAGAAGATCGAGAAGTACAATGGAACCTGATGGAGATTTTTACGTTACACTTCCCAGTAATAGTTCTATGAAATATTTTCCTGACAACACCTTAACATCATACACTACGAAACTTCATCAAAGAATGGAATTCCGTGAAAAGTGGGAAGTGGCTATTGTTGAAATTCATTATTCTCATTCAATATTAAATATTAATGAAGAAAATAATAAAATTTTTTACAAACCTGCAAAAAGTGATGAATGGAAATTTATAACTATTCCTGTACGTTATTACACTGACATATCAGAATTGATAAAAATAATTAATACGTACAAAAGATTCACAAATTTACATAATTCCTATACTCGTGAGAGTAATACCTGTTTTATACGACGTCTTCATAAAGACATAGATTTAGACGTTGCATTATCACCAAGTGTTAGTGCGATGTTGGGGTTTGATCCAAACGTTGATTTAAAGGATATGCAACAAGGACAAAGCATTACAAATTTACGTTTAGGACTTCCATCTACAATGTATGTGTATTGTGATATAATTCAATCTATATTTGTTGGAGATACAGTAGCACCATTATTACGTATCATAAATATGAATGCTGTGAATCATACATTTGGAAGTAGTGTTATAGAAATTTTTAATCCTCCACATTATGTGCCTATAGAGAAGATGCATTTTGAACACATCAAAATAGATATAAGAGATAGTACAGGCTCTCCACTTTCATTCATTTTCGGAACTGTATGCGTTAAACTACATTTTCGACCAGTGCGTCAACATCAACAAATATGAATAATCCATATTTACAATATTATCAAAAACAAGCTCTTTCAGGAACTGGAAACGTTTATGTTGGATCCCCTTATCAAGTTGGACATGGTATTGGAAGTTTCCTTGGAGGATTATTTCGTTCTGTCATGCCATTAGTAAAACAAGGAGCTAAAACTGTAGGAAAGGAATTATTAAAATCTGGAGCAAACGTTATTACTCATGTCATCGTCGATAAACAACCTATTAACGAATCCTTTCATCAACGAATGGGTGAAGCGAGATCCGTCTTGCAAGACAAAGCAAAAAATAAACTGAAATCTATGCTAGGATCTGGATATCAACGAAGGAAAAGAAGAATTACACATCATTCCATCTTTATCCCTTCATCATTACACATCATCAAGTGCAAGAAGAAGGGAAACAGGAAACGTACACAGAAAAATCAGTCTTATAATAAGAGGAAGTTATCAAACGATATCTTTGATTAAATCATCACTATCATGGCTTTCTTACATCATCAATCCTGCGAGTGTGTAACAAGTGAACTATATATTTTTTCTACAAAACCAACGCAAACCAGTATATTGGATAATCATGTTGTTACATACAAACCAATCAGTTCACTAGCTGATAATGCTCCTATAGAATTTGTCATCCCAGGAACAAGTCATGAATACATAGGTCTACCACATACTCTTCTCTACATCGAAGCTCAAATCGTTAAGCCTGATGGATCAGCATTTGTTGAAAGTGATAAAGCTGTGGCTCCTATTAATGACTTTTTAAATTCTATGTTCAGTGAAGTGGAAGTGTATTTAAATAACAAACTGATTTCATTTCCATCTCATAAACATCCATATTGATCATACATTAAAAAATTGTTAAATTATGATGATTCTGCTAAAATACTCATCTTCAATGTGCATTCTGGTTTCAAGATACTGCTGAACATATGGATGCAACATCTAGTGGTAATAGAGGATTTCAACAACGTTATGAATTAACAAAAATAGTGCAAAATTCGACATGCTTGGACATCTTCATTGTGATATTCTTAATGAAGATAAATTTTTAATCCAAGGAGTAGAATTACGTCTCAAGTTAATTCCTGCAAAGCCGAACTTTTGTCTCATCGCTAGTGATTCATCTGTTGAGGCTAAAGTGAATATTTTAGACGCTGCTTTTCATATTAAAAAGATTAATGTTAGTCCTGCAATAAAACTAGCTTATAACAAACTTCTACAATCAGCAACAGCCAAATATCCTCTCACAAGAGTGCAAATGAAGTCATTCGTCATTCCAAAGCATCTTTGATCAAAAACAATTGATTATTTATGGGAGTATTACAAACTCGAGTGATTGTGGCGTTTACACAAAATGATGCCTATACAGGAACAATAACTTCAAATCCATTTCATTACAAACATTTTGACATCAATTTCTTCTCTCTATACATTGATGGAAAACCTGTACCTTCAAAACCATTACAACCAAATTTCGAAAACAACCTCTATGTTTCCTCATATCAGATCTTATTCTGTGGATCAGGTATTCACTTTTCCAATCATGACAACAATATTCCTCGCCTTGCCTTTCCTCAAGGATACACTATCTTTGTTTTCGACATTACTCAAGATGGAGAAGCCAGCGCTGTGCAGCAGTGGAACCTTATATGTCACGGCTGTGTTCGTCTGGAAGTTCATTTTACGAAGCCTCTACCAGCACCTATCTCATGCATTACGTATGGAGAATTCCAATCTCTCTTAGAAGTGGATCATCAGAGGAACATCATCATGGATTTTTAAAGGTACGTTATTTAAATATCATACCATATATGTACATGTCTGCATTTTTATACATGATGTCCTCTACACTAGATTTATTGAATGCTTTGCAAACAAATTCTTTATTTCACAATCATTTCGTTGGCGTATATGCAGCCAATCAATTACCAACACACGTTCCACTACCTGCAGCTATTATCATAAATACAGATCCCTCGAACAAACTTGGAACACTGGATTTCCGTATATATTCATACTGATGGACGTGCCCACTACTTCGATACATTTGGATTTCCTTCATATGTAATGCAACATATTCAAGTTCTACGTAGAAATTCCATTTCTTATACATTTAATAATAAACAAATTCAAAGTGTGAAATCGTCCCTATGTGGGTATTATTCATATCTTTTCCTATGCTTCAAAGCTAAAGGAAAGTCCTCATTACACTTTCTCATCAACTCCAGAAAAAAATGATCGTCGTTTGCTATATTTACTTTTACAGGTATTCATTTCTCCTGTATACATATCATCATGTCCTCATTCTTCTTCTTCGTTTGTTTTGATTACTTTTTCATATTATTGCAGGTAGTCATTTCTTCTTCTTCTTTATTATTATAATGTGTTTGTATATATTATCATTTGTTGTTTTATTTGTTCATGATTATAGATAAAATAAATTTTAAGTTATGTTTTTCAATTTTTTCATTTCAGAGAGTAAAAGATCGTCATCGTGTGTATGGACATCATCATTGTACAGTATGACTTCTATCTACGTTTCATCACCATCATCAACAGCAGTAGTATCATCAGTGAAGTTATCATTAATTGAACTGTGTAAAAGAAAAAGACAACACAACTACGTACATGTGTATGGACAGCATCAGTGAACACTATATGGCAACTGTGAAGTTATCATCACCTGAACAATAAAAAAAATCTAACGTACTCTTTTTTTAAAAATGCACTATACTTACCGTCGTTTTAATTGTGTAAATAGTTTCATCATCAATAAATACTTTGTATTATTTTTTCTCTTTGAAAACAAATGTTTTATTTCTTATTTTCTCCATTTCCTAATAAATAAATATGTTTTATGACCAATTATGTAATTAAATACACATATCATAAAACATATTTTTAACTCATTGAATTAAAGAATTTCATAGTGTTTTTTTAAAAAAAGATTCTAAAACTGATTTTTTTTAAAATTCAATGATTAAATCACATAACTAAATAATAATAATAATAATAATAATAATAATAATAATAATAATAATAATAATAATAATAATAATAATAATGAATTCAAATACTTAATCAGTTATTCTTTCGTAAATTAAACCAAGTATGTGAATTCAATATTATTATGATAGAACTTTTGTTTTTAAAAATTTAATATTAATTATTTTAGTTCCTTTTTTTTTAAAATAAAAAAGGCCTATCGTACTTAAGACAAAGTTGTATAATAATAATAATAATAATAATAATTTCAAATACTAATTTTTATTTTAACATTCATTTTAAGAATTTGAATTCATTATTATTATTACTATTATTATTATACATATCATTTATAGTATACGAGAAAAAATATGTTAGGATTTTTTCTTATAAAAAAATAGTATACTAATTAAAAATCCTATCATATTGAGGTGTATGAAACGAACACAAAACGCACACACATTTCACTTTCACTATATAAATTTTTATTACATTTGATATTACGTTGTTTAGTATACGTGTAAAAACAAATCAATGTTTTTCTTCTTTATGAAGAGACGTTCATTTCATTGATACCCTCGGAAGGTTGAGTATCGGTTTCCCCACCATAGCTGTGTCGGTACACTATCAAATAAATCAGCCATAATTGAATCTATGAGTTTTTGTTTGCAAAATACTTTCATTTCCAATTTTAATCGTTCACCATCAATGTTCACATCACTGTTCTTATCAAGAGAGACACTTGGAATACTGATGTTCATACCATTAATAATACTCTGTTCATCTACACAGGTATGGATTCTGGCAAGTCCTCTGCAAGTAAGACACTGCGATTGTACATGATTACGAATAGTATCTGTACACAAGTCAAAATATTCACGTAGCACAACACTACAAACTTTACTGTTTTTCACAGCATATTCAATACACGGTAATATTTACAAGAAATAAAGCCAATTACTTGAACTTAAGTACACAGTGTTTCGAGGAGCATGAAGTGTTCCTTTCTTCTCTAACATCACTAATTTTTCACCCATTAGTTTTCGCAACACCAGTTCGCTTTTTCGACCAAGATATTTTATAAATGTAATTTCCACTTGACAATTTAAATAGTCCGCAACAAATGGGGTCAAATGTACAGCGGGGGACACTTCTAAATGGTACACCTTAGCCGTAAATCT
Organism: Thermobia domestica; assembly: GCF_964235325.1. Classification (NCBI taxonomy): domain Eukaryota; kingdom Metazoa; phylum Arthropoda; class Insecta; order Zygentoma; family Lepismatidae; genus Thermobia; species Thermobia domestica. The sequence continues at coordinate 258,318,004 of NC_137459.1, read as the reverse complement.
CCATATGGCTGTACCATTTAGAAGTGTCCCCCGCTGTACAAGTTTCTTCAACTCTGCCAAATTTAACTCCACTCCAAACACAAGTCCTTTGCCAACACGAATCACTGGCTCAAATGTATCATTATCCAGTCCAATACAAATTAATTTGGTTTTCATTGAATTAAGTCCATATTCAACATTTAACAAGTACTCTTTATTGGTATCCATAGTTGATGCACAAGCACTCAAAGACATGTTACTCCAGTCGCTGGCCAGCACAGAATAACGACACTATGCATACAGATGACTGAGCATGCATGAAGAGGAAGGGGGGCAAAGAGGAAAATTCATGTTTCATTTTGTTTGTACATGCCACCATACACTTACGATGAGTAAACCAATTCACTAAATTCAAGATCGTGCATGTTACGCCCAGATACATTAATCTTCATTCCTTTATATATTAAACAGACATTCCCATATTGTAAAACGTTAATAATGCACCATTATCTGCTTCCAATTTTTCAGTACAACGTCCTGGTAAAATCACTTTTTGCCTCCTTCAAATGTCACACATGCTTTCCTACCATATACCGTTGTAATTATCTCACAGTTTACAATACGAAATGGTACTCAAATCTCCAAATCTAGCATTTTTGTAAAGGGTACGATTGATGGCTTATTAAGCTTATCTAATAAACTCATTGACGGTGACATCTGTAAATTTTGACGTTTCTTCCTTTGCAACAGCTGCTAAGAGAATTATCTACACAAGCACATACGTTCCGCTTACGCTCTTCGCAGGAGGAGTGGGGGTTTAGGGATTCAAATTATTAGTCAATACACGTCAAGAACACGAAAAAGGCATGCTTCATCTTGTTTCTACATCTGGTAGACGTGCCAGACTATCAGCATAGCAACACCCGGTTCCCACAACAAACATTTTCCCATGGGGTTCATGATGGCAGCCCTAAAAGGCTATGAGCATAGCAACTAAAGATTGTTGAAACTTGCCTCTGAATTCTAGGAAAAATATCGAATTCTAAGAACGGGAGGGATCAAATTTCTTCCATAGTGCCTGATATCTACTCTCGGTTTTATAATTATTGTCCTAAGTGGTCGTGATTTTTTTCTCTAATAGTGACAAATCAGTCAACCAGAAGACGTTAATTTCTAATAAAAACTATTCTGATTATTAACAACTTGATTTATTTTCGACTAAGATTACTGACTGACTCAACCGGCTTCATTATTATTCGTGGTTCAACTCAGACCCTATGTGAAATTTATACCACAACTTGTACTCATATTTTGGTCCGATATAATTATTATTTTTATTTTATTTCATTGAGATAATTTCTCTACCACACTCATTCCGATAAAGAACGAAGAAATTATTTTCGTGTTCTTGCGTTTATCTACCATTCCTGGTCTAAATGCATCGTTATTTTTAGTCCCTTTGGCCTTCTACATTGGTTTCTATAATATTAAGCATAGCTTAAACTATTTTTTTTTCTCCCAGGTGTTCATCTAGAAAACTCTTGAATGAAATAAAATAAAAAGAGTAGAATTTAAAAATCATGTTAATATAGGCTTTGCTTACAAGGGACTCACCCAATTGTCCGGCTCCGATTTCAATGAAATTTTTGTTGCTGATAGAGGACATGTATTCATTACTTGTGATGACAGAAATTTTTGCCATGGTGCAAGTTTTCTATTTTTTAATATTTTTTAAAGGTTGTGATGTGGTTAATAGAGATAACTGCAGAAGTCCCTTAGTACGCTTTGTAAACGGAGTGTTAATGAAAGAAAACCATGTAGATACGTATAGGACCTAGGGGAAAGTTGTATGGTACGTATGGCTTTGACGGCAGCCATCTTGAAATCCGCCATTTTGAATTAAGGTCAAGTTTTTTAAATGGGAATAGGGTAATATGATACATAATTTTGGGCTAGAATTTAATCAGAAAGACAATGGTGAAGTTAGTTTTAAGATGCGCACATTTGGTGAAAAGTTACAGGCATATTAATTGTTTATATTTACTATGTGCGTAAGTCCCTTACCTCCGCTTCTAACCCGCGTATTAATGATAATAAGTGGATAAAGGTTTCGGTAATACATATTATGCCTAGAGGGAAGTGATACAATAAGGGTATCATTGACGGCAGCCATTTTGAAATCCGCCATTTTGAATTAAAGTGAAGTTTTGAAAACTGAAAACCATAGCATGTGGCACCAAATTTTAATAGTAAATTTTTCCCAAAAGCCAATGTTATGCTTATTTTTGTTCTATAGTTAACCAATATGAATTTATGACTCTTCTAATATGCACGAAATGTCCATTATTCGATCTTTGAAATTGGCAACACTCCTAATTTTCATCGCATGTTTTAGGATTCCAACTGGCACTTTGCAATGGTTTCCATGGCTCATGTTTTCTAAATTTATTTTCTTTTTTTAAGAGTTGCCATTTGTCAGTTCATGAATAGTATTGGGATAAGTATCCAGCAATCTTCCTGAATTTTGAAGACTTGCCATGTAATTATTTATTTCATAGGCAATGTAGTTATTTATTTTTTATACTTGCCCTTCGAAAACTAGTTTACTGACATGAATCATGGCAGAACGAAAGAACTCCAACTTTGCATTCAGGTAATACCGGAGACGTAGCTTGTAATGGATAGTAGATGAGACGAGAAATAAGTTGAAAATTCACTTCAAAAAAGGAAACGAAATATGATTGTTGTGTAAATCAATGGTCTCTTGTTTTGTTTTAAATTTATTTGTTTATTGTATATTTATTTATTTATTTATTTATTTTCTATGGCAATATTTTAGCTAGTCAGACAAAAAAGTCATTCGTTTTCTAGCGATTGTTGTCGATGGTTCATGTTTGTAAGATTTATAATCAGTATTGATCGAGAAGTTACACTTCTTTATAAACAAGTCACCTGTTTTCATATTTTGTTCATGGTACAGTGTGTTGGGAACAGTCATATTATGTCTCTTTGATATTTTCTATCATTGCTGCAGTTCCTTTAAAGTTATAAAGTCGTATTTATTTAAAAGAAATACTGTTTGACGTTTGCGCAACATGTAGGCTACATTTCATAATAATTTTCAGTTCTTGTTACACCAATTTCTTATAATTTCATTTGTATTTCTTTACATCACATAGGTCCATAGGTACCTCATGTACTCTGGGTTAAAATAAATAATTACACTGCCTAGGAAATTAATAATTACATGGCAAGTCTTCAAAATTCAGAAAGATTGCTGGATGCTTATCCCAACACTATTCATGAACTGACAAATCTTTAAAAAAAAAATCTTTAAAAAAAGTAATAAATTTAGAAAACATGAGCCATGGAAACAATTGCAAAGTGCCAGTTAGAATCTTAAAACATGCGGTGAAAATTAGGAGTGTTGCAAATTTGAAAGATCGAATAATGGACGTTTCGTGCATACTAGAAGAGTCATAAATTCATATAGGTTAACTATAGAACAAAAATAAGCATACCATTGGCTTTTGGGAAAATTTATGATTAAAATTTGGTGCCACATGCTATGGTTTTCAGTTTTCAAAACTTCACTTTAATTCAAAATGGCGGATTTCAAAATGGCTGCCGTCAATGATACCCTTATCGCATCACTTCCCTCTAGGCATAATATGTATTACCGAAACCTTTATCCACTTATTATCATTAATAAGCGGGTTAGAAGCGGAGGTAAGGACTTACGTACATAGTAAGTATAAACAATTAATATGCCTGTAACTTTTCACCAAATGTGCGCATCTTAAAACTAACTTCACCATTGTCTTCCTGATTAAATTCTAGCCCGAAATTATGTATCATATTACCCTATTCCTATTTAAAAAACTTGACCCTAATTCAAAATGGCGGATTTCAAGATGGCTGCCGTCAAGGCCATACGTACCAAACGACTTTTCCCTATGCCCTATATGTATCTACATGGTTTTCTTTCATTAACGCTCCGTTTACAAAGGGTAGTAAGGGACATCTGCAGTAATCTCTATTAACCACATCACAACCTTTAAAAAATATTAAAAAATAGAAAACTTGCACCATGGCAAAAATTTCTGTCATCACAAGTAATGAATACATGTCCTCTATCAGCAACAAAAATTTCATTGAAATCGGAGGCTGACAATTGGGTGATGTCCCTTGTTAGATATGTTTACATTATAATAAGATTTAATGTTTACTACTTACAAATTTATTTACTAATCATTTAAATACGTGTATATGTTCGTTGTTGTTTAAAAATAAAGATATATAGAATAACATATATATTTTTCTCCTTTATTACTTTATGAAGCATCCTTAAAATAAATATCTCTTGATAAACTTCATTATTTAAGCAATAATTCTTGGTCGTATTCGAAATTTTGTTTCGGTGACGAGCTACATGCAAAATAGCAATAAAACGGGTTTTAATATAACCTAATGGAATTAAAGAATATAACATATATAACTAAAGAAAGTGTAATTTTCTGAAGTACTAGAATCTCAAGCACTATAAGCCTTCACAAAGAGTCCTTACCGTTATTCTTATAATCCACCCACGCATCCGTAAATATCAAAAGAATTTATTTAATGAAAACCTACAACCCACATTTTGAGGGGAAGAACTCAAAAAGCATTTGGAGAATCTTATAAAACCCTTAATTTTAAAATTTGAGGAAAATACGTTGAACGGTGTGGATGTAGGCAAACGAACATGTTTACATCGAGAAAGGGACGAACAAATATTCAAAAATCACTTTTCGACGTATGGGGACCATGAAACGGGTAAATCTGTTGAAATATCGAATTCGTTCTTTTTCCTTTCCGTCACCATACTTTGTTGGTCATTGCAATGAAGAAAGAAAAAGAAAAAATGAATCCAAGATTTGACCCCGCATAGGTCAGAATTATATCAATGAACAGCGTAATATACACATATGTAAAATATGAACAATTCAAATAAGCAAATCATAAAGGCGGATTCAAAATGCACTTTGAAGTGTGTGACAAAAGGCAGATGGCGCCACTGTTTTCACTTTACGTGAGGGTTTTTCGGAAATAGCGTATCGAAGTACCCACTTGGATTGGTTGCCGATAGGCGAAAGGAAGTTACGGTATTTATAGTGCTTTTATATATGCATTTTTTTAGAAAACCTATTTCGAACTAAATTATCCTGTTACTCCAGCATTTTTACGCGGGATTCAAAGCTGTATATTTTATGAACCAATGTATATCGTAATCATCAAAGTCAAGGATTGTCAATCTACTGTTAGATGAAGATATCTGTTATTTTTTTTTCACAACCATCAATTTTGCCCACATTTTTATGCGTGATTCAAGCGTGTATATTGTATGAACCATCGTATATCGTAATCATCAAAGTCAACGATTATCAATCCACTGTTGGATGAAGATCTCTGCTACTTTTCTTTATAATCGGCAATCTTCCGCATTATTTTTCATGTGACTCCGAAGTGCAACTTGATTTCTACCCGCCATCTTTTACGAGAACGTTTTCGAGGTCTTTTGTTGACTCCTGGCATTCAGTCAGGCATTAGCCTTTGTTCATCGATCATAGTTTTACAACGATACCTTGTATATACTTATATTTTTGGGTCAATGAGTATTTCTTTATATGTACTAACCCAGGTTATTTCGAAGAAGAAGTTAGTTACAAATATATAATTGTCAAATATACAGAAAGATATTCAGATGTCATAAAATAATGAGATTGACAATATCTGGTTGGCAGGCAACCAGATAAATAAAGGAGATAAATAATATGTAAAATAGAAAATGGAATCAAATAGAAACGAAGTGTGAGTATTATTTAATGTGGCTCAGTAATAAAGAACCAGTGTCCTGATTTATCGTTGTAAATGGTACAAGAAACCCGGGAGTTGAGAAGGAGCGTTTTTTGAAGTTTAGTAAAGAAAACGACCAAAATTGAGTCAGACATCAATTATATTTTTTTAAGAAGCGGCCGAGCTATATATAGGAGCAGAATGAGTGACATAGATGGTGAAACGATGGGCAGCCCAACAATAAATTCATCCAATATGTTGGAAATGTTGGAAATTTTGAAGGAAATGTCCCGACAACAAACAGAACAAATTGTTAAATTGAACCAGCAGTTAGAAAAGCAAGCCCAACATGTTGATAAGCGCCTAGAGCAGCAGATACAACAGATGGATAAGGTAATAAGCGAGATAGGGCAGAGACTCCCTGAATCTTTAGGCAATATCGAAACCAAGGAAAAGGTAAACTACGAATCTACATGGGTAGAATTTGCGAAGTCTTCACGGAAACACACTGCCGTGTTGATCGGAACAGACTTTCCCGACTTTTCCTTTCAATCGCATACTTTTGATTGCCTCATGGATGCAAGTTGTAATGATGATTTCGGTACGCATCAAAGTGTGAAAAGGTACAATCGTTTTCGTCTGGTGAATGCTATTTATTACTTGAACTCTCAGTATCATGTTGAGTATCTATCATGTCTCAATATTAATCTTAAACATGAATTGAATCCAGTATTTGTGAAATTCAGGAAGAAGACGTGTGTTCCTGACTACCCGAATGAGTTGAATCAGTTGGACTGTACATTTAGTGACAAGACTAATATGATAATAGTGAGCAATCCGACGATATCCTTACGGAACATGACACAGTGCGTTGATGTCAGTCATCTAAGCATGACAGTGAGAGATTTTAAAAATCCTTCAATGTTACAGTATAGTGGCAACATGAGCCAAGCTAACATTGATCGAAACCAACTTAGATGTATTCATGTGCAATTGAAGAGTGATCCCAATGTGCAAGAAGATGTTAAATACGTGTGCACCGGTGATACAGCTGAACCTAACCCCAGAAGAAATAAAACCCGTGGAAGGACAAAGTACCGTGAACATTATGGAAAGAAGAGGTACAGATATGTTAGGAGACATGACATCTTGTCACCATTAAAACGAAGAAGAACTAAACCTAATTTTACCGGTAAAGTAACCAAGTCTAATCCTAGTGATAATGATTGTGTATCCGAACCTAATTTTGTCGGTAACAGGACGCAACTTAATTGTAGCAAAAATAATACGATTTATCAGAAACGTTGCGCAGATGGCAGGAACTATGATAAGAAAAGTAAGAAACGTAGAACTATGGAAGTAACTAACGTGCAATGCTGTGTTTCTGTTTGTGACTATCAGTGTACCATGACTGAATTTGTTGGATATGTAACTTAGATTGGAGTTGCGGCGTCTGAAGGGACCGTACTCAACTGATTTTGCTTCAACTATCAATATGATTTATCGGTTTTACTTTATGTTATTTAATCTTGAGTTTCTCAAATGTTCCATACTATTTATGTGTTTTTCTTATGATTGCCAACATATAACATCAATTTCATTATTCATGTCATGATGTTAATAAGACGTTAATTAATATGCTATGTCCTGATTATTATCGATAATTCAATCTCAATTTATATTTTGTTTAATTATATGTTATATTTGATCATTTTGGTGTTCAAAGAACAACTATATGAATATCACATACATCTTTTTCAAAACCTTCTTCATGATACCCAAGTAAAATAAATAATTATTAGATTGTAGCAAAGCATGTAATGGCCCCGAAAAGGAATCAAACAACTCGTAAAAGCATTTAATGGACTCGAAAAAGGACTTAAATAATTAACTAACTAACTAACTAAATCTATGGCCTATGTAACCCGCAGGTTCAGTGCCGCGTTCACAAAAGCTCTCAACTGACTTCTATCCTTAGCTAATTGCATCCAGTTTCTACTTTGTATTCCTATCTCTGCGAGATCCATCTTAATATTATCCTCCCATCTGCGCCTAGGTTTTCCTAATGGTCGTTTTCCTATGGGTCTTCCAGTCAAGGCTTTGAAAGCGTTTCTACTTTCTTCCATTCTAGCTACATGACCTGCCCACCTAAGCCTCCTAGACTTGACGACCCTAACAATGTTGGGTAAACCGTATAAACTATGTAGTTCCTCGTTATGAAGTTTCCGCCATTCCCCATTCTCGTTCCTCTTGGGTCCGAATATTCTTCTCAGGATCCTGTTCTCAAATACTTTCAGTCTATGTTCTTCCCTCAGAGTAAGTGACCATGTTTCGCAACCATACAGAACAACAGGCATGATTATCGTTTTATATATTTTAAGCTTCAAATTTTTCGACAGAATTCGCGACGAGAAGAGATTTTGAACCGAATAGTAACACGAATTCCCTGCTTTTAGTCGACATTTAATTTCTTCGTGAATATGATTTTCATCTGTTAATATTGATCCTAAATATTTGAAAGTATCCACTTTATCAAAAGTATTATTTAATATTTTAACGCCCCCACAATTTGCCGTATTACGGTCAAAACTTAAATAATTTCTTAATCTAATTTCGAATGCGCCTCATCGTCGATGAAACGTATAAATATATGAAGATGATAATAAAGTTTAAAATAAATATGATAAATAAATTAGATAATGATATTATTATAGAATTAAATATTATATATATATATATATATATATATATATATATATATATGTGTGTGTGTGTGTGTGTGTGTGTGTGTATGTATAATTATATGAATTGTATTTTGTTAATATTTGGTGCATCTCAAAACTCGAATGATCCAGATGTATATAAAAGGTCCAGAATTCTTTTCCTTTTTAATAAAGTTAATGAATAAAAAAAAAGAAATTTCGTTCGGGCGTCATTATATACAACGATACGTTGTATATACTTATATTTTTGGGGCAATGAGTATTCCTTTATATGTACTAACCCAGGTTATTTCGTAGAAGAAGTTAGTTACAAATATATAATTGTCAAATATACAGAAAGATATTCAGATGTCATAAAATAATGAGATTGACAATATCTGGTTGGCAGGCAACCAGATAAATAAAAGAGATAAATAATATATAAAATAAAAAATGGAATCAAATAGAAACGAAGCGTGAGTATTATTTAATGTGGCTCAGTAATAAAGAACCAGAGTCCTGATTTATCGTTGTAGTTTTTCCCCTCGAAAATTTGTAAGATTTCATTGGAAGAATTCTAAGTGGCATATACGTGTATCTATTTTGGAGACTTTTGCCCATACTGTTCTATGTTAGAACTTACTGTTCAAGAACGAGTGTTAATCTGGATAAACTCGGTTTTATAATGATTGTCCTAAGTGATCTTGTATTTTTCTCTAATACTGACAAATCAGTCAATCACAAGACGTTAATTTCTAATAAAAACTATTGTGATTATTAACAACTTGATTTATTTCCGACTAAGATTGCTGACCGACTCAACTGGCCTCATTATTAGTCGTGGTTCAACTCAGACCTATGAGAAATTTATACCTCAACTTGTACTCATATTTTGGTCCAATATAATTATTATTTTTATTTTATTTCATTGAGATAATTTCTCTACCACACTCATTCCGATAAAGAACGAAGAAATTATTTTCGTGTTCTTGCGTTTATCTACCATTCCTGGCCTAAATGCATTGTTATTTTTTAAAAATACATTTGGCCTCCCAGATTGGTGTCTATAATATTAGGCATAGCTTAAACTATTTTTTTCTCCCAGCTGTTCATCTAGAGAAATCTTGAATGAAATAAAATAAGAAGAGTAGAATTTGAAAATCATTTCTAATATAGGCTTGGCTTAGGTGTGTTTACATTACATTAAGATTTAATGTTTACTAATTACAAATTTATTTACTAACCATTTAAACACGTGTACATGTTCATTGTTGTTTAAAAATAAATATATATATAGAAAAGCATATATATTTTTCTCCTTTATTACTTTATGGAGCATCCTTAGAATAAACATCTCCTGATAAACTTCATTATTTAAACAATAATTCTTGGTCGTATTTAAAATTTTTTTTCGGTGACGAGCTATATGCAAAATAGCAATAAAACGGAGTTTTAATATAACCTAATGGAATTAAAGAATATAACATATGGAACTAAAGAAAGTGTAATTTTCTGAAGTACTAGAATCTCAAGCACTATAAGCCTTCACAAAGAGTCCTTACCGTTATTCTTATAATCCACCCATGCATCCGTAAAATATCAAAAGAATTTATTTAAAGAAAACCTGCTACCCACATTTTTAGGGGAAGAACTCAAAAAGCATTTGGAGAATCTTATAAAACCCTTAATTTTAAAATTTGAGGAGGATACGTTGAACGGTGTGGATGTAGGCAAATGAACATGCTTGGATGAACAAATGGACGAACAAACATTCAAAAATCACTTTTCGATGTACGGGGACCATCTAAAAGGTAAATCTGTTGAAATCTCGAATTCGATCTTTTTTGTTTCGGTCACCATACTTTGTTGGTCATTGCTAGAAAGAAAGAAAAAAAACTGAAGAGGCCAAGATTTGACCCCGCATAGGTCAGAATGATATCAATGAACAGCGTAATATACACATATGTAAAATATTAACAATTCAAAATGTTATAAGTATATTCATACATAAAATATGAACAATTCAAATAAGCAAATCATAAAGACGGATTCAAATTCACTTTGAAGTCCGTGACAAAAAGCAGATGGTGCCACTGGGTCCACTTTACGTGAGGGCTTTTCTGAAATAGCGTATCTAAGTACCCACTTGGCTTGGCTGCCGATAGGCGAAAAGAAGTTACGGTATTTATAGTGGTTTTATATATGAATTTTTTTTAGAAAACCGATTTCGGACTAACTTATCCTGTTACACCAACATTTTTACGCGGTATTCAAATGTGTATATTTTATGAACCAATGTATATCGCAATCATCAAAGTCAAGGTTTGTCAATCCACTTTTAGATGAAGATCTCTGCTATTTTTCTTCACAACCATCAATCTTGCCCACATTTTTACGCGTGTTTCGAACGTGTATATTGTATGAACCAACGCATATCGTAATCATTAAAATCAAGGATTGTCAACCCACTTTTAGGTGAAGATCTCTGCCACTTTTCTTTACAACCATCAATCTTCCGCATTATTTTTCATGTGACTCCGAAGTACATCTTGATTTCCACCCGCCATCTTGTACCAGTACGTTTTGGAGGTCTTTTGTTGACTCTTGGCATTCAGTCAGGCATTAGCCTTTGTTCATCGATCATAGTTTTTCCCCTCGAAAATTTGTATGATTTCAATGGAAGAATTCTAACTGGTATATACGTGTATCTATTTTGGAGACTTTTGCCCATACTGTTCTATGCTAGAACTTGCTGTTCAAGAACGAGTGTTAATCTGGTTGAGCTCGGTTTTATAATTATTTTCCTAAGTGGTCGTGTACTTTTTCTCTAACACTGACAAATCAGTCAACCACAAGACGTTAATTTCTAATAAAAAACTATTGTGATTATTAACAACTTGATTTATTTTTTTTACTATCATTGCTTACTGACTCTACCGGACTCATTATTAGTCGTGGTTCAACTCAGACCCTATGTGAAATTTACACCACAACTTGTACTCGTATTTTGGTCCGATATAATTATCATTTTTATTTTTTTTTCATTAAGATAATTTCTCTACCACACTCATTCCGATAAAGAACGAAAAAAAATTTTCGTGTTTTTGCTTTTATCTACCATCCCTGGCCTAAATGCATTATTTTCTTAAAATACATTTGACTTGGCAGATTGCTGTCTATAATATTAGGTATAGTTTAAACTATTTTTTCTCCCAGCTGTTCATTTATAGAAATCTTGAATGAAATAAAATAAAAAGAGTAGAATTTAAAAATCATGTTTAATATAGACTTGGCTTAGGTGTGTTTACATTATAATAAGATTTAATGTTTACTACTTACAAATTTATTTACTAGTCATTTAAACACGTGTACATGTTCATTGTTGTTTAAAAATAAAGATATATAGAATAGCATACATATTTTTCTTCTTTATTACTTTATAGAGCAACCTTAGAATAAACATCTCCTGATAAACTTCATTATTTAAAGAATAATTCTTGGTCGTATTCGAAATTTTGTTTCAGTGACGAGCTACTCCCGAAATAGCAATAAAACGGGTTCTAATATAACCTAATGCGTTACATATGGAACTAAAGAAAATGTAATTTTCTGAAGTACTAGAATCTCAAGCACTTTAAGCCTTCACAAAGAGTCCTTACCGTTATTCTTATAATCCACCCACGCATCCGTAAATATCAAAAGAATTTATTTAAAGAAAACCTGCTATCCACATTTTGAGGGGATGAACTCAAAAAGCATTTGGAGAATCTTATAAAACTTTTAATTTTAAAATTTGAGGAGGATACGTTGAATGGTGTGGATGTAGGCAAACGAACATGTTTACATTGACAAATGGACGAACAAACATTCAAAAACCACTTTTCGATGTATGGGGACCATGGAACGGGTAAATCTGTTGAAATCTCGAGTTCGTTCTTTTTTCTTTCCGTCACCATACTTTGTTGGTCATTGCTAGGAAAAAAGGAAATGAAACAAATGAGGCCAAGATTTGACCCCACATAGGTAAGAATGATATCAGTGAACAGCGTAATATACACATATGTAAAATATGAACAATTCAAAATATTATAAGTATATTCATACATAAAATATCAACAATTCAAATAAGCAAATCATAAAGCGGATTCAAAATGCACTTTGAAGTGTGTGACAAAAGGCAGATGGCGCCACTGGGTCCACTTTACGTGAGGGTTTTTCTGAAATAACGTATTGAAGTACCCACTTGGCTTGGCTGCCGATAGGCGAAAGGAAGTTACGGTATTTATAGTACTATTATATATGCATTTTTTTATGAAAACCAATTCCGAACTAACTTATCCTGTTACACCAGCATTTTTAAGCGGGATTCAAAGCTTTATATTTTATGAACCAATGTATATCTTAAACACCAATGTCAAGGATTGTCAATCAACTGTTAGATGAAGATCTCTGTTATTTTTTCGTTTCAAAATTTTTGTTTGAAAAATTTTCGTTTGAAATTTTTGTTTGTAATTTTTTTGTTTCAAAATTTTTTGTTTGAAAAATTTTTCAAAATATTTCTTTTCAAATTTTGGTTTTGAAAATTTTTTAGTTTCAAGATTTTTCTTTAAAAGTTTCCGTTTCAATTTTTGTTTTGAAAACTTTGGTTTGATTTTTTTAGTTTGAAAGTTGAAAAAAGTTTTAAATGCCATGAATCTTTCCTTTCAAAGTTTCCACCTAATTCCTAGAGAACATTGACCAGTGACCCGTCACGCATCAAAACAAATCATCGATCACGTGACCGTACTAGCATTTGACACCCTAAGGGTCCTACCAAATTCAAAGGGGATACCCGTCCATACCTTATAACCTTATCAAAGAAAATAAATTGAGTCAATAACCGAACACATGGTTGTACTAAAAAATTGGCAATAGGACCACCGAAATTTATCATGATACATATTGAGGTCCTGTACTATGCTTAAATTGAACAATTTCCAAAATTGAAGGGTGGGTGGGTCAATGTATCCCTCGCAAATTTTAAGAAGGGTGCATCAATATACCCATGTCTTAAAATAGGAAATGGACCCCTATAATCATATAAGGTAATAGGACCTCATCAAAGGGGATAACTTAGGTCAAAACCAAACACGTGGTACAACGTATTGCTTACGTTTATATTTTGGCAATTTTGTACCCTAAAAGGGAACGAGATGGACCATCCAAATTTATAGTGATATATATTTGTGTCCAGTACTATGATACCAAATGTTTAAATATGGCAATTTCTACAATTTAAGGGATGGACCAAGGTACCCTTCAAAAAACGTTAATGGGTGCATCAATATACCCATGTCTTATGAAAGGGAATGGAACCTATACATGACCATATAACCATATAAGGTAATAGAACGTCATCAAAGGGAGATAAATTGAGCCAAAAAACAAACACGTGGTTGTACTAAAATTTGGCAATTTTGTACCCCTAAAAGGGAACGAGGTGGACCACCCAAATTTATAGTGATCTATATTAGGGTCCTATACTATAATACCAAATGTTTAAATTGGGTAATTTCCAAAATTAAAGGGGTGGGCCAAGGTGCCACTCCCAAAAATTTAAAGGGGTGCAAAAATGTATCTATGTCTTATGATAGGGAATGGACCCCTAGACATGACCATATAACTATATAAGATAATAGGACCTCATCCAAGGAGATAAATTAGGTCAAAAACCAAACACATGGTACAACGTATTGCTTACGTTTATATATTTGGCAATTTTGTACCCCTAAATGGGAACGAAGTGGACCCCCCAAATTTATCATGATACATATTAGGGTCCAGTATTATAATACCAAATGATTAAATTGGGCAATTTCCAAAATTTAAGGGGTGGGCCAAGGTATTCCTCCCAAATTTTTCAAGGGTGCATTAATGTACCCATGTCTTATGAAAGGTAATAGACCCCTTTATACGCCCATATAACTATATAGGGTAATAAGACCTTATCAAAGGGGATACATTAGGTAAAAAAACTCCGAAATTTGAATTTTTGGCAATTTTTTACCAATGAAAGGGAACGAGATAGGCCTCCAATACTACTAGAGATATATACTATAGTCCTAGGCTACCATACCTAATTTTTAGATTTGGCACATTCCAAAATTTAAGGGGGGTGGTCCTATGTACCCCTGCCAAAATTTAGGGGGTGGGCCAAGGTAACCATGCCAAATTTTAGAGGGGTGGTCCTAAGTACCCCTCAGTCATTGACCCCAGGCCAAGGTCATTGACCTTGGCCTATGACGTCACAAATATGGGGGTCAAAGTCCAAAGTGAGACAGGGTGGGGCCAGTACTTCTCCCAGTTTCTCTCTGTACATGTGTTGGTCTTCTGGCACGTGAAGTTTTCGGGTGTTTCGTCACAGTTCTTAAACTTGTTAAACCATCGCTGCACTGTCTGCGTCGTCACGACACCCTCACAAAAGGCCTGGCATATCTTCTGTCCCGCTACAGCAGCGTTTGACCTCAATTTGAAGTCATTCAGCATGCATGCTCTTATGACGCTCTGTAGATGTCCATGTTCCCTCTGTCTTTACGCAAGTTTACGGTGTATCTGAATTGCCACAACCAGGTAGCATGCTGGATATACCAACACCAACAACTGACGTTTGCCTTATCCCCACTCGCATTCAACTGACGGCGTGAGATCCAATTGAACACAGACCTCCACGAAAAGGGACAGAACTTTCTTGATTACCTTTATAGTTATTCACAAAAGTATAGCGTTTAGTCCCGGGCAGTAGTTCCTGATTAAGGATAATAAAAACTATCTTGAATATAATTTATGGATAATAATAATAATAATAATAATAATAATAATAATAATAATAATAATAATAATAATAAGCTAAAATAGTGTTTTTAGTTTTCCAGAAGGAAACCAAAATTTTCCTTTCTTTCAGGCCTCAAAAAAACAAGCAGCAACACATTTTTTGGCTTTGTACATTTCAGCTGGCCTTCCCCCTAAAAAACGACGGGCCACTCCTACACAAACCTGCTGGCTACACTATTGTATAAAATACATGTTTTCCGGTTTTGACATCTGTTTCATCGTTTCAGGCTTTGATTAGTGCCAACGGGCTTCATGGATACCATGTTTCTTTATTTTCTTAGTTTTCAGACACAAGCCCCCATGCTGTAAGCGTCAGTGGACCACCCATGCGCAACTGGCGACCTTTCGCCAAAAGTTGATAATCCCGCAGCTACGATCCGTGGTGGCCCCACTTCCGTTTTGAAAATTATACCACCAGCGGCAGAGACTCGACGAAACGCCAACGAACCACAAAATTCCGCCCCCAAAATATGTTAAATCGCCTATATGCCTGATTATTTTTTATATTCAGGTAAGTTTTAAATACAGTAGAAAAAAAGCAAGTGTCCCGAGGTGGGCGCGAACCTTCAACCTTAAGTTTACTTGCCGCATATTCTTCTGACTTAGCCACGGAAACGATGAAGAAAATCTCGCTTGTAGAAGTATAAATTATTGATGTCTTAATTTAGCCAATCAAACAAATCCCTCTATCTCGAGTTCTGTGAGATGGTACTGTGAACCGTTTCGAGATTTGTTGCGTTCTGGTGGGGTACTATCTATGTGGAAAATTTGAGAAAATCACCGACGCGCACCTTCACATTAAATATATTATTTAAAAGGCGAGACATACATCTACACTTTTTTTTCGATTGCGGAGGCTAGCTTGATACATATACAAGTTGAAATGGTAATTTCTTTTTAAGGTGAGAAATTAATACGATTAAAAAGCCCATCTTGAAGTGGGTAAACACTACATTCCAAAGTTATTAGAAACGCTTTCGCGACCCCAGAAAACTATTACTTCGACAAATATTTAAGTAAGTTTTTACATGTAATTAATCATATCTCCAAGCCCCTCATCGTGTGAAGATGGGGATGAATTTGGATATTACGCCATTGAGTGCCTCACTACTCATCTCAAACACCCAGAAAACAATGGATAACATTCTACAATCAGTCATTTTACACTATTTTTACATGTCACTGCTCCCAACTTTCATCCCTTGAGGTATCTGACTTCCACAATATTTTTTCTTAGATTGAAAGTAATATGTCTCTCATGTTAGGTAAAAGTTGCTCCAGACATTCCGGAGTTTCGCTGGAATATACACGTATACATACATCAAAACATTTAGAGCTGTGTGTGTAACGCTTTCGATGTTGCTCCTGTAAATTCAAAATCCAGGTGGTATAGTCGCTCATGCTAAAACCTGGCATTAAATGACATTGTGTTTGTAATAGCGTCACGAACTCAAACTATGGATTTGACACGGATCTCAGTCTCGAGACATTTTATTTTTCATCGCCCGCTATGATGATGGCTTTTGAATCGATTGAGTTGATTTCGAGTTTAACGTACCGTTCAGTAGTAAGGCTATATGAGACGTAGACCTACTAATTAACGTAGAATCCAAACTACATTAGCTCTCGCTGGGGGCTGAATCTGAGTCTCCCACGCCGAAAGCGTGTACGCTATACGCTTAACCACAAAAGAGCTTTACGATGAGGATTAAATTTGGACTTTAACGCTTTCGGAGTTGTAATTATTAATATCTGCAACAAGGAGAACTATGGATTCGAAACTAATATCGATCGCTTTTACTTTATATACATCCACCTCCAACTCCCAATAGCTTACCCTGAGAGTACTCTTTTTTTAGACTGTAAGCACTATATGTAGGAAGTTTGTTTACATGATGGAACATACACACACACACACACTATATATATATATATATATATATATATATATATATATATATATATATATATATATATATATATATAAGAGGCGGAGAGAAAGGGACCACATCCATATACAAAAGCATTGCAGATTGTTGAACTGAAATCCTTTGGAAAGAAATCCTATTCTGCCTTCTTTCTAAAGTATAAATAAGTCTCTTAGACATGACTTCGTGTTCGTAGAGTTCCTGTTTACATGGTTTTGGGGATCGTGAGTTTTGTGTATATAACCAAGATTAGAGTTTGTATAATAATTTCTGTTTATACCCGAATAGTCTCTTTACCTTTCAGAAAGTGTAAATCACTTGCTGTAACGGGAAAATTGAGAAATAACTTCTGTATGACAAATAGCTGCAAATAAATACACGACATAATTTATATATTGTGATATTATTTTCTTAATTTGTATTTAACATTCACATATAGAATACCAACGTACTGTGAACACCTGTTATGTTTTAAACATAATAATCACTATATTCTGCAATGATATATATATATATATATATATATATATATATATATATATATATATATATATATATATAATCTGATGTATTTCTATGTAATTATTTTATATAATTTTTCATGCATTGCGGAAAATAGAATTTCATAAAGAAGAGCATTGACCCAGATGGGAATCGAACTCACAACCTTACGATTTGAAATCCAACAGCTTACCACTGAGCTAACACAAGCGCTCTTCGAAAGATACTTCTAGCGATGTATAGCGGCATTTAAGAAAATAATGACATTCATATCCACTGCAAACGCTGTTTTTGTTCTACTTTGACTTTTATTTTAGTACTCAGACGAGAATTATGTTCTGTCTTCACTTTCAGCATTCTTTTACATATGGAAAGATTCGTTTACGTATCTAATTGTTCTATTAAGTATGGAGAGCAAAATGACAAACAAGCATGTATGACATTAATACAAAGTTTCGAAATATTGTATCATTAAGTATTTCAATCAATGTTGTTTTTTATATACACTTGGTAACAAGTCTTATTTCATTTACAGGAAGAAAAACACATCTGCAAGATTTTTCCCGATTGCAAAGGTTGGCTTCGAGGTTCGAACCTGGTTTACTTTTTTCCGAAGATACCCGAAGTTGGACTTAGAATTTTTTTGCTTCGAAACAGCAATAAAGAATGCGCTCAACCTTTTTGAGACAAGGTGTACGAACTTAGGTACTCTTTGTTACATAATGCAACTACAAACTCTCCAGTTATATGATCGTGATATTTAACTTTATGGTTTTCTGGAGTATATTCTACTTTACAGTAAGAGCAGAATACAGATTTGTTGAACTCTCCTATTGGTTCACGTGTTAAAGGTAACTCGTTATTTTGTCTATATATGTTTGATATTTGTTTGGTTTCTTTAACATTCTTATGAACTTCTTAGTTGCATCTTTACCTCTATACACAACAGGATCTATTTTGCTTCCATCACTTCTTACAATACAGTAACAGAACCCAGATGGCTTACGCTGTTGATATTTTTTCATATATGATTCGTCTTCTGGATAACATTCTTCACATCCCATATCCTTATGCAATAGACATTCGAAATCGGCGTAAATCACAAATGGCATTTTCATTGTATATTGGTAGTTCTGAAATTCAACATATGTCTCTTCTGGTGGCATTTGTATTTTAACAGCTTCGTGGGTAGAACAGTCTCTCTCAAGTTTTCATAATGTATCTTGTGAGTAAAAGTATAAAAGCATCTATCACATAAATATTTTCAAGCTATCCATTTTGTTATTTGACTACTGACTAATCTACTCAAGTCTTTAATCCAACAATACTGTGTTTTAGTTTCTTCTTTTACATATAATAGATTCACGTGGGTGTCTTTTTTTTGTTTTTAGTATGATATAAAACGTACACCATGTATTTTTCGTTGTATGTATAAACATTAAACGATATATTGAGTCTTCTTTCAATTTTTTAGAGATGGCACATAGTTTTACTGGACAATCAATACCTTTTAATGTTTCTTCCAATTCTTTAACAATAGGCTTGTACTTTGATGGTCGTTGTGGATGTTCTTCAACAGGATGTAATGCAGAAGCAATTGAATATAAGAAACATTTTTCATCTTTGTTCTTTATAGTAATAACAGCGTGTTTCCTTTTAATTTCATTTGGTAGTTCTATATATGATGATCCTCTTTACGGTGCGTATTTATTAAGAGCTAACTCTATGTAGTTTATATCCATAAGAACCCATCCAGAACCTCTAGCTTGGAACTCATCCATTCTTGTTCGTAATATTTCTTTAGTATCAGCTATGAATTCTTTTAGATTAATTGATTGGAATATCTCTTTGTTATTAGTGTTGAAGTAAAAATTTTGAATTTCTTTACCTTTCTTATATTGACAGTTTATCAAGAGATTAGCTTTAAACTAGCCATGTTTCTGTAAGCTGACGTTCAGTCTATTTATTAAAGCCTTTGATGTTGAAGTAACATATTGTTCTAGAGGATCATGTTCTTTATGATCTGTTTTGAATCTCCACCTTGATTTAAATGATGAGTCTTGGAGCTATACATCAATTGGTAGTGATTCAGGTTTCACTCTTGGTTCTTCAATTACTTCTTGTTCAAATGGAAACAGTTTTAAAGCTTTCTTTCTATCTAGTCTTTTAGGTTTCGGTTCTTCAACTACTACTTCTTGAAATGGGAATAGTGTTAACGCCTTCTTTCTATCTAGTCTTTTAGATTTCAGTTGTTCAAAGATGTCTTCCTCAAATGGGAATACCTTCTGCCTTCTTAGACTTTCTTTAAATGTTTTAAGATCATCTTTCTCTAGTAAGTAAATAAGCTGAGCTTTCCGCAGTCGGGAGTAATCTCTAATACCTCTTTCTCTGAAAAATTGATTCAACTCAACGACAGTGTACCTACTATAGCTCATCTTATTTATTAGAACAAGTAAAGTTTTCTGAAATTTTTACTTTTGTGATTATCTATGGATCCATCCGCACCATACCGTCTGTCCGCGACTGCTTATTCAGTATATTCGCAGCTTACCCCTATATCTAGAGGCCCTCCCTCTATCCGCAACCTGAGGACGCGCGATGCTGTGGTGACGGAAACCCATAGATGATATAGAGGACATAGATGATATCATAAAAGTTGTGACACACTGTCATTCAGTTGAACAAGCTCTAATAATGTTTGATGCGCTACATACTTAATCTAGTTTCTAGGTTTTGATTCAAAAAGAAGTATGTTTTGTAAATCCATTACTAAACTTCTTTAAGCCTTCATACTGCATAAATATTCTCATCTTCTTCAAATCACTCTGTACTCTCTCAGTGTCTTCGTTGTATCTATCTGGTAATATAGTTTTAAGTGTATCACCTAAATGTACTAATACTTTGAACCATTCCTTGTTTGGATAAGATTCCAAGCTGTGATTTCATAGAACTTAGACTAATCTATATCTGCAAGTTTAACAAGTTGCAGCTCTTTGTGTTTAGATTTTTCAGTTAGGTAATAGGTTGAGATGTTTTAAGTGAATACTAAAACTCTTATAAGATTTATTTTTCACAATTTCATTTTTTTCATATTCTTCTAGTTCTTCGTCTCCTTCTTCTTCGTCTATTTGTATTTGTATTCTTATTTTCTACTGATTCATTTGCACTTACACTCTCATCTTCTTCCATTTCTATGATGTTACACATTACCGTAAAAGTTTTAACTGCATCATAAAACTCTACATATTCATAAAGTATATCACTATGTTCAATGATTTAGGGATACATTCTAAGACCTCTTCTACATAATGTACAGTTAACATTTAAACACAACCACTTTCTTGAACATCTCTTACACAAGATATGATTGCATATAGTTTTAACTTTGTAAATATTATTCCGAAGGCAAATTGAACAATTGATGTCATCAGCTAGTTCTATCTCATCATAAAATCCATTGATAAGTTTATTTTTAAAGTAAGGAGAGAGTTTTTGATATCTTACAATCTCACACTAGAAGACTTATCCCGAAACTCTAGAATGAAATCTTCAGATAACATTTGGTCACGTGATATGATAAACCCATTCTTTATTTTTTATTTTTTTTTACAAAACTCTCTAATGAAACCTTCTGATAATTTCAGAAAAAACATCAACTGTGCCCCAAGATAATCATTGAACTTATATTCAAATTCTCTTATAAACTCTTCTGATAATATTTGTTCACTTGCAATGTAACGCCAATGGACGTTGTCCTTAAATTCTCTCATAAAGTTTTCTGGTAATTTTTGTCTTTATGAAACTTCCATCCAATCAACTATATTTTCAAATTTTCTCATCAAGTCTTCTGATAACTTTTGATTACATGAGATTTCCTTCCAATTCACCTTATCTTTGAATTCTCTTATAAAGTCTTCTGATAACTTTTGGTATTTACTTACATTATAACAATTCACCTTCTTAACATGCAAAAGTCGATTGATATCTTGTCTCAAATCTTCATCTCTATACAGTTTGATCAACTCATGCAACGGAACTTTCTCAAACAGATTATTTATCATAGATTTGTAGTTTGTTTCCCTCACTGAGTTATGATTTATATTCTAAGCATATTACTTTTTCTATCAGGTCATCTTTTCTTAAATGTTTCAATTGTGATGTACTTTACATGGTTTTCGAAAAAGCTTGTATACTTTTAAAAAATTAGTTCATTTTTATAGAGCTCTACAAAAATGAAGTTACTCATATTTATACACAGGAAATCGTAATCGAACATATCACTTTGCTAAACAAGTATTATCTATTACACCTATATTCAATCATGTGTTATTACTTTGATGATGATGATCTTTTAATGAATGTGTAGTATGATACAGATGATATTTATTGTAACCCAGATGAATATGATAATCTAGATAATGATAATGAAAGAGTTAATCCTGATTTGATTAATTTTTGTGTTGCTATTGGTAGGTTAGATTATTTATTTAAAAAGGCTGTTAAAGAAAATAACGAACGTCTTATACAAAATATTATTGAGAAGCATATTATGAACTTGTCAGATGAAACACTAGATATACTAACAGATAAGCTATGGTTTTATATGCGTCTTGGTGAAAATGTTACATTATGTTATGAAAGATTTCATACATAAATACAAGGATAAGATCAATTAGGATGACTTATCATACAATAACTTATCTGAAGATTTCATAAGAGCAGGCCTGCCCATGAATTGGCTCCCGGAGCCGAAGCGTGAGCGACAACGAGCGGAGATAAGAACAGGTGAGCACAGGTGTTGGTAGCTCCGCCCCTTCCACTGCATCCGATAAGTGTTGCCAACCACACATGATGGTAAAAAACCTACGGCCAAGCCTGGTCACAAATTCGCACGATGTTGAAGCATTGAGCAGACGCAAGCGTGAAATGTGCAGGTGTGCTCTCCCCCTCCCCATTTCGAAAGCAGTGACACGAAAACACTGCAGGAAATAAAATTGGTACGTTTTTTGATCGAGGAAGACGCATGATAGAGGTTACAGTTAGCGTTGAAGTAACTAACAAATGAAAAAGAAAGAAAGAAAGAAAGAAACTAATATTAAACATGTCAGCTTACAGACGCAAAAACGACTGCAAAAATCGGAAACGAATTGTTTCAGGCCTTTTTTAGCTTGCTTACACAATTCGTGACATTGTATTACATTAGCACTCGGTCTGTAACTTGTCACTCGCTTCACGTTTGCTAAGTTGTGAACGCCTTTCGTTGCTAGATTGATAGCAGAACGACGGGAGGTTGAAAATAATAATAATAATAATAATAATAATAATAATAATAATAATAATAATAATAATAATAATAATAATAATAATAATAATAATGCGTATTATTATTATTATTATTATTATTATTATTATTAGTAGTAGTAGTAGTAGTAGTAGTAGTAGTAGTAGTAGTAGTATTCGGACCAAAGACGGATGAAAATGGGGATTGGAGGAAATTCATAACGAGGAATTGCATAGTTTATACCGCTCACTTAACATTGTTAGGGTCATTAAGTGTAGAAGGCTCAGGTGGCCATTCCGTGTAGCCAGAATGGAAGAAATTAGAAACGCTTTCATAATTTTAACTGAAAACCCAATTGGAAGAAGACCACTAGGAAGACCTAGACGTAGATGGGAAGACAATATTAAGATGGATCTTGCAGAAATAAGAGTACAGAGTAGAAACTGGATCCAGTTGGCTAAGGACAGAAGTTAGTGGAAATATGTTGTAAACGCCGCATTGAACCTTCGGGTTCCATAGGCCATAGAGTTAGTTAGATATTATTATCTAAAAGAAATGTTCAAATGTTGTTAAGAGACAATTACACAGAAGAACTGAGTTCCGACCAAACACTAATTTGCCGGAAGGAAATTCCAGTGCAGTCCAGCCAACTTTAAGCGTTATCCGTGCAATCCACGTTTCATGTTCAAGACATTGGGAATAATTGTTCGTATCATTCAAATGGAACGTTCCCTTCCAAGTTTACGCTGTTACAGTAGGCCTACAACATCGTGACTTTCAAAACCAGTCAGTAACTATCGAAGAAAGACAAGCGTGTAGCTTCAGTCGTTGATATGATTTAACATTCTTTTTCACTTTTAACAAGCTACCGGCAAGCAACCAGCCAGGGAAAAATATATTTTTCCTTATTAAAAAGACACTCCTTGTTAAAAAAAAAAACTAATGGTACCCACTAATGGTCACTCTTAAAAATGGAAAATCTCTTTGGCTCTCTTAATATTCTGTTTGATTCTTTGCGATCAAAGTAACATTAAAAGTGGAAAAAATGAAATGAAATATTTGGGTTTTACGTCCCATGGTTATACCGGTTAGGCTAAAGGAGACGGTGATGATGAGTAATGAATGAAATGATAGAATGAAGAAAGTGGGAGGAAATGCGAGAACCCCGAGAAAACCCACGCACACGGTGTTTGTCCACCGCAAAGTTCACTTGGCGGGGGCTGGGATCGAACCCGGGACCCCAAGCACCAGATGTGAACGTTCTACCACTGAGCCACCGCGGCCCCACTTTAAAAGTGGAGTAAGAAATACTATTCTTCCTATTGATAGTGTAATAGTGGCTTCTAATCTCCACAACCAACCCCTTGCTAAGCCTATTCGTACACACATACATGCATAAGCTAATTTTCTGGAGATAATACTTAGATAATTACAAACAAGTGCTACAGTATTTTTTTTCGTATCAACAGATTATCTCTTTTCCTATAAAGCGAAACAACAAACCCACACTCGGATTAAGAACTTGATAATATATATTGAAAACTGGTTTTCCATTGGGCAAACTGGCAAATTTTTATAAATGTAAGCGATGGTTTGGTTCCACCACATCCTTCTTTAACAAAAGGAAAGAAAAAAGAAGAAAAGGAACGTACATAGTTTATCATTTGATTGCTGTTACCAGTTTGTGTTGTCTATAGTTAACGGTTACCACATTGTAAAAAACACTATACACTAAATGGCAATCAGTTACCATACATACTTTTTTTTTATTTGGTAAGCTAGTGATTACCGCCAAGGTTGACAACACTTCCGCTCCTCTAAGGACAAAACCCGAAGATTCACGAAGCACGAACAACGGTATTTGCTCATAGAATGCTCGTGAGCATTCACGAGGAGAGTTTCCACTATCTGCTCGCCGTGGCCAGGGCTGCATAAGAGAGTTTGCAGATAGAGTTAACTGTTTGACTATAACATGTAATGACTTAGTAGAAGATTTCATAAGAGAGTTTGCTGATAAGGTTGACTAGGGGATTATATCAAACAAAAAATTATCTGAAAACTTTATTAGAGAGTTTGCTGATAAAGTTAATTGGGAAGATACATTTTCAAACTTTATCTGAGGACTTTATAAGACATTATGCTGATAGAGTATGTAGGATAGGGATTTCAACGAGACAACGTTTATCAAAAGCTTTTGTTTTAGAATTTAAAGATAAGATACCTAACGAGCTTCTATTTCTATATGGACACTATTTTGATTAGAAAGCACCTGATGATCCGAAACCTCCAGAACCTCTTTAGCATTCGTTATCAAATTCTCTTTAGATTGTCAATCCTTTCATGAGTAATAATCATAAAAAGCTAAAACACACTAAAGTTAAACTACAACATTATCTCTATCTATCCAGCTATTATGGGAATCATCAAACCCTAGCCATTTGACATACTTTATTACCTTTCTTACGCAATACTTTTTCAACAATGTATCTTTATATTTAGGTTTTAATAATTCTTGCTCATAAACCTTCATTGTACCTTCGTTATCCAAGTCTTTTATTCTGTATGTTGGTGGATTGGATGGAATAACTTCTTTAATAACAAATACTTCTGAGTTGATTGTGAGTTTAACGTCCCTTTCAGCAGCGAGGCTATATGAGACGGGACCTACTGATTAACGTGGAATCCGAACCACATGAGCTCCCGCAGGGAATCGAACCCGGGTTTCCCACGCCAAAGGCCCCGCTCAGCCACGAAGGAGCTCACAACAAATACTTCTATTGACCAGCTAGGTGTATATGCTTTTTCAAACAAGCCTTTAGATTTACTTATATGAACGGACTCATTAATTTTATATTTAGGTTTAACATGCTTATATTCTTTCCTATATACTTTCTCTAATAGTATTTGCTCATTCTTTTTATTAACTTCTACAGGCTTTATACCAATTGTTCTATGTACTTTATTATTATACTCGCTTACTAATGTTGGTAATATATCTATCCATTTATAATTACCTTGTGTAGTAAACTTCTTCCACATGTTTTGTTTAAGAGTTCTGTTGAAGCGTTCTACGACGGAAGCCTTTTTCCTACTACAACTTGAGTAACGATTAATATTATATCTCTTTATCAAGTCTCTAAAGTCTTTGTTATAAAATTCTTTACCTGGATCAGTTTGTAAGTTAATAGGTTTTCTAATTTTTATAACTGATTCAAACGCTTCCGTAATATTCTTACCGCTCTTATCTTTAACAGGAACAGCAAACGCATATTTCGAGAACAATCAATAATCGTTGGTAAATACTTATAGCCTTTGTTTAATTTGGAAACACCTTTTAATACTCCACTATCCATTTCTACAAGATCAGCTTATCAAAGATCATCAATACCTTTTATAACAACACTTAGCTTAGGATAGTTTTTTTTCTTGCAGGTTTGTGAATTTCTTCTATAATATCCTCTCTAATACCTTGACCTTCTTGTAGTCAATCTTTCTTTTTAACGAATTGAGATTTAGTAACACCACATACAGAATAAACACCTTTCTTAATGTATCTTCCATTCTTAGTTCGCTCTATTCTAATGGTATCTTTCTTTGTACCTATTGATTCCTAACACTTAACACAATACAACCTATTTTTATTATATAGAAAAAATTATGGAAATTCTCTTTCTATATACATAATAATAACAATTGTCCTTCGAAAGCCAAATTTTTATCTGCTTTAAACATTATTATAATCACTCTTTTTAACGTCTAAAGGGAAAGTTTGAACTAGAGTATTGTTTAAAAATAAAATATATTTAGAAAGTATGTGTCCAGACTTAATTCCATGTGCATTATTTTTCCAGTATAAAGAAATTTATAACCATTAGATACATTAAATATTCTAAAGATTGGATCTTTAGCATATTTAGTTTTCAATCGACATAATAGATTTATAGTTTCTTTCTTCATAATGAGCATATTTGCTTTGTTTGATGTTTGGAAATATTTTTGTAACAAATTTATCTGACTTAAGCTGACCTAATGTTACATCATCATCATCTAGAATTGCATCACGTAAAAATACCTAATTGTCTATGTCCGATGAGTACATATTTTTTATCTATCCAAACAATTAATTTTGATAATTCTGATTCATCTAATTCATCTTTCTTTGAGTATGTGTCTTGTAATGTTTTTAATACATCCTCAGACTTCTTTCTATCACTTTCTAATTGATTATTTATTGGTTCAAGTTGTTCTTAAGTTACTACATCTTGTTGATCAATCGCACTAGCTACATTAACAAGTCTTTTGTTTTTAAAATCAACCCATGTTGTATTATTTGATGTAAAAAATTTAAAGAGATTACTAAGATTTATAAGCTCTTTTTACATACTTAAATTCTTTAATAGTTCTATTTGCTCTTCACTGATGTTAATATCTGAAGTCTTACTTTTAGTATTACCAAAGATATTCATCTTTATTATATAAAAATTCAGATTATTTACCAGCAAGAACAATGATACGGGCTCCACTAAAATCAATTAAATCACCTCGAATCTCGAACCTCGATTCTAATCTCGAATTTTAACTTTGATACTGTTAAATTTATTACGGTGTATTGGGAAAAATATCTTTTTGAGGCTCATATATGATTGGTTCTCTAAACTCTGCATTTGTTCTAAATGTTGTGATTAAATCTGTTTCGTTGTGTGTTATGTCACTGTCTTTTAAAATCATACCTTCTGCTAAATCACAGTGAATATTTATAGTATCAAATGGATGAAACTTTGGTGGCTTATTTCCAACACGTTCTGTTTTCAGAGGTAAATTCTTCTCACCAAAACCTAATACAGTATTAATGGTATCTAAGGTTATGTCAAAATCTTCGCTGAATATTTTAGCTATTTTTCTTTCTGTCTTCGGTAAATTTAACTATCTGCTAATTTACCGATTCCGTCATACTTAATGGATCTAATAATGGGTCTTGTATGTTCTTCTAATTCTTTTAAATTATATTGACCAGCTGGAAGTATGATTTGCTCATCATAAGGCACAAATCTGTCTTCAATTCGAGGATCAAGTTCAGAACATTCTATGAAATGTTAATTTATTATTTTTTCTGTAATATTAGGAGTTAAGTATGTTGTGTAAAATTCCGCAAGAGCTATTTCTAAGTTGTTTTCAAATGGATCGTGTAGAGACATACTTAGTAAGAGGAATAACCATTTAAATTACTTTCATTTATTATATAATAAAAATAAAATGGATACTTGGAATATTAAAGTAAGGTTAACAGAACAAACAACGAAGATAAAGGGGAATGGTGTATTACTTCCTGATATAATAAGTTTAATAGTGGGGCCTAGTGGGTGCGGAAAAACGACGTTAATGATTGATAATTTCTTGTTAGCACCTGACTGGTTAAAATATGCAAATGTTTATATCTATTCTAAAAGTCTGAATCAACCTAAATACCAACAACTAATACAACTTTTTTCGAGATATAGAACATGATATTAAAGATACAGTAGCAATAGTAAGAGGAAACAACGAGGAGATTATTCCACTAGATGGATGTGAGGACGATTTTGTAGTAGTGTTTGATGATTTAATTTTAGAAGAACAAAACCATGTGTGGGAATATTTTACTCGAGGTTGTCATAAAGGTTTAAACTGTTTCTATCTCGGACAAACCTATTCTAAGGCTCCCAAACAATTAATTAGAGATAACTTTCTTTGTATCTCTAGACAGGACAATGTGAATCTAAAACATATATATATATATATATATATATATATATATATATATATATATGTGTGTGTGTGTGTGTGTGTGTGTGATGAATTTGTTGGATCTGATATGTCTTTCGAAAAATTACAATCTTTATGCAATAAGTGTTGGGGAGAAAAGCATGGTTTCTCAACAACAGATATTACTAGAAAAGCGAATAATGGGAAATATAGAAATAAAATTAAAGAGTTTCTAAAAGTGTAAGTTGAACGTAGGTGAACGTTGTGTTTTGCTTTTTTAATTTTTTCTTTATATAATAAATGGATATTAATAAAGCTAAGAAATATATAAAGTTAAGAGAAGAACTTGTTAAAAGATTTCAGGAAATTAAACAGGCTAATCGAAGTAAATATGACAAATATAAAAGAACAAGATCAGCCTGTTATCGATGCAATTAAAGATTTAGGACAACATATATCAAAGGTAGCAGAAGAAAATAAAATCTAATACAAGAGTTAGCCCCAGTTGTACATAAAAGTGTGAGAGCAGATTCAAGCTTATCAGTGACACCTCCTATGTATGATAGTCCTATAAGTGAAAGTGATACACCTATAACAGAAGAAATAAAACAAATAAAAAAGCAAATCAAGTATAAAGTAGGAGTAGAGTCTTTAGCAACTACTCGTTTTGGTCCTACTGCTTCAAGATATCATACAACTAGAGATGACAAAAGTTTTGGAACACAACCATATGATAAAGATGGGAAAATTATACATATGATAGAGGATACAAAAGTTAAAATTCATGATGATGATTTAGTCATTAATAATCGACATAGCACAGGAACAGAAGGTTTATGGGAACTACTAACAAAACATAATCCAACAAACTATAATAATGATGATCTAAAACATATACACAAATAGCCATCGATTCTAATGTTGCATTTCATAACAATGATCCAAATACAAGAAATCAACGATCTAGTAAAAGCGAAAATAAAGAAATTATGAAATCTATCTGGGATAAATATATAAAACCAACTTTTGCTCCAACACCAACAAAAAAGAAATCAGAAGGAATCAAGATATGCAACGAATTACCAAAAGAATACATATGGACGGATTATGTGAGAAAACTAATTAATCGATTGATTGTCATCGATGGAGAGAAAAAAGCTGGAAATAATAACTTTTATAATGAGAAAGTAAGCATTATAGATATGATTAATTGTAAATTCTCACAATTTATTCCTAATGATTCAAAGGGTATAGGTTATTTGATAGATATTGAATACGTTGCAATCAAAATTTTGGAATAGTGAGAAGTATGGAAAAGGATTACTCAATGATTTGATTAATAAACGTCCATTTGAATTACATATTCCAGAATATAGTTACTGCGGTCAACTTTGGGCCGCTGTCATATTTTAAAAGAGCATAGCAATACACACCTTGTTGCGGGAATGTCCTTAGAGCCTAATCTACCACCTCTGTTTGGAAACATTTAGAGGGAACTCGGGTAATAAACGAACACAATGGTAAATAACGATTAGGATTGGATAATCTGCAGGCGACCTCCTAAAAATTAGCAAAGTGGCCAGTCTAATATGGAGCCATCTCAGAGACTGCACGGGTGTGGTGGTGAGGAGTGTGACCAACTCCAATGATTCATTAAGATACAGTCAGCCTTCAGGGAAACTTGAGGGGTTAACTGCCAGGTACTAAGCAACAAGAAAGGTTACACAGAGGAGATAGGGGTATTAATCCATTAGACGAAGCTTGCAGAGAATATGATATCTACTACAGAGATAATAGAGATACAGCTTCTAGACATATTGCAGATAAAGAATTGGAAAATAAAGCATGGAGAAGAGCTTTTGCTAAGGATACAAACTTGATAACGTTTAGGTACTGCTTTGGCTATGAATACAAAAGTAAGGTTTCCTTTAGGTTTATAAGTATGTAGTGTGTTTAGGTTTAGTTTTTAAGTATGTATTGTGTTTAATTTTTATGGAAATATTTTTTTTACTTATATTTATTATAAAAGTATGAAGTTGAGTAGTTTTACATTTACATTTCCTAACGAGGAACTTAAGAACTTAAATATTGATCACATTTTAACCAAAACACAAATCAAACAGAAAGAGGCGAAACTAAGCTAAGGGCAATGTATGTCTTTAATTCTTTCTATACCACAAGTTAAGAAAATAAAAAAAAATGAAAACAAATAATAATAAAGTTCATTGCGGTAGTTTCATATTTACTATTCCAACCATTTTAGCTTTAATAGGTGCTCTTGGTTCTGCTGCTATAGCCAAAATGGTAGATGATATAGAAAGAATAAAAAGGAATTAGAAGAACAAAAGAGACATAACTTAGCAATGGAAGAGAAACAAGAAATTAAACCTTCAAGTAATTTGCATCTATTACATCTTGTTAAACAGCTTAAGATAAGAAACTTCAGAGGTGTATTTATGAGTGATGAATTACCTAAAGAGCCAAAGAAGAAAGAGTGTGGTATTGTTAATTTTGATACGTCTAAAAATATAGGAACAAATTGGATTTGTTATTGGAAAGAAGGAAATTCATTCGGAGGTAATCCACAAAAAAAAAAAAAAAAAAAAAAAACTCATCAAATATCTTGGCCATAATAATATAGAGTACAGTAGCAATCGTATACAACATTTTAATGAGGTAATCTGTGGATATTTATGTATTACAGTGTTAAAATGTTTACAGATGGATATAGTTTTCCAGATATTATTAGCGAACTAAATAGAAAAAGATGTTTGGAGAAAATATATTTAACTTGTAGTTAAATCGTAAAATATTTCTCTTTATAATAAATATGGATAGAGTCGTATGAATTACAATCCTTTAAGCCTAATCAAAAGACAATCGAGAATTGAAATAAACCAAACTATTGAGTTTGATATAGATGTTGAAGATTCATCCTTATTATGCTATTATGTATGTAACTTTTGAAATACGTGGGAGGGACGCAGATGGTGAATACAGCTGTAAGCCAAATATTAAACTTATTAATAACTTCTTTCCGTATCTGTTTTCTCAAATACAAGTTAGTAAATGTGGGCAGATATTGGATATTATAGATTATCCTGCTGTAAATACATGTACGATTTCACACCCAGAAGCAAATCAGTATGATAAAAGTGGATGGGAAGGAATCAAATGGTGGAGAACGGATGAGGAAATAGAATTTCTATTAACACTTTTGCCAGGATTTTGTTCTGTTTATAAAGATATTATGTGGAAAGATGGACTAAAATATACATTTGAAAAAGTGGATTTGATGGTAATGCATTTTTCAATTGAAAAACTAAGAAACAAGATGGGACCTTTGAAAATGACCAACCACATCCAGGTAAAGTTAAGATCACAAATATGGAGTTGAGAATGCTTGTTGTTAGTTATGGACGTAACTATGCTATCTTGCTAAGATCTAACATGTTAAAAGAGGGTAAGATTCCCATTTCCTTTAACACATATCAATATTTACAGAAGACAGCTACAGGCAAATATTTAGAATTCAATCTAAACACACAATTTAACTCGAGTGAATTTGATATGCCTAATTTTGTAATTGCCTTCTTTCAAACTGATAGAAATGATTACCAAGAAAAAACTCAAGCAAATTCGATCACTTTAAAGTCCAGAATATCCATTTTCGTAATTCTAGAAATGGAACTTTTCCCTTAAGAGTCTTTGAATCTAGATTTCCAAAAACAAATATTTTAAGGCTTACGAGATGTATACCATATATAAGAGAGCTACCATTGGAAACACTGAGATTTATTACTATCTAGGAGTTCTTAGGAAAGTCCAATGTTTGTAATTAATACAAGCAAACATAAAGCAATAACGAAGTGATAGAACTAATTTGAAATTGA
The DNA here is from genome assembly GCF_964235325.1 of Thermobia domestica. Taxonomy (NCBI): domain Eukaryota; kingdom Metazoa; phylum Arthropoda; class Insecta; order Zygentoma; family Lepismatidae; genus Thermobia; species Thermobia domestica. The sequence goes on along the minus strand of NC_137459.1, from coordinate 258,285,273 downwards.
CTGTTAATATTGAATGCGATATTCCAGATAAAACGATTTATGTTGTTATAATTGGTAATAAGAACTTCGAATATGATGTACAGAAAGAAAAATGATAGAGAAAATGTAATCAATTATACGTTTCTTAGATTTGTTTAGTTTGTGTTTTATGAGAATATCATAAAAATTAATTCAATAAAATGAATATACCAGATAACATTCCACGAGGGAATATTATTGCGTTAATTGAGGATACTATATTAGCTCTTGCGAAATTATTAACAAAAAATGAAAGGCAGTTCAAGAGAATAAAATGTATATATGCTATTCTTATTACGTTATCCATTTTACTATCAGCTTCTACAGGGTTTATTAATGTGCTTGTTCATGTTACTGCGTATTCAATTATTACAATTGCTTTTGCTTCTGCTTATAACTGGACTCTCAACATGATTTAATATAGCTTCGAAGAAAGAGTATTATAAAAATATGGTGAATCAAATTGAGTTGTTTAAAGATGAGCTTAATGCAATTAAGTTAATGAATGGTGAATTAACAGATAAAAATGTGAGGGCTATTGTTAATATAATCAATGATATAGTTAACGTAGGTCGAGACTATTAGAAACAAAAATGAAGTTCATAAGAAATTACTAGAAAGAAGTGAGACGCTAATGTGGAACCTCAGAACAAGTTCATTCTCACAAACACATTCAACGTAATCAAGAACGTTCAGGACCGTACTGAAATAGTTTAAAGAAAATAAGCAGCCATTCACCTCAAAAACCATGACCAATGGACTGAGTTTAAGTCGTCATTGTTTCCCAAAAGAGAATGATATATCTAGGATATTTCACTACCAGTTTCCAAACATGTAATCATGTAAACATATAATACATACATAGAATTTAGGAAGTAAGTTTATATGGTTATATCAAAAAGCCTATGCGCAGAGACTTTAGCATTGTAGTTATGCAATCCAACTGTGCTAAATATTATTAGTCAAAGTACTGTAGTGACGGGTGTGCTAGAAGTTTCAGGCAGTCAGGAGTGGCCCCGTACTGAGCTTCCTTATATATTTTAGAGATTAAGATCTGAGTGAACTAGTGTTGTCCACGAAATTTATCGTCTTGTGGGCAGCACTAAAATGATCTTACGACCTTTGTTTACCTTTTTATTCAGCGCACAAGCTTGCTTAGGTATTTTCAGTAGCTCTCTTCGTTGATACTTTAACACTGATTATACGGCTTACGTATTCTTGGAATAATCCTTGTCAACGTAATTTTCTGGTTTGATATGAAAAGTATTTCGTAGCATTTTGTAAACATATTCCGTAATATTTTAGTTTCGTTTGTATGACAAATTTCTCCACTTAGAAACAGCCGTATATTTCAAAATGGAGTATAAAAACATACATACAATTAAAATTACATTCTTAACAATCTTGTTGTAGTAGCCATAGATGAAATTTTGTTTTAACCATTTGAGAAGTAATTATCTATAGTAAGATGATTTCAGAATACCCCCCCAGGTGAGATTTCAATAGAAACTAGGTTGAAAGGTAGCACTGCTTCAATACTGATAATTCCAATTAAACGATCGAATACATGGCTCAGGGAATAAAATATTGAATTGGTCGACAATTGCTTGGGAACAAACAATTTCAACTTATATGCATGTCTCGTGGGTAGTGGGCCAAAATTTAGTGTTCATGAACGATAAAGCAAGTCCACACAGGATAACCCAAGTTGAAGAGATCATAGGGTGTAAGAATATCTATCGAATGAACTGTTCACCGTATTCCCTGATCTAAAGCCCATTGAGCATGGGTAGGATGCCATTGAACGATGAATTGCATAGCGCAATCCACCACCTTTGACCCTTTACGATCTGAAAACTACTTTAGGGACGAATGGGATAACATACTGCTGAAGCTTATGAACTCTTTCGTGGACAACATGGCAAATATGCAGCATGCATTGGTATCCGAGGTGGTTATACGCATTAATGACTTGCTCAGAACCCCCGTATTCATGACAACTGACATTTCATGTCATCACCCCATAATGCACTCCATGAGTTTTGTTTTTCACTTCTTTTTTCCTGGCCATGAAGGCAAAATACTGCCATATTTGGTCAATAAGCATGACATATAATATTGGTACTCATATTCGTGAGCTTCTTCGTGGAAAACAGGTTAGCGTACGCGCCTTTGGCGTGGGAGATCCGGGTTCGATTTTCCGCGGGAGCTCATATGGTTCGGATTCCCATTAACCAGTAAGTTCCGTCTCACATAACCTCGCTGCTGAAAGGGACTTTAAACTCAAAATCCAATTCAATCATATTGGTTGCCTAGTGTGTCCTGAGTGTAAAATGTGACTGAAAATGTAAGTTCCCTAGTAATTTTCAACTAGTGTATATGCATACAACATACTTCATATTTCAAAAAGAGAAAAAAGAAATAAGAAAGTTACGTTTGTACGTATCTACACAAAGTAAACTTGTATGTCTTGTGTAGTAAATGAATCCATGATACATTTCACTTTCTCCTACAGATACGCTCTTATAATTGCGTAATCTGTGGTCAGTACTTCAGCTTCCATTACCAATTCCCTCACGATGCTAGATTAATATATATAAAAAAATATCTCACAGCATGAACAGTAACTGGAAATGTGTGTAACAAGTTGTTTTATTTTAAATTCCTTTCATATAGATAAAGGGTAATTATTAGCAGTAATTTAGCATAAACATTTTAGAACCATTAAAAACTAAGTTAAAATTGGATTTTATTATTATTACTCTAATATGATGTCTGTACTGGTCTATTGATTCCCATGAGGTTACCGAAGTTAAAACAGCCCTTAGCCTGGTTAGCACTCTTGTGAAAATCCAGATAGTAGCGGTAATGCGGCGTTCAAACAACGTCGTGAAGGTCGAAGGGAAGCCGATGTGGTGACCACACATTTACACTAAGTTACGAGTGTCCAAACCTTATGATTCGTTTAGACAGAAAATTGACCTACGTGCGTTAATCATTACGTCACTCAATTTTAATAATACAAAAGATAATTTATAATTGTTTAACTCAAGTGTAAGATCTTGATATATACTCTTTCTAGTTTTCAAAGCAAGCACAGAATTTCACCAAAGTGGTATACTGAACGAATACACTGAAACGAAGTTTCAGCAAAAACAAATATACAAACTCCTCCTTCCCACTGTCACAAATCGGTCCTTTTTGAATAAGACTAGGGGAGTACAAATATACATTTCACAACTATGATATGGACAAGGCTTAAAAACCTTTTTAAATTGCTTATCCAAATTCTCTACACCTGCTGAGAGAAATACATGACGCGCTGTTGCAAATCTTCAAGTAGAAAAATAAATGGGAAATTGGATTACTTGATTGAAGGCTTGTAATAAAATTATAAATCTGATTCCAATCTTTTATTATTGACTTAAATACACAAATTTTCATAACCATTGTTTCATTGCTGAGAAAAAGTAAAAAAAAAGTTCCAATGTTATTAGATAGGGGAAAAGTCGACTCAGAGATGGTTGAGAAAAGAGGTACAAACGGGTGCACTGAAATTGCGCAAACTTTCACTCCCTTATCTCTTGACACAGATAAAAACTTAAGCAGGCAACAAAATTGGAAATTGCGCAACAAATGTACAACGTTGCCATCATTACCATAAGCATTTCGACTAATAAAAACAGTTACCAAAACGCAAGTCGTTTTAGGGAAAAAAATACAAAGTAATGGATGACAATAGCATTTGCAGTTATCGCTACTATGTGTGTGGACGGGAGTCGTCAGAGAGGGGAACGAGGAACATGTCCCAGTCAATAATTTTTTGTATCATGTTTAACAAAGATTGCTTGTAAGATTAAAACTAAGAAAATAGTTATTGGAAGCAAATAGTTATTGGAAAACTGTAAGGGAAACAAACTTATATAAAATAAACAAAAAACAAATATTTCTAGAAATTCCCTTTAAGTATTGTGGACAAGCGTTTGACCAATCATTGGTAAGGATTTGTTTACATTTTCCAGTTTTGTCTAATCACAAACAATTGCTTGTTTACATATTTCAAGTGTCTACCACGTATCTTAGTAACTGTCCTTTCAATGATCCTTATATTTGCATTTGTATCTTTGAGAAAGATTTGTTAAATATTATCGTATAAATTATTTCAAGAATGAATGATCAGTGTGCTGGTTGCGGATATAACAAGACAATAATATAACAAGCCAATGAGGAACAAGAATCACAACGAGCCATGTTGGACAACAAATGGACCAGAAGCTTTTCATGGACACTACAATAGTCAATTTTACTTCTCTGCTCCTAATGTTCATACGGTGATTTCTATTTTCCTAACAGATCCAAACGGAAACGAGCTCATCATGAGGAAATGCGCAGTTTAGGAATTCACAGATAAACCATGAGAAGGCACATATGGCATTTTTAAAAGCTGTAGGGTTTGAATTCCAAGGATTCAAGCTGTAAGCATGAAATGTTCTGTAAATACAGGGTGGTCCATAAGTCTTAGTATAGTGGATTATTTTGGAAACAAAAATGATTAAATCAAATCTGACTAGCGGAGGGCGGACTTGTGTAAAGGAGATACCGATTGATGCATGCGTGGTGAATGGCGGCCATCTTCGATCCAGGTTATTTTTTCTCAAATGGGAAGGTAGGCATGTGACACATCAATTAACACTGTTTTGCACGGGAATGCAGTCCCGCAAGCAGAAATGCGTTATGTCCCGTTGCAAAGTTATGACGCCCCAAAGTCCCACCTACAGGATGTGCTCCACATGTTGCCCGTTCATTGCAACACATAACCGGAGTCTCTTAATCCAGTCCTCCTAAAACCCGTAACAACACATCGGGGGTGATGCTATCACAGGTGTCCTGAATACGTCCCTGTAGGTGTACAACATCCCGAATCTTTTGATACACCAGGTGTTTTAAATGTCCCCATAAAAAATCGAAGGAAGTGAGGTCCGGCGACCGCGCTGGCCACTCCAAAGGGCCTCAGCGACCGATCCAACGTCCAGGAAAGTGCAGATCCAAGCATTCCCGAACATGCAAAGCATAGTGTGGTGGGGCATCACCTTGCTGAAAATATCGCGTCGAGGTGGCATCAGGGCGGAGAAGCAACGAAAACACCAACTTCTGTAACATGTCCAGATATCGGACACCATTTGGGTACCAGGAATGAATAAGGATCCTATGATCGACGTGTTCCATATTCCACACCACACCACACCATAATATGAGCAGGGGTAACCCTCTTGCAGGGATTGATCACATGTGCATTTGCATCTGACCAATATCGCATGTTCTGGCGATTCACTTCCCCATGCAAATAAAAGTTCGCTTCGTATGCGAAGAGAACGCTGGCTGGAAAATGCAATCTCGGTCATATTGTGACAAAGCCCAATTGGTGAATTCCATGCGCCGGTCTGGATCATCCTCTGAAAGGTTGTGGATAAGCTGCAGCTTGAAGGGATGCGACTTGTTCGTATGGAGAATCCTCATCACGGAAGCACGTGGGACGCCTGTTATCGCTGATAGTTGTCTTGTGCTGCGCTTCGGACTTTTCACACTCACAGCAAGCACCATTGTTGATGTCTCCTCATCTGTCGTGGTTTGTGGGGGATCTGACCGTGGTTTGTCGGCAACATTACCAGTTACACTGAATTTCCTAATGAGGTAGCTACCGGTGTTGCAGCTTATTGCAGGTCTCTCGGGGTGGCGCGCGTTGAAGTCCTGGGCAATCACACTATTGCTTCTTTCCCCAGACATTAAGATGATCTCAATTCTTTCCTGCTTCGTCAGTGCTATCTCGATCTACCTGCAACGAAAAGAAAACCTGTCAAATTTGGGGCGTCACGTCTTTCTTGCAGCGTTAGTGCCATGTCGCTCTCTCTGCAAGGAAACAGAAAACCGTCAACTTTGGGGCATGACGCATTTCGGCTTGCGAGACTGCATTCCCCTTCAAAAAAAACTATTAATTGATGTTCACATTCCTATCTTACTATTTGAAAAAAATAACCTGGGTCCAAGATGGCCGCCATTCACCACGCATGCATCAATCGGTAGCTCCTTTACCCAAGTTTGCCCTCCGCTAGTCAGATTTGCTTTAATCATGTTTGCTTCCAAAATAATCCAGTGTACTAAAACTTATGGAAAACCATATATATATATATATATATATATATATATATATATATATATATATATATATATATATATTGCATTGTAAATATTAGAACGCAATACAAGTATATTTCAGAAGGGAATGGAGTTTATAATTTCGGTGCAAGATTTCACAATTTCCTGAATCCTGTTGTTGGCAACGTCGCGATGCAAAGGACGCTCAGAGCTTCTGGAAATCAGGTTTCCGTTAAGTTTACTGGTATTACAGTATGTTGGGTATTTTGGTCCCCTGGTGAAAAGTCTCAATGGGCACGAAACCCTAAAAACCCCACGTTTTTGAGATATCCGCTCATTATTATCGTCACTTAAAGGATACGCTCCCTCGTAAACTGAAAATAATGATTAGGACGAAATTTTATCTATGATGTATGAACGAGTCTCACTAGGGTATACTAAGGTTTTTGGGATCGCTGATTTCGAATCCGAGGTCTGTTAACTTCCATCATGTCAGGTTAAAGGTCATTTGAAGGTCAAATTGAGAGGGAACGTTGCAAAATCTGAACAAAAGTACATACATGTTTTTTGAGCTGCTATATCCGATTCTATCATTTTCTTGACCCGACAAGTTCATGTCAAAGTAATTGCACGGTTAATTCAAGGTCAAACTTGAAGAAACGTCGGAAAAATATGAAAGTCTCGAGGCAAAATGAAATTCCTTCAATTTGATTTTGCGTTTCTTAATCGAATTACGTTGGTTGTTTATCAGATTGAACTAGCATCTTCGTGTATACATGATTATTTAGGCCATGAAAGTTCTGATACTATTCAATCCGATAGAAATAGTTTTGAGCCATGATTGTTACGTTTCAGAATCTTTTGAAGGTTTATAAACGCTACTCGATATCAGCTTTGGATAGGCTTTGAAGTGAATGATGAATTGCCCTCCATGGAAGTAGAAGATGGTTCGATATTAGGGTATTATTGTAAGTCCGGTGCTAGGACATTAGGTTGTTAGGCACATACAGCCAGTGCCCTGCGGTTTTTTAGGATGAGCTAGACAACAACAAACGAAAAACTCTAGTCGAGCTCTACTAGAATACGTACAAAATGCTGGTAATCGTAATGTGAACAATGATGGAAACTAAGGTGAAATACTGGAGGTTAAAGTTCCAGAATGATGAGATGTGAAGTGCAGAACAAATCTTTATTGAAGAAGACACTACAAATTACTGACTGGGAAACTAAATGGACAATATTAATGGTAAATTCAATTAACACCGACCTCGGATTCGGAATTACGTAGGTAGATACCCTAAAATCTTACCTATGAATTTTCCAGATTTTTCTGAGTTTTTCAAGTTTGACAATGAAATGACCGTGCAATGACCTTGAAATGGCCTTGTTGCGTCAAGAGAATGACAATCAGATCCGGAAAGTCAAAAAAACATTTATGTACACATGTCTAAAATTATTGTCGCGTGTCTACAAGTATGTTGTAGGAATATAATTTGATAACGAATTCGCCCGGTATTTCTTATAATGCTAGTATGTGCATAATCGGCAAAGACCTGTATGTGGCAAATTTCATATCAAAAGAGCAGTAAATAAGAACAATAAAACGAAAATAAAAGTTTCTTCTCCATTTAGCAATATTTTATTTTACTCATTTTTGTATTTATAATCCTTTTCTATGAAATTTACCACAAATATACATTTCCCGATTATACACATAGTATCAGTATTAAAAGTAAACTGTAAAATCATTATGAAATTATATTCTTACAAGAAGACAGTTATAGACATGCGACAATAATTTTGGACATGAGTGTACTTTTTGTTCAGATTTTTGTATGTTCCCTCCCGGTTTGACCTTCAAATGACCTTGAACCTGACGTGATGGAGATTAACCGACCTCGGATTCGGAATCCGCGACCCCAAAAGTCCTTAGTATATCCTAATGAAACTCGCTCATATTTCATAGATAAAATGTCGTCCTAACCACTATTTTCAGTTTACGAGAGAGCGTATGCCTTTAAGTGCCGATAGTAATCAGCAGACATCTCAAAAACATGTGGTTTTCGGTTTTCGTGCCCATTGAGACTTTTCATCAGGGGACCAAAATACACAACATACTGCAATACCAGGAAATTTAACGGAAACCGGATTTCCATAAGATCTGAGCGGGGTCTTTTGCGCAATTTCAGCACTTTCTGCTCCTCGCTAATAAGTCATAGATTACAGAGATTATCAACTATCTAATCCTTAGAAAAAATGCTCAATGTCGTTGCACTAGGTACAAACCGCCTTAAGAGTCCAACTTTGTATCCGAGTCATACAAGAGTTTTGCTCTCGTAATTAGTAATGGAATACTGAGAACGTGAGAGCTATGATTGAATCCTAAATTGACAGCTCATGTATAGCTGAGAAATATGCAGACCTTTGATGTAAATAATTCATGAAACATCTTCATTCGTAAAATTTCACAGTCAAATTTTGCGTTACTTGTGGCAATACTGAATTTACTTTACCACATCTGAGAATAGCCCCCATCCTGTCTGTCAGCCAAGATTTCTACACCTGTTAGGGATTCCCAGTTCATGATCAGTAGCAAGATAAGATACTTGAAGTATCCCACATTAACGCTAGAGGAAAACATTCTTGAGGAAATAACCCAATACCGCCTCAACAAGTGGCTTCTAGCAATGATCAAAAACCAATAGCAAGACATTATTTGGTCCCGAATTAGCAAACTTCCATTATGTGTCCACTATATTCTCTACTATTATATGAGGACAGTCAATTATGTTGAGTAAACAAGATATGCCTTAGATTGTCCGAATCTTCGTCCGGTTGAACATTCTCGCGCTTCAATAAAAGCCAAACTACGCACAAGCGTTGTGCTATGACATGCAAGCAACACTTTCGTACCGACTGAAACATGATAGCCAAAACTGTTGAAGTTGCTATTGGAAATTTGATTGGAAACACTTGAAAACTTCAGAAACTAGCCAGAAATGTCTAGTTCTATAATTCTGTTGAGATTATTCCTTCTTGGAACCATTAAGTATTATTATTTGAAGAACATGTACTTCACTATAGTACATTGACAACTTACAACTACTGGTTTAATTTAAGAGTAAAACCCAAGAAGAAAAACTGTTCCCACTTCTATTTCCCCCTCTACTCGTAATTCTTAACCATAAATCACTTAGTTACAAATTAGACCATTTTCTCATCCATTTACATATTTATTCAATATACTTTCGGCTTGTTATGCTGAAATCTAAAACTTATTTGTGTTTAAAGAAAAGGAGGTTGTACAAATAAAAAAGTTTTTATTTCCAACAATTTAAATTTGGACTATATACATTATATCACACAAAGCCGTTAACAAGTTGTTATTTAAGGAACTTACGTTCAATCAAGTAAATGACTAGATAAAATAGTTATATTTTTCATTCCGGTAATCCTTAGTGCTGATTAAGTTAACTACATAACTTATACAAACCAACATCGTTCAAATTAATTTCACAAAAGTAATTTATGTTTATAAAGTTCTCTTTCATTCTAAATTCATATCTGTATATGAATTTACCCTTACTTTTACCGTCATTAATTCATATAGCACTGAATCAGGGTTTCGCCACATAAGAACATATGACTAGAAGCAGTAAACTTGAGATTTTCTGACTAGATCGGTTTAAATCATCATTCAAGACTGCAACAACTTCATTCCGTTTAACTAGATTCACAACTACAAACGGAAAATTTAATCATTTCTTTGGAAATGACAATTCATAGTAAACCTGGACACATCCTAATAATCCTATGACGCATAGAGCAAGCGTAGACACGTACAAGATTTTATCAGTACTGCCCCCTTTTAAGTGCACAAGTACGCCGTCACTTTTCTGGAAAGAAAACAAACAATTAATAACTACCAAATCTACTGCGAATGAACAAATATCTTCACATACAGAACCAACAAAATTACATCACTTTATATTTACAGCTAAAACAAGTGAAAAAAAGTTAATTTTAATCAATATATATAATAAAAGTAAGTGTGGTTTGTCCGTGCGTGCCACAAAGGCTCCGAAACCAAGACCTGGAACCCCATGGGAGTTATATGGTATTGTAGTCCTGTATCTCCCATCCATGAAGGTTTCGGTTTGGTCCAGCAGGGGTCCTAGAGGAAGAAAACACCCTAGCAACGGTATTACTGTGCTATTAAAAAAAAAAAAAAAAAAAAGTGAAATTGTAAAGACAATGCGTGCATTTCTTTATTTTCAATTTCAATGTTGCATTTCTTTCTACACAAAACATTACTGATCGAATGTTCTAGAATTATCAACAATCTTCAAAAATGTTACACTCCTATAGAAGTTTCCCAAAGGTTCGAGAATGTTCTAGAATTTTCAAGATGCTCTAAAACCTTCTAGATTGGTCCATAATGTTCTTAGATTCGAAAATGTTCTAGAATGTGCACCACTAGGAAGGTACACATTAAGAATACGGGGTCATTTTTATTAAAGCTTAAAAGTATCATTATCATTATGCTCAGGTTTTCTCAACCTATTTAATGTTTTGAAAGGAAAATAGTGGGATTATGTCTAGATGATGGGAGTCAGACAACAGAACCTACCTAACCTAACCGAGTCCGAGCTACTACTACCAACTACCACTGTTTGTACTACTACTACTACTTCTATTTGTTCTACTATTACTACTACTACCACTATTACTACCAACTACTACTATTACTATTTGTACTACTACTACTACTACTTCTACTAAAGGCTGCCTCCCATATCTAAACACAATTATCTCTGTGGCGCCCCCTGAAGTTTACCTGTTCCAGGTTGAGTATCTCCATGCACCAACACAAGAAGAGTCTATATAGAGTAGCGACACTATTTTCACAGAGAAACATATATCCGAGTAACGGTAAGAATTACTTATTCAGAAGCATAATTAACTAAAATTATAAATTACTGAGAAACAACTTTTCTGGGAGGTACATTGACAGGAAGTTAAATACATGTCAGTTTCATCTTCAAATTACTTAATGCTCCTTGGCACCAGTGTGCTCAAATAGCACCAAAAAAGTTAACAGGCAACGATGGACCGGAGTATGAGCCATTACATTTATTTACAAATTTGATTAAAAGAAGAAGATATAATGTCTACAGACATCGTTGAAAATGCAATAATGGTTTCAGAATTATCACAAAGTACCTAAAATGCCCGTTCCTCACACAAGAAAAATACGTTTATAGGAAATGAATTACTCTCTATAAATTAAAAATTAAATATATGCCAGGGAAACTTTTAAAATATATGGTCGAATCATGGACAAGTAAAATTGCCAGACAGTTAATTGTATGCCAGTGATATGTTTAAAACGTAACAAGTGAAAGTAAATTGCTAAAGGTAAAACTTAGTGATCACTGCATTAAATGGAATTTAAGAGTGTTAAGTAATAATGACGTTAAACAGAATGCCGAAACGTAAGAGAGGAGATAATCTTGCCACTGGTGACTCTAAAAGAAGGACGCAGAAAGAACAATGAAGAAATGAAACAGATGATTAGCACGAAGCACGTTTAGCGTCACAACGGAAGATGATGAATACATTAAGAAAGAGCTTAACATATGCACAACGAGAAGAAATTAAAGAGGATCGAGTGAAGCACGCAGCAAGCAGACACAGATAAACTACTGAAGAAACGAGATTGCAAAACAAACTAAGTAGAATTACAATGAGTAGAGTTCGTGAAAGACAACGATCGCAAGGCGCATTAACAAAACATTAGTGTTCAAAATTATCTCCTATAAACGCATTTCCACCGTGCGAGGAACGGACATTTCAGCTAGTAAAGAATAATTCTCAATTAGCTACCTCGCAAAAACGGTGACTTCATTGTAACATTTTGCTATTTGAAATAGCTATGAATACTTCAAACCACTACTTTCAATTCATTTAACGCCCATACAACAAATAATTTGATTACTTGTACAGGTAGGTCACGAATCTTCTATATTATAAAATTGAAAGTGACTATGTTTGTGACTCTTAATCTCTTAAACCACCAGACTGATCTTGATCAAATTTTCAATGTAGATAAGGTTTGGGACTGGAATGATTTTTATCATTTCATGTTGATGAAGCAACGCAAAATGAAAGTGACTATGTTTGTGAATTAATAACTCTTGAACCATCCGATCGATCTCAATCAAATTTTCAACATAGATAAGATTCGGAACTGGTATGTTTTCTTCATTTCACTTTTATAGTGCAACGAAGGGGAGGGGGAGGGGGAAGATATATGTAAAAAAAAATGTAAAAATAAAAGTGACTGTTTGTGACTTCATCACGTTTAAACCACCCGACCAATCTTAAAAAAATCAATATAGATGAGGTTCGGACCTGAGGTGGTTTTTATCATATGACTTTAACGGTAGAACTTAAAGGGGGAAGGAGAGGGGAGAAATCTATAAAAATAAATTAAACTTAATAACTCTTGAACCACCAGACCGATCTTGATCAAACTTTCAACATAGATAGGGTTCGGGTATGGGATGTTTTCGTCATTTCACTTTTACGGTGCAACCTAGGGGGGGGGGGGGAAGGAGATATATAATCAATTTATATAAGAATGAAAGTGACTACTTTTGTAACTTAATAACTCGAACTATCCGACCGATCTCGATCAAATTTTCAAAATACATGAGGTTCGGATCTGGAAACATATTTGCAATTTCACTTTAACGGTAGATCCTAGGGGAGGGGGGCGTATAAATAAAAACTAATAAAACCTAATAACTTTTGAACCACCCAACCAATCTCGATCAATTTAACATATATGAGGGTCGGGAGTTTTTTATCGTTTCACTTTGACGAGCCAACGTAGCGGAGGGGGAGAAATATGTAAAAAAAATAAAATAAATATGACTGCCTTTGTGACTTCATCACTCTTGAACCACTCTAAAGATCTCAAACAAATTTTCAACATACATGAGTTTAGGGGCAGAGATTGCTTTAGGCTATTCAGTTTGACGAAGCAACGTAGGGGAGGGGAGGGGAGTAAGAAATTTCAAAATGATCAAAAATGACCGATATTATTGTTTAATCCATAGTTTTCGTGGTCGATGAGAGAAACTGACTCTTCTGATGCTATTTTGAATCCAAGTTCAGCCCTGATTGTTGGGGAGAGGGAGGGTACAACGTAGGGGAGGGGGATAAAAATTTTAAAATGATCGAAAATGACTAATATTAGTGTCGAATCCATAGGAGTAGCTTAGATTAACAGTGACAATTCTAATGCCGTGTGTCGCAGCAAGGAGGAGGTGGAGCTATATATAATAATGATCAAAAATGACCAATATTAGTGTCTAATCCATAGTTTTCGGGATCATTCAGATGAACAGTAACATTTCCGATCCGGTTTAAATCTAAAATCAGCCCCGCCACTTGGGGGAGGGGAAGAAAGAGAGATATAAAAATGATGGAAAATGGCCACTCTCAGTGTCGAATTTATAGTTTTCTGGATCCCTAAGATGAACAGTGGTACTTTAGATCCCGTTTAAATCTAAATTCTAACCCACAACTTGGGGGAGGGGGAGGAAGAGACATTTAAAAATCATCGAAAATAACCGATATTAGTGCTGAATCCACATTTTTTGAGGTCACTGAGATTAACGGTGACACTTCCGATGCCATGGCCCGCAAAAAGAGGGTGGGGGAAATTATATATATATATATATATATATATATATATATATATATATATATATATATATATAGATAGATAGATAGATATGGTCAAGAATGACAGATACTGCTGTTGAATCTATAGTTCTTGCGGTCGCCGAAATGAACAGTGACACTTCTGATGCTGTTTAAGTCCATTTTCAGCCCTGACACTTGGGGGATGAGGAGGGATGACATACATTAAAAGGATCCAAAATGAGCAATATCAGTGTGCGTTTAAATTATTTATTTCAACCCTGCGAAGCGGGTAATATAAATTATGCTAATAAGCTATAAATATTTTAAGGATTACTGGGAGAAAGCCAAATGTCACTCAATGGAATACTTCCTCCAAGGCCATATGTCAAGTTTTCAGCAGAAATAATTTCTCCGTATTTAACATGTATAAGATCTGAACGAAAAATTATAAAAACTATTTGTCGCATGCAATTCAAGACTTCCTGGTGTTTATCTCAATACTTATTTTGTTTTTTAATCTTTGTTTTCATAGTTCATTAATATTACTTTTGATAAAAAAATATTGCAGCTCTGGAGAGTATATAAGTACAGATTCGTGTGTTGGGTATGCAGTTTTCCTTTTCTGATCGCGAACGTTCATCAGGTACACTCACATTCACAAGAATCACACTGTCTTCCATAGTCCATGTCCAAAAAATGAACCGACCCCCCTCCCCCACAAAAAAAAAAAAAAAAATCACTTTGGTCGGTCAAAAAGTTTTTTGACGCTGTAATTTATAGCTGAGAACAATATTCACGTCAGCATTTATGATTTACATCGAATGCTATTTGTTTACATTAAGTTGTGTTTTGACAGATTGCAACATGCCGAAAGTCAAGAGCACTTGCGAATAAATGAAAAATGTGGTAATCGATGCCTTACAGAGTGGCACGTGTCAGGCAGAGGTGCCACACAAATTGTAACTATTTGGTATAAGAAACAAGGATCAACAGGGACAACAGAAAAGAACTGATAGAGCCAGTAAAATTATGCGTTGGATCAAACTATCACATGGAAAATAAAGGCTGACCCGAAGAAGAATGCTGTTGATAATAGAGAGCTGCGTTTCACAATGTGTAACTCTCAGTGCCGTGAGTCGAGTCTTTATGACCGTCGCTCAAGGATAAAGCCATTAATATATGCAAATAAGACGGCTCAACTTGAGTTTGCCAAAGCAGTGTTCGCGTGTGCTATGGGGTTGTTTGTTGATGTTACACACAAAGTGAATAAACGTTTATTTATACTAACTACACAAAAACTTGATGACGCATGTAACTTCTTATTGGTTTGTATTTTTCACGCTTCCGGAGGATCAGTACGTATTACTCTCATGGAGCTTGCCTTGCTCGCACAATTAAAACATCACGCAAATGCAATCTACAATCACACCAACTCACTACAAAAGTCTCTACATTCTCCCCTCTCTTGATTGAACCAAGTCAATCAAACTTACACATTATCCCAATCATCGCTTTTAGGTAAATATACAATTTTAGTAATTGGTCTTTTCACAGTCCTGTCTTACACTTTAAACTCACTACTTTCGCTAATCCATCTTTTCCGGGAAACACTTGTTGAATAACACTTAATTTCCATGATAATGGGGGAGTATTGCATTTGATTAGAACCACATCTCCAATAGAAATATTAGGTTGTTGTCCACTTTTTTCTCTACATGTAGATAATCCTTCGACCATCTTTTCCGAAAGTACTGCTTCATCTTCTGAAGGTGATTCCATCTTGACAATCGGTTGCTTGGAATATCTAATAGATCTGGTTAAGGAATATTCATTAAGGGTTCATCAATGAGGAAATGTCCTGGTTTGACAGATCATCGGGATTATTGGATAGAACAGTGGTTGGTCTTTAATTCAGTCTATTTGTGTTAAGGCTGTTGAGTTCTTCAAATGCCAAAATCGTGCCACTTACTATTCTTCTTAAGTGTACCTTAAAGTACTTCGCTGCGCTTTCTCAAATTCCTGCAAAATAACTTGCTCGGAGTGGAATGAAATGCTATGTAAAGCCTTCTTGCATTGCAACATCTTGAATTGAGTTTTGAAATTGTGAATTGAGTAGTTGTTGAAGCTCCTTGAGTTCTCGCTGCGCTCCAACGAAATTGGTTCCGTTGTCACTATAGATATTCGAAAATTTACCTCTTCTTGCTACAAATCTTCGACGAGTTGCTAAAAACGCTTGGCTACACAAAACATTCACTAACTTCGTATGAATCGCTTTGGTTGCTACGCACATGAATATTGCAACATATGCCTTTGTCACTTTATGGGATCCAGGTCCTTGCTTTATTATTAGGGGACCAATGAAATCCACCTCTACGTGAATAAAAGCTCAAGCTGGTTGTACTCGTGCTGATGGTAATTGACCCATGAGTTGTTCTGAGGCTGATCCTTTCAATTTAAAACAAGCTAGACTCTGATGAATGATAGATCGAAGGACTTGTTCGGCTCGTGGGATCCAATATCTCTGCCTCAAGGATGAAATCAGTAACTGCGGTCCAGCATGTAAACATCTTCTATGTTCCGCTTGAATTATCAATCTAATGAGATTACTTTTAGGTGATAAGATTTTATGTCTGCTATCATATGGTAAATCGGAGCTTTTAGTCGTCCTCCCACCCGTAGCAACTGTTCATTATCTATAAATGAATACAAAGATTTAAGTTCACTTTGTGATGAAACTTGGCCTAACGAAGCTAAATCCTTGAATTCCTGCGAATAACTGACCTGCTGAATTAGCTTAATGCATTGTTGTAAAGTATCACTAATTTCAATAGTCGAAATAGTTTTTGTTTCTCTTTGGGGTTTTTGCAATTGCAAATAAAAACAACACTAACAGATAACTCGCAATAGTTTCCACAATGATGAAAATTTCCCGAGACAGCTTATGTCACCCTCATAGCTGGCTAAAAAAAATATTTGTTATTTTCTTTTTTTTCTGGATCATCATCTATCATTTCTAATCGCTCGGGCCACGCACACGATTCAAGCCAGGGATGGTCAATTCCGGAATTTTTACTTTCCGGAATCCGGAAAGTAAAATCGGAAAAATTCCGAAATCCGGATTTTTTCCGATTTCCGAAAAAATTATTTTCCTTTCTGTAATCCTAATAATTTTGTTCTAATGCAAAGAAACAAATTTCCTTTATGTAATCCTAAGAATGTTTGATGCAAGTTAAACAAACTTACGCCCTAAAGTATACACTACTCAATCTTCCCATGATTAATGAGATGTAGCCCAAAAGTATGATGTACTCCTAATATTTAATTTTTGTTTTATTGTGATATTGTCCAGAGATAAGACATATATCACACCGAGATAAACAAAGTGACATAATTAAGGTAAGTTATCATACGTAGTTTTCAAGAAAATATGCGTCGCTTGTTGCCAATGTGATGCAATTGATCACTTTTATGCTGGAATACTATTATTATTATTATTATTATTATTATTATTATTATTATTATTATTATTATTTTATGTACTATAAAATAAAAATATGAACCGTTAAGTAGCAGGTTTTATCTATAGTTTTTTGATATCTTCTAACAGTAATGCACATACTACTTGTAAATACGCAACGACTATCAAGGACAAGGGCATATTATTGTAAGGAATGCTTTACAGACTAGCAATAAATAACAGATAAACAATAGTTGCAACAAAGTAACTAACTTGGGCACGTCAGGCAGCACATCCACATTGCGCACAGTGTTCGCGAGAATTGAGGAACGCATTGAGACTAACAAAGACCGTGGTGTTACCATGTTCGTTTGGATAATTTTAATAAGGTGAGCCTGATGTATAAAGTTGTTAAAGTCATATTATTACTCCAAGAGCTGTACGATGGAAGCATTAAAAATACGGCACAATGGAGGCATACAGCATGGCACTAATGAGCACTTACATTGCTCTAACGGTTAACTTCATTTTTGAGAAGATTCTTAGATGTGGGCCTATTGGCATGCAGTTACAAGACCCATACTCATCATTTAAAAGGTACGTTATCTGTGGAGTACTAACGATTTGCGTCACTATCGAACACTAAGTAGCACTAGCAACGTGTAAAGTCGAAATTGGGGTCTGACATAAGTGGCTTGTCAACTTCATGGACATTTTATTTTCCTTATTCATAGAAGGTTTATGTCACCCGGGGCAAACATGAAATTCGGCGCCCCCTAATTTATATGTACATCTATCTATCTATTGCCCTTTTAGGCGCCCCTCCAACCACACGTCCGAGACACGTTCCTTCCCCCTTCGTAGCGGCCTATATTCATATATCTCTCTATTTGAAGAAAGTCCTGACTGAGTGAGTGTCTGACTGATCAACGTTCAGGCTAAACAGCTTAAGCTAGAAACTAGAAATTTGGACAAGACATACAGTAGGTACCAGTAGCGTAGCCAGGATGTGTGTTTGGGGGGGGCCCAAGTGCTGTTATAGGTACATATAGAAAAATTACAAACAAAAAGATATATAAACATAAAAATATATAAAAAATTACAAACATCAAAGTACCAAAGTACATTGTCGGACCTCTTTGGGGGGGGGCCGGCCCCTCCGGGCCCCCCCCTTCCCTACGCCACTGGTAGGTACCACTAGAAAAGGATTTTTGAAGATTCTACGGGGCAGTAGCAGAAGAGGGATGACAATTACTTTCTTAAAATGCCCAAATTAGTGTTACCCACGAAACGAGACAAGAGGAGAAAAAGTTTTATTGTCTCGTTTCATTTTTTGTAAAAGTATCGCCTCGATTCCCAAACGGTTCTCTCTCGTCTTAAATCGATTCTAGGCAAGCCTTTTTCGTCTCCTTTCGAAAGTTCCTGATTTCGTGTGTCGTAAACACAGTAGACTACCAACTATCCGGTCTAGTGTTGCAGAAGGGCAAGTCGGATAACAAAAATCCGGGTATATTGGAGTACTAGAATTGTTGCTCCACACATACCATTAAAGACACATTTTTACATCACATTCCGTCTTATTAATATTACATCAGGACAAGTAATTTATAAATATTTGTTAATATTGTAACATACGTGTAAACGATATCACACGAAAAGGAAGTCAAAAAGAATAAAAGGGCAGAATAAATTTAATAATATCTAATTTACTTGCAGGAAACATGAAAAAATGTAAATCAGGAGTTCTCAACTTTTGCACTGACGTACTGCCGTAAGTAATACGGATCACCCTTAGCGCCTCGCGATCAAAATTAACTAGGCCCAAAAGAGTCAAAATAAATAGTTTCTAGTTTTTGAAAATGTCACTGATCGATGACTGTTTCTCCTTGGCACAGTTGCGTTTTTATGAAAGCGTTACAACTTTAGTAGATCGTTTACAAAACATTTCTCATTTTATTACGGAGTTCTCTCTTTTTTTTTTTTTTTTTTTTTTTTTTTTCGTCTCTTAACTAGGCCGGATAGTGGAAAGTCTACCGTACTTGACTTTTGGAAATAACACAAACAGTAGTCTTTGTGGAATAATTTATTAATAGGACCAGTGGCGGCTCGTTTCTGAACCCAGAATGATATGCGCAAAATGAAGTAGCAATTTGCTTTGCAGCTATCTGGATACAATATTCTGATGGACTGTAGGATATCCCCGTGTCCTATTCGCTTGGTTTGCACAAAATTAATGTAGGAATTCGGGAACTTTTGACACATATCAGTGATAATAAAATATGCTTTGGCCCCGTGCGGCGTAGTCGGTAACACTCTCGTCTTTGGTGCGAGCAATCCCGGGATCGATTCACGGTGGGAACACTCGGTGGAAAAAGTGTAACGGCTTTTTCAGGCTAGCCATTTTGAGTGAGGTTTTTCCTGAGTTTCCCCTCAATTCACATTAGGGAAATCTCGGGGTGGTACAGTCCGCAGCAAAAAACCTGCAACATGGGCATGTAAATTTCTTGTGAAACGATGAAGTCTTTTGCTCCAATATATGTGTACAGGGGAGGACGCCAAGGTTTCTTCTGGCGTGATTCGTGTTACTTAGACATTATGTTGATTCCCTGCGCTGTTAGGCATAGTTTCACAATAAATTTACATGCTCATGTTGCAGGTTTTTTTGCTGCGGACTGTACCTAACATACAGGTCCCAGGCCGCTTCCTTCCTTCCCTTTCCTCGGATAGTGTGCTCGCCGAGGGATGTAACTCATACGTGACGGGCTAAATGGCCATAGATGCCGACAGCTCAGAAATCTAATCCCTAATAAAATATACTGGTTGTATCCTTTTTAATATCGTCTGAAAGCTTATGGTTAGCAGATTGTAGAAATATGTGTCATAGGAAATATATATGTGTATTCATCTATTTTCATGCCTGAGGCTGTAGGAAGACAAAATATTATACAATTTTCCAAACTCCAATGCAGCGTAACTTTAAATTCGGTCGCAGAGGACCCAAAACAAATTGAAACATTAATGAAAGTGAGATATAAATTATGGTAATGTAAGTGAACAAACAATAGAAGGTTGGTTCTAAAAGTTCTGTCGTAGTGACTTACTCTTGGAGGATAGGGAAGATCACTAACGTCGTTCCGTTGTTGGATACTACGACTTGAAGCTGATCTTCGAAGCAGTTCTTCGGAAAACGACAACACGAGAAGTTGCAAAGAAACTACACGTTGATCACAAGATTGTAGTATGGCATTTTGAGAAACTAGAAAAGGTGAAAAGATGAATGAATTGACCAAGACCAAAGAAATCGATGATTTACATTGCTGCTACTTACGAGCGACGAAAGCGATACATTTTTCGAACATATTCACAAAGGCAAGGAAGCAAACATTGTATGGTTAGCGACATCTTCTATCCATGTTTGAAGTTATATGACTAGTCAACCTTCACCTCGGTGTTGTCAAATTCAACATATATCAATAGATATAATAAGTCACAGCTAGGCTTATACAATGTATACGCATCAAACCTACACTACTTGACTCATAACAGGTCTAGTAATCAAACCTATACTACTTGACTCGTGTTTTAATACCATCCATCAACTGTTTTCTTTTTCGCCGCTCCCTGTTTCTCCTGCCACCATATGTACTAGCACGTTCTTCATAACACAGTTCCTTTCAAGGTAATGTTCCAACCAGTTTCTCTTCCTCGTTTCTATTACACCTCAAATTGTTCTTTTTTCCTGCTATTTCTAACACTTTCTCATTTATTTCCAGTTTGACCAAACTAATTCTCTACATTCTTTACCAAGCACACATTTTCTAAGGCGGAAAATGCTCCCTAAATACCTAAGCTCACTATTTTCAGCAGATGCACAAATTGGGTACCATTCTGTCTACATGAATATTATATATGTCGATTACAGGAAACAGCTTCTTGCTATCTATTATACCATATTTACTATACAGTGATTAACGTTCAAACCGGAAATGCTTGATTTGTACCGCTTCCGGTTTGAATATTACATTCATCAGGGAACTCGATTCTTAATTATTGACTCTGTACATCGTGGTCAAAATTGATGGTAATCCATCAAATAGTTCTTGAGACACTTTCCCTGAGGGATTGACAAACAGAATGAATATAGGGCTATAGAGTTTTGGTAAGCTAAATTCATTAACACTGCAGTGGTCGCGCGTTCTACTATTGTAGAACAGGTGTTTTGAAACCCTGAGCAGTTGGCAACACGCTCGACCTTGAGCGGTTATGCACCTTTCTCCTTCAACCTTTTGTACATTCCAGTCTATTTTCAGCCCTTATTCTTGCACTTGCTCCGATTTGTTACATGATTTCATTAGTGTTCTACTATTGTGGATCGCGCGACTATTGGCGTACGGGTTTGTTTCGTATTAGTGTTTTTTTTTTAGTTTTACATTTTCCCGTTATTTTTGTGGAATACGTGCTTGTATATAGTTTAAATGTCAGAACATAACAGAGAACAGATGCTTCTTTGGTTAGAGGAGGTAGAAAGTGACTATGAAAGTGTACTTGGGATCGAAGATATGAAGGATCTCGAGGAAGATTTTGTTGAATAAACAGTTGAGTGCAGCCATTCGAAAATGTACCAGACATTATACCGGAAGAAATCATTCCAGTACAAGCCAGTGTTGAAGTCACGGGTACTGCTACACCACCTTTTGTCGATATAAGTGCGAAGTGCGTTTTATATCGGTAGAGGGAAAAGTTAGAACCTCCTCGCTGGTATGTAGATCTCATAACGCTAAGAAACTCACGAACACCCAATCTGAATATAATACCAGCTTTTTATAGGCTTGGCCCACAAGGCATTATTTTCATGCCTAATTGGTGATGAACGTACTTGGTGTTAATGCTCTTAATATATTTAGAGCAAATAAGAACGATGAAAATATCAGATGCTAGAATTTTCTGCAGGAGCTAACATTTGAATTGATAAAACCAGCGAATAGCCAACGTTTAGCCATGGAATCCTTGCCGAAAGAGCTTCGACACAGAGGAAGACTTCTGCTTGGCTTCAGCGAAGGTGTTCCATTACTACATGACAGAGCTTTAGGGGTAGGAAAATGTTTCCTTCGTGGCCATTCTCGCAACAAGTCAACAAGGAGAAAAAAAAACTTGTGCAAAAAGCCAGAGATAGGTGTGCCCAGACCACCAGAAAAGCGTGTGTGACAATTGCTTGGAGTAGACAATCATTCAGAAAGAGTACATCAAATCATTCTACCTGTATGATTTATCATAGAAGGTTTATGCTGTTATTTCAATACTTATACCTAAACATTTATTAGATTTTTGTTCGAAATTGTTAATATGTTAAATAAGATATATATCATGTTTATTTTTGTCAATATTCTTGTATTAATCAAACAAAATAATTTTAAAATATTTTAAAACGTGTATAATACTATAAGTAACATACCCAAGACCGAATATCGCTAAAAATCATATTGCTATAGAAAAATACTGATGTTCTACAATAGTAGAACGCGCGACCACTCATGTAACAGTGAAGGGCGCAATCAACGTAGTGTTAATGAGTGATGATGGAAGAAATACAAGAAAGGGAACCAAGAGAACCACGGGAAAATTTGCAAACAATATTACCCATCGAAAACCCACATGACCTGGGTTAGAATACCATAGATAGAAACTCTACCACTGAGCCATCCATCACCCGCTTATTAGTTTTATTATTATATTAATATAAATTAATGAATGCCTCCTCACTTTAATTATTGAACAATTACATTGTATACTTGGTAAAGTAGCAATTTTGTAAGCGATAAGACATCTCCAACTACAAGAAACTAATACAAGTTACAGTATATATTCATTATGGTGTATTTTTATTATTATTTTAACAGCTACTAGCTAGGGATGGCCAATTGCATAATTTTTACTTTCCGGAAAAGTTCCGGATTTAGGAAAAATTCCGAATTTTTCCCCGGAAAGTAAAATTTCCGATTCCGGAAAATTTTGGCCACCCCTAATTCAAGCCGTGGAGATCCATGCCACAAAATCTCTGCTTCCTTCAACTGTTTCGGATCCATTCCCGGTATGTCTGGTGGGTTGTCCATTGACGACACATGCCATTGGTTGATGTAAGCTCCTGTATCTCTGTAACCCTGTTTGCCACAAACTCCTTCCATCTGGCGACTGGAGATGAATCCATGCAAGCACTATCTTTGAATCTGTTCAGAAATGAGTACTAGCCAATGAAATGTTTAATATCGAATTTATTTTGTGATATAAGTTCAAGTCTTGGTAACGTTACCTTTTCAATAGAAGATATTCACGATTTAGAACCCAAAAGTTTATTTTTACCTGAAATGTCCATTTTTGACAAATGCAACAACCGTAAGCAAGTTGACTACTGTCGGCAAACCCGTGTATCTCAACATGAACATAGTTCTTCAATACTACACACCTGACTATTTGTAATTCATTAACAATTGGATGAGGATTACACATGTCTAACCATTGCCGATAGAGGTCTGATGGTATTTGATCATTCCAATTTATCTTATGGATCCACATTAGTTGTAAGAAAATCTTAAATGGAGTAACTACAGGGCTTATAATTCCTAAAGGATCAAATATTTTTGCTATAGTCGAAGTCACTTGACGTTTTATTGGTATATTGGTCGTACAGATATTCTTTGACTTGTTGGTGATGAGAAGCTTTGTCTGATGCAGAATCCCATGATAAACCTAGTGTTGAAAAACCTGACTGACTTCCGTATGTTGTTCTTGTACAGTTTCCAACAATGCTGGATCGTTAGAACACCATTTTCTTGAAGTAAAACCACCGCTTTACAACAACTGAATAAATGCCTTTTGAAGCTTTAACTCCTGTTGACACGTTCCAATATTGTCGCTGCTTGAGGATATTTACTAATTTCTTCTTCCGCTAACTATCGAAAACACACAGTCACCAAATATGGTGATGTGGTTTCGCCAGATATGATTCGCTGCAACTCAAATCTCGACAGGGTGGTGAACAAACACTGTGCTCGTGAGTTTTCTCGTGGTTCTCCTGTTTCCTCCCACTTCCTTCATTCCACCATTTCATTCATTTCTCATAATCACCGTCTCCTTTAGCCTAACTGGCATAACCGTGGGACGTAAAACTGAGATTTCATTTCATTTCATTTCAAATCTCGACAGGTTCCATTGATGAATATCTCCACAGAATTCTTTGAAGTCCAGTGTCATCTACATGAACTTCAATCATTCGATACATTGGCTGAATATCCGTCGTAAAAGCAATACAAAAGGTTCGAAATCTTGTAACAATTGAATGTAAATCTTGTTGAATTGTTGCTCCTGTCATAAGTATGTCGTTTAATGAAACCCCTGTTGAAGTCTTCGTAGAAGCGTGGAAAATCCCTCTTAGATTTGAATGGTTCCAACACTGTGTGATGTGGCAAGTAACATTTAACAGCACTATGTTCGTGCTCCTGTTTCAGTTTTATATGACCTAATTCATATTCTTTCATGAAGTTACAGTATTGCCCGTTAATTCTTGAACACACTCGTAACCGTCTTTCTACTGGTAAAATCTGCGAAGAGTCAAATTATACGATTCTCCTAATGATTTATGGCTTAGTTTAATTGGCAGACGTACAACGAATCGACCACTACTATCTGTGGTGGTGTTTTCCTCAAAGTGCCGTTCACAATTCTTTTCTTCTTGTGTCACGACTACAGTGCAGATTTTGCATATTTGATTCCCGCCCTCTAATTAATACGCAACCGGACTCTAAAGGTCTTCCAGGCCATTACCAACCGAAGTAAAGGAGTTTTATAGTACATATAAATGCATATTACGTAAGAAATAATTAAGTTGAGGGCTATTTAAAGACATTTATTTCCTTGATTAATGTTTCGTCCGTGGAGTGCTTCTGAGGGTAAAATTTTCAAACACAGGTGTTCGCTATTTTACTCTTCCTACCCCCACTCTCTCACGTTTCAATGACAGAACACGTGCATCCTTTCTCCCTTCTTCCTTGGCTTATATAAGGCAAGGCGTTTTTATTTATTTATTTATTTATTTATTTATTTTAATCTTAAACAGTCTGTACTCCGCTGAGTTAGTGTTTGCATTGTGTGAAGATGCCTAAGGATAAATCATCGAAGATTGTTTTACTGGAGCAGTGGATTATAGGAGACCCTACGTTACAAACTGGCGGGAGAGCAATTATCTGTAGAGTATGCTGTAAGGAAGTGAACTTATACTTTAGTTGGAGTGAACTCTGACTCACCTCTCAGTGCCGTCACTCAAAAGACAATCAGAATCGTTTGGAGATGTTTTCAGTTGATTAGGGTATTAGAGTGACTATCAAATGACCATAACTTCGATACAGTAGTTAGGATAGTTTAATCTCAACAAAATCTCTGTTTTTAGTGAATTGGAACAGTGTGAATCTAGGAGTTTATATTATAGTTTATTAAAATATTTATTAGTACAGAAAGAGAAATAATGCCAAAGAACAGAGGACGTTAACTGACGAACAGTGAAGCAAAAAAACTTTGTAGCTTTTATTTTTTGTCAGACTACGGAGAAAATGATTTATGGTGTTCAGTTGCTAGTTTTTTCAACTTTTGTCATGATTGGCTGAGCCCATTCTGACCAGCCACTCAGAGTTGCACAAAATCCTAGCAGCTGGTTCTGAACGCTCTCTTGTGTTATACATGTCTGATGAAGCCAATATGTTTAGTTAGTTGTCGAAACTGTTACACATTTATAATTTTCAATTAAAATTTGCCTTAAGAGATTTTTAATTTTATTTCAAAGATAAATATTTTGTATTGTTTCAGATACCATGTGACAAAAAAATATCACGTAGTTCAGCATATCAAGACAGACACCTACTTAAATTCTAGCAAGACCTGCAAACAACAAACAATTGAAACTGTGCTTGATAAACAAAAAACAAGTGAAGATAGTTTCGCTGGCGCCCTGTACAAAGCGCTTATCGCAGCTAACACTCCTTTAATAAAGATGAGCAACCCTGAATTTTGTACTTTCCTCGCAAAGTATTGCGCCAAAAAATGTTCCAGACGAGTCAACACTACGAGAGAATAATATTGGTCCACTATATTCTGAGGTAAGTTCATTTTGCAGTGTTTAGGACCTTGAGTTAATTATTTCCTCTGTAATATTTATTTCCTATTTTCATTTAATTTAGTTCTTTTAGTAGGTCTAATGGTAAAATGGCAGTCAAAGTTTTATTTAGCAAACGAAAGAAAAACTATCTTCATTTTACTTTTGGACACGCAAACACGTTTCTGAGTAGAAAAGAAACATGTGAAGCTGTATAGAATAATAGAACTCCTCACGGAAAGATATATTTTTAAAATTAAATATTTTGCAGGTTTCACAATGTATCGGGGGATCATATCGCAGGTTTTCCAGTGTGGCTGTCTATAGATGAAACCACAAATTCATGTGGTCAATATGTCGCTAATGTGGTCATTCGAAAGCTCAAAGTGAACTAAGAACACCACATTAGATTTTGACGAAAGCTTTGAAACAAACAAATCATTCAACTGTTGCAAGAGAAGTTCGTGATTCATTACGTAAGTACGAGTTTCGATGGAACTCTCATTTATATTCTCTTTCTTTCATAAAATTACCTCATTTTCTCAATTTCAAAAATAATTTTAAAGAATCTTAATCCTGATTTGCGGACCTTTAATTTTGAATACAATTAACACATTTTCTCCGTAAAAAACAGTCCCCCCATTAACTTTGCTTCTTCAAAAGTAACACATTTTCAGAACTTCAGTTATTTGGCCCGATTTCGTGGAACTTAGTCTGCTTCTTTTACCAATATTATTTCTTAATTCGTGTATGTCTTATTTTCAGAAATTTTATGACCGACTGGAGATAGAGAAGACAAGTTTCTAATCTTCTTCACAGATTCAGCACCTTATGTGTGTTCACACCTTATAAGATTGTGTTTAAGAACTAGAGATTGTGACTCAAGATTTTGCAACTTTACTTGACACGGAAGTTATTGTTACTTCATCCTTATCTTCAATTGTGTAGTAGTTTGAAAAATATAGATATTTCAAGTAATTCTTTTGTGCATATATATTTCCTTTACTGCATATTTTCCACATTTTTAGTGCATATTGATCAGCACTCTACTAATCATTATTATAACAAATGTCAGTGTGAGTATTTGGCATCCATAATTTGTTTAAAACTTGATGCTTCATAGACCGGACTGAAATCAATGATTTTTTACAATAAATTTCATAGTTCAGTACATATCCACCACGTGTGCCGCTAAACAAAAGGAGACAATGACTGATAATGAATTAATGAAATGAACAAAGTGGGAGGAAACGGAAGAACCCTAAGACGAAAACCTACGCACAAGATATTTATCCACTACAAACTTATACGACCTAGAATCGAACCTCGGATCCTCACGCGTCAAAAAAGTGACCGCAATATTACCGCGGTACCCATTTTCAATAGTTTGAACAGCTAACTTCATAGTTCACTACAGGTCTCCTGAACGGCTTTAACAAAAATTCGTACACCTTTTCGACGATTGTAAAATGGTCTGGATATTTAGTGCTGTAGGCAATTTTAATGCACATTCAGAAAAATTTTTATTCTTCTTTAGTAGTAATAAAATATACAACTTGTAGAAATCTGAATTCTGTACATTAACACCATTTATGGTCAGGACGCATGAGGGTAATAATAAAAAGCACAATATTTGGGGAGAGATACGAAACATGACACTAATACATACCTTCCAAGTGTGAAATAATTTCAATGTAGTCAACCTTTGCTCAGCTATGAGCTCTTCCATTCTTTCTTCCTTTCATCCAGTAACCGAAAGTACCAGAGGGGAGCCTTGGATTGGCGTCATACATGACAACTTGCATGTTGAGAAATAGTTTCAGTATTTCTCGTAATCTGGGTGGCTCGATGGGGTGGCTAAACTGGATGTTCACTAGTCAGCAGTATCTCCTACTAAATACTGATTTTTATCTTTCCTTATAGGATTACTCGATTGTATAAAACTCGTTTCCACAAGAGATTTCTTACCACTCTTCACAATGATCCCAATTATGTCCGGACTAATACAATCTTAGCTATTATTTATAGTTATTCAATTTCAAATCCGAATGATCGTCCTATTTTTCTAACCTCTCGGAAGTGAGACATAAATTCCAATGATTCATCCTTCTTCTGAAATACTTTTTCATTAATTACTGCATCTCCTACAGGTAAATTGTTATCCGAGATAACTAACCCTTTCTCAGTTATGCTTGATCCTTTATTTAACTTGCCTACATCAACACCAGTAATTATCACTGTTTGTAAGTTTCAATCTGGTAAGTCTGATTATCAATTCTTTACATTCTGGTAATTTATGACTAATTTCTGAAGAAATATTTTCATAGTTTTCGTCAGATAAAATTTTAATTCTTTCACTTCTGTTCTTGATTCGATCTTCTATGCTTTCTTGCTTCACTAAATCTTCATTTATATCTACATTCCGAAGTTTTAGAAACTTATATCTTGACTCTTGTTTATCCTCGTCCACTTCTTCAAATGCAAAATCATTTCAATAGCTATTTTTAGATTCTAACTTCCGTTTAATCTGTTCACCTGGTTTGTCTTCATTCCTAAGAATTGGAACTTCTCCAGGAATACGACCTATGCGGATAAAATGTCTTTTTTCTTATCCCTTATCTCACTCAATGTCCTATCTGAAATTTTCCGCTAAAATCTTTAGTTTCTATTACCTACATAACCTAAGGAAACAAAATGTTCGACTTCAGCATCCGTACATTATAAACCTGAGCCTGATAGTTCTTTGTCTTCCTATTCACCTCAGCTCCTCCAAGTTACGCTTCATGGGGTGTTCAATTCTAGAATGTGTGCCGCCCGCGCCCATGCGCAGAATCAAATTCTCTTATACAATATTTGCACTGGTAGTCACCCTCTTCAGGTTTAACTAACACCTTGGCAAATAGCACGAGATGTTATGAAATTTAATCAAGTCCTTGTGTCCCGCTTCCGTGGGAACTTCACCAGGCAATAGTAACGCCAATACAGCTTCAAACTGTTAACTGCTATTGCCTTTACCTGTATATATACGGTACGCCACAAGATAACCAGAACTTAAGCACAAGGCCCAGTTTTTAAGCTCTAATCGTATCGGCTTTCTTCTCCTGAACAGCTTTGTGTAGTGTTTTCCGTAATACGGAATCATGCATCATTTATCAATTGACTTTTTTTTTTTTTTTTTTTTTTTTTTTTTTTAAATCCTCCATGCTTCTGAAACTATGTGCAAGCTTATCCGAGAAATCAGTTTGTACAATTTGTCAGACCTGTCAATCTTAGAATTGTCATTGAGATATAAGTTTCGCAGAATTAATTCGAAACCACTACATTGTATACTTTCGCTTGACGTTCTTATACCAAAACATACTACTTTAGATACTTAGCGTACGCGGATAATAAGCCTCCCAAGGAAACCAAACACTATCCTAGTGAGACCAAGAGTTTTTTTTTTAAATATATATATATTATGCATACAAATTTGATTGCTGACAAATCAAATCGAGCAATCCATGGTCGGAAAAAACGCGGGGGGGGGGGAGATTTACACTGAATAGCCTCATCAGAAGGATAAATTAGTAAGCAGTAGTAACCTGTTCAAATTGTGGGTCAGTTTTATTACAATGACAGTTGTTTCCATCATTTCTTAACCTGTGTTCCAAACTCTGATTACTTCTACGTTGTTGTGGAAACGTTTTTGCACTACAAGGCGAACCTTTGTAATTTTCACTAATAATTTGCAGTTCACATGAACTACTCAACAGCTTACGTCCAACGTGGTTCAAACGAATTTAGGACAGAATGGCAGGAGGACAAAATGGCAGGAAATAAAGGCAGGAGGACAAAATGGCAGCGGACGAAATGGCAGGAGGACGAAATGGCAGGAGGATGAAATGGCACAAGGACAGAATGGCAGGAAGTTAATTTGGCAAAAATTATAAGTCCTAGGGCTCGTATTTTTAGGTTTCACCTATTGTGTTTGTTAGTAGGTAACGGTCCTCGATTTATTCATTTCTACCTCAAATGTCCAAAGCATATAAATACAGCTAAATTGAACCAAGAGCGTAAAAGAGGGTAAATATCAGTTATCCATGTCTTAACTTTTTTCTTAAATTTATTTCTTTTTAACCATCTTCCAACTGATATCTTGGTTTTATAATAATTCTAAGTAGTACAACGTATATTTATGACGAAAGAATTTTCCCGTGGACTCCCTCTGAATTTCTCTCAGGGTCTAGCTATCATGTGACAAAGAATTAAATCTACTGCTTTCACACACAATATAATTTTGAAACTTGGGAGCCTAGTGGTATGTAGTATGTAATAATGCTGATACGTTATTCTCTTGAACATCTTAATGGTATTTGTCATTTGACTTCTGAAGACTGAGTTTAGCCTGCAAGTACAAGTTGCCTATAGTTAAAACATATCAAATGTGCGATCTTGTTTAATAAAACCTGCCCCTGCCCCTCCTCTATCTGAAAAGCCCTATATTGTTATTCACATATGAAATTCAAAGACAAAGGCAATCGTCTTTATCCAGCCATATTTTCATTTCAAGTGTAAGTATTAAAATGTGCTACGCATGGTTGCAAGTTTTTTTTTTTTAAATACTGAACTTAGGTACCTAATATTGGAACTAATTTTCTTCATGAATTGATGTAAGAAGAGGCCGCGTGATTTTTGATCAATTATTTCATCACTAGTATCTATGAGCAATGAGATAACAACAGTGGAAGACAAACTTCGTTCTTCTCAAACTTGATACTTTGAAAAACTTATGAAAGTAGTTTCGTTATCCAAATACATATTCAATCAAATCAGTTTCAGAAGTAGCATTAATCTTATAATAACGTAATGGCTGTAAGAGTTACCCTGAAAATGTATTTTGTATGTTTTCTGTTTTTCGTAACTCAAGAGATTTTTTCCTGAATTTTACTGGAGTTATGAGGAACCTTAAATTATCAGGCATTCCACTTTAATCGCTCCACTTTCACCCCCCAATGCGATATTGGGTATATTTACAGCTTAGTTCAGCTTAAGGGAACCATGATCGTGCATATTTGATTTCTAATTTGCTTGCTTATAGCGTTGCCCTCAAGACGAGATGAGAATTCAGGTTTTCTTGTTTCATGTCGTAAATGTTTGTAAATATCCTGTCTCGAATCAAAATTTTCTCGTCTCGTTTTGTAAATTTATGTACAAAATGTGTCCTGATTTTCGTCTTAGTTTCATGTAGAATTTATCAGAATTCTTCCAGGTTACGACGAGTCCACGAAAGATTGATATAACGACACTTATATTATATTTATTAATGAAATAAATTGTGTAATGACTTGCGTATCTTTAAACGTTGATAAATGCTCTTTCTTGTGTTCATACTATTACCTTATCAAATTGCATATGATATATATACAATTAATCATATGACATATATACAATTATTCATATCCTATATTTTGAAAACGGGAGATCCTATGTCTACCGAAAGTTCTAGTGTTTCTTGTGAGTACTCTACAATTTGTTTCCTCCGATGATTTTTGCCCCGAACTTCCCTTGAGTTTGTCCCTATGCATATTTTATAGACTTAAAAATACTAGAGACAGTCACCAGAAAATAATGAGCACACATCCTACATATCCTCTCGTCAAAAACTTCGGAACGAGTCGAATCGACCAATTTTAATTCGTTTTCTTTTGCCACAGAAAGTATTTGATCCTTTGTACAATACCGAAGTTAGTTTATTCGCAAGTTAATATGGAGGATGTATGTATATTTTTCTTTCTTTCTTTTTTTTTTCTTGTTACTTAAAATGTTTTGCAAATAATTTCAATAACTTTTGAAACTGTTTGTCTTCACTTGAGCATATACAGATCACAGTGAGAAATAAGGATAAAAGCTGCTTCCTTCTAGTAATACCCGAAAAGATCTTAAATAATATATATATATATATATATATATATATATATATATATATATATATAAGAAAACGACAAAAACTAATTTCTTTCATTAAGACACTGCTGGTATGAATAGAAAGCTTGCAATAGTAAGGTGTTTGTAGATGACTGTCAAGTAGAATTGAAATATTATTAGCAGTTCGAATTTATTTTGGAGCATAATGAATAAATCGAAAATTTATGTTGAAATCTTCATTTATCAAGTAAGAAACAAAATAGTTTAAAACCCGACAATTCAAATTAACATCCTGCCATTTCGTCCTCCTGCCATTATTTCCTGCTATTATGTCCCCTGCCATTTTGTCCTCCTGCCATTCTGTCCGTTCCCCGGTTCAAACTACCCTCGTGCTCATCAGATCCATCGATATTCTCATCAATGTCTTCAATTTCGTTAAGTGGTGCGACAAATTAGGTTTACTTCACGCACATTTCATCCTTAAGAATACACAATATCTCGTGTGCGGATAAACTGAAATAAAAGAAACAGTAAATGATGTACACAGAACTCTCTAAAGTAAACTGGGATTGCCTTTCGCAATCGAATTATGTAAATATTGCATTAATTTTCTATCAAATGATAAACAGATTTTCTGTATGTGTTCCACCCAAAAGATATCAGCGGAAGTTATCCTTGTTGGTTTACTTATAATTAAGAAAATAAAAATTAAATGAAATGAAGTTTTACGTCCTACGGTTATGCCGGCTAGACTAAAGGGTACTGATGAGAAATGAATGAAATAGAGGAATTAAGACAGGTGTGTGTGTGGGGGGGGATTAATCAAGAAAAAAAAGAAAACACGCACATGGTGTAATTAAGAAAATAAATTCCAAGACATACCACCGTAAGTGGAAGAAGGAATCAACAAATGTACTTCTTCACCGCGATCATTTTGAAAGACTGCGCAAAGAAATAAAATTGACATAAAAT
Source organism: Thermobia domestica (assembly GCF_964235325.1). Lineage (NCBI taxonomy): Eukaryota > Metazoa > Arthropoda > Insecta > Zygentoma > Lepismatidae > Thermobia > Thermobia domestica. The sequence goes on along the minus strand of NC_137459.1, from coordinate 258,251,911 downwards.
TAGCCTACAAAACTTTTGTTTTAAACTAAGAATGCTCTATCGAAACAGGCCCAAGCCAGATCTGGAGTTTTTTTAAACGCTAAAGAGAGCATTTGTCATCAAACTCCCTTGCATACAATGGCCATGATATCCAACACGCTAATGAAATAGCACAGACTTTTGCCCATTATTTTCATTCAGTTTACAACAATGTACCTGCCACACACAACGTTGCTACTCGGACTGAATGTAATATATTAGACAACTTGCAATTAGATGAAATAAAACTCGAAGAAATAGAAAACGATATACGAGCGTTGAAACTAAAATCATCTTGTGGTCCTGATAACATTCCTCCTTATGTTGTGAAAAGGTTGCAGTGATATGTTTAAATATCCACTCCGCATTATATTCAATATTTCCATCAGAACAAATACTTTACCAGATAATAGAAAGAAAGTTTAGTTTTGTCCATCACTAAAATCTGGAAAAAAGAAATAGAAAATTTGAGGCCAGTAGCTATTCTGTCGCACTTTGCCAAAATTCTTGAAAGTATATTATATGCACGAATTTTAAATCATGTAAAACCTGTTCTTTCAACTTACGTCTTCTTACACAATAGATCTACTTCGATAAACTTCAACAAATTTTATAGCAACACAATTAGATATAGTCGATCAAGTAAATGTCGTTTATACTGATTTTAGCAAGGCATTTGACGTCGTTGATCATGACGTCTTGTTAGTTAAAGTAGCATCTCTGAATTTTTCGGAACAAGCAATGGAGTATCTTGTATCATATTTGCATGACCGAAAACAATATGTTTCATACAAAGAATTTGTTACTGAAAAGTTCAATACTCTATCGGGAGTCAAGGATCTAGTTTAGAGAGCGTTCTACCCTTAGATTGCAGTACAGGAGTAAATGGCAATGCTTTTCCTTATGCCCATTGTTGCCAAACTCAGCCTAAATTTTAGAAATATACTTTTTTAATAGATATGGATAGATTATTGTAGAACATTGTATTCTCTATCAAATAATCTGTTTTTCTCATATCAAGAAGAATTTCCAAGTATTGAAATACATTGAAATAGTGAAATCTTTCTAATGGCAAATTCTAAGGTCGCGTTAAATATATTATGTCATAAGTTCGGAATTATAAGAGAGAGAAGTTGAAACACTTATACAGCTATTAACACCATATTTGGTGCCAATGTTGGAAAAGTTTGCATTCAAAAAAAAACTTTTCGAATTTTAAAATAAAAAATAAAATGTAAGAGAAGAGTGCGTATACTATTGCAATGCAATATCTAAAAAGTTGACTAGTGAGAAACTTTATTTTTCAGGTTAGATATAGGTGCAAAGCGAGAAAAATGTTGAGAAATGATTGAAGTTACTTATTTATTTATTTATTTTGTTTTTAATTGCAGGTCGATATCTATCTATATTTAGTTTTATGACTTAGTGTTAAGAGTCAACTTTCCAAAACGCAAGCATCTGACCAGAAGAAAGGCAGTGACAAATCTTGAAAATGTTATTTTCCTTATAATGTTTGTTTTAAAGTCACTGATATAGAGTGTCATGCTATACCGATGAGCATGTCACTCACTGTTGATGCTATGCAAGCACAAATCTACTATTTAACAGAAGCATGATCGCAAAATCGAATCCTGGACCACACGTGCGAGAAACATTGCGTAAACTCCACTCAATCTTACGTTTCACTTACTTCGCTCGTTTCCCTTGATATTATATATATATATATATATATATAGTGGTGGATCCAGGATATGATAAAGGGAGGGGCTAAACCAGGGATGCAAATAAGTAACAAAATTTTACTAGCCCAAGAAAAAAGCTACTAGCCCACATTCCACAATATAAATCATTTACTTACCTTCGGAATGATGTTAAATACTCGCCCGCACCGATGAACCGCACGCCCCGGGCAAGTGGTTATTTGCATCCCTGGGCTAAACCATAGTTTCCCGCTTTATCCAGTGTAAAACAGGATTGAAGCCCATTTTATCCAGTGTATACCTGAGCGTCAAGGTGGGCTATAGCCCCCTGGATCCGCCACTATATATATATATATATATATATATACAGGGTGGCCCAGAAGTAGGTATACAGTACCGCACTCATTGCATTTTATATAATTTCTTATTGTTATCCATCAGGTAGACTTAGTTCCTTTATTATTTGTTCTTAATGTGTTTTTGCTTATATCTTAAGCTTCGAAAAGCCGAGGGGTGTATACCTACTTTTGGGGGAGAGAGAGACTAACATTCAGACGTATAGTTTTTGTTTTCTTCCAAGAAAGACAAATTTCAATCGCGGGTGAATAGTAAGTACAATGGACACTTGAATCGGGATAGTAAATCAGTGAGCAATAACATAAATCACAAAAATGCAGTTGGCACTCAAAGAAAACCAACTGTTTCTTCAGAAGATCAATATCTGTGGAAGAGAAAAAAGCAGACCAATATTTGTTAATAATAAAACTCCTCACTTACTGGTGATAAAAAGTTATTAGCTTTTGTAATTGATTCATTTACAGTTTGCATGTGGTCTCGAATGTCCTTTCGAATGCTGATAATTTTGACAGTAAAATTGGTTTTCTTCGTAATTCCACTTTTCTCATTTACTGTGGATACGCAAATGAAAATGAAAAAAAAAAAAGCGTTCATGACAAATAACTTCATGAGCTCACAAAGCAGAATGAAAAGGCATGAAACAAACAAAATGCCCTTTCTGTAGGAAGCATGAAACAAACAAAATATATTTTCGGAGGGTTTGATTATTCTGTGTGGTTTTGTTTCTTCGCCCAACTATCTGTACCTTGTTGACTGTCACTAAACGTGGTTTAAAGTCACAACTTGTGCGTTTGTTTAGAACAGATATAACAGGGTATCTTTTCATTCTTCTATTTCCAGATTATATTGTGTGTCTGAGGTGTCAGAAGTGAGTATAGAAACCAGGGCGATTCAGTTCCTATTCACCATTACAATTGTAGATTCTTGAAATATTTAAAATATTTGATGTGTCGTGTGCAATATTGTATTTACTGTATTGTTCGTCATTTAGAGTGAAGTGCGGAAAAGACGTTCAATTGGTAGGCTGCGTGGGAGAGAGTCAAATAGTGCCGCAAGTGTTTAAGTGGAAGCAGTGAAAGTGATTAGAAGGTATTTAGGATGCGTCTTTTCTCCTTTTATTTTATATTTACAAATCTTTCGTTAATATTCGCAAACGCATTTATAATTTCTATTATACTGCTATGGTTCATTTAGATCTCTTGGTGTTTGTTAAATATCATAGTGTTCCGCGGATAAAATCGGATTTAAACCATCGGAAGTGGGGAGCAACCGCCTTCACAATATACTTTACGATGTAACTTTTGTTTGACAAACGGAATTGGATTTGCGGATATTTTGCGTTTTCGCAATACAGACGAATGAGCGTTTTCGTACGTCATATTTTCTTATCACGTATCACTATCATACTACTACAGTTTGCATTTTCGCCGATCCCAAGAGGTTCATCCAATACATGGCTAAAGTAACATTCTTATTGCCCACGTACAGATGACGTCACAAAGATTAAAGCTCAACCTGCTACTATGCTTGTTGGTTTCGTTTCTCAGTTTTGTGTGTGTGTGTATGTGTGTCTAAAAACAGAGAGAGAAGATTATCAATATTAATTGTGAAATACATTGCATTATAATTCTTGATTTATATTCTCTTCTTACGAGGTACAAATAAATTATCCTTAAAAAAGTCTTCGTCCAAATAAAAGTGTTATAAAACGCACTTCACATGAATGTTATTATTGTCTACAATTTTAACATTTTTATTAGATCACAAAGACAATATTAGCTGATGGTGCTCACAATGAATACGCTAGCTTTTGCAGAAATCGTGCACTTTGTTATGCAACACCTTTAGATTTCAAATTTACGTACAGAACTTGGGTTCCACTCAACTGATTATGTAAAATTGAAAACGTCTTGGCCTTGTTACTTTTACCATGTACACAAATGTTTCTCAGATTAACTTTACATTACACGCTCCAGTCCGTCTTTATTTGCATCCAAAAGTAGGTCTGGTTTAGAAGTATTTTGCGGCAAATAACGTTGTAGTGTCGTTATTGATAAGCCATGCTCAGTTCAATTCCACGAGAAATGCTCACCAAACTGAACTAGATGGCCATTATTAGCTAGCATTCTTTATGAACCACATAAGGATAACAACAGGAACATACAATGTAAATTGCATTATATTTCGTTGGAGTTTAGCATCCCTTTCAACACCAAGGTTATAATGAGACATAGACCTACTGCTTCACGTGGAATCCGAACCACATGGAATTACGTCGGGAATCGAATCCGGATCTCCTGGACCAAAGATGCGTACATTAACGATATAGTTCCAGACAATGTAAAATTAACCCTGCTTTTCTTTAGAATGAACATACCAGAGTCAACTTTACATCGCCTTAAACTTTAAGCCAGTGGTTCCCAAGGGAACGGGGGCTTGAAGGACTTGAAGAGCAAGTGAGGGATCACAAGCTGACTACAGAAATAAACTATAAAATTGTTAAAAGACTTAACAGATGTTACGTGTTTGATATTTTGTCTTTCTTATACTCCCATTCGAGACTTTTAAGTAATTAAACACTTAGTACAGATTAACAGATGAAAATAAGGCGAGTGGTTTGAGGTTTGGAGACCCGTTCAACAGCAAAGCTATATGAGAAACTACAGCTTAACGTAAAATCCTAACTACACAAGTTCTCGCCGGAAAACAAACTCAGGTTTCCCGCGCCGAAGAAGTCTAGTGTTGTTTTATAAGTATGTAACACTACGCTTACATGGTTCAGTGTGTAGACAAGCTAGTTCCTAAGAAATTCTCTTCCTTTCTAAATTACTACATATAGCTTCCTAATGGGTAGGTGGAAAGCGTACGCACCTTTGGCGCAGGAGTTCGACTCCCGACAGAAGCTCATGAGGCTTCTGCTGAAAGGAACGCTAAATTCAAATTGAAAATCAAATTTAAATTACTACATCTTTCCTGTAACTTGAAATGCGCTTTTGGAATGCAACATACAATTATCTGCAGTGTTTTAAGGTTAGTGTTTTCAGATCTGTTATCCTTGCTCTTAACCTCACTCTATGTGCTATTCAGGTGTCTGTTTTTTTATGTCAACTACACTTCCCAGTGGATTATGAAGCAAATCCTTTTTGAAAGCATTCGTAGCAGAATGAAAATCCGCTGATGGAATATGCCCATTTAAATATTACGAGTTTCGTATAGAGATAATTTTAGAAAATGAAGTCCTGCAGTTCATACGTGCATTGTACGTGGAGAGATATTTTGTAACAGATGTTATTGTCGTGTCTTTATTTATTGATAATAGTTTCTTGATGCAATTATATCAAGTGCGTAAGATAGGTCAATCTGTGCTGGGCGGTCTGTACAAGCTAGTTTTGCATCAAATCCGCACAAGGGCAGGACGAAGCCGGAAGCGCAAGTGTTAAGTTATAAAGTGTAAGTGATAATGTTTGCAGCAGTGGTTCCCAACCGGTTACCTGGCGCCACCTTCTTAAAACCTGTATACTTCTCGCTAACCTCCCTCCCACCATTGGCCATATGTGCTTTTTTGACTGATTTCAGATTCAGCATTGAAATCTCAAATCTTCACTAATAATTCAATAATAACCATATTTTCCTCTTTAGTTCCCTCGTAGCTATATGATTAGCATAGACGTCTTTGGCGCGAGAGACCTGAGTTTGATTTTCGGCGAGAACTTAAGTAGTTAAGATTTTACGTTAAGCTGTAGTTTAAGGTCTCATATAGCTTTGATGCTGAACGGGACTCCCAACCTCAAACCACTCGCCTTATTTTCATCTGTTTATCTTTACTAAGTGTTTAATTACTTAAAAGTCTCGAATGGGAGTATAAGAAAGACAAAATATCAAACACGTAACATCTGTTAAGTCTTTTGACAATTTTATAGTTTATTTTTGTAGTCAGCTTGTGATCCCTCACTTGTTCTTCAAGTCCTTCAAGTCCCCATTCCCTTGGGAACCACTGGTTTAAAGTTTAAGGCGATGTTAAGTTTACCCTGGTATATTCAATCTAAAGAAAAGTAGAGTTAACTTTACATTGTCTGGAACGATATCGCGAATATATCGTTAACGTACGCGTCTTTAACCCAGGAGATCAGGATTCGATTCCCGGCATAATACTATGTGGTTCAGATTCCACGCGAAGCTGGGGCGCGGTGGCTCAGTGGTAGAGCGTTCACCTCTGGTGTCTGGGGTCCCGGGTTCAGTTCCAGCCCCCGCCAAGTGAACTTTGTGATGTACAAACACCGTGTGCGTGGGTTTCCTTGGGGTTCTCCCGTTTCCTCCCACTTTCTTCATTCCACCAGTCCATTCATTATTTATCATCACCGTCTCCTTTAGCCTAACCGGCATATCAGTGGGACGTAAAACTCAGAGATTTCATTTTTCCACGTGAAGCAGTAGGTCTATGTCTCGTTATAACCTTGGTGTTAAAAGGGATGCTAAACTCCAACGAAATATAATGCAATTTACTTTGTATACTCCAGTTGGTATCCTTATGTGGTTCATAAAGAGTGCTAGCTAATAATGGGCATCTAGTTCAGTTTGGTGAGCATTTCTCGTGGAATTGAACTGAGCATGGCTTATCAATAACGACACTACAACGTTATTTGCCGCAAAATACTTCTAAACCAGACCTACTTTTGAATGCAAATAAAGACTAACTGGACCATGTAATGTAGAGTTAATCTGAGAAACATTTGTGTACATGGTAAAAGTAACAAGGCCAAGATGTTTTCAATTGAGTGATGTTTTCAAGATACATCATCAATTGAGTGGAACCCAAGTTCTGTACGTAAATTTGAAATCAAAAGGTGGTGGTGTATAACAAAGTGCACGATTTCTATAAAAGCCAGTGTATTCATTGTGAAGACCGTCAGCTAATATTGTCTCTGTAATCTAATAAAAATGTTAAAATTGTAGACAATAATAACATTCATGTGAAGTGTTTTTTTTTTATAACACTTATTTGGACGAAGAGTTTTTTAAGGATAATTTATTTGTACCTCGTAAGAAGTGAATATAAATCAAGAATTATAATGCAATATATTTCCCAATTAATAATATTGATAATCTTTTCTCTCTGGTTTTAAGCAAACAAAGAAACACACACATAAACACACACACACACACACACACACGCACACACAACTGAGAAACGAAAGCAACAAGCATAGTAGCAGGTTGAACTTTAATCTTTGTGACGTCATCCGTACATGGCTAATAAGAGTGTTACTTTAACCATGTGTTGGATGAACCTCTTGGGATCGGTTAAAATTCCTCCAGTTTTCACTCTCATCCAATTTCAGTAGCAGTATTTTACCCATTGCTATTCCTTAGTTTGCCGCACAATTGTTACAGGAAATTTGTGTGAAACTGTTTAGTCTGTCATTTATTTCAACTAGGGGGCGGATCCAGGACGGACTTCTGGGGGGCCGGTGGATTGTAATACTGCTACTTAGAGCTAGTTTTAGGAGTTCCAAACTCTGGGATAGGTTTTTTATATATAAAATAAAGTAACCCCAATCGCAACCTTCCCCCTGGACCCACCCCTGATTTCAATCAGATGTTTTCTATTCGTTTCATACGTTCTTTCGATTTCATATTGTTTCCATCATTTTTTTTTTTCAACGATTTATAAACCATCAAAAAAGTAAACCTCTAACACACAATTATTAGATTATTGTTTCGCATCCTCCAAATTGCCATTCCAAATGAATTTGCGCGAATGGAATGGCAAAAGCGATGAAAATATATGAATTTAAGAAAGGATTTAATTATAGACTTAGTCACTCTTTCTGTCTTTCTTGTTGTTTCTTCCGTACGCGCCTGTGGTGTGGGAGACTCGGGCTCGACTCCCGGCGGGAGCTTATGTGGTTCGGATTCCACGTTAATCAGTAGGTCCACGTCTCATATAGTCTCACTGCTGACCGTGACGTTCAACTTCAACTCAATTCATTTGTTCTTTCTTCAAAAGAAAACATACAGCGGAAGAAATATGGCAACAGCGCGCTCCATTTACTCTGTACTGCAATCTAAGAGTGAGACGCTTTATAGGTCACATATTCTTTCTTCTTGTTAATAATATTCCCCTATGTACTAAAACTACTCAAGTTTTTCTTTTTGCCAATGATCTGAAATTATACTCCAAAGTAAGTTCAACTGAAGACTACGTGGAACTACAACATGATCTACAGAGAGTTCAAATATGGTGTGATAAGAATAAATTAGTCTTGAATTACTTTAAAGTTACAAGGACGTTTCAAGGTTAGGACCATCTAAAAATAACATTTCTAATCTGCTATAAAAATAAATACAACTAATCCTACAAACCTACCTGAAACAATTCCATCTTGCGACTAATATGTTCTGGAACAAATCCATACGTCGTAGATTTATGCCTGCTACTCTGCATGAGTGTAGAAGCACCTTTTCGTATTGGGGATGGTGATGCTTGAGCTAGTTTCAAATTTGGTCTCTCGAAAACTATAGTGGTCGGTTCTATGTTTGATGAACGGAAACCCTTTAAATGAAAATTAGGTTGTCAATCACAAAATACTATAGTTGTTAATATAAAATATACAAAACCACAGAAAACTGAACAAGGTAATAATATAAAATTGCCTTCAAGACAAATACGCATAGTCGTAATAATAATAATAATAATTATATATATATATATATATATATATATATATATATATATATATATATATATATATAATTTTTTAGACTAATCTTCAATTGCTATGCATACAGTATTAAGGTTTCATTATATCCAATGAGTATTTAGAACTATGGTTATGCATAAGTTACAAAATAGAAGCCTGTATCCAAAATATTTCATACGCTTTTGTAACAGGTCAAGGTATATCACTATACTAAGTTTGATCCTAATCTGATTTCAGTTTGTTAACCTCCTGCAAATCTAGAATTAAATGCCTGTAAAATATATTTCACACGCTTATATAGCAAGACAAAATTTACCATATGCCAAACTTAATTCCTCTCTGATCAGTTTGGTTTAATTCGTATGATTATATATATATATATATATATATATATAGTGAGCTTGATTTTTCAGTGAAAAATCAAATGAAAAACTAGAATCATCTTAACCCCCTCCCACACAAATACATAAATATCAAACCTTATGCACTAGTTAAAATAGTGTTTGTAATTCGCTGTACTGGAATTATCTTTTCGAAAGGCCCGAAGCAAATTTAGGTTGAACCCTGTGAGTTATAAACCTAAGTGGAACATTAATCTATTTCAAGAGGATCTGGAGATCTCAACTGCAAAATTCTTGTCCAATGTGTTTTCATGTCGAGAATGACCTGAAATAAGAAGACGTGTTGTAGCCACTTTATTCTGGAGCACGCTATAAGGAAGATCAAAGATAAACCAGGGCCTAGAGCTGATCTTCAGCAGGTTACGGCGTATGCTGATCTATATATTAAAATGCTAAGTTTATATGTTTGTCTCCTAAGAAAAGTTCATATGTTTGTCTCCAATCCTTTCGACAATGAGATCTCGAAAACCACAAGTGCTAGAAACGTGCCGTTTTCGCTGGTCGCTTCCAAATTTTGTGTAGATTGTCCAGTTTTAATTGAATATTTTAAAAACGTGGCCGTTATTTCTTTATTACATTTTTAGGGAGATACTGGAACTGTTAAAATTTTGAAAAGGTAAAGCATCATATCCTACGACTTATACATTCCAACACCATATATTTGTATACAGGGATTATATATATATATGTGTGTGTGTGTATATATATCTCAGGCGTTTGTTTCATGGCTAAATGATAATGAAAAACGAAGGATAACCATTTCTCCAGTCTAACAAGGTACATTCGCGAAGTATCCTCTCGGGATTTGTGTAAAATTGACTGAAATGCAAAGTTCCTCTTGGCACAATGTGTATTGTACTAATTTTTGCGGCCCATACGGGGAATTTGCATATTTGTGAGCCTTCATATATCCGGAATTCAATCATACACTACTATAACGCTCGGACACAAATTGTTTCTAGTTTCTTTAGATGTAACTGGACGTGAATGTGAGCATATGCAAAACAAGTTGGATCAAGTACTGCTTCTCTGACACACATTACTCATCCCAGCCGCCATCTTGGATTCAACTTTCGGTTTTTCAAATGGGAATAGGTGCAAGTGATACAACAAATTCATGTATTTTTTTTTTTTTTTTCTGAAATTCATTGGTGTAGTGAATTTTACTGTAGCTTGTACCGTTTGGAAGGTATTGCATGTTACTTACCTCCAGGCACTTCGCGAATAGATATTGCAGGTAACATCAGTTACGCTTACGTTTTTGGCGTTGACAAATCAAAACAATTTCTAACTGGAAAAATACTCTAGGTATAAACAAACTCTTTACAACATCCCTTAATCTTATGTGTCATAATCTTATTACATTTCTGCGAGTGTTATCACTTCCATGTTATACTATAACAAGGAAGTGTTGTATTACGGTCAAATTGCCTAATGTAAATTCAGACAGACAAGATTTGTGTGAAGACCTACCATTCCCGTATTGACGTCTGTGAGTCTGTATGTAGTACGTTCAGAGAATATTTCGTCAACGATAAATTACGTAAAAGATTACATATACACACGGGGCCCTGCACAATTTTCTATTTGGTTCAATATTCGTGAAGTGTCTGGCATTTAATATATATTACCTTGCAAATGGTACAAGCTAAGGTAAAACTCAGTACATCAATGAATTTCCGAGAAAATTGTATATGAATTTGGTATATCACACGCACCTATTTCGATTTGAAAAACCGAAAGTTGAATCCAATATGGTGGATACAAGATGGTGGCCGGGGTGGGCAACACGCGTCAGAGAAGCAGTACTTAATCCAATTTGTTTTGCATATGCCCACATTCATGTCCAGTTACATGTAAAGAAACTGAAAGCAATTATGTGTCCAAGCGTTATAGTAGTGTACGATTGAAGTCCGGATATATGAAGGCCCATAAATATGCAAATTACCGGTATGGGCCGCTAAAATTAACACAATACACATTGAAGTATGTACAATACACAAGTCTTCTAAGTCTCAGTTCTTGCAGAAGATGGAAGAAGTAAGCCGAACGTACAAGATAGAAAACTTCGTTTCTCATTTTTTTGATGTTTAGGATGTTGTAGAGCACTCGGTTTGCAACACTGCATAATAAGTGTAGTGTTTTCTTTAACACGTAGATTTGAAATATGTAATAACCTGAGTAACGCCCTTTTAAAAATACAAATTTATGTTGGAATGGCAAAAATTAACCTGGCTGTATTGTAAAGCATGGCAATCAATGTCCTCCTGTCGATATTTGGATTCTACGGAATTTCAGTGTTTTGTATTTTAGTTTAACAGAAGGGCGTATCAAGGTAAATGGTCCACCCTGTACATAATGAGTTTGCAATGAATTTTGAAGATAATTAGTACTTACCTCAAACTGGGATTTTATATCCAAAGGGTTCAGAGAATCAAAATTTGTCAAAAATATTGTTCCAGGGGTCTCTCAAAGTTAGGAAAATGAAACATTATATAAACTCCTCATTAAAAATAACTAGACACGTGTCCCAGGATTTAGAAAACTTCCGCTCCCAAGAAGAAAAAGGAACTTCTTATTCTCAATATGTAACTAGCATCGATGTTGTCCATTTGATCACGGGAAAACAGAAAACCTTTTTTTTTTCTTTCTTTTTTTCAAGCACCTAACTAGCCGAAGTTTTATCTTGTAACTTTCAAGAACAAACATCTTGTAACAAAATGATCATAAGGGGGAATGGTTGAAAATTTATGACAAATATGCATCTCACGAGCCTTTCAAATTAAGCAGATCGAACTGTATATAAAATCCTTATTGAAAATAAGTTAAGACGTATTCCAGGATTTAAAAAAATCTGCCTCTAAAGTAGGAACGTTTCTGTAATATCTCCGTTTCATTTATTTTGTGTTCTTAGAATATGTGTGGACACGGTTGAGCAGTTTAAAATTAGGTAATTTTTAAAACTTAACGTGGGGTGACCTCTGTTTATTACCTATTCACTTCGATCGAAATTGTGTTCTAAGGGAGAGTGGTATTTTTTTTTAACAGTAACGGCTGCATAGATTGAAAATATTTTCTTGAAAGTAGGTAATACTTGGGTTGAGCTGGATTTCTTTCATTTCGATTCAAGTACACATAATAAAAGACTGAAAAAAGTAAAAATATACCTTTTCATATATTACATATACAGTTTGCCATAAACCTATTCTTCTCGTGCTAACAACTGGCATTTCAACTAGTTCTTAATATTGTACACAAGAAAAATTAAAAATGATTGAAAAAGTCTTGATTAGAAACTACTTACTACTCAAATATCGTGCATATTATATTACACATTTCTGTCATACTGAGTATAGATAAGTTGAAACAAAATATTTATTCATACGCAGTTCATACTAATATGCAAGTTTAACTTGAACAACTTTGCAATTTTTAAAGAAAAGATACTTATATTCATTGAGAAACTTATGATGAAAGGAATATAAACATTTTATTTAAAAAAAGAAATCAAAACTACGCAATGGTATTGTACTGTCCCTTAATGTGAGCGTTAGATCACTCATTGAGGCTGATGGAAAAAGAATAAATAAATAATATATACTCGCTCTGCAACACATTGCATTTCTTTTTTTCAGTTGCAAAACTGCAGCATATTTTACAGGTGCATATTTACTTTGGATCTTTACTGATTAAGTTGATTAAAAAGAAAAATATATATATCATAATTATCTTTCGTTCGTCCAACTATTGTGTAGTGAATTGTGAATGCTACTGTAACCGTCCACTCATATGTTGGGAGAATAGTGCACCGCTACCGAGTAACTTATGTGTGAGAAATATCTTGGAAAAAACAAATATCAGGAAATCTCAGATTTTGTTATTCTAACATCAAGAGTTTTCTCAATCCTGTTTTCAGGCCTACTTCAAATTTCTAATATACAGAAAGATTTTACGGGTATTAAGAATAATTTTTGTCTATGACCAAGTTCATGCTGGGAGCTTATCAGGCTATATGAGAATGTGATGCAACTCATTGGTATCGGGAAACAAACATTAGAACAATAAATTTTGCAGAGATATGAAGGACAAGATTGCGATTTTAGGTCTGTCAAAACAGCTAGGGTTTTCAAAACGAAAAGACAAATCACCCGTAAATTACTTCACACTTCGAAACTTTCAGACTATATTTTGAAATTATATTAAGGAACAAAACTAATGTTGAATCTGGATCAAAGTAACCTACACAAAGGTCGGAATTTTATGAATTTTATTCAAAAATATGAGGTTCATAAAAAATTAACCTTTTCAGATGTAGACAACAGTACTTTTTTTTTCTTTCTCTTTCTTCAGGTTTGCTCAGTGTCATACAAGTGCAACAACTGTGCGTAACTGAATCTGGCAAAAATGTACACAACGCAGCTTTAAGTGTATCAAATTCCTAATGAAATGTTAATATGTAAATTCAGTATTAAGAGCAAATTTTGTAAGTAATACATACTTTAAAAATTACGAATTAATGCACTATTTTGAAATTATCTCTGTGACAATTGCAAGACAACTTACGTCAAATTTAATTGCTAGAGGAAAGCATAATGTGAATTCATAGGTTCTTCTGAAAATCTGAGAAAGGAGGAAGTAGACTCCGGAAACATTTCAAAAATATTCTGAACGCGCAGCAGTGATAAATTTCTCATATTAGTACGAACTATTTATTCCTTATTCTGAAAATTCTAGTGGAGAGAGAGAGAAAGAGAGATCTCTAAGGTATTTAGGTTTTACTTCACTACCACGCTTTTACAAGCTAAAATTGAAAGTATCTTGGCGGGGTTGAATTACTAAAAAGTATAGGACAAAGTGGTGAGATTTATAAAACCAAAATTACAAGAGCGTTAAAGAAAAAAAAAAAAAAAAAAAAAAAAACTCATGTAACAATTTTGAAACTACAAACATTTAATGATTATATTGATGCTGGACATTCTGCAACGGACTGTGCATGTAGCTTTTTCAGTATACCAAATTCGGTAAAACTTGTGCAATGTCTCCCTGCAACATATTCGTAGGCTTTTCTGAATTAAATAATTAACGTACCGGGATATTGTATTTCCATTCCTTTCAGAATATTTGCCGAATAAACTATATGATCGATAGCTGATCGAATGAACCTAACCCCCAAATATATTAATTTTTATCTGTGTATGGCGCCAATCTGGCTAACAATTTTTCAGAGGATTTTAGATGTTGACAAGAGATGGCTCGATAATTATTACAGATCAGTTTTGTCGCCTTTCTTGCGAATTAAAACAATGATTCTTTCCACTCTTGCAATTCCACCATGCTCCAGAATAAGATAGATACCCCGCTCCACAAGTTTTCCCCTCGCTAAACTCGGAAAAATTTCGTCTACACCCTTTTTTCGGTTTTAAGATAACTGGATGTTACATTTTGTCATATACTAGCATCAATTACCCGCTTCGCTGGTTTAAATTTTATATATATATTTTCTTAGTCACTTTACCATTACTAAAGCGCTCTTTGATATGGGTCATTTTCGACGATTTTTATACATCCTCCTCCCTTCCCCATGTTGCGGGACACGGCATCGGAAGTGGCATTGTTCATCTCAGTGAACCCCCAAAACTATGAATTTGACACTGATATTTCCCCCAAGTTGCGGGACTGAATTTGGATTTAAACGGCACCAGAAGTGTCACTGTTCATCACAGCGACCCCGAAAACTATAGATTCGACACTAATATCGGTCGTTACCGATCATTTTAAATGTGGTACGTACCCTCTCCCCCACCTTTAAGTTACAACGTCAAAATGATATGTCAAAAACCATCTTAGGTTTAAACTTCATCTAGGTTGTAAATTGGAAAGAGATCAGTCCGGTGGTTCAAGAGTTATTAAGTTTTCTTTCTTTTTATATATATGTCCCCTCCCCTAAGCCCTACCGTAAAAGTGACATGATAAAATGCATCTTAGGCTTAAATCTCATCTATGTTAAAAATTTGATCGAGATTGATCGTTTGGTTCAAGAGTTAAGTTTTGTTTATTTTTTAACTAATCGTCCTCCCCCCTAAGTTACATCATCAAAGTGAATAAACACAATCCCAGGTCCGAACGTCTTGATCGAAATCAGTTGGGTGGTACATAAGTTTTATTTATTTTTATATATAAATATCACCTTCCCCTCCCTTCCCGTAAGTTCTAACGTCAAAGTGAAAAAATAAAACTTTCCACAACAGAACAGTTTTCTATGTTGAAAATTTGAGCGAGATCGGTCAGGTGGTTCAAGAGTTATTAAGTTTTACTTACTTTTATAGATCTCTCCCCTCCCCTAAGTTCTACCGTAAAAGTGATATGACAAAAGCTACCCCAGGTCCAAACCTCATCTATATTGACAATTTGGTTAAGATCGGTAGGGTGGTTTCAGCGCGATGAAGTCACAAAGACAGTCACTTATTTTTATTTCTTTACATATATTTCCCCTCCTCCCCCTCTTCTACGTTGCACCGTAAGATTGAAATGGCGAAAACATCCCAGGTCCGAACCTTATCTATGTTCAAAGTTTGATCGAGATCGGTCGGGTGGTTCAAGAGTTACTAACTTTTATTCATATCCATAAATTTCCTCTCTCCCCTCCCCTAAGATCTACCGTCAAAGTGAAATAAGAAACTTCCCAGGTCTGAACCTCATCTATGTTAAAAATTTGATTGAGATCGTTCGGGTGGTTCAAGTGTTATTAATTCACGAACATAGTCACATTTATTTTTATATATATTGAATTTAGTATAACTCTCCCTCCTTCCCCTCCCCTACGTTGCTCCGTCGAAGTGAAATGACAAAAGCAGTCCAAACATGAACCTCATCTATGTTGAAAATTTGATCAAGATTGGTCGTATGGTTCAAGTTTTATTATTATTTTTTTTTATAATTCCCCCTCCCGTAACATCTACCGTCAAAATGAACTGTTGAAACCACTCTCAGGCCAGAACCGCTTCTACGTCAAAAATTTGATCGAGATCGGTCGGGCGGTTCAAGAGATTAAGAGTCACAAACATAGTAACTTTCAATTTTATATCATAGACCACCGACTCTGCTTGGCCTACGACATCGCATTTCTTATATATCGGCCTTTGCATCAACAGTGAATTTCGTGAACTTGCTCTTCATATTTCCTGAATTTGCCCATCCGAGGGCTTTCCCCCCCCCCCCACACACAGTCTTTGCTCGGCCTACGGGCTCGCACCTCTTGAACCCACAATTCTATCGTTTCTTTTCCTATTTCAACTATCTAAAAGATAAGATTTTGTATCCCAAGAAAACGTCCATTTAAATAGCATGGGAATTTCTTCATCTCCCTTCAGACCCCTAAAAAATTAAAAATATTCACTTTTGGCAATTTTCCTATCGGTTAATTCCGAAAGCTACGATCATGCCAAATTTAATCATTTAAGCCCTAGAGGAAGTGCTCAATTTATGTCAGCTCGTGTAGTTTTATATATAGTTAGGATTAAAATTTTAATCTTCAATAAGAGAGCAAAAAGTCTTCCTGTGCTCATCCAACCACGTGAAATGTCTTTGGAAGTAATCAGATACGAAATTTTGCAGGTGTCCACTCAGCCGTGGACCGAGCACCTCTAGTTATTTTTCTATCAGGTTTTTCTTCCAAGGTCACCACAAATATTCTCCAAGGAAGTGACTCCTGTCACGCATCAAAAATAACAGGAAATCACTAACAAGTTCATTTCTAAAATATTGATTCAATTTCACAGGTAGAGTCGTATATGAAGGCACAATTATATATAAATATCCAAAATTGAATAATAAATTACATATTTAAAACAATAATAATATCTGAGCATTAAAATTTCTATAAAATTCGTTTAAATCAGTTTTTTATCTTTTAAAAAAACAGCAACTGAAGCTCAAATTGCTATTTCGGTTTACGGGACGGGACCTAAGTGGGATCTGAACCATAGGTGTCCAAACTCGCGAGCCCGACGCTCTCGCTCAACCGGGCTCGGGCTCAATTGAGCGCGAGCCCGAGCCCTAAATAAATAAGTGAGCGCGAGCCCGAGCCCACTTGAGATTAGTGAGCGCGAGCCCCATTGAGCGCGAACCCAATCGAGAGAAGTGAGTGCGAGCCCGAGTGAGCGCGAGCTCAGTTAACAGAAGTGATCGCGTTGCTTTAGAGTCAAAAAATAGGAAATTCATTCCATGTGCAGAATTGTAAAGGAAGAATTAAACAACTTTACAAAATGAAAAATCACATTGTTGAGGTCTGAGCTGTCATTTTATTGTCCAGAGGACTTCAAACACCTTTCGATAGAGAACCGACTTTTTCATGGCTATTATGAGAGGATGGTATTTGAGGCAGGTATTTGTTTTTGTTGTTTTAGTAACAACTTATATGACCTAAGCTTTTTTTTTTTTTTTTTTTTGTGTGTGTGTGTGTGTGTGTGTGTGTGTGCGAGAGGAAATTTATTTACTAACAACTAATGAAGCTGTGCGTTCATAGAAAAGTCGAGCGAAATAATTATGTATTTTATTATTTAATTATAGCTTCTTTAAATCCCAATAAACAAGAGTAGCTCTTAAGCATGTTGATAACTTGCATCATAATGGTTATTCAGCCCATTAATTTATATGAGGAAACAAAGAATTTAAGCCAGTTAATTTTACTGACTACTTCTTCTTGAGATCTTTAAATGTATTCTATGCGAAATTTAACCACTGTATTATGTAATTTTAATATATATAAATAAAAACTAAAACAATATAACATTGAATATTTTTAAAGCAAGGAACCCTTAAATAGGCCAGAAGAAGAAATTATTAAAATTGAATGAGTAAAATCTCGTCTATTTAAAAGAAAAATACTTCCTCATATAAGTCAATGGGCTATTAAAAAAAAGAAAGATAACAATTCAACATCAAAAAAAAAAAAATAAATAAATAAATAAAATAAAATAAAAAATAAATAAATAAATAAAATAAAATAACACACACACACACCTCCTTTCATTAAAGTCTTTTTTCGAAAGCTACCGTACCCTGAAACGATGGCGTGTCGTTTGTTACAACCAGAGTTAAAAGTGAAGGAAAACACGGGGGACGTCATCTCCCACTTCCAAAAATATCTATGGCGTACCTCCACTTCCTAAAAAATATAGTGGACAAAGATAGGCACAAGGGATGACATGACGTCATGCGTTCCTCAACCTTTTCAGATCAATTTTTACCCCTGGTTACAACTCGATTTTGATGTTGTTTGACTTTTATTAAAAACAGACTCCAAATTGAACTGAACCCGCTTGATATAGACCGAGCTCACAGAATGGGTAAGGGCAAAAATAGACCGATCATTGTTAAATGTGCATACTACAAAAGGAAAGAGGCCATACTGACAAATGCATATCGTGCCAAGGGGACACCTGTGCGTATAAGTCAGGATTTTTCCTATAGTATTAGAGCCATTAGAAGAGAGCTCAATGAATACCGGGTTCAAGCCAAGGCACGCGGACAAAGGGTGCGAATGCAATTCGATAAGTTGTATATTGATGGGAAATCTTATACTATCGAGGACCTACGAAACACAGATGACAAAAATCTAAGTGATACAGTTGGTGTGTGTTCAGTGAGTGTGAACAATGGAGACGCTTCAAAAAATTCAGCAGTTGCAGGTGCTTCTTGTAGTGTGTGATCACCTGCAGAGCCTGTGGGGGTGAGTGATGAAGAGTTTCCAGCTTTGAGACAAACAATGAATGCAGCTCGAAGGGGCAGAGGTCAACCACGCCCTGGAGGAAGAAGCATCCCTTGACAAACAAGGGAGAATGACCTTCAACAAGGTAAGACTTCTCAAAGTGAGTGCAGTGATGTGTTATGTAATAATGACAGCAAGTGTGTTGTAGATAACGCAAAAAATGATAATTTTCTAATGTATTATATGAATGCGAGATCATTTAGGAACAAAGCATGTGAGTTTTCCAGCAACATTTCATTGAACAATTATGATATCGTAGCAATAACAGAGACCTGGTTGTCTTGTGATTATTTTGATTCAGAGTATTTCGATAACAGATACCTAGTGTATCGTAAAGATAGGGACTATAATACAAGTGGTAAAGCAAGGGGTGGGGTGGGGTGTTGCTGGCAGTACAGAACCTGGAAGTGAGTCAAGTGACTGTTACTGACCAGAACCCAGAAGGCATTCTAGTGAAAACTATGGTTAATTACAAACCGCTTTATATCTGTGTTGTGTATTTTGAACCAAACTCACATCTATCATTATACGAATATTTTTTTCATTTTATCGAAAGTAATTGTACGATAGGTAGCACTATTCTCCTTGTAGGTGATATGAATTTGCCTGAAATAACTGGAACAAACTTTGATTTTCTGCAGTCAACGAGTAAATCCCAAAGTCTCTATCATTTTATGTTATATCATGACATGGAATCACTCAATAATGTTACAAATAGCTTAGGGAGAACATTAGATTTAGTAATAAGTAATCTTTCCAATGTAACAGTAATAAGAGAACCACACCCATTAATTAAAGAAGATAATTACCACCCATCTATTTGTATATGCTTTCCGCATGTTAAATCATCTAGAATAAAAAAAAAAAACAAAAGAAACATATTTGGTTTCAATTTTAAGAAAGGATATTATGATAATCTCTATAATGAGTTAGCGAGAATAGATTGGCAATATCTAAACGAATATACGGATCCAAATAAAGCAGTAGAAGAATTCTATAAAGTAATTTATGACATATTTGAGAAGTGCATTTCCATGAAAAGGCCAACGCAAAAAAGGTACCCTTGCTGGACTCAAACTGATGTTATGACGTAAATTTCATTCATAAACATCCTTATTGAGCTTTCATTTTCTTTGGTGTTGTTTTAACAAAATACAGGCTATAATCAACGCATACTTTCAAATTTTCAGTTTTAATACTCTTAAACTTGGCCTAAATTAAGAAATATTCATATTGTATTTTAGCAGGACAATATCCTTTCAAATACATAATTAAAAGTAGTGGTTGCTCCTGAGGGAAGTCACAAAGTTAAAAAATTAAAGTTTTCTTGCTTCAAGGTAAGGGGAAAAAGTAATCTAATGGACTTAGAAGATGCAGGCCCGAATGGGAACACTATTGTGGGACTCCCGGTTCCAGAGAAACAAGTAAAGAAATCTAATTAAGACTATATCATCCTGGTATTCATTGAGGTGTCATATCTCTTAATAGGCCTATTTTTTCATCGGAAGTTGGAAACGTAAAGAAATAAAGAAACTACTCCAGAATTAACTTTAGAAAATATTGCTTGTTTGTTAATACAAACTATTCACTCCCTGAAATTCTAGATAGAGGCCAACAGGCTATACGCTCCCTTGTTTATGTTCATGGATGTACTCCCATGCGCAAAAAATATTGCGCGTATACTGTAACTCACAATTTTTCGCAATTATTCCATTTTCCATATGTTTATTGGTAAAATTCAGTTATTAGTACGTGGAGATAATAGAAAGCAATCCATCTAAGGAGATATTTCCAAAAAATATAATAAAATAATAAAAATATAAGCAAAAAACAAAATTATGTTCGGTTTTGTGTATACTGGCAATAATGTTTTCGAGGGAATTTTTGGAGTAGCACAGCACGATTGCAGAGGGAATAACAAGATTAGTAGGAGAACAGCTGAATCAAGGAACTGGAAATTGGAGCAAAATATTGCATTTATTGGCTTAAATCTAGGGTGTAAATTGTCTGCCAAATATAAATTAGCTTCTGTAAGCAAGATGTTATACGGAAAATATAAACAAAGAGAAAAACTGTTGTCTTAAGTTTGGAAGTGACATGCTCTATAGCCATGAGCATTTATTTCTTAAGAAAAAGATAGGCAACACAAGAAAATCTGTGTGGGCAAGTGGGTAGAGTGACGGACTAGTAATTCTTATACTGTTTTGACACCAGATCAAATCCCATCCGGTCCCGTTCATTTTTTTTCTTTACAAAACATTGTAGAAAGTGTATAATTTTTATGTTAATAAGAAACGAAATAATATAATAATGAAATAACTTTTTGTTTTTCTGATGACGTATTTATTCAGAATTAGCTTACTATTTATTACTAATAGCGATTGTTTTTAGTTTATGGTATGGTATGCTTAACCGTTCCCTCTCCGTTTTTACACAGCTTCAACTCACTGCGAGTGTCTGTGAGTCAGGAACAAGAAAAAACAAAACAAGAGCAACCTGCAGCTTTACACACAGCGTGAGGAACACAGTCACAGCTATAGCTCGTTGTCATGAAGAAAAAAAACTGTTCTAGTGTTTCTGTGTGTGTGTTTCTTTTTAAAGTATTGACTCTCTCTCTCTCTCCTTTTGTTTCATATCCACAAGTGCAACAAATGCAAGTCTCTGTGAAAAAAAAATCATGAGGTCATTCTTTAAACAAAACTAAATTTTACAGCTCTCTTTGTGAGGAACGCGAATGCTTCCAAAAGATGCCATGAATATTAACTATAATCGTACCGAATTATACAGTAGCGTGAAAAACTTATAATAAAATGATGTAACATGCATAAGCTTTTTTTTTTTTTTTTTTTTTAAGAGTAACCACACATTAAACATAACAAATTAAATTTTTGGGATTACAAATTATCACATTACGTGTCGGTGTAGGCCTATTCGTTTTCACATTCGAGCGACGAAAAAAGAAAGTGTGGTGATAGTTATAAAAACCGAATACTAGATTTCAATAAATTCAAGTTACATGGCTCCTACATAGAGAAAAAAAAATGATTTTTCGATGTCTGTCCATCTATTTGTCTCTCGGTTCGTCACGCTTTTACACGCACTCAAATAGAGGCCATACTGTTCAACGTATCTGCACCGAATTCTAGACATAACGTTTTAGTAACATAATATCTTTCGAATTTTATGTCCTTCGACACCTAAAAGCAAGGGTAATTTACTGAAGGATTAAAATTTAAAATAATTCAATTTTCTCAAATAAAAAAAAAACTGTGACGATTTTATTTACTTTTGATAAATATATATTTTATTAACAAATCTCCACCACATATGAATAATTTTTCTGAAAAAATATATATGGTGTAATTTACTGTATGGTATGCGTTCTTTTTGCACAATTTTCTCAACCACATTTCATAAATAAACGTATCATTAATTACCTAACAATATGTCAACTCGTTGGAAGGAGTAGCTTAATCTTAGGGTGAGCTTTCCCCCGATGGTTTTCCCATTAACGCCTCAGGCAATTTTGTTCATATTTCGTAAAGAAATATTTCATTAATAAACTAACATAGAGCATAAATAGTTTATTCCGATAACATACAGAAGAAGTGGTTTTCTCAAGGGTTGATTTTTTTTTGGACAATTGTCTCAGTTATTACTGAAATTTCTATTTTTACGGAAATTTGTTCTAATTTCAGTAAAAATATTTTCTGTAATAATCTTACAATATGGTATAACTCGCTTGTTCCGAAAAGAAAAATCCAAAAGAGATAGTTTACTTTGACAGTGAAATTTTTCCCGACGATTTGCTTAAAAATTACTCGATATACTGTCAAAATTACAGATAGAAGAGTTTACCTTTGGGGGTAAGCTTTTGCCGATGACCTTCCTAAAAACAACTCAGGAGATGTTTGTTGTTCATATTTTATAAATACGTATTACATAAATAACCTAGCTATATGGTATAATTCCCTCATCCGGAAAATCTAGAAATGGTATATTACTTTTGACAGTAAGTTTTACCCTGCGATTTTCTCAAGAACGACTCAGGCGATTTTGTTCGTATTTCATAAATAAATGTTTTATGAAAACACTAACAATATAGCATAGCTCGTTTATACTGAAAAGATCCACAAGGGATAATTTATTCTTGGGGGTGACTTTTTGCATAATTTTCTCAGAAATTACTCAGACGCTTTTGCTTATAGTTCACATACAATTATATCCTTTATAATTCTAATATATGGATCAAGTTATTTCTAACGGAAATATGACCAATGGGTACTTTACTTTTGGGCCTGAAGTTTCTTCTAGCAAAGTTTTCCAAAACATTATTTTATTCGCAATTTCCCAAATAAATGTATCAATAACAGTTGCAGCCTAACATAAGTCAGTGTAAAATATTCGAGCGAGAAAGTACAGTGCGTTTACTCCGTACCCTTTCTTAAATATATTTTTAAATGTTACACCTAATCACAATTTTCCGAACAAAATCGAAACTTTTTTTTAAATGTGCCTTGTTGTGGTCAAATGGTTCAAGTGCATTGGTTCTGGATTAGATTTCCAGTGAGAGCTAGTGTATCTTCATCCAAGAGATGTGACACGTCGGTGCAAAGAAGAAAGTGTTTAAATAAGCCTAACCAAGCTAATCAACAAAAGAAATAATTTAATGTTACGAAATTATCGTAGAAACGTTGTTAATATTAGGTAGGTTCGACTGGAATGCCCAAACAATTGTCAATTCCAAAGGTCTTTGTTTTCGTCCGGCGGGAGCTCATGTGGTTCGGATTTCACGTTAATCAGTAGGTCCACGTCTCATATAGCCTCGCTGCTGAAAGGGACGATAAACTCAAAATCACATCACACATCTTTGTTTTCGCCTTTGTTTTAGCTCATAAATGTCTCTGTTCATAAGCTCCTTAGTGGTTAGCGTACGCGCCTTTGGCGTGGAAGACCCGGCTTCGATTCTCGGCGAGAGCTCACGTGGTTCGGAGTCCACGTTAATCAGTAGGCCGACGTCTCATATAGCTTCGTTGCTGAACGAGACGTTAAACTCAAACTCAATGTCTTTATTCATAAATGTCTTTGTGTATGGTTTTTCATATACGTGGCATGGACATTAAATTTTGATTTCTACGCCATATGTATCTAATTACATACACACCTATAGAACGAACACAACAAACTTGGAATATCTATCTTGGAATATCTGTTTGCGTATGGAATATAATCACGCTCTACTGTACAGGAGAGCCGTGTGTATGGAATTCCATACACATGGCAATCAACGTATTAAGAAATGTATAATTATTATTATTATCATTATTATTATTATTATTATTATTATTATTATTATTATTATTAATAAACAGAAAACGATACGATCACTTCATAATTTATAAATATAAGTTAACATTTAATAAGCATATAACTGCAATGGAATTAAGTTGTTTCTCTCTCTCCCTGAACGCTACAGCCCTTATTGTTCTAAGGCGTAGAAGAGAACTTGTGGCACCCACGATTTGGGGCGGTGTGTGGTCACAACTTGGTATCCCTTTGTTGTTAGTCCTAGCTTTCTAGACGGATGCAGTTATTACCGGTAGAATATACAAGCAAATTGACTTTTGTATTACTATTAAAGTAAATAATTACACTCATTCCTTCAATGTGATACTTGTGGTTGCTTAACCGTATACAGACAGTTGATCCATGGAAAAATCGTTAATAATAATAATAATAATAAATAACAGGAACTAGTCAAATATTCTTGCAAATAATAGGAAAAAGTTTGCGTCACACTGTTCACTTTGCTGGACACACCAGTGTGGCGCGTTATACCGATTGTGGCACACTGGAATATAGGGTATGTTTGTTTTTTTTTTAATTTTTTTTCCAACTATTCCAACTGCTTCAATTGAAATGGATCTATAATAATAAGAGAATGAATTTAGTCTTCTTACCCTTCAATTTAGAAATAAGGTTCGCGAGAATTTCATAAAAGAATAATATACTCAGAATTGTATATAGTAGTTTGTTTTATTCGAAATTACATACTTCCTGCAACTGTTTTTTGATTGAAATGATTTGAAAAGAAATTTTGAAGTTTTATGTCCCACGATTATGCCGGGTAGGCTAAAGGAGAAAGTGATAAGAAATGAATGAAATGGTGGAATGAAAAAAGTGGGATAAAACGGGAGAACCTTGAGAAAACCCACACACAAAGTGTTTGTCCAGCACAAGGTTCACTTGGCGCGAGCATAGATCGAACCAAGGACTCCATGCACCAAAGGTGAACGCTCTACCACTGAAACACCGTGGTCTCTGAAATTACTTATGGAACTACCGAGAACTATGCTGTAATATTTGAATGTGCTTCAAGTTTACAATAATTAGTTTAGTTAAATTCATTATTAACAATTAAATAATTGCATTCATTATTAACAGGTAAATGCTGCTGATGCAAAGACTTAAATCTAGCGATACCGCGAGCGTAAGTATTAAACAGAGGGATTTTAAAGGGCCCCCTGAGCTGGGGGCCCTGGGCTCCATTGGCTCCGCCCTTAATCCGCTAATGCCTATAGATTATAAATTAAAGGGGACGGGCCGGGTCCGTTCTAAAAATTCCGGCCCGTGCAGACCTCTAGCTCCTGTGTATATGCTATCTGAAAATACAGTAGAGTTTCGCTTATCCGAAATAAAACAGGCAGGCAGAACGCCGAATAATATGGATGTGTTAAGGAAAGACTTATAAAAAGTCAAACTATGATATAATTTTACACATTACGCATCTAATTATCATCTTTGCAAGAAACAAATATAATGCATTGACTCAGTGACGTATCCAGCGTGAGGTCCTGGAAGCTGTCCCTTACCAAACCTCAAGCACTTTTTAATAAACCTACTTTTTCCCTTTTGAGTTTTTTTTTATTTTTTATTTATGTCAGATTACTTTGAGTCAGTGTCCAAACTGTGGACAATGCGTTGTTGTTATAATTCTAACAAGTAACACTTCCCAAGTGTAACACTCCGATTTTGATAAAATTTGGCAGGTAGATACTATACATAAAATAAACAAATAAGTGCTTTTTTATTTTATTTTTTTTGCTGAAAAACGGTTTTAGGGGGCAAAAGCCCTCACCCAAAATTTGAAAGTTGACGCTCGAAAGGCAAAAACAAGTGGACCAAAGTGAACGAAATTGTGAACAGATATTGCGGATATAAAATTCGAGAATACGTGTTTTGTATTTTCCTGGAAAAAACGGTTAGGTGGGGCACAGATCCCTCCAAACCTTTGATCATGAAATATCAAAAGTGCTAATAACAGTATGTCAGAAGTGCCTAAATTTACATGAAGAATTGGAACAAAACTTTGTGTTAGGACAATAAGCAAAAAATAAACAAATTCGGCTTTTTTATTTCCTGCGAAAAAACGGTTTTAGAGGACAAAAGGTCCCCCGCATGAATTTTGAAATTTGACGCAAGAAAGGCAAGAAAAAATGTACCGAACTGAATGAAATTGTTCACAAATGTTGTAGAGGTAAGATGAGGAAATACGTGCTTCGTATTTTCCTGAAAAGAGAAAAAAACCTTTTGAGTGGACCGAGGCGTTGAGTGTCGGAAGGATTGGATCGAAGCGAATGAAATTGTCTGTAGATATTGGTTATGAAAAATAAAGCCTCTCGTGTTTCACAAGTGTCTCCATCAGATTTCTTCAAATTTGGCAGATCAACATCAAGCACAAACAGTATAGCGTATTTTGTAGTATTTCACGAGGCAACTTTAACCCTTACAATGTTTTTCCGCATAAACAAAAACACGTGCCGATTAATTTCCTGTTTGCTGTTGATGTGCCAAAATTGATAGGGACATCTTTAAAACACGAAAGTCCTTATTTTACATACAGTCTATACAATATCTACACACAATTTCATTTGCTTCGGTCCACTCCTTCCTGCACTTTTACGGTAATATTAACTTTTTTTGGAGGGGCTCTAGGCCCCAACACTGTTTTTTCATACAAATTAAAATGCAATTCATTTATTGTTTTGCAAATTGTCCCTTTTCGAAGTTTCGTTGCAATTCTCCATACTCTTTAGGAGCTTCTGACGTATACATACTTATTTGCACTTTTGATATTTCCTAATCAACAGCTTAGAAGGTCCGTGCCCCACTCAATCGCTTTTTTTCAGGAAAATACGAAACACAATTACCTCAATTTACGTCTAGAATATCTGTGCACGATTTCAAAATTCTGGGTGGGGAATTCTGCCCCCTAAAACCAATTTTTCGCAGAAAATAAACCCGTTTTTTTTTTTTTTTTTTTTTTTTTTTTTTGCGTATTGTCCCTACACAATGTGTCGTTCCAATTCTTCATGTCCTTTAAGCACTTCTGACATACTGTTATTAGCACTTTTGATATTTCACGATCAAAGTTTTGGAGGGGTCTGTGTCCCACCGAAACGTTTTTTTTTTTTTTTTTTTTTCTCCAGGAAAATACGGAACCCATATTCCCTCATTTTTCGTCTACAATATCTGTGCACAATTTCATTCATTTCGATTCACTTCTTCGTGCCTTTCGGGCGTCAACTTTCATCATTTTGGATGGGGGATTTTGTCCCTTAAAACAGGCATTCGTTTAGTTTTTGCGTATTGTCCATACACAAAGTGTCATCGGAATTCTTCGTCCTTTACACACATCAGACATATTGTTACTAGCACTTTTGATATTTCATGATCAAAGGTTTGGAGGGGTCTGCGTCCCACCTAACCGTTTTTTCCAGGAAAATACAAAACACGTATTCCTTCATTTTACGTCTGCCATATCTGTGCACAATTTCGTACACTTTGGTCCACTTGTTTTTGACTTTCGGGCGTCAACTTTCAAAATTTTGGGTGAGTGCTTTTGCCCCCGTAAAGCAGTTTTTTCCGCAGAAAATAAAAAACATGTATTCGTTTATTTTATGTGTAGTATCTGCCTGTCAAATTTTATCAAAATCGGAGTGTTACACTTGGGAAGTGTTACTTGTAAGAATATACCGTAATGCCATTGATACCAGGTGGAATTAAAGAACATTTTTAAATGGGATTACAATTTCGTTTCCGGTCTGTTTATAACATTACTTTATTAGAACGATACACTCATTGGCATTTGCTATTTTTGTTATGTGATATACGTAGCAGACAGTTTTCCTTACATGTCTCTAGAAAATATTTTTTGATTTCGTGTGAGTTAGAATTAAGTTTGACCGGTTCATAAATGACAAGTAAGAAACGTTTAAGAGAAATACAGAACTGTTGCATTATTATTATTATTATTATTATTATTATTATTATTATTATTATTATTGATATTTTTGAAACATTAGAATTACGTGCTTACGAGGATTCGTGTCGGGTCCCCTCCGAAAAGAAAAGCTGGATATGTGCCTGCACTGAATGATAGACGTATGAGTCAAGGTATAGACGAGCGTGCTAGGCGATCGAGTCCGGAGCATCAGAAACAGACTAAGAGCACAACTTGCAGTTCTTCTTGCCGATTGATGCTGCTTTTTACCTGTTATGATATGTCGGATAATAATGTGAAATAAACGAAGGTCAAGACCATGGCGTATTGGTGTTTCATGCACCTAAACCTGTAAAATATTTGTGCCGAAAACATCTTTCACTCACTAGCTAAATTTGAGGGTATGATCGCTCATCTTGCCTTATAAAGTATAGTCTTATAAAGAATATATATAGCATAATAAAAACCTTAAGACCAAATTCAATGATTTTCTATAGTTTTATTTTTTAATAACGGGAAACTTGTTTATTTCATCACGATAAATCACGTTTGATACTAAGATGTCTGTTTCTGACTATATATATTTTTCATACTTTATTGGAGACAATTTTTTTTTCAAGAAAAGAGGATGATAAAGGAAGCTATACAACACCATACACTGAAAGCAATCGGTATTACTAATAGTACACTAATTCTAAATAAATACGTCATCAGGGTAAACAAAAAGTTATTTCCTAATTGTATTGTTTCAGTTTTATTAACATAAAAATTATACACTTTCTACAATGTTTTGAAAAGAAAAAAAAATGAACAGGACCGGATGGGATTCGATCTGGTGTCAAAACAGTATAAGAATTACTAGTCCGTCACTCTACCCACTTGCCCACACAGATTTTCTTGTGTTGCCTATCTTTTTCTTAAGAAATAAATGCTCATGGCTATAGATCATGTCACTTCCAAACTTAAGACAACAGTTTTTCTCTTTGTTTATATTTTTCGTATAACATCTTGCTTACAGAAGCTAATTTATATTTGGCAGACAATTTGCATCCTAGATTTAAGCCAATAAATGCAATATTTTGCTCCAATTTTCAGTTCCTTGATTCAGCTGTTCTCCTACTAATCTTGTTATTCCCTCTGCAATCGTGCTGTGCTACTCCAAAAATTCCCTCGAAAACATTATTGCCAGTATACACAAAACCGAACATAATTTTGTTTTTTGCTTATATTTTTATTATATTTTTTGGAAATATCTCCTTAGATGGATTGCTTTCTATTATCTCCACGTACTAATAACTGAATTTTACCAATAAACATATGGAAAATGGAATAATTGCGAAAAATTGTGAGTTACAGTATACGCGCAATATTTTTTGCGCATGGGAGTACATGTATTACAATATGTTATTGTATTTCACAAGCCAAGAGTAACAGAGCCATCTAACAGTCTGATGATCACTTGGCAGAGGGACCCGCGAGCAGAATGTATTAATTGCATGTATTACTTGCAGAATTTAGTCATAGGAGCCACACTGGTTTCCACAGGGGAACATTATGCTGCTAAGACGGCACTGAATAGTAGATTACACTCTAGCGCGGGACCCAACTGGGAACAATCGGTCCAATCCGCTGAAGTCCGGCCCTGATTGTTGTATACAACAATTAATATAGTAGGGAAGTTTTCTTCTTTTAGTTTGAAGCAACAAAAAGTCTTTTAATTTTTATCGGTGTTACTTCTCTTACAAGCCCCCTCCGATTAAAAGTACATTTTAAAAAATTTAGAAAATATTTGGTCTAGGAATTAATTCGTGCGGGTGGACAAGAGATGGCGCAACGAACGGAGCGTCCCACAGTTCCGTGTATCCACACATGTGTTGCAAACCCCTGTCATCGCGTATCGTTCGTAGTATAGGGCAGTGGATTAAAGCGTCAACAACACCAGTTTGTAGTTAAGTGAACATGGCGCAATTTGTGCCTGATAAAGTGTTTTTGCGGGGTGTCCTGCTGCATTACTTTAACATGCAGAAAAGTGCGACTGAAAGTCATCGTATTTTGGTGGAAGTGTATGGTGACCATGCTCTAGCTGAGCGAACGTGTCAGAAGTGGTTTGCACGGTTTAGAAGTGGTGATTTCGGCTTGGCAGACCAAGAGCGAGCTGGACAGCCAAAAAAAAATTCAAGACGAAGAATTGACAGCATTGCTCGAGCAGGATTCGTGTCAAACGCAGGAACAACTTGCAGCAGCATTAGGCGTTGATCAAACAACAGTCTCCAAACGCTTGAAAGCCATGGGAATGATTCAAAAGATGTCACATTGAGTTCCACATGAATTGAAAGACAGAGACGTTGAAAGACGAAAAAAAAAATTGCGAATTGCTGCTTCAACGACAGAGCAGAAAGGGGTTTCTGCATCGAATTATTACGGGTGATGAGAAGTGGATCCATTACGAGAACCCTAAACGAAAAAAGGCCTGGGTGAAACCAGGTGAACCAGGTCCATCACAACCAAAACGAGATATTCACTGTGCAAAGGTTATGCTGTGCATATGGTGGGATATGAAAGGTGTGGTGTACTATGAGCTGCTGCAACCGGGTGAAACTATGAATGGAGAACGTTATCGACGACAATTAATGCGTTTGAAGCAAGCTCTGGCCAGAACACGACCAGAATGGGAGAACAGACATGATAAACTTATTGTTCAACATGATAACGCTCGCCCACATGTCGCAAAACCGGTCAAAACCTATTTAGAAAATGTCGGATGGGAAGTTTTACCCCACCCGCCGTATTCACCAGACGTTGTTCCTTCGGACTACTACTTGTTCGATTGCATGAACAACGATTTGATTGGACAGCGGTTTACTTCTTCAGAAGATATCGAAACATGGGTCTCTGACTGGATCGCTTCCAAGGATGAGGACTTCTTTCGCCACGGAATCCGTACATTGCCTGACAGATGGGCGAAAGTGGTGGCTAGCGATGGACAATATTTTTCTTAAGGTATTTATGTATTTTGTGTTTGTACTACAGCTTTAATGTGTGCGTACCAACCGCACGAATTAATTCCTAGACCAAATATTTTTCTACTTTTCCTTTTCTCTCTATATAAAGGTTATTGCTGGAGGTATACACTACCAACAGTTCTCAAAAATCTCTAATTTTTAGTGCTTTGATTAGCACATAAGTGTAGGATAGGCCGGAACTCCTGCAAGTACTACTGGAGCCTATGAGACCATTGACATTTTAATACCCTCTGAAGTACTATCATTTCGTTGTGTTACATTCAAACCGATATAAAGGGATCAGATAAAGTTTCCTTTTACCTTTTGGTTTGCTTTTAGCTTCCGCAGAGGTAGCTGTTTTATTATAAAATGGTTATGACAAACACTTAGAGTCACTGATATCAGATCCTGTTACTTCCTTTACCAAAGTTTAGCAGATTTTCGGGAAACGTTTAGCTCTTGTTATTATAAGTTCTGTAATTTCACGAATGTTGAATACCTGTAATGTCTCCCTAAATTTCTACTTCTAATTTTACTTCTAAAGCTGTCTTCTCACAAAAATATAAATAAATAAAAAATTGGAACCTAAGAATATTTGTGTTAGTTAAAAACAAGAGATATCTATGCGTAATGTGGGTGTTGGACATAAGCTCACCGGCAAAAAGCTCACCGACAGTCTCATATTACAGTGATGGGCAAAAGCTCACCGATAGCAAACATAAGCTTCCTTGAAGGACTTGTAATAAAATTCACCGAATATTGAAATTCAGGTGTTAGTTACTTCCTAAGCAGAAAATGGAGCTTCTATCTTATATGACTTATCTATCAGGTATAAAAAAAAAATAATAATAATAAGGACGTTGCGGAGTTGCGTTGTATTAAACGTGGGCAGACCTTAAGGAACTTGTAATAAAATGCCCTGGATATTAAAATCTAACTTTTGACTACAATTACAAATAGGCCAAATAACTCGGTACAAAGTAGAGCTACTAATGTCGTATAGCAGTTATCAGATATCAGAATAAAATAGGGATGTTGCAAGTTTAATGTGTGAAGCATGGGCGACAGTAAGCCTAATTTTGGCCCTGGAAATTTTCGAACCAAATTTTTCTTATAAGCCTGACAATTCATCAACTGCATTAAAATAATTTCATGATAAGGCATGAGTACTTACATAATAGAATTTTCTTGCTAACAAGACTGGTGATTTTTTTTTTTTTTTAATTTTACGAAATCATCATACTCAGAAAGGCTTTGCTTTTTAATGCTGCCGTCATGCTTGCAGATAAACACTCAAACAAGTTTCTTTCGTATTTACTAACAGTAAGCTTTTTTTTTTTTTTCATAAGTTGTTTTGATCTTAGTAAATAAGAAAGAGATTCATTTAATGAGTATTGGTCTGCAAGTGTGATGACAGCCTTAAGACTTGAAGTCTGCAACACTCAATATTTTATTCTGATGTCTGATAACTCCTATATGACGTTAGTCATATAGCCTATTTTCTATTGAGGAACTAGGCCTACTAGTAGTCAAAGCCCAGATTTAAATATCTGGAGCATTTTATTTCAAGTTCCT
This sequence comes from Thermobia domestica, assembly GCF_964235325.1. NCBI lineage: Eukaryota > Metazoa > Arthropoda > Insecta > Zygentoma > Lepismatidae > Thermobia > Thermobia domestica. The sequence continues at coordinate 258,219,105 of NC_137459.1, read as the reverse complement.
CAAAGTCCGCCCACGTTTAATACATTAAACCCTGCAACATCTTTATTATTTATTTTTATATCTGACAACTGATATATAGCATTAATAGCTCTACTTTCTACTGAATTAGGCCTACTGCTAGTCAAAGTCTAGATTTTAATACCTCTTTATACCCATCATATAACCGCGAGCCCAATTGAGGCAAGTGAGCGTGAGCCCGGGTGAGCGCAAGCCTAGTTGGGAGAAGTGATCGCGAGCGCGAGTGAGTGCGAGCCCAGTTGGGAGAAGTGATCGCGAGTTCTAGTGATCGCAAGTCCAGTTGAGACAAGTGAGCGCGAGCCCGGGTGAGTGCAAGCCCAGTGGACAGAAGTGAGCGCGAGCCCAGTTGGGAGAAGTGATCGCGAGCGCGAGTGAGTGCGAGCCCAGTCGAGAGACATGAGCGCGAGCCCGAGTGAGTGCGAGCTCAGTCGAGAGAGATGAGCGCGAGCCCGAGTGAGTGCGAGCCCAAATAAGATTAATAAGTGCGAGCGCGAGCCCAGTTGGGAGAAGTGATCGCGAGCGCTAGTGATCGCGAGTCCAGTTGAGACTGGTGAGCGCGAGCGCGAGTGAGTGCGAGCCCAATCCAGAGAGATGAGCGCGAGCCCGAGTGAGTGCGAGCCCAGCTGAGACAGGTGAGCGCGAGCCCGAGCGAGCCCAGTGGAAAATGGACACCTTTGATCTGAACTACTATAAGTTTGTATTTCGCCGATTAACACTTCTATAATTCTCGTAACGGGGAACAAATGCATCAATAATGTAGTGCCCATTAACCCTACAATCAATTATTAAAATCAGAATCATATTATACAAGGCATACTTTTCTCACTACTGTTTCTCGTTTCCAAGAGATGGCTTAGGGGACCAATTACATAACTTCTGTTTGAATATACGTATATAATTTGAATTTCCATTATTCAAATGGAAGTCTAGATAGATCAGGTTTAAATGCAATACGTATATTAAAAAAATACAGACTTAAAGAATAAAAATAAATACATTATTCAAATGGAAATTTAGAAAAGATTAAATGAAATACTTTAGGATTTATGACATTTTAGAAAAGGAGATGCTAATTTTTTTAATGAAAAAAAAAAAAAATCACAAGGTTTGGAAGTTGTTCAAGTACCTAAAGTAGGCTTAAAAATATAAGCGGATATATTCCAACCTTCGTCTCACGAACTGAAGACTAAAATTTAGTATGTTTAAAACTCTGAGTTATATAAAAAAAAAAAGAAAAAAAAAAAAAAACTTGTGGATGTAATACTAGTAGAGATCAAAAATAATTACAAATAGAATTATTTCTTTCGTTGCATATTGTACAAGTACTACATATTATATAGAGTTATTTATTGAAGGCATTTAGTGTGGCAATAGGAGTTGAAACCTAGAGCCACGTGTTTTCTGATGGTGACTTACCGAGTGGCCTATTCTCGTTTCTCCTACCGACTTAACTACTAATTTACATTATGAACTATCTCATCTTAGATGTAGGCGAAACAGGTATGCCCGTTCCACCCACGCTCACTCAGCAAGGAATATTTTATTTAGTGTCTGAGGGAATCTGCTACGAAGATATATTAAGAAGATTCATTTCTCAATATGAACAGCACCACACAACCATCTGTAACAACAGATGTGGTTGGCTGTAATTCTAGCAGCTCTTTGGCCCTGGGTCATCTGTTGCAGATTATAAAATTGTTTTAAAGAATGACTATTCTATAGACACACACATATAATAATAGTTTATTCCGTTCGAGCCATCTACACAAACTTGAGAACTATACATACGTTTAGAAAACTTTTGAATAATTGCTTATACAGGTGAATAAGCCTAAAGTTAATTTTCTTTTACTTTACACTGAAACGCGTTCACTTTTTCAAATGATGATTATATTACATTTAAAAAAAATATATATTTTTAATCAATGTTTAAAATTTAATATCCTCATAACTACGAAAAGATTTTCGCAGAGATTTTCGGTGGCAACTTTTCAAGCATAATATAATTTTCGTATGTATTTGGATCACATCAAAACAATTTCGCTTTTTAACCCTGAAAATCTTGTTTTATTGTGAATGCAACCTGGTACCAACTATACCTATGCACTAAAGTCAAGTACGTTAATCATTCGACTGTCGGACAGTATATAACATTTTTTTTTTTCAGTAATATTGCCTCTAATATTTTTCTTTAGAACATATAAACTTTGTTGAACAAACGTGATTAAGTTTCTACCAGCCAATTGAACATGCACTTATGTGGCTGTCTGTTAGCTTTTTCTATAACGGCGTATGGCGTACAATTAACGATTTTAATAAACCTAACTTGAATTTTTGTTTGAGGTTTAGGAAAAGAGCCTTTGATTGAAATGTAAGTCGGTCAAGAATAACAGGGTAAATTCAATCCCAACTTGTTTATTTCCACATACACTAATATAACTAAACAATTTTCTAATGACTAGGGGGAAAAATATATTTTGAAACTACATACCGTATATTTCCTTTCAGGCTTCCCAATCATCCAGATTGCTTAGAGTTGAGATCAAGCAGGGGCAAGAGGATGGACAAATTATATAGATATAAATCACTTAACCAAATCTTCGACACCCGCGTCCAGTTCCTAGAACTTACCGATTTTTTTTTTATCAAACATAGCATGTGTTTTGTTGGTTTTGACTAAGGACATTTTCAACATTTATTTTAAATATTTATGCAATATTTCAGACATGTTGTCGGCAACTATGAATAACAAATTCAAATGGCAATAAACTAACGAAACGTAAGTGCATCAAATATATATAATCGTTTAATTTTATGAGTAAATTGCTGTTGTATAAAACTATAATTACACGTATAAAATTTTATATTATATATACAGGCTGTCTTATTAATGCGTACAAAAAAATTAAGGGTAGATAGCTGATGTCAAACCAAGAAAAAAAGTCCTGTGTGACTTTAGCCAAAAGTCCATAGTTTCGGAGCTATAGGGTGCCGAAAGCGTGGGAAAATGAACTTTAGAGATCTATATCTTCACTATGCTAAACGATAGAGCAAAGGCGGTATGGTCAAGTCAAAGACATTGAATGTGCTCTATCCAAAAATGCTTATACCGCAATCGTGAAACCCGTGTGCAAGGGATTCCCCAAAGGAAGTTGGGAATCCTCGTCAATTCTCTTGAGAAAGAGGTCTACATTAGCGTGGTTCGAAGACTATAAAAACAGCAAACAGTAATTCGTTGTCGGCAATGTGATATCTTCAACGAATTCAACATGGCGCGGGAATTTTGAGATTAGCTATGTGGGGTTGCATAACTGCAACATCAGTAAGAGATAAGAGCATATGCTTTAGGTACCATAAACGAGAGGCGGGCCATTCGAGGTGAATAGCAGCAGCACAGTGTGTGTATACCTGCAACAGGAACTGGCGTGGGAACATGAATGAAAAGAGGGTGCAGTAACCAAACACACAGGGAATATGAGAAAGCACTAAAAAGAACATGCGCATGAGGAAAACTGCATACTAATCAGCATGCAAGTTGTACAGCAGAGGTGTGCAACTTGGAACAGTGGGCGGGCCAATCACAGCACTAAATGGCGTCGCGAGCCTCACTGTAGGTATATGATTTTTACGACAATTGAATAGTATAGTATTAAATGATGGAACATGTTCATCGTAATTTACATCACAATAACACAAAACAACTGTTATGCTGGTAACCAAAATATTTACGCACTAAAGAGGAGCAGAATATTTATTTAGAACTTTGTCGGTACATCTAGCAATCCTTATACTGAGGGAAATTTCCCCCAAGTACCTGCGCTTGCCAAGTGCTTGTCTTCAGGGCGTTACCACGTTTCGCACTGTGTGACCGATGGAAAATTTTCAATTCACTCTTAACAGGTTTTGTAAAAGAGAAAAATAATTATTGTTTTCAATAACTGAGCAGTGGGCCGGAAGACAGGGTTAGGCGGGCCGCACATGGTCCGCGGGCCGGCCGTCGTACAGATGAACCAAAATAACGTTAAACTGTGGTTGATGTAATTAATGGGTGCATGGAAATAAAAAGGAAGCTTGTTTTCTTCATATGCAGAGAGAGAAATCGTCCAGGCAACCCAGAAGATAGTGACATCGAAATACTGATTGATTTCGTTCGAAGAAAAAAGAAAAAAAAGGAAAGCAAGCATTGATATGAGAACACATTTCCTAAAATACTCATTTGCTTGGAATAAAGTTATAGGTGGTACTTAAAAAAAAATATTTAAAAAAATTGCTGAGAAAGGCAATGAAACTAACGAAATTGTGAAATAATAAAGCTTCTATTTGCTTACTACAATTATAAAGCAATTGCAGTTTATTAATACGTTTTAATTACAAAAATATTGGATATGATTTGCTGGCGTTCTATGACATTGAGGAAGAACTGATAGTTTGTACGATATAAACCATTTTAACTGACTGAAGATATTTGTTAATATTAAAGCAGAAGAATACTAGTCAAAATTGATATACACACTTGACATGTTCTCTTTACCCATTGACGTTGTAGTCTAAGGTTCAATGAATTTACTAATTGTAGTCAAGTTGTCTGCACAACAGAGAGATTTATTGTTTTTAAGTTTAAAAAGGAAATAAAAAAAACTGTCGTTCTGACAATGAAGATAAAAAAAAAATAACTGGTACGAGAATATACATTTGTTGGTGTATGTACGTACATAAAAATGTATATTTTGATTTTCATTTAAATAATTCAGTTAGGGAAGGGGTAGGAAGCTATTTCTTGATATTTGTTGAGATATTTTATTGGACATATTATAACTAACGTTGTTCTATCTATATTTACTCCTTACGAATATCTTATTTTCCCAAGATCCAAGATGTATTACATAATTTTCCATCATCTTGTAGGCCTCTTACCTGAAGATTTTCCACATGGAGCTCTATACACCTGCGCGAACTTCCAGTTCAAGCAATGTGCTCCCCTCCATCTTAAGCATCTTGTGTAACACCTCGTACAATATCCGGTGACGAATTTATATTTTAGACTTCCACGATTTGTAATCTTTCTTTTCACCTGTTTGTTTTTGCTTTCGATTACAGATTTTTTTTCAACGCTATAACTTTAGCTCTATTAAGCCGTATTATTATTATTATTATTGTTAATAATAATAAACTTTCCAATCCATTGAGTGCTGCGGGCAATATCTTGCTCTTCATCTTAAATTAATAACCTCGACGTTACTAAAATATTTAAATATTTAAGTTAAGGATTGAAAGGCCATACCAACTAACCCTCCTTCACACTTGCATCCAGGCTTAGGACTGGCAATGTGACAATCGATTTTTGTATTTATAAATCTGACCATCACATTGGCGTGTTTAAAAGTTGTAGGGTAAGTGTGTTTCGCTTTGCCAGTTATATTTATACAAATCTTATCCAAGAACAACAACTATAGAATAGCTAATCCAATTTTAATAGATTGCAGGAAATAGATTTGTATTGTCAAAGAATGACAAGAAAAAAGTACTTTAACGTGAGTAGAAGTATTCGGCTAAATAATTCTAGTCTTCTGACGCTCATTCTTCCGATTCGTCGCCGAATGTCTCGCTTTACTTTTCACAAAAAAACCCTCGATCGCCTGCGTATGTCAGGATTGTTAGGGTTGACAAAGTTAACGCTGTGTTTGACTGTATCGTGCACATACCCCAAATCACAGTCTTCTTAACCCTTAAAGTATTTTTGTTACCATATGGCAACATTGGTTTCTTAGAAACTAAATATATAGTTCTGAAGTTTCATGTCCGTTATGTCGCGTTGTAGACACTTGTCTACAACCTTTTCACTCAACTGTCACGTGCTGCCACCGTACGTCAGAAATTTGTAGCTTCCACAGTGGTTGAACTGTACCTCTTAGCAGTAAATGAGGGAAGGGGACAAAAGAGGTAATGTAATTTATTTATTATTATTATTATTTACTATGAATTGATTAACTTTTTGAGTGGAGTGGTCACAATGACAACAATAATCAAGAAGCAATACTTATAACATATCAGTAATGATTAATAGATTGTTGATAGTGATTTGAATATGAGTGTTTCAATATGGCCACATTGTGAAATAGGAGATACCGATTGATGTGATGTAGGAAAGAGTATACTGTTATTGTTTCTTGACACGCACACATACACACATATATATATATATATATATATATATATATATATATATATATATATATATACATATATATAAGTAAAATCTCCAATTCCACATTTTCAATTGTTTTCTTCGGATGATCTTATATATAACAGAGCACCAGTCACACCTATATTCTGTTTAGCAGACTCTTCGATCAACTGCACTTCAAAGATTACTGGGCTAATGGCACTTGGGTTCCGCAAGTATCTGATGTTATGCCACTAAATAGATTCATAAGGATAATACATTACATACACTTCATTGACAATTCACTAGCAACAGATAACAATAACTGCTTTCGTAAAGTCCGCCTACTTTTGGATAAAATAGCTGAAGTATGAAGATTTGTGCCACCGGGTACAAAACTATGATTGCATATAAGGGGAAAAAGCAGAAATTTGAGGCAATACATTGCCACAAAATCTAATAAAATGAGGGTTTATTATTATTATTATTATTATTGTTTTTCTGACAGTTCTGGCATTGTACACGATTTTATTCCTTATATGGGGAAAACCACTTTAGAAGAAGTGGCTCTCACAGATGACGAGAAAAATTTGAAGTTGGTGGTACATGTGGTGACAGCTCTCTTGAAGTATATGTCTGATCAAGAACAGTTCAGTGTGTATTTCTATATTTTTCAAGCATCCCATTGATGGTTTACCTGAAGGAAAACCTGAATGTACGCTCAGACTTACAGAATGCCCCTTTTGAATGATAAGAAACTGAAAAAGAAAGGGCCGGGTGTGTGTTACTCTCGAAACAATGAAAATGATGTTATTGTTGTGAAATGGGTTCATAATAATTGCGTAACAGACCAGCTATTGTCAAAGAATACAATAGTCATAGAGGTGGTGTAGATGTATTAGATATGATTGTGGAACAACATTAAAACCCCGTCATACTCTAAACGGTGGTACTTCCCCATATTTTCATAACTCCTTGACTTGTCCGTACCAATGCATGGCTGTTGTATAGAAAGGACAATAACGCGGGTTTGGACACCAAAGAAATGACTCTCAAAGAATTCCGAAAACAGATCATAAGTTTTATGTAATGCAGGAAGATCAAAATCTGGTAGACCATCACAAGATAATCAAACACAGCCTACTCGAAAGATAAGAGCTCTAGTGGTTCCAAGACCAAATGATGATCAGATAGGACATTGGCCATCATAGTGATCAAAAGGACGTTGCAGATTATGCCCTAAAGGAATGAGTAGAATAAAATGTACAAAGTGTGATCTTGTGTTGTGTTTCACAAAATGACAGAAGAAAAAAGATTACTTTATTCGTCTCCATGTAAGACTAATGTGGGAGTGATTGAATGAATGTAAACTAATTTCCTGTAATCTAAAAATATGTAAGTTTGCCTTGGTATAAGAAATTTGATGATACAATACTAGTATTGTATATTTGGTTTCTGCAACAATGTATATAGAATATTTTCTCAATTGTTTGTATCAATCCCAACTAATAGTGCCAATAAACGCCATAAAATAAACAATCTTACCTAAATTTCCATATATCAGAATGTATTCATACATATGACCTTTAAGTTACAATGTAGCCATATGGACACAATTTCTAAAAATAGAACATCGACAACAATGAGCAAAATTTTCATCATTTCCAGCTCAGTAGACTCTAATTAGCGCAGTATATCAGTGAAAAAAAATTCATCCAACTTTTAGAGGGTCTGTGACTTTAAGGGTTAAGCCTCTCCAGCAATCAGTTTTAATAACAGATCTTCGTAAAACGTTATCCAAAACGACGTTTTCTAATGTGGCTGCGTCTCTTCTTTGAACCAACACAAGAAAAATATGACGTGTCTGTTGATCTATTCCACCAACAGCCCATTGCGTACGTATCAGACATCCTCTATTACACTTTCGTTTTCCAAACGTTCCTTCGCGCAGCGATGTTTTTCTTAGCCAATTTCTTTTCCTACATCGCTAAAGGAGCTCCTTCCCTTAAAAATAAAGAATTTGTAATGTAATCTGAATTGTAATACATTTAGTTTAATTTGAAACGAAAATATCTAAACTGTTTCCTAATGTTAGGCTTTCCAATGCTAATGGAAAAATATATAAAAAATCACGACGAAAAAATATAGGAGGTTTCGTGAAACTGTGAAAATGGAAGATTTCAATTATTTACTGAAACATTTTCAAGGAACATTCGTGCATTTGGAATATTTTGAAAGAACAAGGAACAAAAAACTCATAGCAATATCTCTACCTATTGGAAGGGACATTTCAATTATCCAATAGGTAGAAATAAAAAACAAATCACACGGAAATTACACCAATTGTTATACGAACTAGTTTCAATAAATGAAGTTCTTATTTCTTATACGTCATAGATTTTTAAACATTATACATATCAGCTGCATTTTGCTGAATGGAATTCCAAATATCTTTTATCATTAAAAATGATTGAAGTTGTTTCTTAGGTAAACAGAAATGGTTAATTTTAAACTGTCTTCAATGAATTGTAACACCGTTTTCTTATTACTAAAGATTCTTATTAATTATTTCAGATTCTATTTAAAAATTTAAATTAAATCTATTTAAATACACTACCATAAATTACCCGCTTCGCTGAATTAAATCAAGAAAAAATAGTAACATGTTCCGTTAGTCAGTCACTTTTTACTATTGTTAAAATGCTCTCTGGTATCGGTCATTTTCGATTATTTTTATATATCCTCCTCCCCTCCCCATGTTGTGGGGCACGGCATCGCAAGTGTCATTCTTCATTTCAACGACCCCGAAAACTGAATTCCACACTGATATTGGTCATTTTGATATATATATATCCGTCCCACAATTATTGCGGGGCTGAATTTGGATTTAAATGGCATCAGACGTGTCACTGTTCATTTCAGCGACCTCAGAAACTATAGATTCGACACTAATATCGGTCATTTTCGATCATTTGTAAATATCTTTCCCTTCCTTTAAGTTACATCGTCAAAGTAATAATGCCAAAATTCATCTCAGGTTTGAACTTCATACATGTTGAAAATTTGATTGAGATCGATCGGGTGGTTCAAAAGTTATTAATTCACGAACATAGTCACTTTTATTTTTATATTTATTGATTTTTGTATATCCTCCCTCCAAACCCTCCCCTACGTTGCTCCGTCAAAGTCAAATGATAAAAATCATGCCAGTCCCGAACCTCATCTACATTGAAAATTTGATCGGTTCAAGAGATTAAGTCACAAACACAGTACTTTCGAAGAAACTCACTCACTCTATGGCCTATGGAACCCGAGGGTTCAACGTCGCGTTCACAAAAGCTCTCCATTGACTTCTATCCTTAGCCAACTGGATCCGGTTTCTAGTTTGTATTCCTATTTCTGCGAGATCCATCTTAATATTATCCTCCCACCTGCGCTTAGGTCTTTCTAATGGTTGTTTTCCGATGGGTCTTCCAGTTAAGACTTTGAAAGCGTTCCTACTTTCTTCCATCCTGGCTACATGACCTGCCCACCTGAACCACCTAGATTTGATGACCCTAACAATGTTTGGTGAACGATATAAATTAGTTTATCGTTATGAAGGTCCCGTCATTCCCTATTCCCGTTCCTCTTGGGTTCCAATATTCGTGTCAGGATCTTGTTCTCAAATACTTTCAGTCCGCGTTCTTCCCTCGGAATAAGCGACTGTTTCGCAACCATATAGAACCGGCATGGTTATCGTTTTATATATTTTAAGCTTCAAATTCCTCGACAGAATTCGCGACAACAAGAGATTTGAACTGAATAATAACACGATTTCCCTGCTTTTACTCGACATTTAATTTCTTCGTGAATATGGTTTTCGTTCGTTAATACTCATCATAGACATTTGAAAGTATCCACTTCATCAAAAGTATTATTATTATTTTTTTTTTTTTTTTTTTTTTAACGCATCCGTAATTTGCCGTATTACAATACCGACGAACTTCCATGTATTTAGTTTTATCTGCATTTACATCTAAACCCATGTCCCTGCAAGCGTTTAATAAGACCTCTGCATTTGTTTCTATTGTTCTGTCATCCCCTGTTAAATTCACACCATCAGCATACCTGGTGAATACCATTCAATTCTAGACCCTGGTTGCTATCTTTGATTTTCCTTATAGCGTACTCCAGGACAAAGTTGAATAATAGTGGTAATCCATCTCCTTGTTTAGGCCTATTCTCGACGTGAAAGCTCGTGGACAAAAATTTTCCTACCCGGACTACTTTGAGATTCATTTAAACACATCTTAATTAATCTAACTAGCTTTTTCGGTATTCCAAATTCTGTAAGAATATTGTACAAAGTTCCTCTCCTAACCGAGTAGTAAGACTTTCTAAAATTAGTAAATAATTTATGAACCGGGGTATTATATTCCCACTTTTCGAGTATTTGTCGAATGGGAAATATCTGGTCGATAGTTGATAGATTCCGTCTAAATCCGCACTGATAATCTCCAATAATTTTATATGGGGTTAATCTTGCTAACAGAATGTTTGAGAGAATTTTATAGGATTCTGACAGAAGAGAAATGCCTCGATAGTTACTACAATCAATTTCGTCGCATTTCTTGTGAATTGGAACAATGATTGATTCTTTCCACTCCTGTAGCAATTCCTCTTTGTTCCAGACAAGGAGGATAAGTTTGTGTATCTTGTTCTACAATTTTTCGCCTCCAGCTACAATTATCTCAGGCGGAATTTCAACTACACCCGGAAATTTGCGTTTCTTTAATTTCTTCATAGCGATTTATTATATTCGGTTAGGTTCTGGAATATACGGTTCTACAGTGTGCATTTCCCTGTCTCGACGCACATTAGCTTTTGGCTACGTGTTAAGCAAATAGTCGAAGAAATCTTTCCATCTAAGATGCTATCTACCAGTAAAAACTATTCCGTCGGCTTTTTTTAATATATAAGCACGCGGTTGATTCATTAATTTTAGCTTTCAAAAAATCGCGTTTCCTTGTTCTAAAAATTTTGGAAGTTTTCCCGCCTGATGTGTACGAAATTTTGTGTCATTTCATTCGGATTTTCTAACCAACGTAATTTTCCTGCTTTCTCATCTCTGCTAGTTTAATTCATTCCTGGTCGAATCATGGTTTGTTCCTACGTATTTCTGCGTGCCTATTTTTCTTTTGCTGAGTTGGTGAGTGGTATGAAGTCAAAGCTGCCAGAAAACTGCCTTCAGTTTGGACGGCGAAGATTGTAACGAGGCAAATGAGTAATTTTTAAAGTAGGTAGCCCAGTAAGAACGATCAACGTGATCACTACATAAATCATGATTGAAACGCCACTGAAAATTTATTCGTCGGCTCCAGATAGAAAGATCCAGATGCGAATATGTTCCTGTGACAGCTGTAAAATCTGTTGGACTGCCATCATTTAATAAAATAAGATGTGAAACGTCGAGAAAAGTTGCAAAATCTCGACTTCGAGCCTCGGTACGAGAGGAACCTTACAGTTCATGATAAGAGTTGAAGTTCCCCACCAGAATAACCGGATGTGGGAGCTTACGATATATATTACTTCTGTAAAGTCCTCTAAACTTCGGTCGTTTGTGATATTATAGCATCAATAGCTTGCACTAATGAATAATTAATGGAATATTTTAAGATGTAGATTTGAAATGGTTAACCTGCATAAAAAAAGGCTGCAGAACTTTAGTTCATTCAATTATAAAAGTACTCTTCCTGCTCTAAATGATTTCCTAGGCCACTCTGGTCTGTTACTACCCTGGCACTTACCCAAATAATTGCTTACGGCGCATATGCTTGCAAACTGATGTACCCTGAAAATGACGTGCTATACTATTATATGCAATTGCTTTACGAAATTCACTAGAAGCACCTTAGAAATTGTTTATTAGGGTAGGAGTTGCATTCATAGGTGCAGATTTACTTTACAAGCCTCTCCTTACAGCTATAATTACGTATCACAACTAGTGTTGTAAAATTTCCGGAAATTTTGAACAGGTTGGTAAAAAACAGTTTTTTTTTTTCGGAAAAATTGGGAAAATAATAAAAATCTTTGTATTAGGTTAGTTTTACTAGTAATGGAAGTTTTTTTCCGAACGCGTGAAAAATATAAATTGAGAAATTCCAATATTGTGAATATTAAAAAAAAATAAGCATTCAAAAATAAAACTGTTGTAGTTATTATTGAAAATTAATAGTCGGAACTTATTTCCTCTATGTGTCTTTTAGTCGTTTACTCCTGGTTGTGTATTAATTACAGAACGTTTACAATTGCATACACATCTAACACCATGAAGCGTTTCTGTTGCAACAAATAGGGCTCTTGAATGAAATTGAGTTCTTAGCTCTTTGATCTGGTGAAATTTTGTTAATTTTAACCAAATTACTTCTTAATCAAAAGAGCAGTAGGCAAATTTTACTAATACTCATGCACTAAGACATATAATCACTAATTTTCTTATGTTCTAATATACATACAGAATTTTGTATGTAAACAAATACCTGTTTTCTAGTGCGACAAATTATCTACATATATAAAAATGAAAGTGACTATATTTGTAACTTAACAACTCTTGAACCTCCAGACTGTTCTCGATAAAAATTTTCAACATAGATGAGGTTAGGGCCTGGAATGGATTTTACCATTTCACTTTGAAAATGCAATTTGGAGGAAGGAAGTGCGGATATATATTGAAAATTATCGATCTTAGTGTCGAACTCATAGTTTTCGGAGTTGCTGAGATGAGATGAACAGTGACATTTCCGATGAAGCTTAAATTCAAATTCAGCACTGCAACTTAAGGGGAGCGGAGTTACATAAAATGATCAAAAAAGACCGATATTAGTATCAAATCCATAGTTTTTGTGGTTGCTAAGATGAAAAGTAACTCTTCCGATGCTGTTTAAATAAATAAATAATTAAAAAAAAATCAGGGGAGATATATAAAAATGGTTGAAAGTAGCCGATATAAGTGTCGAATCCATAATTTTCGGGGAGGCTGAGGTGAACTGTGACACTTTCGAAACAGTTTAAATCCAAATTTATCCCCACAAACTGGGGATATATATATATATATATATATATATATAGATAGATAGATAGATAGATAAATAAATAGATAGATAGATATAGATATATAAATGATGCAAAATCGATATTAGTGTGAATCCGTAGTTTTCAGGGCCGCTGAGATGAACACTGACATTTTACAATGCAGTTTAACTCCAAATTCAACGGCGAAGCTTTAGAGGGGAAGGGGGTGATACATAAAAAATGATCGAAAATAACTGATATTAGTGTCGAATCCAAAGTTGTCGGGGTCGCTGAATTGAACAGTGACAATTCTAATGCCGTTTAAATCCAAATTCAGTGCCGAGACCTGGGAACGAGAGAGAGGAGAGATATACAATTGATCGAAAATGACTAATGTCTGTTGAATCCATAGTTTTTGGGGTTGCTGTAATGAACAGCAACACTTCCGATGGCATTTAAATCCAAATTCAGGCCCGCAATTTGGGAAGGAAGATTATATATATATATATATATATATATATATATATATATATATATATAGTGTTGGGAAACAGATTTTGTAAGAAAAAAATGCATAAGATAATTTAATATGTGCTAAGATGAAGAACTATTAAAATGTTTTGTTCAAATAACTTGGCCTAAGGGACAAGATAAACAAACAAACAAGGCCTCTTAATTGTTTAAAAAGAGATAAAGTGGGGAATATAAGGAAAATATCCAGGCTGGCTAGGGGAGGACGGAAGCAGCCAAAGACTCAGTCATGTGGGTGAGAGGACACCTAACATTCATGTAAGACCTTTTTCTCTTTGTAAAATCTTAGTTGGAGAAGAATCTGAGCCAAGTATGGTCTCTCGTGTATAATATTTTGTAGTTACTAAATTTACTTTATTTCAATGTAATTTTATTGTGTTTTTGCATTTTCATATAATCTTTCTCAGTGTTAATAAAGTTTGCTTACTTAAGTATTCCTCCAGGTTCTTTTACTTACTTCCACAGAGAAGAGAGAAGAACCAAAATTTGTGAATTGACAGGCAGTGGATACTCATCACTGCCGATACTATAACATTCTAACATTTTTATTAATCATGGCTCCCCTGGCGACATGCTAATGCTCAGATTCTTTTTTGGCTAGATTTTACATATTTTATACCAGATTCTATTTTTTTAAAATTTTTTTCTCTATTTCTGGGTTACGGCTGATGGGTTTCTCAGTGCAATTATTTTTATAAATTTAATATCCTTATATTTTTTGTTTGAGTGATTCCGTATGCCGTTAACGCGCAGTGCAGTTCAATCACGAAAATTAGGTGTAAACTTCACCGAGATGCAGTCGGTTACAAACAATCTTAATAATTCCTGGTTACATTCCAACCCCCCAGTCGCACCAGCTCCCACCTCACAACATTTCTCTCATCAGATTAACAATGTTACATCAAGTCCTCAAGTTAATGGGTCGCCCTTAACTAACATTTCAAACCTATCCGTTGTTAATCCCCAAACTCACAGCTCAGGGCCGACATTATCGGCCACTTCACCACCCACACAAGGAAATTCAAGTGATCCCACCATTCCCATACATCCAAATTCACTCAACATATTTTCGGCTACCCCGTTCAAAGAGCAGACCTATTTATTACTAACTTTGAGCGTACAGCTAAAATTGCGGGTTGGAGTGAAGACAAAGAGGACGGAAGCAGCCAAAGACTCAGTCATGTGGGTGAGAGGACACCTAACATTCATGTAAGACTTTGTAAAATCTTAGTTGGAGAAGAATCTGAGCCAAGTATGGTCTCTCGTGTATATTATTTTGTAGTTACTAAATTTACTTTATTTCAATATAATTTTATTGTGTTTTTGCATTTTCATATAATCTCTCTCAGTGTTAATAAAGTTTGCTTACTTAAGTATTCCTCCAGGTTCTTTTACTTACTTCCACAGAGAAGAGAGAAGAACCAAAATTTGTGAATTGACAGGCAGAAGATACTCATCACTGCCGATACTATAACCTTCTAACATTTTTATTAATCAATATATTTGACTGAAAATGGACGATATTATTGCCAAATTCACAGTTTTCGGGGTCGCTGAGATGAGCAGTGATATTTCCGATGCTATTTAAATCCAAATTCATCCAAGCAACTTGGGAGCAGAGAGACATATATGATCGAAAATGACCGATATTAATGTCGAATTCATAGGTTTTGGGGTCGCTGAAGTGAATAGTAACACTTCCGATACCGTTTAAATCAAAATTCATCCAAGTGACTTGGGGGCAGGGAGACGGGAAATATATATATAAATGATCGAAAATGACAGATATTAGTGTCGAATCCACGGTTTTGGGGGTTCTCAGATGAACATTAACACTTCCGATGCTTTTTAAATCCAAATTCAGTGCCATAATCTGGGGGGTGGATATATAAAAATAATCGAAAATGGCGATATTAGTGTCGAATCCATAGTTTTCGGGGTGGCTGAGATGAACAGTGACACTTCCGATGCCGTTTAAATCCAAATTCAGCCCCCATTAGTTACTTCTAAATGGGGAGAGTGACATGTAAAAGTAATTGAAAATGACTGATACTAATGTCGAATTCACAGTTTTCGGAGTCCCTAAGTTCATTGGTGACAGTTTTGGTGCCCTTTATACCCAAAATGAAACTTATTCTCCTCGTGCAAAGGACGGGTATTCTGCTAGTCTTTAATAATAACGAACGGAAATTTCACATGTTAAATTCTTTAAATATATTTGTCACTGTTCAAATTTACGCACTTGTACGGTGTATGTGTGTATATCTAAATAAGATCATCTATCTTTTTGAATTGTTTGAAAAATATAATTACAAATAATAAAGAGGGATTTTTATCAGAAATCAGAAAACTGAAAAATAAAATTAAAAGCTTGCTTAAAGTATTTTTCCTGCTAGCGAAATACGTTGTATATATGCTGCAGACACGTTACAGCAAATACGCGTAAGTTTAGTGTCAGGCGAAGAAATAGTTTTAAATTATATTTTCCGGATTTTGCCAATATTTCCGAACAAAATATTTTTTCTAATGGGTTCAAAATTTCCGGAAATTTTACACAGCACGAGGAAGATACGTATCTCTACAAAATAGATATTTGATTTTAACATACTGGTATTAACTAAAATGATTCTGGCCATGTTATTTTAACACTTCCCTAACATAAAACAGTAACTTTAAAATATCACTTAAGATAATTTAAGTGTGTCTATATTAATTAATCTAGATAGGATTATATTTTAGGAACTTTTGTAGTCATAACTCCATTACTGTGCTAACCTTAAATGAATGGTACTGTACAAATAATTTGTTGCCACAAAATTTCCCTATTCTAATACAAGAAACCAAACTACTCAATAATCCTAACTGTAAACTAGTAAATATTAAATATTTCATTTTGAAAGCATAATGTAGTAAAATAATCGAAAATTTCATTTTTCCCAATTTTTCATTTTTTTCCAAGCTCGGGGAAAAAACGGTAAAAAAAACTGAGTTTTTACCCTAAATTTCCGGCTTTTTTCCAGGCCTTTACAACACTAATCACAACGTATGCCACCTAATAATCAGATCAGGGGAGCTGCACGGTAGCACAAGGGTGCGTCCGTAGGGAGCAGAAGAGTCAGGAACAGAGGACGCACATAAACTAGAACAGGGTTGGCATTTAGTACCTCCCCAGAAATCCATCGACGGCTCCGGAGGTGGTACTGTGACTTCCGGCGTAAACTACCTAGTTTATGCGTATACCCACGTCACTGACGCGCCGGCTGTATGTGGGCGCACTTCCTCGCTACGGCTCGGGACCCCTGCTATGTTCTTGCCCTGAATGTTAAGATTGCATCCGTGCTTTGGCCATCTAACCCAAGTTTGCTACTGTTTTATGCATTGTAGCTTTTATGCAATATATCCACACTGTATTCATACTTTTTACTAGATCATATTTGCAAATAGCGCACTGCAACCACTACTAAGTTAGCCAGTCAGTAGCAAGTGATTTAGGGGAGAAACAAAATAATAGCTCTAATTTCTACCGGCAGAGTATTCCTGCACGATATAGAAAAAAATAGTGTTAAAAGTTGGAAACTATTACGAGTGCTCTAGCCTATGTAATTTTATGCAATATCAAGCGTGTTTGCACTATTCTGGGGTACTTTAGTTTCTCCTCGAAATTACTTTGTAGCGATTACGGGTCGTTATTCGCAACTGTAATATAATCACGAGTAGAAATAGTGTGGACGGATGGCATAAGAACTACAGTGCATAAAACAAATTAACTTGTACTTGGTGGCCATTAAAAAGCACGAATGCTGTCTAACAGCCAGGGTAGGAGCGCAGCAGGAGATCCAGAGCGTTAGTGATGGGTTAGGAATAAACGAGGTCGTCTACAACAGCTTACTGAAAGTCACAATATCGGCTACGGAGCTGTCGATGGATTTGAGGGAGATACTATATGCCATTTTTGATTTGGCCTATAGCCCTAAACTTTTGATACAAGTGGCGTATTAATCAATATGTGATATTATATAGCATTAATTACATACGTACATATACTGAACTGTTAGTACAGTAAGATAGTGTTGAAAGTCAATGCTCAGACGAGCACATCTTTTAGTTGTTGCACCGCATACTAATGAAATTAGCTAACAGGTAGAGGGAAGTACTAAATGTGCTTTGCTGCAGACCATAAATACCTATGACCGATTACATGGCGCTGAATTAGGCGATGCTTGATCACGTAGTTACCCAAGCTTCACTTTCTGAATCAGAGTTCGATACGTCTTAATTCAGGCTGCTTTCCAATTGCCTTACGATACTGAAAAAAAAACGGAACGAATTGAACCAAATCACTGAACCGTAAGAATCGAGTTAGTGGCAAGTCTTTATTTTGGCCATTTCATTCATTTTTTTCGATTCAGTTATTTGATCTTTCGGTTCAGACATCTGATGAAGACAACGTTACGTTGTTGAAACTGTTACACTGGAATTTAGTTTTTAATAAACAAGTGTATATACTCTGGCCAGAAGTGTTTATTATTTCTTTAGTGAGTTCCAGAGTCGTGTGTACAATTTATTTTCCCTTTCTAAGAGGGGGCATTGTCCCCCTTCAGGTGCTTATTTTATTATGAAGGTGTGGTGGTTCTTGCTGTAGTTTTATCTATTATTTAATACGTAATTTATTTCAAGTTTTGTTACATTTAGAACTGATACGATAGGAAGTTCGCTTAGTTCTATATGTACTAATAGTTGAAATATGAAATGCTGTAAACAATAGTAGAATCATTACAGTCGGAACCACCGTGACTTCTCACAGATTCGATTCGTACGGAACTGTTCCGAGCAACCGGTCTATTGAACGATTCAATGGAATGAAACGGTCAAAGTAAAGATTCGCCGAGTGAGTGAATAGAAAGAGTGATTGAACTGTCTAAAGTAAATACTTGCCTCAATGTTTCTAATTCGCACCTGCATGGTGAGTTTTGAAGCATATGCTAACGAGAAAGGAGGTTATGTCATAGAACACAGGTTCTCCTTTCCGTTGATCTGTAATAGATAGAAAACATGTTCTGCGGGGCTCTAACTCGTCTTCACTCGCTCGGCAATACTATGTGAATTAAACTTTGGTTCAGAAAGGAACAAATCCAGCTACTGACCTATATGGGGCGGATGCGTTGTAGAACCTTCCCGAGAAATAAATAAATATATATATATATATATATATATATATATATATATATATATATATATATATATATATATATATATATATATATATATATATATATATAAGCACACCACAATTTGCTGAAATCTTACATAGTGTTAAATATGGAGTTTATGGAAAGTAGATAATTGCAACATGAGTGTACACTACTTTGTGATAAGTAAAGTAGAAAAACGTCGTGACATCGGGATCCCAAACGGAAAATGCTGCACGCGAGTAGAACCATTTTAGGTATCACTGTATTCACAGACAAAGGATATATCCTTTGTCTGTGACTGTATTAAGGGGTTAAATTCCAAAGTTGGGCGTCCGTTTCCAGCGAAATTTCTAAAATTTACAGGAAATATATGGATAATTTGATCGTTTGTGTGCTTGATAATATATAAGAGTCTCGAAAAATCTGTTTATTTGTTATATATAAGCGGTTATAAACATGGGACTATATGGCGGGCGGAGGGAACTACTTGGCGCAAGGTAACCGAACAGTTGCATTGTGGGAAAGAAACGAGCATTTATGTTACCAATATGGCGAATGTACAAGGGCAATGAACTAGCAGTTTTAACATCTGTGAAGGAATACAGTGAATGTAAAAAGTATTCATACACCTCGGAAAATGGTAACATGTAACTTATCACAGTGAACAAACACCACTTGAACTGAAAATTTGAATTTTATTTCTTCAAGTATAGGAATCATGACACAAAAATACACTGATATGAAACAAATTAGGACTATAGCAATAAAGAGAAGCTACTATTCGTGCAGGAAATTCAAAAAAGGTAGTGAAAAGAAAGAAATATCAATCAACAAAAAGTATTCATACATTTCACTTAGCGTCTTTGTTTTCGTTAGATTGGGCCATTTTAGTACTTCGTAGGATATCCTTTTGCTTCTATAATAGCTTTAATACGCTTTGGCATTGACGTTATCAAATCATTGGTCGTTAATGAGGGAATTTTCTGCCATTCCTCTTGCAGAGCATTTTGTAAGTCTTATTTATTCGAAATCGGTCGTTTTCTAATATGTTTGTCAAGGTAGTCCCATAGATGCTCAATTGGATTAATGTCGGGGGATTGGGGAGGTGTTGGCATGTACTTTGGCATATTGTACAAGATCCAAAGGCGTGTGTTTAAAGCGGAATGCTTTGGATCGTTGTCCTGAATGAATATGAAGTTTTGTCTAATGCCCATTTGTTCAGCAGGTGAATGGAGATTCGATTTTAAAATGTCAATGTACTGATAATGGTTCATCGTACCATCTATAAAGTGCAAGGACCCTACACCAGATGAACTCATATACCCCCAAACCATGATAGAACCACCATCATGTTTCATTGTAGGTTTCAGGTTTTGTTTTCGAAACTCTGTATTCTTTCGCCTCCACACTATGGTTCGTGCATCGGAAGCAAAAATGTTGAATTTGCTTTCATCCGTAAATATCACACGGTTCCAGAATTATTTTGGTGTATTTCGGTGTTCTTTGGCAAAGGTTAACCTTTTCTTCCTATTGACTTCACTCACAAAATATTTTCTTCGGGCTACCTGACCATAGAAGCCACGCTTTCTCAAGTAATTGCGAATCGTAGAATGTGAGACATGCACTTTAAGTTCATTATAAAGCTCACTTGCAAGCTCTGGCACACTCAGACGCGGATGCGTTTTTACTTTTCGAACTATCAATGACTGACAACACGTATTTAATTTCACTGGAAGACCTGTTCTATGTTCATTTTTCAACGTTTCTCTCTATCCCACTCTATCAATAATACTTTGAATAGTCCCTCTAGGCCTACCAACAATGCTTGTGATTTCAGAAAGTGACTTACACTGGTTATGCAGACGAATTATAATTATTCGTTCCTCTTCTGTAGTTTCACGACCTTTATGCCCCATACTACCACGCTTCCAAACTCCGCGATAATGTTGTGAACTTGAATGCACTCCACGGGAATGTAGAACAAACCTGAGTGCCTTTACAGGCCTGTCATTCGTTTCTGTACACGGAGAGTGAGGTATTCCTGTGAGAGTTGTGGTACTGTATGAATACTTTTTGCACATGAATTTTCAGACTTCTATATTTTTGTCCCTGTAAACCAAGGTGAAAATAGCATTTGTTGTTTATACTTCCCCCAAGTTTTTCTTTCCGGAACACCTTTTTCTAATTACCTAGTGAGTTGGATCTACATCTCATGAAAGCGGGACAAAATCACATTTTTTACAAAAATATTGCCTGTATGAATACTTTTTACACTCACTGTACATTGATAACGAGCAAAATCTTTTAAAAGTTTGTGAAGAGCACGGGTTAATGAACCTAATAACAAATTGCAGAAAGTGTGGAAAGGAGATAACAGTGGAAAAACTTGACGAAAGCGGACGCCCAACTTCGGAATATATGCCGTATTAAGCGAAGAGGGTAAACCGGGTCAACCCAGATTGGCTATGCCTCTGCGTGAATTTGACAAGGGCATGCTTAATCATCAAAATTGTTAACGCACAAGTATAAATCAATTTATGTCCTGATAAATCGAAGTGTTTTATTCCCTATGAGGGAACAGAATCTTAAGCACTGAGCCATCTAAATTTAAGATATTTTAAATACTAAACTGCAGTCTAAAGTCACAAATAACAGCAGTGAAACTTTCAAAAGCCTGACATATTTTAGTTGGTTATAAAGTCACGAAACTTAGTTTCAGCATAATCCCATTAATTCTAACAAAAAGTGAGCATTCGTTTAAGTTTAAAGAACGTTTCTATTTCCTTTAACGCCTTATACTCTTAATTAATGAAACAACGTGTACATACTTCAACAAAATGTTTGAAGCATTTGAAAAATACCCCCTACCTTCCTATCATGGCATAATGTGTAGTGAAGGCACCAACGTATTTACAATAGGTTGCCGTGTACTACATCATTCCTTTTACTTGGTAATACAACTTACCGGTGGGTAATACGTATCTTGAATGAATGATTTTACAAGACGACCCGTCATTTGGCTAAACCTATAACCCATGGTGTATATCTATAACAAGAAAGGCTACTAACAGGAAGAAAGCTCCCAAAGTCAGTAAGCCAAATGAACCGGCTAGCAGAAACAGCACAGCACAGCTGTAAATATTTTAAAATTTGAGCAAGGTTGCCAACCAGTCTGTATAAGAAATATGTGTGCTTACTTTATAATCGTATTTTATCCCAATCAGAGTGTAAACGGAATGTTTTAAAAATAAATTTATAAATAAGAAGAAGTAGAAAAGAATATTTATTAGGATTCATTGTTCCTCTTTACCTAGCAACATTTTATTCCATAAATTTGATTTAAACTATTCACTCAGCAAAACGTATTTTAAAATTTATTAAAGTGTAACGATTTTGCCAACTACCCACTCTGCCCTCAACAGATCCTTTTTTGTAATGTCTGATGAAGACAAAGTGGATTGTATGCGAAATTTTTACACGTTAATAATTTTTACAATAAATGTATTGTTTTGGTAGTTTAAATTAAATTTAAGTCTATAATTAACAAAGTTAGTTCAATGAAAAACATTTTATTCAAGTCACTTATTTTAAACTCTAAATAGAGATTAAAAAAAAAAAAAAAGATTATCCCAAGTTAAAAGTTTCAATCAAGGATGTTATAAAATACTTGACTATTTTATAACATCCTTGGTTTCAATAAAGCAGCTTATACACTTGGGGCCTCATTCTGTATATGTCTTTGTACAATTTTGTTTACAACATACCAGTGTAAAAATACAAAAGTCGTTGTATCGAGTATGCCGATTATTGAAAATGATATTGCAAATTTGGATTACCTTACGAAATATGATCGCTGAAGTACCCACATGCTCAAAAAAATTGCGCGTATATTATAACTCACGATTTTTCGCATTTATTACATTTTCCTTACGTTTATGGGTAAAATTCAATTAGTAAGTTGAGATAATGGAAAGCAATCCATCTAAGGAGATATTTCAAAAAATATAATAAAATAATAAAAATATAAACAAAACACAAAATTATGCTCTGTTTTGTGCATACCGCCAATCATGCTTTCGAGGAATTTTTGCAGTAGCAGAGCACGATTGCGCAGGGAATTTCAACTTTTAGTTGGTGGAGTTGGATCATGGAACTCAAAGTGGAGTAAAATATTGCATTTATTAGTTTAAACCTAGTGTCTAGATGGTCTGCCAAATATAAATTAGCTTCTGTAACAAGATGTACGAAAATATAGAAACAAACAGGAAAACTCTTGTCTTGAGGTTCGAAATGACACGCACCATAGCTATGAGTATATATTTGTTAAGAAAAAGAAAACAAACACAAAATAGTCTTCGTGGTTAGGTGGGTAGAGTGGCGGACTGGTATTACCTGACCAGGATATTAGTGCGGTTTTTCGTGGAGGGCGCTAGTGTTGTGTTTACATCAGTTTCTAGGTAAGCTCGGTAGGACAGGGGAACGGAGAGCGTCACTCTGCAGTGTATCCAACGATTTTCAAAAGTTGTAGTTTACATGTTATAAGTAGCCTAATCTGTTTCGCTTAATAAAGAACTCCATAAATTATATAGTTGTTATTGAATGCAGTAATGGTTATTCCTGCAGTAATGCATATGTATTGTGGATAATGGCATATGCATGGAAATTAACAATTTAAGAACAAGATTGCACACAAGTGAATTTCTACCGTGTATTAAGCAGATTATATAAACAAAATTGATTACGTTTTATTTGATTTCATTATAAAACAGTAGAAACCTGTAAAACTCAGTAATAAGATGTTAATGACTAAAAGATTAATAATGGGTTGGTAGCTTAGATACTTGCGCAATATCTTGTAACTGTAAGTTTAAATCAAGTTAAGGCTCGCGATGCTTGTATTTGTTTTAATGTAGCTCTATCGATTGACAACTAAATTATTTTCTTGAGTTGTAGCCAAGAAAGAATTCCGATACGTTTCCATTCGAGAACTGTGGAAGTTCTCTTCGTTGGTCTATTGGCTAGCGCATGTGTCTTTGTTGTATTTGGTTCTGTGAGAGCCCAACAATTAATTTTACAATCTTTCACTTTCATTATTCATCTGTCTCCTCTAGCATAAAGAGCATAATCATGGGACGTTAAACTAAAGAAATTTCATTTCATTTTTTCGATGAATGTGAACCCTTTGGGGAAAAAGGAAATGAAGAAGAAATTTTCCTTAATTTTTTAAAGGGCTACAGGATTGCCTTGTAAAACCTGATTACAATGCATCTTTCTTTTAGGATTATTAATCCAGCCTTTTGGTAAATGTGAAATAAAAGTATCGATAAAACATCAGCGTATGAGTAATCTAAACATAAATATCATTGGTTCAATACACGATAAATTCACAACTTTTATTTATGAATATAGAAATTCCCTTTGAACTCCCTCTGAATTTCTTTCAGACCCTAGATCTCTTGTGACAAAGAATTAATTCTACTATCTGTTTTCATACACAATATAATTTTGAAACTTGGGAGCCTAGTGTTGTCTTTGTGTCTGTAATACATAATCATTTGTCGATTGACTTCAGAACACTGAGTGAAGTAGGAATTCCTTACACTCTAATGCTACGAAGTTCTCATTGTTCCTTTGTACAACACTGAGGTTAGTTTATTCGCAAGTTATTGCCAAATTAATATGGAGGGTGTATGTACTTTTTTTGCAGTCCCTGAAAATGTTCCGAAAATAACTTACATAACTTTTGAAATTGTGTTTGTCTTAACTTGAACATATGCATGAAGTGGTTTATTATGAACATGGCAAAAACAACTGTGATAGATTAATTACAAGTAATCCGGTTAGAAACACTGTTGTTTGTATTTTAGTTCCAAAACCGGCCGCCCGCACTCCTTCGCTGGTCAGGATATAGTTCTTATACTATTTTGACACAAGATCGAATCCCATCACATCTTTTTTTTTTCCTTTTTTACAAAACATTATAAGAAGTGTATGATAGTCATGCTAATAACAACAGAAACAATATAATAACGTAACACCTTATTGATAATGTTCTTTAACCGACGTATTTATTCAGATTTAAAATACTGTTGGTAACAGCGACTGTTTTCTGTTTATGATTACTATTCCCCTCGCCGCTTTTGCACAGCAGACGAACTTCAACTCACTTGTGTGTTTCAGGAACAGAAAAAAAAAAAAAAAAACTTAGGCGACCTGCAGCCTTACAGTTACAGCGAGTGAAGTAGAATAGATTCTTGTCATGAAAAACAAGAAAGAAGGAAAAAGGCTGATGCTAAATTACTGTTCTTGTGTATGTGTGTGTGTGTGTGTATGTTTCTATTTAGAGTATTGACTTTCTCCCTCTCTTTCTCCTTCATATCCACAAGTGCTAGAAATGCAATTACAAGTCTGTGTAAGAAATAAAGAAGACTTTCTTTGAAGGGAACTAAATTATGCAGGTCTAGGTGCCTAGAACACGAATGCTTCCACCAGATAGCATAAGTGTGAACAATAATCATACCATTTTTCCAAATTATAAAGTAACATAAAAAAAACTGATATTAAAATGATATAACAGACAGGCATAAGCTTTTTCTAGCATGACAACACATTAAACGTAACTCATTAAATTTTCGTGAATACAAACTATTACCTTAAGTATCGGTGTAGGCCTATTCGTTTTCACATGCGAGCGACGAAAGAAGAAAGTATGGTGATAGTGATAAAAATTGAATTCGAGATTTCAATGAATTCAAGTTTCATGGCAACTACATATAAAAAAAATGATTTTTCGATGTCTCTCTATCTGTTCATCTGTCGGTTCGTCACACTTTTACATGCACCCAAATAGAGGCCACACTGTTCAACGTGTCTGGACCGAATTCTAGACATCAGGTTTTTTATAACATTCTATCGTTTCGAATTTTCCTCCGACACCTAAAAATAAGAATAGTTTACTGAAAAATGAAAATTTTAGATAATTAAATTTTCTCGAAAACAGCTGTAACGATTTAGTTTACTTTTTATAAATATATATTTTATTACCAATACTCCACCGTGATATGAATCATTACTCTAAAAATACATAAGGTGTAATTTACTGTATGGGATGCGTTTTATCGAACAATTTTCTCAATCACATTTCATAAACGAATGTATCATTAATAACCTAACAATATGACGCAACTCGTTCGTCATATAAACATTCAGAAAGAGTAGTTTTCTCTTAGAGTGAGCATTTCCCCGATGATTTTCCCATTAACGCCTCAGGCAATTTTGTTCATATTTCGTAAAGAAATGTTTCATTAATAACCTAATATAATACATAACTCGTTTGTAATGAAAACATCCATAAGAATTTGTTTTCTCAAGAGGTGATATTTTTGACAATTTTCTTACAATTAACTAGATACTGAATGTTTAGGCTTTTAAAACCTGGAAAATAAGCTGGCAAATAGGCAATAAAATGGGCACTAAAATGTAAATCGAAGTAACAAAGATAAATGAAATACTGAATACAATTGAAAATAAATTCGTCATAGATAATGTTCCAAGAATATAGAAACATGCCTGCTTGCTCACTTTTACTGTATATATAAAAACGAATTGACATATATTCCATATATATTTGATAAGTACATTTTATACAGCACTTTATCACTACACATAACAGTCCAAAGTTTTACAGCAGTTTAACAGTACACATATTAGTCCAAAGTTTTACGGCATCTTATCACTACAAACAACACTTACATTACTCGGAAGAGGCAGAATTCGTTCTTGAAATGCTAAATTATATTTTTTTCGAAAAAAGTTTCATTTTGAAGAAAATGCATAGAACAGGCAATATTAGGCATTAAAGGAATTATTTAGGCTGAAAGGGGCGAAATAGGCAAAATAAAATTGGCTTAAATTGAAACTATAACTCCCGATATAAACTTTGAAACGTTATTTTTAATCATATATTTAAGATTAAAGAATATATATTTTGCCCAAAAACCCGGTCACTAGTAGTAACTGAGACTAATTTGTTCTAATTTCGGTAATAAATATTTCAGTAGTAACCTTACTATATGGCATAACTCGCTTGTCCGGAAAAGAAAATCCAAAAGAGGTAACGAGAGCTGGTTTAGTTTAACGGTGAAATTTTTCCCGATGATTTGCTTAAAAATGGCTCGAGCTACTTGTTGCAAATTTCACAAATAATTTACAATATGGCAAAAATTGTTTGTCCTCAAAATTACAGATAGTATAGTTTACCTTTGGGGATAAGTTTTTTCCGATGACGTTTGCAAAAACAACTAAGGAGATGTTTGTTGTTCATATTTCAACCAGTTGATAATACTCCAAGAGGATTGCCAGAACGGAGATTTAGCGGGAAATATAACAGTGTTTGCTCCCACATGTAAATCATCTTATTCTGTTTCTCGCAAAAATTTGCAAAATGTCGTATTTCTATGACTTACAATTCAAGAGATATGGCTCCTTAAGCCTCCTGAAATTCGAAATTTTAGGCCAATATCTGGGGAATGGTGGCCTGTTGGCCAGTAGTCAGTTGATCAACGGCCACTAATTACTATTTGTACCAAAGTCTTCACCATCCTCTTAGATGTTGATCAACACCAATATGATCTTTCTGTGACTTACGGTTCCCGAAATATGGCTCCTTAAATCTCCCGAAATCGTAACTATTTTTGGCCAATATCACGAAAACGGTAATCCATAGAGAGATTATATTGGTGTTAATCAATATCTAAGAGGATGGTAAACATTTTGGTACCAATATTAATTGGTGGCCAATGGCCAACTGGCCAACAGTAGCCACCGATTACTATTTGGTACCAAAATGTTCACCATACTCTTAGGTATTGATCAACACCAATATGATCTCTCTATGACTCACGGTTTCCGAGATATGGCTCCTTAAATCTCTGAAAATCTGCCATTTTTGCCAATATCTCGGGAACAGTAAGAGTGACGCGAAAAATTTAATCACTTTTTCAGATAGTTTTTGATGCTTTATCGAATGCATGATTTAAAATTGAAAAAAATCGAAAATAACAGACAGACACACAGAGTAGAGAACTCAGTAACGAACTTTTTAGTTCGTTGAAAATAAATGTTACATAAATAACCTAACAATATGGTATAATTCCATCATTCTGAAAATCTAGAAGTGGTTTATTACTTTCGGGAGTAGGTTTTACCCTGCGATTTTCTCAAGAACAACTCAGACAATTTTGTTCATATTTCATAAATAAATGTTGTATGAAAACTCTAAGAACACAGCATAACTCGTTTGTCCTGAAATGATCCACAAATGATAGTTTATTCTTGGGGTGATTTTTTTCGACGGTCTCAGAATTTATTCAGACGCTTTATTTGATTCCAAACAGTTATCGTCGAATATATACGGTTACAGGAACACTCAGATTAGCCAAATTAAAAAGACCTCAACGACTTATCTCTCTACATGCAACGTGGCCAAATCGGAAAAGCACGCGCCTAGCAATCAAAATGTTAGTGGTTCGCGCCCACTCCGGGGCGATTGTTTACTTTTTGTAGTGTTTTGTGGCCTCACATAAACGTAAAGAAATTACGCATGTATGCGATGTAACATATTTTGGGGGAGTAATTTTGTTGTTCATTGGCATTACGTCGCGTCTCTACCGCTGGGAGTATAATTTTCAAAACGGAAGTGGGGCCACCGTGGACCATCGCTGCGAGACCGCCAATTTTTGACAAGATGTCACTAGTTGCCCATCGGTGGTCCAGCGACTCTTATTGCATGGAGATATGTATGTAATTACATGCCCACCTATAGAACGAACACAACAAGCTTGGGATATATTTTTTGTGTATGGAAAATCACATATGCGGCTCTGCACGGGAGAGCCATGTGTATGGAATTCCATACACATGGCAGTGAACGTGTTAAGAACTTTATAATAATAAGAATTATTATTATTATTATTATTATTATTATTATTATTATTATTATTATTAATAATAATAATAATAATAATAATAATAATAATAATAATAATAATAATAAGGAACCGATCATTTTAACATTTTAACGCATGTAAGTGCAATGGACGCAAGTTGTTTGTCTTTATTTCTCTCTCTGAACACAACAGTCCTTATTGTGCCAAGGCGTAGAAGAGAACTTACGGCACTCAAGACTTTGCGGTAGTGTGCGGTCAGCACATCGGGTCCCTTTTTTGTTAGCCCTTTCTTTCTAGCCTGGATGCAATGATTCCCGATAGAAAATACAAGGAAGAAATCTTTGTATTATTATTAAAGTAAATAATCATAGACCCTACTCATTCCCCCAATGTGATATTTGTGTCTGCTTAATTGTATACAGACAGCCTATCCGTGGAAGAATCGTTGATAATAATAATAAATAAAAGAAACTCGACATATATTCTTGTAAATAATAGGTAAAAGTTCGCGTCACACCGTTCACTTTGCTGGTCACACCAGTGTGCCGCGTTATACCGATTGTGGAACACTGGAATATAGGGTATGGCTTTTTAGTTTTCCAACTATATCAACTGCTTCAATTGAAATGGATCCATGATAATAAGAGAGTGAATTTAGTATTCTTACCCTTCGATTTAGAAATAAGGTTCACTAGAATTTTATAAAAAATAATAATATTAAAAATTTTTAAGAATATTTTCTTTTCGAAACTGCATACTTCCTGCAATTGTTTGGGGTTGAAATTATTTGAAATGAAATCTTTACGTTTTACCTTCCACGGTTATGCCGGATAGTCTAAAGGAGACGGTGATGATAAGAAATGAATGAAATGGTGGACTGAAGAAAGTGGGAGAAAACGAGAGAATCCCGAGGAAACCCACGCACACGGTGACTATCCACCACAAAGTTCACTTAGCGCGAACTGGGATAGAACCAAGAATCTCATGAGCCACAGCCACAGCCATGAGTCTACAACTGAGCCACAGCGGGCCCTCTGAAATTATTTATAGGAGAGAGGAATTATTTTATGAAAACTTGATAATGAACACATTTGCTAAAAAGTATCGGCTTTTCGTGAAATATTGCTTATACTTTCTTTCAAGCTTTCCAATGATATTTGGCTTGTAGGCTAGTTGCAATCACGCAAGAGGAAGCGGGCAGGTTCACTCCTAGTTTAAGTTCCTATCTCACGAAAACCTGAGCCAATAATAATAATAATAATAATAATAATAATAATAATAATAATAATAATAATAATAATAATAATAATCTTATATAAATTAAAAATTCTCTGAGCTTAGTGCATTGGTACAATTCCACGAATTAAAAAGAATTTGTTTCCTTCTCATGTAAGTGTAGAAGAACTTAATCCCTCTTGCTTTCAACACACGAAGAAAGTGTTAAGCTGTCAAATGATAAGCTACGTACAATGCCCAAAGCAACATCATGTAGTATAGAGTCTTCATTTCTAGGTTGTCTAAAGAACACCTTTGTTTTAGCGTAGAAAAGAAGAAAACAGAAAATGCTCTATTTTAATTTATGTAAAGGGTTGCTTTTGTGTGTGTGTTAGACCCTCACACAGAAAACAAGAGAGAAAGAAGAGCAGCAGTCTGTCTTTGTGAGAGTGCAACTCACGTAACATATTTACTACCAAAAAGCGTTATCCTAGTTGAAAGACTAAAGGCCAAGTCATTGTCAAGATTTTATAGGGTTGTATTGGTAGCCAATCAAAATACTAATATCTAAGCTCTACGACTATAGTAAACCATTCGAAAAGTCATTTCATCGGTGCAATGGCTCAGAACGGGAGTTCGAAAAGCAATGTTCTTTTCATGGACATTTCAGTCGCTCCAACCTCTTTTAAATAATATATCCTTGATATCTTCCTAATATTGTATGCTTTGTTTGTGTCCTTGATTTATTTGGTTTGCTTTATTTAACACTCCTTTTATGCGTCAATTTGTTATCTACACCTTAACGTGCACGCAAAAAACAAGTATAGTTAGAAAAGCCAGAAAATGGGTGACAGTTACAATACTGCATGGTTAAAAAAGTGACGACCATGCTTCTAGGCTACTGATACAATAAAATATTGTTGAAATGATATAGCTAGATTTACAATAAAATTGGGGTAAAGGAACTATATTATTGTTCAATGAACAACGGTTTTAGCTGGTATTTCCAACTATATAGACAAGATGTAGCTGGAAGTACAATACAGTATAGTTGCAAAAAACACATCTCAAAAGTAGCCAATACACGTAACAATACTATATAGTTGAAAATGCAATGCTGTATTGCTGTGAGGACGATAAAATATTGTAAGACGAACAGTACTGCATTGCTAGAGATACGATATTATTGGAGCGACGATTGTAGCTTCCACCATACTGTATTGTTGCTATTACAATATATTGTTGTTGTCGTGACCATAGAGTGTGGTACACCTGACAATATCTTCACTGTTTATATTGTGTCTGCAACCATACAGCATGGCAACTGTAACAATACTACATTGTTGGCAATACAATATCCGTGGTGTCCATATTGTATCGTGCACTATACTATATTGCTGCTGGAACGATGTTGGATTGTACTGCCAACTATGTTTGATGGTTGTTCGTACGATCTGTTGAGAGTCCATATTGTACCAGATACTATAATATATAGTTGGTCGAACCATGTCGTGAAAGCCAATATTGTACCCCCTACTAGACTGTATAGTTGTTCGTAAAATCTTTGTAGAGTCTATATTGTACAGTAAGGGACACCTCTGGATGGTACACTTTTGACGTAAATTTCCATATGGGTGTACCATCCTGAAGTGTCCCTTACTGTACCTGTGTCTTATTGTACCTATTACCATGCTATGTGGCTGTTCGTACGATGGCTTGAAAGTCTACATAGCATTGATAGTGCATACGACACGCTTTCGATAGCGCTTTTTCTAGCTTCCATAACGCAGTTTGGTCCTGAGAAACGGAGGCGTGTCTTACAAGATTACGTTACGTATTACCTTGCCCCTGTATAAGAACTATTTTGCTCTATTGTATCCTACCCTTGAATAGCAACTTTTTTCAATTTGTACCACACAAATTTTCAATTTCTTTCATGTATTTTGTTTTCACAATGATACACTGCTATTTGTATCTACAAGGGCAAAAGTATAAGTTTTAGCTAAAAATAAAAAAAAAATAAAAACTGCACTACGGATGCTTGAATTAGCGCCGTAATTATTACCAATATAATATAAACCTTTATTACATCGTACGAAAACATAGTATAGTAACAGGTACAATATAGCCTCTGAAAAAAAAAAAAAAAAAAACTCTGGAAACTTGAAAAATGCGTTACTTATACCAGCAATGCAATATACACTTTCATTATATCGTATGAAGACACTATAGTAACAAATACAATACAGACTCAGGACATGCATTCCATTCAAAATAAATTTCAGGTGGGAAAGCAGTGAATGTTCTCCAATTCTATGCATGTAATACCTCGCACTAATTTCCTCTCTTGTATGTGTTCAACAGCGATCTCGGTCCCTAGACGGTATATTTCTTGATCACTTCTTTATTACAGAATCGAATAAGTGAAGTGTAAATGAATGGTTTACGACAAACGATAGGACCATGGTAAAAAAAAATGTACAGGGCGTCTCATAAACAATATTAAAAACTCAGACCAGAGATTCCTCGCATGAAACCAAAGCCTATTTAAGAAAGAACTTCAGAAGTGGGAAGCGGCATAGCTATACACCTCCGAAAGTGTGGGGAAAAATGAATTTCACATCTGCCTACCAGATGACGACAGAAGCTACCATAAACTTGAACAAAGCGTTTTTAAAGCAAAAGACCATAATTAAACTTTATTTACAAACTTATTTTCCACACAGGAAAAGTTTTATTATCGAGTGACGGATCAACCGGGAATTCTACTTGATTGCCTTTACAAACTCTGTCCTCCGTAAACCTTGATTTACAATAATGAGGGAAGACTGTAGAGCAGTAAAGAAGATTATGAGGTGGAACCCCCACGTACCCCGAATAAGCAAGGTTAGACGTAATAGAAAGACTCATTTGAGTAATATGTTTTTATGAAAAAATATATACAGAATTTGTTTAGAACTTCCTTCAAAAGAAAAGTGACAATTACGTAACTTTACAAAGACATATTTTACTTTCACTTTACTACCGAAACGTTATAAATGAAACTTATTCTCACAATTAAGTGAATTAACTGAAATATTTATTAAACCCTACTAAATACTACACTTTTGTGTTTTCGTATCAAATACTATACTATTAGCACACAACATCGAAATCAAAAGAAGAGTATTTTTTCTAGATGCTAAATATAAAAACTAAATTTACATTTACCATATAAGTATTTAAAAGGAATGTTTCTCATTGAATATTTACTATACAAACATGAACATTAGCAATCAAACTTTCTGATTACACTCTACTAGAGACTGTTTTACACACTGTACTTTTACCAGACATTTATAGACTTTACTTAGTCAAGAACACATTGTACAGAAACAAAAGCAGAGCATTTTTCCAGATGCTTACAACGAATAATACATTTACATTTACCATATAAACATTTGCATTAAAAAAATAAATTTTTACTTAGTATTTAACATACAAACACGGACGTGTTAATTACATAATGTTTATTACAACCTACTGGGGACTTCCAGTTATTAAAGAATATAACAGACCTCATACACAATTTGATAGACTTTATTAAGAACACATCTGTTGTGTAAAATGTTTCACCAGCTAGTATTATGCAACAGTACAAAAGAATTTGACAATATCTTTAATGTGCTTAAATCACTACCGTCATGGTCGTCCACTAAATTGCACACCACTTGATAATAAACTACAGGATGGCCCAAAAGTAGGTATATAGACCAATATCGATCAACTTTGACATTTTAACTTATTAAGATAATACATTTATTTCCTTCGGTCTGTTCCGAGCTTTAGGTATAAGTGAAAAGAAATTAAGAACAAATAACGAAGAAACTAAGTTAAACATGTATGGATAATAATAAGTAAATGATATAAAATGTCATGAGCCGATCAGTACGGGACTGTATACTTATTTTTGGGCCACTCTGTATACGTAATAAAACTTTCAAATACAAACTAAACATTTATTTGAGACTAGTCAATTTTATATGTAACTGTACCAGTATTATGTAGCTTTTAACTAGATTTCAAATAAGAAACAACAGACGACAAGGAAAAGGTTTAACATCGCAGCGGCATGCTTATAAAAGTATTTGCAGGCAATATCCTGAGCTACAGAAACTTCAATAGAAGCCCACCTTCTCCCCATGGTTTACTAATTACATCGCTCTGAGACAGCTTTTGTTGGCATTTTACTTACAAGAATGATCGTATACACTTTGACGCTACAAAAAAATCTTCCATAAGCCACCCAAATCTAACTCACAGCCCCAAAATTACTTGTGAGGGATGGACAGAAGATGTCTGGGCGAAACGTGCAGTGTAACACTACTAGAAATTACTTAACTGTTTCCACAAGAATTTTATGATAGACGAGACCGTACTAGAAACTTGAATGGTATGACAGTAACGTTAAATCTTTAATTTATTACCAACTGTTCATTAAATTACTATATTGTAACTTGTATGCAATCAACCTTTGTATATAAAATCGTAATTGTAAGACATTACAATCTATCTACATACGTTGCAAAATAACACTTTGCAGAACATCATTGTGCTTTAATGAGTATTAGTTAGTGTTTAAACAGCAACATGGGAACGCGTATATAGGTAGGAAGGTTGATTAAAGAACTGAGAAAGTATAGAATGCAGAAAGCCTTCATTAGTGATTACAGTAGATAATGGAAAAACACAAGGATAAATTGTTACATTCTGAGAATTGTTAGCAGGGTTCTAATTTTTTCACGATGGAGAATTCTCTGACTTTTCCAGGTTCACAATTACAAATTCCAAGATTTATATATAATGTAAAAGAAACAATACCA
The DNA here is from genome assembly GCF_964235325.1 of Thermobia domestica. Classification (NCBI taxonomy): domain Eukaryota; kingdom Metazoa; phylum Arthropoda; class Insecta; order Zygentoma; family Lepismatidae; genus Thermobia; species Thermobia domestica. The sequence continues at coordinate 258,184,124 of NC_137459.1, read as the reverse complement.
ACCAACTAGAGTTTCTTAATCTACACATGTAGACACGGCTCCAAAAGAGCACCTCCAATCACATACGGACAATTTTAGTTTCTTTTTTATTAATAGGGATACCCATTTAATAATATTTATAAAAAGAGAACTAAAATCGTCCACGTCTAGTTTGTTGTCTAAGTTTGAAGAATGTGCCGAATAAAGGTGGTATTCTCTTTCCAAGCTGTGTGTACATGTGTATATTTTTTGTGTGATTGAAGATACGAAAGATTTGCAAACCAAATTACTTTCTTTTGTAATATATCACCTACCAAATAGCCAGGTGAGGCACAAATAAACGCAGCAGACCTGTAAAATCCTCATATATATAAAGCCTCATATTTCCAGTTTTTGTAGTTTCAAGAATTCCCTGACTTTCTAAGGATTTCCAAGTCAGTGGAAACCGTAGTGTGGCTGAAAACGAACACGTTAGTGTAACCATGTTTACATCTTTGCGCCCCCTTTACTGTAATATTAACTTGTGCCTTTCTGTATTTCATACTTCACTTCTTTATGCTTCATAAGCCCTACCTAATTTATCCGTGCCAATGTTGTTTTCTAAACAATAACTAATACCCTTTAAGGCCTAATATCAGTTAGTATTGTCACAGTATTAGTTGGCAAAATCTTTCATGTTGCTGAATAACAAAATACATTACAAACAAACAGAAACGTATAAGGCTCCATTACTCATCTCTTTAAAATAAGTAGGGGGTCCTGAAAGAAAATTATTAATGTCGATACAGTTCCACTGGTCGGTGAAACTTATTTCATAAGCACAATAATGTTCACTGTATCCCACTGTTTTTAAGCATTTACACAGAAGGAAAATGTTGGAATATTCATCCGACAAAATTTGATGTATACAGTAAAAAACTGGACCGTCTTCTTCAATTTCGAAGACAACCATCTGTACGTGAAACACATACCCTTTATATCTACACCAACTTACACTAAGGCATTCTTTATGCAAAGAAGGAGGCAGAGACGTTGAATAGTCGAGAAACTGATTACTTCTCATTAGAAACACCCTTGATCCACGTCCTAATTCGTGATCTGAATGTAATCCGTGGTTTTGACGAAATCGATAACAGAGATGTAACTGATGTTTTAGGCTCAGTGTTTTCAGAATATTTTTTCGGGAGCAGGAAACTCGGGCTACCATTTTAGATTGATGATGTTTCGATTCATAGCGCATACTCCAGGTGTTAACAAGTGGACCTATTTCACGAATTATACGTGCATAATGTATCATGTGATGATGTTTGGGCTTTAGTGTCTCTCCAAATAGCGATACGTAAAGTTCATGGTGCTCCTGAATTTGAACAGCAAGCAATTCTGAACAATTTACGTTAAGGACTCTTGCAGTAGCAATGATTACGATTTCTCTTAGCAATATGTATAAATGCCAAACAGAATTATCTGAAGGAACCAAATCTCCCATCATCAAACCAAAATATCGTACAAGATATAACATTTCTGAAGCAGATACATGCAATTTTTTATTTTGAAGGTGGTCTGAAGATATAGGTGGCGGCTTGTTAACATTACTTGGTGTACTTCGGAAGGTTCCGATTCTGCTGTTCAACATTTCTAAGGTGAAAATTCGTACTTCGTTTACAAAATAGTTTAAGATAAGGCTCATATCGTAATTACATACGCCTTCTAACAGATCGTGCATGATATCTACGCTATAGTTTTCTGTAACGTGAAAATTTGATAATACATGCCACACACACTCTTCTTTTATACCAGTTTGGGAACAGTCTCCAATAACAAGTTGTTCTTTATAATTTTCCTTTGTTCGTAAAGCATCACAGTCTTCTTTTACCTGCCTGTGAATGTCAGTTTTCGTACTTAAGCAGAATCTACATGGAAAATTGGCTGAAAAGGATTCCGTGAAACCCAAAACCGAATGAAGCCCCAAATTGTCTCCCAGTATGGCACATACCTTAAATTTAATATTTATCTCATTTTCACCATAATGTATGAAGATACCTATACGCTCCAGAAAGAGTAATTCTTCAATGAGAACAGAAAATGTTTGTTTGTTGCCGTAAGTTTTTCGGTCTTTCGTGTAGAAAAGTTGAGCTAAAAATATGTTTTCCAGTTTCCCCATGAATTCTGGAGGCAAACACGCAACAGTGTAATATACAGCACCAACTTTCTTTAAACCAGCATGGCTTCCCAAAGCATTGTTTGTATCATAATCATCGTAATAAACAAACAAAGGAAAAGTTAATTGAGCGGAAAATGTCAAAATATTTCTCCAATGCCGTCCTTGAACGCATGAGAAAAGCACACTACTCTCTTCGAGAGCTGTTTCTGATAAATGAATCAATGTTGACAAGACGTTAGGCATTTCCAGAAACCGCTTTAGTACATGTCTCATTGGAACAAATTTGCCGAACACAGGTATATTTTCTAAAACTATTTTTTCCTTTTTTCTTTTGTAACACTGCCTTTGTCCTATGATGTAATTTTGAGGCATTATAAGGTCACCAGTTTTTTCCAGGCTTTTTAATCGCTTATATTCGCTATTGAAGTTATGAAATGAAGATCCCACAATGGTGAACATGTTTTCTACTTGTTTGACGATTCTTTCGTCAGTCTGAAATGTGTATAACTTGCTGAAAATGTTATCCCTGAGAAGTTGTACGATACTGCCGTTCAAGAGCTCCTCTACACATTGTAAAATATACTGGATGTGCTTTCTGGTGAGATGCGGTTCACTGTATAGTTTGGCTATAAAATAAAATACTTCTTCCTCCATAGCCTCCTGATAGATTTCAGGTAAGCTGCTTTCTGAAAGTCTCTCATTTGTTTTTTCATCTATGTTTTCATTTGCTACTATAGCAGCATCACTATCAACACCACAAGTTGTTTTATGTTTAGACACATGTATTTTATTTCGAACAACATGAGACATAGACAGAACATCTGGGAAGCCGTGCTGCTTATGTAAATGCTTACGAAAAGAATTAAGAATATCAAATTCACGCCCACACAAATGTTCTCCGCAGCGATACACACTATTTATGTGCAAATTGTGGATACATTTGAAATGTTGCAACAACAGTTTAACTGACCTGGCATTACATCTACATATATAACACTTCGGCATTTTACTTTATGTCAATATTTCACAACAAACAAAATACGCACTATTGATTTCTACAGCAGTTCCTCTAACATAAATTCATTTACAGCTGTATATTTGTCCAACTGCAAAAACATTATTCAAGGCTGCTGCAGTTTATTTGCGTTATTAAACTACTTACAGCTGTGAACTTCTTGTCCCACTGGGTAAAAATTTCGTAGATATGTTGTTGGATGAATATCCAAGCTTGTTCACTTTCCTTCGGGTACTGCAAGTGTAATACATGGAAACACTTGAAGCAGATATCCATGGCCTTCAAAATTGTTTCCATCCTGTATAACTGAGTTTCGATGCACACGAAATATGCTTCTGGATTTTTTATATCCTTCGCTATAACTACAGGCAAAGGTTGAACACCACAGCCGAATCTTTTCATCTTCTCATGATGTGCTTCTAAATTTGCCTGGAGGTCAGATGCTTCCTGCAAAACACAAATATTTGATAAGATTATGTTCAAAAGCTGGAATAAATATCATGCATTTGAAATAAAACCTACTGTAGGGACAATCTTAATGTATGTATTTATGCGGACCCTCTGCTCAATGAATGAGGAAATACTGCAGACAATGGATGTATGAGCATTAGCCCAATGAAAGTGAGTCTTCGCCTTGGAAGTTTCGTTTAGCGAGAAGTATTGGTTCGAGGTGCTAGCTAAGTGATGGTGATTTATTGGCTTTCCATTCTTCATTATAGAAGTCCTGGGGGCATTTCTTATGTTTGCATGTGAGGTTACCGCTATTTTTATGCGCATCAATATGATTCGTGATTCTTGAGTTTTGGACGTTCCAACCAATAATAAAAGAATGTACAAATTACCATGTGGACATGATAATGAAACCTTTCCAATGGGTTCGATTTCGGAATTACATTTATGTAATTATTCACTACTGCGGAGGAAAAAGTTAACTAGCTACTAGGAGTATTTGATCCTTTCGGTCTTTCTTTAGGTCTCATCTAAAATTCGCTTCCTACTACACCAAGAAAAGTCTGACAATTTGTCGCGTGAAAAAATCTTCCTCATATGCTCATATAGTTGAATTTATGTCTGGAAAAGGTAAATTGAAGTTCAACGTATCAAAATGAACTCTTATTTTTTCTTCACTTTTGGTATTGTACCGCAACACGGGAGTGCGTTTAAGGTGATATAGCACTTGACGCAGTTGTTTACTTTCTGAGACAATATAAACACGGTATTAAGATGAAAACTGTGCCTTCCTTTATCTAGGACGAACCAGGGGCGGATCCAAGGGGGGGGGGCAATTGCCCCCCCCCCAGAAGAGGAAACTTTCTTATTTTATATATATAAATAAAACCCATCCCAAAGTTTGGAGCCCTTAAAGTAACAGTATGGCAACCCACCGTCCCCGCCAGAAGTCGGTCCTGCATTCGCCCCTGGGATGAACTTAAAGGGAAATTGGAAAGAGTAAGAAAAAAAACGATGGTCCTTAAATTCATGCATTTTCTGTAAATTTTCAAAGCCATGAAAGATAATAAGGGTACATTTTACCTAGTAAAATTACAGTCCTTAAACATTACTTATAATTCGAAAATAAAAAGGCATATTGCGTGATTTAGTTGCATTATAGACGGGTTTTAGATTGAGTACAAATATCACAATTCAGTAAAGTAAATGGGTAAATAGTACCAATACAATGATTTTCGTTTAGAACCACATATTCGCTATAAGCAGCATTCAATGGAACTGTGCCACTAAACAAAAAGATAAAATCGCAATTCTAATTTAAGAATTAGAAAAAAAAAACTGTTCGTTGATAAAAATTACACACACACAAAACACGATTTTCTTCCCCTGCTTTTGGGGCTTTATGTGTAAATTCATATAAAATTATGTTGCGCAATGAGTGATAAGAATACGGTACGAAGTGGGGCGCCAAGCTGTATAAAACTTATGGTGGCGGAGGACGTGACCAACTGATTCAGTGTAGGGGAGTTTCATTTTTCGCAGCCCCTTATCAAGGGCGAAATTTGGAGGTTGCAAGTGATGTAATGTAACAAACGCACAAGAGCCACCTAGTATCAATGCATGTGAAGTGTATTTGTAGCCGACTTGGAAGTGAGTACGGAACGCTTTCAATTTGGCCACAACGACACATTTTATACCAAATTGATATTTGGTAGCTATAATGCGTTTGGACATAAGTAACATCATTTTCTACCTGAAGGTCTCACTATGACTAAGAGATTGCGAAAAATTAGACTCCGTACACTGAACCAGTTTGAGACGCGTTATCCAGCTGTATAAGTTTTATACAAGAAAGCACCGTCCAACTTTATATCGAACTTGTGAGTTTTGACATTACACTGATTTTTCTGCTACGTTCGCTTTAGCTGCAATATGGAAATGATCTTAAAACTTGAGAATCAATTTTCCCCTTTCTGCAGCGTCGATAACGAAACTCACGTTCGGCTGTGCAAAAGTACATGTGAATAATTAAATAGTGCCAACAAATGTAATGTGTCCCCTCAAACTTTCGATGAAACGTAACCATAAAAATTAATTTCACATACATTTAAATTTTGCTGGTTGCTGCTAGGTTACATTGTAAACTATCTGAAACAAGAAATGCGAAGAGTTGAAAAAGAAAGTGACGTCAGACTCAATACTAAAGTGTCATATATATATTTCCTCTGTTCTGACAGAGAGAATGAGTGTTAGTAATTTCTTTCTCTCTAAACCTTCGCATTTCTTCTTTCAGAACATTTGAAATATAACTTACAGCAATATATATATATATATATATATATATATATATATATATATATATATATATATATATATATATATATATATATATATATATAATTCGAATATATATAACTGAATATTTATGGGATTTCGAAAATTTATTATGAAACTTGAAGAAACAGTTACTCGATTTAGACCACCTTTTTGAATCATTTAACAATGTATCTCGGATAAACAATCTTTCGATTGATCTGACGCAAACATCCACTCTTCCTTTGCACTTTTTCATTTTATTTCTTCCTCAGGTTTTATTTGATCCATATACTTCTCTATTTCTACTATACGGTATTTAACTTAAAAAGCAACATACCTTAACATGAAAAAGGAATCCCTGCTGCGCTTCTAACTTTGTTGGCTTCCAGTATCCTCCGCTATCTTTCCTCTTTACCGACGAAGTAACAGGAGGAAAATGTCTACCTAAAAGTAGCAGCAGAATTACATTTCTGGCTCCTGTAAGTATAAAAAATGTAAATGTAATTAGTACAATTGCTTTAAACTGTAACGTCTTAAAAGAATATGCCTATATAACATGAATAATATCACATTACGAAACCTAATGGATACAATGTATTGAATACCAAATACCATATCCTAATTGCATTGGTTTCTAACTACGCATACGTTGGATTAGTTTTGATACAGATCCAATGAGTAGTTTCCATTTTTACTACGATTTTACACTATACGAATGTGACTAAAAAGTGAGGTTGACATTCGGTGTACTTTCAGTTTCTATAGGGTGAAAAGAGAAGTAGACTGACATTTAAATCCATTCAAGTACGATGTACAATTCAAGTACGATCATATTAATTGTTTAATTCACAGAAAATAGCCACAATTTAATCATTAATTTTTACAAAATTTATTGCTGGTATTAAAATGTGGTCGCGTCGAAATTTATAACATATTTGCTGTCATGAGGAAACTATAGACACACGAGTTTAGATATAAATAAAATGTTTACTCCTAGAAGTACATAAAGCTAAGCTAAGCTAAGCTAAAAAAAAATCTGGGTTAAATTAAGTAAAGAACAAGTTTTAAGGTTTCGTTAAATGTCTACCGTATGTTAAAACAAAGTGCTGGTTTTCGACAAGTTGGAACGGAGGGCTGACTTCAACAATTCATAACTTGAATTACTCTCATTTGTTCGAAACCAAACTATGATAGCTTTTAAAGAAGTTTATTGTTAATACGTATATCAAGTTTTAAATTGATCTGATGTTGTTCAGAAGAGTTCTTGTATATTTTGTAAGATAACGTTTCTTCAGAACTGAGAAAGCGTATCAATAGAGAGATTTAGCTCGTTTTGAAGTTCAGTGAAATGTCAAGCTAAACCTAAAACTGTTTAGTGTAGATTATGATTTTCATATAAATGTACATTTAATCATGTACATATGTTCGGCGAGCGTATTAAAGCAGGCGTGTGATATTGCCAAGTTGACTGACGAACGATCCCAGGATGGCACATATCATTTAAAAAAAAAAAAAAATTCGCAACACTTGCTCGCTTCACATAAAGTACTGGAAAACCATTCCTGTATTACCAAATGAAACTTATTTGCACTACTCACACACTCAAATACTTAATTATATTTAACATACTACGTGAGTCTTACAATTAGTGTTGTAAAAAAACGTTTTTTTACTGTGAAGTTTTTTTTTAATAAAAAGCCGTTCTTTTTCATTTTTTTTTCAAATGTGTTTTTTTTCTGAGAACTATTATTTATTGATTTATGTTGCAGATACGTGAAATAATCAGCAGAACTTGAGTCGAAGCCCTCGTAACTTACATATCGTTCATTTCTTTGTACCTATACGAAAAAAATTGTCTGATTATCCCTTTCGGACCCAGGTCATTTTTGGCGTTTCCCTACATTTTCAGTTAGTGAGTTATTGCTCAAAAACCATTAATCCGATTGATTTGGTTAAGGCCTAGTTTGTTAGAAAAGGGATGTTGCTATTTTTCATGTAGGTTACGTTGCACTGTTGCCAATGGGAGGGAAATATTGAGGGAAATGTAGGGTGAAAATTTACAAAAACTTCCCTAACCGATTTTCAAGATTCTTTGTATTCAGCACCACTGTTGCTACATCGGTCCAAATCACCTAAAAATATTTTTGGTCTGTTGATAAGGTACAGTGAAAACCTGAAGTCGCTGGCTTAGATGCAAGGAGAGAAAGAAAAAAAATCTGTCATCATACACATGAAATTTCGACAGTTTTTACGCCTCAGGAGCAAAAATCAAGATATATCGGAGCTACAGCTTCCCTAATAAATTATCTTATTGAAACTTTTATGGTGCATCCTCTAGGTCAAAGAAGAGGCTTTCAGATAGTGGTACGTTTCTTCCAATGTAGCCAGCAAGAGGGAAATAATAAAGACAAAAGGGAGATTTTCCAAACTTTTCCCTAAAATCGGAAAATAAAATTTTCTGTTAGCTGGCACCACTGCTACCAGACACACAAAAACTATCTTAAAATAAACTTTGGCATCCCTCTAATATATCCTACAAGTATCGTGACGGTATCTAATAAAGTAAGCATGCCATTTAAAAATATCTCATTCTACCTATAAAAGTATGAGTTATCTTCCCACTTAGAGAACAAGGTCTACTGTAAACCTCAACTATACTTCCCCCAATTATTCTATTGAAACTTCCTATACTGTTGTTGTATAGAGCAAAAACGATTCTTTGATACGCTGGTACGTTCGTCCCGATGTAGCCAACAGGAAGGAAACAATGGAGACAAAACGGATTTTGTTTTCAAAATTTTCCTCTAAAATCGGGAATTAAATTTTTCTATAGCTGGCAACACTGCTACCAGACAGACGCAAACTATCTTAAAATGAACATTGGTACACCACTAATATGGCCTACAAGTATCATGGCGATATTTAAGAAACAAAGCTTCTAATTACAAAAAAATAGATTACGGTCAACAGAAAAGTAGAGAAAATCTAAAAAAAAAAAAAAAAATCAAGGGTTAGAACCTAATACGAATTGTTAGTGCGCCCCCTAATTACTCCACTGGAACGGTCTGTACCCGCTTTTGTTCAGTAAGGACCAATGTTCGACTGCCGTAAGTTGACTTGCGCTCGGACATATAAGTACGGATTTATAAACAAAATTCTCGAAGTTTTTTCCAAATTTAGGGAAACTTTAATATCCATAGTTGGTAACGCTGCGCGTAGGCTATTTAAAAAAAAACGAAATTCAGAAAAAAACGAAAGGCAATGTTTTGTTTTGTAAAAAAAAATGTTCATTTCTGAAAAAATACGAACGTTTTTTTTTTTTTTTTTCTGTTAACAACACTCCCTACAATACTGATAATAATTGAGCTTTCCTGTTACAGTTCACAACAGTTAAACATGCGCTGAGTGAATGTGCTACTTACCTACATCTAACTCATTCTGTTCAAGAAGTCTTGCATAGATCGCTGCGTCTGGTGCACTTTGCTTGGTTTTCAAGAAAATGTGTTTCAACTTTTCACTCTCTGTGTTCCATTTTGCATATAAAGACACTTCCTTATCAGGAAACCTTTTGGTAAAATCACTTTCGATCTAAAACAAGAACAATAAGTAACATAAGATCACTTTTATTCGAAAATTGTAAGAAGTTATTTAGCTTTCAAAACCTATTTTGACCATATTTTAAACTTATGACTTAAACTTAAACGTATGATATATTTTGACCATCCGTGTTCTAAGACTTGTGGGAAACATCAGTGAAAGACAGAAAACCAGATATGTTTTAAATGGGAGTATTAAGCTTGATGTAATCGTAAAAGCGGTTTCTTCCGGTGCTGGCTGTTTAACCAGCTGTGAATAATCTTCATACAGATGTATCTAAGTAGTTTTATTTTGCAATTAAAAGTGGATGCATCCGGAGAGAAGTTTCTTGAGGGCTGACCCCACTTCAGCACACTCGGTATACATGATTTTGAAATACAAAAAATATGCAACTTTATACAGTTTAATCATAGATTTAATTACATATCTATCACTTACCAATGTATATCCCAACGGTTGTTTTAAAACTGGAAATTCCGAAAAATACTCTGCAACTGGTTTACTGCTGTTACGCAGATCAGCTACTCGTTTGGATGAAGTTTTCTTCCAATATTCACAGACCTTCTCCCAAGGTTCCATGGAATTTTTTAACCAAAGAATGCATTCCTCAAGGTCTTCCTCGTCATTCTCTAAAATTATCAGGATTTCGAATATTAGTAGTGTGAATTATGTACATGGATCAATAATATCCATTATACATACTATCTGCTCAGTGAAGAAAATAATATAAAATGTCATCACCAATTGGAGACCAAATTCCAACGGACAGCAGATTGCTCAACGTGTAAGTTAGAAATCAGGGGTTTTCGATTGAACAACACTGTCTTCTTCGGTCGTAACAATAAAAGGAGACTAAAAGGTAAAAACGGTAAAAGACGACTGATAGTTCAAAATCTAAATATCACATTAAGTAAAACTAAAGCACTGACGCACTGCTTGATTTACTAACGTGATTTTTTAGGATTTGAACGTCGGTCATCGTTTACCATCTATACTTTTTAAGTTTCCTTTTAACTTTAAACCGAAGAAGATTGTGTTGTACAATCGAAAGCTCTTGATTTGTAGTTTAAGCTTCGAGGAATCTGCTGTCCATTGGAATTCAACACTCAATATAGTCTAAAGACTTAATAATAATGAATAACCATATCAAGCAACTAATTGTACGTTTAAAGATTCTCTAATATTTATCGATCACTTCATACATTGCAAAAACTTGGAAAATAGAAGACTGGTTTTCGATCTACATAAGTGAATGCGCTCTTGTGAATGTTTTTTCGTTACGCAGACACCAACGAAGTCAGGTCCATAAAACACCGGTACTCTGTAATGCCCTACGTGCTTCTAACTATTCAGATATCTTGTTTCTACCACTTGCCATTGAACACGTAACTGTGCTTTAATATTGATCGAACTGAAGTGATACTCTAAATAAAGAACTTATTTAAACTAACACTTAAATTTTGATTTTCTTAGGTATCCACTTAAATGTAAATATTATAATTCGAAAATTTATCATAATACCCCGATAACTCACGAAAATGAGAACTGGCTCCTGAAACCCTATAACTGTAGATATACTAACACAGTTCAAATCTACGGATGGATGCAACCGTGACCTCGCGAGGCGATTTTCTCTTGATTCACAAGGCTCTAAAAATGACAGACGACACGATGGGAGAAATGTATAAAAGGTTGATTACTCGGTTTGTAAGCACCTGGAACGTTCTATCGCACGTTCTACAATATTTGTGGGATTCATAATTTAACATATCTACATTTATATCAAACTCTTTACCTTCGGGAGTAATTGGACTGCTTGGAGTAGTATCTTTTTTTCCTTTAATCGGAAGAACTCCACTGTGTCTAAGATGTCGCTTTCGATTATTGTATTTATCCCATAATTTTCCTCTTGCTAACACCTTCTTTCCTTGAAATGCACTATATGGTACATAGTAGGTATGCTATTTGAGAGAAAATTAAAATTAGGTGTGACTCACAAAACAAAACAAAAGATAAATAAACAAAACAAATTAATTTAACTTAAAGTTCACATAGTATATTTAACTGTGTTCACTATATCTGCGCAGTAAGCAAAAGATTGTAAAATGTATTCACCAAGGGATACCAAATTCCAAATTTCTCGAAGCTAAAAACACTAGATGAGAGCTTTCGACTCTGCAAGACAATCTGCACATCACGCATAAACGTAAAAGGAAAAGGTAAATATGATTAGAGAAACGTGAGTATTAAAAATTAAGGGGACTCCTATGGTTCGTCTATGGTGTTCGACCAGTGTCCTCGTGGTCCTGCGTTCAATTTCCGGCTGGAGAATACCACTTTTAGGGCCCATCCAGCGTCAGGCGGCGAACTGGGGAGGCACCTAGATACAGACTTGATAACAACTTAGTCTAGAAAGTTCCTGATACGCCTGTTGGCGGGCAGTGACGCAAGCGGGTGACCCCCACCTAGTTACTCAGGCGGATGTAGTTTCACCAATCGTTAACAGATGTCGTTGGGACGGTCCCAACGCCATAAGGCCTCACACATGAATTTTTATTATTTGTTTTATTACAAATCTAAAGATCACATAAATTAACGTGAATCACTAACGTAAAAGAACGTGAATGATTCAGCTTTACGTATTAGATTTTTAAGTTTCTAGTACTCGGATGTCATCCTTGTGAGTACATTTTACTATGTTTACTTTTAATTTTGTCTTGAAAATGAGAATAGAAGTTAAAAAAACCAGCAGAGTCATCTTTTACAATAATAAATTACCAACAAACTGCTTTTGGTTACATTGTCCTAGGACAATATGTTTTGTTTTAGCAATTAATGTTTTTGACAATTCTTTCAACAGTGAAAATAGGCGAGTGCAATAATATGGCTGCCAAAGACAAATCGCTTAATAAAAAAACATGACCAAAGTTCGTAATTTATGAGGCGAAGAGTAGAGTAAGCTTGAGATATTTTACGAATCAACAAGCAACCAGTTCTTGGATTACTTGAAAGAAACTGACCCATATGTGAACGTACTAACCTTGTTTTCTGTAGGGAAGACTTGAACAATGGAGTCAGTAATTGTTGAAAACGTTTGACTAGTGATTCTGGAATGAAAAATACAAACACATCATAACTGTACGATATATGCCATGTGGATATTACTGTTACGAGTGTTTTCAGCAAACCAGAAGACACTGATTCATGCATGAACATCATAAATAAATAAATAAATAAATAATGCTCTCTCTCTCACACACACACACACACACACATATATATATATATATATATATATATATATATATATATATATATATATATATATATATATATATATATATAATTGAAAATCATTATGTTTGTGACTCTAAAACTCCTGAACCGCCCGACCGATGCCGATCAAATTTATAACATGGATGAGGTTCGAGGCTGGGCTAGTTTTAGACTATTCACTTTGATGGTAGAAAGGTGGTGTAAAAATAAATAACATTTAATAACTCCTGAACCACTCGACCGATCTTGAACAAATTTTCAACATAGATGAGGTTCAGGTCTGGGGTCGTTTTTATGATTTTAATTTGATGGAGAAACGTAGGGGTGGAGAAGGAGGGGGAGATATATAAAAATCAATTTATATAAGACTGAAAGTGACTATTTTTGTAACTTAATAACTCTTGAATTATCCGACCGATCTCAATCAAATTTTCAAGATACATGAGGTTCGGATCTGAAAACATATTTGCAATTTCACTTTAATGGTAGATCCTAGCGGAGGGGGAGGGACGTATAAATAAAAACTAATAAAACCTAATAACTTTTGAACCACATAACCAATCTCGATCAAATTTTCAACATATACGAGGGTCGGGCCTTGGGTGTTTTCTATCGTTTCACTTTGACAAGCCAACTTAGCGGAGGGGAGGGGGGAGATATACGAAACACAATCGAAATAAAAATAACTGCCTCTGTGACTTCATTACTCTTGAACCACCCGACCGATCTCAATCAAAGTTTCAACATACATGAGTTTAGGGGCAGGGATTACTTTAGGCTATTCAGTTTGACGATGCAGCGTAGGGGAGGGGGAGAGACATTTCAAAATGATCAAAAATGACCGGTATTAGTGTTGAATCCATAGTTTTCAGGGTCGATGAGAGAAACAGTGACACTTCTGATGCTGTTTCAATCCAAGTTCAGCCCAGATAGTTGGGTTAAAAATGATCGAAAATGACTAATATTAGTGTCGAATCCATAGTTTTAGGAGTAGCTGAGATTAACAGTGACAATTCTGATGCCCCTGTGCCGCAGCAAGGAGGGGGAGCTATATATAATAATGATCGAAAATGACCTATATTAGTGTCTAATCCATAGTTTTCGGGATCACTCAGATGAACAGTGACATTTCCGATATATATAAATGATCGAGGTGTATTTTACAGTGTAGTATGTTTCAGCTGATATTAATTCAGCATCTTGCACCTCGCAAGATTTGGATCTATATCACGCAAACTGGCTGTGAGTGAGAATGAGACAGGAGTTACGGAACCACTTTATTTTCTTTTAATGAGAGCGCCGAATAATGTTAATATAGGGTATCACAACAAAGCCCACAGTGCTCTATCGGTAAGACTGAATCAAGGAAAATTCCTTTTAGTGCCAGGAATTGACGGTCATGAGAAAGTCTTTGGGAATTACCATTTAAAAACAAGATGGTGCAAAAGCAATGAAGCAAAAGCCTCTTGTGAAGAAGTTTGGAAAACACACGCAAAAGATATTAAGCCAAAGAGACAAAGTACATTCTTAACTATCTTCAAATTTACCGGCCATTCTTCATCCAAAAAAACAGGAAGAGAACATTTTTTGTGGTGGTTGTGGAGTTTTTTTTATTTTCGTTGGCTTTAACGTGGGATGTGTAAAGAGTGATGGCACGAGGAGTCTTCGAATTACAACACACATGGACCATATGTATGATACTTTTTAACACTCTCAGCCCCAACCCTGTTTGAGTAAATTTCATCCCGGGACCAGACTACAGTTTGCTATGAACACCGTCAGCCCATGTGTATCTATTTGATACACGTGGTCCATCAGTAAACCCTCACTGTGTATCAAAAAGATACACATGGGGCTGAAAGTGTTAATGCGTACCCTTGCTCGTTATTACTCTATATAAAATAGAAACAGCTGCAAAGATTTCATATTTACCCAAACAACAGTCGTACAGAATATCTATTATATATATATATATATATATATATATATATATATATATATATATATATATATATATATATATAAATGAGTATCACTTTCTTCTACTGAAATTTAAGTCGAAACTACTATTCCTCCACGGTAAATCAACTATTTTGAAAGTCAATTCTCAGCGATCACTTTGACAGTTTCTAAAATTTTTTTTCTATCTGAATTACGTTCATTGTTTGCTGAATCGAATGGACTTTTAATCATTTTGAAATCTCCAAAAATAATAGTTATGAAGTTTTCCGTCGAACATAAATTTCTCCAAAAACAGCTCGTGTCATCACTTAAAAATAGTAACAAAAAAAAAAAAAAAAAAAAAACACGAAAGAAATAAAACAAGAGTTCAGAATGTTTAAAACCCTCGTCTTGAATTTTCAATATACTGCCACATTAACTGTAAAAAATTCAAGCAAATCTAAACTTTGAGCAACACGGACTGGATGATTTCACATGAACTGATCCTACTTCGAATACTTGACTCACTCACTGTACGCAAGATTTAAGATTCTTCAAGGTTAGTCATTACGTTATTACTAATTTGCCACACAGATATATTACATGTTAGCCCTTTCAGGTTTTTCTTAAAAAACAAAAAACTTTAATTACCACTTAACCTCTTTCACGTCACTACACGCTCTATATCATGATTACACTTCAATCACACTTTGAAACAAATCAAAATATAAAACAAATTTAGAGCTACAATAAGAATGCAATTAAAAATACTTTAATAAATAAATCTTACGTATAACAAAACAAAAACAGAAAATACTGCTCTTTTATTCAAGTATTTTACTGAACAAACCTTTTGTCGGCGCCAATGTGACGTATGATTACTTCAGTTAGTAAATTTCTCGTCCTGGAGCTCAAACAATTATGTATCTTGTACTCACTTAAAACTTCTCTTCCATCTAAAGAATTTTCCAAAATGGTTAACAGATCCTACAAGAAAACATTACATTATTGTTTACAGTAACTCAAGGATACAATATTGAGCACAGTAGTATAAGGGAAATTTGTAAGTAAAATACAACTTCTATGACGAAAATCAATATCTGCATTATATTGAGAAATCCTATTGATATGCAGCAATTGATTTTATCACAATCAGTTCCACAAATATTGGTGATGGCAAACGAAAATTGACCAAAATATATTACTATTATTTGAAGATTATTTGAAGCGGTTCCCTCTGTCAATACTTAGCTTCAGAATCACCCGATTATGTTTCTGCCAGTAAGTTTCAAAACACCTTGCTCTTACAAATGGCAACCTAAAGAGTCGAAAGTTTCAGAGAAGGAAGTCTAACCCTTTAACGTCTTATAACTGTGCCTAATTCTGATTCTTTATTTCTGCTTTTTGAAATACTTTCATTTCTAAAGATCATTCTACCTTCTGATAAAATCAAATGATTATATCCAAATAAAATGTGGTTCATTCTTAAGAGCAAGACTTGACTGCAATATCATTTGGGAGAAACATAAATAACTGTTTCTAAAATAAATCGCCTCTGCTATGCAATAAGAACTATCAGGGAAAAAACAAATCTACCAACAGAATAAACCATATATTACGATACCTTTCATGCAGTATTAAAATACATTATCATATTTTGCGGTAATAGTAGTAAGAGTGACATTACTTTTAAATTGAAAGGAAAGTGGTTAGAATTTTATGCCTAAAATGTAGACTTTCCGTCGACAGCTGTTTAAAAGATTTAAGTATTTTACCACTATAAAGTTTACATATGTATCAGGTAATAGTATATACAAATGTCTGAACTTCAATACAATTTACATGCTTATAATACGCGTTGAAGAAATTTATTTTCACGTCCTATCTAAATTTGAACATAGACCAACCTACGAGGATTTAACTATAGTAACACCGCAAAATGATGCAGTGGGTCACAGTCTGAATACTTACAAAGTTCTGTAGTACACATTGTGCCTGGAAACTGGTTTCTCCTATTACATTGACCGGTACTACAGCTTGAGCCGTCTTAATTCCTCCTCTTGCTAGAAGCATATTGCAAAGAAAATGGTTATTTTATCCATGTATCTACATATATATGTGTACAGGAACGTATACTATCTTCACTCATAATTGCAATGTGAGGTACAGTATGTCAGTATGGGGTCAAGTAAAACAGTACATGGCACAGAACATTTTATTACAGAGGTAAAAAAAACATCATTAAAAAACATCTAATTTTACACAAACGTACACTTACGTATTTTACATACACATACTACATGCAAGATTGATAAAGGAATCTTTTGATACAAAATGGCGGGTCTTGCCTAATGACAGTAAGAAGACAGGTGTTAACATGATGATAGCTGCTTGTTGATCAAGCTTTATATTACAGGAACATGTAATTGTTAAAAGTGGATCCTGTATATTGGTGAGTAGTATATGTTATCTAACCAGCGTGTGCAATATCTTCATACAAAGCAGGAATTGAATTGATGTTGATATTTGAAGACATACGTTAAGCACAGACGATCTCTAACTTCAGTAACGATTTTTTTTCTTTCCTTTGGATGCACGTTTTTGGGAGCTACGTTGGACGATGAACGCCATCTTAATTCTTCATGCATACCATTACAAAGAAAAAGTGGAGAAAACTGAAGGAGATTCTCCCGTATACTCTTATCTAACAGTATTGCCAAGATGGAGGGAACACGAAGAATATCATTCGTAACCCAAGAAAATGTAATATCTCAGAATCTGGACGTTAAGAACGCAAAGATATGAAAAAATAGGCGTCTGAACATTCAATTAAGAAGGGACAGCGACGAAGAAAAGTACATAGAAGGGTCCTAACTAAACTGCAAGAACAATGTGAATTTCAATATCCATAAGTAACGCCTAACAATCATTTACAGATACCAACAATGATACATTAAGTCAGGGTAACCACTCTTTCGTGATTTCAAAATTCCGTGACATTTTCCCGGTTTCGAGAAAATCTTTTTCCTTAAGTGATCTGCAAAACGTACTTCCTAGTTCACCTCAGATCTGATCCTTCTTAATATTGGAAGTTGTGGGAAGCACTTTATCAATTGTGCTTTCTAAGCTCCCATGCAATAAATGGGCTGGAAAGTAGATGATTATTTGTAAACCACTTATAACTTATTTAACAATTTTCCAGCTCGTCGAACAAACTACAAAAGATTCGCAGAATTTCTGTTTCCGAAACAAATTTCCAGCTTAGCATGAACATAAACATTTAGATGTTACTTCTCGGGCCATGGAAATAATGCTGAACAAAGAACAAGTGCTGCTGGCAAGAAGAAAGTACCACAATGTGGAAGTTTTGATACTGTACGACATTTCACAAATGACAAGCTTCTTGTTGCAAAGCTACGTTCTTTAACATTACCAAAGACTGATGAACCTTTTCTTCGCGAGTTTCAGGGAAAGCTGGCTTAGAAAATTATAAATGAAATGGAATATTTAAGTTTAACGACCCACGGTTATGTCGGTTAGGCTAAAGGAGACGGTGATAATGAGTGAAATGAAGAAAGTGGGAGGAAACGGGAGAACCCCAAGAAAACCCATGAGCACGGTTTTTGTCCATTACAAAGTCCACACGGCGCGAGCTGGGATCGAAGCAGGGATCCTAAGCACCGGAGGTGAACGCTCGACCACTGAGATCCCGCACCCTCGAAAGCTGGCTTAGCTCTTTCCGATTGCAATTCCCTCCAGGCCAGTATATTGTCTGCTGCTGGTTGTTTTGTAAAAGATAGCGTTTTGAAGAGCCAGCGATTAGTTATGATTGATTTCAAGGAAAGTGAAAACGTAAAGTAAGCTAAGTTTGTAAACATGACTAACTTATACACCGAAAGATGTTTTACGAAAAGCCAAGACTATCGGAAAAAGACATTCTTGAATTTCGAAAAGATTGTCGCGTAGGATGTCAGAAATCTGTATTGAAAGTAATGGAGAGGTCACCTCTGGAAACCAAACTGACAAGAGCAATTTGGAGAGTATTCTATTTACAGGTTTCTGTAATTCTTGAAGTTTTAAATTTCCAAGTTTTCAACTCTCCCCTGGAGTCTTGGTCATGAAGGTTAAAAGCAGGAAGAAAAAGAACAGAAACATCAAGGAACAGAAAGGAACGGACTTACAAAGAGGACAAGATATGTGGAAAACACATTGTCAAGTGCGTCAGCTATCTGCAGATGGTCTTGAAACAAACTGAAATATGGCAGTCAGTTTGTGCGCCTTTTCTATTTCTGTTGGAAGTTTGCTAACTCATGTTATTTTTATTATAATGCCAATACTGTGAAAATTTTGTGATAACAGCCTCCCATTCGTCACTCAGTCATCCCTTGTCTAGATTTACTTTTGGTTTCGTTAAATGAATAAATAAAATTTCAAAAAAGTCTCTCTACTTCATTTCTGGCTCCAAATAAAATTTTTGAATCTTCTACCCTGCACTGCGTTTCTTTTAAATGTTTCGATAAACCTGACACCGGATTTTCGCTTTCGAATCTCTAATGTGTTCCTTCACTCTCTTGGCAACTGCATTTTATTTCGCAAATACCATATTTCTCATTGGCATCTGTGTAATAACTCTTAAATTGGGTGATGTGCTTTTCTAGCGTTTTAGGTGGTTTTAAACCTATACGTAAATCGTATTGTGTGTAGATACTATTTCCAGAGCTCCTACTGATCTGGAGAAATTTATTTCCCTGACTTCTCCCTGACCTTTGATAGGAAATTCCATGACTTTTTCATGACGTATGTCGGATGACGCTGACATATAAATAAAGAATAGATAACGGTGAATATTTATATATATGAGAACATTTATTCTATAGAGACAAATAGTAATCAACTGCTCATCGTGCATTCCACTTACCTCCCATAAAAATCTGAGCTACGTCTCATACTGTGACCATTAATGGTTGGCTAAACTGAAATTGGGGACAATTAATGTTAGAAAAAAATATATTTTATAAGACATCCCTGACTTTCCCTGATTTTCAGCCTTTTTCTCTGAGTTTCCTCACCTGCACCATTTTCACTGAGTTTTCCCTGACCATTAAGAACCCTGATTTAATGTATTTGTCAGTCTAGGAAAAATAGGCAATCCTATCCATCTTTATCCTTCATGTCTGTTTCAGGTTTATCGGAACTTAAATTCCTTTTAACCCGATTATACCAATTATTTAATAAGGAATAACAGTTAGTTCACCATTGGATGAAGATGCCGGATTTATGCGCATACTCAACACGAGGGGTGATGTGAAATTGTTCCTGTGACACTAGAAACGATAAAATTAACTTATACATTCGTGAAAGGAGAGAACAATCCAATTTGTTTATGCACCACGTCATCTGTAGGTGCGAATTCAATAACACAGAAACAGTGAAAAAATGAATGACTGGACCAAAGATGTTCTCAATACATGAATACTGGATTATTCAAGCACAAGAGCTAGGCCGTAGTACAAGATTGTAGTCTGAGTGGAGATCACAGACTTCAGGAGTGAACGTGTGTGTGTGTGTGTGGCTGTTCTGAGTAGGGTAGTGGTTAATGTATCGGCACGGTATGCCAAAGGTCCCCGTTTAGTCATTCACTTTTCACGTGACGTGTAATATTGTTTATTCACTTAAACTTACCTTGTTTATTCACAGTCAATTCTGAAATCACCACTATTTTCTTACAGGCACCTCTTCAGTGGGAAAAGAAGGTGATTTGAACAGCAGTACTAACCATTTGAAACCTTTCCTCTCATAAACATCTGAGAACGTAGGTTTTAACTTCATATTAATAACACTAGCAATATCTCTGAGGTCAATCTGAAACTTTCAAATGATAACTTTTATAAGAAGTAATAAATTTGGATTCTAGAGAAAAAATGTTACTCGTAGAGAGTAGGGGCGGTGTAACAATCGAGAGAAAGCATGGGGTCTGGAAAAAAAACCCATAGAGCTAAAACGTGGTTTGGAGAAAAGTTCCTAACGGGGAAAAATGGGGTATCGGGCGAATTCCAGAGCGGTGTTCATACGGAAAAATGAAATGAAATCTTTAAGTTTTACGTCCGACGTTTATGACGGTTAGGCTAAAGGAGACGGTGATGATGAGTAATGAATGAAATGGTGGAATGAAGAAAGTGGGAGGAAACGGGAGAACCCCGAGAAAACCCACGAGCACGGTGTTCATACTGAGTCTCCAGCGAACGAAGCTACTGTGTTTATTACAAAATTGTTTAGCACTCGCTCTAGCTCAATTCACATGCAGTATTCAATGACCTTTTAGTATACTATAAAACCCATGAATACTGACTGACTGACAACAGTGCATGCCAAACTATGCAGTTCAAACCGGTATAGCTACAAGACGAAACTTCGCATCAATAGTAATCATTAAGTGTTGAATAGATGTCTGCGGGCAGAATCCAAGAGACAAGGGTGATTTTGTTATAGGAACAGCACAAATCAACGGCTATCTTTGGAAGATAGTATCTTATATTTGCATCTAAACAGAAATACCCTGTTTCGAAACGACATAAAATTACAAATCTTCACAAAATTAAAGATACTAAACAGAATTTCCTGATTTTTCCGGTTTTCTTGGTTGACTGGTCACCGTGTAAATCGCGAGTTTCGATCATTCAGGGAAAGAAACTATCCGGAAAGCATGTAAATACGTTTATTAGGGTGGATCGAAGAAAGAAATGCAGTTTTAAAGCTCTCACCACTAAAACGATGAAATATATACAGTATGTTATAGCAGCTTTAAAATATAGGATCCAGACAGCTGTAAAACGTTGTTAAAGTAGCCAAAATTTCAACAACAATGGCCATATCCGCTGCTGCAACAATACTTCACATTAACGGTTGAAATACATACTTTGCGACGTCTTTCTCATAGATAATCAAATCCTTTCAATAATAGATATTTAGCTTTTCTGAGGCCTAAAGATACCTACTTTTGTCTCATTAATAAGGGTCATCGTTTGAGTACGGTAAAGTTACAAACTCTTCCATTTACCCTAAAATTTATTACAGAGATGATAATTTGCCATAACCATACCATTCATGTGCACAATGTAGGTTTGAAGTTGAACTGTAATCAAAGTTAAACTTACGTGGCTCCGGTGAGTTATTAACCGCTGAATCCAACACGTCTTCACAGTTTAAACTTTCGTACAAATACGTTTCAGCGCTTTCACCAGCAGCAGCGGTAATAACAGTAAAGTCACACACCTGAAACTGAAATTATATGCAGTACTTACTGAAAATAGATTCATTCGTTGTACAAAGGATACATGCCAGTTTCTGGTGATATTTCAGTTACATGTGTAATCTTTTAAAGAGATAATAGCTGTATATTTTAGCATTAAAAAGACTCGTTAATATGTTTGTTAGTTTTTGAATTAATTTCTTGGTACCAATAAATTTAGAACGTATTTTCATCTCGTGAAGCTTTTTTTTTTTTTCTTTCGGAAAATCTACCATTTTCGGCATGAAGCATCCTATAATGACTTGAATGTTATTACAAATTCAATCTTCAATACAAAGAAACGCATTGTATAATGTTTAAAGACATAGTTTCATTGAGGCTAAAAAACAAAACGAATCCACTACAAAACAAACAAACAAACAAACATACACACACACAAAAAAGTAGATCCTGTAGCACAGAAACTGATCTTAACATTTCGCAGAAATCAACGCCATGCGTCTATCTAAATATATATCATGTTAGCCATAGCTTCGTCGTCACAGCATTCTTTTGGACTAGAAAGTCGAGAATACAAAGAGGCCACTGAATAATCCACTCTTTCCTCACAGTAGAAATACTCGGTCAGTGTTATGTGTCACAAAGTGAATTAAGGCCCTCACCAAGACAATAACTACATAAATAAGTTTTGGAGAAGCGAAAAGAATGCATCTTGAAAGATAGCTATACGTTGGATAAATAGCATCTTGAACCATAGCTACACGTTGGATAAATATTTTCTTCAACTCCGTATCGTATTGTAGAGAATATTTTCTTCCAATTGATCGCTCTATCAAACAAGTAGAACTAGAAGCGTAATGTCGATAGGCGTATTTTACAAATGACAAAAAAAGATGATATTTTTCCAAAAAGTCTACCTGTAGCATGGTATTTTTTCTAAACGACGATGCGTGGCTGATGGACCAATATCTTCCAACAAGATAGAAATAGCCTATAGGCAATTCTGTCATACTGAGATATGGTCCTTTCAACATGTTAAGGAACACCGTCCCGAAGATGTTGCTCACAAAGAAAAAAAAAGTTTTAGGTAAGTAGATCAAAAACCAAACAACTAGTATGTTGCACTGTGGACTGATTTAAATCAGGGAGATATACAGGAAAAAAATATCACGGAAGTCATTTCACCTTGATATCTAATACTAAAATTCATGTATTTGCAATACTGTCCTTCCTATAAAGATCAGTATTTCAGATATAGTTCCGACAATAAGATAATGTGCAAAGCTTAGTGGGTTTTAATAACGTGCTTTTTTCCAGAATGGCGCAGCCTGAAAAAAGAAATTGTCGCAAAACCTGTCACGTATAATCATATGCAGTTTCAAAGTTATGAATATTTATCTGAAAGTAGATCCTATCATAATCACTTCTGAGATATGTGTCCGGAGTTCTACTTTTAACATTCACTTGAAGATGCTACTGAGATACAAGATCAAACGCTCATCCATATTGCAGTCATTCCATGTCAAATCAACACTAAGCTTGAACCTTTCAGATTCACTTAACTTTTAGTACACGGTGAGACAGAAGTCCATTTTTTTTTTTTTTTTTTTTTTTTACTTTTAAACATATTTTTGAAAATTGCCCAACCCCACAAAAAATTCCGCAGTTTTATATACATAAGTTGTCATAAGTCCGTAACCCTCAGTCATATAAAACTAATTTCCGGCCCATTTTAAAGTTGTTGCAATGCCCTTCAGTTGATATGCAACACAAGAGAGTCTGTAAATAAAAACAAAATTACAGGAACAATTATGAACTGATTGGAGCTAAACTTAGTACAAAAATGAGTACATATTGTACCTTACTTGATTGTCATCAGTGTGATCCAACAGTTATGAATATTAACAAATGAATTAGATATTTTCGCTTTTAGGAAATGCGCTGTATTAAAATTAGTGTATTGATAAAGTATCTGTTATTACTAATTGGGGAAGCTCGAACAAATACCCTAAAAAACGTACTTAGTTAATTAACTGTATTTCTGCTGAATTTCGTACCTCATTAACAGAAGAACTACTACTTTCCGTTGTTTCTGACACTGGAGTGGAACAAGATATCGGCTGGTGTAATTTCATATCCTCCTTATACTTCTCGTAGCTCTTCATAAATCTAATTCGTGGACCCACCTTTGGGATTAACTCCTTTATAAGATCCGGAGTGAGATGTTGGAACGTGTCGTCGTCAATTTCTTCATCTGTAAATACGAATTCAGTGATGATTTTTAAGGTATTAAAACTGGCCCTTGAATCAAAGTAATGATAAGAACAGACTTACGGTGGGCACAAAAAATGTTCATACATTTATCTCAAATTGTTCAACCGTTTCCTTCTGATGTGATCAGAAACAACAGGCAGCATTGCTATCAACATGAAGAAATCATAGGAAATGCCCTCTTCTTTCCCTTAAAATGAGAATTCTCAAAACCACTGGGACACGCGTCCACTTATATTTAATATGCAATTAATCTTTCAAGTTTCATCTTCGTAGCTTGAAAAGATCGTGAGATAGTCAACTTTTCGTACCAATTTTGACTTTCCAGCTCCCACTTAGAATACGCACTTTAATCAAAGTAACATCATAAATATCCTGGTCGAAATGTTAATTTCAAATGATCTAATCGTTTTCCGCCATGCAACTAAAATAAGATCCTACTATAAAACGCAGGGTTGGCAAAAACCATGGTTTTTATTAAAAAAAAACCAAAAAAACCGTTTTTTTTGGTTTAAACCAGGTTTTTTTGGTTTAAACCAGGTTTATATGGTTTAAATGATTTGCTCTATATATTCATATCATATATGGACAAAAATAAGTTTGTTTCGCCTTGATGTTATTATGCAACAACCGGGTTATGCTGGAAGGGGTCACATAAGCTTAAAGCGGAATAAAAACCGCTTCTCGAGTTACATCCGAGAGAAATTGTCCTCCATTTGAACTCGGAACCAGGACTAATTGGCCACAAATGCGATACGTCTGCCGACTCACTCACGAAGGAATCCTGATAAAAAAAAAAAAAATACGTTGTACTGATCTTTACATGCTTCTTAATATAACTGTCAAGAGTCATTTCAGAAGGACAAAAAGATAAACAGTTGCACAAGTGAAACCATTACACAGAATTAATTACATATGAACAATTTCAAAGTACGACGGAGTACAGAAGAACTAATCTAGTTCAAGTTAGTTAACAACGACTTTTATTCGTACAAATTAAAGAAATAATCAGTAAGAAAAGTGATTAAAGATACGAATTATTTGAGTCCACTTTGGCTCAGACTCATTTATACATAAATAGATACCAAAGATACTTCTCATTTCACTAAATGCCTCTCGTGGGGTCTGTATGACGCCCCCCCCCCACACACACAAAGTACGGCATTTTCGATGTATTTTATCAATAGTAAACATTGAAACGAAACAATATTTAGAATTTTTCTTCGATTACAATTACATAACAATAATAATAACTACAAAAAATCACAAAATAAACATTTATAAACTTGTAAAAAAAAAAAAGTTGCTTTTGTAGTATAATCTTTTTGAGTAATGAATGGGGAATTTAGGTCTGAATATAATACGAATAATATACGGGAGTGAAACGTGGTAACCCACAAATGTGTGTTCATCAAGATTTTACAAACACTTACACTTTTACGAACATTTTTTTGTTTTTTGGTTTAAACCAGTTGGTTTTTTTTTGAAAAAAACAGCTGTTTAAACCTTGGTTTAAACCATGGTTTAAACCACCTTGGTTTAAACCAGCCAACCCTGATAAAACGTACACTGATTCCCACGTTAGTTCAGCCACTAAGAAGCTATGGGTGCTAAATGAACACTAAAAGCCTTCCTGTTTCAACTGACATCCTAATCACTACTCGCTTTGCAAATGAGATAATTTATAGGGCCCCACCGGGAATCGATACCTGGACCCCTTGATTACAAGGTGAAAAACAGATCTAATCT
Source organism: Thermobia domestica (assembly GCF_964235325.1). Taxonomy (NCBI): domain Eukaryota; kingdom Metazoa; phylum Arthropoda; class Insecta; order Zygentoma; family Lepismatidae; genus Thermobia; species Thermobia domestica. The sequence goes on along the minus strand of NC_137459.1, from coordinate 258,158,120 downwards.
AACCTATTGATATTTTTAGGTAACGCTGTACAAACAAAGTGGCGGAACAAGTTTACTTTATTGGGTATCTCAAAAGTGCTTCAAAAATTACTTCAAATGTAATGACGGGCAAATATGTAAAGCGGAGGCAGATTTGCGGGCTGAAAGCCAAAAGGGGAGGAGTATTTTTATCGTTGGGTCCTCAGGGTAGCCGCTTTCACTTTCTTCAGCATCGCCATGTGACTAAAACGAAACTGTAGCACAAAAAATAATAATTTTGCCATTACTACTACACACGACTGTATTAAATATACGTAAATAGGATTACTGTTTTCGCAAACTATGTTGTCGATTGGCCTACTTAGAGTAGATTTGGTTACGTCCAGGTAGGCCCCAGATACCTAAACAAACACTTTCTGTTACCAGAAATAATTGTCAGAAAACACAAAGCAACCTATGCTAGGTGGCCGATAAAAAGCATGAATTTTACTTAACTCGGGCAGAGCAGGGCGAAAGTGGTAGGCAGGCGGGTTAGCGCGGGGCTGCATCCGTAGGGAGCAATCATATCAGCGATGGTGGGTATACGCATGAACTCCTATTTATTATCTGTAAATTAACTTTTACATACTGTTGATTGTCAGGAAAAACGTACATATTCATTTTAATTTTTTCACCATCAAAATTTAATATCGTATTTTACCTGTAATGTTCCGTTTGGTAAAACAGTCTGTAGCAGTCCGTAAATAATTAATGTCCTAAATTAATCAATGTTTCAGATATTCAATGTTTAAAATAATAAAAGGAAATACTACACCAGGAACAACGAAATTTTCCAACTCCAGCAAGTTCTAGAACAAAACTCATAAAAACACAAGGCATTACTGCTGTATGCCAGACCACACGAAAATAAATAAATAAAAAAAAGATTATTACTCAATATCTCCCCCAAAATACTAGGTTGTGACCCTGGCTTACTTAGTAGTGCTTACTGTTCGAAATACAGTGTGGACGTATGACATACAAACCAACTTGTGCAAGGTGGACTCTAAAAGCACGAATGTCATCTAACCGCGTTGGGCAGAATTGCGGCAGGTGGGCGCCAGCGATAGCGATCGGGTGCGTACACAGGAGCAGGCGCTTCAGCGATGGTGAGTATACGTATAAATGAGGATAGAGGAAAACACACACTATACGTCATACAATGCATGACTTGTGTGCAGAATAGGCGAGGGGGGGGGACTAAATGCGATTCAAAAAAGTACAAAATTAAATGTTAGATATTGCTCTTTCCTGTGGTTTGAATTCGTTTCCACACATAAACTGTTCGACTGTTAAGTATACTATGCCCATCACACAACTTTAAGAATTTCCACTCCTTATTTCCGTATAACCTGATAAAACTCAAACACGATATGTTACACTTCTGATTTACACACCTTTTTCACACTGCCTTTCCCATAATCATAACAAGTGTACCTCTCCGCTAAATAGTCCATTTCGCCTCAATAGACACTGCCCCTTACAACATCAAAAACAACTAAAAAGAACAAGTATTTTGTTAACTTCAACTATTCCCCTCACCTTACTTTCAATCACCCTTCCACATAAAGCAAAATAAATTCTAGAATTCATCTGGTAAAATTTCTAAGATTGGTCCGCCGATACAGCAGTTAACTCAAAACTAACTATTATATCGGAATTCTTGTAGCAAAAACAAGTTAAATAATACATTAGTTTTTATGAGCTTGAGGTAAAAAGCTCTCCTAAACTCCAACAGTATAAATTACACACACATACACACACATACATATATATATATATATATATATATATATATATATATATATATATATATATATATATATGACCATAACTACATACCCATAAAACTCACATAGATAAATACAATAAATACAATTCAGCTGCATCTCTCATACATATTACTTACTTCTCACTAAAGTACAAAATTGCAAACTGCATAACCAATCTTATCCACAAAATTGAAAACGTACTAGAAAACTGCAAGGGTTACTAATACCACAAACTTATTTTCTAACATCCCACCATCGAACCGATTTTTATTATTTATAATGTTTGTGTTGACCCTGGCTTAACTTGGATATCATACACCCCTGAGGGCGGGGGAGGGGTATAATCGAAGTAAAAATACCAAAATCGACCAATAGATAAAACATATAGTCCAAATGAACACAAATTTGTGTGGCCAGGCTCGTGCACGTTCACTAGAGAGTCTGAACTTACGCGATCATTATCCTTACCATCCCTTTAATTATTATCGGGTGCGTTCACAGGAGCAGGCGCGTCCGCGGTGGCGAGTATACGTATAAATGAGGATAGAGGAAAGCACACTTTATACGTCATATAATGCATGACGTATACGTCATATTAGTTTGGTGTTGTTAAATATAGTAGTATCAAATTGAAAATAACAAGACAGAGATGTAACGTCAACAGCTAAACGTATACGCGAGTTAGCAAGAGATCGCAATAATCGAGGAAAAGATGGCTCTGGCAGTCTTTTGAAATGGTTAATTATTTCAGAAATATAGGTTTTCTGAAGCTTAACTTTTGTTCAATTGTTTTCCGTATGAGGAAATTAAGTAGCAAGCTCTGCGATCGAGTGCTGAAATATAAAAATTCCTGTAATATTCATCTTGTAAATGAGACTGCCAGAGCCACCCGGTGCTCGATACCACAATGCGCATGAGTTCTGACTCTCTAGTGAGTGTGCACGAGCCTGGCCACACAAATTTTTGTTATTTGGAGTAATATATGTTTTATTTTCTGGTCGTTTCTGATATTTTTATTTCATGATTATACTCCCCAACCCGAGGGGTGTAAGGTATCCAATTTTAACCAGTGTCAACTCAAGTATCATAAATAATGAATCGATTCCAGGATCGGGTGTTAGAAAATAAGATTGTGGTACTAGCAACCCTTGCACTATTGTGGATGGCCTTGATCGTTTCGAATTTTGTGCTTAAAATGGACAAGCTGCATAAGCATGTATGCCACCTAAATTAGAGACATTACTCAGAAAATAACACCAAATATAACATTAGCTATTAAAAATATTCATTTAATCTCAAACATTGCATTCAATTGCGCTCCTTTGGGGGGCGCGGTGGCTTAGTGGTAGAGTCCCGGGTTCGATCCCAGCCTCCGCCAAGTGAACTTTGTGGTGGACAAACACCGCGTGCGTGGGTTTTCTCGGGGTTCTCCCGTTTCCTCCCACTTTCTTTATTCCAGCATTTCATTCATTACTCATCATCACCGTCTCCTTTAGCCTAACCGGCATAAGCGTGGGACGTAAAACTCAAAGATTTCATTTCATTTTCATTTTCTGTTCTAAACGTTGCGTAAGATTGACATGTATAGCAAGGAATGTGGAGCGGAATTGAAATGAAATCTGTAAGTTTTACGTCCCACGTTTATGCCGGTTAGGCTAAAGGAGACGGTGATGATGAGAGATGAGTAAAATCGTGAAATGAAGAAAGTGGGAGGAAACGGGAGAACCCCGAGAAAACCCACGCACGCGGTGTTTGTCCACCACAAAGTTCACTTGGCGGAGGCTGGGATCGAACCCGGGACCCCAAGCACCAGAGGTGAACGCTCTACCACTCAGCCACCGCGGCCCCAATACAACTAGAAGAGATTAGTTATATATATATATATATATTATATATATATATATATATATATATATATATATATATATATATATATATATATATATATATATATATATATATATATATATACGAACCAAAGGAATAGATTCACTGAATCGAAAAAAATGAATGAATTGCTAAAAGAAAGTATGGGAATTGTTCAGTTTTGGGGACGGGGGCAACTTTTCAACCGAATTTTTGCGATATTCTATTCACATTCGGTTAGGTTAGGTTAATAACATTTCATTCCGAGGTAACGTTAGCAAGTGAAGGCGGGTTAGAGCCCCGCAGTACATATTGTTTTCTAACTTTGTTAGTGTTGGCCCCATCGCTAAACAATTACCGAAAATACATGCCCAGATGTATTTTAGGCTTTACGACGGATAAAATAAGGGAGGGCATACGAAGGATGACTCCCTTAGTTACCCTTTCCCACTGATGTATATTCACCATCGTTCACGCGCCTCATCCCTGAGAACGTAGCTTCGGCCTGCCCTGACTCGGTTACATAGGGTAAACATTTAGGCTTTTTAGTGGCCGCGTAGCACAAGCTCGTTTGTTTTTTGGAACTGTAATTTTTATGCAATACACGCGCAAGCCGTATTTATACACAAATCGTAAAAGATGTATAATTTTTCAACAGTTACTTCTGGTGGCCCAATTGAATTTTATCTGTGCGAAGTAGCTTTTCATGTCGCCCAACGCAAATGTTTTAGGCTATAATAAGAAGGAAATTTGTGGGATATAGTATACGACAGTGCCTCATCATTTAGCGAGGACTCACGAAGTGCAGTCTTTTAAGGATTATTCATTGAGGATATAGGAACTTGAAAATGAGGTAACAAGGCGACTTTCATTTAATTACTGAGTAATATAAAATAAAATGTACGTCGGTTTGCGTTGTGTTATGGTATGCGAAGAATAATAATGTGCCATTGTACGTAGTGTATGAGTATATGTGGGGGATTTGAAGCACATATCGCATGTCACGTGCACGTGGATGCTTCTTACTACTTCTAAATGTAATAAAATCATTTTTATACGTAGTGCAACAGTAGGAAGTATCCACGCGCATACATCATGAGGTACTGTTGTATACCATTACCAATTTGTGAAAGAATTATATTTTCCCAACAATTATTTCGGATGGTCTACCGAAAGTAAACGTACACGATCCTAAGTACGGGATATACAGTTTAAGGACAGTAATGCTCTTTTTTCCGTAAAAATTATACTTGCTAAGATGACCCGAGTAATTTGCTAAGTGAACAGTTGTTAAGATTGAATAACTTGACCATTTCTTTAATAACATCTACTTTAACATATATTAAAAACTCAAAACAAATAAAGCCCTACCTTTGAATATCTTGATGTATGTGCTGAGATTATTTCTTTCTAAGAATGCCTCCATACTCCTTTCGTCAAGGGTCGAAGCAACATCCCAATACAACAAAAACAAACTCTTCCGCGCCAGGTCAGCCTGGTTGCCTGGTTGGTTCAACTCACAGTATTGCCAGAGTAGCACACTCGCATTTCATGTTGTGTTCAAAGGACAAAATATGAACAATACACATTGTGCACGCAACTATAAAATGATTAACTATATTTTATAATTCTCACAACAAAACCGCTATGATTATTAGAACACAGCACCAGGTTGTTTCACAAATTTTCTCAGTTGGAGCAGCAATTTACTTTGACTATACCGTTTAACTATAATTTTATTGTACACGTAACCCATTTTGTTTTTTGCGTGTGTGAATCTGATTTCTGACGACAAACTTAAGGCGCTTTAGCACAAAATGCACATGGGAGTGTTTCTTTCAATTTCCTTAGGAATGTTGCGAATGGTATGACTTTTAAAACTATGTTTTAAAAATAATACACATCGGCACACAAGATGATAATCTGAAACCTAGGAAATATACTTAATTGTTTTTAATTTGTTCCCACGCTACCAAAACTGCACTTATATATATTAATTCCAGCCTTTTAATATAAGCATTTCACACTTTTGTCTGTTCTAGGATGATACAGTTCTAGTTCATGTACTCCCATGCGCAATAAAAATTGCGCGTATACTGTAACTCACGATTTTTTGCATGTTCCATTTTCCTTAAGTTTATAGGTAAAATTCAGCTATTAGTATGGAGAGATAATAGAAAGCAATCCATCTAAGCAGATATTTCCAAAAAATACAATAAAATAATGAAAATAATGAAAATATAAGAAAAAACAAATTTATGCTCGGTTTTGTGTATACTGCCAATCATGGTTTCTAGGGATTTTTTCAGTAGCAGAGCACGATTGCAGAGGAAATTCAGTAGGGAAGTCGAGGATTTGGATCAAGGAACTGGATAGTAGAGTAAAATGTTGCATTTATTGGTTAAAACCTAGTGTGTAGATTGTCTGCCAAATATAAATTAGCTTCTGTAACCAAGATGTCGTACGGAAATATAGAAACAAAGAGGAAATCTCCTGTCTTGAGGTTCGCTATGGATATTAGCATTTATTTGTTAAGAAAAAGAGAACAAGCAAAAAGTAGTTTACGTTGTTAGGTGGGTAGCGTGGTGGATTAGTAGTTCTTGCAGTATTTTGACACTAGATCCAATCACATTCTTTTTCTTTTTCTTTTTTTTTTACAAATTATAATTTTCATGTTAATAAGAACCGAAGCAATATAATAAGGACATAACTTATTGATATTTTGCTATAATGACATATTTATCCAGTATTAGAATACTATTGGTAATATCTATTGTTTTCAGTTCATGCTGTTGTATAGCTTCTGTCATCCTGTTTCCTTGGGAAAAGAACAATTCTGTCTCCAGCAAAGTGTGAAGGATATATACGGACAGAAAAAGACATCTTAGTACCAAACGTGATTTATCGTGATGAAATGGACTAGTTTGCCATTAATAATAATAAAAAACTAAGTAAATTATTGAAGTTGGCTTCTCTTTAGCTTTCAGCTAAAAATATTTTTTTCTTTATAAGACTATACTTTATAATGCAAGGTGTGTGATCATTCCCACAAATTTAGCACCAATCGGCAACAAGAACTGCACGTTGTGGTCTTAACCCTTTGGGGATCTCATGGTACAATTTGTACCATACGGGGTGTTTCATGGTACATTGCGTTATAACTCTCCTATTTGAGCTTTTTCGTCCGTTTTTTTTTGTTTTTTGTTTTTCAAGTCCAGAGGCATTGCAGTAGACATTACGGATGGTTTCACACCTTCCTGTGTCGAGATATAGGAGGTGATGACGTCTTAAGTCTAAAATTTATATTTTCGTGTAATACTTTTTAGGGGGGTTTATGTAAAGTATTTTTGGCGGGCTTATTTTTGCACGTAGAAGATTGAAATTTTGCACAAACATTCAGTCCACCGAGTAGTATTTACCAGATTTTTTCTTCAGATTTCTGCGTTAAAACAGGGGGGATCCAGAGGGTCAAAATGTTGAAAAAAAGATATTTTTACCCAAAAATCCCGTTTTTCCTCATTTTCCCGCCTTAAATACATGATGAAGACAAGTGAATGGTACCGCCTGAAAGGCAGTTCTATTCTGAAGAGAATGATGTGCGACACATGGCCCTTGGGTAATTAGGGAAGTGTCAGGGAATTTTTATCAAAATATACTTCTGTATAGGTTAGTTTTGGACATTTTCGGTACTATTTTTATGCTGGCTTATTTTTGCACCTAGAAGATTCAAGTTGTGCACAAACATTCAGTCCACCGAGTAGTATTTACCAGATTTTATTCAGATTTCTGCGTTAAAACAGGGGGTACAGAGGGGCTAAACGTTGAAAAAGGGAAATTTTTACCAAAAATTCCTTTCACGGGATTTTCCCGCCTTAGATACATAATGGGGACAAACGAATGGTACCGCCTGAAAGACAGTTCTATTCTGAAGAGAATGATGGGCGAAACGTGACCCTAGGGTAATTAGGGATGTCTCAGGAAATTTTTTACCTGAGATCATGGTGTTTTACGGTAATTTGGGGCAAGGTGGGAATTCTTGATAAAATTTCTCCCGCCCTTGGTATTCAAGATAAAAACATGAAATTTGGCACACACATTCAGTATACCAAGTACTATTTAACAGATTTTTTTAGATGGCTGCGTTCACACAGGGTCGCTCCAGGGGGGCCCAAATTGCGAGAAAAAAAATTCACTCCGATATTTTCTCTTTGACATCATTTTTCCCGCTTCTGGTATATGGTATGAGCATGCAAGTGATATCATTTGAAAGCCAGCTCCATTCTGAAGAGAATGAGGTATGAACCATGATCCTAGGATAAATAGTGACGATGCAGTAGCTGCTTGACTGAAAGTCTAAAAAATAGCCCAAAAACCCCGGATCTCGGTCTTGATCTATTTTTCATGCTCTGGAGTCTATCGCCTAGCGCGCCCGTCTACACCCTGACTCATATGTTTATCATTCAGTACAGACACGTATCCAGGTTTTCTATTCGGAGGGGGCCCAACACGAATCCTCGTATGCACGTAATTCTAATGTTTTAAACATATCAATATCAATAATAATAATAATAATAATAATAATAATAATAATAATAATAATAATAATAATAATAATAATAATAATGCAACAGTTCTGTATTTCTCTTAAACCCTTTCCTACTTTTCATTTATAAACCGGTTTACTTTGGAAACTGCATTATAGCACAAACAAAATGAAACATATTTTCGAGAGAAATGTAACTAAAGAAAACTGTCTGCTACGTATATCACATAACAAAAATAGCAAGAAGACATTGAGTGTATCGTTCTAATATATTAAATTTAAAAGCAGAACGGAAACGAAATGTTAATCCTTTTTAAAGCTGTTCTTTAATTCCACCTGGCATAATGGCATTATGGTATGTTCTTAGATTTATAAGATGACAACAGCACATTGCCCAAAGTTTGGGCACTGACTCCAAGTAAACTGATATAAAAGAACCTCAAAAGGGTAAAAGCAAGTTTATTAAAAAATGCTTGAGTTTCGGGGGGGGGGGACAGCCCTCAGGCCCTCACACTGGATATGTCCCTGATTCAGTGCAGTGCATTTATTTGTTATAAAACATGATTATTAGATGCGTAATGTGTAAAATTATATCATATGTTTTACTTTTAATAGCTCTTTTCTTAACACATTCATATTATCCGGCATTCTGCCTGCCTGTTTATGTCGGATAAGCGAAGCTCTACTGTATTTCCAAAGCTAGCATATACATGAACTAGAATTGTATCGTCCTAGAACAGACAATAGTGTGAGATGCTAATATTAAAAGGCTGGAATAAGAAAAAGCATAAGTACTGTTTTGGTAGCGTGAGAACAAATTAAAAACAATTCAATATATTTCCTAGGTATCAGATCATCATCTAATTGTGTCGATGTGTATTCTTTTTTAAACATAGTTTTAAAAGTCATACCATTCGTAATATTTATAAGGAAATCGAAAGGAAAACTTCTGTGTGCCTCTTGTGGCAAAGTGGCTTAAGTGCATGGTCCGAAACCGATTCCCACTTTAAGGTATAGATAGAGTTCCCATATTTCAGAAAGGCAAATCCGGGATGCTACTAAATTACGAGAATCTTTGAAATGCTTAAAATTGAAAGAAGTGTTGAATACTAATTTACTTTCTTCCATTAGATAGAGTTGTTCAAGTATTACGTTATCACATTTTTATTCATTTCACTAGACCTTCTTCGAAGGGCGCCGATTTCTCTGTAATTATTTGGGGGGGGGGCACTCAAATGCAGAAAATATATATATGAGGATCTTAAGACAAATTGCACTCAAATTATGCCAAATATTAAATATTTTATATTCATAAATACAAAGGAGGCCGACATGAGCTTTGGGGGGCGGCCCCCCAGGATCGGCACCCTTGCCTTCTTCCTAGTTAAGCAAACGTAAGCAGAGGATTCACTCCCTCTCCCTGGTAGTCAAAATTGTTTCTTTTTTCTCAAGATCTGTTGTGTTTCGTGAACTAACCATCTAAATGAATGTTTTCACTTAGATCCATCCCGTCGATTCGCGTTGCCTAGGACTAAAATAAATTAAGGGTCAGTAATGAAGATGAGACTTCCACATCAGACATGTGGATCGGAGATCTTTCTTTGTTCGAACTTTGATTTTTTCAAATCCGTGATGGGAAATTATATTATGAGTACAATTTTCGAAAGCAATAGTATACGATCGTAAAAATATCTTACAAAACGATGGTTTATTGCAAAATACTTTGACTCAAAGAATAAATTACAAGTGATAAACTTGTTACTTTTCCTGAAGAGTCTGTCTTGAATGAGACGGAGGGTGTCGAGCGTAGTGCTTGGAACGATTGACTCACTTGTTCTACCTTCCCGTGGGGCAGCCTTGATCCGACTTGATCCTAAACGGATTATTCAGAAGTCGAAGTCGGAAGATGTTCCAAAACACTCTTGGTCGATTACAATCTGCCTCACTTGTGAGGGGACAAACCCATGCCGTAAGTGTCGGTGGACCACCGTTAGGCAACTAGCGACATGTCCCCAAAAATTGGCGGTCCAGCAGCGACGATCGACGGTGGTCCCACTTCCGTTTTGAAAATTATATCAGCAGCGGCAGAGAAGCGACGGAACGCCAACGAACCACAAAATTATTCCCCTAAAATACGTTAAATCGCCTATATGCGTAATTTGTTTAAAAAAAAGTACATTTAAAAAAAGTAAAAAACAAAGGTGCCCTGAGCTGGGCGCAAAGCACCAACCTTAGGGTTACTAGTTGCGTGTACTTCCGAATTCGCCACGGAGGCGATTATGAGGACACAGGTTGTAGAGTGATAAATCGTTGACGTTTTTTTAATATTTCTAATCAGAGTTCTTTAATCGTGTATATTTGCACTTGCCATGTAATTTTATAACAAAATGGCAAGCGTCTATTTACTTTTTACATAGTTTTCCCATATTCACTTGCTAGTGATCGGCGACAATTGCAATCTAAATTCATACAATTATACGCATCTATTTCAATATTTTTCACTTCATGATGTAAGGGCAGAAGTTACATGCTAAATTTATTCATGAAATGTGATTGAGAAAGTTGTTCGAAAAAACGCATCCCATACAGTAAATTACACCTTACGTATTTTTTCAGAGCAATGATTCAAACTACGGGTTATTAGTAAAATATATATTTGTAAAAATAAGCAAAATATTTACAGCTGTTTTTTTTTTGACAATTTTATTATTTAAAATTTTCATCCTTCAGTAAACTACCCTTATTTTTAGGTGTCGGAGGATATAGAATTCGAAACGATAAAGCTTTATAAAAACTTCATGTCTAGAATTCGGTCCAGATACGTCGAACAATATGGCCTCTATTTGAATGCATGTAAAAGCGTGACGACCCGACAGACGAACAGATGGACAGACATCAAAATCACTTTTTCGATATGTGGGGGCGTGAAACTTGAATTCATTGAAATCTCGAATTCGATTTTTATCACTACCACTACAATTTCTTGTTTCGTCACTCGTACGTGAAAACGAATAGGAATACAGTGACACGTAAGGTGATAATTTGTAATCCCCAAAATTTAATGATTTACGTTTAATATGTTGCCATGCTAGAAACAAAGCTTATGCCTGTCTGTTATATCATTTTAATATCAGTTTTTCACGCTAGTATATAATGTAGAAATATGGCATGATTATCGTTCATATTCATGCTATCTTTTGGAAATATTCGTGTTCCGCATACATAGATCTGTATATTTTAGTTACGTTCAACGAAAGCATTCTTGCACTTGTGGATATGAAGGAAAGAGAGAGAAAGTCAATACTCTAAAACGCAAAAAACACAAGCACACACACACGTAAGCGATAATTTGACATCACGTCGATGTAACAAGTGGTGAGACTGGAAAGATTGTCAAGCTCACATATGTTCTTTTTCCTGTTCCTGACACACAAATTCGAAGTGAGTTGCCTGCTGCTCAAGAACGGGCAGGGGAGGTGTAACATACAAGACCATAAACTGAAAGCAATCGCTGTTTCCAATAGTAGGCCTACACGTATTCTAATACTGAATAAATATGTCGAATAAAGGATACTATCAATAAGTTATATCCTTATTACATTGCTTCGGTTCTTATTAGCATCAAAATTATACACTTCCTATAATGCTTTGTAATATTTATGGGATGGGATGGGATTCGATCTCGTGTCAAAATAATAAAATAACTGCTGGACCGCCACTCTATCCACCTAACCACGGAGACTACGTTGCGTATCGCTTCGAACCTTAAGATAAGAGTTTTTCTGTTTAATTCTATACTTTCGTACATCTTAGTTACAGAAGCTAATTTATATTTGGCAAACCATCTATACACTAGGTTTAAACCAATAAATCCAATATTTTATTCCACTTTCCAGTTCCTTCCTTTGCCTATCGCCCCTCGTTCACTGCCTATTGTCAATTTCCCTTCGCAATCGTGCTCTGCTACTGAAAATCCCTCGAAAGCATGACTGCCAGTGTACAGAATACCGAGCTTAACTTTGTTTTTTGCTTATATGTTTATTATTTTATTATATTTTTTGGAAATATCTCCGTAGATGGATAGCTTTCTATCATCTCCACATAACTGACTTTTACTCATAAACGTAAGGAAAATGGAATAAATGTGAAAAAATCGTGAGTTACAGTATACGTGCATTTTTTTTTTTGCGCATGTGGATATATGCTATCTTTGAAAATACAGTAGAAGTTCGTTTATCCGACATAAACAGGCAGTCAGAATGCCGGATAATATGAATGTGTTAAGAAAAGACCTATTAAAAGTAAAACTGTCAAATAATTTTACAGATTATGCATCTAAAATCATGTTTTATAACAAATAAATACACTGCACTGATTCACGGACGTATCCTGCGTGAGGTCCTGGGGGCTGTATTACTCCAAAACCCAAACATTTTTTTAATAAACTTGCTTTTACCCTTTTGAGGTTCTTTTATATCAGTTTACTTTGAGTCAGACTCCCAATTTTGGGCAATGTGTTGTTGTCTTCTTAGAATTATAAGAACATACAGTAATCCCATTGATCCCAAGCGGAATTAAAGCAGTTTTAAATACGATTAAAATTTCGTTTCATTTCTGTTTATATTTTTATTGCATTAGAACGATACACTCATTGCCTTCTTGGTATTTTTGTTATGTGATATCCGTAGCGGACAGTTTTCCTTAGTAACATGTATCTCGAAAATATTTTTGATTTTGTTTGTGTTACAATGGAGTTTGTTCATAACTGATACGTAAGAAAAAAAGTTTAAGAGAAATACAGAAACTATTTTATTATTATTATTATTATTATTATTATTGATATTGATATTTTTAAAACATTAGAATGATGCTTAGGAGGATTCGTGTTAGGCCCCCTCCGAAAAGAAAACCTGGATGCGTGTCCGCATTGAATGATAGACATATGAGTTCCCAGATAGCAGAAACAGCTTGCCACAAGCATGATATAAGCTTGTCGTGACAAGGATATAAGCTTGTCCCAAGCTTGTTACGACAAGTCTGTAAGCGTATATCAAGGCTGATTCAAGCGACGAAGTTGACAGGCGACAAGCATATTGTAGGCTTATCCTGTAAGATTGTTTCAAGCTTGTCAGCTCAAGCTTATTGCAAACTTGTTACATAAAGCATGCTACAGGCTTGTTACCTCAAGTTTATCTCAAACTTGGTACATAATGCTTGCTACAGGCTTGTTACCTCAAGTTTATCTCAAACTTGATACATAATGCTTGCTACAGGCTTGTTACCTCAAGTTTATCTCAAACTTGGTACATAATGCTTGCTACAGGATTGTCACCTCAAGCTTATTTCAAGCTGTCCACTTCAAGTTTAGCACATGCTTAATATGTCTCGTTTATTGCAAGCTTCTCAGTAAAGCTTGATACAAATTTATTTCTGCACGTGAGAAAATCATTCATCTGCTTGGCGACATGTATAATGTTTGATGTGAAGGTTAGTATAATGTTCAATGTGTAAGTTACATAAATGATGGTGTGTATTCTTTTGCCATCTGAGGTGTTTAGATATTGCCATCACTTTATTGGCATTCTTTTAAATATATATAGGGGAAACCATACCATACTTACTATTAATAGTAAACATAGTAGTAAGCTATGGTTTCTGCAATGTTTTTAAAAGAATGCCAATAAAGTGGTGGCAATATCCAAACACCCTCAAATGGCAAAAGAACACACACCATCATTACATAAATGATAACCAGTTACCAGTTACATAAATGATAACTTACACACTGAACATTATACTAACCTTCACATCAAACATTATACATGACGCCAACCAGATGAATCATTTTCTCACGTGCAGAAACAAATCTGTATCAAGGTTGACACTACTGGGCCTCACATCAAACCTTATACAAAATGAAATCAACCTCATATAGACAATAATCCTGCAAAAATAAACGTAAAGGTGACGACGAAAGAACTGTTAAACCTACATAAGCAATGTTCTGAAAAAGAATAGTTGTGTTCGGTCAAAATGAAAGCAAAATAATGTATACTTTCACAATCTGTATTATGCTTCTTTCCTTCGTCCATTATGCGTCTTTGCAGCACGAGGTTCAGGTTTATTTCTGTTGAGTAACATTATTGAAATATCATGTTAAATTATAAATCCATGTCTCACACAACATTGGTGTTGAATATATACCCCATACTCCAGTCTATTGAGATTAGTATCTTATCTCAACATAGAAAACAACACTTTTCCTGAGTTCCTTGGTGAATATACTATGCGACCTGGCAGATCAGCATCCAATTAGTTTACCATTAACCACAGTTTGATGTTGAAGCTGAGCGTCCCGTTTCAGCACGAAGTTTTACATGAGACACTGACCTGTAGAATCCGAACAGTAATGCGTTCAGTGTTTGTAAGGTCTTCCACTGGGAATCGATCACGACCCTAGGCGCACCAAAGACGTACACCACTAGACAAACGTCAAGGGCTAAGCAAACTTTTAAATTATCAGATTTCAGGAAAGAAAGAAATATAAATTAAATCCTAGAACCACTGCTACACAGGGTGCGAAATACTGAGGATGGCCATTCCCATACTTCAAAATTTTGGAAGAAAATTCATCCTCAATAATTTACTGGAGAGATAAGGTGACATCGACACTGTCAGAAGTATACAAACTATTTACAGTAAATCTGTGCAGTTAGTGGACAACCTAGTGGATAAGCATTATCCCTAACCTTACATATATCAATAATTTTGGATGTTCAATATATGAAATCTTCATTTCAAAACTTTCCAGTGCATTTTTTTTTTACTTACTTATTTACTCCTATCTCTCCCCGATCATAACTTATGATTTCGCATCCTTCTGCTACATAATTGAAATAAATTATCCCTACATTCTACGCAATAACTGATATAAGGTTCCATGAAAACAATCAGCTTGTATTACAATGTTATTTATTGAACTTATTTACATATTTTGTATTATTTCTAACTTATTTCCTTAATTGGGTTCCTCAACTTCAACGGTGTGACCTTCCACTACAGGTTTTGAATTTCTTCGTTCTCTGCAAAATAACGATCATAAATACGTACTGAAAAACATGTAATTGATTGCACAGTTAAAAGAAAACATTCATATTGTTTACCTTATAAATACGCTCTCATTAAAATACATTATTATTCTTTGAAGTAAGTGCCACACAAGGCAACAGAGTCTGGCACTCGTTTCTCAGATCTGGTGATCCATGGCTTGGAAGCACTCCAAATATGATCTCTATAGCATTACGGTAGAATTTTTTATAGTGAATTAATATTCCCTAATCGAGCTCACCTATTCAGATGTTAGATTTGTAGTGTGACACTTCTTATTCAAAGTGTCTTGACTATGTCAAATACAATATAATCCATCTTCCCATACTGAAAATTAATAAAGTAATTTTAAACACTACTATACACAAACATTACCCAAACACTCTTTCGGTTTAGCGGCATCCCTTATATTCTACATTTTACGTTTTACAGCCTTATTTGATTAAATTTTGACGATCACTCATAAGAAACACTTGAAAGGAAAGAATCGCGTTTGTTACAATTACAACATACTCTCCCACAGTCTCATATTAAGTCGTCTCGGGATCGCACGAATCTGTCTGGGTCATACAGGGTCAGGGATCTGACTACTTCGGGATCACGAGTCACGAAGTATGTTACTCGTTTCATCACTGGTACCACTGCATGATATTTATTCACTTTACCTATTTCAATGTTCTAGTGCCAGTAAATTTTCAGTAAAGTTTTTTTTTAATTTCCTAGCTGAAAATGTGCATTGTTCTGTGAGAGCATCAATTGAGATAAATCCAGAAAATGTCATATTGACTCACTCGGTACTGTTGTATAAGCACGGCGTTACGAAAAACAAACGAAGTAATCACTGATATAAGAAATCACTGAGAGATGGAAGAACAAATATTTACTTATTTCTGTAATTTTCTCTCCATGCCTTGTATGAAATGCAATCTGATCTCACGATTCACAGGAAAGATAGGTCATAAGTGTGTGAACCTATATACCTTGTATTCTTCACGGAGCAACACAAATGATAGATGATGACCTACAAGGCGTTATCCTGCGTAATGTACAACAGAATGCATGGGAAAGTGTAGTTCGCAATTCACAGGAAAAGTGTAGAATTTACTAAAGTAGGCACCGTGTATACGGACAACTTCGTACCATTTTGCAACGAGTTTGGAACATACCTTAGAGGTTCAATGAAATATTTCTCTTTAAAAATAAAAAATAAAAAAGTTACTGGTGACTAACACGTAAAGAGGTGTTAAATAACAATTCACTGGAATTATTTGTGACAGTAAAACAAACGGATTTTAATCCTGAGCCTTACAGCGGAGGAATACATCTTTGCAACGTTTCATTCTTTCAAAACACAAGAATCACTGATAGGTAGACATGCATATTGCCTTCATCATACATATCAAGTGAAGAAGGGATGACTCATTACCGTAAATGTAACACTAAGTTTATTTGACCCATATTCATGGAACGTCGTGTCGGAGTCATTAGCGTCGTTTCACAATTCATTATAGAGAAGTAATAAATACTCCTGCGACCTATCGACCTAGTTCTTTATATCCCATCTTTGAAAGCAGAAACATTTCTCAGTGTACATGGCACAAGGCAGGAAAATCACTTCATTTACTTCAATCCAGTCAAATTCTGAATGCATTTTAAGACCTATGTCTCCCTATTTATTTTCCTGTTAATTTGTTGTTGAGTGTTTACGCATACGCATACTTTGGCGTGCTCTATCCTATTGAAATCTTTTTGTCTTTGGGGGAAAAAAACTACTCTTACTTTTTTAATTTTTTTTTTATTACTGCCACTGCTGAATGAAGTCTTTATCTTGTGGATAAAACATTAACCTTTGTTTCTTGTTCAATTTTAGTGTTGATTACTTCTTTTTCATACTGAATGAAGTCTTATCTTCCCGAAAACTCGGGAATGTCTTTGTAAGAGAGAAATGTGCATTTACTATTATTTTGTCTTTTAACAAAATTTTCTAACTGCTGAAGTCTTTATCTTCTAGGAAAAAAAATCTATTTCTTGATTAGTTTTAATGTTATTTTACTTCTTTTCTATCTCCTGAATGAAACCGTATCTTCTGAGAAGGAAAAAAAAACTACAATACCATCTGTATCTTAATTAATTATAGTACTTTATTGCTTGTTTCTATACTAAACGAAATAATCTTATCGTCTGGAAGATACTGCAATTGCATATTTCTCTATTACAATGGCATTGCAGAGTTTTCCAGAATGTAAGATGGTTTCATTTAGTATAGAAAAGAAGTAATTAACTCTAATCAATCAAGAAAGAGGGTGGTATTGTAGTTTTTCTCTCATGAGATGAGTTCGTTCAGTAGATAGAAAAGATGTAAAATAACACTAAAATTAGTCAAGAAAAAAATAGGTTAGTTGCTTTCTGTTTTTCATGCAGCAGGTAGGAAATGTTTTTAGAAGGCAAATATAACAGTAAGTGCCTATCTCTCTATTACTCTGACATCGCAGTTTTCAAAAAATGAAATTTCCTGCAGTATAGAAAACAAGTAATCAACACCAAAATTAATCAAGGAATAAAAGTTATTCTTTAAAAAAAAAGATTTCATTCAGCAGATAGGAGTAATCAAAAAATAAAATTAACAGAGGTACTTTCTTCCAGAAGACAAGAAAATAAAAATGTAAACAGTAATGAATCTCGATTTTAGTTAAAATTTCCATCCTCCGAGGAAAGTAACAGGCAAGTTGCTAAATTATAAGGGATAATAAAATAATAAATACATACAAGGTAAACATTTCATCTCATTTCACTGTGTACTAATACATGAGTGCGTAAAAATGAACTCATCTCGCTATATAAAATACAAAGACCTAAGTGATTGAGTGACCGACAGATCTTTGCACAGGCCAAATCGCTTAAGATAGACAAGTTAAATATGGACAGTACATGGGATTTGTTACGTAGGATACCACTAAGGAAGGATTTTTGCAAACTCGACAGGAAGGGGAGGAAAATAGGTGTGGGACGTATTTTTAAAATATGACCATATCTCCGAATTCCTTAAGGTTACAGACTTGAAATTTGATATTCGGATGTCTCATTTCAAATAATTTGACATATTTAAGCGGTTTTTGATATTTTAGTACAAAGGAAAAAAAGAAAAAAAGTGAGAAAGAAAAGGAGTGAGGATTACAATTATTATAAGATGTCGAAATCTCTGAATTTATGAAGGTTTGAAACATGAAATTTGGTATTTTCATATTATTTAAAATAAGTAGATAAGAATTTAAGCGCTTTTGAAATATGCCTCGAAGGTAAGAAAGGGGGGTGGAAAGAAAAATGGATGGGGATTATAATTATTATAGTAAAGTATTTAATCCCTTAAGGTGAGAGATTTGAAGTTCAGTATTTCCATTTCTCATTTAAAATACTTTGCCACGTGTTTCGGCCCTTTTTTTTCTTTTTTGACATGCTAGTAAAAAGGGAAAGAAACGATGTGGAGAGGAGAAAAAAAGGTGGGGATTACAATTATTCTAATAAAATGTCGATATCTCTAAATCTTTTAAGATTTGAAATATGGAAGTAACTTCTCATTTAAAATTATTACAAAAGCGTTTTATGATACATATCCTAAAAGGAAGAAAAAGGGAAGGATTACAATTATTATAATAAGATGTTCATATCTTGGGGTCCGGGAAAGTAAAAGGCATTGAAACGCTGTAAATCTCTTTTTCCTCCAAATCCACAGAATTCTATGCATATGATATTGATCTAGTGACCTATAGATGTGAGAAATGTAGTGAATACAAAACGTATATGTAGAGAAGAACGCGTCCATGGACTAAGTTGCAGATCCCTAGCTTATTTAGTGATGGTAAGGACTTTCCGATCTCTCTCGTGATTGTAAGGAAAATAGGTAAAACTATACTTACCTACGCAGTAGTCTAGGCTCCGCCTGCTGCAGCCAAACACCCAATACTTCCTTCACCGTTTCTTCTGTTGCGACGGTGTACATCTTACGAACAGCAGCTGAAAAGAAAGATAGAATTTCAAGCAAATACTAGCGATTTTTATTCTTTAAAAAAAACTGTCATTTGAAATAAATTTCCCTCTTAAATAGCTTTACGGAATTATGGTATGGTTTCTAAACATCGATACCTAGAGCTGAAACTAATTCCTATATTATTTTTCAAGTCACCTAAGCTAGGCCCCTATTTTGTGATTTTTATGTAAGGGTACTATAGAAAGTTATCTTCCACCACACTTTTGGTATATTATATAATGGAAAAGTTACATTTTTCGATACAAGTGTAACAAGACTTTCTTCCGGTGCCCTTAGTGGTGATATGGTTTTGAGTCAACGTTTCAAGTCACCTTAAATAACACTACAAAAAACACATTAGGTTTTGGCTACCTTCGTTGTCACGAAAAATTGAAAGATGAAGACGACAGAAAGACGAAAGTTTGACTATTCGCCGTCTTGACAGCCTGCAACTTTTCTCTTTTTATATTGGAATTATGGTAACTTCGAAAGCTATGTTCTTCTAGTGTTTTATCTGCGTTCCAGTGTTAGACAAAGAGCTCTGAAATTTTGCACCTTTAAAATATCGGCAGGGGAGACAGTTTGGCATACTATGTAATACTACCAGACTAACAGTGTTGCCAACCCAACAAAGTTATATTCGTGTGGTAGACAGTATCAAATTTACAGGTATACACGAAAAGTCTGGTGCAAAATTATACTTCACAGTAGTGATTCCTACACTGTACTTCAATTTAAATTCGTTGACACTATTGACTTTATTTAGCCCTGGAATCATTCCTACCTTGGAATTGTATTTGGTTTTAGATTTTCCGTACACCTTACAAATTCTTTTGAATGCTTTTCAAAGCAAAGATTTGTTTAAATATGTACTCTGCCAGTAAAGCTTTGTTTACAACATAGAGTGTTGGATCAGTTATTGAATTTCCTATACATTCTACACAGATGTTATATTCACCCAGTAAGGGTGAACACATTTACATATTTTACTACTTGACAGTAAAAGAATCCTAAAGTACTCAAAGCATACTTTATTCATGAAGAATTACTTCTGATTGCTTGGGACATACTAATATGAGAACACACGTCCAGTACGAGAGAAGTAAGACTTAATAATTAGCAAGCTGGAATTTTGTATGGTTACTAGCATAAATAAATAAATGAAGTTAAATATTTCAGTACAACTTTTCAAATCAACTTACTGTTGATCTTATTGTACATTTGGTTGGACCCAAAGGTGTGCTTTTTTGCTTCATGATCCTTGGTTTCCTGCCAGAGTAGGAGAATTCCATTGCGAGTTTGTCGCACAAAGTTCTTCTTATTGCATTGTGAGCGAAACCTTTTAAAATCCTTACCACCAATTGACAGTAATACTTTTACCTGAAAGAAAGGAAAGTATTTAGATCTAATGCATGCTGAAATCAAAAAGAAAAACAATATATATAAGGGTCCGTATTGTTATGTTTTTCTACCAGTGGAAAAAAAACAAAGCATGAATGAAACTAGATTAATTTTTAGATACCGTAATGTGAAGTGTGAAAAAAAAAGGCGTGGGGTTCTGAGTTTCACGGAAGGCCGTATCAAATGGGCTACGTGACTAACAAAAACTGTTTGCCTGGGATTTATTTGGTAACTTTCAGCTTTATATCGGAATAGCGGTTATTTAAAAGGACCATTGTCCGTTTGAATTAGAAAAAAATACTATATATATATATATATATATATATATATATATATATATATATATGTGTGTGTGTGTGTGTGTTTGTGTGTGTGTATCTATATGGAAATTACATACACTTCCAAAAGTAACAAGTAACAGTGGGTTAATCAGTGCTGCCAACAAGTAGTGTCAGAAAATAGCTAAATGACGCACAAAAACTAGCTAAAAATGGCTCAACTTACCTTAACTTATAGGTAACAGAATTTAGGAATAAAGAAACTAAATATTTGGTACTTTAAGTCTACTAGTTTACAAAGATGTTCTAATATTATTTATCTTTTGATATCCTCAAATCAAACAGTTTCACAATACAATTTGTTCCTTCATTGACTAGAAGTAATAAAATCTCTTGAATTATTTTCAACTTCTAATGCTGGGTATGGCTGGATAACACCATTGATCTATCACAAAAATATATACATGCACATGCACGCATCTCAACAAGAAAAACTCCACCCAAACTAAAAATACACTAGAAACTAATCAAACAAATTGACTATGGAGAAACCAGATCCAGGAATCCCAATTTACCGTGACGGATAGGTGAGACTGATAAAAGATCTAATTTACTGTGACAATGTAAGTGCTGTTGTAAACAAAAGAATTAGAAAAATACCAAGATAAACTACTTTTTTTTAGGTTTTTCATATTTTCTAAAAAAAAAAATTGACTGCAAAAGATTTAATTGCCGCCTAAATGATTATATTAGCAAGTATGAATGGCAAGTTGACCAAAAATTATAGTCCATAGCTAATGCACATCATAATGACTAAATTGGCAAAAATGGAGTTGATGCTAACATTTAGTCAAAAGAGAGATGTTCCAAAAAGACGTAAATTAAAAGATATAACAAAGATTTGAAACCTGCTTCATAACTTGTACAGGTTTGATAGGATACTTACATATTTCTTTCCGTAGTTAGGTTCTTCAAGCTTTCTCTCAAATGTTTGAAAATCATTGAACGTTCGCAGAGGCAGAAGGCCAAGAAGTTCGGATTCTTCGTTTATGGACTCTGCTTTCACACTCACACCATTACTTAGAAGTGTGTCGACCTTCTTCTGGACGGAAGATACTCTTTCACTAAGGTCAGCTAAAGTAGATTGCATTTGGCCAAATACCATTCTGATATCTGCAATAAATTTTAGGAAATATTGTTTTGAAGGTGTTAATATAACTAGAAAATATATTATTTCACAAACCATTGAAACAATTAAATGTACATTCATGTTCAAAATGATTGTCGCATATCTATAACTGTCTTCTTGTGGAAAATTTTATAGGGAAAGAATTATAAGCACGTAAATTAGAATGAGTAAAACAAATGGACAAGAAAGTTTTATTTTCGTTTTGTTGTTCTTATTTACTGCTCTTTTGACATGAAATTTGCCACATACATGTCTTTGCCGATTATGCACATACCAACATTATAAGAAATACAGGGCGAATTCGTTATCAAATTTTATTCCTACAACAACATATTTATAGACATGCGACAATAATTTTGGACATGGGTGTACGTTTGTGGTGGACAAACACCGTGTGCGTAGATTTTCTCAGGGTTCTACCGTTCCCCTCCACTTTCTTCAATCCATTATTTAATTCATTCTCATCATCACCGTCTCCTTTAGGCTGCCCCGCATAACCGTGGGACAAAACTCAAAGATTTTATTTAAATATGAGTTCGCTGTTCATTTAATCAGAAATCTTGGGGGGAAAAGTGGGGAACAATTAGGAAGACGTGTGTAGAAGACCACTATGTTGCAGAATTATGACCAGATCATTAGAGTATGACGTCATTCATCAGCACTGCGGAAGGAAAGGGTTGATTGCTCAGAGGTAGAACGTTGCCTTTTGGTGCGACGGATCTTTGGTTCAATCTCCGGCCTTATGAGTTTATGATGGACAATATCATATTCGTCAGGGTTTTCCCGTTCTCATGCCACTAATTCCTTCATAATCATTCACTATCATTAGTCATCCGTGTATCTTAACATTAACCCTAGGAAGACTAAACTATAATTGGTCACGTGAAAGACTAAGGGGGGTCAATTTTGCTCGTGGTTGTAAATTCCAATTTTAACCCTACTAATGTATTTTAAAGCTATTTAATGACTGCTACTAATAAATGTGAGTTGTAAAATTATTTTAAGACTTGTGAAATTTTATTTTAATAGGAAATATTACAAGTCCCAGTACAGACTACTACCGCATTTGGTTAGCAGACATGAAGTAGCTTGAAATACATTAGCCTGTGTAGACAAGTTACTATACTAAACCTGAGAGTATTACGTTTGCTCAATGTATAAAAGTAGATTATGTTAATTTAGTCATCCATTCAATGAATAGATAAGTTTACATGATCCTTTCAAGGTAAAACTGTACTCCTCTTAACATTTCTAAGTTGCTAAAAAAATGTACTTAGTCTCCTGCGCTAAAAAAAAAAAAAAAAAACCTACCACAATAATGTGCTTTCTAATAAAACTAAATTTAAGTTTAGATTACAGAAGAAAATACAAAAAAATTCAAACGTTGTAAAATTCATTTGTTCGGGCAAAGAGAAAAAGAAAGTGCGGGCAAATTTGACCCACCTTCGTCTTTCTATGGTTAAGGACATAACAGCGGGGTTATGAAGAACGGGACCTACAGCTTAAAGTGAGATCCGAACCACTACTCAGTTTGCACTCGAGAGATATTGTTCTTCATTTGAACTCGAAACCAGAATCCCTTGATAACAAAAGCAATAAATCCACAGACCCATCATCCACGGAGGTCAACTGATAGAAATACGTTGCAGTGATCTTGCATACTTGTGAATATTTTAGGAGCCACTTAAGAACCAAAAGGGAAAGAACTGCAAAATGGAATCACTCTATAGCTATACACATTAAATCAATGGACAATTTTAAAAGACTATATAGTACAGAAGATCTAATTTAGTCAGTCAGAAATATAGGCTTAATTTAATTTGCTAATCAATACAGGAAGTGACTAATAGTTCTGGACCATTCATACTATCTTTCTAAATAAAACTTTTTATTATTATTATTATTAACAACAGTCAAACCTAATGGAAATCTCTGTTTCGTCGATCTACTTTCCAATGTTATAAATTTAGACACTTAATCAGCTTCTGTGGAAAAGTTTTGTTGACCGTCCGCTAGTGGCAGCGCACTACAGGCAGTTCGGCGGGAACTCCAAACTTGATAAAATAAAATCACAATTAAAGAGACAAGTTAAAAAATTATTTTTCACGAATCCAACCCCCACTCAACTTGTGGACTATCATGCCTCCGACAAGGAAAATTCAAGCTTAACCAATGCTGAAGGAGTAGACTGCTGAATAATTTATGATGTAATGGCAGATCATTTGCAGAACTAGTTGACCTATGACCTCTAGTTTGAGCGAGTTGCGTTCATTTCTCGAGGTTGCGACCCTGTTCAATCGAATCATCAGCCTCAAATTACCTTTACTCTTAATAAAAAGGGGGCAACGGTTACTCCACTTTAATCTAAGGTAAACGTATTTAAACAAAAAAAAAAAAAAAAAAAAAAAAAAAAATTGGTGTAAAGCAAACATTCCGGTTTAAGTGAAAAAAAGTTAAAAAAAAAAAACACGGTTTTGGCCAATCCTGAAAAATAGCGTTATTTCTTTATTACATCCGTTCAGATTGCAAATATTTTTCTGAGATTTAAGATCCAGACTTCATTCACCTGGTAGAAAAAAAAGTAAACAAAAGCACTAAAATCAATTAAGAGACAGAAGTTACTGTTTTTAGAGGATAAAAAGATAAAAATGTAAGCAACGAAAAACCTAGTTTTCTTCAAACTTACACCCTCGACTTCTTACCTAACAAACTTCAAACTAATATGCCAACTTATTTTCGCGTAATAATCCATTTTGAATTATTATTAATATCTAATAAGTAATTTTTCGAAATTCATCGTTCTTTTACCGTAAACCCAAAAGTCCATACCCGATGGAACCTTTCCTTCCTCTTATTGTAAAGCGATGAAATGAGTGATATCACTTAATCTAAGATTGATGAAGTATACCTTAGAATAAGTAATTGATACTAAATAAAGTCGGACATAAGTATTTATATTCTTCAATTTTGCCCCCAACCTGCGAATAAATATGGAAGAACATAAGGAACGAAAGATAAGCATGATGCATTCTAAAATGAGTGAAATGTCCAGGCTTGCTTGCTGCATTTAAATATCATCCGTACCGATTCTTGTGGAAGCCACATCAGTTAAAATTTTTAGTGTATCGGTGAAAGCTAAAACAAGAAAGCTTAGGCAATGTATTAATTCAAAGCAGTTTTCTCCTCGATTGTAGAGATAAAACGTAATTTTCATTACTTTAGCGGACGGCTCTCCAAATTTAAATCGATTTTGTTGATTTTTTCACTAGATTTGAGGCACTACTTTACAAACACTTCACGAACCACAGCTGAGCGAGCGGAGGGGATTAGAAGCCCCGTAGGGCTCGTTTTTTTCCCATATCTTTTAAGTTACACACGATTGGCATTGCAGCCATTGTAGACTGTCATTTTCCAAAACTTAACATACAAATACTGTCATTTCGTTCCTTGCTTGTATTCAACCGCCTTCCGCCCTGGCAAATAGCTCCACCATAACATACTTACTTTCCCATGTATACTCATTTGTACATACAATTTATTGAGTTTAAAACACTTACATTATCATTTAACCACCTTCATTATTAATATAAGGTTAACTTTAGCAGATGGCTCTACCTAATTAAATAAATTATTTTAATGTGTTTAGACTTAATAAATCGTATCTGTTATATAGAATCCTACGAAATGGAAAATTAAGTATGTTATGGTGGATCTAATTGACAAGGCGGTAGGCAGACGAATACAAGCAAGGAATGAGATGGCAGTAAGTACATATGAAGCTTTGGAAAATGACCGTCTGCAATGGTTGCAATGCCAAACGCGTGTAACTTAAAAAGTAGGGGGAAAAAAACGAGCCCTGCGGGGCATCTATTCCCCTTCGTTCGCTCAGCTATGCTACGTAAAGTGTTATGTAACGGCATATTTTTTGAACTGAGGGTGGCAATATTTTGCTTAAATTTTGTACTTTCTTGGTATATATTTTGTATTTTTTTTAATGGTTTAGGTAGGTTAAGTTAGTTTGGGTTAGTTTAGGTTAGGCTGGGTTAAGATACTTGGGCATTACTCGAGCAGATGGTTCTACCAAATGTTCACACATTGCATTTCCCGGTTCCTTTTTGTAGAATATCCACTAAATGAGAAGCTAGTGCATAAACCACGAACCAACTTGTGCTAGGTGGCCACAAAAAAAGCACGAATGCCATCTAACCGAGTCAGGGCAGGAGTGTAGCTGGGAGTCCCGAGCGGAGCGAGGGGATGCGTCCGTAGAGAGCAGGCGTGTCAGCGACGGAGGACATGCACATAAACGAGGAAAGTGGAAAAAGACATAAAATATCCGCAGTAATTTTTACATGGTGATTTTACCTGAATTCGTACTTTCTTCCTATATTTTCTGTTTTTGATGATTTAGGTTAGGTTTGGTTAGTTATGTTAGTAATTACGGTTACGTAACACCAACTAATTTCTCCTGTAAACACGGTGGTTTTACCTGATTTTGGCCCCCAAGTTCCAAAATTCTCTATATGTAACAGTATTATCTCAAATCTAGTGAAAAATGACCATAAAATCGATATAAATATGGTACAGCCGTCTGCTAAAGCAATGCCTTAACAGTTATCAAGTATTCCACCTATAAATTTTTAATATGATAAAGCCGTCTGCTGAAGTTAACGCTCTAATTTTTGTACTGATATTCAGGGGTGCCCGAGGAAAATTTTCTAGGGAGGGGCCCATCTCCATGGTTGCTATATTACGCCTGGTATTTAATATACATGATTTCTATATTACGTATACATTTTCGTAAGCCAAAGGGGGCCCGGGCCCCACCCCCTCCCCTTCGGGCGTCTATCCTGATGCTAATTGTCAAGAGCCATCGCTGACTTTAAAGAATCCAATGGCTAAATATGGTATACATTATACGGATGAACACACTTAAAAAAAAGAAAACAACATAAAAGGTATAAACATAAAATTCCATCCATATTTGAAAAGTAATACTATCCTAAAAGCGCTTAGCGCACTAGTCTAAAATAAAAATCACCTTTTTATTTTGTAACTAAAACTAAAGTAGGGCTTACTATTACATTTCATACACATAGCTTACCTTTGTTTACCTTTTGGAAGAAATCAAGCGCCAAATCTCAGACTACTCACCAATCCTACAGATGACTCCATTTGCTAAACAATCGACAAACGTCAAGCGTTTTGAATCAAGCTTGAAATAGGCTTAGTAGAAAGTTGATAAATTCAAGCTTCTTTTCAAGTTAAAAACAAGCTAAAATAAACGTTGATTGTCGCTTGTCGCATTCAAGCTTCTTTTCAAGTTAAAAACAAGCTAAAATAAACGTTGATTGTCGCTTGTCGCATCAACTGTACATTGCTAAGCCAAAATCAAGGGAAAGCGACCCTTGATTTAAGCTTACATGCTATCTGGGTTATGGTGTAGACGGGCGCGCTAGGCGACGGACTCCAGAGCATCAAAAGATAAAGAACACAATTCGCAGTACTTGGCGATTGATGCTATTTTTTATCTGCAATGATATGTCGCATAATGTGGTATGTGGAATAAACGAAGGTCGGATAAACGAGACCATGGTGTATTGGCGTTTCAAGCACCTAACCTTTAAAATATTTGTATAAAAATCATCTTTCACATCTTGCTAAATTTGTGGGTATGATCACACACCTTGCCTAATAAAGTATAGTTTTATAAAGAAAATGTATATTTTAGCTAAAAACTAAAGAGAAACAGAAATTGAATAATTTTCTATTTTTTTTTAAATAATTGCAAATTTGTCCATTTCATCACGATAAATCACTTTTGGTACTAGATGTCTGTTTCTGCCTGGGTATATCCTTCACATCTTGTTGGAGACAAAATTGTTCTTTTTCCAAGAAAAGAAAATGAGAGAAGAAGCTATACAACAGCATGAACTGAAAACAATAGCTACGACCAACAGTATTCTAATCCTTAATAAATACGACATTAAATGAAAAAAGAATCAATAAGTTTTTTTTTCGTTATTATATTGCTTCGATTTTTATTAACATGAAAACTATACACTTCGTATAAGGGTTTGTGAAAAAAAAAATGATATGGAATGGAATGGCATTCAATCTGATGTCAAAATTGTATGAGAACTACCAGTCCGCCACTCTATCCACTTAAACGCGAAGACTATTTTCTGTTTGTTCTCTTTTTCTTTACAAATAAATGCTCATATCTATGGTGGATGTCACTTCGAGCCTCAAGACAAGAGTTTTGTGATGTGTGATGAATTTACCCTAGGAGGGGTAATGTGGTAGAAATCACTTTCGGAAAAAAAGGTATATATATATATATATATATATATATATATATATATATATATATATATATATATATATATATATTTCATACAGGTTGAAAAACCAAAGATTGATTTATTTCTCTATGTTCATTGAGTTAGAAGAGACCAGAAGTTTCCACCTAACTGTAAAATTCTAAATATTATTCTATGCTATGTGACTTCTGTAGGTGAGTGGGTATAACAGAAATAGGTTAAGAGTAATTTAACTACAGTTACACGATTGATATAAAAGACTGCCATAAGTTTGATTCGGGGTTCCAGTCTGTACAGTGGAGAGGCAAGGCACTTGCTTTGAGGAAGTCACCATCGTTCGAAACATAGAGATGGATCTCTCCTGCCCATCAAAGGTTGGATCTTCTGGACTCTTCTGTCGAATAGTAATGTAATTGACTCTCTTTATCCTATAATAAGAATAAATGTTGAATTGTGATTTTTCAATAGGAAATGATCAGGATTCTTACCGTATAATAGGAAATGTCTCCAATCTGAATCTCACTTTCGTAATATTCAATTAATTTGATTCACTTTTGTTATCTCTATTAAGTAGTTATTAATTTTGTAACTTCATTTAATTAGTCTTATCATATTTCAATAAATCATTGTAAATATAAGTAGTAGTCCCCGACGTATATTGAGCCGAGTCAGCAAAAATTTTTGTGACGTCATAGGTCAAAGGTCAATGACCTTAGCCCGGGGTCAATGACCTAGGGGTACCTAGGACCACCCCCTCTAAATTTTGGCAGGGGTACAATGGCCCACCCCCTAAATTTTGGCAGGGGTACATAGGACCACCCCCCTTAAGTTTTGGAAATTGCCAAATTTAAAAATTTGGTGTGGTAGCCTAGGACCATAGTATGTACCTCTATTAGTATTGGGGGTCTATATCGTTCCCTTTCATGGGTAAAAAATTGCCAAAAAGTCAAATTTCGGGGGTTTTTGACCTAATTTATCCCCTTTGATGAGGTATTATTACCTTATATAGTTATATGGGCGTATACAGGGGTTAATTCCCTTTCATAAGACATGGGTATATTAATGCACCCCTTTAAAAATTTGGGAGGGGTACCTTGGCCCACCCCTTAAATTTTGGAAATTGCCCAATTTCAACATGCGGTATCATAGTACAGGACCCTAATATGTATCATGATAAATTTGGGTGGTCCACCTCGTTCCCTTCTAGGGGTACAAAATTGCCAAAAATATAAACGTAAGCAATACGTAGTACCACGTGTTTGGTTTTTCGACCTAATTTATCGCCTTTGATGAGGTGTTATTATCCTATATAGTTATATGGTCATGTATAGGGGTCCATTACCTTTGATAAGACATGGGAATATTAATGCACTCCTTTAAAAATTTGGGAGGGGTACCTTGGCCCACCCCTTAAATTTTGGAAATTGCCCAATTTAAACATTTGGTATTATAGTACCGGACCCTAACATGTATTATGATAAATTTGGGTGGTCCACCTCGTTCCCTTTTAGGGGTACAAAATTGCCAAAATATAAACGTAAGCAATACGTTGTACCACGTGTTTGGTTTTGACCTAAGTTATCCCCTTGGATGAGATCCTATTACCTTATATGGTTATATGTATAGGGGTCTATTCCCTATCATAAGACATAGGTACATTTGTGCACTCCTTTAAAAATTTGGGAGGGGTACCTTGGCCCACCCCTTCAATTTGGAAATTGCTCATTTTATATATTTGGTATTATAGTACTGGACCCTAATATGTATCATGATAAATTTGGGTGGTCCACCTCGTTCCCTTTTAGGGGTACAAAATTGTCAAATTTTAGTACAACCACGTGTTTGTTTTGGCTCAATTTATCCCCTTGGATGAGGTCCTATTACCTTATATGATTATATGGTTATGTATATTGGTCCATTCCCTATTATAAGACATGGGTATATTGATGCACCCCGGGAGGGGTACCTTGGCCCACCCCTTCAATTTGGAAATTGCTCATTTTATATATTTGGTATTATAGTACTGGACCCTAATATGTATCATGATAAATTTGGGTGGTCCACCTCGTTCCCTTTTAGGGGTACGAAATTGCCAAATTTTAGTACAACCACGTGTTTCGTTTTCACCTAATTTATTCCCTTGGATGAGGTCCTATTACCTAATATGATTATATGGTCATGTACAGGGGTCCATTTTCTATCATAAGACATAGGTACATTGATGCACCCCGGGAGGGGTACCATAGCCAATCCCTTAAATTTTGGAATTTTTTTAATTTAAGCATTCGCTATCATAGTACATGACCTCAATATGTATCATGATAAATTTGGGTGGTCCACCTTGTTCCCTTTCATGAGTAAAAAAATGCCAAAATATAAACATAAGCAATATGTTGTATCACGTGTTTGGTTTTTGGCCCAATTTATCCCGTTTGATGCGGTTCTATTACCGTATATGGTCATATGGTCATGTATATAGGTTCATTTCCTATCATAAGACATGAGTACATTGATGCACCCTTTAAAAATTTGGGAGGGGTATCTTGACTCATCCACTCAGTTTTAGAAATTGTTTTAATATAAGCATTTGGTATCTTCGTACAGGTCTTCAATATGTACCACTATAAATTTGGATGGTCCACATCGTTCCCTTTCATGGGTAAAGAACTACCAAAAATCAAATTTCGGAGGTTATTGACCCCTATTTAGCACGTTATATGGTTTATTACCTTTATATGTTTATGTTCTCTTTTAAATTTGGGAACTATAAAATAACATAATTTGGTAAACGTTTTCTAGGACCCATTGGTGTTCCTCTTATGGCCAAATATTCAAAATTTAAAGGTTATTGAACGGCTTTATTATTGAATAACTACAGGATTTATTACTTTTTCATAAGACACAGGTGTATTTGTGTACCAATCTTAAATTTCGGGAGGGGTGCATTTCTTATTGTCATATCAATAATTGGTAATTGTTCTTAAAATTGGATAGTATTTCATTCATTGGGTAAATCATTATGATCACGTGATCAGTTATTGACCTATGATGGGATTAGGAGTCCAGGACATTGGTACATTTAAACTTTGTAGGATAATTTGAGAATGCGTCATTGGTATTGATTATTACAGCCAAATATAAACGTAAGCAATACGATGTACCACGTGATTGACCTTGATGAGGTAGTGTACAGGGATACATAGCTAACCTTATTGAATCTTATGACTCATAGTCTTAAGGGAATACATGCTACAACACTGGCAAAGTTATTGTTGATGTAATTTGATTGGTTGATCACTATCTTTCGTGCAATCTGATTGGCTGATCACTATCTTTCGTGCAATCTGATTGGTTGCTGATTTTCAAATCTTTGCTGCATTCAGTTTTAAGTTTTGTTTAACATTTAAAAATCTTGGTTTCGTTCAACATTTTGCACTCACTGATAAATATGATCAAAACCGTTTATTTGTTAATCGAATAGTTAAAAACCGGATAAAGTTTGACGGTTAACCGTGAAACGTAAAATTTTTAGTTTGACATTTTTTTGTTTGAAACTTTTTGTTTGAAAATTCTTGCTTTCAAATTTTTGTTTGAATTTTTTGTTTCAAAATTTTGTTTGACATTTTTTTTGACAACTTTTGTTTCAAAATTTTTTTGTTTAAAAATTTTTCGTTTGAAATTTTTGTTTGAAATTTTTCGTTTCCAAATTTTTTCGTTTAAAATTTTTTGTTTAAAATTTTTTGTTTCAAAATTTTTTCGTTTGAAATTTTTTGTTTCAAAATTTTGTTTCAAAGATTTTTGTTCTAAATTTTTGTTTCAAAGTTTGGTTTGACATTTTTAAAAGTTTGTGCACTCATTAGTAAAGAACCGGAACTGTTTAGAGCAAAAACCTTTGACAACATTGTGGTGCAATAGTACACGTCAGAACCTGGGGTTGTACTTGAAATGAAAAAACACAATTCATTGAAATGGATCATTTTATTACACTCCACATACATCCATACCAGATAGTGGTTCTGGATATTGTCGATACAATGTATTTTGAACTTCTTGCACTAGTTTGTCTTTAGCATATAATTTTAATTCCAATTGAAGTCTTTTAAGGTCTAATGCAATATCAATTGGTGGAAACTCAATGTCCATTTGATCACAAATAAACTGTTTATCAATACAGGTATGCACCCACGAACGATGTTGACAACCATCACAATATCTAGATACATGTTGTACAATATGCATAACACATTTTTCAAAATAGTACTTTTTCAGGAATATACTAGTTTCGTTGCACACTTCCACTGCATGTTTCACACACTGAAATACGCTGATGAATTTGTTCCATTCAGTTTGTGTTAGATACACCATATTGCGAGGGACATGGAATGTACTCTTTTTACGTAACAGCACCATCTTCTCTTCGAGGACTGTACGCAGCACCACTTCATGATTTGAGCCTAATGATTTGACTATGGTCACATTTAGCTCATCATGAAAATAATCGTTCATTTGGTCGATTCGTGAACATAATATTTGCCATTCTTCACAGGTCAGTTGTACACCAAATTGTTCTGCTTTGCCCAATCGAATCACAGGTTCAAATGTTCTAGCACTGATACCAATCATCACATGTTTTGTTTGAAATATATTTATTGGATAATAGCTTGCGAAGATGAACTCTTTATCGTTAGAAGTACACATCTTTCCTCCTGAAAAGCACTTGCTCAAATGATTTCATGAGCTGACACTGTATTTGCTGGTTTATAGTTATTGCTGACGTCATTGGTAAGGAATGTGCTGACGTTTGAATTCATGGTTTCATCACAGTTGCTGACGTCATGCTGACCAACCAAATTCATACAACTATGTCTGACGTTTGAATTCATGATTTCATCACAATGGCTGACGAATCCGGCTGTGTACTAAATTCAAGTTGATGACTTCGACCCAAGAATCCTTTGTAACATAAAGATACAGATCCAGTATTTAAGAAACGCAGCAGTTCTTCTTGTTTTGATGCTTCCATGGGTAAATATCTTGCTGGTAAAATTATATTCTTATCATTTTCAAGCTTCACTACGATTCTTAATCCAAACTTTGTAGGGATCATTTGGCTAGCTAAGATTCTATAAGGTACATTCTGTTGTAAATTAGTAATCTTGGTAAATGATTTCATCACATCACGTGTGTTTAGAAACTGCAGACAAGTAGCCATGATGACGTTATCATGAATACTAACTCCAACGATACTTATATATGATGCAAAACTGATGACGTTGCATTATCATGTTCTGACGTGTACTATTGCACCACAACGTTGCCAGATGTTTTTGTTCTAAACAGTTCCGGCTAGTGCATACCTGTATTGATAAACAGTTTATTTGTGATCAAATGGACATTGAGTTTCCACCAATTGATATTGCATTAGACCTTAAAAGACTTCAATTGGAATTAAAATTATATGCTAAAGACAAACTAGTGCAAGAAGTTCAAAATACATTGTATCGACAATATCCAGAACCACTATCTGGTATGGATGTATGTGGAGTGTAATAAAATGATCCATTTCAATGAATTGTGTTTTTTCATTTCAAGTACAACCCCAGGTTCTGACGTGTACTATTGCACCACAATGTTGTCAAAGGTTTTTGCTCTAAACAGTTCCGGTTCTTTACTAATGAGTGCACAAACTTTTAAAAATGTCAAACCAAACTTTGAAACAAAAATTTAGAACAAAAATCTTTGAAACAAAATTTTGAAACAAAAAATTTCAAACGAAAAAATTTTGAAACAAAAAATTTTAAACAAAAAATTTTAAACGAAAAAATTTGGAAACGAAAAATTTCAAACAAAAATTTCAAACGAAAAATTTTTAAACAAAAAAATTTTGAAACAAAAGTTGTCAAAAAAAATGTCAAACAAAATTTTGAAACAAAAAATTCAAACAAAAATTTGAAAGCAAGAATTTTCAAACAAAAAGTTTCAAACAAAAAAATGTCAAACTAAAAATTTTACGTTTCACGGTTAACCGTCAAACTTTATCCGGTTTTTAACTATTCGATTAACAAATAAACGGTTTTGATCATATTTATCAGTGAGTGCAAAATGTTGAACGAAACCAAGATTTTTAAATGTTAAACAAAACTTAAAACTGAATGCAGCAAAGATTTGAAAATCAGCAACCAATCAGATTGCACGAAAGATAGTGATCAGCCAATCAGATTGCACGAAAGATAGTGATCAACCAATCAAATTACATCAACAATAACTTTGCCAGTGTTGTAGCATGTATTCCCTTAAGACTATGAGTCATAAGATTCAATAAGGTTAGCTATGTATCCCTGTACACTACCTCATCAAGGTCAATCACGTGGTACATCGTATTGCTTACGTTTATATTTGGTTGTAATAATCAATACCAATGACGCATTCTCAAATTATCCTACAAAGTTTAAATGTACCAATGTCCTGGACTCCTAATCCCATCATAGGTCAATAACTGATCACGTGATCATAATGATTTACCCAATGAATGAAATACTATCCAATTTTAAGAACAATTACCAATTATTGATATGACAATAAGAAATGCACCCCTCCCGAAATTTAAGATTGGTACACAAATACACCTGTGTCTTATGAAAAAGTAATAAATCCTGTAGTTATTCAATAATAAAGCCGTTCAATAACCTTTAAATTTTGAATATTTGGCCATAAGAGGAACACCAATGGGTCCTAGAAAACGTTTACCAAATTATGTTATTTTATAGTTCCCAAATTTAAAAGAGAACATAAACATATAAAGGTAATAAACCATATAACGTGCTAAATAGGGGTCAATAACCTCCGAAATTTGATTTTTGGTAGTTCTTTACCCATGAAAGGGAACGATGTGGACCATCCAAATTTATAGTGGTACATATTGAAGACCTGTACGAAGATACCAAATGCTTATATTAAAACAATTTCTAAAACTGAGTGGATGAGTCAAGATACCCCTCCCAAATTTTTAAAGGGTGCATCAATGTACTCATGTCTTATGATAGGAAATGAACCTATATACATGACCATATGACCATATACGGTAATAGAACCGCATCAAACGGGATAAATTGGGCCAAAAACCAAACACGTGATACAACATATTGCTTATGTTTATATTTTGGCATTTTTTTACTCATGAAAGGGAACAAGGTGGACCACCCAAATTTATCATGATACATATTGAGGTCATGTACTATGATAGCGAATGCTTAAATTAAAAAAATTCCAAAATTTAAGGGATTGGCTATGGTACCCCTCCCGGGGTGCATCAATGTACCTATGTCTTATGATAGAAAATGGACCCCTATACATGACCATATAATCATATTAGGTAATAGGACCTCATCCAAGGGAATAAATTAGGTGAAAACGAAACACGTGGTTGTACTAAAATTTGGCAATTTCGTACCCATGAAAGGGAACGAGATGGACCACCCAAATTTATCATAATATATATTAGGGTCTTATACTATTATACCAAATGTTTAAATTGGCCAATTTCCAAAATAAAGAGGTGGGCCAAAGTACCCCTCCCGGGGTGCATCAATGTACCTATGTCTTATGATAGAAAATGGACCCCTATACATGACCATATAATCATATTAGGTAATAGGACCTCATCCAAGGGAATAAATTAGGTGAAAACGAAACACGTGGTTGTACTAAAATTTGGCAATTTCGTACCCATGAAAGGGAACGAGATGGACCACCCAAATTTATCATAATATATATTAGGGTCTTATACTATTATACCAA
The DNA here is from genome assembly GCF_964235325.1 of Thermobia domestica. Taxonomy (NCBI): domain Eukaryota; kingdom Metazoa; phylum Arthropoda; class Insecta; order Zygentoma; family Lepismatidae; genus Thermobia; species Thermobia domestica. The sequence goes on along the minus strand of NC_137459.1, from coordinate 258,121,805 downwards.
ATGTTTAAATTGGGCAATTTCCAAAATAAAGAGGTGGGCCAAAGTACCCCCCGGTTCTTTACTAATGAGTGCACAAACTTTAAAAATGTCAAACCAAACTTTGAAACAAAAAATTTCAAACAAAAATCTTTGAAACAAAATTTTGAAACGAAAAACATTCAAACAAAAAAATTTCAAACGAAAGAGATTCAAACAAAATTTTGAAACAAAAAAAAAATTCAAACAAAATTTTGAAACAAAAAATTTCAAACAAAAAATTTGGAAACGAAAAATTTCAAACAAAAATTTTAAACAAAAATTTGAAACGAAAAAAATTTCAAACAAAAAAATTTTAAACAAAAAATTTTGAAACAAAAGTTGTCAAAAAAAATTTCAAACAAAATTCTGAAACAAAAAATTCAAACAAAAAATTTGAAAGCAAGAATTTTCAAACAAAATGTTTCAAGCAAAAAAAAATTTCAAACTAAAAAAATTTTACGTTTCACGGTTAACCGTCAAACTTTATCCGGTTTTTAACTATTCGATTAACAAATAAACGGTTTTGATCATATTTATCATTGAGTGCAAAATGTTGAACGAAAACAAGATTTTTAAATGTAAAACAAAACTTAAAAACTGAATACAGCAAAGATTTAAAACTCATCAACCAATCAGATTGCACGAAAGATAGTGATCAACCAATCAGATTGCAGGAAAGATAGTGATCAGCCAATCAGATTGCACGAAAAGATAGTGATCAACCAATCAGATTGCAGGAAAGATAGTGATCAGCCAATCAAATTGCATCAACAATAACTTTGCCAGTGTTGTAGCATGTATTCCCTTAAGACTATGAGTCATAAGTTTCAATAAGGTTAGCTATGTATCCCTGTACACTACCTCATCAAGGTCAATCACGTGGTACAACGTCTTGCTTACGTTTATATTTGGCTGTAATAATCAATACCAATGACGCATTCTCAAATTATCCTACAAAGTTTCAATGTACCAATGTCCTGGACTCCTAATCCCATCATAGGTCAATAACTGATCACGTGATCACAATGATTTACCCAAAGAACATTTACCAATTATTGATATGACAATAAGAAATGTACCCCCTCCCAAAATTTAAGATTGGTACACAAATACACCTGTGTCTTATGAAAAAAGTAATAAATCCTGTACTTATTCAATAATAAAGCCGGTCAATAACATTTAAATTTTGAATATTTGGCCATAAGAGGAACACCAATGGGTCCTAGAAAACGTTTACCGAATTTTGTTATTTGATAATTCCCAAATTTAATAGGGAACATAAACATATAAAGGTAATAAACCATATAACGTGCTAAATAGGTGTCAATAACCTCCGAAATTCGATATTTGGTAGTTCTTTACCCATGAAAGGGAACGATGTGGACCATCCAAATTTATAGTGGTACATGTTGAAGTCCTGTACTATGATACCAAATGCTTATATTAAAACAATTTCTAAAACCGAGTGGATGAGCCAAGATACCCCTCCCAAATTTTTCAAGGGGTGCGTCAATGTACCCATGTCCTATGATAGGAAATGAACCCATATACATGACCATATAACCATATAAGGTAATAGAACCCCATCAAAGGGAAGAAATTGGGCCAAAAACCAAACGCATGGTACAACATATTGCTTATGTTTATATTTTAGTAATTTTTACCCATGAAAGGGAACAAGATGGACCACCCAAATTTATCATGATACATGTTGAGGTCATGTACTATGATACCGAATGCTTAAATTGGAAAATTTCCAAAATTTAAGGGGATATGGAATGGACCCCTATACATGATCATATAACCATATAAGGTAATAGGACCTCATCCAAGGGGATAAATTGAGCCAAAACCAAACACGTGGTTGTACTAAAATTTGGCAATTTCGTACCCATCAAAGGAAACGTGGTTATAGTAATATATATTAGGGTTCTATACTATAATACCAAACATGTAAAAAGGGGCAATTTCCAAAATTAAAGGGGTGGGCCAAAGTACCCCTCCCAAATTTTTAAAGGAGTGCACAAATGTACCTATGTCTTATGATAGGGAATAGACACCTATACATAACCATATAACCATATAAGGTAATAGAACCTCATCCAAGGGGATAACTTAGGTCAAACCAAACACGTGGTACAACGTATTGCTTACGTTTATATTTTGGCAATTTGTACCCCTAAAAGGGAACGAGGTAGACCACCCAAATTTATCATAATACATGTTAGGGTCCAGTACTATAATACCAAATATATAAAATGAGCAATTTCTAAAATTTAAGGGGTGGGCCAAAGTACCCCTCCCAAATTTTTAAAGGAGTGCACAAATGTACCTATGTCTTATGATAGGGAATAGACCCCTATACATAACCATATAACCATATAAGGTAATAGAACCTCATCCAAGAGGATAAATTGGGCCAAAAGACCAAACACGTGGTACAACGTATTGCTTACGTTTATATTTTGACAATTTTGTACCCCTAGAAGGAAACGAGGTGGACCATCCAAATTTATCATAATACATGTTAGGATCCGGTACTATAATACCAAATGTTTAAATTGGACAATTTCCAAAATTTAAGGGGTGGGCCAAAGTACCCCTCCCAAATTTTTAAAGGAGTGCACAAATATACCCATATCTTATGAAAGGTAATGGACCCCTATACATGACCATATAACTATATAGGATAATAACACATCATCAAAGGGAATAAAATCGACCAAAAACCAAACACGTGGTATAACGTATTGCTTACGTTTATATTTTGGCAATTTTGTACCCCTAGAAGGGAATGAGGTGGACCGCCCAAATTTATCAAGATACATATTAGGGTCCTGTGCTATAATACCCAATGTTTAAATAGGTCAATTTCCAAAATTTAAGGGGTGGGCCAAAGTACCCCTCCCAAATTTTTAAAGGAGTGCACAAATATACCCATATCTTATGAAAGGTAATGGACCCCTATACATGACCATATAACTATATAGGATAATAACACCTCATCAAAGGGGATAAAATCGACCAAAACCAAACACGTGGTATAACGTATTGCTTACGTTTATAGTTTTGGCAATTTTGTACCCCTAGAAGGGAATGAGGTGGACCGCCCAAATTTATCACGATACATATTAGGGTCCTGTGCTATAATACCCAATGTTTAAATTGGTCAATTTCCAAAATTTAAGGGGTGGGCCAAGGTACCCCTCCCAAATTTTTAAAGGAGTGCACAAATATACCCATATCATATGAAAGGTAATGGACCCCTGTATACGCTCATATAACTATATAAGGTAATAACACCTCATCCAAGGGGATAAATTAGGTCAAAAAACCCCGAAATTTGAATTTTTGGCAATTTTTTACCCATGAAAGGGAATGACATAGACACCCAATACTGATAGAGGTACATACTATGGTCCTAGGCTACCATACCAAATTTTTAGATTTGGCAATTTCCAAAATTTAAGGGGGGTGGTCCTATGTACCCCTGCCAAAATTTAGGTGGTGGGCCATCCAAAAATTTAAAGGGGTGCACAAATGTACCTATGTCTTATGAAAGGAATGGACCCCTATACATGACCATATAATCATATAAGGTAATAGGACCTCATCCAAGGAGATAAATTAGGTCGAAAACCAAACACGTGGTACAACGTATTGCTTACGTTTATATTTTTGGCAATTTTGTACCCCTAGAAGGGAATGAGGTGGACCACCCAAATTTAACCTGATACATATTAGGGTCCTGTACTATAATACCCAATGTTTAAATTGGTCAATTTCCAAAATTTAAGGGGTGGGCCATGGTACCCCTCCCAAATTTTTCAAGGGGTGCATTAATATACCCATGTCTTATGAAAGGGAATGAACCCCTGTATACGCCCATATAACTATATAGGGTAATAACACCTCATCAAAGGGGATAAATTAGGTCAAAAACCCCCGAAATTTAAATTTTTGGCAATTTTTTACCCATAAAAGGGAACGACATAGACACCCAATACCGATAGAGGTACATACTATGGTCCTACCCTACCATACCAAATTTTTAGATTTGGCAATTTCCAAAATTTAAGGGGGGTGGTCCTATGTACCCCTGCCAAAATTTAGGGGGTGGGCCATGGTACCCCTGCCAAAATTTAGAGGGGGTGGTCCTAGGTACCCCTAGGTCATTGACCCCTGGCCAAGGTCATTGACCTTTGACCTATGACGTCACAAAAAAATTTTGCTGACTCGGCGCAATATACGCGGACCACTACTACTATATACTAGCAACTCTTTTTACATCATTTAAATATCACGTTTCCATAATTTAACCAAAGGTGTTTCTTTTTGGCTCTCACATGGCTCCCAAGGCAATGCATGACATGCTAAGAATCTGTTACATTTCCTTTGATCAATTGCAGATGCATTTTTCCATTTTTCCATTATTTTCATGCCAGTTCATAAGCTTAAAACAATGTATCAACCACAGTGACTCCCGTTCAATGCCCAACAGTTCATCATTCACTTACGTTGGTAATATCTGTAGAAATCTAAAATGAAGTATTAAATACTTTTAGTTTCCTACCATATTCTTCGAAAACAATTATTTTTCTTCTAATGCACTGCTTCTCAAACACCAGTGCCTTCATATGGCGTACAAACAACTCAGATTATATTTCCTAATATCAATTTATTTTTTAAAAGAAAATAATACATTACTCTCACTGACAATTCAGTTGCCAGTACTTCAGTATTTTAACTCTAACTATTATTTACATGTGTTAGGTAGTCTTATAATACAGTTCTCTTGCAGTTACGATAATATAAAAGAAATGCTATATACCATGAGAATTAATCTTCCATAACAGTTCATATACACAGCAACTGCATTGGAGTTATCCCTGTTGTGCTTCGGAACCCATATTACTGTTAATGTACCGTTCTTTATAACCTTGTTGTTATATAAAACATAAAATTAAAAATTAATCCAAACAGTAGTCGATAACCTAATAGGAAATAAATCTCAACACCGCTTTAAAATATAATTTACTAATTTACTTATCAATCAAAAGTCCCAGGTACAGTTAAAATGAATCTTGGTGTGAGCAATAGTGATTCAATTCGTTGTGCAAACATTCGTTTTCGTAATGCTGTCCTGAACACAGGCTACTTCTCATGTGCGCAAAAGGAAGTCCACACTTTCCAATACATATATTTTGTCGTTACAATCATTAGTAATGGTTCAAATACAACTTTAAACAACAGCCCTCCCAAATCACTCAAAGAACCAGCGAAACCGTAACTAAAAAAAATCCAGAAAATAGTAAGTTCAGTATTTCGATCCAATACAATTTCAGTGGGTAAAAGAGCGAAACGACGGTTCATCTTAAATTACCAAATTTAATTCAATAAGTGAAAACTGCACAATATAATCTCTTTAAGGTTTAGGAAGATCTAATTTCGTGAGCACGACACTTCTGATCTGTTATAACTGTATGTCATGTATTCACTCACAAATATATCTACAATGTATATGCAGACAAGTAAAACATTAAAATATTATTTTCTTAGGCATTTGTAACAATTACAATAAAGTTTAAAATTGTCCAAATTCAGAATAATTTTTATTAAACTTTAAAATTGACATACATCTATTTCAACTGTAAAAAGGACATGTTAGCTATTAACTGTAATGGAAGCTATGAAATTATTTAGTTTCTGGCGGTTGTAACACCATTAAAGAATATTTTTTTTGTTTTTTCTAACTTACAAACAACATCAATAAATAAAATACTATTTCAGTTCAAACACACATTTATTACACTTCAAGTAAAATACAAAATCGTATCAGACTGTCTGTGAATATAATATGCAATCCTCAAAACATTTTTAACTTGTCGGTTGCATAATCTTCTAGGTGCCAAAGTCAAATATTCATACTCATTATTATATACGCAAAATGTATATGTCTCTACGACACGCTAATTCCAATAGTTCACAGTCATGCTAATAGTTATCGCCAATGGTGTTGGTTACTTTGTACTTAAAGTTAAGAGAGTTCAGTTCAGTTCATTTTAGTTTAGTGTCCCTTTTAGCAGCGAGTCTATATGAGACGTGTACCCATTTTTTAACGTGGAATCCGAACCACATGAGTCCCCGCCGGGAATCGAACCCGGGTCTCCAACACCAAAGGCGCGTATGCTAACCGCTTAGCCATGAAGGAGCTCCTTAATGTTAAGAGAGTTCTAGAGGAAAGCAATTTAACAGAACTTTACGTTCAAAGTAGTATCTCTTATTTAAAGCAATTGTTTTCATCTGCATATAAGACTAATCCTAATAAGCCAAGCATATCATTACTATCACAATCTCCGCTGTCAGATAATTTTCCTTCTCTTGTATTGCCTTAAAAGTGTCATTATCTACACTGTTTAAATAATGTCAAAATTGTCCCTAGTGTACATTACCTGTTATTAGATATATCTTCTTTACTAGTATGTATGAAGTTAAATAAAAATCTAGTTTCGTATAAAGAGCTTCAAAGAGTATAGTTTTCCATTAACTGCTACATTAAGTTTCTTTCCTCGTTCATAAACAATAAATAGCGCTGATCATAAAAATAAGTCACTTCTGAAACGAAATGCTTCTCTCATTCAAAGTTTATTTCTAGTTTAAACATTGTGTGTGGAGTTCTCCCGTTTCTTTCTACAATCTCGTTCCACCAAATTATAAATGCATACTTTATTCATCACTCTCCTTTATCCAATGAGGGACCGTGGTGGCTCAGTAGTAGAGTGTTCACCTCTGGTGCTTGGGGTCCCGGGTTCGATCCCAGCTCCCGCCAAGTGAGCATTGTGGTGGACAAACACCGGGTGCGTGGGTTTTCTAGGGGTTCTCCCGTTTCCTCCCACTTTCTTCATGCCATCATTTCATTCATCACTCATCATCACCGTCTCCTTTAGCCTAACCGGCATAACCGTGGGACGTAAAACTCAAATATTTCATTTCATTTTTCTCCTTTATCCAAAACATAATATATAGAAGAGATATTGTGGGTACGCGATTGAGCGTTTACCTCTGGTGCATAAGGTCCTTGGTTCGATCCCAGCTCGCGCCAAGTAAGCCTTGTGGTGAACAAACACGTTATGCGTGGGTTTTCTCGGGGTTCTCTCGTTTCCCCTAATTTCCGCACCTCAGCAATTTATATGTTAGTACCTTATTTAACCGACTCCTTTAGCTTAGCCAGTATATTCATTGAACGTAAAACTTATAATAACTTTTATATCGATATTTCAGTATTCAATATCCATATCGAACATTATCCAATATTTCGATATTTCACACAACTAAGATTCGAAGGTTTCAGTAAATCCATATTTCAAGACCAATCTACAACTCCTTTACGTTAGAAAAACCTCCGCTATATTTCAACAACAAACAATTCAGGACAACAGGTTTTATTCTGCAGTGTTTCTATTAATTACAACAGTTTCTATTTGCTTCATGACCTAGAAAAGAAAACATGCAAATAGTTACTTATCGTATCACGACTTTTCAAATTACAAAAATATATATATATATATATATATATATATATATATATATATATATATAATATTCAACGCAGCACTAACGTTTTCAACCATATTGGCTTTGTATGTAAGAGAGCCATGGTTCGAATCCCGGTGCGGATTAAGCGAACTACCTGTCCCATGTACGTTTGTTCTTACACAGTAAAAATAATATTTATAAGTGAAAACTCCACAGTACAAGCAAAAAGTTTATCGTACTGTTTCCACGTGGGAGAGCCCTGATTCGATTCCCGGCGCGAATTCTTCTAACTTCCTGTTCAGTATAAGTTTGTTCTTAACATATAATTTATATATACCTGTTATGTCTTACACTTTTCATAGCTATATATAAGTAACAAGTTCGCACTGCAAGCAAAAGGTCTTGCGTATGGTTCTCCACGTGGGAGAATCCTAGTTCGATTTCCGATGAGATGAACAATGTTGATTCCCTGTACCCTCCATATTACATTATACTATATCTTAGTTAAGTTATAATTACATAAAAATACACCGAGTCATATGGTATTCAACGCCGGAAAATCTGTAGTCTATTTCCGATTAAAATTAACTTATTTTCCCTTATTCTCCTGACAATTACGATATGTTTTACATGTATTTCTTTTTCCAATGTCCCTTCCCATATAAAAATAAACAAGTATAAAAAAATGGGAATACTACAAAGTTAGTACCTACCAATAATTTTCTCTTCCAGCGTCTTCTCCGTGTCATTTTATTCTTCCAACACTATACTTGCGCTTCTTTTCTCTTATACGTTGTACGTATCATGCAAATGAATCGGTATTTATATAAGTCTAATAACCTTAAGAGCCTTTGGAAACTTCGAGAATATTCTTTCCCTTATTCCAACGATAATAACCTTGGGACCAAATCTGGAATTTTGCAGAATTTTCTTTCACCCATTCCAACGACCAACATCCGTTGCCGTGTTAAATGTCATGCATATAAATTAAACACCAATATATTGACTTGTTATACGTGTTGTGATCTGCATATTTTATTTTCTAAAGGCCTTTTTATGTCCTGCTTGTCACATTAGCATTTCTTAACCATTCTCACAGCGGAAATAAATTATAATACTTTCTCTTTCTATATACAACCTTCTTAAGCTTCGCAATTCATAGCTGCATATATTATCGTATTTCTTCTCTGTCATTTACAAGATCATTAATATGTGAAGAAAGGTGTATCAATTATTCAAACTGCCGCCCTCTCGTGAATATAACAACATATCATTAAGAACTGTGAAATGTAGAGAATCTCCACTGAATATGTAATTAGTAGAGCAACCCAAAAGCATAAAAAGCATAACAGCAATTTACACATGTGGTTGGTACCTTGAATATGGTTGTGGTTCTCTAGGGGTCCAGAAAAAACTAATTTTAAAAGCATGATAAAGCATACTTTAAGAAAATAAGCATATAGCGTAATTTAAAATATATAGCACAATTCTTTAAAAAATCTCTTTAGCTGCAAGTTTAACATACTGTATTAATATTTTTAAACCAATATTTACATTACAAAATCATTGACAACAACAATGCAACAATGAAAAGCTTATTTTTATTTCTGTAAACTTTTCGGTGTAATCCTTTAATGTGGAGAAAAGAAAAAAGAAAACTTCCGCCAACAATGAATAATACATAAGAACTCCACACTATATTGTTTTGTGTACCTCTTGAACTTGAGCACCTTGTGTACATTTTGGTGACATCTTTTACTGTCCCTTTCTGTATATATACATCTTAAAGCGGACACAAGTGATAGAAAAACTGACTCGAGTAAAGCATATCTCTTTATAGTGCATTAAGTAGAAAGTTCATTAAATATGAAAGAAACTGGTTGCACAAAATATTAATAAATAGATCAAGATATTTAGAATATTTTATGTATGGTAAATATTATGCATTATACACGATTAATGTAAAACAATGACTTAGATTAAGAATAAAGCATAATAAAGCATAATTTGAAAAATAAAGCATAATTAAACAAAAAATAAAGCATGATGTGGGTTGCTCTAGTAATTAGGAACTACTACAATGTCAAAAATATCGCCAAACTGCCTCATTAATATGGGCGAAAAGATGCCCAGAATCTACTTAGTCTACATTTGATTTTGCGTTCAATAACAACTAGTTTTCATTCATACAAAAATTATATCCGATGGAACTGTACTTACAAAACCACGTGAATAGGTAGACTGCTGCATGATTGTTCATGTCTTTAAATCTGTTATGATGGTGAGGTAAGAAAAATATTGAATAATATTTAATATTTGTACATACCTGACAAATATTATTTACATTAAAAATTCTTGTTTCTATTTTTGTATCAGTGAAAGTTTATTTCTTATTATTTACTTGGGAAAAGAACGGAAAAGTTAAAGGTGTTGGCAAGGTGATTAAAATTTTGATTGTCTTGGAAGTCTAAGATAGGCTAGTAATAGAATGCTTGTTCTATAGACCAGGGATTCTGAAGTCCATGAATCAGAAGACTACTCAACAAATATAAAACATGCCCTAAGATACCAAAATAGAATGAAAGTTGTCCGATAAAATTAGGCAGTCAGACAGGAAAACTACCTGTAAATGCAAACAATTACTGCAAACGTTAATTAATCTCCTTAGGTGTGTTATGTCTTATCTTCACATCTCTTGCATTCTTGCGCTCACGAGTTTCTATTTCCCTGAAGATAGGTTTAGAAATTGAAACCTGGAGACTCGTTGGTACTAAAGGAGTTGCACATTTTCAACAATTTTTGCATCCTCCTTAGTCTAGTGCACAAACTTTGAAATTGTTTCCTTTTACCTATCTTTCCTAAGAACCTGTAATAACACCGAAAACATGCGTCATAGAAAGAAATTCAAGGTAATACAGCACAGGCGTTAAAATATAAATATTAAGGTGACAGCTTCACAAGTTTGGGCCTAAAGTATTGAATTTGAGTGCCCGATAAGCTAGTCTTGTGATAATTTAATTTTTATGTTTTTTTCCCTTCCTTTGACAACTATCGAATGTAGCAATAGTTTCGGAAACGGCAAAGAAAAAATTCACACTGTCTACAGCTTACTCTAAAAAAAAAGATTTAATTACGTATTTTTAAAGTTGAGAAATAAATAAGGTAGAGTACTTTATTAATAATCAACAGAAATAGGTACAAATTTTGTACGTGTTAATGTGTAATTGTTTCGAAAAACTAATGAATCTCTTGAAAAGATGCTCTGTGTCTCGCAAATAAAAAATAACCCTATTCGTAAGGGAGCACGTGCCCGGTGCCCCACTTGGCTACGGCACTGAAGCTTTTGAATTAAAAGTGTAAAAGGAATATTAGTTTTCTTCTTGGTCTTTGGGGTGGGAGACTTTCCCCTCTAGTTAGAGAGACGATATAATTTTATTTACCTCATAAAGTGCATAAGGTTGAACATTTTTTTGTTTACATATGACATAAATTCAGAAAAGCGAGCCTTAGAAAATTCAAGTGGTGGGGAGCTGTGTGATGGCGTTACCAATATGGCTAACATGATATTATGTATTTGCTTTATTAGTATCATTCTGATCTGTTCATGATATAAAGATGAATCTTTCTTTAATATTTTAAATAAAATGGGAAATACTTTTACTTTCTCGCGTTTTGCTAGTTTTGATGAGTTTCGGAATAATATAATTTGAAAGTGTACTAGCACAGGAAATTCGCGTATCCTCTTCACTTTCATTAGAATTGCTATCATCACTGTCAATATTATCTTCTTCCATTTTGCTTTTGTCTTCTGTGGTAATTTCCATATCTTTTGGAAATGTTGGAATATGGTACGTGATTGAGAACTTCTTAAAGCACGCTACCTCTTTCCAGTACTTCAAATGGTTTAACTTATTTATGTCTCGCAAACACAGCTGTGAAATCAGACCTTCCAGATCATGGTATCCAGGTAAGGCTTGACCATATTAATATAATGTTGCTTTCCTTCTTCCCTGACACGTTTGGTAGCCCGCTCAGAAGCTTCAAGTATTGATTTCGAAACAGGAATTTGTATATTTGTTAAATAATTCGTCCGTCTTCGTTCGAGAACCAAATGCTGTAAAGTCATAGTCCCAAATATCGTATAGTTTAATGATTCGATATTAAAGTTCTACTGTTTTTTTTTTTATTCATAAGACAGCCAGGTTCCTGTCAGACATCGTTCGCTTGCTGAATGATTGCATGGAGAAGTTTGAATAAATTCATTGGCGCATACAGCACAAAGTGGAAATGATAGTTTTTTAATGGAGCAAAGTAGGATGGTGACGACATGGTTAATTTGATTAATCGATTGACCTCTTTCATTGCAGGCATTTCTGGAATTTCCTGTAGATAGATTCGTAGGTGAACTACCGGATATCGTCCTCACTTATTAATAAATGGGTATAAATAAACAATGTCCTAATTTGGAATTTCTTTGTCTTCATTTTCACCCTCTACATGATACAATTTAATGACATTGATACGTCCTCGATAGAAACTTTTTCCGTGGATTCAATAGTGCCTGTTTGCTGTAGAAACATGTGTTCAAATAAGATGCAAATTTAGGATTAGATTTTAATAGTTGTCAAAATTCACCCTCCCATATTCGGTGCAGCTTGTACCCATTAGATCCTAATAGCTTCATTTTATGTTATTTTCTTTCCTAGCAAAAAATCATTTTCTCCTCTGAATTTTCATAAATGGACTGATTGCGGCCTGTGGGGAAACATTGTCAAAACTCGTGAAAATTACAGACTTGGACCTCGTAGATATGTTCTTCTTGTGTGTTAGGATATTTATAGTGTTCGTCCAGATGAAAATCGTCAACAAAAATTTATATTTTCCTATTTCATGCATAATTCAATGTATTTTTGTTTTCTTCAGGTAGGCAAGCCATTGAAGACCAATACGTGCTTGTTTATTTCGATGGTGGAATTTTATTTTAGGAATGATGCTGGTCGTATTTGACTTCAAACAATTTCGTCGGAAAACAAAATTAAAAGTACTTGCATTTGTCATACTTTCTAAGAATGGGTTCACGTGCGTCTGTTTTTCGAAGATAGCCATACAAAATAAACGGGCTAGACGAAGTACATTGACATCCTGCACACAGTATTTGACAAATTTTTCTGGGAAAATAAACATATTGTCCTATCCTAGTGTTCTTTATACAACTTCATGAATGTGTTTCTCTCATACACTTTCATTTCATCAGCGCCATAATAATGAATGGCTGGTAGATTTTCTACATACACTTGATTTGCAGTAATATTTAAGAAAGCGTGGGAAATTTCCTTTGGTAACTGGAAAATGAAACGCTTTGCTGGATAGTTTACTTAATGACATTGGAATGAATTTTAATGAATCTATAAATATTACTAATTTTCATGGTTAAAATTTTCATCCCATTCAAGGTCACGGTCGACTTCACTTCATGTGTTTCGACCATAGATTACATGCGCGCCGACTACGTGGGTGCTCTTGGGCTTCGGCACCCACACAAATAATCTTGTGGGTGCGCCGCGACCACAAGATTTTTAGTTTGAATTGAGTTTAAACCCGTTTCTCTTACATTTAAGTTAGTCGTGTTACCGACTGATCTTGGGCATCCCCAACTTATCCTTATAGTAGTAGTATATTTTACTTTATCACGCACAGTCCTTTATGACAGTGTTCATAAAAGATTTTAACTAAAAATAAATCAATCAAATATCGAGACTTTCCTGAAAACATATAGGATAACACGTTCCACCATTGATATGCACCTATATAAATTTTGGAAAGTCGGCGCCGTTGATAGATTATAGTACAAAATGGCCACCATATCCCTTCGTATTTGTACAAGACATGTAATATTCTTAATGTGAATTCACCGTTGTTGTAAATATGCAAGAAACTCATTCATTGTATCTTCTTGGAAAATGTGTTCTCACTGTCCATAGATTTCACATGAACGATATATATCCCTGTAATCAATGCAGATGTAACATAGTTGCTGGGCCACCAGTAAATTTGGTTTATGAATTAACGTGTCATCATCAAATTTAGTATCCTAAGTCGCCACGATGTCATAAATACAAGCATATTCTTCTTTGCATATAGCTGTGATGAACTCCATGTTTTAATTGTGTCATTTTAGACATCATGGTGCATTGTTGGTGTACAGTACCACATCAAAGTGCTTATTGTATCCTCGTCGCCAAAAGTGCCTTTACATCGCCGTGACGGGTATGTGACCGCGCAGTACTCCAAGGAAGGGATGGTTGCATAAGAAATTGTGATTAATTTTGAACAGTTTTTATTTTGACTAGGGAAATAACATAGATATAGGGAGCAAAGGAAAAGATTTGAAGCATCAGTACATTATCATCTCTGAAAAGATTCGTATTCTCAGTTTTTCATTTTATTCTCTTATATGTTAAGTTAATAACTGCTGACAACTGCTACTAGCGCTTTTCACTCTTCAGGAATTTAACACGACATGTTCGCAGAACACTTTTCTAAGTCCTAAATGTATGCGTGATTTATTTCATTCGTCTCACTGTCCTTATTTCAGAATGGAAACTGAATATGCTGAACGTGAGTATGTTTCGCTGTCGTCAAGCAAGGGTTGTAATAAATGTAAATAAGGTTCTTATTATTAAATAAAACACAGAAGTATCTATTCCATGTATAGCACAATATAATACAGTAATTAACCAACACGATAATCACTAACGCCCGCAGGATTTTTTCGAACGGGGGAGGGGCAAAAGACCGATATAGAGTTTTTTGATTTATTGCCCTATATATATATCAAAAGTCATAGTTTATCATTGATAGCGTATATCCTCTCACTTTTTAAAATAGCCAGTGTAACCTATTAGTCAGAACATACATCTCCAGATATAATGTAGACAGAACAGAAGGAAAGAGATATGAAAAGTGACGTAACTAATTTTACTGCACCCTGGATAATCCATTACTCATACCCGCCCTCTGTCCAACGCATTTCAACTGCTGCGTTATATATATATATATGGTTCCATGTCAGAAGGGCCCGAAAAAGGGCTAGGATAGAAAGGCCCGAGTCAAAATGGGGCTTGGTTTTAGAAGGCCCCGCGTCAAAAGGGCAAGTTCAAAAGTGGCCCGGCGACAAAAATGCCCGAGTCGAAAATGCACAGCGTGAAAATGTTCCCCTCGTCAAAGGGGCCCGGGTCAAAGATCATCGCGAGAAGAGAGTCCGAGACAAAAGGGTCCGACGTAAAAAAAAGGACAAAGTGGACACCGCCTCAAAAGGACACGGGTCAAAAGATTCTTGCGAGTAAAGAGGCAGAGTCAAAAGGGCCTTATGTCAAAAAAGCTGGGTCAAAAAGGACCCCGTTTCAAAAGGGCACAGGTCTAGACGGTCCCGCGGCAAAAGGCCCCGAGTCAAAAAGGCCCCGCGTCAAAAGGAGCCAAGTCAAAAGAGCCCCGCGTCAAAGGGGTCGGCAAATACAATTCCACGGCTAAAAAACCTGAGATCAAGAGTGAAAATCAGGAGAAAGATACATATGACCAGTGACGTAACTAATTTTATTGTGCCTTGATCGTTCATCCAACTCATACCTTCCCCCTGCCGCCCGCATTTCAGCTGGTATATATATATATATATATTTCTATGTCAGAAGGGCACGGACAAAGGACAAGAATAGAAATGCCCGAATAAAAAGGGTCGAAAGGGCTCTGCGACAAAAGGATCCGAATCAAAATAGCCCCGCTGTCAAAAGGGCCGGAATGAAAAGGACGTCGCGACAAAAAGCCCCTATCAAAAATGTCCGAGTCAAAAGGGACCTCACCTTAAAAAGGACACTGGTCAAAACGGTCCCGGGTCAAAAGCGTTACAGGCGAATGGGCACCGCGAAAGGAAGCCCGAGTCAAAAAGGCCTCCGTTAAAACGGGACGAGTCAAAAGACCCCTGCGTCAAAAAGGACCGACTCAAAAGGCTCCGCGTCAAAAGGGCCCGGCAAATATAATTTCACGGCGAAAAAGCCTGAGTCAGGACTGGAAATCAGGAGAAAGAAAGAGATATGATCAGTGGTGTAACAAATTTTACTGCGCCCTGGTCATTGATCATGTATTTAATCATACCTGCCTCTGCCCTGCCCCACACAGAGTTGATATATATATACAGATGGTGATCAGAAAAATGGAAACACCTGAACGAAATTGCAACTTACCAGATTAATATGGTGTCGGGCCACCTTTCACCTTCAGAACAGCCTTGATGCGACGTGGGATGGAGGCACAGAGGTCGTGAATGGTAGCAAATGGAATTTTACACCATTCCTCGTGCAGGGCATCGGCCAGTTCTGTGAGAGAGGATGAAGGTGGAAATCGTTGCCGGAGCCGTGTTTCCAAGACGGACCACAAATGTTCAATTATGTTGAGATCTGGGGATTGGGCGGGCCAGGAGAGGTGTTGAACTTCATCCCGATGTTCCTCAAACCACGCTGCAACAACGCCAGCTGTGTGAATGGGTGCATTATCATCCTGGAAGATGGCGTCATTGTCCGGGAACAACATCCGGACCATAGGATGCAAGTGGTCTCCTAAAATTGCGACATAATCGTTGGCAGTGATTCATCCACTAAGTATGACCACAGGACCCAATGAAAACGATGATATGGCGGCCCACACCATCACCGAGTCGCCGCCATGTTTCACAGTTCTGCGGAGACACTGCAGATCATAAGCTTCTTTGGGCGTTCTCCACACATAAACATGGCCCGTGGTTGGGAATAGGGTGAAGGATGACTCATCCGACCATATCATACGTTTGCAGTCCTTAACGGTCCAAGTTGCATGGTCGCGGCATCATTTGCGGCGTGCGAAAGCGTTATGGTCCCTGATGAGCTGTTTGGCCCGTGCAACACGACCCCGTAAGTTCATGTCATGTAATTCGCGGCGGACTGTGATTGTCGAAACAGTGTGGGGGAGGTGCTGATTGAGTTCCTCCGTCACTTGCTCCGCAGTGGCACGATGGTTCTGCGTGACAATGCGCTTTAATACCCGGCGTGACCTGTCACTCATGATTTTCTTCCGCCCACTGTTCCGCTTCCCCGATGTTGTTTTCCCGTGTGTTGTGTAGGCCGTCATCACCTTCGACACTGTCCCATGCGACACACCTTACACAGTAGCCACTGCCGTCACTCCCACTCCACATAACCGCGCACCAACAATTTGCCCTCTTTGAAAATCTGAGAGGTCTTTCATTTTACACTACCTCCGTCTGCTGCAGCCACTGGACACTGCTGTTCCACTGCGCCTGACGTAGTGTGGAGACCGACTTAACACACCACCACCAGCGGTCCGGCGCTGCGGGCGGCACGACACAACTGCCAACCCATACATCTGACGTGTTGCCAACTACAGGTGTTTCCATTTTTCTGATCACCATCTGTATATAGTTCTGTCAGAAGGACACGGACAAAAAGGAGAAGACAGAAATGCCCAAGTAAACTGGACCCCGGTCAAAAGGGACCGGTGACAAAAGGGTCCAAATCAAAAGGGCCCCGCTGTCAAAAGTGCCCTAGTCAAAAGGTCGTCGCGACAAAAGGGTCCTATCTAAAAATGCCCGGTGAAAAAGGACACCGCATCAAAAGGGCACGGGTGAAGGCTGTCCCGTGTCAAAAGTTCCCGAGTCGAAAGGGCCACGCTACAAAATGCCCCGAGTCAAAAGAGGCCCCGCGTCAAAAAGGCCCCTTGATAAAAGGCCCGGTAAATACAATTCCACGGCTAAAGAGCCTGAGATCAAGAGCGGAAATCAGGAGAAAGAAAGATATATGACCACTTACGTAAGTATTTTTACTGAGCCCTGGATCGTTGATCATCTATTTACTCATAACTTCCCCCTGCCCAACGCATTTCAGCTGGTGAATATATATTCTATGTCAGAAGAGCGAGGACCGAAATGCCCGAGTCAAAAGAGCCCCGGGCGAAAGGGCCCCATGACAAAATTGCCCTAGTTAAAACGGTCCTGCGTCTAAAGGGCTCGGCGACCAAAGGAGCCGAGTCAAAAGGGTCCAAGTCAAAACGGCCCCGGGTAGAAAGAGCCCGGGTAAGGAGTCGGCGACAAATGAGCCCGCGTCAAAAGGGCGCTGTTTCAAAAGTGCCCTAGTCAAAAGGTCCGGAGTCAAAACGGCCCCGTACCAATACCGTTCGAGTCGAAAGTGCCACGCGTAAAATAGTCCCGACTGAAAAAGGCCCCGCGTCAAAAGGGCCCGGTTCCACGGCTAAAAAGACTGAGATCAAAGCACGAGAGGAAATCGAGCATGCACAAGTGTATATTGTCCCTTTGGTAAGTTGATGGTTTTGTGCAAATGAAGGAAAAATATCTGTAGTTATTAGTAGCAAATAGGAAATTTGAATCGTGATATAAGTTTTGTTTGGTTGTTGATTGTTCTGCAACAAATGCTATTACTTAAGTCATTCTCCATTAAAGTAAGGTTGCACTCCCGTCTTTCGGAGTTTGTATTCTCGTTACTTTATATATTATTCATTTTCCCCTTAGTTCTAAAATTCGATTTCTAGCCCTGGATCAAAGTATAGTATGAAAAATATTCTGTGAAAGCGATTAGTTTAATTTTGCAGTCAGAAGACACATGTGGAGCTGTATACAGGGTTAGTCAAAAGTATTGGGACAGAACAATAATAACGACGTGCGTGGATGGAGGCAAAAAATGTTACAATTGGCATTATTGCATTGACTTGGAGTGGGGTCACCTTCGAACCGATCTTGAATTCCGCCATATTGCATATCACACAATATTATTAAATATAAAAGGTTATGTTTTTAGACTAACTTATACCTTAATATTCCTACAAATGAGAATGTGAACTCATTTGTGACACATCATCTGTTTGGGACAGAGTATGCTCTGTTTTACAGGGTGTCCGATGTTTAAAAGTAAATTACAGACATTCAGTAAAGCGACATCAGCATCATCCCTATTTATCGTATGATCATACTTCAGGTCTCGTTTTATCACAATACAGCAGCCTTTTAAATTTGTAAACTCCGCATCAAAAAATTGCGACAGCTAACGCCGTGCAGTTAGGCCACCAAATATACATCTTCTTATCACATAGTCGTGTCAGGTAAAGAGACCCCTCTCTCACCTCCTTTCTTCTCTTCCATACTATAATTAGCTAACAACATGAGCGCAATTTTTATTTCAAACTTTACATGTATTAGTATAGATAAAAAGAAATAACAAAAAAGAGACGAAACGAGATTCATAGGTTGATGTAGGGAGAAACTGAAACACCCACAATGAAAAATTGAAACCAATGAATGTCTATTACACAGAGATTCAGAAATGAGCAGAGAGAGAGAGAGAAAGAAGAGGAAAGGAGAGGAGAAGAAGAAAAAGTAACGGGAGAACAGATAAAACTGTGGAATTCAAACGTAGTAAGAAAATAACCTAACATTATAAAGTTCCGTTTCCAGAAATCCAACAGTAATATAGAAATAATGTTTGTTTTTACATAGTTTTTCAGAACTATTCGAATATACAGACGATGCTTTAAATATTTATTATGTTACTTTCATAATGGATAGCATACTCAATTTCAAGTAGAACTGTAGATCTCCGAGACACATCTAGGATAATGTCAAAGGTTTAACACACATGCTTTGTTTCCGCGTGGTTCAATTGCAAATTCGGTAGTGTTCGTTGGACGTAATGATCCAAAATACATTCTAATATACCCAGTAGACAACGTTGGTCATATCTTCCATTTCAGACTACTAATGTGAACTGAACGAAAAAAACGAAACGAAAAGAAAAGAGAAAGAAAGAAAAAAGAGAAAATTGAAGAGTGCTATTTTATTGCTAAATATCTATCAGATATAACCTATATTAAAAGTCCAAACTGTATCGTAATGGAAAGCTACAAATGTTGGAAAGGAAAAGTTCATGTTTCTCATAGATGTAGCATCTTTCAAATTTCAACGTGAATAAAACACATTGAATTATAGGACGGGAACAAATATTATGTCGAACTAGTAAAATGAAATTTTGTTTTCAAATAACCAGAGAGGTACCATTTTCTAGTCTTTTCCGAAGAGTTATCTGTTCCGAACATCCAGCATTGATTTTATCTCTACCGAATATAACGTAATATGCACAGAGAGAAAGAACACGCTAAGAGCTCATACGCATCATCGTGTCAGTCGTATGATGTTGGTTAGGTTATAGACCACCACTGGATCGAGGAATTTAAATCCGTAGTGAAACGGTAATTCGACTGAGATTCGGTAACCCAGAGGATAAAAAAGATATTTTACTTATTTCCTTGCGTTTAAACAGTATTTCTGTCAGAGATGACTAGGGCCGTTGATGTTATCCCCAGAGCACGAAAAACACGTCGCCGAAGTTAACAGTTAATTAGATTCCCCGGACCAGGCTTCTGCTCCGTTTTAACTTTGGAATATGAACTGCATGTATGTGTGAGAGGGAGAGAGCTAGAGAAGTGAAAGATGCAAAGAAAGATAGGGAAACGTCAAGAAACAAAGAAAGAGAGAGGGACGGGACAAATAAAAATATGAAGCATACTTACTATTGCAGTGTATGATATAGAACGCACACACTATTTACTCGAACTGTCGCTAGTGATGCCTTGTAAGTTCTCCATCAGAAGATGAGTCTCTTTTTGCAGCCATTATTTTATGCGAAAAAATCATACTACCTGATGGAGTATAGAACCAAGATTTTTCATTTGGAAGTCTGACACGTTACCACTACATCACCGATTGCTTTAGCCAAACTTTGTTTAACAAATGGTGTAGTGTTTCTTTCTGAGAACGATAACACGAAAATTGCATACTGCAGATCAACGATGTTTTTGGAATGTCCTGGTAATTCCTGTCCTCTTTCCCATCCAACATTCGTAAATCGTCTCTATCATGATACAGGTGTTTGCTTTCACATTGTTATGTATTGCTTGTCCAGTATGATAAGTCGATTCTTCACAATCACTATGCTACGAGGGTCATCCGGAAATTGGTACCCGTTTGTGCAATAAAGACACAGCAGTACATATTAACAAATATACACATTTTTATTGGAAAGAGCATACTTTACACTAATTCTCCACATAATCACCAAGCAAATTTAGGCATTTGTCATACCGTGTGACGAGTTTTTGTATTCCAGGGCCATAGTCCTCCGCCACCAGTGTATTGAGATACGTAGTCGCGCCTCGTTAAGTTCGTCATCACTGTCAAATCTTTTTCCCGCCAGAAAATCGAGACACATTAGGAAAATGTTCACAGAGTTCATCAATTGTGACGCGCCGATCGTTCCTCACTCATTCGTCTACTGACCTCAGTAGTTCGTCTGTAATGACAGATGGTCTCCCTGAACGCTCCTCGTCGTGTGTACTCCCCCTCCCCAGGTTGAAGTTGCGACACCAGCGCCGAACAGACGACTCGTCCATCGCATTGTCTCCATACACCTCCTTTAATTGGGGATGAATTTCACAAGGTCGAACGTTTCGTTCATTAAGAAATTTAATCACGGCCCTCACTTAACAACTGGCGGGGTTCTCAATTCGTTTAATCATTATAAATGACAACACAGGCACTGCTAGCATCACGCAACCTCGCAGAGAGCAGGCAGACAAGCCACTAGTGATGGGTAGTTCCGGAAGGATTGAATCCCTGAAAGGAATCGGATTCATTTGGGCGGATTCACTCATGGAATGGATTCACTCAGGAAGTTAACGGATTGAATCAGTGGATTCGGTTGGTGGAACCAGATGGCGGAACCAAACAGCAGACGAATGCATTGATATGAATGGAGTCGGATTGATATGGATGGGACAAAAATAGTAGTAAAGAATAGACCGACACTGCACAACAGGGAAGCAAATAATGCACGTACTGCGCATGTCTGGAAACAAGCAATCTTACGCGCTCTCGTGTCACTTTTCTGCAATATTCTGACCATCGCAACTGCTGTCCCAACTGGAGGAGAGGGGGAGATCGGTTGATAGCCTTATCACTATTTTTTTCTTTATTTCTTTTTGTTTCTACTTTCTCACAGGTGTTCAGCGTTACCAGGTCTATAGATTTTTATTGCAAAATGGATAATAAAACTATTTGCTGTAACACACAAATTCTTATTCAATATATTCTGGTGTAATGTCAATATAACACTATACTAATATAAAATTTGCAATTGGTTGTTTGATTAGGTTTTAGCCTAAAGGGCATAATAGTGGATATTAAACTGAAATGAAATATTTTTATCAGATAATTCATGATAAGGGCACTCATCTATTAAGATGCTGAAGGAATCCAATTGTTGTTGCGCTTGTTGTCATCAAAGAGGGCCTTGTTGTTTCACAATCAGCATTAAAAATGGAATGAAATTCTAAACCAGACTAGGGAATCATATGTCATCTGTATTTAGCAAATACGAGCTATAAAAAAATGGAACCTAAACCTTACAGATTCTTCCCCTTCTGGCATTCATCCAGAAAATTTTCTCCAAAAGGGTAAGATCAAAATGTGACTATTTCCTAAAGGTCATGCCCTGCACAAGAATGATATGATATAGTGATTTACTTACCTTATCCCTTTCCCTCTCGAGCTTCTTGGTGGCTAAGCGGTTATCGTACGCTCCTTTGGCGTGGAAAACCCGGGTTCGATTCCCGGCGGAAGCTTATGTGGTTCGGATTCCACATTAATCAGTAGGTCCCGTCTTATATAACCTAGCTACTGAAAGGGACGATAAACTAAACAAACTCAACTCCCTTTCCCACTCCCTGAGAAATATGTGTGAAAGAAACCCTGCTTATGAGTTCCCATAATTCACCACACTTCTTTCATACTTTTGCGGAAAGGGAGTTTAGCTTCTCTTTCAGCATCGAAGATATTAATGTATGTGATGTGAGTCTACAACCTAATGACAAATCCGAAACACACGAAAAAATGAAAATGAAATCTTTCAGTTTTACGTCCCACGATTATGCCGGTTAGGCTAAAGAAGACGGTGGTTATAAGAAATGAATAAAATGGTGGAATGGAGTGGGAGGAAACGGGGAACACCCGAAAAAACCCACGATCACGGTGTTTGTGCACCACAAGGTCCACACGGCGCGAGGTGGGATAGAACCAGGAACCCCAAGCACCGGAGGTGAACGCTCTACCACTGAGCCACCGCACCCTCTCGAACCACACCAGTTGCCACTGGAAATACAACTCGAGCCTCCCGCGAGGAGAACCAAAATTGCGCGTAACTTTTTATTATTATTATTATTATTATTATTATTATACAGTTTATTAAAAAAATGTGTAATTCTCTCAATCAGGATAGACAATTGCCCCTTGCCCTCCCCAAATGACACTCCTACACAAGGAAGCCCGAGACTTCGTTTGATGTTGCTGGTATTACGTTTGAAATAAATAGTAAGAATGAAAATAACAAACATTTTTTTTGGCGTTTAATAGTCATGTAAAAAAAATAGAAGAAAAAGACCACTTGTTACTCTTTAACAGTTTCAACGTGAACTCTCAGCAAAACGCTTTAATAAAACAGAAAAATTCAAAGAAACAAACAATATCTGTATCTGCTCTTGTTCTATGTGCAATATTATCTCTGCCTTATCAGGAAAAAATGGAACCTTGTGAACATGTTTCAAAACACGGCAATCCCTTCTTTTGCTTCTACTCATTCCAATTTCCCACACCACCACACTGCAGCAACTTCTGAGGCGATAAGAGTGGTTTGACAACTTTAGGTGAAAGGAGGAATTGAATTGGAGAGCCATATGAGAACTCACAATTATTCCAACTCATCGGAACCAAAGGATTCGATCCAGAGAGGAACGAATCCTTGTTTGGGGGAATCAAATCGAAAAAACTATAGAATCATTTAAGGCTGTTGCTACCTCTTCGCTGAGTCGAGTTTTCCCCTATCTAATAACATTGGAACTTTTTTCGTGTTTTTCTCAGCAAGCAATGAACAAATCCTTACAAAAATTTGCATGGAGTCAGGTCGATAATAAATAATTCGTTATATGAGCTTATAATTTTACCAAAAGCCTCCAATTAAGTTATTCATTCCCCCCTTTTTTTCATGTGAAGATTTGCAACAACGCATTGACGACACTGCGTTCTCTCTTCTAGCAGGTTGCGGCGAGTAACTGAGGGTTACTTTGAAGTTTCAACATTGTCCACAGCTGTGAGGGGACCCTTTTCAACAATGACATATTTATGGCATTTCAGTGAGAAGGCGTTGGAGTACGTTTTCTTTGCTGAAAGCAGAAAAAAATAAACACAGCGAGAACAGATCCATTCTTCTTTACATTAGCTTTTGCCCCCGTCAAGTATAGACAGTTATAAGTAAGTAGAAGCGAACTGTCTCTATTGAATAAAGATACTTTTAATGTATACGAAAGCGAATGTCACTTTATCACTATTATTATTATTATTATTATTATTATTATTATTATTATTATTATTATTATTATTATTATTATTATTATTATTATTATTATTATTGAAGAGACATACCTTTCTTGACTCCAGTGCCCATTTTATCTATATATGAGGTATTTATAATAAACTTTTATACTGCTAAAAGAAAAGCTACTTTTATAGTGACGTATTATTTGTATTTTATTTATTATATTTCAATTTAAAATAAAGTGTATCGTTTGTAACAACGAATAGTGCTCAAAACAGCACCTATTACCAGTCAACTATAGATTTAGATCAAACATAATAATGGACAACAACACCAATATATATTGTATACATTTAGACCCTATTGGATCAAAAGATGCAATCTATTTCACACAAAAATTTTCTTGTAGGCCTTATATCTCGAGAACTACATATAGCGTACCCAAACTATGACTTAACTTAGTATGATGTGCTTATTGCGTAAAAAATACAAAAACTCGATTTAAGGACCGTTTAAAAATTTTGTGGGCCCTGATCCACAAAATTCAATATATTACATTCAATCAAACATTTTCTTGTACGCCCCATATTTTGACAATTACAAAGTGTGTGGCCAAACCAAAACTAACAATTTACTCAGCATGATGTGCTTATTCCGTAAAAAAAAAAAAAAAAAAAAAAGATTCAGCTGCCATTCAAAAAATTTGTGGGCCCTGATCCAAAAAAAAAAAAAAATCAATATATATTTCACCCATTCAAACATTTTCTTGTACGTCCCATATTTTGAGAACTACATATAGTATAGCCAAACCAAAAAGTAACAACTTAGCTCGCATGATGTGCTCATTCCGTAAAAAATACGAAAACTCGATTTAGGGCCCATTCAAAAATTTTGTGAACCCTGATCCAAAAAATTCAATATATTTCATACAATCAAACATTTTCTTGTAGCCTTATATCTGGAGAACTACAGGTAGTGTAGCCAAATCCAAACTAACAATTTACTCAGTATGATGTGCTAATTCCGTAGAAAATACGAAAACTCGATTTAGGAACCGTTGCTAACTTTTGTGGCCCCTGATCCAAAAACTAATTATTTGGCAAGATCGAAATCTTTTTATGCATTTTTGGATCATTTTTAAAATTCTTAGCCAAGATCGCTATCTTTTGATCCATTTTTTGGATTATTCCTAAAATTCTTGTTTTTATATATTTTTTATATTTATATATAAGGTGATACAAAGAAAATTTAGGGAATCAATTGATCTGATTGAAGATTTGTTTAAATCTATTTTATAGAATATTTTAGATTTGTTAACTATATTCCTGTTAACTGCAGATTTTTTTAAAAAGATCTCTTTTTAATCTACATTTGTATTCTTTCTTTACTCACTCATGAAGTATATCTATAACTTTTGTCAATTTTAAAAGTTGCTTCTGAGATAAGTTTCGAGAGTTGTCCGCAAAATTTCGTTAACATCTTATTTGAACTAACGTAACACTGTAATCTCACTTTAATTTACCATAGTATATTTTCTTTCTTTCTTTTTTTTTTTTTGCGTGAAAGTAACATTTGAAACCGAATTATTTCTTTAAAATTTATACATGAAATGAAAATCGTTTTTTTAAAAAACTATGACATACTCATTGTATAAATAAATGTGAAATATTAGTGTTTGTTTGATTTATTTGTATTGATTGAAGTCAATACTTCGAGTGTAACTTTGACCACTTATCAACAAAATTAAAAAGTCATAGACCAGTATAATTTAAGCAAGTTACTTACTTGATTTGAGACATAATTTTGGAGGGGAAGAGTAGAAATTTTAGTGATAACATTTTTTTTATTTAACTTTTCCTGTATTTATGTTTAGCGTGGCCTTGTGAATTTTGTTTACTTTTTTTCAATGTAGAAACTTACCTAGGGATTTTGGAGTATGCTCATAGATATTTAAATTGTGAATAGTGCTTTGGTGATATTTAGCATTTTGATTATACTGCTTGTTTATTATTTTTTAATAACTTCATTTACATAATGTTGTGGCTTGATGTAACGAAGTATTCCATCACATATTTTTATACTCATACGGTAATGCTTTAGTTTAATATGTATGACAATGACAAATTGGTGTACCTCAACAAAAAAAGCCCTATATTTTAAAATGAAGCATGAAAAAATAATGCATAAAATTAAAATCATTCTGTTAATTGTGTTGTACTATATATATATATATATATATATATATATATATGTGTTGTAGCTATAGATGAAATTTCGCGTTCACCATCTGGAAAATAAATATTTCTTATTTAGAATGCGTAAGTTACAAGGTTATTATTAGCAGGTAACACTAATAAGTCCCTATTCTATTCCCTATTACCAAGAAATAAGTCCCTATTCATATTTCGTAAAGTAATAACCAAGAAAATGACGTTTGTATCTACATTAACACTACATATTTCATTATGTATAGATGTTTTTCTGTTTAGTAAAATTATCCCTGATATTACACTTAACTTTTCCTACAAATGTGCTCTGTTAGAAGGGTAATGTGTGGTCAGTTCTTCAGTTTCCCAGTTGCCTCACGATACTGAAACAACACCGAAAAATCTGTCATCATTAGGAATAGAATTCGACAGCATTCACGCTAAGAACACATTTGTGTAACAAAAAAGTTTATTTCTAAATTTCCTTCGTATGTGTAAAAATGAAATTATTATTATTTAGCATAAACATTTTATACTACTATTCACAGTTTCAAATGCATATACAGAGGCCGGTAGTCAGCCCAAAAATGTAGAGGGGCGGCTGAAGTTAGGGGAGCCCGATCCAACCATATCATAGTTTATCACCATATTATATTTCATTTGCAAGCCTACCGTGAAAAGTTTAGGGAGGCCAGCGAAAATTTAGGGAGGCAAACCCCTAGATCCTCCTGAATACGGGTCTGCATATACATATATATAATTATTCCAAAATGCTATCTCCACTGGTTTACCTGTTTCCGTGAGGTTACAAAAGTCAAAGAGCGCTGGTGTTTTCAATGTGAAAACCCAACTGGTGTCGGCAGCGCGGTCAGTCTCTGGTCAAGGAAACACCGGCAAGGAGGAGCCGATGTGGTGACCACAAATTTTAACTAAATTACTAGTGCCAAGCCGCACTGATATTCCTTGCTCGTTACAATCTCTTGTGCCAAGAATTTCCTATAATAATAATAATAATAATAATAATAATAATAATAATAATAATAATAATAATAATAATAATATTATTATTATTATTATTATTATTATTATTATTATTATTTCACACAGGAAATTTGAAAATAAAATGAAATCTGTAAGTTTTACGTCCCACAGTTATGCCGGTTAGGCTAAAGGAGATAATGATGATAAGTAATGAATGAAATGGTGGAATGAAGAAAGTGGGAGAAAACAGGAGAACCCCGAGAAAACCCATGCACACGATGTTTGTCCACCACAAAGTTCACTTAGCGCGAGCTGGGATCAAACCAAGGACCCCATGCAACTGAGATGAACGCTCTACCACTGAGCCACCGCGGCCACCACACAGGAAATTTATCTGCTATCACAATCGTCTGCTAATTTATATTTGTATAACCAATCACCAGGTATAAGACTGAAATACATGAGACGCAAGAGGCATCTTGCTATGTTTGAAAGTAACCACAAGAACTCCGAATGAGACTAGACGAATATACTAAAAGCAATAGGTTTAGCAAAGAAAATAAAGAGCGCCCCCTCCTTCTCAGTGCCATAAATCTGTCCTCGAAAAGGACGAGAGGGCTAGAAAATTTCATTCCACAGATGTGATATGGACAGAGTTTAAAAACCTGTTTTAAATGGCTAGCCCGAATTTCCCTCGCGCTGCTAATACAAACAGAGAGAAGCAGAGATCACACTGTTGCAAATCTTCACATGAAAAAAAGGGGGGAATGAATAACTTAATTGGAGGCTTTTAGTAAAATTATAAGCTCATATAACGAATTCTTTATTATCGACCTGACTCTATGCAAATTTTTATAAGGATTTGTTCATTGCTTGCTGAGAAAAACACGAAAAAAGTTCCAATGTTATTAGATAGGGGAAAACTCGACTCAGCGAAGAGGTAGCAACAGCCTTAACTTTGCGGAACCAAAGGATTCGGTCCGGAGGAACGAATCCTTCTTCGGAACGGATTCAAAGGAATTGATTCCGGAAAAGGAACCAAACTGCCCATCACTACAAGCCACTGACGCGTTATGACCTTGCCCAGCGGCTTTCCGAGTCGTCAGCGCTTCAAGCGGCGCAAACGGGTATCACTTTCTGGATGGAAAAAGGAAATGAAATCTTTAAGTTTTATGTCCCACGGTTATGCCGGTTAGGCTAAAGGAGACGGTGATGATGAGTAATGAATGAAATGGCGGAATGAAGAAAGTGGGAGGAAACGGGAGAACCCCGAGAAAACCCACGCACACGATGTTTGTCCACCACAAAGTTCACTTGGCGGGGGCTGGGATCGAACGCGGGACCCCAAGCACCAGAGGTGAACGCTCTACCACTGAGCCACTTTCTGGATGACTCTCGTAGATAGCAATATTATTCATAAGGCCATTGCGTTACCCCTACACTATCATGCCATCTAAAATTTCAAGCTGAATATTACTTTCTTTAGCCCTGATCTTTGGAACGAATCGGCTTCTCCCTGTAACGTTATTTGCAACAAAGTGCACAACAAAATTGATTTGTTCGACGGCCTAGAGAGAAATAAGTGCCCACTGATAAAAAAAAAACAACTTACAATCGAGGAAAGAATGTGAAATTAAAACATGTTTTGCAGTAAATTCTCCGTGCAAGTGCAAAAGTAAGCAAATAATAATAATAATAATAATAATAATAATAATAATAATAATAATAATAATAATAATAATAACCTATATTATAAAATTGAAAGTAACTATGTGTGTGGCTCCTAATCTCTTGAACCACCCAACTGATCTCTATAAAGCTTTCAACATAGATAAGGTTCGGATCTGGGACTACTTTTGTCATTTCAGTTTGACGGTGCAACGTAGGGGCCGGTGAGAGGGAGGAACATGTAAAAAAAAAAAAAAAAACTGAAAATGAAAGTGGCTGTCATTGTGACTTCATCACTCTTGAACCACCCGACCGATCTCAATTAAATTTTCAACACAAATCAGGTTCGGGCCTAAGATAGCACTTATCTATTTACTTTGACGATATAGCTTAGGGTTGAGGAGAGGGAGAAGTTAAAAAGTGTAAATAAAAGTTGATAACTCGCGAAACAAATGATCCATCACGATCAAATTTTCAACCTAGATGAAGTTCGAACCTGAGATGGTTTCTGTCTTATCACTTGGACGTTG
Source organism: Thermobia domestica (assembly GCF_964235325.1). Taxonomy (NCBI): domain Eukaryota; kingdom Metazoa; phylum Arthropoda; class Insecta; order Zygentoma; family Lepismatidae; genus Thermobia; species Thermobia domestica. Next base: position 258,092,390 of record NC_137459.1, on the reverse strand, counting down.
GAACTAAAGAGATAAAGAGGAGGAGCGACATTTAACAAAGAACGAAAAATTACTGTTATAAGTGGTGTATCTGTAATTTTTGGATTCGCTGAGATTAATAGTGACACATCTGATGCTGTTTAAACCAAAATTCAGTCCCTCTAGTGGGAGGAGGGAGAGACATATAAAAATGATCGAAATAACCAATATCAGTCTCGAATTCACAGTTTTCCGGCTCGCTGAGATCAACAATGACACTGCAGATGCCGTACCCCACAACATAGGGATGGGAGAGGATATAAAAAACACAACGAAAATCACCGATATCAAAGAGGGCTTTAGTAATACGAAACAGTGACTGAGTAACGGACCATATTAATATTTTTTCTCAATTTAACCCAATGAAGCGGGTAATTGATGCTAATAATAATAATAATAATAATAATAATAATAATAATAATAATAATAATAATAATAATAATAGACTATTATAGTGTGAATGTACACATTTATTATTATTATTATTATTATTACCGTACTTTAGAACTTGCACGACGAAATTACTGAAAATATGTTTTATTTCTGTATTTTTTCCTGGATTGTATGCATTTCCTTCATTTATTAGTGGGCACTAATTTCTCTCTAGGCCGTCGAATAAATCAATTTCGTTGTGCACTTTGATTCGTTCCAAAGATCACACCTAAAGTAAGTAATATTTGGCTTCTAATTTCAAGTGACATGAAAGTGTTTGGGTAACGCAGTGGCTTCATGCATAATACAGCTAACATAGGTTCAAATCTTATTCACGTCAAAGTTAATATTTTTACAATGTGATTGTGAAGAATCGACTTATCATACTGGACAAGCATTACGTAAGAATATGAAAGCAAACACCTGTATCATGATAGAGACGATTTACGAATGTTGGTTGGGAAAGGGCAAGGGAATTACCAGGACATTCCAAAGACATCATTGATCTGCAGTATGAACTTTTCGTGTTGTCGTTCTCAGAAAGAAACACTACACCATTTGTTAAACAAAGTTTGGCTAAAACAATCGGTGGTGTAGTGGTAACGTGTTTACCCCAGATTCCCGTATAAAACAGGATCTTGTGTAGAAGTTTCCTTGAGACACCCCTATTTATCCTAGAATCGTGGGTCGTACATAATTCTCTTCAGAACTGGCTTTCAAACGATACCATTCACATTTCTCCATCGTGTATCTAAGGCGTGAAAATCGCGAAAAAAAGAGATTTTTTTGGTTAAAAATATTTTTTTACCTTTTTGCCCCTATGGACCCCAGTGTTAACGCAGAGATCACCTGAAAAATCTGAGAAATTTTGTCCGGTGGACTGCTTGTTTGTGCAAAATTTCAATCTTCTAGTTGCAAAAGTAAATCCGCCAAAAAAATAAAAAATAAATAAATATCGGCCTAATAACAAAATATTTTTTAAAGTTTTGACGTCATCACCTCCTATGTCTCGACGCAGAAAGGCGTGAAACCATACATAATGTGATCTACAATGCCTCTAGGCTTGGAAAACAGAAAACCCAAAGTAAAAAGCTTTATTTGTTCTTTTTAAATCGAATAATGAAGACACTCATTTAGTAGCTAAAACATATTAACAATCCACAAGAACTGTCACTTGTTGAAACCTTCATATCGAATTATAAATGGATTTCAGGTGCTGTACTCAACAAACGAAAGTCAGGCCTGATGTGTGCAAACACAGCTGACCAACTCATGGCAGACACCTAGACTACAACTTTCGTGCCACAACATGCACTGTGGTAGTGGTTGTCCTTATTCATCAAAGTAAAGCCCGCCATGTAAGTCTTGCAGGCCGAGTATACCTTTTAATTTTTTTTATATTCAGTCGTCTTTGGTTTCTTACAAAACTATTTTTCTGCCAAAGAAATATCTCAGTATCATACGGAAACACACAACGCAACTGCTGTGGCATACTCACTCCCTAAGGGTGAATCACGCGACAGTGTACTTATCAAAATGTGTTGGCGGCCTTGGCCTTGAAAACATTCAACTTCAGAGCTGCTCGCACATAGCTTGTGCCAAAAGGACTAGCTTAGGAGAGTAATGCTCTCGGAAGTAGGAACGAGAAACACAGTTCTGATTGGTTGGTGTTATCAATTTCTTGCCACGTTGCATTTAAATAGCAGAAGTCAAATAATTGTTGTCGGTCTTCGTGGCCGAGTGGGCTAGCTCTATATGCTATTAATAAAAGTCCCTTTTGGCGTGAGTTCAAACCCAGCTCGAGGATTTTTTTTTTACATTTTAAAAATACTTTTATAACACTTTTTAAATTAAAATAATATAAAAATAATATTCAAAAAAGTGATTTACTTACTTTTGTGCAGATAAGTAGTAGTAGGAACGGGTTAGAAACCCCGCAGGGCTCGTTTTGTTTCCCTTGTACTCCATGATATAAATTTTGTGACCAACTTAAAACAACTGGCTAGGATAGCGTTTAGAACAGCTGACTAGAGTAGCGCGCGAAAAAAACGTACTTCTGGGAGCATTACTCTCCCGAGTGGGTCGTGTGCCAAACACTGCTCATGGAGTCCCTTTCCAGCACAGTAAAAGGGCGAAAAAAAAGAAAGGAAAAAATAAAGAATACGGAAAACTGTTCCTTATGCAAAGAGCGTTTGAAAACATTTCAAAAGGTACGCTATGACTATTATCAGTTAATTGGCAACAACCGATATCACGGATAGATCCAGGAAGTTTTGAGGGGGAGAGGGGGCAGGTCTGAAAAATAAATTTGAGACATTTCTTGATATGTGGTTGGCTAACCAAAAATGTGAACTGGAGGGCTTCATAATACGTATTTATCGCCCTTCTGGAGGCTGCATTGAGGAAAGCCATGTTGTTCAACACGAGAGAATCCAGGATTACAATAAAAAACTTTTTATTACCATCTTTTTATTATTGCATTATTTTATTTTATTATCATTATTTTTCTTAAATTAGATTATGTAGAGTAAACTATTTTTAATTTAATTTCCTATTAACATAATTCATATTAACTCTTTACTAATATCCTTATTTTTATACTGCATAAGTACTATCGTGGGGTCAGATTTAACACCATTATTTGTTTTGAAATTAAAATATGTTAATACGTGTTACCATTGGCAGTTGATTGTGGACCGTTTACTAGTGCTATACTTTAATGGACTTAACTAGTTTTGGGGACAAAAGATATTTTCAAAATATTTTTTGACTAATGGTCTTTTGGTAATAGATTATTACGAAGCCAAAGAACATACTTAAATGAAATAAAGTTTTTTGTTATCCGAAAATAAAGTATGAAAATAAACTTATTTTTATGTAAAAAAGCATTCAATTATATTAGTGCTGAGAAAATGTAACTTGACATTCAAAAAGCTGACAATTGATGCTTTTGTGTTTGATTAGTTGCTTGGCTGGAGGCCCGTATCCACAGGGGAACTAGGGTGCCGGGCCCCCCTAAAGTTTTACTGTTTCCCCTAACAGGGACGTACCCAGAAATTTATTTCGGGAGGGGCGTAAAGTGTTTTGGAGGGGTCCAAATACAATTTGAGGCTAAATTATATGAAAATTTCTAAAATTGCCCCTAAAAGTAGATTACATTTTTTAAAAGTCGGGATTTCGGAGGGCGGACCCCCAGGACCCACCCTGCGTATGCCCCCTAAAATATTCACGGTAGGCTTGCAAATGAACTGCTATACTATAATGATGAACTATAATATGGTTGGATCGGCCCCCTAACTTCTACCCCCCCTCATATTTTTGGGCTGGCTACAGCTACCTGCTTGGCTACCTACCAATACACACAATGATTAGTCTTAAGGGGCCGTCCACATATTACGTAACGCTACTTTTGACCAATTTTTATCCTCTCCCTCCCCCTTGTCACACTTCGTAATGCAAGGCTGAACCCCTCCCCCGTTCGTTACGTAACACTTTTGGATTTTTGTTTTCTCACCAATTTTCCTTATTTTGGGAGTTATTATAATAAAAACTATTTTTAATAGCAGAAATTTTATTACAAAATGCTCTTTTTCTGAATATATTTGTAGTATTTTTCACTAATAAATCAAAGTACCGGTACGTATTAGAAAATGGTAGGATGGTAATAATATTTTAACCCCATAAGATTGCTTAATTAACAGTCCTAATTCTTCAAAACTGCATACTGTCGTTTCCCAAGGAGATCACACCTATCCTTTTCGGTCAGATGATGACAACGAGGGTCACTACGAAAGTTTTGAGATACGCATTGCTGTGGCACAGTATTTGAATTCCAACAATTGCGTTCGGTAATGGTATCCAGAGCAAAGAAGCGAAGCAGGTTTCAACGGCGTATCGCCTTCACTTGTTTGTTGATGTGATCAGTATTCGGCTGTCTAGAATGGAGCTCGAAAGGGAACCTTTTCGGGGAATGATCCTCTACGATTTCAAAATTGGATTGAACGAGACACAAAGCCTTGACCGTTTGCAGGGGGCATTTGGGGACCTTGCTAATTCCCGTGCTACAATTTTTCGGTGGTTTGGTAAATTCAGAAGAGGCCGGACATCGCTTAAAGATGGAGAGAGAGCTGGACGTCCTGCAAAAGCTGTGTCAGATGAAAACATTGCCGCTGTGGAACAAATGATTCGAGAAAATCCTCGAACAACTTTCAAGGACATTGAATCTACAGTGAACATTGGATCGCCAGCAGTAACAAAAATTCTTCATGTTCATCTTCGGTTCATGAAGGTTTCATCTCGTTGGGTGCCTCACGCTTTGACTGAACAGCAGAAGCGCATGCGTGTGGAATGGTGTGAAGAAATGCTTGCAAGATTTGATGGAGGCAATTCTCGACGCGTCTCTGACATTGTTACTGGTGATGAGACTTGGATCTATCAATTTGACTCTGAAAATAAACGCCAGTCTACAGTTTGGATCTTTCCGGACGAAAATCCACCCACGAAAGTGAAGCGACCGCGAAGTGTGGGGAAGAATATGGTCGCAACTTTCTTCTCCAAATCTGGCCATGTTGCTACTGTTCCACTTGAAGAACAAAGGACTGTTACTGCTCAATGGTACACTACTGTTTGCCTAACAAAAGTGTTCCAGAACCTTCGGGAACGGCGTCCAAGAACTGGATTGCGTGAGATCCTGCTTCATCATGACAACGCGTCCGCACACATGGTCAATATCACAATTCAGTTTTTAGAATCTAGGGAGGTCAAACTTATGTCTCATTCGCCGTATAGCCCTGACCAGGCCCCGTGTGATTTTTTTCTGTTCCCCGGGATCAAAGATCGCATGCGTGGGAAGAGATTTTGCAGCCCTGAAGAAGCTGTAGTGGCTTACGAGAACGAACTTTCAACACTTGAAGAAAAAGGCTGGCAACACTGCTTCCAAAAGTGGCTTTCGAGGATGCAAAAGTGTGTACAGTGTAATGGTGAATACTTTGAGAAAATGTAAGTGTTAAATTGATTTTAAGTAAGTTATTTCACATCTGAAAACTTTCGTAGTGACCCTCGTACTGACAAGGAAGATGAAGGTGGAACAGGACCTGAAGAACTAACATCGATCTCTTTTTCAGGGATCCAGGATGCTTCATGCATTTGAAATTCGCCAGTTTCGACGATGCAAAGTTGCCTTCCTCATCGACCACAGATTCAAAGTAGCTGCACATGTGAAGAAGCAGGGACATCTCGTTTGTGAAGAAGCTCTCGAGCATCTTTTTTGGACTTCGGACTTCAGTTTACCTCTTTTCATATTCTTCTTGTCCTAAATCAGTGCGAGAATGCGAATAAACTCAATTTCTTCAGAAATATTGAAATCCAAAAATCAAAAATTTAGTACGAGATAATATCCGACGAATTAGGTTTTTTAATATCTTATTTTGATCTACAAATCCTGAATCGTTCCATCGCGGAAAATATAATTTCACGAAAAAGAATTTCTTCTGTTTCCCATGCAAAACCCCTTAGAAGAATAGAGTGAGTAATGATTCAAATCAAAGGTTTCAGATAACATTCTCAGAAATAGCAATACTAGTGGGAACATGAGGGCATTTTCAGGCGGTGGTTACGATCACTAACAACTAACTCCGGAAAAGCGTGTTCCCTAAATCCAATGCTGTGATAGCCACAAAACGGAGTTTTATTGTATTGTAATACATGCAGGATTCGCCACCATTTACGCTGGTGTCTAGTGCGTCTTCGAATCTTTTCTGTATGATTCAATTTATATAGGCTATAGTTCGCTATTTTCCAAAACAATAGGAATATTTATTTATCTATATCGATATATATATATATATATATACACGAGGGTTGGAACTTAAATAGTGGCAACACTGCTGTGGAGACACTATGCAATGAAATGTACTAGTGGCGCTGATAGCGCACGTTGTTAACATACCTACCTAACCTCGGAGCAAGTAGACTCGCCCATCCCACGTCACCGGCAGGCTCACAAGCGAAGGAAGCACAAATCACTTGTGAGCGAGCGGTCTAACGTAAAGGTGTCAGGTGTCACTATGTTTTCGAAACAGGAACAACGGAGTTGGATCAAGATTGAATGTGTCAGAGGTCGTACAGCACGACAGTGTCATCAAGGGCTTCAAGAGGCGTGTGGGGAATCGGCATTGCCGTACAGAACAGTGGCACGGTGGGTAAAAACCTTTAACGAAGGTCGCCAAACTGTGGCGGACATGCATCGGGCAGGTCGTCCTAGCGTCTCTGAAGAAGAAGTGCAAGCTGTTACCGCGTTAGTGGACAGTGATCGACGCCTGACGATTCGTGAGCTCGCCCACGAAACCGGATTAGGGCATTGACGGTCAGCCCTGGAGGAACGTAATGCGTTAGGATAACACACCATAACTTTCACCATACTGGGGCTCTGACGCACTTTCGACTTTCGCGGCGACCCATAATGACGCCATTCGTTGGATTGGCGTTTCAGTGTTGGCTCGTAAGATCTGGCCCATGTCTCATCTAGTGTTACGATACGGCGTAAAAAAGCCTCGCCTTCGCGCTCATACCGCTCCAAGTGCGTCTGAGCAGCGTCGTAACGCATCCATTTTTGCATTTCCATCAACTCATGCGGAACCCATTGTGATGCAGTTTTGCGCATGCCCAGGCTTCCTTCAGAATGCGAAGCACAGTCTTACGCACTAATCCGGTTTCGTGGGCGAGCTCGCTAATCGTCAGGCGTGGATCACTGTCCACTGTCCACTAGCGAATTTGACACCTTTACGTTAGACCGCTTGCTCACAAGTGATTTGTGCTTCCCTCGCTTGTGCGCCTGCCAGTGACGTGGGACGGGCGAGTCTATTTGCTCGGAGGTTAGGTAGATATGTCAACAACGTGCGCTATCAGCGCCACTAGTACATTTCATTGCATAGTGTCTCCACAGCAGTGTTGCCACTATTTAAGTTCCAACCCTCGTGTATATATATATATATATAAATGAAAGTGACTATGTTTGCAACTTAATAACTCTTAACCATCCGACCGATCTCGTTCAAATTTTCAACATAGATGAAGTTCTGACCTGGGATGTTTTTTATCATTTTACATTGAAGGTGCAACTTGGGGGAGGGGCAATATATAAAAAATTATTGAAAATGAACGATGTTAGTGTCAAATGCATAGATTTCGGGGTCGCTGAGATAAACAGTGACTCTTTCGATGCAGTTTAAATCCAAATTCACCCCGCAACTTGGGTAAAGTGGAGGATGACATATACAAAATGTTCGAAAATGACTGATATTAGAGTCGAGACCATGGTGTTAGGGGTCGCTGAGATGAACAGTAACACTTTCGATGCCGTTTAAATTAAAATTTGGCCATGCAACTTGGGGAAGGGGAGATATATAAAAGTGATCGAATATGACCGATATTTGTGTCGAATCCATAGTTTTTGGAGTCCGTAAGTTGATGGTGACAGTTTTGGTGCCCTATATATCCAAAATGAAACGTATTCTCCCCGTATGAAAAACGGGTATTCTTGCTAATTTATAAAAAAGAAAAAAACAATAAAATTATTTGTTTAAAAGATTGCATATAAATCTGAGAATAAAAATATACAGCAGAAAACACTGTTACGTAGCGAAGACCTAAAGCCCCTCCTCCCCCTTATCACTCTTCATAACGCAAGGCCGAACCCCCTTCCCTCCTTGCCGCGTTACGTAATATGTGGACGACCCCTAAATGTGTCTTAATCACATATCCATTAGACACAGATCAAATATAGACACTTTAGTTCTTCTACTGACAGTCAGTACATATAGTGATTTTTCTTGATTGACCCTTATGCACATTTCGGTTGCACATAGAACAAATCCAAGAACGTTTTATGTCATCAATTCGAGGACAAATAGCACATCTCCTCCTTTTAGCTGGAGAATCTGTTTGCGGACAGTCTTCATTGATGTTCTTATCAGTTAGTCGTAACAATGACTGCCGAAGCCTACGAGAAAGTGTCCCGCATTCGCCCCTTACTTTTAGGTGATCTTGAGCGAGAGTCATCGTAATACTCCTCATGAAGTCTCGTCTCTGAAGTCTTCTTGCTTCGTTGGAAAGATGGTAAAAAAAAAAAACAAGGCTATTTAAGCATGCAACGTCCAGTATTCTATAGAAAATTGCAAGAAACCACCTTCTGCAAAATCTGCCAGTTCCGAGTTCTGCACACATCTCCGTAACACTCCCCAAGAAAACCACAGAAAAAATGTAATGCAGGAAACGTATAGCGCAAGTACTATCCTGGTAGAGATGCAAAAAAAGCCGGCTTTTTTGAATCGATGTTTTTTTTCACATAAAAAGCCGGCTTTTTTGAAAAAAAAACCGAGAATTTTGGAAATTTTGGCTTTTTTCATTTTCATGATTTTTCTATCCAAATAGCTTTCTTATAGTATATTCTATAGTTAGATAAGATTTCCACGACCTGAATGCCATATTTAGCTCTGTAATTCACCATCAAGATGGATGGAGCACATTTTACGAATTAAAGCTAACATGAAGAATGTAGTATTTGAGGGCAATTTTACAGGTTATTTAACTTTATTTTAACTTTTGAGTTATCGACATTTTTTTCCTTCTCTAGATCATTTTAGTTTGTCATCCGTGTTTCATTTCTAAGAGCTTAGTACTCCAGCTTCTAGCACGAAAGTTAAACTTACGTTTTTCTATATATCCGTCAAAGCATACGTTTTTCAATATGTCCGTCAAACCGTATTTGCACATTTCTGTTATACTGTAGTTGTGCAATGATTTAGCAATAATTTTCCAGATACAACCTTGAATACCAATTTATACAAATAATCAATAGCGGATTTAGAAAAGTACTTTGGAAGGGGTTTCTCTGATTGTTTCATTTTCTAAAAAGTCCTAATTTTATTTGGGAGGTGCTTGAAGTTTATGAGTACAGGCATAACTAATATTTCGTTTCGTTTATATGTTTAGCAATAATCTTCCGGATACAACCTTGAAGATCATTTTATACTGAGAATCAGTGGCGAATTTAAAAAAGTGTTTTGGGAGGGGTTTTCTTACTACTAATGTTTAGTTTTTCTAAACATTCGTAATTTTTATTTGACGGGAGCTTAAAGTTTATGAGTAAAGGCATAACTAATAGATATTTCGTTCGTTTTAGACATTCCACAACTTTGGAGAACAGGCTTCAATCCGAAAGACCGATCCTCTAACCTTCGCAAAACCGTCACTGCTGGTAATTAGTAATAATAACGATTTAAAAACAATAAGAAAGGAAGTCGGCCAACTCCTACACTCCTAGTCGGCCAGTACACGCACTATTTCTACATTCTCAGATGGAATGAAGGAAGGCTTTGTCAGAATGGTCGAATGCTGGGTTGAATCCCGGACTTCCCGATAGAAGCGCAAAAGCCAACCACTCAGTCACGTTTGTTGTGCAGTTGTATTTAGCTTAACTTAAATATATTCCGTAGTCTTTTTTTTTTTGTTCCGTAATGATATGTTGAATCCCTCTTGTTAAAAATTCAGAAAACTTGAGGACTGGGTAAACCGTGATGGTGGTCAAGGGCGCCCATGTTGTGGTTTCCAAGGAGGGGAAGTATAAGCGACGTTTCAAAAATAGTTTCAAATTTTGCTGTAACTAATGTAAAAATCCTATTGGATTTTCAATATTCTGAAGTACATTTTCCTCTAGGGGGAGCAAGCGCCCCCTTAACCCCCCTGATGGGCGCCCTTGATGGTGGTTATAAAAAACTTGACTGTAGAATTTCAAGAATATACAGAACCATGTGCAGCCTTTAATTGTATCATACAAATCTAAGTATTTCTCTTATGTTTTATTTTAATTTTATTTTTTTTCAAAAAGAGGGTATGGAATATTTTGAAGTAAAAATACTACACACAATTTTGCTAGTTATTTGTGTATATTTTGAAAGAAGTTTTTATTCTTAGGGTTGGCTCGTTTACACCAGCTGTTTTTTTTAAAATAACTGGTTTAAACTAAAAAAAATTAAAAGAACAAAAATGCGAATCGTGTGAACTTAATAGTGACGTTTCACATGTCAAACCATCTGTATTAGTCTTATTTCCTTTTCACCTTTTAACCAAGGTGTCCCATGTTCAATTGTCGGTCGAACCACAATCCTTCTTTCATGTGTAAATCAAGTACTCTTTCGGATGTCACTTTAAGCGAAAGTCTTCCCCTTGATAACCTCGGTATTACGTAAGGATGTTAAACCTAAACATACAAAACGAAACCAAATTATATATTTCTGCATGCCTGTTGTTTTATAAAGAAGCGAAGGTTGCTTAAATATATTGATTAAAATTGGTAAAATTTATCGATTGCCTACTTAGCTTCCAACATTAGCTTTGATTGGACTTTCAATGATACCTACATACTAAATTTGTAATTTAATACCTCAGTTTTAGAAAAATAAACACACTGCTGAACAAGACTGCACTTATTTAATATAAAAACACATTTACACGTGACGTTTCCATCTTCTATCCAAGATCCTCATCAGACGTGAGTGTACGTCTGATGAGGATCTTGGATAGAAGATCGAAACGCCACGTGTAAATGTGTTTTTATATTAAATAAGTGCAGTCTTGTTCAGCAGTGTGTTTATTTTTCTGATTTTATTCGCAAGACGTTGACTATGATTGTGTGTCACTCAGTTTTAGCGTACTGATTATAATACGTTGACCTTTAAATTTTACATGCAAATTAAATTTTACAGGATTTTCCCGTTATTGTTTTACATTTAAAAGAATGACGGGATTTTCCCGATGGCTAGGGCGGGAGTTTCTCAATTTAAGAAATTTACTGACCGGACTTCTTTAAGCTTATGGGACCCCGTTGTTGAATAATAACACCAAGGCGAAACAAACTTATTTCTGTGAATATGTAATACAAATACATAAAGCAAAATATCTAAATCAAAAAAACCTGGTTTAAACCCCAAAAAAGCCTAGTTTGAACTGCCCCCCCAAAACGGGTTTTTGGCATTTTCAGAAACAACGATGGTTCTTGCCAACTCTGCTTACTTTTGTATATAGGAGGTTAAAATGTGTTTATTATATACATTGGTTAATCCTTTGGAATTCATAATGTAAAAATGTTGAAGTAAAATTGTTTAAAATATCTTTTCGAAATTCATGGTTTACTTTCGAGGTTTTATATTCTTATCGGCATCAACCACTAATTAAATGACTTTCTGTGTTATAGAGAAGCGAAACAAAGTCTGCTTTATCGATTTAAAGCAGAATTTTGAAAAAAGCCCAAAATTTCCCAAGCAAAAAAGCAAAGCAGAAAAAAACCGTTTTTTTTTCAAAAAACTTTCCGAGCCCTTCCATCTCTATATCCTGGGGAAAATTTCGACCCCAGAGGTCCGAAAATATCGAAACAACAAAGTGCATGGACACGAACAACAAGTCGCTACGAAATCTCAAGATCAACTGAAAAAATGCAACCGTTAAGTTTTACGACCCACGATTATGCCGGCTAGGGTAAAGGAGGCGACGATAATGAGAAATGAATGAAATGGTGGAATGAAGAAAGTGGGACGAAACTGGAGAACCCCGAGAAAACCCACGCACACAGTGTTTATCCAGCACAAGGTTCACTTTGCGCGGGCTGGGATCAAACCCAGGACCCCATGCACCAGAAGTGAATACTCTATCACTGAGCCACCCCGGCCCCCTAGCAAGGTCAACTGAGAATAGACGACTGAAGCCTCAGTGAAACAATATATATATATATATATATATATATATATATATATATATATATATATTGTCCACAGCTAGAAATGTGTTTGCGGAGGTCAAATTTGATCCCCCACGATAGTAGTTACGAGTTAAGTATGTAGTGATAACTTAGGAAAAAGATATGTAAAAACTTAGATTTCTTAATAAAAATAACTTTGTATACTGTTATTATATATATATATATATATATATATATATACAGGGTTTGTCCGGGAAGTAATAGGACTGATTTTATTCCGCCATGATTGTACTTCGGAGCGTGCGCGCACCGACTGAATCCAGTAGAGGGCGTTCCTAGCTAACGAACGATCAGCTGGTCAGTTGTCTCCGAGCACACGGAGAGTCAGGACAGGCTTTTTCGCGCGACGTGTTTCTGTGAGTGGTGCAAGCCGAAAATGCAGCGTTCGTTAGAGCAGAGGTACGCGATTAAATTCTGTGTTAAACTCGGTAAATCTGCGACAGAGACGTTTGATATGATCAAGCAGGCTTACCCAGATGATGCTTTAGCAAGAAGTGGTGTGTTTCGGTGGCACAAGGCCTTTTCGGAGGGCCGGGAAGAGGTCGCCGATGAAGACCGTGCTGGAAAACCATCGACTTCGACAAACACCGACAATGTGACTCGTGTGCGCGAAGTTTTGAACTCAGACCGTCGACTAAGTATTCGTTTAATTGCCCAGATGTTAAATTTACCAAAAACTGTGGTTCATGAAATTGTGACGGAGCCTTTGAACATGCGCAAGGTGTGCGCGAAGATTGTCCCAAAAGTGCTCACTGACGACCAGAAATTGCGACGAGTGGAATTGTGCCAAGAAAATTTGAACATATGTGAAAGTGACCCCCAATTTTTGAAAAAAGTAATCACAGGTGACGAATCCGGGATCTTTGAGTATGATCCCGAGACAAAGAGGCAATCTTCCGAGTGGCACACGCCGGCGTCTCCTCGCCCAAAAAGAGAAGAATGAGCAAATCCAAAGTGAAAACGATGCTCATTGTCTTTTTTGACATCAAAGGCTTCGTCCCATATGAATTTGTTCCTCCTGGACAAACCGTCAACGCCAAGTTTTACGTGGAAGTGCTCAAGAGACTCAAACAAAGGGTCAATCGGGTCCGACCAGACATCGGAGCTGACTGGAAGCTGCACCACGACAACGCTCCGGCCCACACCGCCTTTCTTGTGAATAGCTTCCAGACCAAGGCCGGCAACCCAACGCTTCCGCAGCCGCCCTACAGCCCAGATGTGGCCCCCCGGACTTTTTGATTTCTCGCCTGAAACGCCCGATGAAAGGCAAGCATTTTCAGACGACAGAGGGGATCCAAGCAGCTTGCACCGCGGCTCTCAAGGCTATTCAGGAGAATGACTTCCGTGACGCCTTCAATGCTTGGAAATCGTGCTGGCAGCGCTGCATCGACGCAGAAGGAGCCTATTTTGAAAGTTTTCAAAGAATTGTAACGATTAGCTCAATATTTTTTTTTTAAATCGACTCAGTTTTATTACTTTCCGGACAAACCTTATATATATATATAACGCAGCAGCTGAAATGCGTGGGGCAGGAGGGTATGAGCAAATCGATCACCTATGGAATGAATCGATCCAGGGCACAGTAAAACTAGTTAGGCCAGTGGGCATATCTCCTTCCTTCTCTTCTCTTTACATTATATCTGGAGATGTATGTTCTGACTAATAGGCTACTGTGGCAATTTTAAAAAGTAAGAGGATATACGCTATCAATGATAAACTATGACTTTTAATATACATAGGGCAATAAATCGAAAAACTCTATATTATTGTTCTGTTCCAATGCCCTGTATAGAGATCCACATATGTCTTCTCAGAGCAACATTAAACTAATCTTTTCCACAGAATATTTTTCATTCTATACTTTGATCCAGGGGTTGAAATGGAATTTTACACCTAAGGGGAAAGTCAATAATAGATAAGGTTTGATTCAGAAAGTCGGAAGAGCAAGCGAACTTTGATGGGGAAGCGATAGAGATTGTTGCAGAACAATTAACAAAAAAAACAAAATTAATATCACCATTCAAATTTACTATTTGTTAATAATAACTACAGATGTTTCTCCTTCCTTTGCACAATCACTTCAACTTACGAAAGGGATATTATCCCCTCGTGCATACCTGATTTTCACTCTTGCTTTTATCTCAGGCTTTTTGCACGTGAAACCGTATTTACCGGGTAACTTTGACTAGGGGCCATTTTGACTCGTGCATTTTTGTCGCGGAGCACTTACGCCCAGGCCTTTTTCATGCTGGGTCATAAGACTCGGGCCTTTTTGAGGCAGGGTTCTTTCGACCCAGTCTGCTTTGACGCAGGACTCTTTTCACTCGATTCCTTTTGACCCGGGCAATTTTGACGCGGGGCCGTTTTGACTCTGGCCTTTTAGTAGCGGGGCTATTTTCACTCGTGTCCTTTAGAGGCGGGTCCTTTTGACCCGGGCTCTTTTAATGTAGGGCCAGTTTGTCGCGGGGCCCTTTCACCAAGCTCTTTTGGCGCCGGCTGTTTTGACTCGTATCCATTTGTAGCGGGGCCGTTGTGACTCTGGCCCTTTTGTTGCGGAGATCTTTTGACTCGGAGACTTTTCTCGCGGGGCCTTTTGACCCGCAGATCTTTTGACCTGTGCTCTTCTTTTACATTCGCTCAGCCGCGTAACTCTCAGCCGGTGCCTTAAGCATTCAAAACCGGCGAGGTAACATTATTGCGAATGTTTCTTTATTTTTTCTAGGCTCTCTTGACGCGGGGCTGTTTATACTCGGGCTCGTTTGACGTAGGGCCCTTTGGACTCGGTTCTTTTTGTCGCGGGACCATTTTGACCCAGGTCTTTTTCACGCTCGGTCGTTTTATCCCGGAAACTTTTAACTCAAGTCTTTTCGACCCGGGCCATTTTGACTTGGACTCTTTTTTCGCGGAGACTTTTGACCTGGACATTTCACTCTGGGCTGTTTTGACCCGGGCCCTTTTGACGCGGGATCGTTTTGACTCGGGCACTTTTGTCGCGGAGACCTTTTGACGCAGGCCTTTTTGACGCGGGCTCTTTTCTAGCGGGGCTGGTTTGAACCGTGGCCTTTTGAGTTGCATCCCTTTGACCCGGCCTCTTTCGGACCGGGACCCAGGACCAGTTGTCGCGGGGTCTTTTGACTCGGCTACTTTTCACACGGGACCGTTTCTACTCGGGGCCTTTTGTCGCTAGGCCCTTTTGACCTGCAGACTTTTTGACTTGCGCTCTTTTAACGCGGGGCCGTTTCTTCTCGGGTCCGTATGACGTAGTGACCTTTTGACTCGGGTTTTTTTCGCGGGATCTTTTTTACTCCGGTCTGTTTGTCGCAGGACGATTTTGACCTGAACTTTTTCACGCTGTTCCGATTTGACCCGGGCCCTTTTGAGGCGGGATACTTTTGACCGGGGCTCTTTTTACGCAGGCCCCTTTTAACTCGAGCCCTTTTGACGCGGGGTCGTTTTGAGTCGTTTCCTTTTGTCGCGGATACCCTTATACCCAGACCTTTTTCACGCTGGGCCGTTTTGATTCGGGTCCTTTTGAGGAGGGTTCCTTTCGACCCAGGCTCTTTTGACACAGGGCCTTTTAACTTTATCCCTTTTGACCCGTACAATTTTGACGCTGGGCTGTTTTGACTCAGGCCTTTTCGTTGCGTCGCTCTTTTGACCCTTGCTGTTTAGAAACCGGTCCTTTTGATTCGGGCCCTTTTGTTGCGGGGTCCTTTTGACTTGTGCCCTTTAGAGCCCGCTCCTATGACCCGGCCTTTTCTGACCCAGGTCTAATTTGTTGCGGGCCCTTTTGACCAGAGCCCGTAATGACTCGGGCCCTTTTGGCTCAGTTCCCTTTTGTCGCTGAGATCTCATGACTCGGGGCCGTTTTAACTTGGGCCTTTTGTCGCGGTGGTCATTTACCCTGGCCCTTTTGACACTAAGACATTATGACCTGGGCTCTCTTGACGTGGGGCTGCCTTTTCTTGGACCCGTTTCACGCAGACCTTTTTCACGATGGGTCGCTTTATTCCTGGCTCTCTTGACGCGGGATAATTTTGTCTCGGGCCTTTCTAACGCCGGACTGTTTTGACCTGGGCCCTTTTGAGGCGGGGTCGTTTTGACCCGTACTCTTTTGACACAGGGCCGTTTTTTTTCGAGTCCTTTGGACTAAGAACCTACTTAATATATATAGCGCAATAAATCGAAAAACTCTATATCGGCCTTTTGCTGCCTAACCCCCCTGTTGGAAAAAATCTTGCTGGTGTTAAGGATTATCATGTTGCTTAGTTACTGTATTATATTGTGCTATACAAACAATAAATACATCTGTGTTTTTTTTAAATAAGAAGAACCTTATTTACATTTATTACGGACCTTGCTTTACGACAGCGAAACATATTCACGTTCAGCGTAATCAGTTTCCATTCTGAAATAAGGACAGTGAGACGAAAGAAATTATTGACGCATACATTTAGGACTTAGAAAAGTGTCCTGCGAACATGTCGTAGTAAATTCCTGAAGAGTGACATTCGCTAGTAGCAATTGTTAGCAGTTATTAACTGAACATAGAAGATAATAAACTGAAAAACTGAAAATACGAATCTTTTCAGAGATGACAGTGTACTGATGCTTTAAATATGTTCCTTTACTCCTTATACATACGTTATTTCCCTAGTCAAAATAAAAACTCTTCAAAATTATTCACAATTTCTTATGCAACCATCCCTTCCTTGGAGTACTGCGCGGTCACATACCCGTCACGGCGATGTAAAGGCACTTTTGGCGACGAGGATACACATTGCTAAAACAATCGCTACACATATAATATTTTTGATTTGTATGAAGATAAGAATAAATGCTAGAGACTTGGAGCAATATTTTACCATCTTACACATCGTGATGTGGTACTGTAAGATCATTGATATAGCATGTTTCCGTAAAATTCTCGATTGCATTCTGAACACATCTTCTCAAAGTTAGTATTGTTGCATGGTGGTTTATGCAAGCATTTTTGACACATGACCTACGATGATCACATTTTTTGACATGCTGTACAATAATAATGGGAGGAGAAAACTGATGTTTACGACGTTGTAATGTTTTATGAGAGCTGAGACACACCAAATTAATTGTAATTTTCTCTTTTCCGCCAGGTCCTTCATACAGAATATCCTTGCCTTTATTACTAATATACACTAATTTTGTACTCCATCAAATATGTCGCAGCTCTTCAACTAAGGATTTACACCATAGTTCCTGTACGTCACAGTCCACTACACACTTCCTTTATTTGCAATATTGATAATAGATTTTCGCATTTGTATCCTAATTTTCGGTCATTCTAATAGCGATCACTATTACATACGCCAAACATATCATGTCTGAACTTTTTACTCGTAAAATGCCTTTCTTGCTTCTCAATAATTCTTCATCAGTCAGGACACTTCGACGAGCACATCAACATGATGGAAATATACAATAAATAATTTATTCATGAGAAATAGTCATTGCACTGTAAAATTCAATGAAAGGAAGCTCGTAACACCTCCAGAGTCAGATTACTTGCCCTTTTAAATAATATATAAAACGACCTATTTATATCATATGATAATATTGACAACCGAACCATGGATGATTCGTCGACATTTTTCAATAAATAATATAGTATATGTGGAGATGATCTCTGAATCCACTCAATAATATATTTGCCACTAACTGGACTATCAATTCTCATTTCAGCCTTCGACCCGAGATTAAAACGCCGACAATGACTATCCGTTTCTCTCAAGACAGTAAAACCAAGTGTAACCAGAATAAAAGAGAAAGTAGGACATAACAAAGGGTAACTAAAAGCAATGAAGACATAAATAAAGAAAATATCTAAAACGATTGATTCAATTTGATTTTGAGTATAGCGTCCGTTTCAGCAATGACACTGTATGAGACGTGAGTCAACAAATTAACGTGAGATACGACCCACATGAGATCCCACTGGGAAAGCAAGAATAATGAAAACGAAATGAAATCTTTCAGTTAAATGTCCGACGATTATGCCCTTGTGGATGATTAAACCAAGTGAATGATATTTTAAGTATTGTTGGATTTAAAATGTGGGAGGAAACGAGTGTACCCCAAAGAAACCTACGGATACGATGTTGTTTAACACAGACTTACTTGGACGGGGATCAAAACAGGACCCCACACACCAGAGGTAAGTGTTCTACCGCCGAATCACTTTTACCCCAGAAAAAATGTATTTTACATTCTAGATCATAGTTCCTATGTCATAATGCAAATGCTCTCACAAAAGAAAGAGAGAATGATCATGTTCAACAGTGTCCAAAGATGATCCTTTAGTAACTGAACTATAAATCCGCGTAGAATAACGATTCTCTTATCCTCGTGTAAAATGAATTTTGCTACATGAAAATTAATGTGGTACAGTATATACAATAACCACCTCACTGATCAAGATGAAGCTGGTATTGAGAATCAACACTTCAGCAAATAACACACGAAATCCTTATGCATAATTTTCAGGAAAAAAAAACAACGAAATTTTCTAAACTCAAATTGATGTTACACAAGAATGACACTGCTGATTACCATGAAGCAAATACTGGAACATAAATAACAGTATGCATGAAGGAAATACTTATGCATAGTTTGCGACGAAATCTTATAAGTATGTCTGAGAGTAAACTCTAGTGTTTACTTTCCAAATATTTGCTGTCACTGGACACTCTCCTTAGAAATAATAAAATACTTCACATATACTAGGTTTTAATAAAAATATTTTGGAAAACAAAATTGGACTTACATTAAAATCATTTCGCTCAATTTCAAAAATAAATCGTTCATTAGAATTTCTAAAATCACCAAATTGTGTCTTTAAGAAAAATAATCCTTGCTGATAAATGCACATACAGTCAGATGAACAACTGTCACTGATGTGGAATTTCAAATTGTAGTATACATTTGATATTTATATAATCATCGAACAATCAGAAAGTGATAAGCTAATGAATGATGTCATTGAGAACAAATCAGAATTAGCTCACAAATATTGTACAATATTGAGAAATATTCAATATAAATGTATAATAACATCATTTTCATCATTGATCACGAACCTAAACGGCATACAACAATGAATTTGGTTGGTTGATAGCTATGGTGATGTCGCACAACATTAAAATAACGTGTGTTCATGATCTGGTTTCAGGCACATATGATAAATACGTTTCTCGAATTAACGACACTTCAACATTTTGGAATAATATCACTTCATTGAATCAACATATTCTCCAAGTATGCATGTACAGTGTGCCTCACCTAATATTGCGACCTGAAATATTTCCGAAATGACAAATAATGTAGCAAATGTAATTATGCAAGATTGTATCCATGTCAGGGGGCTATAAAATCCTGTGAACAATAAGTACCCCCAGGGGTCGCATCACAGGGCCACAGGGACCAACATGAACATTTCTAGGGGGCGCGGTGGCTCAGTGGTAGAGCGTTCACCTCCGGTGCTTGGGGTCCCTGGTTCGATCCCAGCTCGCGCCGTGTGGACTTTGTGGTGGACAAACACCGTACTCGTGGGTTTTCTCAGGGTTCTCCCGTTTCATCCCACTTTCTTCATTGCACCACTTCACTCATCTCTCATCATAACCGTCTCCTTTAGCCCAACCGGCATAACCGTGGGACTTAAAACTTAAAGATTTCAAGGATTTTGAAATTTTCTAATAGAAACACTCTATTGCAGGGCCGGCGCTAGCAGTTTTGCCGCCCTGGGCGGTACTTTCACATGCCGCCCCTTTAATCTGCAAACCTTATTTTGACAGAAGACGTTCAAGTATCACGAAAAAGTAAGAGGCACCATTTAAAAACATGTATGAAATGGAAAAGTAAACAAAAAATTGAACTACCTCTCTCGAATGCTTACGTAATATTTAAACGACTCCATACATGACACAATATTCAGTATACTCGATTTCGCAGTAGGCCTATATCTGTGATATACAGCAGCGCTTGCAGAAAATAAACTTTTAAAATTCTAAAGTTTTGACTAAAGTATATTTTTATTTTTAGGCTTATTTTATATCAAAAGATGTTTCCAATAGAGTATGGAGTATGAAGATAATATAGTAAATCAGATATTACGGCAAAACTAAGTGATTAGCCTAAGCCTTATAATGTACTAAAAACACAATAAACATACATAAATTTAACATATCTTAATTGAAAGAAACTTTTCTTGCTTCGATATGCGCAAATTCCTTTAACTAACACATTAACGTAGTCCAATGTTTCAGCCACCCTCAAATCGTGACGGGCTAAATGGCCTTAGATGCCGAAAGCCCAGAAATCTAAATCCTAAATCCTACTTTCAGTTCGTCTTCCAAATTACTGGGGTTAATATTTTTCGATTCTTCGTGTGTTAAAATGCTGGCAAATTAAGTACACTTTTCAGACAAAAGTTCAGGGGCATATCTTTAAGATTACTTATATCCTAAAGAAAATCGAAATACTTGCTGTGATGTTTAAGTTGCTCAAACCTTTCTCTTAAAGCTAACACAACCACGTCTAGAACTTTGTAATAAAAATTGATCTTGTATCGTGTTTGTGGATTTTCAATAGCTTCTTCTTCTGCGTCGTACTGAAACTATCTCCTCTTCTTTCGACTTCAAGCTTGCACTGTATTACCTATCCAACTCCATCGCATCAACTAAGTAAGATTGAAACCTTGCATCATTTCTGCTCCTCTGGAAATACTCAGATATATTTTCAAGAAACCTGACTGCATCCAAGGCACGAGACTCAATGCTTTGGAGATTTTGGCTTACTATGTTTATGTGGAGTACAGTGGTCGAAGTGAGACGGTATGCGGTGGTATGCCATACCGACCCTGGTTTTTCAGTAATGAGGACATACCCTCTCTAGTTTTTCAGTGATCAAGACAATATTTAAATAGCCGGTATGTTGAGTCAAAATCATAATAAAACATACCGCCGCTGCTTTTTTCACTTCGAACAATGGTGGAGTAAAGAGTCATACCAGATAACGAGTGGGCAAAGGAAAGTCAAGCAGCTGGTGTGCTATACACAGATCATCGTGGGCGACCATTCTATCTGCTCTATTGTCGTTACTGTCGTTAAAGTAAGGCATTATAAACCTCCCCTATTTGATATATAAGTTGAGTCAGAGCATCAATTCGGCTCTCCCACCTTGTGGTGCTTAATGGTTTTAAACTGAGACTGCTAATATGTTCCTTTGTTCCTGTAGTATGGCCCAACGTTGAACAGACGCAGAAAAGACTCATAAACTTTTTAACTACACACAAAGATGAAACGGCATACTGAGAGATGTGGCAATACGGTTAACGACAAGGTTTAATGAACGACTACTGAAAGGAACGTACCGTAGAAGGATCGAGAATTTATTTCTAAATTTCTCTTCTCAGTACCTGAATGTTTGTATTTCATAAAGGAACCATTTCATATCCTTGGCCCCTCACGTCTTCGATAGGAATGTTCATTTCCTTTTGTTGTTTAATTATTACTTCTGTCAGTCCTAGACCAGTGATGTCTGTTACCGGTACGAAACCAAGAACGTGTTCGAAAATTTGTATACACGACACCAAAAGTGCATTACCACCTTCAATTCTCCTTTTCCTGCAATAGCAGACAACCCAAAAAGCTCGGAGGTTGGTTTGGTTGCAAATTCAAAAGGCGTTGGACTAAACCTCAATTTTGGAACAAATATATCAGTGTGGCAAACTGCAAATAAGAGAATAAAACACATTGTTAAGAATAACAATTTTATTATTGTGACGGAGTTGGATGACATCAAAAGTTACAAAATGACTTATTTAAGCAGTTGAAACAAGATGAATGGTAAGAAACAGATATAAGAAGTCATTTCTCCCTTTCCCTCACCCCACTCTAAAAAAGAAACTCATAAAAGGAAAAAGTTATATAATATAAAGGTTTCATATAGAAGCCCAACAGCACAAAACAAATAGCTAAACGAAACAAAATGAGACAAGCACAGAATAGGGGACACCAGTGGCGTAGCAGACTTGCGGCCCTCCCATGCAAGATAAGGAGATGGGACCCTAGTTGCAAACATCATTGTTATAATAATAATAATAATAATAAAAAGTCGTTTCCTTTTCAAAATCTCTGACTCTGCCTAAGAGCATGAATGCATATACCGATCACGTGTGCACGTTTTGTCAATGAGAGGTCCCAAAGGCGAAAAGGGGTGGAAATCTCCAAGAGAGAGAGAAACAAAAAACGTTCTTATGGTAAATTCTAGTTCAAAGTTCGAAACACTTGCTTTTGCACGTGATTTTTTGTTTCTTTTTTCAGGAAACAGAAAAGTTCTGGCGCCTAAGAAATTATACCATATAAGCAAATTATACCATATACCCAAATTTGCAAGTGGATGTATTTATATTGCAATTTGTGGTAATGAAGATATTATGATTAGAAAACAATATTGTAAAAGGTAAGTTTAATTTCTTCATTCATCACAAGTCTTAGCGGCCCCTTATACGTCACCCCCCGAATATCGATATTGAAAATTTAGAATGATATATTCATGTCCTTATATTCGTGATATCGAATGTTGATATATGATAATATAGATATCGACGATAGCGATATATCGACATATCACAGGCCCAGGTCAGAGAAGTGATGCTTGAAATATACTGGAATCAACAATCAAATTCTAAATAAATTTTCCATTTTCGTATTTAATGTTGAGAGGGAAGGGTGTGAAGACGAATAGAAATTTTAGCAAAAAAAAAAAAAATGTTAATATAAAAGAAGGTTTTCCGTTTCCCCTTGAATACAAAACTATTAACAGAAAACTATTATTGTAATTTACCTTTCACTTCTGTTTCTGATTGTTATCACAAATCAGTGACAGTACACATACTTTACATAGTATACGAATACACTCTATAACTTTTAACAACCAAGCAAGCCGTATGATAAATTTCCTCTGATATTAAAGTAGAATGTTCTACAAAATAGTCATAATTCATTGGCCATATTTCTATCAGTACTTTGGTATGGACTAAGAGCTACAAGACTAACAGAACTAGAAATTAGAGATTTCATTCCTTTTTTCTCTCAGACTAAAAGACTACTGCATTTTCCTGAGATTTTAATTTCCTTAATACAAGTCCCCTGTCCTGGGCTAATTCTGGCTACCGCGGTTTCGAAGTAATCGGTAAACGAAAGAGTAAAGTTTGTCGACTCTCAACCCTCGACAGTTTGTGAAAAGATATTTCACAGTTCATGTTGTTACGAATATTTCTTCGTTACAAAATCACTTCTAGTTGACTCTCTTCATGGTAAATTACTGAACTTATTAACACTTAGATTTATTAAAAAATGAATATTTCTTTAAACATAAAAAGTCGTTACAGTTAAGTAGAATGCAGTAGTAGATGGAAGTGAATGAAAATATTGTTTATTTGTTGAGATGTGCAAACTGATTGTGAATAATAAGTGTTTCCCATACTCTTGTCCACAGGCGGATCTACGATGGACTTCTGGGGACTCGGTGGTTTGTAATACTCCTACTTAAAGGTACTTTTAAGAGCTCCAAACTCTGGAATGGGTTTCATTTATATATAAAATAAGAAAGATTCCCTTTCTTGGGGGCAATCGCCTTGATCGCTCTCTGAATCCACCCCTGTTCTTGTGAAACAGACTTTGAAGACAGTTCGTGCCTGCTACTGACGATGCTGATTAGGGATGGCCACATTTGAATATTCTTTAATTCTGATATCGGATAGAAACTTATCCGAATTTGCAATATCCGGATGACGGCTAACAAAACGGATGACGGATTAAATACGGATAACGGATGATATCCGGAGGTCGGATAACGGATAATATCCCGATATCAATAAATCCGCATGTGGGATAATATCCGGATAAAGGATTTATCCGGATAATTTATAAAATAAAGATAAGGGAAAATATCAGGATAATAGAACACCCGGATAACTCATTACATCCGGACGACGAATAAAAGATAATATGCGGATAACACATATGGTTTTAAAAAGGCTATATAAAAGAGGGACGTGCCAGTCTTTTCTGTTCATGGAGTTATTAAAAGACGATTATCAGACAGTGGTTTTTGCCTTTGAAAGATTTTGCTTATTAAAATGTTTCCAAATAACTACCAATTTTCTTCTTCTAGTTGTGGGGCGCGGTGGCTCAGTGGCAGAATGCTTCCTCTGGTGCGTGGGGTAATTGTTTTGATCCCCTGCCAAATAAGTTTGTGGTGGACAAGATCATATTCGTGGGTTTTCTCAGGGTAGTCCCACTTCTTCGCACTTTTCATTCAACCAATTCTATTATCATTGACTTGCTTTAATCTTTGGGTACGGCGGCTCAATAGTAGACTGCTTCGTCTGGTGCGTGGGGTCCTCATAGTTTGGATTCCCGGCCAAGTAAGTTTGTGGTGGACAAGATCGTATCTGTGGGTTTTACTCAAGGTGCTCCCGCTTCTACCCACTTTTCATCCGACGAATTCCTCTATTATTGTTGACTTGCTCTAATCATTGGGCGCAGCGGCTCAATGGTAGATCACTTCCTCTGGCGCGTGGTGTATTTATTGTTTCGATATCCGGCAAAGTAAGATTGTGGTGGACAAGATAGTATCTGTAGGTATTCTCAAGGTGCTCCCGCTTCTTCCTACTTTTCATTCCACAAATTCTTGTATTGTCGTTGACCTGCTTTAATCATTGCGCACGGTGGCTCAGTGGTAGAGCGCTCATTCTATGGGCCAAGTAACTTTGTGGTGCACAAGAACGTATCTGTGGGTTTTCTCTGGGTACTCTCGCTTCCTCCCACATTTCATTCCACAAATTCTTCTATTATCATTGTCTTGCTTCAAACATTCGGCGCGGTGGCTCAGTGGTAGAGCGCTAACTCTGGTGGGTCAAGTAAGTTTCTGGTGGACAGACCGTATCCGCGGGTTTTCTCGGGGTACTCCAGCTTCGTCCCTCTTTTCATTCCACCAATTCCTCTATTATCATTGACTAGCTTTAATCATTGGGCGTGGTTTCTGAGTGATAGAGCGCTTCCTCTGGTGCGTCGGGTCCTAATTGTTTCGAACCCAACCAAGTAAGTTGTGTGGTGGACAAGATCGTATCAACGGGTTTCATCAGGGTACTCCAACTTCTTCCCACTTTTCGCACAACCAATTCTATTGTAATTGATTTCCTTTAATCATTGGGCGCTGCGGCTCAGAGTTAGAGGGCTTCCTCTGGTGCGTGGGGTCCTTATTGTTTCGATCCCCGGCCAAGTAAGTTTGTGGTGGACAAGATCGTATCTGTGGGTTTTCTCAGGGTGCTCCCGCTTCTACCCACTTTTCATTCCAACAATTCCTCTATTATCGTTCATCTAATCATTGGGCGCGGTTGCTCAGTGGTAGAGCGCTTCCTGTTGTGCGTAAGGCCCTTATTGTTTCGACCTCGGCCAAATGACTTGTGTGGTAGACAAGATCGTATCCGTGGGGTTTCCCAGGGTACTCCCGCTTCTTCCCACGTTTTATTCCACCAGTTCCCCAATTATCATTGTCATGCTTCAATGATTAGGCGGGTCTGCTTAATGGTAGATCACTTCCTTTGGCGCGTGGGTATTTATTGTTATGATCCCCGACAAAGTAAGTTTGTTGTGAACAAGATCGTATCCGTGGGGTTTCGCAGGGCATTCGCGCTTCTTCCCACTTTTCATTGCACCAATTCTTCTATTATCGTTGACCTTCTTTAATCATTACGCACGGTGGCTCAGTGGTAGAGCGCTAACTCTGGTGGGTGAAGTAAGTTTGTGGTGGACAGACCGTATCCTTGGGTTTTCTCAGGGTTCTCCCGCTTCTTTCCAATTTTCATTCCACCAATTCCTCTATTATCATTGACTTGCTTTAATTATTGAGCACTTTGGCTCAGTGGTAGAGCGCTTCCTTTAGTGCGTGGTCATATTATTATTAATAAATGCCAAATTACGATTTTTATCAACAGACAGAAGCTGTTCTACTAACTCTGGTAAATAATAATAATAATAATAATAATAATAATAATAATAATAATAATAACAATAATAATAATAATAATAATAATAATAATAATAATAATAATAATAACAATAATAATAATAATAATAATAATAATAATAATAATAATAAAGCATCTGAATAATAAATGTATTTTTCACCTCTAAAAGTTCTGCGGGCTTTTCTGAATCTGGATATGTTGTTTTATAATGTATAATGCAAAAAGGCTTCAAACAGCAATATTGCAGAAATTGTTTGTGTAAAAGTCAGAGATGTCTTACCAGTGGTTCTACAAAGAACTAAACAACTGACCTTCTTTCTGTTTGCCTTTAAACACAATGTTACGATTTACAAGGCACAGACAAAGTAGAGAGCAAAATGATATTTCGCCTAAGGGCAGCTTCGTTGCTAAACTGAAGTCTGGCATTCTGTCAATATATTGCATAGTTATCAATAAGTCACACCCACAAGTTCTTTCCAAACGTTTTGTTATAACATGTTAATCAAACTACGTTGTTCTAGGTAAGGTATGAGAGTCTGAAAGACCGATAAGTGTTGGAGCTCAGAGCCGTATCTAGAAACTTCGTGGCGTGGGGCGAAGTAGAATTCGGCGTCCCTCGACACTCACCTTACCAAGCTTTGACTTTTCGTTTCTGTAGTTTTATTTTTA
This sequence comes from Thermobia domestica, assembly GCF_964235325.1. Taxonomy (NCBI): domain Eukaryota; kingdom Metazoa; phylum Arthropoda; class Insecta; order Zygentoma; family Lepismatidae; genus Thermobia; species Thermobia domestica. The sequence continues at coordinate 258,065,388 of NC_137459.1, read as the reverse complement.
ACATATAAGAGAAACATCTTTTTGTTGTTATGTTACGTTGATTTTTTTACCAAGCTGTTTGGACAGATCATTGCAACAGCCAAAAGCGATTGTTATGTATTCTTTAACAAATAACAGCCGCTCTCAAGAGGCTTATTAGACCTGCTGTTAAACTTGACGAAACTACCTTGTATACAAATCCATTTGGAGAATAATTATGAAAAAAGCATGGAGTCGATTCTCCTGCGGCAGGGGGACCACATTACACATAAAGTTGGTGGACGTGAGTGATAGCGTTGGAAAGGTCCGGATCCCCTGAGTTCAGTACTAATGTCAGAATTAAGGCCCTCGCCACGAAGCTCAAGGAATGGGGTCCTGACGTTATGGGCTCGGGTCCCTTCTATTCACCTATTAAACCTGAAGTCGTTGGACGTAGTTGGAGGCATTTCAAAGGTTTTGATCCGTTGAGCACAATTATGATGTCACAAATCGATCCCCAGCCTTGAACCCAAAGAAACAGGGTCCCGAAGTTTTAGACGCGGGTCCTTTCTATTCCCCTTTTAAACACGGGTTTCTTGTACGCGGATGGTAACATTGGAAAGATCCTAGTTGTTTGAGCACAGGGTAATCTCCGAAATCGGTTCCTGGCCTCAAAGCGCCGGAGATGAGGTTCCGAATTGGCTCAATCTCAATACCTGGTTGCGCAAGATAGAACAATATTTAAAGCTATCACAAATCAAAGGTTTGGCACCGGATCTGAATTCTGACATCACCGCAATCTCAAGGGACCAAGACCTCTTCAATGATGGAAGCAAGTATATGATAATAGAAAAATTGGTTGAATGAAATGTGGGAGGAAACGGAAGTAAACTGAGAAAACCCACGGATACGACCTTGTCAACCACAAACTTACTATGCCGGGAATCGAAACAATAAGGACCCCATGCACCAGAGGAAGAACTCTACCACTGAGCTACCGAGCCCAATGATTAAAACGTCAATGATAATAGAGGAATTGGTGGAACGAAAAGTAGGAAGAAGTGGGAGTACCCTGAGAAAACCCACGGATAAGATCTTCTCCACCACAAACTTACCTGACTAGGGATCGAAACAATAAGGACTCCACGCACCAGAGGAAGGGCTCTACCACTGAGCCACTGCGCCCAATGATTAAAGCAATTCAATGATAAAAGAGAAATTGGTGGAATGAAAAGTGGGAAGAAGCGGGAGTAACCTGAAAAAACTCACCGATACGATCATGTCCACCACAAAATTACTTGGCCCACCAGAGGAGGCGCTCTGCCAATGAGCCACCGCGCTCAATGATTGAAGCAAGACAATGATAATGGAAGAATTGGTGGAATGAAATGTGGGAGGAAGCGAGAGTAACCCAAGAAACTCATGGATACGATCCTGTACACCACAAACTTATTTGAAATATCAGAGGAAGCGCTCTACCACTGAGCCACCGGGCCCAATGATTAAAGCAAGTCATTGATAATAGAAGAATTTGTGGAATGAAATGTAGGAGGAAGTGAGAGAACCCTGACAAATCCCACGGATACGATCTTGTCCACCACAAACTTACTTGGCCCACTAGACGAAGCGCTCTAGCACTGAGCCACCGCGACCAATGAGTGAAGCAAGACAATTATAATAGACGAATTGGTGGAATGAAATGTGGGAAGAAACGGGAGAAACCTGAGAAAACCCAAAGGTACGATGTTGTCGATCACAAAGTAACTAGGCCGGGGATCGAAATAGTAAGTATCTCAAACACCAGAAGAAGCTCTCTACCACTGAGCAACCGTGCCAAAGGATTGAACCAAGTCACTGATAATAGAAGAATTGGTGGAATAAAAAGTCGGAAGAAACGGGAGTATTCTGAGAAAACCGACGGATACGATTTTGTCCAGGACACAACTTACTTTGCTGGGGTCCAAACAATAGGAACTGCACGCACGAGAGGAAGGGCTCTACCACTGATACACAGCGCCCAATGATTAATGCAAGTCAACGATAATAGAGGAATTGCTGGAATGAAAAGTGGGAAGAAGCGGGAATACCCTGAGGAAACTCACGGATACGATCTTGTTCAACAAAATCTTACTTGGCCTACCACAGGACGTGCTCTACCACTGAGCCAACGCGCCCTATGATTGAAGCAAGACAATGATAATAGTACAATTGGTGGAATGAAATGTGGGAGGAAGCGGAAGTACTCTGAAGAAACCCACTAATACGACCATGTCGTACACAAACTTGCTAGGCCGGGCGGGGATCGAAACATTAACGACTCCATGCACCAGATAAAGAACTCTACCACTGAGCTACCGCGCCCAATGATTAAAGCGTTAATAATTACAGAGGAATTGGTAGAATGAAGTCTGGGAAGAAGTTCCGCGCAGTGCGCGTTGCGTGGGAGTACCCTGAGAAAACTTACGCATACGATCTTGTCCACCACAAATTTATTTGTCTTTGGATTGAAACAATAAAGACTCCACGCAAGGAGAAGAAGCGCTCTACCACTGAGCCGCAGCGATCAAGGGTTAAAGCAAGTCAATGATAGTAGAGAAATTGGCGGAATGAAAATTGGGAAGAACCGGGATTTCCCTGAGAAAACCCGCGGATGCGATCTTCTCCAATACAAAACTTACTTGGCTTGCGTCGAAACAATAAGGACCCCACGCATGAGAGGAAGCGCTCTTGTACTGAGCCACCGCGCCCAATGATTAAAGCAAGTCAACGATAATAGGGGAATTGGTGGAATGAAAAGTGGGATGAAGCGAGAGTACCCTGAGAAAACGACGGATACGATCTTGTCCACCACAGAACTTACTTGGCCGGGGATCGAAACAATAAAGACCAAACGCACCAGAGGAAGCGGTCTATTATTGAGCCGATGCGCCCACTGATTGAAGCAAGTCAACGAAAATAGAAGAATTGGTGTAATGAAGAGCGGTAGGAAGCGTTAGTACCCTAAGGAAACCCACGGTTACGATCTTGTCGACCACAAATTTTCTTTTCCGGGGATCGAAAGTAAAAGGACCCCACGCAGCAGAGGATGCGCTCTATCACTGAGCCACCACGCCCAATAATTGAAGAAAGTCAATGATAATAAAAAATTGGTGGAATGAAAGGTGGGAAGAAGCGGGAGTACCCTGAGAAAACCTAGGGATACGATCTTGTCCACTACAAATTTACTTGGCCGGGGACGGAAACAATAAGGACCCCACGCACCAGAGGAGGCGGTCTACCATTGAGCCACCGCTCCCAATGATTGAAGCAAGACGGTGATAATCGAAGAATTTGTGGAACGAAATGTGGGAGGAAGCGGGAGAACCCTTATAAAACCCGGAGATACGATCTTGTCCACCACAAACGTACTTGACCCACCAGAGGAAGCGCTCTATCACTGAGGCACCGTGCCCGATGATTTTAGCATATCAACGATAATAGAAGAATTAGTGAAATGAAAATTGGGAAGAATGGGGAGCGCCCTAAGGAAACCCACGGTTACGATCTTGTCCACCACAAATTTTCTTTTCCGGGGATCGAAAGTCAAAGGACCCCACGCACCAGAGGATGCGCTCTATCACTGAGCCACCACGCCCAATAATTGAAGCAAGTCAATGATAATAGAAAAAATTGGTGGAATGAAAGGTGGGAAGAAGCGGAAGCACCTTGAGAAAACCCACGGATACGATCTTGTCCAGCAGACAAGTTACTTGCAGGGGATCGAAACAATAAGTGCCCCACGCACCAGAGGAAGCGCTCTACCACTGAGCCAATGCGCCCAATGATTAGAGCATGTTAATGATAATAGAATAATTGGTGGAATGAAAAGTGGTAAGAAGCGGGAGTACCCTGAGAAAACTTACGGCAACGATCTCCTCCAGTACAAATTTACTTGGCCGGGGATCGAAACAATAAGGACAACACGCACCAGAGGAAGCGATCTACCATTGAGCCACCGCTGCCAATGATTGAAGCAAGACGGTGATAATCGAAGAATTTGTGGAACGAAATGTGAGAGGAAGCGGGAGAACCCTGACAAATCCCACGGTTTCGATCTTGTCCACCACAAACGTACTTGACCCACCAGAGGAAGCGCTCTACCACTGAGACACCGTGCTCAATGTTTAAAGCATGTCAAGGATAAATGAAGAATTGGTGGAATGAAAAGTGGGAAGAAGCGGAAGCACCCTGAGAAAACCCACGGATACGATCTTGTCCAGCAGACAAGTTACTTGCCGGGGATCGAAACAATAAGGGAACCACGCACCAGAGGAAGCGCTCTACCACTAAGCCAATGCGCCCAATGATTAGAGCATGTCAATGATAATAGAATAATTGGTGGAATGAAAAGTGGTAAGAAGCGAGAGTACCCTGAGAAAACTTACGGCAACGATCTTGTCCACTACAAATTTACTTGGCCGGGGATCGAAACAATAAGGACCCCACGCACCAGAGGAAGCGGTCTACCATTGAGCCACCACGCCCCACAACAAGAACGTAACTAGGAAACATTTTAAGAGGAAATATCTTTCAAAAGTAAAAAACACTACTACCCGATGATCGTCTTTTAATAACTCCAGGAGCAGAAAAGACTGATATGTCCCTCTTCTATATGGTTTTTTAAAACCATATCCGTTTTCCGGATATCATCTTTTATTCCCCATCCGGTTGTAATGAGTTACCCGAATGTTCTCTTATCCGAATATTATACGTTATCTTAATTTTATAAATTATCCGGATATTAACCGACATCCTGATATATTGATATCGGGATATTGTCCGTTATCCGACATCCGGATGTCATCCGTTATCCGTATCTTATCCGCCATCCGTCATCCGTTATCCGGACATTATCCGTTATCAGTAATCCATTTTGTTTTCCGTCATCCGGATATTGCAAGTTTCTATCCGATGAAGGTCGTTGCCCCCCTGAAAGGGAATCTTTCTTATTTTATATATAAATGAAACATATTCCAGAGTTTGAAGCTCTTAAAAGTACCTCTAAGTTGGAGTATTACAAACCACAGAGCCCCCACAAGTCCATCGTAGATCCGCCTCTGGACAAGAGTATGGGAAATACTTATTATTCGCCATCAGTTTGCACATCTCAACCAATAAACAATATTTTTCATTTACTTCCATCTACTACTGCATTCTACTGAACTCTAACGACATTTATTTTTAAAAATAATTATTCATTTTTCAATAATTATAAATGTTAATAAGTTCAGTAATTTACCATGAATAGAATCAACTAGAAGAGATTTTGTAACGAAGAAATACTACTAACAACATGAACTGTGAAATATCTTTTCACAAACTGTCGAGGGTTGAGAGTCGATAAACTTTACTCTTTCGTTTGCCGATTACCTCGTAACCGCGGTAGCCAGAATTAGCCCAGGACAGGGGACTTGTACTAAGGAAATTAAAATCTCAGGAAAATGCAGTAGTCTTTTAGTCTGAGAGAAAAATGGAATGAAATCTCTAATTTCTAGTTCTGTTAGTCTTGTAGCTCTTAGTCCATACCAAAGTACTGATAGAAATATGGCCAATGATTATGATATGGCCAAATTTTCAATATTGATATTCGGGGGCGACGTATAAGGGGCCTAAGACTTGTGATGAATGAAGAAATTAAAGTTACCTTATACAATATTATTTTCTAATCATAATATCTTTATTACCACAAATTGCAATGTAAATACATCCACTTGTAAATTTGCAATATTACATGGTATAATTTCTTAGGCGCCAGAACTTATCTGTTTCCTGTAAAAAGAAACAAAAAATCACGTGCAAAAGCAAGTGCTTCGAACTTTGAACTAGAATTTACCGTAAGAATGTTTTTTACTTCTTTCTCTTTTAGATTTCCACCCCTTTTCGCCTTTGGGACCGCTCATTGACAAAACGTGCCCACATGATCGGTATATGCATTCATGCTCTTAGGCAGAGTCAGAGATTTTGAAAAGGAAACGACCTTTTTATAATAATAATAATAATAATAATAATAATAATAATAATAATAATAATAATAATAATAATAATAATAATTATTATTATTATTATTATTATTATTATTATTATTATTATTATTATTATTATTATTATTATTACAAGGGGATTTAAAACTAGGGTCCCATCTCTTTATCTTGCATGGGAGGGCCGCAAGTCTGCTACGCCACTGGTGTCCCCTATTCTGTGTTTGTCTGTTTTTTGTTTCGTCTAGCTATTTGTTTTTGCGCTGTTAGGCTTTTATATGAAACCTTTATATTATATAACTTTTTCTTTTTATGAGATTCTTTTTTGTGTGGGGTGGGGTAAAGGGAGAAATTCTTTCTTCTTATATTTGTTTCTTTACATTTATCTTGTTTCAACTGCTTAAGTAAGTCATTTTGTATCTTTTGATGTCGTTCAACTCCCTCACAATAATAAAATTGTTATTCCTAACAATGTTTTTATTGTCTTATTTGCAGTTTGCCACACTGATATATTTGTTCCAAAATTGAGGTATAGTCCAACGACTTTCGAATTTGCAACCAACCCAATTGCCGAGATTATTGGGTTGCCTGCCATTTCAGGAAAAGAATATTTGCACTTTTGGCACTCGATTTCAAAATCTGCATCAAATGTAACATACAATTGTTTGCGGTGTTTTAAGGCTAGTGCTTGTAGATCTATTATCTTTGCTCTTAACCCTACTATTCTGATATCTACGCTTCCCAGTGGATTTATGAAACATTTTTTCTTGAAAGGACTCGTAGCAGAATGGAAATCCACTGATGGAATAAGTTCATTTAACATTACGAATTTCGTATATAGAGATACTTAAAAAAAAAGTTTTGCAGTTCGTACGTGCATTCGACGTGTTGAAGTATTTTGTAACATATTTTATTGTCTTGTCTTTATTGATAAGGAATTCTCGATGGAATCATATCATCAAATGCGTAAAATTTATGCCAATCTGTGCTGGGTGGTCTGTACAAGCTAGTTTTGCATCAGATCCGCACAAGGGCAGGGCCAAGCAGGTAGCACAAGTGAGAGGTTGTAAAGTTTAAGTAATAATGTTTGAAGGAGTGTTTTCCAATCGTACTTACTTGGTGCCTCCTTCTCCTCAAACCCTTTATACTTCTTGGTAACCTTCCTCCCGCTCATTGGAAAATTTTTTGTCTGACTCGTCTATGATTTCAGATTCAGACAGCCATACAGCTCAACCTGGTGGACATTTCTCGTGCAATTGAACAGAGTATGGCTTATCTATAAAGACACTACAACGCTATTTGGCGAAAAATACTTGTAAACCAGGCCTACTCTTGAGTGCAAATGAAGACGAAGTGAAGTGTGTAATGTAAAGTTAATTTGAGAGCCATTTTTGTACATGGTAAATGTAACTAGGGCAAGACGTTTTTAATTTTGCATCATCAAGTAAGTGGAACCCAAGTTCTGTATGTAAATTTGAAATCAAAAGGTGTTGCATTACAAAATGCACGACTTCTGCAAAAGCCAGTGTATTTATTTTATTGTGAGCACCATCAGCTAATATGTGATCTAATAAAAATGTTAATATTTATTGTAGACAGTAATAACATTTATGTGTAGTGCGTTTTTTCAAACTTGTTTTTAGGACGAAGACTTATTTCAGGATAATATATTTGTATCGCATAAAATGGGAACATAAATAAAAAATTATAATGCAATGTATTTCACAAGTAAGAATATTGATAATCTCCTCTCTCTCTTTTTAAACTCGCACACACAGAAAACAAAGAAACGAAATCAACAAGCATAGTAGTGGGTTGAACTAGAAATTTCGTGACGTCATCGGTATGTAGCCAATAAGAGTGCTACTTCAGCTATATATTGGATGAACCTCTTGGGATCGGCGAAAATGCAACCGGGACTTAAAAGCAGAATACTCCTTCACAGTTGAATTGGCGCCATAATTACTGCGCATGCTTTGTGTGTATTTGTATTGTTTCATTAACCACACTCGACTGCAGTATTATTAGATAATCCCTATTATATTTTTGTCAATTATAATAATGTAGTAGTTTCATATTGATCTTCATAGTGAAAGTAATAATCAAATCATATGAACTATTTTGCGGAGGAGTACAAGCGTAGGTAGGCCAACAGCAAATAAGCGAGATTTAGTTTCACGTGGCTTTGTTTATCTCAGTTTAGAGCTTGGGCCGAACAGGGTTTATTTCACCCGTTAATAATGTATAAATCGCTGTAATTATACAACACCAATAAACAATAAAAACAACTTTTAACTTAGAATTACTTTCTTTCTAGAATCATATTCTTCAAACGCAGGATACATAGCACTACACATAGTGCCTTAACAAAACTCTTCGGAGCTGCGGTGCAAGAGGATGTTTGTGGCCCACAAATACATAGAAATGTTGCGAAAGTTACTAGTAGGCCTAATCTAGATTTTCACAATGATTATTTCTGACATATAAGAAATGTCCCTATAAACTTGAGTTTCTGCCTCCCCCCCATAAATGTTACTAAAGTTGCTGGTTATTTTAACATTGACAATGATTTCTTCACGCACATAAGAAATGAATAACAACACAAGTTTCATAACTGAGTTTTTTTCATATAGTTAGATGTTACTCGTTCTCTGTCATACGATCTCTAGGACACAGCTGGAGGTTTTCCAAATCGCACGACGTTATCTGTCTGGGCGATAAGGATAAAAAAGATAATAGATTGTGACAGTGTTTCATTCAAATCACGCATCTTTTGCCGCGCGACAATGACGCATAAAAGAGGGCTAAATCGTTCAGTAGTATAAACTAGACTTTGATAGTAGAGCGGCGTTTATTTTAACGAGCACAAATAATTATCATTTCAATATATTTTATTATATAGTGCTGTTGATCTGAGTTATAGACATAAGTGTTCTGCCTGAGTGTAGTGATTATAGTGTTCTGAGTTTTAAGAATCAAGTTTTTGCCTAAAAATGGTGCCTCTGCGTAAGAAGAAATCTATAGTGTGGGAGTTTTTTGAGAAAATAGAAAATGACAAGGTCAAGTGCAAAAAGTGTAGTGTAACTTTAAAGATTTTTTTAATACTACAAACTTACATGAACACATGAAAAGGAGGCACGATATTGAACTAAAGGTTTTACAAGACGACCGTGTCATCGATGCTGAAACGTCTGCACCTGACCCTGCTACGACTACAGCAGTATCAAGCTCGTCAACTTCAACTCCTTGTACGTTGACAACACCATCGCCACAAGGTAACTCTTCTGAGTCAACTTTACCCCCCTCTAAAAAGAATGAAACAATTGTGCTTGACATCTACTAGCAAAAACACAATATCTGAGCAGCAGATTAAAACCTTTGATTAAAATTTAATTCATATGATAGCTCTAGACTAGCTTTTATCTATTGTTGAGGACGAGGGTTTCAGGCTTTATTCAAAATCTCTTAGGCCAGAGTACACGTTGTTCTCAAGAAAAACTCTGACAGAAACCTTAATTCCAGAGTACTGCGACAGCTTAAACAAAAAAGCTCGCAAGTATGCTCGAAAACATTGGTCACTTCTTCATTACAACAGACCTATGGCCATTAGATAGTAACAAATGGTTTATCACAGTTACAGATTATTTTATTCACGATTTTAAGACTTATTCAGTTGTATTGGCAACACAGGAAATAACAAAATTTCACACCGGGGAAAACATATCAAAGACAATTTTAAATGTTTTCAAACAGTTTAAAGTAACTAATAAAGTCGTAACGATGATTACAAACAACGCCGAAAACATGCTAAAAGCTATCAAGAATTTGAATAAACACAACCATCTCTGTGTAGCGCACACTCTCAATCTCTGTGTCGAAGATGCAATAAGCAGTAATGAAGAGTTTTCAGTAATTTTAGTTAAATGCAAGAAATTAGTAGGTTACTTTAAAAGGAGTAACAATACAGCATATAAACTTAAAGAAATTCAAGAACAAATGAATTTACAAGTTTTGAGTGTAGTGCAAGATGTAGCCACGCGATGGAACAGCTCACTTATGATGTTGGAGAGGTTACTTAAGCTTAAGTTACCATTGACTGTTGCTCTTGCTTCCTTGACTGGTGCCGAGGAGATGAATTTGGATGGTAAGGAGTTAATTATTATTGAAGAGGTAATACCTATACTCAAGCATGCTGTCAATGACCGAAAATTTGTCGGCGGAAAATTACCCAACAATGTCATCCGTTGTACCGCTTATTAGAGGTTTGCAGAAGTCACTTCGGAAAAAAAGTCACTATTACGAAAGTGGCTACACTGCTGAAGCTGTCGTTAATAGACAATGTTTCCAGGTGGCTTACCCATTTAGAGCTAAATAAGTTAGTAGGTAAAGCAACTTTCTTAGACCCGCGATTTTAGAAATCTTCATTTGGCACTGAAGAGTCTGCAAAAAATATCCAACTGCAACTAGTTGATGAGCTTTCTGCACTTATCAGTAAATTAGACAACCAGAAGCATTCAGAGAAATATGTTGAACCGATCCGTCAAGAATCAAAAAAGGAGGTTGATTATGATGATGATGACATTTGGGCTGATTTCGATTCTAAGGTTGCATCTCAAACATCTGCAATCACTCCATCTTCAACTGCAACAGTGATTGTTAAACAATATATTGAAATGCCTTACGTTGAACGGAAGAAAGACTCGTTAGAGGTTTGCAAGATTCACCATGCTACATTCAAAAACTCGTACAAGCTCGTGACTAAATATTTGTGTATTCCAACCACTTCCGTTTCCTCTGAACGAATATTTTCAATGACAGGTCTAGTCACTAATGACAGGAGAAAAAGACTTAGTTCAGAGAAACTCGATCAAACATTTTTTTAAATAGAAACATAAAGGTCGTGGAATAAATTAAAGAAAAATGCTATTTACTTTTATTTTAAGGCTTTACAACAGAAGAGACAGTATTTCTTTTAGCAATCGTGTGTGTATTTAATTTTAATTTTCTTCTTTACTCCAATATACTGTTACAATTATCAGTACTTTACGTTTAATTTCTAGACAATAAAATATCTTGCAGTGAAAATATGTTTGAGAAATATGCACAGTGTAAATTGTTGGAAAGTGACTGATTTATTGCTGACTACAATGTACGAGACTTCACTGGATACTTCACTGGTGAGTATGTTTATGTTATCTTATATTTTACAATAAACACATTTTTATACTCTTTAATCGTTAATATTACACTACATTATATTACATCACTAGCTGAAATGCCCGCACTACGTACGGGCGATCGGATGAATGTTTATAGATAAGGACCTCCAAACAAACATTCTGGCTACGCCACTGAGGATATATGTACTATGTCTTGCAAAAAATCTTTGCGGGAGTGTGCTGAATAACTTGCGAAAGTTTCATGGCGATTGGGTGATTATATATAAGCCGTCCAAAATTCTGGCTAGCCACTGAGGATAAATATACTATGTCCTGCCAAAAAACTTCGCGGTAGTATATTAAGCAACCTCTTAAAGTTTATGGCGATCGGATGGTTATAGATAAGGTCCCCGAAACAAAACTCCTGGCTACGCCACTGAAGATAGATTTACTATGCCAAAAACCTTCGAGGGATTGTACTCAACAACTTCCAAAGTTTCATGGCGATCGAATGAACGGGAGGACAGACAAGAAGGACAGACAAACAAACATGCATACTTTCATTATTATATAATACTAGCTGAAGTGCCCAACGTTGTGTGGGAAGAACATGTTTATAAGGATATAAGGTCACCCCAAACAAAAATCCCGGCTACGCCACTGAGGATAGATGTACTGTGCCCTACCAAGAACCTTTGCGGGGTGTACTCGACAACCTACCGAAGTTTCATGGTGATCGGATGGTTATAAATGAGCCACTCAAAAGAATCTGGCTACACCAATAAGGACATATTTAATATGCTAAAACCCTTCACGGGAGCGTACTAAACAACTTCCCAAAGTTTAATGGCGATCGAATGAATAGTTTAGGATTCCATAAAGAGCAAACAGACAGATAGATAAGGTTCTCCCCCAAAATCCAGGCTATGCCACTGAGGAGAGATGCACTATACTCTACCAGAAACCTTTGCGGGAGTGTACTGAACAACTTCTCAAAGTTTCATGGCGATCGGATTAATAGTTTAGGAGTCCATAAAGGACATACAGACACACAGAAACATACTTTTATTTTTATGTTTATAGACTAGCATAAATGCCCGCCCTTCGTGCATCTAGTTTAGAAGACTTCGATTTCCCAGTACGACAATAGATGCCACATCAAACGAAACATTTCGTTAGATACATCTCAGTCAGACCCTCTCGGTAAGAACATATCGCTAAGAACCTCTCGTTAAAGAAATCACAATCGAAATGTCTCGAGAGGTTCAAACAATCGAAACGTTTGGATTTAACATCTCCCAATCGCACGTCTCTACGTGGAATTAGAATCTGAAATAAAAAATTGTTTTCCATTTTTAATTTTCAAGTTGGCCCCAGGGGCCCTATTATAGGGCCCCTGGGGTCACTTGTTGTTCACAGAATTTTATAGGCCCTTGACTTTGTACATTCTTGAGTAACTAGATTTGTCAGAATTTTTGTCCTTTCGGAAATACAGGTCGCAAAGTCAGGTGAGACAGTCTTACATATACATACTCAATGCTTGATACTAATATATACTTGATTTATTGCGATTTTCAAAATCAAGATATCGAAAGTGATTAATAGTAAAACAATGTAAAATTTTCATTTTCCACACATACAGACAAACGTTATTGCAACGTGTCAATCAGAAAAGACAATACTCATCGATAATTATTATGAAAATGTCTTTTCATTACATTTCTTACCAATGACGAAGAATCATTTTCAGGCTAGATTAGTAGAAAGAGACAAACCGATCTATATCAAAGGGATTTGCCGCCTCTTGTAGACTCTGTTAGTTCTAATGGTTTCTGAGATGTTAACGTGGTTTAGAAACTGTTGTCGTGTGAAGTGGTACATGTGAAAGTAGATCTTGATTTCTAAAATGTGAATGACGTTTGGGATGTGAATGACCCTTGACGTCATTAAGAGCATGGTTCGTGGCTTTTTATTTTATTCGTAATATTTATAATAATACTCGTTGTTAAAGTTGCTCAGGAGCCCCAAAATGGTCCAGGACCATCTTGCTATGGTCCCTGATCTCCCAAATGGATTATGCAATTGTGAAATGTTTTCCAATGGTATCAGGACTCTCTGTGGGTCCCCAAATATAAAAATTACCCCTGTGAATGCAGCTCCTATAGCCTCTGAAGAGTGTCCGTGGACCCTCAAAATGGCCCCCAGCAGTACCGTGTTTTTTTTTTTTACTTCCAGGTAATAAAAAGTTGTTAAAGTGTTCCCTGAGTTTCCAGGTTCGATTTTATGTCCTGTATAAAAGTTACTTGTTAAAGCTTGATTTTTATGATCCCTATAACACCTGAAAGAATGCTGACCCAGGTCCCCAGAAGAAGAAGATAATGACCCCTGTAGCCCTGGGTCCTAATAAACGTTTGAAAATTATATTAAAATTTTTGATCCTCATACAGCCCCTTGTAGGAGAGAAGGAAGAGAATGATCACTGCCGTCCCAAGACTCCCGCTTTTGTATTGACAATGGAAATCGTACCCTCAATGAGTGGGATTAGAAAATATGTTTCGTAAGATTTAAGAAAAAAATCTATGTGAAACGCATGTGCGCTAACCGTTTAGCCATGGAGGGGTTTGAAAGGGGAAAAGAAATAAGGAAGAAACATTTCTTTATTCATTTATTTTATTTTCCATATGCTTTGCATATTCTGTACAGGTATAGGATGATGTGAACCAGTTTTTAGATAGGCCTCCGCGCTGCTTCGCTGCTTACTTCTAAGAAAAAGCTAACAGTAAAAACTGACTGTTGTGAGCGAAAGTATCTTTATCTCTGACGTCAGTATCCCTCCCCTGTCGATGACCTCCACTGTCCGTTACAGGAAAGGTGTATGAAAATTCCCTCTGCTGGCGTTGGCGCTGGCATCCGGTATTTCATTCAACCTTACGAAAACACTTTACCCCCTCTCTCTTCTTTTGAAAATATGAATCGACTGTGTGACTGACCTGGGTGACATACTTTTCCTCCCTGTTGTAAGGAACTTTCGTCTTGGTAGAGAGATGAATGAGATTGATTACTTGAAATTGTTTGTTGAAACTTGCTGAAAAATGATTTTTGAGAACACAGTACTCGTAACTGCAGTAACATCAATTTGTAATGAACATAAATTAATGGCTATGCATTAGAATGAAATGTTACCGCAATTCCAATTTATGGGAAACATGTCTGCAATAATGGAGATTACCATGTAGATGTCAGTTTGAACATTTTTCCAGACAAGATGTAAATGCAATCTCTCACTTACATTAAAACTTTATAATATTTGGAAGTGTCATTTTGTAATATTTGAAATCTTCTATGAATTTTTGCAGAGAAAATGTTAAATGATGTTGGATGAATGACCTCCTATGTCCTAAATGAAAAGTTATACAAACCTTGATTTCCTTCCTTTTTTTCCTTATATTTGATGTAACCAGTACAGTATGTTACCGATTTTTTGTTGATTACGTGTTTTAAGTTTGTTTCTTCTTCGCCTCACAAGACATTTGTAAGTTGTTCTCTTTTTGTACATTATTATTTTACCGTTTTGTTTTTTGTATGGAAAGGGGTTAAGAGGGTGTTTACAGTGTTTGAAAAAATAGTGAAATAATAATGTGGAGGGAAATGGGAGAACTCCGGGAAAACCTAGGGGGACAAAGTTATTGTGTGGTATAAATCTACCTTGTTGAGAAGCAACTTAGCATACCCTTATGCTTTAATAAGGTATAATCTTTGAGAAATGAACGAAATAATAAAATGATAATGTGGAAGGAGGCGGGAGAACTCCGGAAAAATCTATGGGACAAAGTTATTATATGGTATAAACCCACATTGATAGAAAACCCAAGGGCACAAAAACATTGCGTACTATAAACGTACCTTGTTGAGGAGAAACCTAACCTATATTTATGCTGTAATAAGTTACAGTTCTTGAGAAATGAATGAAATGTTAGACTGAAGAAAGCGGAAGGAAACGGGAGGAACCCCGTGAATACCTAGGTACTCAAGGGTATAAAGTTTTTGTATGGTATAAAAGTAGCTTGTTGAGAAGCAACCTAGTACATATTTAAGCAATAATAAGATATAATCTTTGAGAAATGAATGAAATATTGGACTGAAGAAAGCGGAAAAAATAGGAAAACCCCGAGAAATCCCACGGGGGAAACTCATTGTGTGGTAGGAACTTAGATCGTTGAGAACCATGTTATATTTATTTTACCTTCTATGAAAAAAGTTAGTGTTTGAGACTCCCCCTGAACATTGTGAAAGATTTAATAGTGGATAATTAATAGTGTTATTTTTAATAGGGGATAATTAATTATACAGAATTTCTTGTTGTGTTTTGTCATGTATGTTTTATGTGTGAATTAGTTCTCTTGTTTAAGTTGGATGGTATATTCAAGAACTAATAGTTGAATTATTGATATATGTAGTTTATTGTTCAACATCACGGATGTATGATACGTGGATCTACACATTTTTACCGGACATTTTTTAATTCATTAATAGCAAACTACATAGCTAAAAAAGAAAGCATTGATAGAAAAATGCATCAAAGCTATATTTTTGTATATCCTCACAAGACTGATCGTAGTGATTTTACCAATAACCCGAAGGAGATAATTCTGCTGTTTAAGGTTTGAACCCGTGTTATTTCACACCAAAGATGTGAACTATAACACTTACCGCATGGGGGCCTGATTTGCGGTTCGAATCCCTGTTTTTTAACGTTGAAGCCGTGAACTGATTCCGGTACCGCGCAAGGTCCGATTCGGGTTTAAAATTTGAATCTTTTACGGCAAAGACGCGATGGAGAGACACTTTTGCCAGGGTTCGAACTCGGGTTTCCCACGCTAGAGGTGCAAACGATACACGCTATTGCCAGGGGTTTTAACGCCAAACGCACCCGCTGCCAGGGAGCGAATTGTGAACTTATACGGCATATTTGCATGCCCGAGGTTCGAACTAAAATCTTTTACTGCCAAAGACGTTGAACATTAACCACTGTGACTTTTTTGGATTGTTTTCAATGAAATCTCAGCATATATACTGGATCGTTATTAAAGTCTTTCGAAGTATATAAAAAGTTGGAAGGGGTTCAATATTATAAGTGAAGTAAAGATGCTATTAAATTACTCGAACACTTACTGTGACCATACCAATTATTTGCTGATTCGCTTGTGGAAACTGCCTATTACTTTTAATTTTATTTATTTTAGTTCTAAAAAAACGTCATTATTTAAAAAATAAGTGTGATCCTATGCATAATGTTATAGCACTACTATTGAAACTGTATATATACTAGATTATGTATGTAATTAGAAAGGGGAGCCCCGGGACTGGTGGTACGGCACGCGAGCCTACATTCACTATAAAATCCCTGTATTTGTTTTAAATGCTCTTTTATTTAAAATAATTTTAAAATTGTCAGGTATTTACAATTAATTTATATAATATAGAATAATTTTACATAGTATAGAAGTATTTTACTCATCTTAACATGGAGATTACCCGTAGATTACCCGTAGATTATCCGACCTGAACAACACTACACAGTAAACTGAAAATTAGTTGAAAAACGTGACACCAGGTGTCGCTACTAGCACCGGTTTCGGTATACATGATAGGACGTGTCGGTATATATGATACCAAGTGATATATTAGCTATTTATCCGGTTTTGATATCGTTACTTTTTACACCGTCACACGTAAAAGATCAAACAGGACTTATCTCTACCTTTTTAAGCAGTTGTTTTTAAATGTATAGAGAATTTTAAAGGAGATGGAATTTTTATTGAGAGCCGTTATTATTATTATATTACAGTGAGCTAATTCTTGCTCATCCAGAAGTAGAATCTGTAGTAGCGAAAAAAAATTAAGGAGAGGCTACCATTTTGTTGAGCAGCAGAACTACCGGCCTGGGCACGTCATCTTCTATTTAAAGAGATTTAGCAGAGATTAAGAGCTATGTATTTTATATTCCTCATAGGTACTGATTTTTTAAAAAGAAATCATACATTTTGCAATTTTCCTTGGCTTGTTTTCTACCAATATTAATAACAGAGAGAGACTTTAGTCATTCTTCATAAACTAATTTGATTGCTTTCTTTCTTTTTATGTATTATTATTTAACGGGAGCTTGAAAATATCTGATTGATCCTTATTTTTACATAATATTTAACTGCTGATTGAAAAATAACTGATTGATCTTTCTTTCTTTCTTACACAACATTTAACTTTTGCTTGAAAATAAGTGAGTAGTCTCTCTCTTTTTTAAATATTATTATTAAAATGAAGCTTGAAAATAATTGATTAGTCTCCTTTTCTTTTTAAAACCATTTTTATTAAAGTCATATATTAAAAGTGAACTTGATAACTGAAAGTAGTTGTTTGTCTTTTGTTTGTTTTAGATGGATTTCTTCTGCCCACCAGAACAGCTGAACCTAGTGGATGAACTCTACCTTCAGGAGCTGGTGCGCGGACTGAACGATTACCCGAGAGTTTTCAACGAGTGGAAAGCCATAATGGAGTTGCAACAACTGGGACATCGGCGATCGGAGAGGTTTGAAGTGCTCCTTTGCGACCTTCGAGTTTTCGAAGATAATAACATATTACTTTTGCATCACTGTATATGCAGTGCTGTTATTTTAGATCTGTTTGTCCACGGATTTTTCCGTACATATGAAAGTTATGATCAGCCTCCGAAAAAGCTTATATTTCTATTATCCAGGTGGGAAGGTTAGGTAGAGAGAATAAAGGATACGGAACTGTCATACTTTTTCGATTTCGGGACGCGTTTTGTTTCGGAACAATGCATAGTCCCATCTGAAAACCCCATAGACGTGAACCCTCAAGAAAATTATAACTTGAGTCATAATAATATAAATAAATTAACTAATGATGATTTAGCATTTTTAGATGAATTAGATGGGATTGGCAATCTAAATTCCGTTGAATAATAAGGAAAGAGGAGATTAGTTGAAAATGAGGACACGGCTGTGGTTACACTCACGCAACACGTCCAGGGACAGAATCCTTTATACAAACCCCTTCTTTAACATTGTGTACAGGATAACCATGGCTATGGGGGCCAATCTGATCCTCAGCCTGATCCGTTATCCGCCCCTGTTCCAACATTGGTTGGATATGGGAGCAATAATAGTAACAGTAAATTGGTACTAGTAGTAGTAGTAGTAGTAATACAAATAATAATAATAATAATAATAATAATAATAATAATAATAATAATAATAATAATAATAATAATAATAATGATGACGGGCAAAATCAGAGAAATAGTAACTTCGAAGTTGTTAGAGAAAGCAGAACAAGGTTTCGTAAGTCTCTTCTTAGGGGCCATGAAATCGCAGTGAGTTGAACGCGTATTAAATTCAAATTAGGAGTTCCTTTTGGGGCTTGAAGTAGTGCTTCCGTTCCGCGTAGCCGACAGCATGTATGGAAGGGGGAGAAATGCAACGAGTGCAGTTAAGAAATATTCAAAATACCAAAATTATTTGGAAAAGTGTTTAATACGGACAGAAAATTATAATATTTGCTGCCTTTCCCTTGCGATTTTTTGTTGGATGCGAAACATACGTCAAATGCTCAAATTTTGTATCTATCAGAAACAAGAGATCAGGATACATGGCTTCTTTAAGCAGAAATTTTCTGCGAGATGGCAGGAGTTAGCGTTCAAACTAAGGAAGGCTGTCACTTTACAGATGTTGATGATTTCCAATCGTATTTGAAAGAGAAGTATCAAATTGTAATTCATGAGAGCCAGCAGAAAATAAGATCTTTATTTATTATCAAAGAAGTGATACTGTTGGCCATTTCGAACTTATTCGCAATATTACAAGATTTCTCAGTAAAAGGAAGTATTGTCATTATTGTTTGGAATGTTATGATGAGAGATACCGTAAACACAAGTGTGAAACTCAATGTTCCCTTTGCGAACACAAGCACAATCGCGATTATACTGTAATCAAAATTAAATTTGATACATACAATAGAGAGTTTGCTTAGGGTGTATATTTTGAGAACCATGTGAAATGTAATAAAGCAGGTAGATCTGTATGTGCTAATGCAAAGGTCTACATTGATTGTAATGTCATCTTTGATAACCGGCGTCGAAAATCTGATCACGTGTTGGTGAACATACACATGTTGATATAAACGACACATGCTTTGTTCGAAGACAAAAGCCTGTACATACTAATAGGTTTATGCACATCCCCTATAACGTAGAGACTATGTTGAAGGCATCGATTGCGCGCGGTGAAAGGGAACACGAATTTTTGCTCGTGTGTTCTGAACACATCTGTTACGCCTGTATAAGGAAAGTTGTCGATGAGCTTTGTAAAACGTTCGGTAATAATGTTGGAAATAGTTCGTTTTCTTTTAAGACGGTTACGGCTTTTATTAACCACGTGTTAGTAGAGCGCCCTGTCTTTAGCAAGAAAGTAGCCATAACTGATAACTCTAGTCGTTACGATGGTCTCTTTTGTCTTGAAAATGCAATAGCAGAGCAGCATATTATTCCTATTGTACTTATCCAGGATCAGGAACTTTTTAATATTAACATTTGCAATTGTATTTTTTCAGAGATTCTTTTCTTTTCCTCGGTGTGAAATTATCCAAATTAACCAAAATTTTAGTCCTTAGTCAAAATTTAAAGAAGGAAGATTTCCCATATTTATTTAATATAGAAGGAAATCAAAATTATGTTGGTCCTTAACCCACGCTTGAGTTCTATGACCCTGAGTCCCTTTCAATTGACGAAAAACAATTGGAACTCTGGCACAAAGAACGTGCGCTAAGTGGCAAGGATTTTAACCTCGAAAATGGAATGCTCTTTTTTTGTGGGAATGACGTTACAATTCTACCAGAAGCGATCATCAAATTTAGCGACATTATTGAAGGAAAAACGAATGGTTTACTATGTTTCATTACGTCATCCACAATTGCAAGTCTTGCGATGCGTACATATCGTACCTTGAACTTACCTGAAAGTACTATTCTCGTAATTCCCGGGTTGGGTTTCCATCATAAGACCAATTATAGTACTAAAGCTACGCAATGGCTTATGTATATGGAAAACAATTAGGGATAGAAATCCGGAAATATCGTAAAAATATGGAAAATTCTTATAGAAACTCATATATTGGATCGTTTGCTGTACAAATTTCAGAGCTTTAATATTTTTATATCCCAATGATTTCTCTCTCTCTCTCTCTCTCTCTCTCTCTCTCTCTCTGTGAATGTGTATATAGAAAGCAAATGCTCTATTGTATGCATTCATTTGGGTACAAGATGTTAGAGTTTTACCATCTCTCTACTATTTTTATCGCCGGAGCGTCAAGGACCCGAAAATCTTGTTTTGTAAATCGATTACTTAATGAACGTAATTAAATATTTAGTATAAAATTTAATGATATTGTATGGTGTTATGGCGCATTAATAGCAAAATTAGATGCACATGCAAAATTACGTTTTTAGAGGGAATATCTGACATTGGCAATTTTGAAATTAAAGAAAAATCATTATTAATACTTAATGATTTAATATCAAAAAACAATGGTGATATTGCTAATTTATTTACAAAGTATGCACATCATGAAAAGTTGACTGTAATATTTATTATTCAAAATTTATTTCCAAAATGAAACATACACGTGATATTAGTTTAAATGCGCATTATATTATAGTGTTAAAAAATCCATTAAAGAAAAAGTTGTTATTACAAAAGGTGATCCATTCTACTTTTAATCTAGGGAGCACTTCTTGCAGCAGTAGGCAGTAGTATTTTTAGTAGTTGACTGTCAGCATTATGTAAACTGATTTTAGTTCCTGAAAATGCTGTATATGAAATTCTATCCAATCTTAATTCTATAGATTCACATCAGTCACGTTTAGATGAAGAATTGAATAACATTTTAAAACGTCAAAATCTCCGTGTACAAGAAGAGTGGAAATTATGTCAACAAGCTTTGCATCGTTATTTACATTATACTTCATCTTCTCACAAACCTATTACACTTCTTGTTATTCAAGAAGAAGAAAAAGAAAAAGAAAAATCATCGGCATCATAACCTTTACTACATGATAACAACACTTCTATTTTACCATTAGTATCAGACATTTTAAAATCAGTACCGAAAACACTACGTAGGAAAACAGATCTATTATTAAAACAGTTGAGAAGTTCTGATAAAATTCAGTGGGATAAGTCTGGTAGTACGTATCCATGGAAAACAATACAAGGTTCAAATATTATAGATTTAGTAAATGATGTTGTTCGTATAAGAAAATATTCAAGAAACACTATAGATATCAATGAATTTTAAAACTTATTAGAAGATCTTAATGCTAATAAAGAGATTATTGACACACCTATTAGCACACTAGCATCGAAAGTAAATATTATTATTATTAGTAGT
Organism: Thermobia domestica; assembly: GCF_964235325.1. Classification (NCBI taxonomy): domain Eukaryota; kingdom Metazoa; phylum Arthropoda; class Insecta; order Zygentoma; family Lepismatidae; genus Thermobia; species Thermobia domestica. The sequence goes on along the minus strand of NC_137459.1, from coordinate 258,043,791 downwards.
AGTAAAATACAACGTAGTCGTAAAGTAATAAAATCATCTAGTCCTACAGCATCAGCTAATTTATTTAAAAATTGGAAAGAATATAGTATATAACCAGTTGAGAATGCTTCATGAGCTTTGCCAGAACGAACCTTAAAAGAATGGAGAGATGGAGCGGAAAGGAAAATTCGCATTGTTGCTAGATGTAAAAGGAAATCTTATTTTCCGCATCTTCTTCTCTCTCTCGCAAAAAATAGTAAAATATTATCTCTCTATGACTTACAGTTCTCGAGATATGGCTGCTTAAGTATCTAGAAATTTGAATTTTGTTGGCGAATATCTGGAGAACGGTGGCCAGTTGACCAGTAGACAGTTAATCAGTGGGCACTAGTTACTATTTGGTATGAAAATGATCACCATCCTCTTAGGTATTGATCAACACCAATGTGATCTCTCTACAACTTATGGCTCCCAACCTGTCTCCTTAAATATCTAGAAATTTTCTATTTTTGGCCAATATCACGAAAACGGTAAGTCATAGAGAGATGATGTTGGTGTTAATCAATACCTAGGAGGATGGTAAAAAATTTGGTAAAAATATTAGTTGGTGGCCACTGAACTACTGGCCATTAGATAAACCAATGGCCAGTTGGACAGTGTCGCTTGGTTACTATTTGGTACCAAAATCTTTTTCATCCTCTTAGGTATTTATCAAGACCAATATCATATCTTTACAGCTTATGGTTCCCGAACTACAGCTCATTAAATATCTAGAATTTGTCCATTTTTTGCCAATATCACGAGAACTGTAAGTCATAGAGGGATGACATTGGTGTTAATCAATACCTAAGGGGATGGTAAAAATTTTGGTACCGATATTAGTTGATGACCACTGGCTAACTGGCCATTGGGCAAGCCAGTGGTTTAGTTGGACAGTGGCCACCGGTTACTATTTAGTATCAAAATTTTTTCCATCCTCTTAGGCATTGGTCAACATCAATATCATCTCTCTACAGATAATGGTTCCCGCGCTACGGCTCGATAAATATCTAAAATTGTACTTTCTTGCCAACATCAAGGGAACGGTAAGTCATAGAGAGTTGATATTGGTGTTAATCAATACCTAAGAGGAAGGTAATCAATTTGGTACTGATATTAATTACTGACCACCGGCCAACTGGCCATTGGCCGAACCATTGCCCAGTTGGACAGTGACCACCGGCTACTATTTGATACCAAAATATTGACCATCCACTTAAGTATTGATCAACGTCAATATTATATCTCTACAGTTTATGGTTCCCGAGATATGGCTCCTTAAATATTTAGAAATTTGCCATTTTTGGCCAATATCACGGTTACGGTAAGTCATAGAGAGACAGTATTAGTCTTAATCAACCCCTAATACAATGTTACACGAATTAGTATCAATATTAATTGATGGTCACTATAGAACTAGCCAGTGCCCAAACCAGTGGTCAGTTGGACAGTTGCCACCGGTTATTATTTGGTACCAAACCTTCACCGTCCTCTTAGGTAATGAACGACACCAATATGATATGTCAATGACTTACGGTTCCCGAGATATCACTCCTTAAATCTTTGGAAGTCGGCCACTTTTGACCACTATCTCCGGAACGGTAAGATTGACGCGAAAAAAATAATTACTTTCTCTGATAGTTTTTGAAGCTGTATCAAATGCACGGTTCAAAATTGAGAAAATCGCAAATAACTGACAGACGGACAGACAGAGACAGACAGGCAGACACACAGGCATAGAGAATCCGGTGACGAACTTTTTAACTTCGTTGAAAATGACAAAATTATCAAAAATATATTATTATTATGCAAATCCTTTTTCTTTATCAAGTATACAAGTTTACATTACATCGTAAAACAAAGTTGTCTAAAAAGAAAATTTAAAAATGGTTAGCTTCTGAAGATGTTTATAGATTACATTACCAGCTCGTAAAGTTTTTTAACGTAAACATATTATATTAGTGCACCAAATGAAACACTACAAGTGGATTTAGCAAACATGCAAAATGTTGCAAAGTATAATTAAAAAGAGCAAAGTATAATAATAATTATAAATATATATTATGTTGTATTGATATTTTTTCACTTTATGCACATTGTGCTCCCTTAAAAACAAAGAAAGGTCATGGAATGGTAATAGCAATAAGAAAATCTTTTTAAAAATTCAAATTGCCCGTGTTTAAGGTACAAACAGATTTAGACGGTGAATTTTATAATCGTCATGTGAAACAGTTGTTTAGAGGATATGAAATTAATCATTATAGTGTTCATTCTGAAATTAAATGTGCTCTAGCAGAACGCTTTATAACAACATTAAAATAAAAATTCTATCGTTACTTTACTGAAAAGAATACTTTTCGATATATTAATGTGTTAGATCAAATTGTAAATAATAATAACCATTCATGTCATTCAAGTATTAAAATGGCACCTCCACAAGTAAATGATTCCAATTCGATTCAATTGTGGGAAATATTATACGGAAACAAAATGACTAAAAAAGTATATAGCTTGTAAATATAGTCCGGGTTATTATGTTCGTGTTTGTAAACATAAACATATATTAGAAAAAAGGATATTTACCTAAATTGTCACAAGAAATATTTATTGTATATAAATGTATTAAATCAAATCCGGTCACATATAAATTAAAAGATTGGAATGGAGAAGAAATTAAAGGAATATTTTATGCACAAGAATTACAAAAAGTAATAATAAATTCAAAGAAAACCTATCAAATTGAAAAAGTATTAAAACGTAAAAATTGGTGGATGTATATAAAATGGTTGGGATATCCATCAAGTATGAATTCGTGGATTAGATCAGATTCTATTCAGCCTCCAAGACGAATTCAAACTTTACGCACGATTTTACGTTACTCTTCCTTCAAATGCAAGTAGTAAACTCTTTGATAATAATCTTACAGCTTCATTTCGAGTTAAATTAGCACTAACTATTGATTTAAGTGATGGGGAATGAGGTGTTGCATTGACAAAATTAATATTCCTTGGAGATTTTATGATGGTGAAATTGAAGAAATTATAATTACTACTGTTATTGATGGGAAAGTTGAACGTCATCATGTTCAAATAACACCGGTATATTTATTCTTCAGTTGATTCCTGAAAATGTTTGTATGTTAAAATATTTAAAAAAAATAAAAATCAAATTGTTATTAAGTATCAGTAGCGGTTCGTGGTCCGTAGAAGCACCGGCTGCAATGTTGCAATATCAAATGTGTGTAAGTACGCGCAAGTGTTCCCTACCCCCAGCTTTCTTGAGTCTTATCCAAAATATATTCAGAAAATATGAAGAGGAAAGTCCTTTTAAGCTCTATTTGTATATTTATTCATTGAAGTGTATTATCTAATATTGGTTTACTATAAGCTATTTCCTTTTTTTCAAACAACCACCATCAATGTACGTTTATACACTATTTATAGACAAAACGTCTTCACTCATGTCATTGAACAAGATATAAATCGTATATATAGAATATGCTGTAAGCCATGAGTGATATCGTTAACCCGAAAAGAAGAAAAAAACAAGGAAATTGCATATATTGATGCACGCAGTTAAACAAAAATATTTAATTAAGTAAACTATGCATTATTATAAAATCGAAGATCTTTCTTCGTTCTTTTCGAGCTTCAAATTTTTCTATGACATTATTGAAATCAGAAATGCTGCTCGTCAACTTTTTCTGAATAGAAAGCATTGCTACCGCAAATATTTTCTGCTTATATTCCTTAGGGGACAGAAAAACTTGTCTCCCCCGACAATATGAATTTTGTTAGTATTTCTTTGTATGAATATAAGGGACAGAGTCCATTTTCTGTACCCACGTATTTTTATCTGCTGTTCTACTATAAAGAAGCATGAAATCTAAGATATTTCATTCGAAAATGAAAAAGAAATAATATTAGTTTAACATTCCAGCAATTTAGGCTAAAGTAGACAGATGAGTATTGAAAGTGAATGATTTTGGATGAATTTTTTATGCTCTCCGCCGAAAATCGAACAGGGGATGATGTGCACGAAAGACACAGAGCTAGGAATTAGACTAGTGGTGAGACATTTTCTGCTTCAAGACTTGATCGTCTCCCCAGCATATGATATTTTTATTTTGAAAATAAAACCTGTAACAAAAGCTTTGCATTATAAATGTTAAAAAAAATATTGACTTCTAACGACCACCACCCAAACTTTCAGCCTGGATCCGTCCCTCCTACCACCAGACTTATATTTGTTCTTTGCGAGTTTCTGTTTTGTGAATAACTTCTTTTTCCAAGCATCTATATCTCACTCACTCTATCAATTGAGTCAAGCGCTGCCCAGCGGAGGAATTCGTAACTATTACAGAAGCTGACTATATAGAAGTGGCAGAAAAAGGTGCAAAGTGGAAGGAGCAATACTGGAGGATAGTAGCGACGCAGGAATAAATCCACTTCCTCATGTTAAGAGATAGGAGCTCGCCACTATATGCTGAATGTTACTGCTTCCAGTGGCTACGCTCACTGCAACTGGAAATGTAAATCACTCTCTTTCTTTCTGTTTTTTTATTGCTTTTTTTAGAAATGCATCAATAGTGTTTTGAGCTCAACAGAAAAGGTTTATTTTTACTGATACACTACTTTAATACCTAACAATATCTTTAGTACTTAAAAATATATCCGGTTGCACAACCGTGCAACATATAGTACCAGCCGCCACTGTTAAACAAATTTTTAAAATTTTAAAATCAATGTATGATTGGTATTACACCGGGATTACAACATATTTTTGGATTTATTAATGAAAATACACTTGATTTAAAAAATGTTGTTTACACAAAAGTTATAAGCGTTGATTTGATATTAACACGTGGATAATTTCCATGTAAGGTAGATTATAACATTCCCAATACAATTAATATCTGCGTTGATATTGTAAAACAAAAACAAAATATAGGGGCAATAGTTCCAGAACTTAGTGTATATCATGTACAACACGGTCAGGTAAAATATTTTGCTTGTCAGACACCGCATTATGTTAAAGATGAAATGAAATATTTTGATGTTGCAGGTGCAGGTGATGTATTGAAAAAACATCCATTTAAAGAATCTGTTCGCGCAGGTGTGAAAGAAGCTGGTAATAGTTTAAAGACAAAAGCCATTAATAAAATTGGACAGTTGTTAACTGGCAGTGGTACGAGACGGTCACGCAAAAGGAGGACTCCTGCAAATTAAAGTTTGGACCACCAACAAAACGTATACATATAAACTATATCTTTTCATAATGGCACTCCTAAATTCAGATAGTTCTGAATGTTGTACGAATGAATTTGATTTCTTTTCTATACCTATCACTCAATCAGCTATTGAAGCAACTACAAGTACTGAATATCGTCCTATTTCTACATTCGCCTCAGAAGGACGTATTGAATTTGTTATTCCTGCAGAAACAAGGGAATGTTTCGTTCTGCATATCTATATCTTTATGTACGTTCTAAAATTACAGAAGCTGTTGGTACAAATTTAACTGAAGATGATACTGTTGCACCAGTAAATAAGTTTTTACATTCATTATTTAGTCAAATTGATGCATCCTTACATGCGCTCGAGCTTCAACTGCCCTGAATAAACATAGATGTAGTGTTACGTAAAATGACCACCCAGTGTAAGTTGGTACGTGTTTTCCTTATAAGTTTTAATGCATGTGTATAGTGTTTCTTTCAGACATGTTTGTGGGGGGCACTGCTCCCCCGGAGCTCTGAAAGTGCCCCCCGGAGGAGACCAAAATAATACGTCTATAATATAATAATAAATAGAATAGTACAAGGAGTGCCCCCCGTACTACTAAGTATGCCCCCCCGGAACATTTATTCTGAAAGAAACACTGATGTGTATCTGGCATGTTACAAATCTTTACGCAGTTCGTGGCAGACGCAAAAAAAATAATCCAGTTAACAATAGGACATTAGATAGGATAGTTAGAGAATTCTACCTTTTAAATAATCATTTCTGGTGGCACCTTTCAACTTTACCAGTTCAAAGCAGGGAATGGACACTCGCTATCAAAACAAAATGAAGAATAAATTAGGAAATTATTTCCATAAAAAGATGCTAAGTTTCTATCATCAAGTATTCGTAATTGTAGGTTTTAAAATGGATTGGTTATTCTAGCGCTGTAATTATCCCTTTACTCCGAATATCTAATCATTAATTTAAAAAAAACAAAAACAAAAAACAAGATCCTTTCATACTAAACGTTTTCACTGAAGATAAACAATATGACAAAAGTGTATAGCATAACAATTTTCCATAATTTTCATTAATCTCAATCTAAAATAATTATTATAGGGTCCTCATGTACATGCTTAGGATTGTCACTCACTTGTTGTCACTCACGCCAGCAAGTTATTAGCGATCGCAGTAGTTAAAATGTTGAGTAATTTTCTTCCATATTATGATAAATATAGGCTTCCTATAAGCATAGAGTAAATAAATTCATTGCTATTCGTGAAAAAATTGCCTTTTTTCATAATTTTAAGTTTATTTCACAATGCTCCCAGGTGCTACATACGACTCCATTGAAACTGCCTTAGAAACCACCTTGACAACAGTTTGTTTGTAACCAATATGGCTCCACCCAGTAAAATTCATAGCAGACGACTTCAGCAGCGTATTAAATAAGCTGGTTTGGATATTAATTTTATTTTCAGTATGATCACAGTATAGCTGTTCTAATGAGCTTCATATCGAAGCGAAAGAATAAAATATGCAAACTATTACATATACTGAGCTTCCTACGGAAGCTATCGAATAAAAATTATCACATCACAATCAAATTTAACAAGATTCCAGATGAAACGATCCATTAAAAAATTATTACGAAATTTTATTACATCACAATCAAAGAGTAAATTACGAGAAAATAAAAGATACGATCCATTCAAAATTACGAAAGAATAATTTTGCTAACGCGGTCAGATTGACAAAGAGCCACGCGATAAAGTTCATTCGCCTTAGAAGAAAATCCTCACCTACTTTCACACATTAACCACGGAACGGTACAACACTTTCTCTAGCTTCTAAAACATGATGAAACCATTAAAACTAACAGATTCTACAAGAAGCGGGAAGCTCCTTTGATGTAGATCGGTTTGTCTGTTTCTACTTAGATTTTGTTTTAATGCTGAACTTACTAGAAAAGAAAGTGTTGCTTTTCAACAGTATAAGCCGACAGCTGATATTAAATGCTGGTATCGGAGGTTCAATGTACCTGTACTCTTCGTGACAAGATATTCTGCTTTTTACGAAAGAAATAAGTGTAAGATGTAAACGTCTAACGTATCGTGAATGACTCAACTTAAGGGTCTTCACTGCAGCGAAATTAAACTACCGCAAATTTTAGATTTTTCTGTAATATCTCCAAAACAAATAAAAAAATCGATAAGCAGAAACGTAGTGAACTAGTCAATACGATTTTACATGTGATATCGTTAGCACAACTCATCTATCTGTTTTTGATTTGCAACTGTAGATAGATTTAGCATTTTTTGCGGGTTCTGTAAATAGCGACATACCAGAAGCAGATAGGTGAATTGTGATAACGGTATCACATGCAAAATCGTATTGTCTGGTTCACTACGTTTCTGCTTTCCGAATATTTTTTATTGGCTCTGAAGATATTACAGAAAAACTCCAAAATTGGCGGTAGTTAAATTTCGCTGTAGTGAAGACCCTTAAACTGTCTAAAACTTGATTTGCTAATTAGTAATTTGTAGGTTTATATTCGTTTAATCACTTATGACATGAACCAATAGTTTAACGTGAGATCTGATCTTCGTGTACTCTTATAGGAAAGCGAAGCGTAAGTTCTTAAGAGCTATCACCAGGAATCGAACCCAATGACCTTCTATTGTGTTAACAACAAGGACTTTCCATTGTGCTAACGTGTATGCTGACCACACGAAGAAATATAGTTTAGCAGCAACCTAGGGTTTTATACGCATCAGTCAATTGACAAATCAACTTGATCTTATCACAGAAGATAAAATTCGACCGAACCCCCCTAGCAATATTTTATAAAAAAATGTTTTACTCCAAAAAGGAATCAAAATGAACCCATCAAGCTTACAGACTTACATATCAAGATGCTATACTACATTACCAAATTTAAGTTTGACAATTTCTAAAATTTACTGGTGGGTAATCCGTAATGTTAAAGGGTTACCTTAATGGACACATGTCCTATGGAAAGCAATGAGCGCTTCGACTCAATTATATATCCATATAGCTTAATATTCTTTCATTAAATAGGATAAATTAATTTAAACACTTTCCAAGTTTGTATTTTTGGCATTTTTTAGTTATAAAAGTGAATGAGATGAACCAAGCAAACTTACAAAAGTACATATTATGGTTCTATAGTACTCTACTAACTTTTGTCTTGAGAATTTCCATTATTTAAGTAGTGGTCTTAAGCACACCTCCCGGAATTTGAGAGTGCCGTTTCATGTGTCGTGTCCTATGAAATATAATGGACCTTACACTCATTAATAACGTTATACAGGTAAAACTCATCCAAGGGGATAAAGTAGGAGAAAGATCTTCCCAAATTTTGAATCTGTATCCAAGATAATGAACCTCAAGATGGCCGCTATGGTGATAATATACAGGGGTAGTTTTGGTTCTACCTCATTACTCCTATTCAAGATTCAGTGTTACCCCCTCTAGCCATTCCAATCTTACAAGGCACTTTTGCCTCAAATTGCATACTGGAAATGCATTCAGAACTTGAGGTTGCTTATGGCACCATTTAACATTATTCAATTGAACTAATTCCTATGATAGACTCATCATCATCACCATCAGCAGTAACAAAAACAGCCTTAGATACTTGGTATTGTAAAAGTAAATTTTACAAGATCTCTTTTAAATTTAAAATTATTATAAGAGAATAATGAAACTTAAGAGAGTAATGTAAAAATTACTGTTCTCAATGTAATATATATAATGAAAATGAAGAACATTCTTAATAAAAACTGATCAACTTTATCTACATAGAAAAGCGATATTTTATTTTATGAAAATATTGGTGACAAATAATTTATTATAATTATAAGCCTTCTTAAAATGTTTTCTTTCATAATATAATAGCCCTATTTGTTTTCCAATAAGAACTAGGTTTCATGTTCGATTTCTTCAATTACATTCAATATAAAACGCATTTTGTTATTTACACTGAATTAAAATGTGTTTTTATGTTTTCATTATCAATCAATAAGTATGTCACTTCGATGCACTGATCGTAAAATTAAGCAAATTTGAAAAATTCACGTAAACGAATCTTACGTGTATATGCTTTTTCTGAAAAGTAATATGTAATGAATTCAAATATTACCAGTTGAGAATGCTCCAAGAGCATTGCCACAACAAACTTGAGAATAATGGAGAGATAAGCGGGGAAGATAAATGTGGTTGTTCCTAAATCTGTGTAAAAGTACATCTTTTTGTCCACACCTCCTTCTCTTTCTCGCAAAATATTTCTCTCTATGACTTACAGTTCCTGAGACCATCATCATAGGTATTCTGCCTTTATTGGCAAGTCACTTGCCGTAGCTGAGAAGCTTCCATGTTCCACGGTCCTCCGCTAACCTTTTCGTATTCGCGTATCTTTCTGTTTTAATATCATCCATTAATTGTGGTCTCCTTCGCCCCCTCCCTCTCTTTCCCGCCATCATATCCTCTAGGACGTCCCTCATGATACAATCTCTTCTTAGGCAATGTCCCAACCAGTTTCTCTTCCTCTTCTTAATTATATCTAAAAGTGTTCTTTTCTCACCCACCATTTCTAACACTCTCTCATTCTTTTTCCGCTCAAGTTCCCGAGATATGTCTCCTTAAATTTCCCGAAATTGGAACATTTTTCGTGGTCAGTTGGCCAGTAGCCAGTTGATCAGTGGCCACCTGTTTCTATTTGGTACAAAAATGTTTACCATCCTTTTAGGTATTTATCAACATCAATATGATCTCTCTGTGACTTACTTTTCCCGAGATATGGCTCCTTAAATCTCCCGAAATCGGAAATATTTTTGGCCAATATCACGGGAACGGTAAGTCATAGAGAGATTATACTGATGTTAATCAATACCTAAGAGGACAGTAAACATTTCGGTGCCAATAATTATTGGTAGCCACTGACCAAACCAATGGTCAGTTGGGCAATGCCCACCGGTTACTACAACACCCATATGATCTGTCCATGATTTACGGTCCTGAGAGATGGCTCCTTAAATATATGGAAATCAGCCATTTTTGGCCAATATCTGGGGAACTGTGAGAATGACGCGAAAACTTTAATCACTTTCCCAGTTAGTTTTTGATGCTCTATCGAATGAAGCGTTCAAAATTGAAAAAAATAATCGTAAATAACAGACAGACGGACAGACACACAGACATAGAGAATTCAGTAACGAACTTTTTAAGTTGGTTGACAAGTTAGTGATGTCAAGTGTGTGAGCAATATTTTACAATTCCTAATAATAATAATAATAATAATAATAATAATAATAATAATAATAATAATAATAATAATAATAATATAATTATTTCATTAATTATTTTTAAAAATATTGTTTTAAAGCAAAAGTAAAAGTATATTTAATAGGATAATACGCCCAGTGACACATTTTTTTCCTAAGCAAAGATATTTGATTTCACTATACTTTTATTGGATGCACTAATAATACAGTACGTTTATACTTATATTTGAAACATATTTCTCTTATTTCAAAATGTTTCTTCATCAATGCCCTAAAACGCTTGTTATATCACTTTTCTTTCACCATGATTTGTCTGTATCCCATGAAATTATTCATCTTGAATTTCATGAATTAATTTGTCTTTACAAAACACTTTCATTTCTAATTACAGTCTTTCACCATCAATTTGAACACTAGTACCATCAACAGCACATACACTCGAAAAATCTATTGTAATTTAATTTATTATGCTATGTCATCTCCAAGCATATTAATAGCCTTTGTACATGTGTATGAATTGTATTTAATCACAATTCAAAATATCACGGAAGCACAACACTAGAATCTTTACAGTTTTCCTAAATAAGTCTCACACATAATAATATCTCCACAAAGGTAAAGCAACTCACTTGTATTTAGATACATAGTATCTCGGGGAGTCTGAAATGTTCCCTTCTTTTCAATTATCATAAACTTCTCAACAACAATTTGCGTACCACTAATTCATTTCGACGTCCAATAGACTTATTAAATTTTATTTCCGAATCCAAATTCAAATAATCAGAATCAAACGGTACCAAATTTACAATTTATCCCCCATTCTGCCTAATTTAGCTTCATTCCAAATAAAAGTCTTTAGCCAATTCGAATACCTTGATCAAAGAAATTTGTGTCTAATTCAGTACATATTACCTTGGGTTTTGATACAATTTAGGCCTTATTCCACATCCAACAAATAATTATTCTTACCTGCCATAGTTGACGCGTAAACACTCACAGACATTCTACTTCAACATAGGTATAGAGGAAAATAATTTCACGACATACACCAACATCAGCACACGCATTAATAACAACAAGAAAAAAATAGTTTCCACTTGTTTGTATTAAGACATTCTTTTATTTTGTGATATTAAAAACCGAAGTATTTTTTATAATCTCTCGGGGAAGTCAAAAAATAAACAAGTAAAAGTGAAATATTTTAAATAAAGTATCGAAAAGCATCCTGGTAAAAAATAGTGAAAGTTAAAAGCAAATATTATAAACAGAGAAGACTTTCAGAAGGGAAAATAAACAATCTTATTTTCTCAAATCCGAAATAGAAAATGAAAGTATGGAAAATAAATATACATACTCTAGATATCTTACAAAAATCATCACTTTACAATCACAACTCAACCTCAGCGCAATCGCACAATATCGTTACAATCTCAGCGTTAGTGGTGTGCAGACTCAGCTGTCAATTGACTGTGCCTGATCATGGACTTCAGCCAAGTGTAAGTACGCAACCATGAACTCTGACCGTTGTTATAATGAAATATGCATATGGCAGTTTTAACATACGAACGAGAATATGTAACCCCGTGTAAATCAAAATATTATTTATTATCTTCTCCATACTCTCATTTACTTTAAATGTTATTCATTTCTCTCTTAACATTTTGGTGATGGTCATACATTATGTACACATATGCTATAAATTCACAATTGTATTATTCTTCTAAGAATCTATTTGTCTCCTTTCATGCAATATACTACCTACCCTATGGCACACAATCATGTTTTTTATTACGTCTTATGGCTCCCCCCAAGGAATTTAAACTCTCGTTGTTAAGACTGTCTTGTGTACATTTCATATAATTGTAAGGCAGGTCTTTTATCACAACTCTACTTCATTTTATTGTTATGATATGCCCAGTGGCGTATTTAGGGGGGCTTCCGGGCTTAAGCCCCCCGAAATCTTACTTACTATAGTAAAGTATATGAAATATCTTGCAGAATTTTCACATTTTCAGGCAAAGCCCTCCCCGAAACTTAGCAAAGCCCCCCCGAAAGAAAATCGTAAATACGCCACTGGATATGCCTATAACTCGTAGACAAGCATCTTTTTTACCCCTCACCATGAACTCCACTTCAGACAACAATAACAACAATACTTCTGGTACAGTTTCCATCATTCCCGACATATATGATCCAAGTACGCACCCATCCGCGGAATTATTTTTAAATAATTTTCTCAAGATCGCCTTAGTTAATAATTGGTCAGACTCAAAGTGTGTGCAAATTTTTGAAAAATCCTTAGCTGGACCCCCAGAACCTTTCATACCAACCTTGGGCAACTATCCAATGCAAATGCGTACATCAGTTTGGTCAACATCAGATCCCTCGTTCCCGTATTCACCAATACCGTTCACGCGTCAGCTCCCGAACGAAACTTTCTCCCATTATGTCTTTTCCAAAAAGCATTTAGCAGACCAAGCTTATACCCAGCTAGACTTTCAGGAATTCTTGTTAGAATGTGTTTCTAATATGTTACCTGAATACATTCGTTGGTTCGGGACACGCTCAATTCCTGACTATCCTACCCTCCTAGAGTAAGACACCTTGCTGGAACGAACCAACCACTTTGTTCACAAACGAGAAAATGAAAAAATAACACATTCCACCACCGCGACCGATACCACAGCGAGGGCTATTTCCGAACTAACAGATCAAATATCTCACCTCCATCTCCATGTAAATACTATTTTAAGTTCACAATCCGCATCTGACCATTTTGAGCCTTCCTGCTCCCGTTCTCCAAGTTCTCATACCCGCTTCTACCCCTCCAAACCATCCCGACCTTCTTCCCCGAACCAAACTCATTCACCTTCCTGTTCCTTCCTCCCACATTCTCATCCCATCAATTCTCTCACAACCTCCTATCAACACTGCTCTTCGCCGATTCCTCCACATTTTCTTTCCACTGCTTCCATCTCTACCTCATGCGCACCTTGCACTATGCACTCCACTTCCCTCCTATATTCCCATCCCACCAATCTCAGTACACCCTCCTACACTATCTGTAACCCACAGCAATATAATTGCTGCAAACACACTTCTTCAACCCCTTGCAATCTTTCTCATAACTCCACAAATGAACCTTTACCTGGAAACAATACCAAATGAAAGAACCCCAAGAAACAGTGGTGTTCCAGTCAAAACAAACAACCTCCATCCCAGAATGTTTTTACCACACAATCTACCCAAATACCTATTCCTCCCTACCCCTTTTATCATCCTTTTTTCCAGTATTCTCCACATCCGTTCCCTCCTTCCGCCCCTGGTACCACGCAAAACACACCTAAGAATTCAAAAAATGGCCAAAATTAACGCGGGACTCTCCCACCCGCGCGTTAACTACCCAATCTTCCCCTCTCCCTTCCACTTCCTCTCCCAACGGGACCAACCAGGACTACCATACCCTTTCCTTGCAGTTTAAGGGTAATTTTCTCTATATACGAGGTACCTACGCAAACAAAGACTTACATTTTTGCCTAGATAGTGGCAATATTATTACCATTTGAATTATTGGAATCAGGCGCACATACTTTCCATCTCCCATCCCTTCTCCATGGCCTGTCAGATAAAGCTGTGCAATTAAATCGCGCTGCTATCCTCAAAATTAACTTTAATGGTCGCAATTACTCCATTTTTTTTTCGAATAGTTCCCTTCAAAAATTGCCCAAAACTTCTTTCGTCGTGTTTTTTTTTTGCAAGATCATCAATCCATTTTGGATTACTCAAAAGGCACTTTATCCTTGAAATATTTTGGAAAAATGCCACTGTAAAAGATAAAAACCCAGTTAGTATTAACATCTCGCATTTGTTTCAAAAACACTCCAAACCTCAGGTTGTATTTTTTTGCCCGGCGCACTACTGTTATTCCCCCTCATTCTGTTAGATTCGTATCACTTGCTACTAATGGTTATTTCCCTGACGCACAGTTTCGCCTACATACACCGATTTCTCGGAATTTAAGTAAATGTCATATGGCATACTGTAGTTTCCACACAAAACCTTGTTCTCGCGTTAACTAACCTGACGAACAAAAAGCAAACGATTCAGGCTCATAAGCCAGTAGTTCTAGGTTCTCTATTTTCCCAACGAGAAAATGACCACAATATCCTGACTGTTAGGGAAATATATTTTCCTACAGACAAAGATGCGGCATGTAACAAAGAACAATGTCTTAAAGAAATGGGTAACCTTATAGATATTAGTAAATTCCAGCTGTCTCCAGACATGAATAAGGAACAACAAGCTCAAATGCTGGAATTATTTTCCGAATATGCCCTTTTATTTCAATGGGCATTTTACCAAGATAGACTCTTTTGTGGCAACATTAGATTTAGAAACGAAACTCCATTTCAGTGTAACTCTTTTGTAATTTCGCACAAGTTAAGGCCCAAAGCGAGAGAATTAGTTATACAGCTTTTGAATCAAGGAATATTTAAAAATCAGACTCTCCCGATAAAAACAACATCCTCTTTGTTTTAAAACCGAATTTTGAATCTTTCAGAGCCGTATTTGATTTGAGAGTTCTCAATAGTAAATACCGTACTTTGGCTTCTCCATTAGAAGATATACAGGACGTAATAGACTCGCTTAGTGATTCCACGTGGTTTACGAGTTTTGATCTTCATTCCTCCTTTCATCAATTATCCCTTCATCCTGATGATCGCTCTCCAACAGCCTTTAGTTTAAAGGGCCTCTCTTTGCTCTTCAATCATATGCAACTCACATCTATTCCACAGGGTTTCAAATATTCATTTATTTTATTACAACAGGTACTGCAAACTATTTTTCGGGATTTATGTACCGATAATATTACTTCTTTCGTAGATAACACGTATATCCATGCCGATTCTTTTGACCAATTGATGACAGTTTTATGCGCATTTTTTATAGAGCTGCAAAACATTCCTTGCTGTTTAATATCAAAAAATAAATATTTGGCGCTAGACTGATTAAATGCTCAGGTCATATTGTTGAAAATCGTACAGTCAAACCTGATCCTGAAAAAATCGCTTCCCTCGCCAATGCACCAAAAGAGACCACCATAAAAGTGTCAAAAAATTGGATAGCTTTGGCTAATAACTTTAGGAAGTTCTCCCATCACATTTCTCTCATATTAGCGCCACTTTATGAAACTATTTCGAATGGAAATCTCAAATTGATATGGACACCTGAATGGGACCGTGCCTTCGACCAGATGAAGCACCTCCTCACTTCCCCACCAGTTCTTGCTTTGTACTCAACAAAGAACACAGAACATATTTTAATGTGCGATCCCCCAGCCCTAGGCGTTGGCTCCGTATTGTTACAAAAAGACCTTAGCTGTAATGTCATTCAGCCCGTCTGTTATGTTTCTTCCAGGAATCCAAAAACTGTCAACCCACTCCCGATTTTTCATCAGGAATTAAATGCAATTTTCTTTTCGCTTAAAAAATTAAAAAAATACCTTGTTAAAACCATTTTACCTTGATCACTGTGTAACGATCTCGTTACGATAGGATTGGAGAGAAGATAAAGGAAACAAAAAAGAATAAAATAAGTTCTCCTATGTAAAGCATGTTTTCTTAATGAAAAGAAATGTTTGTAATTTTGTGAGAGATTTCCTTGAACTTGTCATTACTTTTTAAAAATAAGAACAGAATGTAAGAAGTTTGAAATGAGTAAGTTTTGTAGATAAGGGGAGAGGGGGGGATTCTTGTGTTGTATAGCCTCAAGGTCGCTTGCGAGTTCTGTCTCACCTAACGCGATCGCAGCGCCGGATAGGTTCGTGGGTTCGCCCGGTCTTCTTGGCGGCGAACTGATTGTCTAGTGCTCGGAGAGAGAGGGGGTCCTAGGCTTGTTCGTGTACATTGGAGTCTAAAGAGCACTTTACTTAATGGGACGATTGGATTCTTTTTCGTTTCGTTTTGAGAGTTATTGTCAAGCTTTGTTATGGTGTGGAATTATATTAGAAACAAGAATAGGAAGTTTTCGCTGTGTATATATTCTGTGAGTTTTTCAAAAAAGAACTGTTGTGGAAAGAATAGTGTTACTTTGTGGTGAACGTAATTGTGCTTTGTGCCCAGTTGAGTATTTTAGTGAATGGAGTCTTTTCCAGTTGCCACTTTATGTTTGAACTTATTTCCGAGCCTAGCTAAACTGCAGTATTTGAAAGTTGTAGAATGCTTGTGCGTGACATGCACGAGAAAATCGTGTGAAACATCTATGCCTAAGCCTGGCACGATCGTTCGATTTCCATATTCAACCCAGACAGCATGTTTGCTTACCGCAAGCTTGCCTATCGCTTTTATTTGATTTTATTTCGCTTTGGCTTATACACAAAAGCTTATTTCTGCTTAGCGCAAGCCGTAGTGCGGGCAACCCACGCTTCGCTTGCGAGATGCTTTTCTTTAGATTGAAGGAAAAAGCCAGCGCGCGTTCGATTTTCAGTTGTTCTCAAAATCCACGTGACGCTGACCTCCTTACTTTCGGCGATAAGGTAGTGTTCGCGTTGTTAGTGTCTTGTTAGCATTCAGCTTCAATAAAGGACAAACTTAATTATTTTTTTAATTGTTCCGTCTAGTACTCTAGTACTCTAGTCCCACGTACCTATAATATCACTCTTTACTTCCTCATATTTCGGTAACTATGATGCATAACGAATTGTAGTATTTATGTATAAAGCATAAATGTGAACATAGATGGCAGCAGGTTTGAGCCTACTTATTTCGCGAAAGAATACAGAACTGTTGCATATATTTTAATATAAACTTCAAGTTTAACTTAAAGTTTACTATAAACTTTATCTGAACGCTGTGTTTAAAGAATAAACATTTTTCTGCGTTTTTATATAAAAAGGTAGAAATTTCAAGTACTCGCGGCTAATATAGCAACATGTTATATATTTGCAAGAAGCAACGGCGCTTTGCGTGTGAACTGGCCACCTGGAATCTCTAACCAGGTAAAAAAATAGGGTATCCGTAGCTGGCGGAGAAAAATAACCAAGTCACTTAGGTATTTATCCCCATTGGTTTATTTTAGTCGCGATCTTCGTTTATACGGTTGGATTACTTGCCTCTTTGAGGCTGAGGAAACAACCGTCGAATTATATTTAATACCTCCACGGAGGTTAACACATCAAATTGATTATTTCTGTTGACGACCTAGCTATTCCTCTTGGCTAAACGATTAATTAAGTTACTCTCCTCTTCGGAGGGTAGCTTATACTTTTGACATCAGCTTCATTCATCATCCGAGCTCCTATGATGGCTACGTCCAAGCCAGTCATCTCGAAAAAGAAGACCAAAATCCCAACGAAGATAGTCAGCCGATCTCAATACCGGCCTGAGGACTTCCTTATCCCGCTGGGGCGGCCCACCACCTCCGGCGCTACTGCCAAGTCACGATCATCCTCGACTAACCGGTCAACGACTGACGTTCCATCCCTTGCTCCACCGCAGGACGACAATGCCATGGACTTTACCCTGGTTACTACACCCAAGCGACGTCGCTCGTCCTTGGAGTCCACATTGAGCCAACAATATTCATCAGACTTCCCTGTTTTACCGATGAGCAACCGATTTGAGCCTCTCTCTACTCTCACAGCTGACGAGTCTCCTGTGATAGAGCCACGGCCCAAAAGCACCAAAGAGATTAAACCACCACCTATTTACATTTACGGCATCAAAAACACATACAACTTCACCAAAAGCCTTTCCAAGACCCTCAGAGAATCGCCTCAGGTTCGGCATAACAAAGAACGCATCGTGATTCAGGTATCTTCTAGAGACGACTTCACAACTATAAAAAACTACTGCGAACAGACGAAAACTGAATACGCTACTGGCATCGCCAAAAGTGACCGACCCCTAAAGGTTGTCGTTCGCAAGTTGCCCATTGATACAGACGTCGCCGACCTTCAGTCTGAACTATTCACCTTAGGCTTTAAGCCACTCACGATTCATCAAATGTCTCGTCGGGGCCCCACTGGTGGAGATAGGGTTCTCATGCCCCTTTTTCTCATCTCCCTCGAGAAAACTCCAAATATACAAGAGATCTATAACGTATCAGCTTTGCTTCATTATAAAGTTACATTTGAGCCGTATCGACCGCCGAGTGTTCTGCAGTGTTACCGGTGCCAACGCCTTGGTCATTCACAGGACACTTGCAAAGCTCAACCTAAATGTGTCAAGTGTGGGCAAAGTCATTTTACAAAAGCCTGTGCCAAACCAGATGCATCCACGCCAGCAACCTGTGCAAACTGCGGAGGGGACCATCCAGCCAATTATCGCGGTTGTCCCGTCTTTCGCTCCTACTCAGATGCTCTCAAGAAATCAACTCCTTCTAGCCGCAGCTCCGGTCCTACTGCATCAACTTCACTGGATGATAAGGCACCTCGCAGCGACCGTCCTCCACCACCAAATCCGGATGCTCCCTCTACGTCCAGCACACCAGATAGTGCGTCTACACCATCCGTTAATGACTTTAATCTCCACTCACTCCTCACTTACATCAAAACCTTCAACTTTGGCCGCATTATCTCTCATCTCAAGAAGGGATTTACTAGACTTCGGGAAGCCACGGATCCTGCGTCTAAGGCTGCTGTCGTCATAGAGACATTCGCTGACATGATTGCTGATGGCTGCTTCTAACCAACCACTCATTCATCACACCATAACTGTTGTCACCTGGAATGCAGATGGTCTTACCGACCAGAAGCGTCTCCTAATTCGTTTTCTAGCAGAACATCAGGTCGATATCATACTCATACAGGAAACTCACTTCACTGCCCAGGTTACACACTGGAGACTGCCCAACTACCAATTATTTCGTCTCGATCGAGTTCAAGGACGGAAAGGAGGATTACTGATTGCCCTGAAACGAAGTTTCAAGGCTAGACAACTCCTTTTACCCCAGTTACACACACTAGAAGCTCTTGCTATAGAAGTCTTCCTCCCCGGGATTCCTCTCATCTTGGTCACGGGCTACCGTTCTCCAGCACATGACTTAGATCCCAATGATTTCGACGCCATCTCGACTTTGGGCCCCAAAATCATATTGGCAGGGGACTTCAATGCAAAACATGGGGAATGGCACTCCAGACGTTCCAACGAAAACGGACGAATATTACACCGGTATCTGCACACATCTCCATTCATTGCCTATGGGCCACCTGATCCAACTCACCATCCTAAAGCAGGCGGAGAACCGGATGTGTTGGACATAGTTCTAAGCAAAGATACCATCTTAGCTACACGTCCTTACGTGATCTCAGCACTGGACTCAGATCATGATCCGGTCCTTTTCAAAATTTCGCATCGTCATATCTCCCGTCCTGCACCCGCTCATATCTCCCGAACTACGAACTGGGATGTCTATAAGCAGGAATTAAACTCTTTGCTCGACATAGCCGCTCGTCCAAATTCTCCTGCGGAAATTGATCAGGCGGTCGCCCATCTCACACTTGCTCTACGTACGGCTGACTCCCTCAGCACATCAATAATTCCTCACTTGCAGTCCGATCCACAATGTGACTCTCCATTACTTCGTCTTTATATCCATCTCAAACGCTGGGCTCGAAGTACTTGGCAGCGCACCAGACATCCACTCTACAAAACACTTTGGAACACCTTAAGCCGCAAAATCAAGACCATCACTAGACGACAAACCGAGCAGTACTGGGAGACACTTTTTCGTGGGGTCACACTTAATGACACTAAAATCTGGCAGTATTCCCGCCTTTTCCAGCGCCGAGAGACTTCTCGTCAAACTCAAATACTGCAAGGTCCGCATGGGGTCATACATGACGACCAAGGGCAAGCAGACCTATTTGCTGCATCTCTAGAGCGCCAGTTTACACCTAATGCGACTCCTGTCGTTCCCCACATTCAGCAGGACGTTCGGGCCACTATGCGCATGCTCCATTTTCAACCAATACTTCCCCTGCCTGAGGTCGTAACACCAAGGGAAGTTGAGCGTCAAATTTGTCACTTGCCCAACAAAAAAGCGCCTGGAGTTGATCAGATCCGCCCAGAACTACTGAAACATGGGACACGGAAGCTACTCCTCTATCTTGCTGCTTTATTTACAGGCATCCTTCAGGTTTGCTATTTTCCCCGTGCTTGGAAAGAAGCGAAAGTCATTCTTCTCCCTAAACCAGGTAAAAATCCGAGTCTCCCAGAAAACTATAGACCAATTAGCCTATTATCTCATGTGAGCAAACTCTTCGAACGAGTGCTTCTCGCCCGACTTCACGAGCACGTCACCACTCTAGATATACTCCCCCACCATCAATTTGGTTTTCGTGCTAACCACAGCACAACAAGCCAATTAGTGAGGGTAGTCGACCACCTGACTACCTCTTTTAATCGACGACAATATGTTGTGGGTGTATACCTTGATATCTCGAAGGCGTTTGATAAAGTGTGGTTACCAGGCCTCATTTATAAACTTCGCTTACAAGGTTTCTCTTTACCTTATCTCAAACTCCTCACTTCATATCTCTTTCATCGCTTTTTCCATGTCTCTGTGGGACAGACCAAGTCTGCTCCCAAACCAATTCAAGCTGGTGTGCCTCAAGGCGCGGTTCTTTCGCCTCTGCTTTACACCTTATACACCGCAGACTTACCCATTGTGCCACACTGTTTTCCTGCAACATACGCCGATGACACTGCTTTCTTTACGAACAGCAGCAATCTTCGTCTTTCCTACCACTACATGCAGCGCCAACTCAATGTCTTTCAACGTTGGGCTACCATCTGGCGCCTAAAAATCAACGCGGATAAGAGTGTTGCAGTCTGCTACAGCAAAAGACGCAGCAGAGCCATCCATCGTTTATACTATGACAACATTGAAGTTCCGCACCGTCTGCATGCTAAATACTTGGGAGTTATATTAGATCGAGGCCTTACTTTTGGTCTTCATATCAGGGACATTAAACACCGAGCCCTTCGAAAATTGTCTGCCCTCTATACTATTCTGCGTTGCAGTGCCTTAAGTCATGAAACAAGACTCCACGTCTTTAAAATGGTAATTTTGTCCACGATTACCTACGCATGTCCAGCATGGCAACATGCGGCACTCAGTCACTTGCGCACGGTCGAGAGTGTGCAAACCAGGGCAGCTCGTATCATAACAGGCCATGACCGATATACGCGCACTCGTCAACTTCTAGAGGACTTAAACATATATCCTATCCGGGACGTGTTACATCAACACCATACTCGTTTTTGGGCCAACCTCCCCCGCCACGTCAACCCCGCTATAGCAGCCATTGGCACAGCGCATACACACCGACGAACTTACAGGACGCCGCGGTTGTAGCATAACTATTTACCCACAGTTCCCCCTCACTGCGACAGTTGCAGCTGAAGGTCACATGACGTCGTCGTATCTCATATTCTAACTCACCCCCACAGGTCTAATCATTTTCTTTTCTATAGCTGTCATCGAGTCAGGGACTTTTGTCCGATACTCGACACAAAACCACACTTTCAAGCTAAGCTAAGCTAAGCTAAGCTTTGCGTGTCACAACTAAACCGTAACAATTATGCTTATTTTGATGTTTTGCAGAAGCGGATGGGAGATTTGGGTGTTTTCATGGTTGTGCATGTGCTTCAATAATTGGGGAGGTGAGGGGACAATATATTGTAGCATAGATTTAGTCAGACGGTTAAATTATACTGATTTCATACTGTTTTATGTAAATTCGCTTAGTGCAAGATTCCATATAACTTCTTTGGCGTGTGTTTTGCTTGCAATAGGCTTATTAAAGCTTGCCATTGATGAGAATACGCTTATACTTGGCTTGCGTTTGAGATAATTTGACTTGTGTTTAACTTGTGAAGACAAGCTTGCCCGAAGCCTTGCCCAGATGTAACTAACTAGCTTGCCACAAGCTTAAAGCAAGCTAATTGGCTTGCATAGTATAGCTTGCGGCAAGCTAATTTACCTTGCAACAGCAAGTTTGTGGCAACTTGCAGCAAGTTTAAATTGCTGTCTGGGAAGGAAATACTAAAGTTGGTATTGTTAGTTTTAGTTCTCAATTTGGTGGAATGAGAACGGGGGAAATTCATGAAAGTGATGATATAGATATCCTACTACAGACGGCTCAAGCATCCCAAAGTATCGATAGTTGTATGCTCTTTCTCGTAGTACTTAATTTGTGTGCTACTATTGGGTATTTAACTAAATGGTAGAATGGGGATGTAGGAATTGCAAGTACGAGTGGTGTCCAACTTTGGTTTTTGATCAATGAAGGCTTGTTCTAACCACCTTGTTAAAGTTCCTTTCTCATCATATTCGTGAAAGTGCATTTGGCCGAGTAGTGGAATGCTAATGTAGGATATCATATGGCAGATTATTGTTCAAACATATAGAGTAGGGAAATTCAAGTCTGAGTATATTTCTATTGGGCTGGATTACAGAAATTGTGTAGAAGTTCGTAGAAACTGTTGTAAGGCAGAGCTGATAGGTGCAGTGATAGCATGCTTACAGGAAATAGGAGTTTTCCTATTTGTTTGAATTGACCTAAGTTGGTCGGATCTTAGTTACGGCTTACACAATAGCACAGCGATTACCAATTATTCTTGTTTCCGTTTCATTTGGCATAAGACGAAATGCAGTCCAAAATAAGGAAGGACAAAGAGGTAACTATAGATTTGGAGACATCGTGAGGTGAGTGTTAATTTATTTAATTTCCAGTTGATTGTCCTTTGTGTGTGTTGTATGTTCGTGAGTTGTGATTTTGTCCCCATTCGAGTTTCATTGAGGTCAAATACGTTTCTGAATTTTTCCCTTAGAATATTGATCACGTGATAATTCTGCATTTAGTATTTAGCCAATTAGCCATTGTGAATTTTTCTTTCCATGTATTTTTAGATTATTAGTACAATCAGAGCTTGATTTGGTACTTATTTAACATCGAATATTGATTATTGGAGTATTGGAACAACGTTGAGAGGTTTAATACGATTCTTGGAGGCGATAGATGTATGGGGTGAGACACTACTGTGAACTTGTCATAATTGAATGCTAATTAAAGTAACTTTCTCCAGAAGTTTAATATTTAACTTTTCAGTTTGTTTGAGTTGCATTTAAGATTCACCCCCCCCCAATTTTTGACTCCTTTGAATTGCTAGGATATGAGTAATTATTATTATTTGAGATATTGAGGCTATACAAAGAGTTATTCTCTCTCCTACTTAGAACATTAATTATTGCCAGATATTGAAGAAATTTATAGAATTTGAAATTTTGAGATTAAATAGATCAATGTTTATTGACATTTTACTGAATATTAAACAATTCGAATTCGTGATTTAGAGCTTCAAACTATTGGATATAAACCAACAGAGAATACACTAGTACCATTAGATATCTGATTGGGCAGATATCATTTGTAAATATATTGTTAATAAATTGTTAAATTGAATTGTTGTTGTTCTTGTTTATTAGATATATTTTGTTGTTTATATGGTATTTAATCTTGCTTATTTGATAAATGCTGAACTATCTTTCACTGACTACAATTTGCACTGAATATTGCCGGGTGATGTCCACTCTCGTAGATCCCTCTGTGGTTGGTTTAGGGTGTTGCTGACGGATCAACATATCTTGCGGCTTCTGTATCTATGAATGTTGATCTCTTAGCATGGAATCAGACTTTGACAGCGGATGGGAAGGCTACAAAATTGCTAGACAATCAGTTCCAATATTTGTTTTTCCAAAAAAGTTTAGACAGTATAATAGTTACTTCTTACATGGTTAGGTTTTTTTAATGGTTTTTCTTTTTGATTATTTGAATTAACTTCAGAGGATATTAAAATATAGTTGATTGTTAGTGTTAATAAAATATAATATAAAGTCTTTGTAATTAATATTGATTAAATTAGGGCTTTCTGAATTATTGCAAATTATTAGGAATTTTGAGGCTGCCATCGATTGGTATATATAAAAAAACAAAGAATTCAATTTAAGAAATTTAATAATCAATCCTTGCTTGCTCGGTTTGATCCATTCTGGTTCTCCTGGTTTTGTGTAGTGTCCGTAGTTAGACTAGTATTAAGTTTGTTTATTATAACCTGTTATATATTTCTTGTATCAAAAATGTTTGAAACTATATTTTTTTTGAATGTGTATCATGGCGAATCGATCGGAGTATATTAGTATTGATATACCTGAAGGGTATTCAGAATTGGTAACACGTGATAGAACGGGCTGTTGTGAAATGGACTCACGTTCAGATTTTGGGCATTTGAGTATGTCTCTTACTCCGACCACACATGGTAGTCCATATGCTAGGCGAGTTTCTTTGGAAAACAATAGGAGTTTGGGGATAGAGAGTGAGAGCTTGGGTTCAATTAGCTATGGCTTTAGTAGACTGGCTAATGCTTCTAGTTTGCGAGAACCACAGAGAGATATGAGACAGGTTGCTTTCGAAGCTCCGATAAGACAACCCACTCAAATGGGTTTTGTTCATCGAGATTCTTCGAGTGATAATGCCGTTGGCAATATTCAAGGTAATGGTACTAATAGATATTTAAATCTTCGAGATTATTATCGAAGAGTTTCGCATATTAGTAATTCTAGTCCAAAAGCTCCTGTGGGCTCTCCTGTATTTCAGCCTGTGAGTAAGGGTATTGAGAGACATGGTATAGAACCTGGTCCATGGGTGGTAGTAACCGACAAGATTTAACTAGCATTGAGCATAATCTGATGATTAAATACGCCTTTAAGAGAAACAGTGAATCTCTTGAGTTGACATTCAAGAATATAGCGGTAGCAGATGGGAATAATAGTTTCTTAGTTTTTGAATTATTACTAAAGATCGAAGAAACACTCTTAGACAAAAGTTATTCCTTAGGTATGGTATTAACTGTTATTGTTGCCAAATGTACAGTGTCATTATTGAGGGAAAACTTATTTGCTACCAATAATCATGTAAATTGGCATAATTTAAGAGAGAGGTTATTGAATACATTTGTCACTCCTATCAGTAGACATTCATTTGTCTCAGATTATGTTTATAGAAGACAAAGATTATCAGAACAAATCAATGATTATGTTAGGTCGGTTATTATTGCTATGAATGTATTGGGGTTCGCAGGTTCAGAATCAGAATTAGTGAATATCATTGTATGTGGTATGAATCCAAATCAAAAATGTAGAATGTTGAACAACTATATACCAGCTACTCGTATGGAGTTATTAGAAATTGCTGATAGACATGTGTTGAACTTTAGAGATCAGGTGGATTATAATAAGGAAATGGGTAATTATAAAAAGAAATCGAATACTCTGGTATCTAGTTATCATACTAAAGGAACATATCAGCATGAAACTTTGATGAATGGATCTTTGTCAGACAATAAAAACACATCAACCCTTTATGAAATAAATCGAGTAGATTAATGAGAAACTCTGGGGATTTTCGGAATTCCAGGGGTTATTTTTCCATATCTGAGCCTAGACGCCAGGCGAAATCAGCTCCATCGCAAATTCCTTCGGAGATGCACAATACTGTTGCGTCTTTCATTGTGGGGAGAATTAATAACCAGATGACGGACATATGCATTGATGGTGGTTCGAGTTTTAACATCGTTCGAATAGACTTAGTTCGTGCTTGCGGATTAGAGGACAAGATTTCTATAACGCAAGAAAAGTTAGTCAATGCTCCTTCTGGGTTGCATTTTTCTACGAATAAGGAAATAGTGTTGACATTGAATCTTTCGGGGCACTTCGAAAGAGTTGGTTTCAAGGTGGTTGATCAGTTGCCTTGTAAGTGCTTACTTGGAACTCCATTTTTGCGTTCTACAAGTTCTGTTATCGATTATTCCAAAAATGTTTTGGTACTCCGCAATGGTAAACGTAGAATCGCTTTGAACTTTAAGAAGACTGTTCGACAACCCGTTTTTCATCAAAAGGGGTTTAAGTCTGTATCTCGTGACGGCCAGTTGAGATCGAATGAGACCAAGGATCACCGGATACGGAGTCAAGTTGGAACTAATGATGATAAGATGATTTCAATCTTCATTTATGAGGACATTTTCAATTACTGCTTACATGATGAGGGAATCCAATGCAATCTGGATTTGGCGGATGCTGAATCAATGATTTTGGAGATACGCGTTCCAGATGATATCCAATTAGGACAACTTTGAGCGATGATTGATTCCGAAGTAGACTTAGGAAGTCCTATTGAAAATACGTTGTCTTGTAGGGCGGATGCTTATCGTTCTGAAACATCGACCAGTGGATTACATGGTGCGAATGAAATGTCCGAGTTCCAATTTTCACCACATGGCAATTCAATTACAGAAACATCAGGAAATCCACTTAGTACTTCATCAATGAGTTCGATTGGACAAATTAGTGCAAGTGGAATGTCATGTGGGAGGAAACCAATGGATGCTAACATACCAAACTTAAGACCTGCGGTTAGAGATGCTACAGTTCCAGCTGAGGATTTTGGAAGTACTGATGGTGCTTTAGGTATATCCAGTTCTCGTTTACGTTGTTGCGAGAGTTTCGGTGTAATTAGTTCTGAACAGAACAATGTCTACGATACTCTATCCGATGGGATGCAAGTTGGTGTGCACGAATAATCCAATAAAGACTATCCGAATGGTTGGGATTCTGGAACAACAGATAGTTACTTGCAGAGTCGCTTTATGACTGAAAGACCTTGTGGTGCGAGTGAAATATCCTTTCAAGGATCTTTATCTATATGACATGTGGTGCCTTCGGATTCCGATGGGAGATTCTTGTGGTTTTGAAGATTCTCACCGAGTTAATGAGGTTGGTGCGAATGGAATGTGCCTTGGTAAGCGAACTTTCACAGATGGTGGTTCTTCGAAGTGGGTTTTAAATACCGAAACTCTTAATGTTCAAATAACTTCAGAATCTGTATCTGATGGCAACCCTTCGTCAGCTAGTTTCCTGCCCTTCGATAACGTCGTTAATGTACAAAAGACAGATTCATCGGCTAAAGACCTTTCGAAATCTGGACAATCTGATAAGTGCTGCAGTATGAAAAGGCGTGTGAATTATCGAAGAAAGAAGAATAGAAAGAAGAATAAAGTGACTGAATCTTCGAAACTTGATAGTGGTATGGAAAGATCAAGAGATGCTAGTGCTTAAGATGTGATTGATAAGGTGGATAATAAAGAACAAAAGAATGTTTCTCCAAACGTCAATAGCAGTGGTTCAGAAGCATCGGATGTGGACTTTAAACAATCCGAGAACTTTCATAAATTACTTCAGTGTAACAAAAAGTTCCAGGCTTTTGACCATTGTTCGAGATCATCGAAGGTGGCTCAGGATAACACACAAGTGTTCAACCAAAGTGTCACACAGGTGAAAGATCACGGTTTGGGTCGGGACTCATGGAAGTACGAAACCCCTGAGATTACCGCGTTTATCGACTCGATGAAAGACAAATATTCGGATGTAATTTCAGACAGGGTTGGATGCATCAAAAGGTTTGTTAGTAGACTCTATTTCAAAGAGAATAAACCATTCAAAGATACGCCTTTTCCAGTTCCCAAAAACAATACAAATTTTTTATGAACAAATCGATGATCTGATTAAAGAAGGGATACTGGAAGAGGTTGACCATGCCAACTACGGTAGTAGTTGTTTTCTCGTCAAAAATAAAAACAATACATATAGTATAGTTGGTAATTACATAAAAGCTAATAATTTAATAGTTAATGATGTATATCCTTCCCCAAATTTAGAGGCGTGTTTGACGGGCCTAGCAGATAAGAAATTGTACAGCAAATTCGATTTGAAGAGAGTCTATAATCAAATATACCTCGATAATTCGTCTCGAGACATCACCACACTCGTTACTCCAAAGGGGTGTTATCAATACACTCGAGTACCCGTTGGAATAAAAACGGGAAGTAATATTTTATCGAGGGCTATGGAGAAGATGTTGGGTGATCTGACTGACAAGGGCGTCAAGGTCTACTTTGATGATGTCCTGGTAGCAAGTAACACCGTTGAAGAACATATGCAAATGGTAGAAAAGGTTCTGCAAAGGTTCAAAGAATTTAATATTACGGTTTCACCAGATAAATGTTTTGTGTTTTATAAAAGAATTAATTATTTGGGTTATATCACAGAAGGAGACCAGATGGAGATAGATCCGAGCAGACTTTCTGCTATAAGGAATATTCCTCCTCCCCGCAATAGGCGTAGATTATTGAAAACCTTAGGTGTGCTCAGTTATTATTCTAAATTTGCTTCGGAGTTACAAGGGTTAATGGCTCCCCTTAGTGCACTAAAATCTCCTGAAGTTAATTTTGTCTGGACACTAGAACACCATCAGATCCTGGAGAAATTGAAAAGTATCTTGATTGAAAATGTTGTTTTAAAAACTCCGAATCTGAATAAGCGTTTTGTAGTCCATGTCGATGGAAGTGGGAAGAGTATAGCAGGATGCGTGTCTCAGGGAAATGTGAACGATGACCTTCAACCGGTTTGTTACAATAGCAAGAAATTGTCAGAGGCAGATAAACACCGCAGCATATAAGAATTTATCAGCTTAGTGAAAACTATATTTCGGTATAGGCATTACCTGGTCAACGAGTTTGATGTGTTACCCGATAACAGGGCGTTATCCTGGATCCTTAATAATAGTAAAAGACTGTTGAAATATGGTCCTTTCGTGGAAACGCTTTGCCAATTCGACTTCAAAATTCGGCACATAAAATCAGGGGAGAATATCATCGCGGACTTTTTGACGCGAATGTATGACCCATTCGAATTTAGCGTATTAGATGGCCGAGTTGGTTTGGCGGCGTTTAAGAAGAACATGAAGTTAGCGCATCTTTGGAATTTGCCGTTAGAAAAGGAACCCATTGACAAATTGCAGCGAGAAGACCCAGATCTGGAAGAAATCATCAGGAAATTGGAGAATGGTCAAGATGTTGATGGGTACATTCTGAGTAAAAATATCTTGTTGAAGAGAACCAATTCGGCAATCAATCCTTATAAAATTGTTATCCCAAAGGATTTAAGAAGATTGTTTATCGAGTACTATCATGAAGATGCTCTAATATGTGGTCATGCTGGTGTTTTTAGGACACTAGCAAAGTTAATGAAGAAATTAACGTGGGACGGTTTAAAAGAAGACGTGAAGAAATTTGTCAGTACCTGTGATATTTGTCAGAAGGTGAAAGAATGCAATCAGAAGAAAATGGAACATTTGATCTCCAACTTCAGTAGAAGAATAAACTCGCACTGGATGTTTGACGTCGTAGGTGCATTGCCTGATTCCAGTGGGTATAAATTCATTCTCATCGGGGTGGATAATGCTAGCCGATTTGGGGTTCTAGAACGTCTAAGGAGTTTAAGTTCCAGCGTAGTTGCCAACAAATTAATGGAAATATTCAGTAGATTGGGTTTTCCGGAGGCTCTGTCTACTAATAATGCCTCGATTTTTGTCTCAGAATATTTTAAGAAGTTTTTGTTTGGCTTAGGCATCAAGCACATAAGGCTGAGTCCTTACCTTCCTGGTGGAAACGCAGCAGAGAAATTTATCAAGACCTTGAAGGCTTCTCATAGGGCTTATATATCGACTAAAACACCTATGGTCATTACCTAAAAACACCTATGAACTCCACTTTACCCTGAATATCAGCGAACAGTCGGGATTGAAGATGTCCCCCATCGAGATTTTCTTTGGACGTCCTTATAATACACCGCTTGAGAATCGATGGTGCATAAGCGATTCTGATTTTGGAGTTAAATCGTCAGCAGAGTTGTGGAAGAAAGCGATATGTAATATGGAGAGAAGTTGAGCTACGAGGCGTAAATTGATGCTGCGGATGAGAAATCCCGTTAGCTTGGAAGTTGGTCAGAAGGTTCTGAGCTCATGTTAAGTCTTCTTTAAAGGACAAGGTAGCGAAATCTCTGAGTGACAAGTGGTATGGTTCATTTATCATTCGGAAATTTTTGACCCCCAACACCGTTCTAATATCGGATAAAAATGACACTGAAGAATCTTACCGACGTTCGCATGTATCTGAGATAAAAGTATATAGAAGTAGACGAGATTAAATGTAGTTAATTTCAGTAGATCTGATTTGATGGAATTCTGAATTCGTGTAAATAAATGTGTAATTTGTAATTATGAGGCTAAATTTGTTTGTCTTAATATAGGTGTTTTCCTCATCTAAATTTTTAATATTTAATTATATTTCATCATGGCCATGGTGAACAAAAAAATCATGTTGAATAAAAAGGTAATTAATTGTAAATAAATAATATTTTTCTGTATATTATAAGTTATGATTTTAATTTGTCTTTGTTATTATATGTTTGTTTATGATATATGCTTATGATATTTGTATATTTCGTAGCCTCGCTGTGGAAATCGACGGAAAATTCCTGGAAGAAGAATTTTGCTTTTACATCGGTGGCCAGCTTGTAACGATCTCGTTACGATAGGATTGAAGAGAACATAAAGGAAACAAAAAAGAATAAAATAAGTTCTGCTATGTAAAGCATGTTTTCTTAATGAAAAGAAATGTTTGTAATTTTGTGTGAGATTTCCTTGAACTTGTCATTACTTTTTAAAAATAAGAACAGAATGTAAGAAGTTTGAAATGAGTAAGTTTTGTAGATAAGGAGAGAGGAGGAGGAATTCTTGTGTTGTATAGCCTCAAGGTCGCTTGCGAGTTGTCTCACCTAACGCGATCGCAGCGCCGGATAGCTTCGTGGGCTCGCCCGGCCTTCTTGGCGGCGAACTGATTATCTAGTGCTCGGAGAGAGAGGGGGTCCTAGGCTTGTTCGTGTACATTGGAGTCTAAAGAGCACTTTACCTAATGGGACGATTGGATTCTTTTTCGTTTCGTTTTGAGAGTTATTGTCAATCTTCGTTATGGTGTGGAATTATATTAGAAACAAGAATAGGAAGTTTTCGCTGTGTATTTATTCTGTGAGTTTTCAAAAAACAACTGCTGTGGAAAGAATAGTGTTACTTTGTGGTGAACGTAATTGTGCTTTGTGCCCAGTTGAGTATTTTAGTGAATGGAGTCATTTCCAGTTGCCACTTTATGTTTGAACTTATTTCTGAGCCTAGCTAAACTGCAGTATTTGAAAGTTGTAGAATGCTTGTCCGTGACATGCACGAGAAAATCGTGTGAAACATCTATGCCTAAGCCTGGCACGATCGTTCGATTTCCCTATTCAAGGAAATACTAAAGTTGGTATTGTTAATTTTAGTTCTCAATTTGGTGGAATGAGAACGGGGAAAATTCATGAAAGTGATGATATAGATATCCTACTACAGACGGCTCAAGCATCCCAAAGTATCGATAGTTGTATGCTCTTTCTCGTAGTACTTAATTTGTGTGCTACTATTGGGCATTTAACTAAATGGTGGAATGGGGATGTAGGAATTGCAAGTACGTGTGGTGTCCAACTTTGGTTTTTGATCAATGAAGGCTTGTTCTAACCACCTTGTTAAAGTTCCTTTCTCATCATTTTCGTGAAAGTGCATTTGGCCGAGTAGTGGAATGCTAATGTAGGATATCATATGGCAGATTATTGTTCAAACATATAGAGTAAGGAAATTCAAGTCTGAGTATATTTCCATTGGGCTGGATTACAGAAATTGTGTAGAAGTTCGTAGAAACTGTTGTAAGGCAGAGCTGATAGGTGCAGTGATAGCATGCTTACAGGAAATAGGAGTTTTCCTATTTGTTTGAATTGACCTAAGTTGGTCGGATCTTAGTTACGGCTTACACAATAGCACAGCGATTACCAATTATTCTTGTTTCCGTTTCATTTGGCATAAGACGAAATGCAGTCCAAAATAAGGAAAGACAAAGAGGTAACTATAGATTTGGAGACATCGTGAGGTGAGTGTTAATTTATTTAATTTCCAGTTGATTGTTCTTTGTGTGTGTTGTATGTTCGTGGGTTGTGATTTTGTCTCCATTCGAGTTTCATTGAGGTCAAATACGTTTCTGAATTTTTCCCTTAGAATATTGATCACGTAATAATTCTGCATTTAGTATTTAGCAAATTAGCCATTGTGAATTTTTCTTTCCATGTATTTTTAGATTATTGGTATTATCATAGCTTGATTTGGTACTTATTTAACATCGAATATTGATTATTGGAGTACTGGAACAACGTTGAGAGGTTTAATACGATTCTTGGAGGCGATAGATGTATGGGGTGAGACACTACTGTGAACTTGTCATAATTGAATGCTAATTAAAGTAACTTTCTCCAGAAGTTTAATATTTAACTTTTCAGTTTGTTTGAGTTGCATTTAAGATTCACTCCCCCCCCCCCCAATTTTTGACTCCTTTGAATTGCTAGGATATGAGTAACTATTATTATTTGAGATATTGAGGCTATACAAAGAGTTATTCTCTCTCCTACTTAGAACGTTAATTATTTTGCCAGATATTGAAGAAATTTATTTAATTTGAAATTTTGAGATTAAATAGATTAATGTTTATTGACATTTTACTGAATATTAAACAATTCGAATTCGTGATTTAGAGCTTCAAACTATTGGATATAAACCAACAGAGAATACGCTACTACCATTAGATATCTGATTGGGCAGATATCATTTGTAAATATATTGTTAATAAATTGTTAAGTTGAATTGTTGTTGTTCTTGTTTATTAGATATAAGTATATTTTGTTGTTTATATGGTATTTAATCTTGCTTATCTGATAAATGCTGAATTATCTTTCACTGACTACAATTTGCACTGAATATTGCCGGGTGATGTCCACTCTCGTAGATCCCTCTGTGGTTGGTTTAGGGTGTTGCTGACGGATCACATATCTTGCGGTTTCTGTATCCATGAATGTTGATCTCTTAGCATCGAATCTGACTTTGACGGCGGAAGGGAACGCTACTACTGACAACATTTCTCTCCGCGCTATTAGGAAAACTGTTGTCACTAATGCTAAAATTCCCCGGTGGATCACTTATATCAAGAGTTTTACTTTTACAATCAAACACGTAAAAAGCCAGTCCAATGCCAGTCGCTGATGTACTTAGCCGTTTTCCTCTAGACGTCTCACTAGACGCCATTGCCTTATAACAAGATGACACTCCCGATGCCGTCCTCTTTACCAATAATACCGATACTGACCAGACCCACCTACCCTTGGAGGACACCCCTCCTACTGTTTTTACTACAGTAGATAACAACACTGACATCCCAAATCTTCAACTTCAGGACCATTTTTGGCAAAATTATTACGACTTTAAACACTAAAAGTGAATCAGATCCGGCCTTTCAACGTCTCACAAAACAGTACGTTCTTAAGAACAACATCTTATATAGGAAAGTGTATCGTGCTTCACAAACTCGTTTGCTCGTCTGCATTCCGGATGCACTAAAACCTGCTTTATTTCAAGAATATCACGGTGAACTTACTCATATAGGCTTTAAAAAACTCTATTGGATGATACACTATAAATATTACGTTCCACGTCTGAAACCTTGGCTAGCGAGTGAACTCAAATCTTGCAGACAGTGTGCGATTTTCAAACGCAATCATTTGCCCAACAACCCCAATATACAAGGCTTTCCCCCAAGCTCCCCTATTTTCGGTTTATAGCTTGGACTTAGCAGGGAAATTCATAGCCAGTGGCCCAGATAAATACCAATATTTCTATGTTGCTACAGAACATTGAACAGGCTTTACCATTACACAACCCATCACTACCCCAAATACTGAAAATTTTATCTCCTTCATAAACAACGAAATCATTATTCCCTTTCGCGTTTCTTCCTGTATTTATACTGACCGTCAGTCAAGCCGCACTTCCACTTTATCCTACAGCTTTCTCAAATCACTTAATATTACAGTTAATTACGGATTACCATATCAGCATTTCACACTATGCAAAGTTTAGCAACGTCTGGGCACGTTACAAACTAATCTTAAATTTCTCTGTCAATCTAACCAAAAACTCTGGCCAAAGTATTTGTCTCACGCCACTTCTGCACTTAACAAAACTCCGCTTACATCTCTGGGTGTCTTATCTCATGAGTTGTTATATGGAGTACCTCTTCGCCTACCAATTGATAACTTGCTGCATGTTGAGAAAGAACACCTAGGTTTACAGGACCGCTTTTTGGCACCAAAGGAAATGCGGGATTTAGTTGAATATAAGAAACCTCAAGCGTTCATTGACTTAAAAAATGTCGAAGTCAGCAAACTGCCCACAGAGTTCTTACCGGACTCTCAAGTTATGATTTTAGACACATCCTCTCAGCCTGGTTCTTGCAAACCACTATCCAGACTTATAAAGGCCCTTATCAGCTCATATCAACTGTTTCTCCAAACGAAGTCTTAGTTGACATAGACGGTAAACCTTCCCTTATAGGAAAGACTCGTTTGAAACAGTAAGTACCACCAACAACACCTAATCCGGAGTTCGAAATGAAATATATGCGTTTTCTGAAATCATCTAGTTAACGTTTTATGCTGGCAAAATTTCCGACTTTGTCTCCCGTTCTGCCCTGCATTCATATTTCAAACGGAACTTTATTTTACAATCCCCTGTTAGGTAGGCACCACACTTCACAGGACATCTTTCCCCCGTGCAATAATTTTTCCGGCCGTACAATGCACTCACATCTCATCTCCCGAATCCTGCTTTCATATTGAGACATTGGTTCACTTTCCGACATACCACCTTAACCTCTTATCCCTTTCCACTTTCTTCCCTTCTCGTACGTAACCCGCCACTTAAACAATAGCGACACTGAA
Source organism: Thermobia domestica (assembly GCF_964235325.1). Classification (NCBI taxonomy): domain Eukaryota; kingdom Metazoa; phylum Arthropoda; class Insecta; order Zygentoma; family Lepismatidae; genus Thermobia; species Thermobia domestica. Next base: position 258,008,444 of record NC_137459.1, on the reverse strand, counting down.
TTTTCTCAACGCACCTTTTCCTAAGCATGCAAGGAAACGTGCTTGTTTATATTCACTATTTCCTTTCTGTATCTTACTCTTGAACAGCTGGTTCTGTTCAAACATTGGCACCTTAAGATGCACGAACCAAATATGTTGAATTTTCTAGACATATAACGCTCAATAGACATCATAACTTTTTCCACCCACCAATTCCCGTTTTCAGACAAAGTGACTAAATTCCGTTTCTTTCGATTCAAATATACGGTTACGTAGTGACCCACCCCAACAAAATACTAACTGCGACACTATGACCTTTCCTCCCCTACGACCCCCTTGCCTTCAATACATCAAAATGACTCACGAATTCAGCATAGCCATACGGTTTATTTCTTTTATTTTAAGTGTTTACTTTATTTCCACAACAACAACAACAACAAAAAGGATTTCTAGGTAATACTCACAACATTTCTTCTTCCGGACTCTTACAATAATATAACATCTCGTTCACACACAACCCAAACGATCACTAAACTTTCACCCTTGAACCTTCCTTTAATTCGCGCACAATTACGGTAAAATTTCCGAGAATATACTTCCGCACAGGTAATTTACCCTGAATTCTCTATGATTCAGTGTGATCTAGTTTGGCTAGTGGGCAAAATAGAATCTTCGTCCCGTTATTCTTCCGATACGAACACCAATAGCTAGTATAAAAATTATTTGGATTCCGTCATGAAATAAAAAAACCTACACCAGATTATAGGGACTGAAATAATAATAATAATAATAATAATAATAATAATAATAATAATAATAATAATAATAATAATAATAATAATAATAATAATAATGATTCACTCCTACTTCCATCCTTTTTTCCTCCTTGTAGTTTATTGTGTTGTCCCTCGTTCCGCGAGTCCCTGCCTTCGACTCCCGATTGGTTTTCAAGCCCGGCTTTCTCCTTAAAATTTTGCTTGCAATACTTGTCTCTCACAAACAAATTGCACTATTTTTTGTCTGTCACCAATTAAACTTTTTCACCCTTGACCTTTGTCAACAGTAATTCTTGTGGTGCATACATAGTATCAAACATGTCCCATCATTTCTTTTTTACTTCTCTCTCCATATTTTTTTCTTTCCTAGTCCATATAATGCGATAAGAAAATAACGAAAAGCCTTGCCTACAATCTGGCAAAGTTACTCATGCACAAGCGTACTTTTATTTCACAATCTACGTCTTTTGAGTTCCTTTTCATCAAACTTCCTTGACCCTTTCTTCACCTGGCCTTGGACAGCTATTTCCGGACGAGGGCTACTGTCAACCAAACCAGAACCCAAGAAGAAATGCAGCCAGTCCTGCTTCCAGTTCCTGCAGAAATCAAAAGAGATGCAGCAATCCTGCTTCCAGACGTTCCAGTTCCTGTAGCAACCCAAGAAAAATACAGGACTCTGTTCTCAGCCGTTCCTGCTGCAACCAGGGAGTGATACAGCAATCTTGTTTCCAGTCGTTCCCGTTCTTGTAGAATCCCAGCAAGATCAAACAATCTTATTTCAAGCAGCTCCATTTCCTGCGGAATCCAAGGAAGAGATGAACCTGTAATGGTACCTCCTTTGGTGAAAAATCCTGAATAGTATGCAACCGGGACTATTTCAAATCATTCCAGTTTGCCGGTCTCTGGACTTTGATATGGATTAACTTTGTGTATCAGTGCACTTTCCCCAAAGTGACCCCACCAACTAGTGCTTTTTTTTGTGATATTGAAATTAATTACGTCACTGGTTCAAAATAAAGGGACGACGAAGAAACTTTTTTGAGCCAAGGATTAAGACATCCTTTCATTTTGTGATATTAAAAACTGAAGTATTTTCTTGATCTCTCGGGGAAACCAAACAATAAAGAAGGAAAAGTGAACTATTTTAAATAAAGAATCGAAAAAAATATCCGGTAAAAATAGTGAAAGTTTAACACAAATATTATAAACAGAGAAGACTTTCAGAAGGGAAAATAAACAATCTTATTTTCTCAAATCCGAAATAGAAAATGAACGTATGGGAAAAAAATATATATACTCTAGAAATCTTACAAAAATCATTGCATTACAATCACAACTCAACCTCAGCGCTTTCGCACAACATTGTTTACAGTGGCGTTCAACAATTCTTGCGTTAGTGGTGTACAGACTCAGCTGTCAATTGACTGTGCCTGATCATGGACTTCAGCCAAGTGTAAGTACGCAACCATGAACTCTGTACGTTATTATAATGAAATATGCATATGGCAGTCTTAACATACGAACGAGAATATGTAACCCTGTGTAAATCGAAATATTATTTATTATCTTCTCCATACTCTCATTTACTTTAAATGTTATTCATTTCTCTCTTAACATTTTGGTGATGGTCATACATTATGTACACATATGCAATAAATTCACAATTGTATTATTTTTCTAAGAATCTATTTGTCTCCTTTCAAGCACTATACGACCTGCCCTATTTCCCACAATCATGTTTTTTACGACTTCGTATGTACACGAGCGAAAGTGCATTAACAATTGCGTTTTTCATATCCTGCAACGTTAGACAACCAACAATATTATTGAGTTTTGCTGGTTGAAAACTACATACGGCGTTCATCAAGTGCAATAGTTTGTTCGAAACATGTCAGTGTAGCAAACAGAAAAAAAATAGAAAAATATCCATGCCTCTGCGACGAAAAAATGAAACAGGTAAAACACACCTTTAGTATATATAGAGCAATTGACATAATGGTAGAGTCAGAAAGTGATCTTATTTAACCTTAGACATACTAAGTAAAAATTAATGTTGGTCAAACATTCATTTTATTTTACAGGGTATAGTGTTTTTTTTTTAAAATCTCTGATTCTGCAAATATGAATAAAATAGATAGTTACGTTTATTTTACTGTTTCAGTTCACACAGCAAGCTGTAAAACGATAAAACAGATATCAGAAAGAAAAACTTCACAGCTTAGCACTAAGCGTTAATATAACAAAAGTATTACAACTAGTCCCAGATATTACATTTGTTACAAAAACTTCTGTTGTACATTGTTGGGTGAGTGCCTACCGTACTTACCATTGAAATAGCCATTAAGTGTCTTGTGTTCGAATTGCCACATGATCCTTGTGCTTCAATACTACATCAAGCAAACGTTTGTCTAGTGGCGGATATAAGTCCTTCACCATGTAATGACGACTGCCTTGAAACCAAATGCAGAATATGAGCATTTAATGTCATATTTGTAGTTGCATATGGAGAAGAAACAAAATTGAGGACGAAAGTTATAAGAACAACTCATTAATATAAACTATGCCAGAGATTCTTGACTTGTCTAAAAATAAATACGAAAGACGTTTGGAAAGAATAAAAATTACGTAGAATTTTGTAAGCGGAGGAAAAGAAACCTAATGTGAACACACTAAGGACGAATCTCTTACCGCGAATTGATGGTGGTTCAGTTATCAAGGCACTCGGACAGGAAGGTCCTCCAGTCCGATGCATAGGGGGCAAGTAATTTTTTTTTTTACTTTATATTTTTTGTGGCGATTTGTTGACAATGAATCACGTTTAATTGTCTTCAGATATGTGAATAGTCGGATATTTCAATATTTGAACTATCAAATCTTCAGCAATAATAATAATAATAATAATAATAACTATTAATATTATTATTGGTGCCTTCCATCTCAATTCAGGCAGAGCATATACCATCACCATCTCAGATATTGTTGAAACTTTTTTATAGCAACTAGACATGTTTTTAAGACACCCATATTTTTTTTGTTTTGTCGAAAAAAATTTTCCCACCAAGTAATGGGCCACCAAAGACGGGGAGTACAATTTATGAATTGTAAAAGACATGGAAAATGGTCAACTTCGGAGCCCCACTATTCAGTTATGGAGACAGGTAGAGTTATAATTCTTGTTGTGGTATGTATTATCTGTCAGGAAAGTAAATGTACACCTATTTTTCGAGTCTGGCATTCCTGCGCTCCATCCGTGGAGAGTATGAGAATTAAATCAATCAAATGTTTAATGAGGGGCAAAAAGAAAAGTTTAATCTGAATAAGACATTGCAGAGGAGCACAAGCTGTGAATACGAATAGTGCATAGTGTAAATAAAGGACGACACCGAAAGAGAAAGCCAGAAACAGCTGTTAAACTTAGAAAAAAGAGTAAAAATTGTCGAAGTGGGAACATAAAACACAATTACAACAAATATGCCGACAACTAAACGTTCACCACACTATGATCTTGGTGTAGTGGTTAAGGTGCTGGCTTACAAATGAAAAAGACGCGAGTTCGAATCCACGTCAAGGTCGTTTTTAAAAATTTTGTTAATAATACATACAGCTTTTGAGAGATGGTAAAAGAGGTCGTATTTAGTCTATCGTAGCAATTATTATTGGTAATGTTTAGTACTGATAATACTTTTTGTCTTTGCGTATTGCTTTTATTCTCTTCTTAATTTTGAAAGAGAAGAATATCCGAATAAATGCCACCAAAATTCCTCATATTTTGAATGTAAACGGCATTTGCAATTAGTAAAGAATAAAAATTGAACGTTCCGAAGTAGCTGCAAAAAGTAAAAAGAAAAACATGAAAGAGGAGTGTTCGAAATGGTTATTAAAAATACAATTTCTACATGCTTTACACCTCCCGACCACGTTTCTATGTTAGCAATTAAGAGGTTTGTGTTTAGGTTAGGCTGGTCAATACGTTTTGCAAAGGGGCCCGGTTTAGCTCTGACGCACCACAGGTGCGAGCAGGGAACAAAAGACCTTTTCTCTCTCCCTCTGTGTGTCTATTCATCTATCTACCTGTATGTATATATATATATATAACGCTATTTGTGAATGCCATAACCACCCTAATTTTCAGCGGATTGAGACGAAACTTGGCACAAACATTAATTGTTGAAATATCTTGATGAGTTCGTTAACCAGAATAATCAGATGAAAATGTTCAAAATGGCGGCCCTTCAAACTCTTAAAAACTTCCAAGGGAACCAAATTTCGCCCATAAATAGGTATTCAGAAAGTTTGAATAACTTTTCCTATTTTACTGAAATATTTGTGTGCAGGGACTTATTGAAATATTGGACCCGATTAATCGCATAAAGAAGGTTCACGCCCTTTCGCTAAGGTCAGGCTTTTTTTTTTGCAGGAGGGAGTTATTTTCGTATCGGAACAAGACGATTGTTAGTGATGATATGAAATTACACATTGAAAGTGAAGTAACTTGTGAAACGTGTTATTTGAAAGAATAATATAATAAATGTGCTTTCCCCTAACACAGAGAACTGTAAATCATGTATTTCAAGTTCGGGAGCGTGAATGGCGAGGAGTGTTATTTGATTTGCTTTTTGGTAACACATTGCATTGCAAATAAAGGTAGGCAACATTAGTAGTAAGTAAAATATTATTATTATTATTGTTATTAATAATAATAATAATAATAATAATAATAATAATAATAATAATAATAATAATAATAATAATAATAATAATAATAATAGGTGTTGTTTGTGGCAAGGCAATATCTTCCTCAATTCTTCTTCAAACGCAATAATTGTAACGCCATATCTCCCTTACAAACAAAATATTAGCAATTTATATCGAGAGAACGGAAAATTGTAGAGTGATGGGAGCAACGTTGGACAGTATGCACTCATAGCAATCAGAAAAATAAGCGATTTCAATGCAAAATGAACGAAGAGTTATTGTCATGGTTAGTCATGGAGCCACGGCAGAGCCCTCTTTAGGCAAAAGGTCGATAACTTATATCGAGAGAACAGGAAGAGATAGTGAGATGGGACCAACGATGGACACTGTGGACCCATACGGCTCATTGAAAAAAATTAGTGGGAGGGGGGGCGCCAGCCAGCCTTACTTATTTCCACATAATAATATAAAATTTTATTGTCAAAATACACACACGAGTTAGCTAGTAATATTTGATATTATTATTATTATTATTATTATTATTATTATTATTATTATTATTATTATTATCGACAGCGTCTTTTCATTACGTGTGCATGTTTGACATGAAGCCAAAGAGAAGATCCATCATTCGTAGAAAGAATAAGAATAGTCAGTTACTTTAACTGTGAACGACAGCGAAAAATACGAAAAGAGTGATTAGCTGTAGTGAAAAGGAACAATACTTTCTCTCAAATGGATAGAAAACCAAGCCGAGATAGATTCGAACTTGCATGGAGGGCGTGAAAAGTCAGTGCTTTGTCCACTTTTCTTTTAACTGACTCACCGAACGCGTTTCAGTAACTTACTTTTTGCTAATTTTACTTGCTTCACTCGTTCAACTTGCTTTTTCTAATAACGTATAACGACAGAGACACGAACACAGAAACATAAGGAACAGTTAAAAATTATAGATGCTCTCTCGCCGGGAATCGAACCCGGGACACCAGACACCAAAGTCGCGCGTGCTAGCCACTAAACCAGAGGGAGGGCACTGCTCACGCTCTGTGTCGTTAGGGATTTCGAGCACTGTATTGCCAGCTATCACTTCTGTGGGTTGTATACTATGATCACATGTCTCTTCCTTGCTGGAAGAGTTAAACCTACATTCTATGTAATACATGAGGTATTTAGACCTACATGCTCTTCATATAGTGTAATAAAAGGGTCATGCTGGGAATAAGAAAAAAAACATTTCTTGGACAAAACGGAAACTATTAACATCAGAAATATTTATCTACGAGGCATGCGCAGTAGTATATTTCAGAATAGTTACTGTTTAGTTCAGTAAACGAAGAAAGAGATGTAAAAAAGCAAATATGTCGCGTCAACGAGATCGATCAGAGTTGACAGAGGCGGAAGCAGATGTGTAGTAATACAACAACTTGGTTAAATTGATAATTGGTTCTTCATTCTGTAGTAGATCGTATCACAACTTTACGGGAGAGCAGAGAAACACTTACTAACGCTGTCATATAGTATGCTTTAGTAACACGATCACATAGACACAAATGGATGTAACTATGAGTACTACAACTTGGATTTAACGAAAGCCGTTTAGATATTCAGTGGTTTGCAGGGTTGTATAAGACACAAAAAGATAAGATACAATACAATTCTTCATACCTCAGCTTCCAGTAACTAGATACATGCAATTTCTGGTTAGATACTGAAACTGCTGTCGGATTTTAATACATGACGTATTGCAGGATACAAAATGCTTTGCATTATTTGTTTGTTTGTAGACAGCTACTAGCTTAGTGTTCTGAAAGGTTGTGTATAAACTAGGGATAGCCAATTCCGGAATTATTACTTTCCGGACTCCCGAAGGTAAAACCGGACAAATTTCGGAATTCGGAAAATTCCGATTTTGGAATGATTCCGTAATTCGGAAAAATCTGGAATTTATAAATTTCTGATTTCGTTAACATTCCGGAATTCGGAACAATCCGGATTTTTTCGAAATCCGGAGTTTTTCTCAATTCCGGAATTTTCTAAATTCCGGATTCTTCCCGAGTTCCGGAATTTTCTGAATTAGGGAGTTTAACTGAATTCCATAATTTTCCGAAATCCGGAAAGTGAAAGTTCCGCTTCCAAAAAATGAATTTATTTTGGTTAATATGAATCGTGGCGGAAATAAGTCTTTGACCAGGTAATGGCGACTGCTTTAAAAGAAATGGGGTGTATGAGAATTCAATCTGTCATATATGTAGTTTCGTGTGGAGAAAAACAAACTTGTGAACCAGCGGTTTAAGAACAACTCAAGTTATTAATGTAAACTTTTCCGACATCATAAAAGAAATACGAAAGACATTTTGAATCGTAGAAATATAACATACAAGTTTGCAAGCGGAGACAAAGAAACCTAACGTAACCAGACTAAAGACAAATCGTTTACAGCGTAGCGATCAAGGTCAAGCTGTTTTTGAGGGCAAGTTTCGAGTTGAGTCGAGTTTGATAATGGCTCGCTCGCTCGTTCAGTTCGTTTTAACTCGTTTTGAAATAATGGCCTGATTAGACTGGAAAGCGAAAGCCATGAGAAATGTAAGCAGTAATGTGGAATACTTTAGTGTTGCTCACGACAGGGGTGCGTCTCGTCTCGTAATTTTAGTGCATCTCGTGGGGCAATTTTAGTGTATCTCGTGGGGCAATTTTAGTGTATCTCGTCTCGTCTAGATAACGAGAAGACAAGTTGTTTTTTTACGAGACAGCCTCGATTGTCGTAATCACCAATATAAGTATATACTGTAGTTCTTAAAATCAAATCTGAGACCTGCACTGTCGAATTCTTGAGCCCAAGCAGAAGACCAACTCGGGTAGTGATATCAAGCGGCTCGGCTCGTATCAACTGAGTGAACAGCTCGAGTCGGCTCGGTTGGGATGAGCCGATGACCCGAGCCGGCTCAGTTAGAACGAGCCGTCGACTCAGCTCAATTGAGCCGATGGCTCGAGCTTTGTCGTTTGGGATGGGTCCCCTACTCGGCTCATGTGAACCGGTTCAAGCCAGCAAAGTTGAAACTAGTCCATCGGCACGTTTCGATTCAGCTGAACTAAGCCGATGGTTCAAATCGGCTCGGTTGGGTGAGCTGTTGGCTCGGCTCACTTCTCGGTTCGGTTCGATAGTGAATGAGCTGTAAGCTGAGCCGCTCGAGCCGTTGAGAAGCCTAAACCCGGTCCCAGCTGTTTTGAACATGTTTGGCTGAACCCTATAACTTTTAACAATTTTTTGGCTCGAGCGCGAATACTTGCCCCTTCGGAACTCAAACCCAGAACGCGACCGATGTCCTTCCCTCCTGAAGACTTCTCGACGACCGAGATCGACAGTCAATTGGCTTTTACTATTCAGATACACACCGTATATCTTTTAAAAATTATACACGGTGTTGATATAATAATAATAATAATAATAATAATAATAATAATAATAATAATAATAATAAAAATAATTTTAAACTTGCCGTTGAAATTTGGCAAAATTTACTTAAAAGTAGAGATTTCGGGGAAAGGGTTCCGTACCTTCAAGACACACCTCTGCAACTACCAACATTTTAAACTACAACGTTCCGTTGAAGTTTCATGTAGAAAGTATTCTACTGTGTTTTAAGGAAAATAACTGTAATAAATATAACTGAATATCACGCAACAGTAAGGCATATAATAAACTAATTTTTAGGATATGCAGAGGTAAATATAAAAGCTTTGGTACAAAATACCTACACAGAGCATAATTCAATGAGCTCTGAAATATAATGTAACGAAATAGCCTATCAGATTCAGTCTACAGAGCAATTGTTACTTAAAGAATGGACATACACTATTTCGAGAATCGAGACATGACGGGAAATGTTTACCATACTTTTCGTCTCGTCTCGATTCTCATCTCCAAAGAGAGACGAAAATTTTGAGTTAGCCTTGACCCGTCTCGAATGTAAAATGTTAATTCTCATGTTATTTTATTTGTTTTAGAAACGAGATGAGAAACTCCTCTTCTCGTGAGCAACATTAAACCAAACCGAAATATTCTTTCCAAACGTCACGTTTCTGCTTGTAATGCTATGACCTGAGCGATAATTAGCTCCTAGCTTTTAATCATCTACGAGATAATAATAATTATTATTAGTTTATTATTATTACTATTGTTATTCCTGAAGATTTGGTAGTTCAAGTATTGAAACATCCGAGTTTTCAAATATCTGAATATAATAAAACGTATGTTATCGCCCATCAATCGCCATCAAAAATCATAAAGTAAAAAAAAAATACAATGTGCATTCGCACAAGCACCTTGCCCACTAAACCGCGATCGCTACGCGGTAAAAGATTCCTTTTTAGTTTGGTTACGTTAGGTCCCTTTGTCTCCGCTTGCAAACTTGTATGTTATATTTCTTCGATTCAAAATGTCTTTCGTATTTCTTTTATGATGTCGGAAAAGTTTACATTAATAACTTGAGTTGTTCTTAAACCGCTGGTTCATAAGTTTGTTTTTTTCCCACACGAAACTACAAATATGACAGATTGAATTCTCATACACCCCATTTCTTTTAAAGCAGTCGCCATTACCTGGTCAAAGACTTATTTCCGCCACGATTCATATTAACCAAAATAAATTCATTTTTTGGAAGCGGAACTTTCACTTTCCGGATTTCGGAAAATTATGGAATTCAGTTAAACTCCCTAATTCAGAAAAATTCCGGAACTCAGGAAAAATCCGGAATTTAGAAAATTCCGGAATTGAGAAAAACTCTGGATTTCGAAAAAATCCGGATTGCTCCGAATTCCGGAATTATTCCAAAATGGGAATTTTCCGAATTCCGGAATTTGTCCGGTTTTACCTTCGGGAGTCCGGAAAGTAATAATTCCGGAATGGCTATCCCTAGTTTACACACAACCTTTCAGAACACTAAGCTAGTAGCTGTCTACAAACAAACAAATAATGCAAAGCATTTTGTATCCTGCAATACGTCATGTATTAAAATCCGACAGCAGTTTCAGTATCTAACCAGAAATTGCATGTATCTAGTTACTGGAAGCTGAGGTATGAAGAATTGTATTGTGTCTTATCTTTTTGTGTCTTATACAACCCTGCAAACCACTGAATATCTAAACGGCTTTCGTTAAATCCAAGTTGTAGTACTCACAGTTACATCCATTTGTGTCTATGTGATCGTGTTACTAAAGCATACTATATGACAGCGTTAGTAAGTGTTTCTCTGCTCTCCCGTAAAGTTGTGATACGATCTACTACAGAACGAAGAACCAATTATCAATTTAACCACGTTGTTGTATTACTACACATCTGCTTCCGCCTCTGTCAACTCTGATCGATCTCGTTGACGCGACATATTTGCTTTTTTACACCCCTTTCTTCTTTTACTGAACTAAACAGTAACTATTCTGAAATATACTACTGCGCATGCCTCGTAGATAAATATTTCTGATGCCAATAGTTTCCGTTTTGTCCAAGAAATGTTTTTTTTCTTATTCCCAGCATGACCTTTTTATTACATTATATGAAGAGCATGTAGGTCTAAGTACCTCATGTATTACATAGAATGTAGGTTTAACTCTTCCAGCAAACAAGAAACATGTGATCATAGTATACAACCCACAGAAGTGATAGCTGGCAATACAGTGCTCGAAATCCCTAACGACACAGAGCGTGAGCAGTGCCCTCCCTCTGGTCTAGTGGCTAGCACGTGCGACTTTGGTGTCTGGTGTCCCGGGTTCGATTCCCGGCGAGAGAGCATCTATGATTTTTAACTGTTCCTTATGTTTCTGTGTTCGTGTCTCTGTCGTTATAAATTATTAGAAAAAGCAAGTTGAACGAGTGAAGCAAGTAAAATTAGCAATAAGTAAGTTACTGAAACACGTTCGGTGAGTCATTTAAAGGAAAAGTGGACAAAGCACTGACTTTTCACGCCCTCCATGCAAGTTCGAATCTATCTCGGCTTGGTTTTCTATCCATTTGAGAGAAAGTATTGTTTCTTTTCGCTACAGCTAATCACTCTTTTCGTATTTTTCGCTGTCGTTCACAGTTAAAGTAACTGACTATTCTTATTCTTTCTACGAATGATGGATCTTCTCTTTGGCTTCATGTCAAACATGCACACGTAATGAAAAGACGCTGTCGATAATAATAATAATAATAATAATAATAATAATAATAATAATAATAATAATAATAATAATAATAATAATAATAATATCAAATATTACTAGCTAACTCGTGTGTGTATTTTGACAATATAATTTTATATTATTATGTGGAAATAAGTAAGGCTGGCTGGTGCCCCCCCCCACTAATTTTTTTTCGATGAGCCTTATGGGTCCACAGTGTCCATCGTTGGTCCCATCTCACTATCACCTCCTGTTCTCTCGATATAAGTTATCGACCTTTTGCCTAAAGAGGGCTCTGCCGTGGCTTCATGACTAACCATGACAATAACTCTTCGTTCATTTTGCATTGAAATCGCTTATTTTTCTGATTGCTATGAGTGCATACTGTCCAACGTTGCTCCCATCACTCTACAATTTCCCGTTCTCTCGATATAAATTGCTAATATTTTGTTTGTAAGGGAGATATGGCGTTACAATTATTGCGTTTGAAGAAGAATTGAGGAAGATATTGCCTTGCCACAAACAACACCTATTATTATTATTATTATTATTATTATTATTATTATTATTAATAATAATAATAATAATAATAATAATAATAATAATAATAATAATAATAATAATAATAATAATATTTTACTTACTACTAATGTTGCCTACCTTTATTTGCAATGCAATGTGTTACCAAAAAGCAAATCAAATAACACTCCTCGCCATTCACGCTCCCGAACTTGAAATACATGATTTACAGTTCTCTGTGTTAGGGGAAAGCACATTTATTATATTATTCTTTCAAATAACACGTTTCACCAGTTACTTCACTTTCAATGTGTAATTCCATATCGTCACTAATAATCATCTTGTTCCGATAGAAAAATAACCCCCCTCCTGCAAACAAAAAAAGGCCTGACCGTAGCGAAAGGGCGTGAACCTTCTTTATGCGATTAATCGGGTCCAATATTTCAATAGGTCCCTGCACACAAATATTTCAGTAAAATAGGAAAAGTTATTCAAACTTTCTGAATACCTATTTATGGGCGAAATTTGGTTCCCTTGGAAGTTTTTAAGAGTTTGAAGGGCCGCCATTTTGAACATTTTCATCTGATTATTCTGGTTAACGAACTTATCAAGATATTTCAACAATTAATGTTTGTGCCAAGCTTTGTCTCAATCCGCTGAAAATTAGGGTGGTTATGGCATTCACAAATAGCGTTATATATATATATATATACATACAGATAGATAAATAAATAGACACACAGAGGGAGAGAGAAAAGGTGTTTTGTTCCGTGCTCGCACCTGTGGTGCGTCAGAGCTAAACCGGGCCCCTTTGCAAAACGTATTGACCAGCCTAACACAAACCTCTTAATTGCTAACGTAGAAACGTGGTCGGGAGGTGTAAAGCATGTAGAAATTGTATTTTTAATACCCATTAGTATGGATTCGAACACTCCACTTCCATGTTTTTCTTTTTACTTTTTACAGCTACATCGGAACGTTCAATTTTTATTCTTTACTAATTGCAAATGGCGTTTACATTCAAGATATGAGGAATTTTGGTGGCATTTGTTCGGATATTCTTCTCTTTCAAAATTAAGAAGAGAATAGAAGCAATACGCAAAGACAAAAAGTATTATCAGTACTAAACATTACCAATAATAGTAACTACGAAAGACTAAATACGACCTCTTTTACCATCTCTCATGAGCTGTATGTATTATTAACAAAATTTTTAAAAACGGCCTTGACGTGGATTCGAACTCGCGTCCTTTTCATTTGTACGCCAGCACCTTAACCACTACACCAAGATCATAGTGTGGTGAACGTTTAGTTGTCGGCATATTTGTTGTAATTGTGTTTTATGTTCCCACTTCGACAATTTTTACTCTTTTTTCTAAGTTTAAGAGCTGTTTCTGGCTTTCTCTTTCGGTGTCGTCCTTTATTTACACTATGCACTATTCGTATACACAGCTTGTGCTCCTCTGCAATGTCTTATTCAGATTAAACTTTTCTTTTTGCCCGTCAGTAAACATTTGATTGATTTAATTCTCATACTCTCCACGGATGGAGCGCAGGAATGCCAGACTCGAAAAATAGGTGTACATTTACTTTCCTGACAGATAATACATAGGGATATGAATAAACTATATTTTATTGTAGTTCGGTTTGCGCATGCGTACCTTTTTGTACATAAATTAACAAATGAACGTCAATTTATCTGAAAAGTCGAAGTTTGAGATTTTTTTCGAGACCTTCCGGTTCGAATTTTAAAATTCTGTTTTCACGGTTGGTAAGACCTAGTTACCCGCTTTCCGAAAAAGCATTTGTATCGCTTCTGTGTGCAATCGTTTTGTCGCAAAAAATTCGAGAAATTGTAAAATTCTCAAAAATCTCCATTTTGGGCGCCATTTTCTCAAAAACACAATCTTTTAAAATTCTGAAATTTTGTCAGATGGTTTAGCTTTACATGAATAATAAACACACCAAATACCATTTTCGACCAATGCTTCATGAATTAGCTACAGCCTTTTGAAGTTAGTGAAGTTTCGTTAACTTTGATATCACAGTTAGCAACACTGGAAACAATAAAAATGCAACGATTTGATGATGTTTGTGGTTCACATTAATTAAATGAAGAATAAAAGGTTTTCCTGACTGGTTTTTTTATTATTTTGATCAAAAAAGCGCTCTGAAATAGTAAAATGAGCCTCCCCCGTTCTCCGTTTTCTTAAACCGAAGTAATCTGAAATGGAAATTACGATTACGAAACGCACAAATTTTAAGTTTACTTAAAATGGCCATCCAATAAATAGCCTGAACTATTACGTCAGCGATGACTTGGAATGACAATGATTTCGTTAAAAAAAAAAACTGTGCCCCTTTCCGTTTTCGTATCGTACATTGCTGGTTTAACTGTAAGAATTGTAATTCATGACTACAAGAAAATCGAATGAGAATTAATTGCTACCGAAAAGCATCGTATAAAATTTCAAGATACAAATTCTATTTTACTTCATGTGGACTTCGTTGGAAACTGGACTGTTATTCTGCAAAGTGAAATCCAGTTATATCACCGGAATATGGAACAACTGACAGTTTTATTGTAATAAGCGACGACAAAACACACGATTCGGCTCATGTTCTCATAGTCGTAAACAAGATTCTAAAAATACTCGAAGAAAAGCAAAAATATAGGTTATAGAAAGATGTTCGAATACGTGGAAATAAGTGTCTACAATTTCCCAAACCGTGTCAGTGATTTATGATGGTGCTGCATCCCACTTTAAAAATCGCTTTTAGATGTTCGAGATGCAGACAGGTCCGATAAAGCAGTGGTTTTGCAGTGAAACCGGTCATGCTAGAGTCTCTGCGACAGTATTGGGGGTGGGTGTAAAGTATGTTGCAACGCAGCATAACCTTAGGAAAAAACAGATACACAGTATTAAAACCGCAGAAGAATTCGTGAGTATAGTGCAAGTACAAACTCCGGGTATTACTCTCGTTTTGTTGCCTGGAACTGAATTCGACAACTTGCGGAAGAAAGAAAGAAAGAAAGAAAGCAAGAATGAGAAAGTATGCGACCGGTAACTGGTATTCAACGAAGTCACCTTTTTGGTTTTCGAAAAATGGCGAAGTTTTTATGGCAGTAACGGGTCACCATAAACTAACTTCATGCTTCCCCCAAAATCGAGCTTTTGCAATTAAAAGTGTAGATTTTAGAAGTCTGCAAAAAGGAACTTTTGGTACATACATATACGCAAAGGCGCCGATTTCTCTGTAGATTAGGGGGGGGCGGAATTCAGAAGCAGAAGGTATATATATGAGGATTTTAAGACAAATTGTATTCAAATTATGCCAAATATTGTATATTCATAAATACAATAGGGGGCCCACATCACGTTTGGCGGCTCCGGTCTCCCCCAGGATCGGCGCCCTTGCATATACTTAAGATAACCAGTGGTGCGTAGGAAAATTATGAATAAATCATGAAATACGTACAGTTGAAGTGCTGTTTATGCTTTCACATGGACTTTCAGCAGGGTGCGGGTTTCCAGAAGAGCATAAGAGAAGTGAAAATAAGTGTTTTGTGATTATCGACAATGTGCTACGCAGGGGCGGGTCCAGGACGAACTTCTGGGGGGTGTAATACTGCTACTTAGAGCTACTTTTAAGAGCTCCAAACTCTGGAATGGGTTTTATTTATATATAAAATAAGAAAGTTTCTTCTGGGAGAGCGATCGACTCCTCTGATCCACCTTTGGACGAGTTCTGAGTATACTACTGCTATTAGCGAAGAAGACACCAAGCAAGCAAATGATTGGTCCATATGAAAAAAATCAGTGAAATTGTGCTTCCGAAGACCATTTTAAGTAAGTGAACTTAAAATTTGTGTGTTTCATAATCGTAATTCCTATCTCAGATTACTTCGTTTAAAAAAAAAACGAAGAAGGGGGAGGCTCATTCTACTACTTCCGAGCGCTTTTTTGATCAAAATAATAAAAGAACCAGTCAGGAAAACCTTTTATTCTTCATTTAATTAACGTGAACCACAAACATCATCAAATCATTGCATTTTTATTGTTTCCAGTGTTGCTAACTGTGATATCAAAGTTAACGAAACTTCACTAACTTCAAAAGGCTGTAGTTAATTCATGAAGCATTGGTCGAGAATAGTATTTGGAGTGTTTATTATTCATGTAAAGCTAAACCATCTGACAAAATAGAATTTTAAAAGATTGTGTTTTTGAGAAAATGGCGCCCAAAAATGGCAATTTTTGAGAATTTTACAACTTCTCGAATTTTTTTGCGACAAAATGATTGCACACAGAAGCGATACAAATTTTCTTTTTTCGGAAAGCGGGTAACTAGGTCTTACCAACCGTGAAAACAGAATTTTAAAATTCGAACCGGAAGTGCTCGAAAAAAATCGCAAACTTCGACTTTTCAGATAAATTGACGTTCATTTGTTAATTTATGTACAAAAAGGTACGCATGCGCAAACCGAACTACAATAAAATATAGTTTATTCATATCCCTATGTACATACCACAACAAGAATTATAACCCTACCTGTCTCCATAGCTGAATAGTGGGGCTCCGAAGTTGACCATTTTCCATGTCTTTTACAATTCATAAATTGTATTCCCCGTCTTTGATGGCCCATTACTTGGTGGGAATTTTTTTTTCGACAAAACAAAAAAAAAAAAAAAAAAAAAATATGGGTCTCTTAAAAACATGTATAGTTGCTATAAAAAGTTTCAACAATATCTTAGATGATGATGATACAATTTTATTTTTTTTGCCTTAGTTGAAATGGAAGGCACCTATTATTATTATTATTATTATTATTATTATTATTATTATTATTATTATTATTATTATTATTATTATTATTATTATTATTATTATTATTATTACAATAGCTCGTAGAAGATTACAGGCTACTAGCTTATTATCGCTCAGGTCATACCATTACATGCAGAAACGTGACATTTGGCAAGAATATTGCTGTTTTGTTTAGTGTTGCCCACGAGATGAGGAATTTCTCATCTCGTTACTAAAACAAAACAAAGAAAATCGAGACAAGTATGAACATTTTACATTCGAGACTGGACAAGGCTTACTCAAACTACCGTTTTCCATTCGAAACGAGACGAGAAATATCGTAAACATTTCTCACGGTGCCGTTTTTATGATCTTCTTTCGGGGGTGACTTGAGAATCACTAAGGAGCATTTGTGTTGCATTTATAATGCGAAAAAATATTATTGAAATTTTTCGGGGGGCTTGAGCCCCATAGCCGCCGCTAAATATGCCACTGATTTCTCGTCTTATCACGATTCTCGGAATAGTGTATGTTCATTCCTTAAGTAACAATTTCTCTGTAAACTGCATCTTATACACTTATAACCGTCATCAGGTTATAGGATTATTTTTTGTGTACGCTCTGTATAATTTGTAAAGACAGTATTTTTTTTTTTTCGATTCATACTTTATTCTGCGAGTCAAATAAGTTCTTTCTTCGATGGGAACTGGTTCTCTTCCCTCGCAATTGAACAATAAAGTCTTTCATCGTTTTTTTCATACATATATCCGAAACGTTAGTTTGGGGTGAGAACGTTTCATTTAGCGACGAACCTTCTCAGTGTTTCTACCAGTTTTATTAATATACACAGTATATATTCTATGGCTATTTGGAACTGAATTAAGTGAATCTTTCAATCATTTATGGAAATACTAGTTAAGCAGATGTTCGACAGCCTGAACGTCGCCAGCCACATCGCTTTACCAGTTTATCTAAACATTCTTACGGTCAAGTTATCGCAATGTCTTGTGCGTCGTGGCCAGTGGCCTAAAATTAACGTTAACTCTTTTTTATCTTCTATGTGCATGTACATATAGGTGATTTAACCTGAGTGCTTTTGAAAATGATCTGCCAACATTGATTCTTCGATGAATGCAGCTCGTATCTCGAACCTCTAAGTTTGAGAAGTGGTACTCCATGTTTCAAGGCAGCAAGCACGCACGTCGCGTCGAGCATCAAGTATAATGTTGTACTAAGGGGCACAAGCTATTAGCCGGTGAATTACATTTTCTTACGGCTGGCCCCAATCAGTAAACGCCAGGTTCACACATCTTGTGCGTACCAGTTATAACGCACCATCCTACATTATCATTCCACTTTGGAGACAGCGGAAAATTCTTAAGACTCGTGTCGACTCTTCAGGACAGATTGGAGCAGCAACCATGCTACTACGAGGGATTATTCCGGCGACTCTTCCCCAGTGTTAATCCACCTAGTGCATTAGTGGTGTGAGAAAAGCATATTTAGTGAAATTATTATCATAATCTTCAATTCTATTATACAATGTGGCCAAGGGCTATAATACAGTGAGAAAGTAAAGTGTGATTTTATTAATGGAAATAATTATACATGTGCAGTGAGTGTTAAGTGTTTAATAGTTTCTCTTGTTTAATTTTCTTTTTAATAGTATTCTAATAAATAAGTATAGTATCATTTAACCCAATGTGTTTTCTTTGTGCGTTTGAGTGACGTTTGTGTGCGTTATGGTCTGGATCACCGTCTGATCGTTAGTGAGGTTTTCGAGAGGAGACATCCGAAACTCTCGGTGCCTAATGCTGATCTCATCATTGAGACCGACGAGCTATTTGGGAACAATTCTGTAATCCCATTTTGGAGATGGCCTTCAGTGTCTTACCCAGGTAAGCCCAGGTCTACGGAAAACGCTCATTGGTAGGTCAACGGAGAACAGAACCACGAACAGCAACCAGACGATTACAAATGACGCTCGAACTACCGACCCCCATCGGGACAGTTGATGCTCGAATACTTATAAGATCAATATTTTAAACATCATTTTATAACCGCCACCAGGTTATAGAAGGATTTTTTGTGGACACTCTGAATATTTCGTAAAGACAGTGATTATTATTTTCGATTTGTACTTTATTCTGCAACGCATATAATTTCTTTCTTCGACGGGAATTGCTTCTTTCCCACACAATTGGACAAAGAAGACTTTCATCGCTTTTTCCTATATATATTTAAAACATTGCTTTTGGTGAGAACGTTTCAGTTAGTGACGAACCATGTCAGTGTTTCTCCCTGACTTATTATATGCACAGTATATATTCTATAGTTATTGGGAACTGAATTAAATGTTTTCTTTAATTGCGTGTGAAAAATTGCAATAGATTAGAGAAATACGACTGACCAGATGTTCCAGTGACCAAAGTGGCACTAATTGCGTTGTATTGTAGGTCGTTATCTGTACTTTCTCACGCAAGAGTTATCGCCGTGACTAGTGCATTATAGGCAGTTGGCTAAAATAACACAAATTATTTTCCGTATTCTGCTTGCATGTGCATATAGGTGCTTTAACTAAGTGATCTTTGAAATGAACTGCCAACCCTCTTTAATTGGCCACTACAGCCCGTACCTTGAGCTTTGGGGCTCAGAGAGTTTGACTCCGATACTGTACGCAGCCACCACGCACGTTGCGTCGGGAACCAAGTATGATTGTGTGTTAAGGGGCACAAGCTATTAGCCGGTGAAGGACGTTTTCTTACGGCTAGCCCCCAAATAGTGAAGTCCCAGGTCCGCAGACCTTGTGCGTTTAAAAAGTTATGCACGCGCCCTCCAATATTAGCATTCCACTTTTTTATTTTGCTGAAGAATCATCTTTACGCTTCAGGATTGCTCGGCGCAGCAACTGAATACATCGTGGGACGATCCAGACAACTTTTCCCCAGTGCTAATCCCCCAAGTGCGTCAATGGTGTGAGAGAAGCATTTGCAGTGAAATCTGAATTATAATTTCATATATATATATATATATATATATATATATATATATATATATATATATATATATATATATATATATATAAAGGGCTACTTTGCATAAAAGAGCAAAGTGTGATTTCAGTGACGAAAATTATTTTACATATTCAGGGTTCACTGTTGTGTTCATTTCTCTTCGCTATTTTTTATATATAATAGTGTTCTAATAAATAAGCATAATGTCATTTAATCCAGTGTGTTTTCGTTGTTTGTATGAGTGATATTTGTGTGCGTTATGGTCTGGATGACCGTCTGATCGTCCGTGAGGTTTTCGATACGAGACACCCGAACCTCTCGGCGCCTAATGCTCATCTCATTACTGAGACCGACGAGCGATTTGGAAACAGTTTGCAATCTCTTCTTGGAGAGGTCCTTCATCGTCCTGTCCAGGTAAGTTCAGGTATCAGGAAGATACTTATTGATAGGACAACGAACCACGAACAGTGACCAGATTACACGGAGTGGTTACAAATAAATGTTCACCCAAATAGAGACCTCGGACTCAAAATGGTTGAACGCTGCATTCGTTTACATCTATTAGTTTACGTATAGATACAGTCGATAAATTAGATGAGATGGAAGAACGTATCGAAGAAATTTCCGAACGCGTAGAAAGGCAAGGAAAAGACATTAAGATGTTGTACGAAGAAGTAAAACTAATAGATTGCAATATGAAAGTAAACATTGAATCTAATGCAGAATACCGTGCTGAAATAAGGGAAATAGATAAGAATATCAAATAAATTAGGTGTGATATGGTACAGCTTGCTCAGAGAATAGAAAGTACCGAAAATAGTGCGCAGGAATCCGAACCCCAAGTACAGACAGATATTCCTAGACAATTTAGAAATAGGCACTCTAGTGATTCGGCTTATTCCGAATGTAAAGACGCCAGCAGTAGTGACATTGCTAGTGATGATTCAGAAATCAGGGTTGTATATGACCGAAGGCGTAAACGTAATAAAAATGTTGCTATCACAAATCGCCAGAGAAAAATGCAATATTAAAAGATGATGTCATGCTTAAAGAAATTCAGTGTTTTCCTAAGTTCCAGGGTGATCCTTCCAGCGAATCAATTCACAATTATTTACAAAGGGTAGAGCTTACAGCTCACTTAGATAAACTTTCTGATAAAGCTCTGTTTAAGCTTTATTCACATTTGTTACAAGGAGTTTCATTAAGTTGGTACAATATCAGGAAAGACGAATTTACTTATTATGAGCAAATCAAACAAGCACTCTTTGAAGCTTTCGCTGGAAAATCTACAATACAACACAGGCTATCAACCAGTAAGAGTACTAGGTTCGATCCCAAGGTACATAGTTCCGTACATGATTTTGCGCTAGATCAATTCAACTTCATGAATTGAAACCGCAGTTGCCTGAATTTCTAATACTTACAGACGTAATACAAACTTTGCCTAATAGATTCAAAACTGAACTTTTCCTTCATTCATGTAAAAATATCAGGGAATTTGTGGGCGCAATTTAAAAGTTAGAAACTTTACATGCTCAACAAAGTCCTAGAAAGGAAAGATACAAGCAGGGTAATAATTATAAGAATAATCAAAATTCTAATTTCCAAGGTAACCAACGATATTTTTCGTATAATAAGAGTAATAATCAAAGGTACCAGGATCAGCGTGTAAACAATATGAGAATTGAAAGAAATTTGAACCAAGTTCGTACGCGACATGGTCATAGTAGAAACAGCAGGAATCGACCCTCGCGATCACGTGATCAAAATAAAAATGAGGAACGGAAGAAGAATCGCAACTCGCGCGATAATTCTAACACTAGACCTGAACGAAAGAACAATAATCCTAGGAATCGAAGAATCAATAGTGGCAATAATGAAAGGGGAAATAATAGTAGAAATAACAATAATAGCAAAATCACAGCAATAGGAACAATTCAAACCGGTCATATCGACGTAATGAACGGAATTCCGGCCACTCGGAAAACTATTAGAAGGCGGTACTGTGGTCTGGGTACCGACCAACAGCTACTATTCTGCTGTAGGTCCAACTAAACATTTCTTGGTATCTCATACTCATATTTGCAGTGTAAATAATCCCGATTCGGCTAGAAGTGACTGTGAATAGGACAACGATTGCGTAGACCATTATATCAATGCAAAACCAACCCTATGTATGCTAAACTTAGAGTTTAATTTGTAATACTGAAGTTGAGTGTCTGGCGGACACAGGCTCCGACACGTGCCTCATGTCTTTAGCTCTTTGAAAACGCATTAGTTCAGATGTGACGTCACCCAACCTCACTCCAGCTGGCGATGTAGTTTTAGTGGATTTCAGTGGGTCAACCAGAAGAAAAGTAAGATGTTACACATTAGTCATTCTTCAAATTGATAACATTTTTGTTTATATAAAAGTTTACGTTACTGAATCTCTTAATCAAGATCTTTTTTTAGGACTTGATGCACTTACTGCCTTGAGAAGCCAAATTAATCTCTCGGATGACACTATTTCCATGGAATATAATAATTTGAAAACCATTATCGATCTTTTACCAGAAAAGTTCGATATTCAGGAAATTTCTGAAGACGAAGAGAGAGATTCAATAGATAACAATTTTTCTGTTTCAGCTGCCACTTTTGTGAAACAATGTGCTACAGACGAACACATCAGAGATGTTGTCAATTGCACGTATAATTTAAACAAACAACAGAAAAATAAATTATATTCTCTTTTGTCACAATATAGGGATATTTTCACAAATTATCTAGGCCTTTGTAAATACCTTGTTTGTGAGATGGAGGTGAAAACAGACAAGCCTCTGATACGTAAACTATATTTCATCCCTCATAAGTATCTCCAAGATGTACGAGATGGGATTCATAAGTTATTAAAATTAAGATTAATTTGTCATTCAAATTCTGTTCACCGCAATCCTATCCTTGTAGTTCCCAAGAAAAACGGAAACCACTGTATGTGTTGATCTCCGTTTACCGGAACGGTTTGTGGAACTCCGCCAAACCAAATCGGAGGGCATACAAGACTTGTTATTCAAAATAAAGGGTGAACCTTTCCTTAGCTCTTTGGACCTTGTAAGTAGCTATAATCAAGCCTTGCTTACTCTTAACTCCCAGGAATATACAGCATTTAATTTCGAGTGCCAGCATTACCAATATCGAGTCACGTGTTTTGGCTACAAGAGTGGTAACAGTGTATTAAACAGTATGCTCCAAAAAGTATTGGGACCAGAGTTACATGCTAAGATCTTACGATATATCAACGATTTGGCTTGCTTTACAGCTACCTTCGAAAAACTCCTTGCATTGCTGAGACAAATCTTTGAAAAGTTTAGAGAACACAACCTTATCCTTAACATTGAAAAATGTTTGTTTTGTACTAATTCAATATATTTTTTTGGTTTCTTGATTTGTCCCGAAGGCAGCAAAAAAGATCCAAAAACCATAGAAGCGGTGCGTAACTCACCCAGGCCCACCAATATTAAATATTTACAATCTCCAATTTGTCTCTTTAATTGGTCACGAAATTTTATTCCTCACTTCTTACAAAAAATACCTCTTTTTCAGCTTCTCAAAGAAGGAAACCGGTGGCAAAGCTTGAAGGACACGAACAGTCTTTTCAACAGATTAAAGACGATATTTGTAAAGATGTTCTCTTGTCTCACCCTGACTTGAATTTACCTTATTAGTTAGAATCGGCTGCATCCCGACTAGGAGTCAGTGCAGTCTTATATATGTACAGTGATGGACAGAAAAAAATCATCCAGTTCGCTAGTTGGACTTTAACGCCTGCTGAATCTCGTTATAGTTTTAGCGAACTCGAATTCCTAGCTATTGTGTATGCGGCGCGAATATAGCGTCAATTACTAATTGATCGCCATGTCATTTTTATTACGGATCACAAAAATCTTAGTTGGTTAGATAAGGCCAAGCCTTGGAACACTCGTGTTTTGAGATGGTCTCTAGAATTACAACAGCTGGACTACGAAATACGTTTCCAGAAAATTTCCGAGAATCTTTGTGCAGACGCGCTTTCACGTCTATTCCCTTCCAAAGCACTACCAAGTAAACGTGTTCATCTTTTACAGATTATTCAAGATAAAATAAAAAAACATATTTCAGTCGAAGAGTTACAGAACGCACAAAAGGAAATCCTGGTTATTTCCCCATTGTTTCTTTTTAGCAGACGAGAAAATAGAAGAGCGCCCAAGGAACTCACACAATTGGGAAAATTTTTCCAAACTCGAAAACGGTATTCTTTTGTATAGAGATTTCAACATTTCCAGACTCATATAAAATTTGCATTCCCAGGTCAATGGTGAAAAATATTATTACTGCTTACCGTGATGATTTAGATCAGCCAGGAGTAGACAAAATGCTTCAGATCATCTCAAAACCATTTCATTCGCGTAAAATGAGATCAGATGTCAAGAAGCATTTAAAAGATTGTGTGAAGTGTACGCAATTTAAACTGATCATCACCCACCAGCACCTTCTATGTCCCCTAACCCTTATTCGGCACCTAGAGATTTATTAGCCCTTGATTTTTTTAGGTCCACACCCATCAGGAAAACATGGGTCGGGCTTTGCACTGGTTACCGTTGATGTGTTTACACAATATTGTACAGCCTATTCCTTTAAGAACGCCACTGCTACTTCAGTTATCAAGTGTTTATTGATATCTACATGCTACATTTAGGTATCGTGGAAGTGGTGATGACAGACAACGCTGCAGTATTTCATAGCAAAAAGTTTTTATCTAAAATGAAAGAGTACAATATTAAAGTTCATCATACAGCACCTTATCACTCCATAAGTAACATCACGGAACACTAATAAAATTCTTGTATTTACCCTTAGGTTATTATGTCGTCAATCACATAACCAATGGGACGAAACCCTGAGGCAAGCAGTTCTATTACATAACTATTCCATTGTTGAAAGTCTTGGAGTTTCACCTGCAAGTTTGTATCTTAATATTCATTTTTCTCCTCCCACTTTTAATCATTTTAATTTACAGGTATCTCAAGATTTCGATAAAGAAGGTGGGATTAGCTGGTCAAATAAACTACTTATATCGGATCACCATACGAAAAGCCATCATTGAGAAGACGAATGCACGATGGAACAACAGCCAGCAACAGCGACGACGTATAAAAGAAGGAAGTTCATTTTTTAAAAAACAGCGTAACATTAATAATCTGTTCAAAGTTGAAATCTCAAAATTTTTGATTTGTACCGAGGGCCCCTCTTATGTGTTAAATTTATCAATGACCGTGTTGTTGAACTTGTTGACCCCCCCACAGGAGAAGATTTAAGACTTCATTCCATAGACAGGAGAAAACTATGGTAACCTACACCAGAAACCCGTGAAATTTGGATTTCTTTGGCACATCGCCAACTACCAGATCTTTTGCATGACCTGAATTTGTCACCGGTTAATGAAATTCTAGAAGTAATGTCTTTTTCCCCTAGTGGAGAATCAACTTGTCCAAACCCGAAAATAAGTATGATAAGAATAATTCAAATCTTTTACAGGTCAACAACTTATCAAGCACCCGTTTGTTATATCTTTATTTAGGTGACCTTTGGTTACTTTATTACTTCAATTCACCATATTGGGAGCCTACATTTGTTCCATTGATCGCACCCAATCTTACCGGTGTACTACAACTGCGAAGAAGTTATTCTGAAAGAAAATATAAAACAGAGGTGAAGTGAGGTTCACTTTATTTTCGGCCGTTAAAAAAAGAGGGGAAGGAGAACTACGCATTGCTTTTAAACTTCTTTTTGCTTTTAACTGTTAACCGTTCAGCAAACACCAGATATCACGTTTTCCTTTTTGTTTTGATAAAATAGCGGATGGATTTTTGACCACCTGTGTTTATGGTTATGAATAACGGGCGATAAACAGTTGATTGATTACTTCCTCTTTCCACTTGTTTTACTCAGTGTCGTACCTCGAACTGGCACAGCTAAATATATGTGTTGGAAACCCTATTAATAACTTACTTTTACTTTAATGTCATTGGTTTTTCCTTTCAGATGTTTTAATGTAGGATTTTAAGAAAAAATAACACATTTAAATACATGCGGGAATTGCATTTATCCAAAAGCAATTTTGAGCTAGTGGCGCAGCTTCTTATCCCTAGCTAGGGAAGATATTTTGGCGTTATAATATATTTTTATTAACTGTTTAAAATTTTAAAATTTTTGGAACCCCTTCCCACTTTCCAAATACTTAATTGCTTTACTGTATGCGATTTACAATTAATGTTTGATTTTCTTTTTAAAATTAAGAAAATACAATGTGTCGAATTGCCCAGGATAAGAAAAGTTTTAGTTGTTAATTATATATACATTTGTATATTTGTAATTGAAATTCAGTATGTAATATCATGCGTCGAATATGAAATTTTACACCTATAATCAATCTCAAATTTCTTTTTAGTGTTAATCTTAGATTTTGGTTTTCTCTTTGGAGTTTTTATTGTAGTTTTGTTGAATCTCATTTACGTCATTTACCCGATTTTGGCTTACTTGAATTTCCAGGATCTGACATGATATATTTCGTTCTAAGAAAAAGCTTAGAAAGGAGAGTAGGCTAAGCCTTAAACGAGTGATAAACAGGCATTTCCTTGTTGGTTTGTGATATGCGCAGAAATGTCGTGTGAACAGTATATCTTCCGAACGAAAGCAGTAATCTTTATTTTAGAAGTAAGTATATGAATAGATACTACGATGGTGAACGGTCGTTTTTCCTCATATTGATTTCTATGTGGAAATATGTTTAATTCGTATATTTTCTTATAATTTCTTGTTAACGTTCTTTTAGTCCTCCACAGACATCTTGGCGACCGTAGGGAAACTTCTTCGGGTAGGATATTTCGTGGGGATAAATATATTTTTTACAGGGAGGTAATATTTCCTGGAATTCAGTTTTATTGCAAAATGGACTTGGCTAATTCATTTCATATTCCGGAGCTAACTGTATTTTTGCCATCAATAGCAAAATATAGCTTTTATTTTCTTTTCTTCCTTCACAGTAATCCAAGATTAAGTATGTATATTTTTGTGTTAAATAGTTTAGTACATTTTATTGTCTAGTAATGTCCCGCTGAATGTTTTAGTGTTTATGAACCGTAATTATATTATGTGTATTTGTATGGTAATATGTTGTAATGTTGTTGATACTAATTTTGAGAAAATTGTATTTTAGTTACAGTATGTCCTAGAAACCATTTGAATTCGATATAGAGCCAGAAAAATGAACTTATTTTCTTTCTTTCCAACAGCATGAACCAATAACGTTTTATGAAAATTACTTTGTGGCAATTATTTCATATGTTTGATGACTTTAAATTTTAATCTGTTAATAAGACCGTTTTGAATATTTTGAAGCGAAGATGCATAAGAAAGTTTAATTGTCTTGGAATGACACATCTGTTTTGTAGGGAACTTAATTTTGATGTTTCAGGCCGACCAGAAAATTATAATGTCGTTGACTATATTTTCGTGTTTGTATCCCATGTTTTCCTTTTAATAGGTCTTGTGTATTTTGTCTGGAAGATACATATTTTACGATGCTACGAGAACATTTGTATGTTGTGTCTTTAAACATTTCTCCCCTAGGTGGAAGACCGAAGTCGATACGATATGTTCCAGGAAACATACGTGTATTTTACTGAATATTAAAGTGTTAATATTTCAGTTATGTATAGAAACATTTTGTAAGTGCCTATGGTTGCAGGCCTTTTCACGTTTCTAGTTTTGCATCGTAGGAGACGATCTCATATTTTGTGTGTAAGTATGTGTAGTATTACAAATTTCCTCACCTATGATTTTGGTCAATTCATGGCGTAATGACCGTTTATTTTCAGGAATGTTTGGACTAGTGAGTCAACTTCTTGATTCAGACTTTTGAAAAACTTGGATCAACACTGTATAGTTTTCAAAGTTTTATTTAATGTTTTTTTTTTTGCAGATAATATCTCATTATTTTGGTTACCCTACAATATTTACATTTTTTTGGAAGTGAATAACAGCTATTATTTTAGGCCTAAGCTAATAATTTTGTATCAGAATGAAATCGTTTGTTATATTGAGTATTATTGAATTAAAGTCGAGTTTCACATGGCGAACAGATGTCACTTTGATCTTATGGCGTGCGGAATTTTGTTTATACATTTCAGCGAAATCACAATCTTTTTCTTGGTACGCAGATTTATGCTTGTTTGTTGGAATCACTATGAACGTCAGTTTTGACACTTTAAGTTTATTTTTTTTTATTTTTGGAATAACGAATTTCCTTTCTTTTTGCTAAGCAACACGAAGCACTAACTTTATTTAAAAAATTGAAAGAGGACATACAGGTGAAAAAACTTATTTTGTTTGTGTATTGTCAGTTTATAGTGTGTTTATGATTTCATTCATTTTAATTTTGCAATGATTTTAATATTTTTCAAATATATTACAGTAATTTTGAAATTTTAACAATAATTTTAATGATTTAATATGTTTTAATTTTTTTGCTACTTGCTACTAAAGGAGAAATTTACTAACTTTTATTGCAATGTTTGATAATTCTTTAAGTCAATATTTTCATGAATAGTTATTTAGTGTGTATATTTATTTCGTATTATACAAAATAAAGTGATCGAAACGGAACACTTAAAAACATTTTACTAAAAATATTTAAGAAAAAATAACTAAAAATTTAAATAGCCCAATAAACGCTTTCTGCGAACTTTCAGTGAAAACAAAAATATTATACAGCTGTTTAACCCATACCTCGTTTCTCAAACCAGTGTATTAAAACATCTACACTTTTCCCCTCATCAACTCATCGTGGGAAAATAACGAGGGATGTTCACCTTAGGTAGACAAAATAGACTTCTATATACGAAGAGACCGGAGATAAGGAAACCCAGCTGCAACAAGTCGTTCAAGATTTTCTATTACTTCATGGAACACTTGGACTTTATATTGCTCATGCAGAAACCTCATCATGTTGTAGTGAGTTAACAACAAGTTACTTAACTATTTTAAATAGCACCTTTTCCGGTGAAAAAACATTGAACGTTATTCACGTAAGTCTCACAACATATCACATTGTTGCCAACTAACTGATTTTAAATTTTTGGTGAAAAAACAAATTTTATTCCAATCTCATTAAACAGCGAGGAGTTCTCAACCTGTCTACGTATGCACTCATCAGGTCGGTCCTCTCGTCAGACGCAAATCTATAACCGTCTTCAGTTTATAGAAGTATTTTTGTGGAAACTCTGTGTATTTTGCAAAGACAGTAATTATTTTTTTTCGATTTATACCTTATTCTGCGCCGCCAATAAGTTCTTTCTTCGATGGAAATTGTTTTCTTCCCACATAATTGAACAATAAAGTCTTTCATCGTTTTTTCATACATATATCCGAAAGTTAGTTTGTCGTGAGATCGTTTCAGTTAGCGACGAACCTTCTCAGTGTTTCTACCAGATTTATTAATATACAGAGTATATATTCTATGGCTACTTGGAACTGAATTAAGTGAATCTTTCAATCATTTATGGAAATACTAGTTAAGCAGATGTTCGACAGCCTGAACGTCGCCAGCCACATCGCTTTACCAGTTTATCTAAACATTCTTACGGTCAAGTTATCGCAATGTCTTGTGCGTCGTGGCCAGTGGCCTAAAATTAACGTTAACTATTTTTTATGTTCTATTTGCATGTACATACAGGTGATTTAACCTGAGTGCTTTTGGAAATGAACTGTCAACATTGATTCTTCAATGAATGGAGCTCGTATCTCGAACCTCTAAGTTCGAGGAGTGGTACTCCATGTTTCAAGGCAGCAACCACGCACGTCGCGTCGAGCATCAAGTATAATGTTCTGCTAAGGGACCCAAGCTATTAGCCGGTGAATTACATTTTCTTACGGCTAGCCCCAATCAGTAAACCCCAGGTTCACACACCCTGTGCGTACCAGTTATAACGCGCCCTCCAACATTATCATTCCATTTTGGAGACTATGGAATTTTGTTGAAGACTTATGTCGACTCTTCAGGAAGGTTTGGAACACCAACTATATTTCTACGAGGGATTATTCCGGCGACGTTTCCCCAGTGCTAATCCACCTAGTGCATTAGTGGTGTAAGAAAAGCATATTTAGTGAAATTATTAATTGAAATATTTATGAATGTGCAGTGTTAAGTGTTGTGATTGTTTGTCTTGTTAATTTTTCTTTTTAATAGTATTCTAATAAATAAGTATAGTGTCATTTAACCCAGCGTGTTTTCGTTGTGTGTGTGAGTGAAGTTGTGTCCGTTATGGTCTGGATGACGGTCTGATCGTCAGTGAGGTTTTCGAGACGAGACATCCGAACATCTCGGTGCCTAATGCTTATCTCATCATTGAGACCGACGAGCAATTTGGGAACAATTCTGTAATCCTATTTTGGAGATGTCCTTCAACGTCTTACCCAGGTAAGTCCAGGTTTACGGAAAACGGTCATTGGTAGGGCATGAACAGAACCATGGACAGCAACCAGGCGATTACGCGCTATTTTGTTAGTTTGTATTTCTGAGCTCTTCGAATTATGGTCCGTGTAGGTATTTTTGTAGGGAAACTTTAATAATTACTTCTGCATATCCTAAAATTTAGTTCGTTATATGTCTTACTGTTCACTGACTTTCAGTTATTTTTATTACAGTTATATTCCTTAAAACGTACAGTAGAATACTTTGTACATGAAACTTTACTGGGACGGTTTCATTTAAAATTTGGGTGGTAGGGTTTCAAATCTTTGCATAAATAGTTACCCACAAAGTATTATCCTTTTTTAAGTTCATATGTTTAGAACATTTTGGACTTTACGTCTTTTACGCAGCGTACATAGTTGTGTTATTTTTTTCATGACCAATTGATCCTAAAGTGAGCTCTGGAGATCAAGAGTAACCCCTGCCTCTGCAACTTCAGATGAGTGCGTATACTTGTATGAATTTAGGTGGCAACTGTCGTCGATCATTAGAAAGTGAATATTAGAGAACTATGAAATGAGGAAAAGAGACACGTGTAATTTTGTTATAAAATTAAAATGCGAATGCATTTTATCTGATTCCAAACGGTTATTGTGTAATATACACGGTTAAAGGAGCACTCTGATTAGCCAAATTAAAAAGACTTCAACGATTTATCACTTTACAAGCGGTGTTTTCTTCAACGTTTTAATGTCGAAGTCGGAAGAGAACGCAACTAGTAATCACAAGGTTGGTGGTACGCACCCATCCCAGAGAACATTTTTTTTTCATTTTTTGAAAGTGTCTTTTTTTTAGACTTGCCTTAATGTATACAAATCACGCATATTTTGGATTTAACGTATTTTGGGGAATAACTTGTGATTCATTGCCGTTCCGCCGCTACTCTACCGCTGGTGGTCCAATGCTGGTATAATTTTCAAAACGGAAGTGGGGCCACCGCGTAGAGTCCCTGTGATTCCGGGAGTGTTTGACGAAATGCCACTAGTTGGTCATTGGTGGTTCATTATTATTATTATTATTATTATTATTATTATTATTATTATTATTATTATTATTATTATTATTATTATTATTACTGAAGCTTTGTGAATTTGATGGTTCACCCTGTACCAACAAGGTTAGGCGCTTTCTTTATGATTGTTTCAGTCGTATCCCACTCAGTTCTGGAGCTTGTGTCCCTTCATCTATCCCAGCTCCTCCTGTTTGTATTTTGTTGGACAAACGCCGTGTGGGGGGTTTTCTCGGGGTTGTTTCCTCCCACTATCTTCATTCCACTACTTCTTTCATTCTCATCATCGACTTCTCCTGTAACTTAACCGGCATAACCATCTAACTTAAAACTTAAAAACATAAATTTTCGTACGGATCTTGTGAGTTCAGTAACCTTACTTTCTACATAAAAGTTTACTGGAAACCTTTCGTTCAACATTTAGCTACTTGTAGGAACGTACGCGGGGGGTATGTCCTGGTGGTACGGACAATTCTCTCCACTCTCGACTAGTTTGTAATTTTTGCCTAATGTTAGGAGCGATTTTACAAATTTTAGTACAATCTATCCTCATACGGGATTTGTATCCTATATTGTTCTTCTTCTTCTTCTTCTTCTTCTTCTTATTATTATTATTATTATTATTATTATTATTATTATTATTATTATTATTATTATTATTATTATTATTATTATTATTATTATTACTGACGAATTGAGACCTCAATATTGCGTCCTATTCCAGCAAGATCGAGGATATTTTCGGTCTGTTTCAGTGATACACTCCTGTTTACATAAACTTGGAAATTTGTGCAGACAATAAATCCAAAAAAAGTCAGCCTAGATCCGTCACAATACCCGCAGATTTATGCATAGGGAATTGCATTTTCCCTCTTTCCTTTATATAAATACTAGCTGCAACCCTTACATATGCCACCAGTTAGGCAAGCGTGCTGAGCCGCTCTGTCTTCGTAAAGAACTTCTAAAATTTGAAGATCGAGAGTTCGAAATACTCTCTGAGATATTTTGTTTGTTTTTTAACATGAAAATATGATGAAACATTTAAAAGTGTAATACTTTTTACATGTGTAAATTGCAAATATAATGATTAGATATTATAATTGGTGTTTACTGCCTATATTACATGTTTGTTTACATTTAGTTCAAATGAAATACTTATAAGACTTCTCCTTTTAAAATATCTAGAATAATCAGTAACACTTGGATGGGTGAAATTAGACTGAAATAAGTGCAAATAAGCATACTGAAAACAGGGATGAATTAACGGGTTTGGCCGGTTGGAATCTTCCCCCGGAAGAAGTTCATATCCCCCCGGAGGAACTCAAAATTTCAATCACAAAATGTAGAAATTACTTCACACAATCATTTGCTTTCCTTTCCGTACACGTGCAGACGAAAGCCAATCTCTCAATATACATATAAATAACTCAGACCCATTCTATATAAATATTAAACATGTAACATCTAAGATAGAATACCAAATAGTCACTAAAACCTGTGTTTCTTATACGCTATGAGCGAGTTTGGCAGAACATGAAATTGTCAACTGTTGAAGAAAGGTATTTTAGTAGGTACTATAGTCTCGCCCTATATTATATATTAGTAGATAGCACTAGCACAGATTGAGATAGGAAATGAAAGATCCTTCGATCATTCCATATGATCTCTGATGTCAGCAAACTTCAGTTCTTAAAAATGAACAGTTGTTGCATTGTTTGAAATAGAGCGACCTAAATCCCATTTTTCGCATCAGAAGTAACAGACGTAAATGTGTTTTAAGATTGTTAAAGTAAACACACCTTTCTTTAACTAAATTGAAGTCAGTCAGAGGGTGAGATTCAGAGGGCGTTATTTATAGAGATCAGGGAGGAACAGTTGTCTCCCGGGGTTTGAGAATTATATACATTCAACAATAGAATTGTAGTATATAAGTGAAATGTAGTTACTGAAGGTGACGAAGTTTCTACTCAGTGCTGTGCCATGGGGGAGGCAACCGGGCCGACTGCCTTGGGCCCTGAAGCGTGGAGTATACTTTGCGCCCGTAGATTTAGCGCCCACATATAATATCGTGTACTTAGCGCCCAGAAAATATTTGATGCTTATCAGTGTGCTAGGGTTGACCAAAGAGAGAACTAGTTTATATGTATAAATGTAATTTCGTACTCATATCTATGCCCATCCCCTCTCTTTTCACGACTAAAGAACAAGGAGTTTTCACTTGAAAGATCCTGCTATTCTTGCTGCACAATTGTCATGTCACTTTTAAAACCCCTTAGGCAAGTTGAAAGAAATGTGTTCTTTTCTTCCTCTCCTGTTCACCACCGTCAGCTCTAACACTCTGACTTTTCATGTACATCTGTAATTACGTACAATTTAATTACGACTTAAGAGCATTACCATATCACCTATGAGATCTTTATATGTGGATGTGAATTCATGTGCTAGTGTTATTTTAAAATTTATATAGTTTTAAATAATAATAATTACACGCACCTTAATGCAAATACTACGAGTACTGCATCAAAAACAGCAATTATTTATGCACATTACATAACTTCATTTCCTATCGTAAATACAGGGTGTCAGGGGTAAAATTCAAATGCCAAAATTTGGTGGGTAATTCTTTATATCAAATGAAAATAAAACGTTCTAATAAACATGCGTCATAAAACGACTCCTTTCAGTGTTATAAGCAGCCCTAAACGCAATCAATTACATTTTAAACCCTAGTTTGAAAATAATGGAACATATCGCAAGTAGTTAAAGAAATCCGCCAAGAACTAGTATTTTCTCTATTTAAATATCCATACAAGGATACACTTTTAACCCTAGGACTACCAGGTGGGTCCATTGCACTCGTACGCATACTTTCTTTAATAATTACTAAGGCTTAGTAAGTATTGAGATTATATGACATTTCCCTGGTTGTGTTCTTGTGTTGTGTTATCTAAGTAGTTTTTATTTCATTTCCGTGAGTCAAGTGATAGTTTTTAAAAATTTATAGCATTGGGTACCGAGTGAGTCCATTAAACTCCAGCCTTAATGCAGAAATATGAGGATGGATTCAGTATAGGTTGAGATTGGGGCTCGTAGCAGGTTAACGTTCTGATAATCTTCTAACTGTTCTAATGAAGTCAGATATAACATATTGCAACTTTATATGTTATTATGTAGTTTGATTGATTTAATTATTTGCAATTTTCCTTATTTTAGTAGCAGCTTTTCTTTATTTATTCATTTATATAAGTCTCTTGTCAGAAGCATTGTTGCTTTTGTCTATCAAACTGTATTGATTTTCCATTGTATGCAGTTGTGTATTCAGTGGCAGTTTCCGGGGATCTGGACTCCCAAGCCCCAACAGTTTTAAAAGTTGCTAGAATAAAACTTAAATTTGCGCTTTCAGTCTCCATATTGACAAAAAAAAGTTTTCCGGAGTAGGACACTGACCCCACCCCACCTTCAATAGAAATCATGGCTTTGCCACTGATTGTATGTAAAGTTTTGTTTATTATTAGTGTGTTTTGACTATTGCACGTTGTATATTAACAGATCAGTAACAATGCACGTCACTGTTGATGGTAGAGGAGGAATATTTTTGGTAAATCAATAAACGATGAAGAAATTGATTCCCGACAGACGATAAGATATTAGCAGACTTATATACAAATGCAACTGAAGTTTCTTGTTCAGGTACCGATATTGAAATGAGACGTTGAGTAGTTTTCTTAACCAGAGAATTGGTTAGAAGTTTGAAGTGTAGCACCTATAGCTAATGCAAAAGGCAAAACTCCGGAGAAAAGCGATCCTACAAGGGCTGCCTTATGTTTTGATGCCAACATCGGCGCTATTAGAATACCTGATGACGAATTGTTCCTAATTCGTGAAGTTGCAGATTCTTCACACACTCTGCAATACAATTTTATTCTTATATATAATATGACTGTAGACGAACAACTTCTCATTTTTTGGGTGTGCTGTCTCTTTTGACAATATATACCCATTAAGATCAGCCATTTTACAATTGCAAAACACAATGCACAACTATATCCTGAAGTGGTCACTTCTAGAGCGGAGGAAAATACTCAAAGTTATCATATATTACAACACAACAAAATCAGACGTTCACACTAACAATCATATAGTTCGCCGTTACACCACAAAACAATGAACAAAATGGCCTATGACAGTATTTTACATAACTGATGTAAGTGGACTCAACACTTATGGTATTGTGTCATCAAAGCGTAATTTCAAACGAGAAACAAATATTAAAAAGTTTTAAATGCCGTAAATTCTTCATTTCGTCTGGTTAGCAGTTCGCCAACGTTGAGAAGAAATCACGGAGAATAGAAGCTTCCCAGTATACTGAAGAGGATCAGCCTAAAAAAAAGTCTCTCCAACAAAGAGGGAGCACAAAACAAGAACTTTCTGCCGGAAATGCAAGCTATATGAATGTGCTGACATGTAATATTTTCCAAGTGTAACATTCCAATTTTGATAAAATTTGGCAGGTAGATATTACACATGAAATAAACATACGTGTTTTTTCTTTTCTGGGGAAAACTATTTTAAGGGATAAAAGCCCCCACCCAAAATTTGGAGAAATTTGAGGGCGGAAAGACAAGAAGAAGAAGAAGTTAGTCGAAGTGAATGAAATTGTTCACAGATATTATAAACGTTAAATGATGGAATATGTGTTTCGTACTTTTAGCCCAGTTAATAAAGATTTTTGCAAGGAAAAAATTTGGGTAAAGCTGATTTTCTCCCAAGTGATAGACCACTATGAGGGGAACATTTTCCCAAAAGTCCCCGCCCCTCCCCCTGGAGCTTTCCCCACCACGCCCCCTCAAATTTAAAAAATGGGCGTTTTAGAAAAAAGCCATATCTTCAAAACTAATGGACATATTGACATGCTTCTTTTTTTCTCGTAATCTGTGAAATGTGCTCTACAATTTCGTATTCCTTAAAGTTTTTCATAAACCTAATGGCTTCTTGGCAATTTTAACCTAAAGAGTAAAAAATGAAAAAAATCGCCCGCGCCATTTTGTTTTTCCTCTTATATTTCCTTAGTGAGTTGTGATATGGAAAAATGTTTCAAATAAATCTTAAAGAGCATAAAATTATCTTTCCAACGGTGTATATATTGTGGGGGTTACTCTTAAAATTAGCCATGTAGCGAGTTAAGTTTGAAGACGAGCGGGCTCAAATTTTCGCCTCAAATATCAGTCACTATGTTTCATTTCGAAAAAAAAAAGACAAAGCTTTTTGTTTTTCAAATAATAAGCAACTGCATTGTTAGAAAAGCATTTTTGTTTAGTCCTGCCTCCCCTGTGAAGCTTTAACCCTTACTCTATCCCCATTACCATTTCAATTTTAAAAATAAGCGCTTCTGACAAAAGCTATTATCTCCAAAACTATTCAACACACTGATAATTTTCACATTCTGTTTTATTCTTAAAAAGTGATAAAATTATTTTATTTTATTTTCTATTTTTTATAAATCTAATAATTTCCAGATAAACAAATAAACTATAAAAATTTGAAATATTTTGTTTGCTCTTCCTTTCCCTATTTTTTGCCTTGGATCTCCTCAGTTAATTAGCGTATGAAAATATATCTATAACATTTTTTATTATGTTTACAACTTAATTTTGAACATGTTCGCTATGCTTACTGCAGTATTTTCAACTTAATATTTCGTAGCTATACAGTATACTATTTAATTTTCGGATGATGATTCTACAAGTTCTTCCTCTTAATAGAAATGTGAATTTAGGCAAGACAGCCCATACAGTGCTCACACATTGCAGAGCAATCTATTTTAGTTATTTTGCATTTACAGTATTGCCTACATCCTTGCTTACACGAACATGATATTATGTACAGAAGCTCGTCTGGTGCAAATGGCTTGGATGTGGGAATAGGTTTCAATGTCTTTTTGGAGCGTCCGTTTTCTTTAATTAATTCTATCCTCCAACCCCATTCTGTGTCAGGAAGTTTATTTCCTAACCTTTTCTGTACTTGCAAAAATACTCTGAGCGAATGTTAATTACACGCTTCAGAAGTTGGAGGTATTTTGGCCAGGTCAAAGGTGGATCTTAGTGAACTTTTCTTTGTGAAAGACAAAAATCTGTGGTATCGGGCTTCATTCAAATTTGAGTATTTTCCCAAATCATACAAAGCCAAAACTAATTTTTCACCTGTAGATAATATTTCTCCTTTAGATTTTGAAATATCTAAAAACACTCTGGCCCAGTTTTGAAATTCCGGTGATTTGAGCATATCTATTACTTTTAATTTGCCCATACCATAAAAACACGATGTCGTGTCACATCCTGTAAACGCATGACAGAACAAAAGTAGTTGCCGGCAATCTCCAAACTTTTCAATCAATGTTTCAATCCTGAAGTACCGTGTGTTCGGAGTCACACCACCTTTCTCTTTACAGAAGTAAACAGAAGCACTTTCTTTCTCAGGAGACAAAGCAGTAAGTAAGACTACCAGGTCAGTATCAGATCCTACAACAATAACTTTTGAAGCAGTTTTCAACTGTTGAATGGCCTTCATTACAATGTCAACATCTGCGTCTTCCTCTGCTGTAATTATAGTCAATCCCCGTTTCACGAGTTCAGACCCCAGAGCCAACGATAATCTCTTCTTATTGTTTCTATTACCTTAGAACTCGTCTTTTCCCGTGGCACAGACTGTGTTTTGACAAAAAATTATGTCTTGTGAAGATTTTTTCGCCGCTCTCCTGTTTTGTTCTTCATTTTTCGTGGTAGGCTCACTAGGGTAACCAACAAAAATAACGATAGATTTTTGACCATATTTATTAAGAACATGTGTACAATAGTTCTCTAAGACAGCTCCAAAGGTACACTTTCTTGGCCATGGCACATGGTGAAGAAGAAACCCTTCGTCTACAATATATATTGCATCCTTTACATCTAGGTCTTCGATGATTCCTTCTTCAAAACCTTTCATCAAGGATGATTTTGTACCTTTTCGAAGAGAAACTTCGTCAAACAGAGCTGGTGGGCGTACTGCCAATTCATATTCGAAATATGTCTTTAATTTGCTGGCGCTATCACAGGCACACAATATCCGATTAAAAAGCTGTTGAGAATTGATATTGACCTCTTTTGACTCTTCCTGACTTCTGTGCTGCCTGTGTCTTCACCTTTTCTGTGTAATTTGAGTTCTTGGAAATTTTTACCTTTAATTTTGTTCATGGTAGACAAACCGACATCGTATGCTTGATCACAGTTTATTGAATCATCACAAACAAACCCAGTGGCCAAAGAGACCAGTTCACCAGACAACTTTGTAAAAGGATTGTGTTCTTGTAACCAAGCTGTAAACTTCTGTAAGTCTGACAAGACTTTCCTCTTTCTGGATTCTCGTAGTTACACGTGCTGTTCGCTAAACTGCATCGCTGTTCCGAAAAAATCTTCTACAGCCTCTTGAACTTCGATAAAGAATGGTGTTCCAAGTACATATTTTGAAAGAGTATTGTCAGTAATGCCACGGCCATGTGTCAGTCCTCCAACAGATTTCATGGGTCGCATCAAATCTTGTTCTATGCACATATCAGACCACGTTCCTGACCAGTACTTGCCTTTCCGCCTAATAGTGAAGAATCCTTTCTCCTTAAAAAGAACTAGTTCTTGATTTGTGAGTTTTGATTCAAGTTTGCACATCTCTTGTGCATACAAGTGGGCGGATTTAGCATAGGGGAGATGTCCGGCAGCATGAAAATGTGGGAGCATTTGAATTGTTGTATTCATATGTAAATCCCAGTTTCCTGATCTTTCTGCAAAGGTAAACAGCATTATAAGGTCAATGCACGTAAGGAGATTAACCCACAGCTTAATTGTTCTGCTTAAAGTTCTAATTTCCTGGAAGAAATCGTTAAATTTGCTCAAAGCTTCTTAAACAGCTGGTTCTTCTAGAACATCTTGTTCATTAAAACTCTTTTCAAGAAGATCTTTAGAAATATTTTCCAAATATGCAAGAGAGCCATTTATTTCAGGAAAACTGCTCTTCATCACTTTAACAATCGCACAAGCAGTAAGGCTATATGCTCGGACAGCTCTTGCGTATGCGTGACCATTCAAATGTGGTTCACAGTCAGTTTACCGTAAACTGTAGCCCATAGGTCTTCCAAACCACTCCCCTCCATTATCTTTCCAATAGCACCCATAAAAGACATTAATAGATGGAATCCTCCTAACCTCAGAATAATTTTTGACACTTCACTGTTGGGATTTGCTGACGCTACAATTTCAGCCGCCTTTGAAAACAATGGTTGATCGAACGTAACAATACAGGCACGGCGTTGCTTCTGACATTGTTCTGCAGCATAACTGAGAGCAGAGAAAATTGTTGATGGATTGCTAGGATCCATGTTTATAATGGGAATTCTTAATATATATGTATCCTCACAATCTTCTCTTCTACTCATTACGGAGGTCATGAATCCATTCCACCCAGGCTGCATATCTGCGCCTGCAATCCACAAAACATTCATTGGAAATATGGGGTGTACCGTTCGACATTCAATTCCTCTGGTAACTTTCAAGTCATTAAAATCTTCCACAAAAATATTGGAGAGCCCACTACGGTGACTTTTTTTGGCATACGAAAGAATACGAATAGTTTTAGGATTAAATGTTCCCAATGGAGTTCGCTTCACCTCCACTTCTGTTTTAACACATTTACTTAGTGTTATGCATTTTATCCCTCCATGATATTTGAGGCGAAAATTTGAGCCCGCTCGTCTTCAAACTTACCTCGCTACATGGCTAATTTTAAGAGTAACCCCCACAATATATACACCGTTGGAAAGATAATTTTATGCTCTTTAAAATTTATTTGAAACATATTTCCATATCACAACTCACTAAGAAAATATAAGAGGAAAAACAAAATGGCGCTGGCGATTTTTTTCATTTTTTACTCTTTAGGTTAAAATTGCCAAGAAGCCATTAGGTTTATGAAAAACTTTAAGGAATACAAAATTGTAGAGCACATTTCACAGATTACGAGAAAAAAAGAAGCATGTCAATATGTCCATTAGTTTTGAAGATATGGCTTTTTTCTAAAACGCCCATTTTTTAACTTTGAGGGGGCGTGGGGGGAGAAGCTCCAGGGGGAGGGGAGGGGACTTTTGGGAAAATGTTCCTCTCATAGTGCTCTATCACTTGAGAGAAAATCAGCTTTACCCAAATTTTTTCCGAACTTTGATGTTTTTTGACCTTCATTGACTGGGCTATTTCCCGGGAAAAATGGTTGAGTGGGGCACAGACCGCTTCAAACCTTTGATCTCGAAATATCAAAAGCGCTAATAACAGTACGTTAAACATGCCTAAAGGACATGGAGAATTGTAAGGAAATTTTGGGTAGGGACAATATAGAAAAAATAAATGAACACTTCTTTATTTCCTGCAGAAAAAATGTTTTTAGGGGCAAAAGTCTCCACCGAAAATTTTGAAATTGACGACCGAAAGGCATGAAGAAGTAGACCGGAATGAACGAAATTGTTTGCATATAATGTAGACGTAAAATGACAGAATATTGTGTCATATTTTTCTGGAAAAGATGGTTGGGTGGGGTACAGACCCCTTCAAACATTTAATCACGATTTATCGAAGTGTTCATTAGTATAGCGAAAAGTACCTAAAAGGACATGGAGAATTGTAACGAAACTGTGTTTAGAGACAATACGCAAAAAAATATACGAATACGTGTTTTTAGTTTCTGCGGAAAAACTGTGGTGTGACTAAAGTCCCTCCGAAAAAAAAGTAATTATTACCGCAAAAGCGCAGGTAGTTTTCATAGGAAAATACGACAAGTATTCTTTCATTTTACGTCTACAATATTTGTGGACATTTTCATTTATTACAGTATATTCCTTTCTGGGCTCGTGGAGTTGAATTTCGTATTTTTAGGAGGGGGGCCCTTTGTCACACTTTTGTTTTTCTGCACAAAATCAAAAACACGTAATCATTTCTTTTTTTTTTCTTTTCTTTTCTTTCTTTCTTTCTTTATTTATTTATTTTTGCGTACTGTTCCTACACAAACTATCGTTGCAATTATGTCCAACCGTTTTCCCCAGGAAAATACGAAACATCTATTCCTTCGTTTTACGTTCATAGCATCTGTTCACAATATTATTCACTTCGGTTCACTTCTTGCCTTTCGGGACTCAAATTTCAAAATTTTGGGTGGGAGCTTTTGTCCCCTAAAACTGTTTTTCCGCTGAAAAGAAAAAAACATGCATTCGTTTATTTAATGTGTAATATCTACCTGCTAAATTTTATCAAAATCGGAGTGTTACACTTGGGAAGTGTTACATGCGAGAACAGCAGAATTGTATGAGAAGATTTTTTGGTAAATTATACTGTAACTCGATACAATCCAATAAAACAATTACCTGTGAATAATTAATTTTTAAATTTTGTTACGCAGAAATAAATTTCCTTCTTGCAAATTTTAATATTATATTTCTGAATAGTGTTTTACTTCATAATAAAACGTTCCTTTTGCGAAAAAAGAAAAGGTTTGTATTTAGTTTTACGTTCCATGGTTTTGCCGGGTCAGCTAAGGAAGACTTGAATTTACTGATTATAGTGGAACCCGAACCACTTTGGTTACTCAATACTCTCCCACCAGGAATCGAACCTTGAACCTCATACGCCAAAGGCTTGCATGCTTGCCACTAGACCAGCGGGGAGGGATAAAACAAACAAATATTGGAATATGTAAATTAAATTCACAACCAGATATGGCTAGTGAGGGAAGTCGTAAGCCAAAGCGTTCCAAACAAGTCACACGAACACGAAGTACATACTGCAGCAGTTGGGATTGGCGAATTTTTACAGGGAGAATGAGAAAGTCCGATTTCTATGGAATGGTGGACGGATTTGTTTTCCTTCTCTCTGACAAGGGTCAGAAGGGATGGATTACTTACAGCAAATCGCACCAGAAGAAACTGAAGAATTCCTAATTTATTTTGATCAACATTACGTATCAGGTAGTCTCTGGAGTATGCGACTTTCATCTTATGGTGATCTTATCATTCGATTTCTTTGCTAGCCTCTTTTGTTTCCTCGCAACATACCCGTTCATATAGCAACATTACAGAAAGAGACACGAACGAGTACATTGACAGAAGCTTCGAATTTGAAATTCCAAAAGGTTGAACCTGTTCATCCTTCCTTGTGGATGGACATTGGAAAAGGATGAGGCCATGGTTTCAACTGCATCGAACAAGAGTAGCGAGATGAATTACCTAAGAAGAGGGTAAAATGGAAGACGATTAACCTTCAAAGGCGCTTGTTCAACTTAGTGATGGATTATTCTCAAGGAAACACAATACTCGTTCAATATCTGATTGAAATTGATTACTGCTTAAGGCTGTAACTTTAGGGTATAATGTGTACAATAAGGTTCGTAGAGCGATTAACTTATTGGTTCGTAAAGTAACGTTCTTTTTATTAGTGAACGTTAGGTTGTTTTTCAGTGCTTGTAGTGTATGATATTAATTGCTTAACTATATACATTTATATTACGCATAAAGTTGTGAAATATGTATCAGAATTAATGCGGCTAGCTTGTTAGATGTTTTCTTTTCTGAAACTGTGTAATACCATATGATAATTTGACTTTTTCTTTTCTGGTATCGAAACTAATGTTGTTATATAGTCAGAGTTACCATATGTCAGGTTTTTACTGGGACAGTCCCGGTTTGAAGGCTCTTGAAATGAAATGAAATCTTTGAATTTTACATCCCACGATTAAGGAGATAGGAGTAGGATAGAGAAGACGGTGATTGTGAGAATGAATGAAATGGTGGAATGAAGAAAGTGAGAGAAAACGAGAGAACCCCGAGTTTATCCATGCACGCAGCGTCTGACTACCACAAAGCCCATTTGACGTAAGATGGGATAAAACCAGGGATCCCATGAACCAGATGTGAGTGTTTCTACTACTGAACCACCGTGACCTCCATGAAGACTCTTATCCCGGTGTTTCACCAATTTACATTTTGTCCCGGTTCTCAGTCGTGATAATATGTTCACCGTCTTTTGTATGCCTTATCCTCATTTGCGGTATTCTAGATTACGTCTGTTTTACATAGTTTTCACATTAAAATCTAAATATGTAACCTTAGTTTATAGTACATTTAAATATTGTAGAGCATTGCATACCACGGAGTGCAGTTATATATATATATATATATATATATATATATATATATATATATATATATATATATATATATATATATATATATATATATATATATATGTATGTATGTATATATATATATATATATATGTATATATATATATATATAACTACGTTTCTGCGTTTCACCCTTTCCCCCGGAGGTTATGATTCATTGAAGCGCCTTAATCAGTGCTATTGGCTGGTCTCTCTGTCTCTCTCTCCCTCTTCATAAGAGTTTTACTTAGTGAACGCTAAGTACACGGAACATGGATGTAAGAAAATAACAGGAATTAACGACCTGTAGAAAGAGTGGTAAAATGAACTGGACATCCCTGATTTGAGATAAAATCAATATAAAATTCCTTCTGTGAGCCAGAAACACTGGGCGCTAAGTCTACGGGCGCTACATGGACGGAACCCCCTGAAGTAAGGGGTCACAAAATTCAGGAGTAAAAAAGAGAAGAAAAGAAGGAAAGAAAAATGAGGAAAAATGTTACTCATGTTAGGAAAATGCATGTGCACATGTATAAAATGGAAGGACAAAAGTAATAAAAAGTGTTCAAAATCAAAATTTGACCATAATTCGATGACCTCAGAAATACAAAGTAACCAAATAGCGTATAGGATTCAGTCTAGAGAGCAATTGTCACTTTAAGAATCAACCTACACTATTCCGAGAATCGAGATAAGGCGATAAATTAGTGGCGTATTTAGGGGGAT
This sequence comes from Thermobia domestica, assembly GCF_964235325.1. Taxonomy (NCBI): domain Eukaryota; kingdom Metazoa; phylum Arthropoda; class Insecta; order Zygentoma; family Lepismatidae; genus Thermobia; species Thermobia domestica. The sequence goes on along the minus strand of NC_137459.1, from coordinate 257,963,987 downwards.
GGTTATGAGGCTCATGATCCCCGAAATAACTTCATTATAACTTTTTCGCATTACATCACAAATGCTTCTTATTGGTTCTCAACCTCCCCCCACCCCGAAACAAGATCCTAAACACGCCACCGCGAGAAATGTATACGATACTTTTTGTCTCATTTCGAAAGCGAGACGATAATTTGAGATAGCCTTGTCCCGTCTCGAATGTAAAATGTTCATACTTGTCTCGATTTTCTTTGTTTTGTTTTAGTAACGAGATGAGAAATTCCTCATCTCATAGGCAACACTAAGCTAAATCGCAATATTCTTGCCAAATGTCACGTTTCTGCTTGTAATGGTATGAGTTGAATGACAATAAGCTCCTAGCTTGTAATCTTCTACGAGGTAATAATAATAATAATAATAATAATAATAATAATAATAATAATAATAATAATAATAATAATAATAATAATATAATAACTATTGTTATTATTCCTGAAGATTTGATAGCTCAAGTATTGATACATCCGACTATTCAAATATCTGAGGATAATTATAAGATATATTACAATTAAACGTGATTCATTGCAAACCAATCGCCACCAAAATTTATAAAGTAAAAAAAAAAAATACTTGCCCTCTATGCATCCAATTCGAGGACCTTCAGATTACTGTCCGAGTGCCTTGATAACTGAAATACCATCAATGCGCGGTAAAAGATTCGTCCTAAGTGGGTTCACATTAGGTTTATTTTCCTCCGCTTACAAAATTCTACGTAATTTTTATTCTTTCCAAAACGCCTTTCGTATTTATTTTTAGATAAGTCAAAAATCTTTGGCATAGTTTAGATTAATGAGTTGAGTTGTTCTTATAACTTTCATCCTCAATTTTGTTTCTTCTCCATATGCAACTACAAATATGACATTAAATGCTCATATTCTGCATTTGGTTTCAAGGCAGTCGTCATTACATGGTGAAGGACTTATATCCGCCACTAGACAAACGTTTGCTCGATGTAGTATTGAAGCACAAGGATCACGTGGTCAGCTCCAAATGGAAGTGATTGAAGTGTTGCCTTCTATTTATGGTTCTTTTTATACAAGCATTACAAGAAAGAATCATAAACCATGTGTGTAGGCAATTCGAACACAAGACACCTAATGGCTATTTCAATGGTAAGTACGGTAGGCACTCACCCAACAATACACAACATACGATTTTGTAACAAATGTAATATCTGGGACTAGTTGTAATACTTTTGTTGTATTAACGTTTAGTGCTAAGATATGAAGTTTTTTTCTGATTTCTGTTTTATCGTTTTACAGCTTTTTGTGTGAACTGAAACAGTAAAGATAATGTAAATATCTATTTTATTCATATTTGCTACTTGACTAGCTTTTTTAAACATAATTAAATTACGAAGTGGATGCGTAGTGTATGGACTGATTGTTCATAACATCGATTCCAAGAAGGCTTAAACAATGTAGACCCCGGACAATTTTTTTTGACAGATAGTAATGTATTAGTTTAGCACACAAGAGGCTCCTTTTAGATTTCAGCGTAATTAATTGAATACCTACCAAGACACACATATTTCTATGGCAGGAAACAAATATTGAGTCACACTCAAGGTTTCTTTAAAAGGGTTGTCCTCACCGAGACTTGGCTATTTAAGCCCTCGTTCGACAGACCGAAAGTTTCTGTTATTTTTTTTTAATAATCAAACTTTTGTTTCTTCTGTTCTTTCTCCCTCCGACCATCATTTCATGACACAACTCTCAAGTTGGGATATATCGGCGGTAGTGAAAGAATAGTCGAGGGGTTATAGGCACTAGGTTAAGAATCGTGGGCTCAAATCAACTGTAAGTCAATTTAGCACTTTTAAATTTAACCTGTTCTTGCAAGGTGTGTGATGATTTCTCTTTACTCAAAGTTCTCCATCTAGAGATGAGATCTAAGGATCATGCATATGCTAATCGAGAGAAAAAGAGAGTGGAGATATCTCCAATTGAAATATTATCCGAAACATTCATCGATATTCATATTTGTTTATGTTTTAGTTGATTTTTGTTTATTTTTCTTTACGAAATGAGAGTTCTCAATTACTTAGCAAGCGATAATGAATGATATGTTATGGCGTATTACAAGAAAGAACTCGTATTCTCTTCATATCGTATATGCTTCTAAGAAAAATATGCTTGTATTATTAATTAGGGATTACATTACACATACTCACGTTATGTGCACACAAAATATGACTATTTGTCATATTTGGAAAATCTGACATGTTTTCTACTGATGCAATCGTTTTTCGCAAATTGAAGTGACACACACTGCATATTGTTTTTAATATTGTTTTTCTTTTTTCGTGATTATTCGTTTTGTTCTTTTTTGTTTCATTTTCCGAAAACACTGGAAACTAGTAATATAACTTCAGAAAATATTATTGTTAGCTTTAATGTGTAAATTAATAATAATAATAATAATAATAATAATAATAATAATAATAGTAAAAATAGGTTTAAAAAATATAAAACTACGATAGTTTTGCTGATAAAAATATTCTCGCAAAACAAAGATGGAAGTTAAAACACCTCGATCTGAGTTTTTTCATAAAGTTTTAACTTACTAGAGATATTAAAACTGTTAACTAACAAAAGTGAAGGTAACGTTGAAACGAATAATGTAAAAGATTCAGGGTTTTTACAAAATACTGCACCCTGTAAAATAAAATGAATGTTTGACCAACATTGATATTTCCTTGGTATGTCTAAGGTCAAATAAAATCTCTTTGTGACTTTCTCATTATGTCAATCGCTCTGTAGATACAAAACGGCGTATACTACTTGATTTTTTTCGTCGCAGAGGCATGGATATTTTTTATATATTTTTTTTGCTCTTTGCTACACTGACATGTTTCGAACAAACTATTGCACTTGTAGAAAGACGTATGTAGTTCTCAACCAGCGAACCTCAATAGTATTGTTGATTGTCTAACGTTGCAGGATATGAAAAATGCAAGTGGGAATGCACTTTTGCTAGCGGTATACATGTTAGTTGCAAAGTTTTCACTACACCAACTCAATGAATCAAGATAGTGAATGTTATGTCCAGCTGACTTATTTACATTCACTTATAACTAACATTACCACTCTGCAAATTTTAAAATAATGATTCATTATCTTGTTCCAATTTTTCCGTATAACGATTAGGTAGAATCACATTCTCTCTTCCTTGCAATATCACACAGCCTTCCTTTCGAAAACAGTTCTTTTACCTTGCGGCCTATTTTTTCGTTTGGGATTGATATACGATCAGGAAAACACTCCTGGTAAAAGAGTCCTGGGGAGAGATATACCCCGGAAAAATAATCATAAAACAGTCCCATAAAAGACATCCCAATTTTTCGTCGACTGTATAGAATACATGTGCAAAAGGTAGTAAATCTATCCTAGGTTATTCTTTCCCCCTGTACGGCACACCAATTACCAAATCACTCAGTTTCGAAAATGTCACTAACAACGTAGTGTTTAGATAAAGACTTGAGACATGACATTATCTTTTATTGTGTCTATACAGTGCCGGCTAGCAGAAGGCTTGTGCTAAATTCTAAACTAATTAATCAATAATGTATGGATTGCTGTTAATGACGCTTCAGTAACTAACGTGAAAAATGTTTGTTTTTTTTTCAGTAAAATGACAGAAGAGATTTATGATACGATATATAATAAAAGAAACAGTAGTTGTTTCTAGTTATTTTTTCTTTGCAATGAATACAAAAATATGGCCGTCTATGAAAGGTTTATATTATTTGTACAGTCAGCGACAGTAATAAGTGGAGGTTGGATACATAAGAAATGATAGCTTTTTCCAGTAGCAGAAGAGTTTCACTTTATGTCTGATAGTTGGACAACCAACATGACAGAAAATACATGCCCGAAAACATAACATGCCAGGATACTCCTCCATTTGGAGGAAAAAGTATTACTATCTGAGAGCATCACTTAGAGAAACAACCACGAGATAAATCTGCAGAAATTCCATTCACATTAAGTTCAAAGAGATAGGAATTAATGCAAAGGAAACGAAAAGAATAATACGCATCATGCAGAGACCGAAAAAGCATGGAAAGCTAAACAAAATGAGAAAAGAAGGAAAGAGGGAAAGGAAAGAGCAAAAGACATGGGAAACAGTGTACGTCTTTCCTCCTGCCCCCGTCCTGTTTTTTCTCCCTTCATAGGATAAATCTCATTCAGCATCAAACGCGAACATCATTTATAGTGTTTAATTCCTTGAAAAAAGTTAACTCAGTCCAGGCCGAGATTCGAACCCCGGACTCTTAGAATGACAGTCAGACGCTGTAACCACTTACCTACACTCGTTATAGCAACTGAGTTTATAAACCAGCCATTGCCCACGCTGTTATCAAACGTCTTAAATCAGCCAAATCGGGAGTTACCCCAGTTACTTTTTAAGTTTTTAATTTTATTTACGGCCTTTAGCCATCTACGGCAACAGGCCCCATGTTTTCATTAAAAGCATTTGTTTTGTAGATTAAAATCAAGAATAACTTAATCTATACTCTTACTTACTGTTGTCAATATATATATATATATATATATATATATATATATATATATATAGAGAGAGAGAGAGAGAGAGAGAGAGATAGGTATATAAAAATAGGATTAATGGGGGTTAAAAGAGTGATTTCGTAACCTCGAAATGGGTCTTCAAGACGGTGATCGCACCACTACTGACATCTTTTAGCGGTGTTACGTAACACACACATTAGAAATAAAGCTTCGAAACGACAAGTGGCACGTTGTGCCGTGGATAAGTCGGTAAGGTGTTTGCTTACTGAGTAGACAACTCGAGTTCGAGTCTCGATTACACCAATTACTTCTTTTTTCAAAATACATTTCTATATTTTTATATATGTTATTAATAATTGCTTTCTTGCATTTTTTGTAAATTATCTTAAATTAGTAAAGGATCAGTAAAATCAAGAAGGTTAAAATACATATATACGATTGTTTTATCCGTATGTACAGTCCAGAGATGGAGCAGGTCGGGGGGCCGCGGGTCAACAGAACGTGACCCATTGCAACCCCCCACCCACTAGGACCCACTCTGACTTAACAACGTATTACGACCCACAGACTCATTCTGCTCAGTGCATTGTAGAAAGCTTCTGAACACTGGTGAATTTGTCTACTTTCAAGGCATCCTTTTTCTTTTCATTTGTTTCTATTGGCAAAAGAACTTCAGGCAATTTTAGATATTGATATTTGCAATTGTAAGAATAGCAATAGGACTTATTTGAGACGCAGCCTGTGATTTCGTAGAGGAGCTGACTACTGGGAAACATGTTTGAATCATGTGTAATATATGAAATAATATATAAAAAATTGAATGTGACTATGTGTGCATGATCATCTTAACCAAATTGCAAAGTCAAATGAAATGATTTTTGGTATATACTTAAGCCTCAATCTCAACTAGGAAGTTATACATGTATCGGTTTCATTATATTACATATACTAAGAGGGTCCGAATTTTTGCGAAAAATTTAGGATCTCGCAAGCCGTTCAAGTTGGAGAGCTGATATTCAGTATATTAATTCTTTATCTAATATAAATAAAATAAAGAGTTTGTTTGTGTGTTTGTCTGTATGTCTGCCTGTCTGTCTCTGTGCGGCCTGGGAACCAGACGAGTGGACGGAGGGTTACCATATTTTGGTCACGGGTACCTAGCCCAGGCCCCAGATCAAGACGAAGCCGTTTTTTTCAAATTTCGAACCAGGGGATCTCAGGGTCTTTTTTTTACCGGAACCGGCTTGGGAACCAGAAAAATAGACCGAGAGTTTCCAAATTTTAGTTACAAATACCTTGGTCCACGCTCCAAATCAAAGTTAAACGTTTTTCTCAAAATTCGAACCAGGGGGTCTCAGGGGGGCGTTTATCGGGACATGTAAAAGTAGTAGAAAATTTCCGATATTAATGTCGAATTCTTAGTTCTCGCGGTCGCTGAAATCAATAATGGAGCTCCTCTCGCAATAAACTTCCAAATTCACGCTATTCGGCTCCTTGCCAAGGGTCACCGGGAGGAGGGGGGCTGAATATCAAAACATATAAATGTAATCCAAAATGACCAATATTAGTGTCAAATACATAGTTTTCGAGGTCGCTAAGACCAATGGTGACACTTTTATTAGCGATGACTTGCAAATTCAGCTACCATTGTATGCGGACCGAGGGTTACATGTGGGGGGGTTACCAAGATGTAAAAATAATCCAAAATGACAGATATGAGTATCAAATCCATTGTTTTCGCGGTCGCTGAGATCAATGGTGACACTTTCATTAGCGATGACTTGTAAATTCAAGTGAAATTGTATGCGGTCCCGGGTCACATGTGGGGGAGTTTATCGAGACATGTAACAATTATCTAAAATGACCGATATAAGTTTCAAATTCATAGCTTTCGTTGTCGCTGAGCTCAATGGTGAAACTCCGAGTGCATTCACCCCATTCGGCTAAGGGCCGGAAGTCACGGGGTGGCGACACCGAGACACGTAAAAGTAATCCAAAATGACCGATATTAGCGTCAAATCCATAGTTTTCACGGTCGCTGAAATCAATGGTGACATTTCCATTAGCGATTACTCAAAATCAGCTACCATTGTATGCGGTTCGGAGTCACCGGGGGATACCGAAACATATAAAAATAATCCAAAATGTCCTATATTTGTGTCAAATCCTTAGTTTTCACGGTCGATGAGATGAATGGTGATTCTTCCAGAGGCGTTGACTTCTAAATACAACTCCCATCGCCTGGGGACCAGAGACGTACTTTTTAAATTTCAAACAGGGGTGTCTCAGGTCGCGTTTACAGTGATATGTAAAAGTAGTAGAAAATTACCGATATTTTATCGTTTCGTTGTTCAGTTTCTGCGAAAAGTGGGTATTTCAGCTAGTTATTAATAAATGAAAGATATAAATTAATAATAATATAGAGGGTGGACCAAAAATAGGTATACAGTACCGTACTGATCAGGTCATTGCACTTTATATAATTTCTTATTGTTATCCATCAGGTAGACTTAGTTTCCATATTATTTCTTTTAATATGTTTTTACTTACATCTTGAGCTCAGAAGAGTCAAAGCAAGTAAACTCATAAACTAGAATGTTATAGTTGATCAATGCAGAGATATATGCCTAATTTTGGACTACGTAAACAGATAGGAATGTATCTTAAAAGGAAGAGACGAAAGTGTAAACATACATAACCGTACTTGACTTTATATAATTATCTTAAAACGCGGTCAATAATATAAGATAATGTAGGAGAAATTGCAAGAAAGAAAGTAGTAATAATAAATATGACCAATTGCAAATATGGTCAATTGCCTGAAGTTCTTTCTTCAATAGAAACAAATGAAAAAAGAAGAAAAAGGAAGGCCCTGAAAGTAAATCGTAGACAATTTCATCATTCCTGAGAAGAATTTGTCACCAATGCACTGAGCAGAATGGGTCGGTGAGTCAGAGTGGATCGGTGGGTTTAGAAGCTTTATTTATATTGCGTGTGTTATGTAACAACGCTACCAGTTGTCAGTACTTTTGCGACGACTTTTTTCAAGATCCGGTTCGTAAATTTCCGAAATAACTCTTTTAATCCTCAATGAATCCGATATATATAATATGTTGACAACAGTAAGTAAGATTATAGATTAATTTATTCTTCATTTTAATCTACAGAACAAGAACAAATGTTTTTAATGAAAACATTTGGCCTGTTGCCGTAGATGGCTAAAGGTCGTAAATAAAATTCAAACTTCAAGTGTAACTGGGGTAACTCACGAGGGAAACAATCACGAGATAAATCTGCAGAAATTCCATTCACTTTAAGTTATAAGAGATAGGAATTAATGCAAAGAAGACGAAAATAACAATACGCATCATGCAGAGATCGAAAAAGTGTGTAAAGCTAAACAAAATGAGAAAAGAAGGAAAGAGGGAAATGAAAGAGCAAAAGACATCGGAATAAATCAAATTTTAACATTTAAGGATAAACAGTGTCCGTTCTTTCCCTTTTTTGTCTTGGTTTTAATTCCTTCATAGGATAAATCTGTTTCATATCAAACGCGATAATTTACAGTGTTTAATTCCTTAAAAGAAATGTAACAGTCTCGTCGGAGACTCGAACTGAGGACCCACAGAATAACAGTTACACATGCTGTCCACTTAGCTACCGCGACCATATCAAGTAGGCTTTTAAATCAGGCATTACACCCGCTATAATCAAACGTGTTAAATTAGCCACTGTCTGCGATCCACCCCAGTTCCATTTGAAGTTTAAATTTTATTTACAGCATTTAGCCATCTATGGGTAGCAGTCCCCTTGCTTTCATAAAAAGCATTTGTTCTGTAGATTAAAATCAAGAATGAATTAATCTGTACCATTGGGAGCTTACTAGTGCACCAGCATACCTATATATATTATAGGCTGATCCAAGGGGGGCTATAGGGGATATAGTCCCCTCTTGACGCTCAGGTATATAGGGATAAAATGGGCTTCAATCCAACTTTACACTGGATAAAGCCGCAAACTACGGTTTATCCAATCCCTTTGATCATGCCCTTGATAATAATCTGACACACACACACACATATCGGAAGCTCGTGCCTGTCAAAATATGTACGGCCATGTGTCGGCCTCACGGGGCCCAACTTTGATTTTTCAAATGAGAACCCCCATTTTATTACAAATTCGGTATCTCCGAAGCAAACTAAATCAAAATATGTACTGCTTAAAGTGATAGGATGTAAGTACCAGGCCCTACAGGGCCGCAAACACTATAAGGGTGAGTAGTGTGAAAGGTTCTGGAACAGCTAAAAATCTGTTAGAATGCGTTTTCTGAAAATGTGAAAGGTACAAAGTAGCAAGATATCAACAGTCCTATCGGAAGCTGGTGCCTGTGAAAATATGTGCGGCCCTATGGGGGCCCATGGGGCATAACCTTGATTTTTCAAATGAGAACCCCACTTTATTATAAATTCGGTATTTCCGGAACAAACTAAATCAGAATAAGTACTGTTCAAATTTGCAGGTAGACACAGCCGAAAGGATGAGGTGCATTTTACAGGAATAATTGTTGATCCCCTCAGTATTACTTCCCACTTAGGCTTGCATAGCAACTCATTCTGTAGTTGTTAGACGTAACAGCACTTTGCGATGTCGAATTTATTTCTGACTACCGCAGAGTCCAATGTCCCATATTCACTTTGTACAGTCTGTCAAGGAAGTAAATGTACACCTGTTTTATGAGTCTGGCATTCCTGCGCTCCAGCCATGAAGAATATGAGAATTAAATCAATATAATGTTTACTAAGGGGCAAGAAGAAAAGTCTAATCTAAATAAGACATTGCAGAGTGCCAAAGTGTAAGTACGAATAGTGCATGGTGTAAATAAATGATGACACCAAAAGAGAAATTCAGACACAGCTGGTAAACGGAGAAAAAAGAGTAAAAATTGTCGAAGTGGGAACATAACAAACAAATGCCTCCAAATATGCCAACACCTAAACGTTTGCGAAGCGAAGATCCTGGTGTAGTGGTTAAGACGCTAGATCATAAATCCAAAGAACGTAAGTTCGAATCCACTCGAAGTAAAACGATTTTTGTAAATAATGCATACAGCACGTGAGAAGTGGTAAAAGAGAGCGTATTACCCGTTTGAAACGTTAAGTGAAAACGAGGCAAAAATTCCAGTGACATTTATTAGAGAAGTGAAACAATGAAAACGAGGTAGCAGGTATATCTAATCAGGGGTATGTAGCAAAGGGCGGTGATCGGAAAAACGAAATTTTCCCGAATTTCACACATGTGAGTCTCTACAACAGACAAACGTCTTCAGAAATATGCCTATTGCAGAGACCATGATACACCACCGATTGCGCTAGCCAAAGTTTGTTTAACAAATGGTGTGGTGCTTTTTCCTTAGAACGATAAATCAAAAAGTGTATACTGCAGATCAATGAAGTGTTTCGAATGTCCTGATAATTTCCTTTCCCTTTCCAAATTAACATGAATAAATCGTCTCTATCATGATACAAGTGCTTGGGTCTACTTTCCCAAGGATCGCTCATTTAGTATAAGAAGTCACTCTTTGATTCTTCACGATTGCTTTAAAAAAATAAGTCTAAAAAATTTGAAAGGAGACAAGCTCTAAATAGGCGGTCAATATGTGAAAGTGACATCGTGATTGTCTGTCCGATCACCACGGGAAATCGAATGAACCGTTTGAAATGAATATTTGAATACTTTTAGTACTTGGAAAAAATGATTAGCTGACGTCTACAGGAAACTTGACAAAACTTCACAAACATATTATGAATTAATATTTTACTCGTAGTTAAAAATGGCTGGTTTATTGGATAAAGAAAAAAACAAAAGAGACTTAAGCAGGAATCGAACCCAGGACCCTTTATACCTGAGACGTGGATCAATCTGACTCTTCCACTCCTTCACTTGGTAACTTTATGCTTCGTCTCATACGCTTCTGGCAATTGCGCTACTCCAGTTTGTAATATTAACACTTTAAACGTGCAGTACTATCTCCGAAGCATATCCCCGAAGTTTATTTTAAAAAGTCTGCTTTCCCCTTGTTAGTTAACTCTCGCCGGGCTTTTCTCACCTAACCTCCATACAATACATGTTCTAAGCGAGGAGAGGAGTATTAAAAATGTAAAGAAAGAGAGTTTCTGATGAAACTCTTGTGATATGAAGATGAATCTCGGCATTTAAACTTCTCCTTACAAATCTGTGATCACGTTGTGCATCGTTTTCGGGAATTCCAACTCTAGCAAAGAAAGCAAGGCAACTGATACAATATCTTAATTTCTAATTTTGTATTCATAAACTGGCCAAAGTGAGTAAGCATTTTAGCTGTTTACAATAAACATAAAAGATATTTGGGAGTTGGAATCACTTGGATCTTTTCATTTCACTTCGATTGATATACTATTATATTGGAGAAGAGGATTGAATATTTCGCAAAAAAATATTTCCATAAACTTATACTTCTCGTTCGAAAAATGAACATTTCAACTAATTCGTGTCAGACCTTTAAAGATTGCTCGAGCCTATATTTTTAAACGAATTGAATATTCTATTTTTTGATTTTTAAAAATATATTTACAGGTCTTTTAAACCCGTATTACGAACCTAGACAGCGGCGCAAATCTGTATTCAACATTAGGGGGAGGGGGTACGACCGTTCACATATATTATTTAAAGCGATGTTCAAAATATTATGAAGTTGATAAACAATGCTGTGGAGTATCAGGGGAGCAGAATTGTCTTCAACATAGGGAGGCAGGCAGATTTGAGGATTATTCTGGGGGACATCAATTTCATCTCACTTTTCTTTCTGGCAATCGGACGCAAATCATCACTTTCCTGCCAAAGAAAACTTCAAATCGGATTTTGTGAGGACAGTCCTCCTCAGTTCCAAATTGGAGGAGACATGCCCCTGTAATTCCCCCAGCTTTTTCTCCAGTAAACCTAGAATCACAATTTTACGAAGCTAAAAATCAAGTTTAATTATGGATCACAATGATTCAGCGAGCCATCAACTTTTATACGCATATTTGTGACTTCAATCTATTTTGGGTTATGTGGAAATTGCTCTAAGCTTGGCTTGTAGATTAATAGAGACCTTTCACAGTTCACAAATATATCATCTTTTCTGAAGCTGATAGTTCTAAAACTGATCAGTTGGTTCTGTGGGAGTGTAACATCCCTTTCAGCACCGAGACTATATGAGACGTGGTTCTACAACTTAACTTGGGATCCCTAACTAAATGAACTTCCTTCAGAAATCAATCTCTTGATAGGTTGATTCCATAACTTTTACATTCTTTTCATTCGCACGTGAGTATTCCTAAATAGAATATGACCTTCCAGAATTCGTACTGTCATTCACTCGGTATGAACACTAATTTATTGATCATATTCTCATTTAATAGTGGACATGATTTCTTTTTTTCAACATACTGAAACATCTAATAATAAAACAAAATATATTAATATTGTTTCTTTCCTCTTCTTTTTTATGTTTTTTACACAGACCAGTAATTCATTGACAACATTGTGTTTTTAAAAAAGGTGTGTTCAGTTCACAGTTAAAACAGAGATAAAACACCCACCTGAATGCGCCTCAGGTTATATTGCTTTGGTTTTCTGCCTAGTGGTTTCCTCTTCTGCCCTCAGGTTAAATTGAACCAACCTGCTACTTTCATTTCAATTACTTGTATATTTAGTTTCCGATTTAAGCTTATTTTTATATTTTATTAATGGAAAGAAATCTAGAATATCGTTACTCTTGATCTACCTAGGTAGAATCATACTTGCAGCCTTGTATTATTACCTCAGACGAGAATAAGAAAAAATCTAACAGAAGGGCACCATAATACTACAAGTAATGGCCGTTCTTTCGACGAAAAGAGAAAAAATACTACAAGTTCTGGCTGTTCCTTTGATGAAAAGTAAAAAGAGTAAATATTACAAATAACGGCTGTTCTTCAACGAAAAGAGAAAAAGGCATCTGCCGAAGATTCGAACATGGATTGGCTGATTGGTAGGATAGAATGTTACTCACTACACCACAGTCTCAGGTGTCTGTTTTCTTGCTATATACTTTAAACGTTCAGTTTCTGATTTTTGTTTGTCTCGTCTTACCGTATAAAAGTTTCTCCGTTTTCCCTGCTTGTCACACTATTCATGTTATTTGTTGTGTAAATTGCATTTGCAAACGTAGTATGTTTTGTTGTTTAACTTGGATCTACGGCTTTAAAAGTTTTAAAGGTCAATTACATTACGCGAAATGATTTTCTAATATTTTCCATTGCTTCAAGGGGCAAAAGATAATATCCGTGGAAAAAATGCACTTACTTTTGAAACCGAAAATCCACCACGATACATGATTCTTGCTCTCATCTCTAGATGCAGAACTTTGAGCAAAGAATGTTGATCATTCACCTTCCGTGCAGCCATTATTTTATACGAAAAAATATGTTACCTGTTGTGGAATCGAATGGAAGTTTTCTAGTTGGGAGCCAAGCATGATACTCAGTGGCGGCTTTAGAGTGTAGGCACGGGCCTACCCAAGAATTTAGAAAAAAAATAAACGCGAAAAGATACGATAAAGAGTAAATATACTTTCCACTTTTTATATTAATGGTAGATACTTATTTAACGAATAGCATCAACCACTCCTGTAAAATTTATTTCCTCCTCTCATTAATCAATCAAATGTGTGTATGTATCCATAAGTGAGGGAGCGGGCATACTCAAAATTAAAATCCGCCGCTGATGATACCGATACCTCACAGATTACTCTACCGAAAATTTATTTTTAACAAATTGTGCAGTGATTCTTTCTAAGACCAATAGCATGAAAAGAGGATACTTCAGATCAGTGAAGTTTTGAACGGCACTGGTAATCCCCGTAGATGTTGTTTGTCCTTTTTCAACCAACATTCGTAAATCATCTCCACCAGATGTGTGATTCCACGCTCTCAAGGATTGCTCGTTTAGTATGAGAGGTAACTCTTCGATTTTTCACGACCGTTTTGTAAAAAAAAAAACTTTGAGTTGAAAAGAATTTCGACCTATGTTGATTAGCTGTATTACTCAGAAGTTCACCATGTTATCACTACACGATCTTCCCACAGCAAATCATAAATCAAATAAGTTAGTATTACTAAGTTCAGCCCTGATGTTTGGAGCGAACCGGTAATGTTCTTCCTGTAATGATATTTCCACCAAAGTTCATGCCGAAACGAATTTACTCGATGACCTGGAGACAACTTAGTGCCTATTAGTAAACTAAATAACATGCAATGCAGGAAAATTACATAAACATTAACATATTATACAGTAATTTCAGCACTAAACATTAACAATAATAATTGATACAAAACACTAAAACGAACAGCTGAGCTCCTAACGACAGGACTTACAGTTGTGGCCAAACTATGTTCAGAACCTCTGTGATCAATAATCCCCAACGGACTAGAACCAATGTCCACTCGCACGAAGACGTAAGTAATTCGTTGAAGTTAAAACTATACAGTGAAGGTGATAATTTATTATTATTATTATTATTATTATTATTATTATTATTATTATTATTATTATTATTTGGTCTAGGAATTAATTCGTGCGGGTGTACAAGAGATGGCGCAACGAACGGAGCGTCCCACAGTTCCGTGTATCCACACATGTGTTGCAAACCCCTGTCATCGCGTATCGTTCGTAGTATAGGGCAGTGGATTAAAGCGTCAACAACACCAGTTTGTAGTTAAGTGAACATGGCGCAATTTGTGCCTGATAAAGTGTTTTTGCGGGGTGTCCTGCTGCATTACTTTAACATGCAGAAAAGTGCGACTGAAAGTCATCGTATTTTGGTGGAAGTGTATGGTGACCATGCTCTAGCTGAGCGAACGTGTCAGAAGTGGTTTGCACGGTTTAGAAATGGTGATTTCGGCTTGGCAGACCAAGAGCGAGCTGGACAGCCAAAAAAATTTCAAGACGAAGAATTGACAGCATTGCTCGAGCAGGATTCGTGTCAAACGCAGGAACAACTTGCAGCAGCATTAGGCGTTGATCAAACAACAGTCTCCAAACGCTTGAAAGCCATGGGAATGATTCAAAAGATGTCACATTGGGTTCCACATGAATTGAAAGACAGAGACGTTGAAAGACGAAAAACCATTTGCGAATTGCTGCTTCAACGACAGAGCAGAAAGGGGTTTCTGCATCGAATTATTACGGGTGATGAGAAGTGGATCCATTACGAGAACCCTAAACGAAAAAAGGCCTGGGTGAAACCAGGTGAACCAGGTCCATCACAACCAAAACGAGATATTCACTGTGCAAAGGTTATGCTGTGCATATGGTGGGATATGAAAGGTGTGGTGTACTATGAGCTGCTGCAACCGGGTGAAACTATGAATGGAGAACGTTATCGACGACAATTAATGCGTTTGAAGCAAGCTCTGGCCAGAACACGACCAGAATGGGAGAACAGACATGATAAACTTATTGTTCAACATGATAACGCTCGCCCACATGTCGCAAAACCGGTCAAAACCTATTTAGAAAATGTCGGATGGGAAGTTTTACCCCACCCGCCGTATTCACCAGACGTTGCTCCTTCGGACTACTACTTGTTCGATTGCATGAACAACGATTTGATTGGACAGCGGTTTACTTCTTCAGAAGATATCGAAACATGGATCTCTGACTGGATCGCTTCCAAGGATGAGGACTTCTTTCGCCACGGAATCCGTACATTGCCTGACAGATGGGCGAAAGTGGTGGCTAGCGATGGACAATATTTTTCTTAAGGTATTTATGTATTTTGTGTTTGTACTACAGCTTCAATGTGTGCGTACCAACCGCACGAATTAATTCCTAGACCAAATATTATTATTATTATTATTATTATTATTATTATTAACATACTTTTGAATATACACGGCGAAATTACTGTATAATATGTTAGTCTTTATGTAATTTTCCTGCATTGCATGTTATTTAGTTTACTGGCCTGGTACTTACATCCTATAACTTTGAGTAGTACATATTTTGATTTAGTTTGTTTCGGAGATACCTAACTTGCAATAAAAAATGGTTCTCATTTGAAAAATCAAAGTTGAGCCCCCTCGGTCCCACACAGGGCCGCACATATTTTGACAGGCACGAGCTTCTGATAGTTCCTTTGATATCCTGCAACTTTCGTATCTTCTAAATTTTCGAAAAAAACGCATAATATCCGAGATATTTAGCCATTCCGGAACTTTTGACAAGCACGATATACAGTATATATATATATATATATATATATATATATATATATATATATATATATATTGTTTTGGCCTGCGACCTTGACCAACTAAATTTGGTAACTCTCAGCCCAGACCCAGGCCGGTGCCGGTAAACGTTCCCCATGAGAACCCCTGGTTCGAAATTAAAAAAAACAAACGCTTCGTTCGATGACCCCTCTATTATGACCCCCGTTCCTATGCTGATTAAGGCCAAATTTCAAAGGAAACGCGATCTTAAGTTTCACCATTGAGCTCAGCGACCACGAAAGCTATGGATTTGACACTTATGTCGGTCATTTTAAATAATTGTTACATGTCTCGGTAACCTCCCCCCACATGTCACCCGGGCCCGCATACAATATCACCTGATTTTGCAAGTCATCGCTAATGAAAGTGTCACCATTGATCTCAGCGACCGCGAAAACTACGGATTTGATACTCATATCTGTCATTTTGGATTATTTTTACATCTTGGTAACCCCCCCACATGTGACCCTCGAAAAACGCATAATATCCGAGATATTTAGCCAATCCGGAACTTTTGACAAGCACGATATACAGTATATATATATTTTGTTTTGGCCTGCGGCCTTGACCAAGGTACCCATAAACTAAATTTGGTAACTCTCAGCCCAGACCCCAGGCCGGTCCCGGTTAACGCTCCCCATGAAAACCCTTCGTTCAAAATTAAAAAAAAAAAACAAACGCTTCGTCTCGATGACCCCTCTACTATGACCCCCGTTCCTAAACTGATTAAGGCCAAATTTCAAAGGAAACGCGATCTTAAGTTTCACCATTGAGCTCAGCGACCACGAAAGCTATGGATTTGGCACTTATGTCGGTCATTTTAGATAATTGTTACATGTCTCGGTAACCTCCCCCCACATGTCACCCGGTCCCGCACACAATTTCACTTGAATTTGCAAGTCATCGCTAATGGAAGTGTCACCATTGATTTCAGCGACCGCTCAAACTATGTATTTGACACTAATGTTGGTCATTTTGGATTACTTTTATATGTTTCAATATTTCAGCCCCTCCCGGTGACCCCTGGCAAGGAGCCGAATAGCGTGAATTTGGAAGTTTATTGCGAGAGGAGCTTCATTATTGATTTCAGCGACCGCGAGAACTATGAATTCGACATTAATATCGGAAATTTTCTACTACTTTTACATGTCACGATAAACGCCCCCTGAGACCCCCTGATTCGAATTTTGAGAAAAACGTTTAACTTTGATCTGGAGCGTGGACCAAGGTATTTGTAACTAAAATTTGGGAGCTCTCGGTCTATTTTTCTTGTTCCCAAGCCGGTTCCGGTAAAAGCCCCCCTGAGACCCCCCTGGTTCGAAATTTGAAAAAACGGCTTCGTCTTGATCTGGGGCCTGGGCTAGGTATCCCTGACCAAAATTTGGTAACCCTCAGTCCACTCGTCTGGTTCCCAGGCCGCACAGAGATAGACAGACAGACATACAGACAAACATACAAACAAACTCTTTATTTTATTTACATTAGATAAAGAATTAATATACTGAATATCACCTCTCCAACTTGAACGGTTTGTGAGATACTAAATTTTTCGCAAAAATTCGGACCCTCTTAGAATATGTAATATAATGAAACCGATACATGTATAACTTCCTAGTTGAAAAATGAAATGAAATGAAATCTGTAAGTTTTACGTTCCACGGTTATGCCGGTTAGGCTAAAGGAGACGGTGATAATGAGAGATGAGTGAAATGGTGGAATGAAGAAAGTGGGAGGAAACGGGAGTACCCCGAGAAAACCCACGAGCACGGTGTTTGTCCACCACAAAGTTCACTTGGCGGGGGCTGGGATCGAACCCCAGAGGTGAACGCTCTACCACTGAGCCACCGCGCCCCCCAACTTCCTAGTTGAGATTGAGGCTTAAGAAGATACCAAAATTCATTTCTTTTGACTTTGCAATTTGGATATGATGATCATGCACACATAGTTACATTCAATTTTTATAGAGTTCTCTTGTGGCTAAGCGGTTAGCATACGCGCCTTTGGCGTGGGAGACCCGGGTTCGATTCCCGGCGGGAGCTCATGTGGTTCGGATTCCACGTTAATCAGTAGGTCCACGTCTCATATAGCCTCGCTGCTGAACGGGACGCTAAACTAAAAATCAACCCAATCAACTCAATTTTTTATATAATAATTCATATATTACACATGATTCAAATATTTTTCCGAGTAGTTAGCTCCTCTACTGTCATTGTAAGGGTCCGGGGTTCGAGTCTCGACCTGGACTGAGTTAACTTTTTTCAAGGAATTAAACACTATAAATGATGTTCGCGTTTGATGCTGAATGAGATTTATCATATGAAGCTAGAAAAGCCAGGACGGCAGGATACAGGGGGCAGGAGGAAAGACGGAGACTGTTTATAATTAAGTGATAAAATTTAATTTATTCCCATGTCTTTTGCTCTTTCCTTTCCCTCTTTCCTTCTTTTCTCATTTTGTTTAGCTTTCCATACTTTTCCGGTCTCTTCATGATGCGTATTATTCTTTTCGTTTCCTTTGCATTAATTCCTATCTCTTTGATCTTAAAGTGAATGGAATTTCTGCATTTTTATCTCGTGGTTGTTTCTCTAAGTGATGCTCTCAGATAGCAATAATTTTTCCTCCAAATGGAGGAATATCCTGGCATGTTATGTTTTCGGGCATGTATTTGCTGTCATGTTGGTTGTCCAACTATCAGACATAAAGTGAAACTATTCTGCTACTGGAAAAAGCTATCATTTCTTATGTATCCAACCTCCACTTATTACTGGCGCTGACTGTACAATTAAATGTAATGGATGTCTAAACTGCAGTAGATGAAGTAGGGAAATTTCTAAAAAGTAAATTTTTATTAAAGGTGTTCAATCTTAGTAACAACAGTGGTGTTCAGAAGATATTGCACGATACGTATAAAATAACCCTGCATTTCGTAGTACAGTAATTGCTATGTGATCTTGGTTCAAATCTTTTAAACGGTGTACAAGAGATCCCAAACATAATTGAAGCAGTGAATAATAATACTTTTTTCTGAATTTACTGTGCGTGGGAAGTATGTATTTAACATTACAGTTCTGAATAGGACACTCTGAGTAATTGAAAAAAAAAAAAAAAAAAAACATTTTCAACCATCATTTTGTAAGATTCATTCAATGGTTGGATAAACTATTAAAATAAAGTAGCACTGCTACTCGAAAAACTACTTTTTTACAATCCTGCAAGGAAATCTGAATTAATATTTGCGTGGGGCAACTTCCAAAAGTTTTTGGCTCTTCTATAACCTATGGAAAAATAGATGTAAAAAGTATGTCACAATAAATTAAAATGTAAGTGTGTTGAAATATGTGGATGACATAAAAGAAATTAAGGATTTGAATATATATATATATATATATATATATATATATATATATATATATATACAGGGTGTTTAATAAGTAATGGTCATAAATTAAACCGTAGATAGTACATGCCAAAACTAACAAAAAAGGCTTAGTAAACATGTGTCCGGAAACGCTTCGTAACGGAGATAGGGGCTGTCGAAAGTGTGGGAAAATGAAGTTTAGAGACGAATATCTCAAAAAGTATGAATCGGACAGAGGGCGGTCCAATGAATGACTATCGAAGTCAGACATGCGCTATGCAGAAATGCATGGTTGATAACTCTGCAATGCGCGCGCAAGGGATTCCCCAAAGAAACGGAGGGATTCCCGGAAAATTATCTAACGAAAGGGAGTTCGAGATGAACATCGAGGGCGAGTCTATCCACCAGTAATTCATACGTTGTGGTACCAGGTCGAAAGCTCGAAAAGATACAAAATTGTGGACAATGTTTACGTGCCGTGTGTGGTTGCATAACCAGCAGGAAATGAGAGAGGTAATCGAAGTGTGGTGATGTACGTTCGAAATTGCTCCAGGATGAATTCCGACAACTAATGCATACGTACAAGTGTGTCAGCACCCAGGTAAATCAAACGGTATGCAAGGCACTGGTGAAGCATTATGTGCTAAGCAGTTAACGTAACGAATATCCGCAAACTGGATTGCAATGGGAAAAGCATGACAACATTCGAGTATGTGGGAGGCGAATCTGAAACATTCCGTATGTTGAACGTGTAAGTGTATTACAACAAGCAAAAAATGATAGACATATCGTTTTTCTCCATATCAACAAACAGAAATCGTCATGTTGGTAATGTGTACAGCATTAATCATAAGGTAAACAGTTAATACCCAGATGTGTAACCACAGAAGAGATGCATGAGAAATTAACGTACATCTATCATTAAAGTAAATGTTGGAAGTGTCGTCCATTCATGCGAATGCATGCTCGTATCCGTTTTCGCAAAGATCCACGTACTCGTGATAACATGTCGGCATATTGTTGAATATGTCCCCACCATTGTTCCACACTTTCTCGAAGGTCTTCTAATGTTGCAACAGGGGTAAAATAAACTTGCGATTACACATGGCCCCAGAGAAAGAAATCTTAAGGATTTAAGTCCGGGGAGCGCGGTAGCCTAGCAATAGGAAAACCCCACGTCCTATTCACTTTCGTCCGAACTGGGCATGTAAATGTTCTCTGACACGATTAAGGAGATGTGCTGGCGGTCCATCATGCATAAACCACAGTCGCTGACGCCTATCGAGAGGTATATCTTCGAGTAGAAGCGGCAAACCGTGTTGGAGAAAAATCCAAATATGAGACTGCAGTTAATGCATTAGGAAGAAAGAATGGTCTTACGAGCTGATCACCTAAGAGTCCTACCCACACATTTAAGGAAAACCTACGCTGATGTCCTAACTCCACTATTGCATGTGGATTCTTAGGGGTCCATACATGAGAATTGTGAAAATTAACAATGCCATTCCGGGTGAATTGTGCTTCATCAGTAAATAGGACGTAACTGTGAAATGAGGATTGCAAGTAATTTATCTGCGAAGCCACTGACAAAACTGCATTCTCGTCGGAAAGTCTGTGGGAGGGCAGAGGTTGGACACGTTGCAGATGTTATGGGTACTACTGCTGTTCATGGAGAATGTGCCATATGAGAGCATTGGATACGCGTTCGGCAAGTCCCACACGTCTTGTGCTCGTTCCTGGGTTTTCGTCCACTGCCTGTAGTACGCGTTCTTCTATTCAAGGGTACGTACTGTCCTTGGCCTTCCCGGCCTGGAACAATGTGTAAAGCTCCCATGTTCCCGTAGCCGCTGATGTATTCTGAGGAATGTTCTTCGGTCTGGTTGTTGTCTCGTATGGAAAGTCTCGCGACATAACCTAACGGCCTCTACCGCATTCCCGTTTGCTTTGCCGTACATAAAGTGCATGTTAGCATACTCAATATTTCTGTACATTGTATCAATGGCAAGGTAAACAATAATTTAGTAACACATTAATAGCACTAATTAGCACTGCACAATAGCATCCCCGTGGCTTTGCAACACTACTGAAACTATTGCACTGTTTCCCGCAATACGATGAAGTAAGTACATCCACAACACTGTAAAGGCACGCGCGTTTGACACCTCTTCAACACACAGAACTATTACGTTCACTGTAGGCGAGAAAGACAAGTGAAGACAACGAACCTCTACACTCTGAATCATTCTCCCAAGCGACTACTCCGGTACGACGAAAGCATGTAGACCTGTAGCAGAATCCTTCAGGCAACATAACAAACAAACGTGGAAAGACAAGCGTGTTCCCAATTCACGTCTGTAATCGAAACAATGTAGAGTTCTTCCATTCCATATTTCCTGGTTTACCAGCTGATTGACAGAACTGCGTGTACAGTTTTTTTTTCTTTACGTATACGTACAAGGGATGAACCAAATAATGAGCAACCTACAGGCGCTCGATTGATTGAGTTATTGTTCTTGTAAACGAGCTTAGGAGCTTCGAAGGACAGGACCTACGATTTGAAAAATCTGAGATCAGAACCACTGCATTCAGTGGGCACTTCAGCGGATTTGAACTCGTAACATCATGCACCCAAGGTGAGCTCAACGTCTGTTGCAACCCCGATTCAGTATTTCCAGCTGGCTTGCATGTTCTACCAGTGTTCCTTTCGGCCATTCCATTCATTTTTGCGCATCGTTTGTTTTACCTTGGTATTGGTACAGTAAGGGACTACTCTGTACATGTGCATTCGCCTTAGGAATCTGCTCTGAAATAGTTCAGAACATGTACCACCAACTTTCTTCCATTGCCTCTCTCATTTCCTGTTGGTTATGCAACCACACACGGCACGTAAACATTGTCCGCCATTTTGTATCTTTTCGAGCTTTCGACCTGGTACCACGACGTATGAATTACTGGTGGATAGACTCGCCCTCGATGTTCATCTTGAGCCCCCTTTCCTTAGACAATTTTCCGGGAATCCCTCCGTTTTTTGGGGAATCCCTTGCGCGCGCATTGCAGAGTTATCAACCATGCATTTCTGCATAGCGCATGTCTGACTTCGATAGTCATTCATTGGACCGCCCTCTGTCCGATTCATACTTTTTGAGATATTCGTCTCTAAACTTCATTTTCCCACACTTTCGACAGCCACTATCTCCGTTACGAAGCGTTTCCGGACACATGTTTACTAAGCCTTTTTTGTTAGTTTTGGCATGTACTATCTACGGTTTAATTTATGACCATTACTTATTAAACGCCCCATATATATATATATATATATATATATATATATATATATATATATATATATATATATATATATATATATATATATATATATATAATAAAACAGCAAATATTGCTTACCAGGATATTGTGTTATAGTAAGAAATGATGATTTGAAGTGTTATCTGGAGTTTTCAAGGAGTCTATGTGTCATTTCCCTCAATTTTCAACCTTGAACAAAGATCTGCTTATAGTCATGCATTCAAGTTGGAGCCAGATCTTAACATAAGCCAGTCATTTCAATATCAATCTCAGTCATAAAAATCTACCAAGATTCGAGTCCTAAGAATGAACGCGGTAGGAGGCCGTCCGACCACTTCCAGAAAATATCTGTGGCGTTCCCCCAGTTACTAAAAGTATTACAATGGGCAAAGATAGGCACAGAGCACGGCGTGACGTCATGCGTCTCCCTACTTTTTCAAATCTACTTTTACCCCTGAGCATTAAAGAAGAGATATTTGAACAGTCAGTGAAGTGGAATTATTGCTTTGAAGCAGCAAGATACAGTGTAATAATTGGACCAAACTACTAACAATATGCACTATCAATTGGGAAACACGATGACTGCATACAAATCGCACCTCGAGGATTCCACACGTCATTATCTCCTTAACGAATAAGGATATCTAAAAAGTAATTCCACCATGATTTTTGGGTAAATTCAAGTTGAAACTTATGAATATATACATTTTTTTACACATCATTTAACAAATTCAGAATTTATTTTAGTGCTTTTTAGAGAAAATTTCTCCCATTTAAAAGAATTCGAACAAGACTAGAGATAATAGTTATTATGTTTATTTCTTCCAATAAACAACTCTTTTATCCAGCAACTATACGAGTTATGTTCAAAACTATCGAACCTTATTTTCTCCCTACGTAAATCAATGAAGCTTGGGGGACTTTCTTCAGTATAGATGTAGAGGAGACACTCATGCGCAGTCGTGAATTTTTTTTCACCGTAGAAAGCGTCAGTTACTTACAGTCGGCCAACGAGTGAAGACGTGTAGGAGCGGTCGTCGGATTTAAGTTATTTTGTAAAATGACAGAAAAACTTAAGCACTGATGTTGCACCAAATTTTGCAAAAAGCTAAGTGATTTCTAAGCGCAAACCGTTCAATCCGGTCGGTATGTTCAATTATGAGCGAGAATTTGGACATGTAGAGAATATCAGCGAAATTTGATTCTCGCTTTAGCCGTAAAACAACCCAGATAGCACAAATACTTGCGGCAAATTTTTGCTTCGTTTAGTGGAGCAAACAATCTGAAAGTTTGCGAAGGCAAAATTTCTTAATATTTATTAAAAGCTTTCAATATGATTTGCAAATTTTCGCTGATTTGTAAAACTAAATTCACCACTGCAATTAACTTGCATCTTTTTTGAAAAAATAGCGTTGAAAGTTTGCTGTCGCAAACAGTTTGCAACTCTGTAAAAAACTCGTTTCTAAAAACTTGCTGAAAGCAAATATCTTATGATATTACCGAGTGCACGCGCATCGTACCCAGAATTCACTGCACTACATCAACTGTAACAAAACAAGCGGGAAGTGAGAATCGAAAAAAAACCAATGCACCAGAGGACTCCAGAATAAACTCACTTCCCAGATCAACTAACTTATCAGATGTTTTTATTGACCCAGGCAGCCTGACGTTATTTTGTGAATGTGTGTGAGAGTAAGTACAGGGATATGATCGTTGAGTAAGTAGATAAATTGCGATATCCTTTGTCTGTGCGTTTATCGTTCGTAAGTTTCTTATCTTTGGCAAGTAGCTAAAGCTGTTTAATGCTTGCCACTAAGAAAAGACGGATCCACATTATAAAAATTTTGATGTTTCATAAAGTTAGGTTTCACTTTATAAATTTGCAGCAAACATTACCTGATACATTTGCAGCAAACATGATCTTGCGATCGTGAAAACACTTTCTGCAATGTTGCTGCAAACGTTTTAATATTTTCACCAAATTTATCAGCTCATTTTCGGAGATTTTGTCAAAGAAAATTTGCACAAAATATTTGCAGCAAAGTCCTGGCAAATTTTCTTGCTGTGCAGTCGCAAACATTTCGTTTGTATTGGCAGATGTTTTCATTTTCTGAGGTAACTTTGCTGCAAACTCAGCCAGCGTCAACTTCGTTATTTGCATTGAACTTTTTAGTTTGCCTTTGCAAATTTTTAAACATTTAAAAAAAAAAAAATTCTGTGCTATCTGGGAACATTCCTGTGTGTCGTCAGGCGCCTCACTTACCCGACATGGCTCCGTGCGACTTCGGGCATTTCCCAAGCTGAAAATGCCACTAAAAGGGACCCGATTTGAGCTTAGAGAAAACATCATGCGGAATGCGACGGCCGGTTGCTCACTATTCCAAAATTTGCGTTCCAGAACTGTTTCCAAAAATGGCGGGAGCACTGGAGAAGTGGATAATTGAAGAGGATAATTGTTTCTGATTTCCAAATCAATAAATGTATTTTTGACAATCAAAGATTCGATACTTTTTGAAAACACCCCGTACACAAAAGTAAGATTTCATTCCCACTTCTAAAGTACTTATAAAATGTAAGGGTGTTTCCTGATTTTCGATTGGTAGGATTGAGGTTTAGCAATCCTTTTCATCACTGAGGCTATATGAGTTGTTGAGAAGCAATTTCAAATGTAATTTGAATCATCGAACCATTTTCAATATTTTCAATGCTGTCTTACTGAGAATCGAACCCGGAAATCTGCCCACCAAAGACGGTTGCGCTAGCCACGGAACCAACGTGGAGATTATTTCAAATTTTGGATTGCCATGTGTAATAGATTGGCAAATTGTCATAACAACTCGAACCTCCCATCTCTCTTTTAATGGGTGAGTTGATCTCATATATAATGGCACAATAGATGTCATGAATGTTTTCAAAAACAAATATGTTGTTTTTGTACAACATATTTATATATATCTGGACTCGGTTCTTTCGTTTTCATAACACACAAATTTTGCACCAATTTACTAAAACATGAGTAAGTTATGCACCATTATAACACAAAACAATGAATTTCCTTTCAATAGCATTTATTACATTTTTGATCAAACAATACAGTCAATAATTCATTTCTTCTCTTCAATATTAGAAACTATCTATATCGATTCAATTATTGTATGTGGCGTGCTTTCTGTAATGCGCTTACCTATACCAGAAATTTATGAATATACAAGTTGTGAATAATAAGTAATAGGATCAATATTACCAACTGCGTTAAGTTAATAGCCGCTGACGAAAAGATATTTCAATATAAAATATCTTAGTGTTGTGGGAGAGAGTTCGTATATGCTTGTTTATATGAAACACCACTAACTGATTGACTGCACTTTCACCGAATGATATTAAATTTTATAGCGTTATTATCCTAACTTCCAGGTGCTCAATAAGAAAGGACTTTAAAACATCTAACCCTTAATATGCTAAAATGTAAAGGGAAAAATGTTTTATTATTTACTCTCTTACAGACATGCTAGAAGATATAAAACTATTCATATTCTTCTAGGGAAGTATCAAAAATCCATAAACAGGAACAATTTTGAATATCAGTCACTAAGGATTTTAAGAGTGCTCTGCAACTCTCAAGATAAAGGCATTGTTCTTCCACTTCTTGGCACTTGCTTGATAGAAATCACTAAAAAAAAGTACTGAAATAATTCTCGTAATTGGCCTCGGTCTACGGGAGATTTTTATAATAGCATATTTAAGTGAATTTAGTAGGTATTGGTGGGAGGCTAAGGGAAGCATTTTTCTGGTATACTTTTCCCTCCTGAAGCAATAGCACAAATTTGATATCTGATGGCGTTTCGTTCAAAGAGTAATAAAACTTACTCGTTGGCATGAATTCAATATGGGTGAAACACCAAGGACATTATAAAATAGAGGCTCTGCCTACACAAGAAAATCATGAAGCTATACGTCACAGTTTCGCCACCCCCATTCTGCCCGCTTCGTCCACTAAGATTGCAATGTTTTGAATCAACTCTCGTGGCGGAAACGAGAGTAGCCTATCAGATGCTCGATTGTTTTTCTTGTCTTCATTGAGTTAATAGGATAAATTACGTGTTGGCAGATCATCTATTTTTAACATCTTTGTGACGCACAGTGTGGAGAGGCGTACAACGATGGCCGCGATGAAACAGGAAGATATTTACTGAAAATGTTTCAACGTCAGAGACCGCTTTTATAATTGCATAGGTAAGTGGAAAGAAGCATTGGCTCAAAATCGGTCATTTTCGTTTCTTCCCCCTCCAAGAACGGCAGGCCTCTGTGTTCTGGACTTATACTGTTCTTCCACTATCTCTTCGGATTGAACTACTTGCTCATCTTGTGTCTCCGACAGCTAGCAGCGTAAGACTCAGTAGTCCTTTGTTAGTGGTACGGGGTTGGTGCAATCCGTTTTTTCCATCCATCCATTAAAGAAATAAATATATGATAAACGATGTTAAATCTTTTTTATATTCATTTCAAATTACACTCTAAGTATATATGCTAATGAGTATGTAACCGAGTGAATTTTACAGAATCGATCGCGAGGGGGACATGGTAGGTCAGTGGTACAACGTTCATGTTTGGTGCGAGAAGGTCCTGGTTTGATCCCCACCAACGCAAGTCTGTGCAGGACAACGTTATGTCCGTGTGTTTTCTCACAGTTCTCCTGCTTTTTCCCACATTATCATTCACAAATTATTTCATAATTCAATTGCATTAATTGATCCATCTCCTTTAGCCTAAAGGGTAGTACCATTCGACATACAACTAGAAATTTCATTTCATTTACTGAATCGATTGAGAAAATTCAATTAAAGAAAAATGTTGAGTATTCTTGGAAAGATCAATTGTTCTTTCATTTCTTGAATAATTTGAGTTGTTTGTGATGAATAAAGCATGTAAAGTTAAGTTAAATAATTTTCTATGTAAGACATATAATTTTATATATGATTATATAATGGTAATATTTCCTGCAATATTTTTAACTAATATCAGACTTTAAAGAATACCTTCAATTCAAAGGACATCATCACTGGAGACCCCAAAGGTAGTGGATGATTTTTAAATCCGGGGAGGGTGTGTGTGTTGCAAATGCAGTTTCACCTCACTGCAGATGTGACTTCCTTGTTAAAGTGAAATCTTTCGGTTTAACGTTCTACGATTATGCCTGTTAGGCTAAGGGAGACGATATGACTTCTTGTTGTAGAACTCTAGAGCTGCCACTGTCTACATTACTTTATAAATTTACTAAGCTGAGAAAACTATTTACAACCAATATTTTATTTTTTTAATAACTATTCCCTTGAAAACATGATTAAGTTAGTTTGACCCAGTAAAATATTATTACAACATGTACAATCGGCGGCAAAAAAACCTGCAACATGAGGATGTAAGTTTATTGTGAAACTACGCCTAACAGCGCAGGGAATGAACATAACGTCTAAGTGGAACGAATCACGCCAGGATAAACCTCGGCCTCCTCCCGTGCACACTTATTTTGGAGCAAAAGACTCAATCATTTCACAATAAACTCGTACTTAATGTAATGTAATTGAACTGTACTTAATGTTTCAATACTCAAAAAATAAAGTTTACTTGTAGAATGAGTCATCAGTTTAGCAGCACTTCAATTGCTAATAAAGGGATTTTCGGCACATAAAAAAATAAATAGTACTGGTCATGTGTCAGTGACCAAATGCACAAAGCAGGTTTAAACTCACTCACAAGTATAGCTCAAATTCCTATCACTTCTCTGACAACTATCATTCTGCACGTTGCGTATGGTTTCTGTTAATTTGGAATGTATTTTGCAGTGAGGAGAGCATTTTCTCATGTTCTAGATGCGTAATGGTGAACTATTAGGTAATATGCTGAATAATATTGCATGCTCATATTTGGGAGTCATTTAAGCCATTTTCAACATGTCAAACGGCGGAACAAGTTACGCAATAACTATCTATTTGTAACTTTAATAGACGAAAACAGGAAAATCATAACATATACACTAAGATTGTTTGCAGATTTTAATTTCTGGCCAACTTTAATTGAACTTTGATATACTACAGACTGCCAATTTATTGGGTTGTTGCAAAATTAATGCACTGCAGTACTTGCAGTGTCTTCACTTTGGCACACGTCTGCGGTAATAATATACATTGCCTCTTGGTTTCGTTATACAGAGTGAATCTAAAGGTAGTTTACAACGCTTGAGAGGTGAATCCTGTTAGAAACAACAACAACAATTCTCCCCCCTAAAAAAGGATCCAGTAAATATTCCCTCTTTATCACTTAGTTTCAGATTTACAGGCTCCGGAAAGCATGGGAGACTGAATTTTGGAGGTGAATACATATTCAAAGTTACCATCCATTGAATTATCGTTTTAGATTTGTAATCTACTCTATCCAAAAATGCATGATTCAGAATATTTTATTGGCGGCGCAAGGAATTCCACCACATGAGGTAGGGGATGCCCGTTTATTCCGTTTGGAAAAATGGGTCTGATTCTTGACATACAGAACAACATGCCAGTAAGTAACGAAAATTAGTTAACAGAGCATTGATATTTTGATCACAATCAAGATGATGAAGATTATTT
The DNA here is from genome assembly GCF_964235325.1 of Thermobia domestica. NCBI lineage: Eukaryota > Metazoa > Arthropoda > Insecta > Zygentoma > Lepismatidae > Thermobia > Thermobia domestica. The sequence goes on along the minus strand of NC_137459.1, from coordinate 257,934,796 downwards.
TTATTTGTTGTGCGTGGTCGCATAACTACGGTAGGCATGACGAGAAAGTAAATTAAACCTTCAGTTTTATGATCCCAAGATCATGTTCTGGGGCTAAAAGATACAAATGGTTAATGCTACATAATGATTTTGGAAGACTTTGTGCAATGAAGATGGGAAAAATAAAAAATAAATACCGTGCTCTCCACCTCAAACATATTTGTCTTTGTGTCGAAAATAAGTCCTCTTAAAGTAGAGGTGGATTCCCTACCACTGAGTTATCGAGCACCTCCTTTTTCCCTTTCAGCCGTACTAGACAAAACATTATTAACAATGCCACATGGAAGGTAACGACACATGAAAATAACAAAACTGAAAGAAAAGGTTGAAAAGTTTGTGTAAGAGAAGGTTGAAGAAGGTTGTGGATAAGTTTCGAAAAGAGTGGATAAATTAACCTTAGAAACGGATAAGAGCAAAGACGGCAATAGTACAGAAGTGCGGTGGCAGGTGCCCCAAAAGGTAACACATGAATTGTTCAAATATGCAAAGATCAGACGTCCCCTGCACCACTATTTTACTTCTTGGGACAAGTCCCTGCTTGACATTATAAAGATGGTTACCTGTACAATAGAGGAAAATTAGGAATGCCTCATACACGATGTTGAAACTATCCGATATTGGTCCCATTAGTGTTGTCTGATAATGGTAAAATATGTCTGGTATTTCTGAGATCACCGCAGCAGTTGCAATGACACGGGTAGCGAAGTCCATAAGTGTACTAGACGTTTTATCCTCATCCCACAGTACCAAGTCACAGGCCCGCCACGGTTAATCAAACACTCTGCAAGAGTTTGATTGAGGAAGTTTCTGACATCCTCAGAATGTAAAAGTGCACCATCGTGTTGGAGTCACATTCGCTGCCTAATTGCTAATGGAACATTCTGTCCTTCAAGATATTACGTAGGGACGTAAGGTAGTTGCCGTCAAAGGAGATGGGTGAGTTAACAAATGAGAACCAATCAGATGGTCGTGCACTATAACGCACCATATATTTACTGATGGTGCTGCAAAAGAGTAGCATACGTATTTCCAACTTCACATGCATTGCTGTTCTGTTGTTGAACATGCATGTCTGAGTAAATATTGCCACGTTGATCCACAAAATTAGAGTTGGAAAGTCAAGTACGTGTTTAATTTTCTAGAGAAACCATTGAGAGCCGCGATGGCTCAGTGCTAGGGCGTTCATCTCTGGTGCGTGGGGACCCTAGGTTGATCCCAGCAGTGTAACTTTGTAGTGGACAAACAATATGTGTGGGTTTTCTCTGGGTTCTCCCATTTCCTTCCACTTTCCTCATTCCACTATTTCATTCATTCTCATTATCATCGTCACCTTTAGCCTACTCGTGTAATCGTGGGACGTAAAATTGAAAGATGTCATTCCATTTCATTTTTCATTCCAGACACCATTGGCAAAATGCCTGACAGCAAGGGAAGTTTTCCTGAGATAAATACTGCACCGTAACCAACTTGAATAGGTGTATCTCTTCGTCATTGATTACGCGCCACACATCGATATTTTGAGTGTTTCGTGCCACGCCTATAACGCGTGTGCTAGTGTCAGAACGTGCAGCTATTGAAGCAAGTACGTCCTCTTTAAACTGATCCGTACGCACTGTACGAGGTCTACCATATTCTTGTCAGGCTGCCAAAACAGATCCTGTTTTTCAAAGGCAACCATCAAATTGTTGAAACAATATATGTGAACAGCTCACTATACAAATACCTCGCTTCCTGGTTATTTTCTTGTGCCTATCCATAAATTAGGTGCTCGTCAGCCAGCTCAGACGCAGAGTAGTCCGCCATTCTGACTACTGTAGAAACGTGAATTTAAAACAGCAGATACAGATCTGTGCGGCATTATCACAATTAAGAGGGAAACACTGAACGAATTTTGTTCTCCTTTACTCATAAACTGGCTAAAATGTACCTACCATAACACGCTAACGGCCTTCAAGTTTATTAAGCCACACTGTTATTCATATCCATATTTCCTAACAGAATATCCTGGTATCTCTCACCTTCTGTGCTGGAATACGTTGCACAGCCAGTGAAAGAATCTGAATCTTGCATTTTTGGATAGAGCAAGTTAGATTGCCGACTCAGCTGAATGGGTTTCGAGATATTCACCTCCATAGTTCAATTTCTCACAATTTTCGCTAGGGATGCGCACGAGACAAGATTTATGGCTGTCTCGTCTCGAAAATGTGCAGTAAAAGTGGTCTCGACTCGAAAAATGTATATTTCTCTATTGAAAGAGCCGTGTCTCGACTCGAATTTTGTCAGAAAAATCCTGACTCGACTCGTCTCGTGCGCATCCCTACTTTTCGCAGCCTGTAACTCTGAAACTAAGCTATTCTGAGGAAATATTTATGTGATTTTTTTCTGGAAGTAATATAATCTCTCAAGTGTTCCAAACAACCTTTAGATACACTCTGTATACAGAGTGGATCATTTATCTTGAAACGATCTTGTAACGTTTAAGCTAATTAATGAAAATTGACAAATTTCAATTGTCGGCACAGGGACATTGTTTCGCATGCTCTGAGATATCACTAGATTAAGAGTGTTGCCAACTTAATATAAAGTTTTATGTCTTTTCTAATGGTATTACGTTAGATTATTACTTCATGAAATATACATGTTAAACCGAACTTACGATACTTGTTATTCAGTGTTACAAACTAAGGACACTACAGTATCATAAACAACCTTGAACATCTAAATTTCGGAAGCTTCTAGAACAGTAATAACGCAATTGAGGCGGAGTTGTCAATGTACATCGGAAGTACCTTTGTGTCAAATAGTAGGACAATCATATAAAGCATTTATAACAAGAGGGAACAAAATTATAAAGAATTGAGAATTTTACTTTTTTCAAAAGGTTTCTTTTTTTTCGAAAAAGTGCTTAGTTAAGTATCACATCCAATCATATAAATGGATTACAATAAACGTAAAGCTCATAATGCCATTTACAGAAGCAATTTTTAGAAACAAAAAATCTTTTTGAGAAAGTAAAGTTTGCAATCCCGTATAACTTTGATCTGACTTGTTAGAAATAGTTCGTATCATGGTAATAGTATTTGGCAGTAATATACTTCCGATGTGTATTGACATGTCCATCTCACTTGCGTCATTACTGTCGTAGAGGGTCCAAAGTTTCAATGTTTACGGAGATGTGTGATACTCTAGCATCCTGAGTTTATAAAACTCAATAGCAAATGTAGTATTGTAATTTTCTATTAAGATGTAGATTTGAAGTATGTAATAACTTGACATAATGCCACTGTCAAAATAACTTTATGTTGACTTGTCAAACTGTTAATCTGGTAATACTGCACAGTATGCCAAACAATGTTCCCCTGTCAATGTACGCACATTACAAAATTCCAATGAATTTTATTAATTAGTATGAAAGTTACAACTTCATTTCAAGATAAATGGTCCACCCTGTATATGTACTGTAATTAGAAAGCATTGTATTGTGTTATTTTTAGTATATGAGTCACAAAAAATATTTTTGTGTTTTCATTTATTTGCAGGCCTGAGAAAACAGTAGATTAAATCTACTTTAACGAATTACTTAAACTCAGTCACCAAGGGCACACGAACAGCCGGAACAATGAAATATAGAGTAAGGCAGTGTGAACGAATCCACTGCTTGACGTTGGTTTCAAAAGTTTTGTTGCAGGAATTTCGGCCTGGAAGATATATAAAATCGCAGACATCATCCTTTTGTTGACGACGACGAATAAAAGGCAATTTTTGAACACATAACAGATGAAGATCTCAATGCTCTATTTTTTCTATGACTACCGTCCTAATAGGGAACGTATTTAATTGAACTAATATCGGATATATAAATAACTAACACTATCATAGAAATAATTTATAAAATTGAATAAGGGACACCTCAATCAAATGCATCACAAATGTAGGATTAACATATTTTGATAAAGATAAATTTTTGAGTTCGACATAATGCAATTATGCTCAAAAGCTAAGGGAAAGGGTGATGCTAATAATGGACGAAATGATGGAATGAAAAATTGGAAGGAAATGGGGAACCCCAAGAAAATCAAGGCACATGGTGTTTGTCCACCAGAAGACACACTTGGCAGTAGCTGGGATCAAACTAAAATCACCATGAATCAGAGGTGAGTGTTGTGCCACTGAGCCACCATCGCTCTAAAGAAAATAAAGAAAGTTAAAACCAAATCTTATTCTAAACTCTCGTTATCAAATTTATTTTGTAAATTAAAGCTTCCAATTCTATGGGGAAAGCGAAGCGAATATTAAAGTTTATTTTTAAAATGTAATTTAGTCGTTGAAAACAATTAGTTATCATTAGATTAATATTGTTCATAGGTATAATATTCTCTGTTCCTTACGTACTCAATATGTGCCAAGGGACGAAATATCCTCTTCGCTAAAATTTGCTCTCCTGTCTCTTTTAGTTAGTATAACACCTTTGTAACTTTTACAATATGAAGCAAACATATTTCATTCTCAGGACCATATTTTTCCTTTAGCCTCGAAGAAAGATAGCTATTTCTCTAAAGAAAAATACATAAGTATACCTTGCTTGAGCAACTTTCCATATTTCTTCCTGTACCGTTCGAGGTGTTGGAAGAATGTTAATGTGCTTCCGCTGAACAAAGTACCCAATGGATATAAGTAAGTACTAATGTGTGTACAAACATAATTGTTCCTCTAAATATACAGGAAAGTTCAAAACCAGTGAGGAATATTTAAGGTACAGTCAATGTACAGCCATGTACATGTAATGAATTATTATGTATAGTCACCTATATTTGTGTACTGTACTTTCTCTTCAATAGGAAAATTTAATTATCAGGCCATTAACTTAACGCAATCTAAGGTTTACTGGTGTCAAAATTTGACAGTTCTTTGATACTAAAATACAAGCAAAAATATTCAATTGCCATTATTCACATATATAATTCGAAATAATTTTAGAAACTTGTAAACCTGTCAGCAATTTACTATCCTTAAAAAATCCATGGAAGCCTTTGTTAGCACATTTTCATTGAGAGGTATTACATTTCATTCTAAAATTACAATTCTTAATAAAATATTCATTATATCATACAATATTCTCTTTAAATATATAATATCCAAATCACTTGTAGTTTTCCCTCAAATCACTTTCATTTTTTCACCGAAGAAAATATAATGCAGAGTATGTCAAGGACAATAATAATACAGTAGTATTACATGAAGGATGTAAATTATTATTTTAATATTCTTATACATAATTATAAATGAATGAGTTATGTTTTGTAGCAAGTCTGAATTGTATGTATGCATACAAAGATTAGATCCAGTAGTCATTTAGATATAATTATAGTACTATAAATTTAACTTACTCCTAAGTATTTAAGATGCCACTTAAAGTAGGAACTCCAATATTACCCTTTATTAAAATAGATTCCTATGTATTTCTCAAAATTGGCATTCAACTATCAGTGTTTTTGCTTTTACTTTTAAATGAAAACATCATTAATATACTGTATTAGTATATTAGTTTAATACTCGTATTCTACGTACATTAAGCATATTTCATATTTAAAGATTGGTAAAAGCTGGTGATATTAATATTTTTAAATAACATTGTATTCAATTTGCATATATTTATTCATTGTATTCATATGATAACCAACTACTTTGTGTTGCATTTTCTGACAATAGAAAAATATAACATTAGAAAAGTGTTGCTGAATTTAATTTTATGAGCGTGCCATTGCAAATGTTCAGTTGTATTAAACTTTTATATAATACTATATTTTTCTTTATTTAGAAAGTTGCACAATACAATACTGTTTTGCCTCTTTAGAAATGATTTAACGTATTTACGCACACACACATACAAATATATATATATATATATATATATATATATATATATATATATATATATATATATATATATATATATATATATATAAAACTTATTTTCCAAGTGTCATAATTCAAGGAAATATTATTTTAAGCAACAATATTGAATTTTTGATCTTAAAAGTAGCGAGTTGTAAAATCACTAAACATCATAACAGTAAGATGGCTAGAGCCAAAATTTAGGTGAAACTTCATTGTAGCCTGCGCAATGTTTCTTTGCATTTTGCACCTTTGAGTAATCCAAAATAGCTGCTATCCAATATGGCGGATAGTGGTTAAGCATAGTCTTGACTGAATGATTATATTTCATAAATTGTTAGCCTAATCTTTATCGTTCAAATTAAGGAAGGTAACATGATAACATATAACTCCTAGTTATTCGTACTTAAAATTAACAATGAAGAGGATAATGGATATATTAAAATCTACTGATATAGGTAGTAATATAAATGTTGAAAATTGTGTAATATGAATATGTAGTGCACACATAGTTCAAAGTTGTGTTAATGATGTGTGCAGTGTTAAACTAGGAAATTTGTTAAGTTAGTTCGGAAGATACAACTTTAGGTTAAAAATAAGAAAAAAAGCTTAGCAGTCATACTGAATTCGTGCTAGATGGAATAATAAGAAGTTTTATTTTACTTTATTTAATTTGGACATGTGACTAAAGTAGACATGCAATCTGCATATTTATTACGTGTTAGCGAAATGTACAACAAATAGTGAAATATTTTTTTTTCTGAAGACTTTCACTGAAAACAAAGGTTTCGAAATTATTAATTTTTACTGTCAATTGTTTCGTGATATTCTAATATATCCAAATAAAAACATTCGTCAAGTTATAGGAAGTTCAATGATTTTAGAAAAAGTTATTTTACGTGATTTATGATCATTCTAACCGTTTACCTGTGATTGTTTAGTACATGATTGAAAAACTGTTCGAAATATAAAATATTTTATATTCTATTATTTTTTCGTTGTTAATTTTAAGTATGAGTGACTACAAGTTATATAAAATATTGTCCTGTTATCTTCTACATAATTTATTTTTTTGGGCGATAACGATTGGCTAGTAGTTTAGGAGATGCAATCGTTCAAAACTGACTAAGCTTAGCCTCTAGCCGCCAAATTGAGTGACGGCCATTTTGTTTTCCAAAAGGTGATAAGATGGGGCCTGGTGTATTCACACTTACGATTGTCTCATGAATAAGAAAACGGAAGGAAACATTGCGTAACCCACAATGCAAGATTCAGTGCTTTCTCTTAGAAGTTTTAAGAAAAGAATTATTTCAAATTTCGAATAAATCATTAGATTGAAATATCTCTATATATAATCTCTCTCTTTCTCTCTCTCTCTCTCTCTCTCTCTCTCTCTCTCTCTATATATATATATATATATATATATATATATATATATATATATATATATATATATATACAGTACGTCAGGAATATTCCTAAAGAACATTGCAGAAAGCGTTATCATATAGTAATAATAATGCGATTAATGGCGTATAAGAATACTCGTAAGATATATTTTGTAAGTTGTGACGTTACCGTGACCAAACGCTTTAACAGAGAAAGGAGGAGTTGATGTTACGATGAACAAAATACGTATGTATACACAACTAAATGGTTATATTAACTTTCAGACTTATAAATGTATAACATTTTTCGTTATTTTCAAATAGTTATTTTGTATTACAAAATTGTCAACATGTTATTTCATAGCTGTCAATGATACTTTTGTTTACCACAATTTTTGATTGAAAAATGTATACTTCCTTTGTGGTTTATGTTGCTAATATTCCTGTTATTAGTATATACTATTACACAATATAGTAGAAATGAGTGACTCATCATCTCCTAGGCCATACTACTATAGGTATCAAAGCAAAGAATAAAGGAGGATTCTTGGAAATATTCATTCTAAGGAAGATTAAGATGAGCTCAAAATTTCCTCCACGAATAATATATCTCACGAATACCTAGTATGAGAGAGTTGAAACTCGACATATGAACTTTTCACCAGGAATAAGGGAAGACATTTTTCAGTATTTTCTCACTTTTCTCTCCTAAGAAGGGAAACGAGGACAATTTCAATACTAGAGAAATTTCAATTTATTTATTCACAAGCTTCCGAGTGTGGAGATTCGCTTTGGAGATGTAACATTCGGTAAACAAATTCCTAAATAAGAATAAGAAAATACGTGTTTCAGCACTTTCAAAAATTCCACTTCTATAGAGGAAAAATTGGGTCATTTCGATAATATCCAAATTTCTCTTTCTTTATTGAGAAAGTGCCCACTTAAGTTGAGCATGTTACATTCGGTATAAACTCGTAAACGAAAGTAATGGAATACACGATTGAGCGTTTTCAAAAATTCTGAGGGGAGAGAGGGAAACAGTTTCATTAAAACCGAAATTTTCCTTTATTTATTTATTCGCAAGGTGCCGAATGTGGGAACTCGCTTAAGTTGCAGTTGTAAGATTGGCTTATAAAACTCTTAAATAAAAGAAAAATAGGTGAATACATGTTTCAGCAGTTCTGAACATTTCGCTCCAAAGAGGAATACAGGTGATATTCCTATAATATTGAAATTTGCTTTTATTTATCCACAAAGCGCCATATGTTAGGATTCGCTTAAGTTAGGATGTGAAATTCTGTATACGAACTTTTAAATACAAATAATGGGATCTGGGTTCCAGCATTATTGAAAATTCCGCTCCTTCTGAGGAAAAGAAAGTCATTACTATAATCCAAATCTATCTTTTTTATTGAGAAAATGATCATTTTGAGGATTTGCTGAAGTTGGAGATGTGAAAATCGATATATAAACTCTTAAATAAAAATGATTAAGTACGTATTCCAGTGTCTGCAAAAGTTCCCCTTCTAAAGGGGATAAGGGGAACAATTTCTATAATATTAAAATTTTCCATTGTTTTACTCAGAAAATACTTAATGTAAGAATTCGGTTTATAAGAACCCTTCAATATAAATAAGCAAAATACGTGTATCAACACTTTCGAAAATTCTGATCTGGAAACGGAAGGGGACAATATGTATTATTATATGGAATTGTGAAATTGGGTCACTGAAAATTAAGGACATACCAATATATTCGTGAAATTTGAAGAGAAAACTCTTTTTGTTACGAGAACAGTGAATAACAAAGGCATTTCTTGGAATAGTTGTGCTAAGGAAAGTAAATGTGATTAAAATATTTTGGCGAGAATAGAGATCACATAAATCTCTGAAGTTAGGGAGATGAAACTCAGGATATGAAATTTTAATTAAATATAAGGGAGAATATGTATTAGATTTTGAAGATTCCGCTCCTAAGTTGGGAAACGGGAACTTTTCTAAAATACTAAAAAAAAAGTTGGGTAAATATCGACTTCTCCGTCTATGATAGTCACAAAAAGTAAAAATGTACATAAACCATTGTGTTTCTTGTTTTCGTGAAGACTAGAGTTAACATGCTTATTAGCAAGCATTTGTGTAGTGTAGTTATTGAAGCGCGTCATACGGTAATATGGTAGGAGAAACGAAGAAAAAAGTGTTATTCATGTATAAAAGCTTACTGTTTCATAAATTTAGATGCAAAAAGTTTACAGTATAAAACAATAAATACGATTATGAAACAACGACAAGATTACTTTTGGTCAACCTTTTAATACTTCCTTCTGTTCCCATTATACATGTTGAAGTACTTTTGTATAATGCATTAAAACAGAAATTTTGTGCCTTGTAGAAGTTAGTGGTTAAATGCTGTCATATTCATAGTGCAACAAAATGATTTTCTTTTGTCTGATGGCATTTAAGATGTCCGAGGCCAGATAGCTTCAATTTCTAAATGTCTTTTCAGAATCAATCAACAGCTTTATATTATAACAAATATGCTTTTATTATATTACACACTGAAATTCATATTATTTCCATCTTTTAAGCTTATTAAAACTCAAAACCTGAAGTTATGACTTTACATAAAACCAGATGCTCTTATCAAAAATATATTATTGATTCAAAAATGAACTTGTCTGGTGTCTTCAATCATTGAACTTTTCCAACGGTTTCTTCTTAAAATCATAATTAGTGATGGATTTACAACATTTATAATCACCTAGGTAAAAGGGGATATTCTTTCTAAACAACTGTTGATTTTATTGGTTTGTTCCCCCTGATTCATCTATGAATGCTTTTATATCTCTTCCACAGAGTTAATTAAATAGTTTCCTATTTTGGAAATCCTGCGAAAATGCTCAGTTTCCTCCTAATGTTGTCTTCAGTAAATAGAAACAGTTCTTTTTTCTCTTTCGAGGTCGAAAAAATGAACTTCTCATATGTGTATGGGGAGAAATATAAGGCCAAGCAACCATATTTGATTAAATTTCGAATTTCCAAAGCCGAATTTCCAAGTGTTTCTTTACACCTAGTAAACTTAAAGGTAGCAATTGTAATTCTCATCTAAATCAATTCTGAAAGAGATTTGATATTGATAATTATGTAAAATTTTCCGACAATTAGTATCCTACACCATGCTAAACGCAATGCATCACTTCCCTAGTAACCGGAGTATGCTATCATTTGCGATTATAACAACTACTTTCATGACAGATTTGTTTTGTTTAGGAGATATTTGTGACAGAGTGGTCAAATTGCTAAATATGGCTCATGAAGACTTTCGTGGAAGTAGATTCAACAACGCAGGACTAATCATCAATTTGAATTATGTAGAGCGTTCTAATATTCTCTGGAATATCGAAAACATACACTAGAATCATTTAGATAGGAAGTTTAATTATATGACCGAAGGTAATATAATTACCATATGTAAGTTGTGTGTCACTTTAGTCATATATCATATAGAAACGGAATAAGTATTACACTTCAGAGAAACTGACTAATCTATGTGTTGTCTACGTTCTAATTCAGTTATCGAAGGTAGCTACTTAGGCCACTAAGGCAACACAGCAGAGTGAGTAGCCAATTATTTTCCCCACGCTTCAAAAAGGAATACGAAGAAGTAGAAATTAATAAGAAGATGGAATCGAATGATATACATTGATAAGCAAGATTAGATACAAATTAAACAATTGTGACTTCATTGTACAAAATTCAGTTGCACAAGCCAGTTAATATTCCTCCGATAAAATGCATGCTGACTTCTTACTATGACACGAAGCCAGAACCTTTACGAAGGCATAATTTTGAACATAAAAAACTTATCTTAAAAATTTATCTTATTGTTTATGTTTTATTTCTAATTTTCTGTACTTACTTTCTAAAATACTTAGGAATATGTGTGTAAACATGTTGACGAATGAATCAGCCTTCTATAAATATATGAAAGCCAGAAGACTGGTTTCGAGGTCAATATATAATAGAGGTGGCCCGCTTTTTTAGGTTTGAGGGTCATTTTCCATTTCAGGAATCACTACCGGTCCACTTATTTGCCCACTAGCCTACTAGAGGGTATCATAAAGAAATAACATTGGTCGATACAGAGAGTTGGACACAGATCATCACATCTATCTCTCATAACTTGCTGGTAGACTACTAGACCACAGTCGATGTGTTGTCCACTCCTGATGTATAAGGTGAGTTGGGGAAACAATGTTTAAGCGATATTTACTTACATTCAAATTACGCACAATAATAGCGTTTTAAATCGTATGGAATAATGATTTAATTTCAACGTTATTCTGCAATTTTCCTTTGTGTTTTGCAATCATAGTATAGGAAGATTATTTCCGGAACAGCTATGACTCCTGGATCTAAGCTAGTCAGAGATCCGGAACATGGGAAGAGAAATTCGGTCACAGGATGAGTTGCGCACAGTAAAAGTGCTGTGCTCAGTATGTGTGAGCTGTCAGCCACTTGTTTTCGCGCTCTTATGGAAACGTCATACTGTGTGACTCGAATCAGAGTTGCTCGTACGAATGCTCACACCTGTTTCAAAAAAAAATTACCTATAATAGTATTTTTTATATATGGTGTAAATCTTGACGAAAACAAAACTGTGAAGTTCCTGCTAGATAGAAAGGAAAAGAGACGAAAAAAAAAAAGAAATATAAATTTTTACCAAAAGCATAATAGTCCATGAGCCAGACAACATCTTGATACCATTCAGGGGGGCAAAATCCTCCAATATTTTTGAACAGATACGTGGTCCAGTATGTCAAAAGTGCTTGGTGGACTTTCGTCTGGCACAGCTTTATGCCAAATATGGCGTCATCAATATGGTCGCCTACTGATTTCACCATAGCAATTTTAAAAAATATAACTGCACTATCGTTTGAGATAAGAAATTAATTCTTGCGTTATTGTCAAGAATATATTCCAGGCCTACATTTTAACACCAAAACTTTTCCAATTGTTGCCGCCATTTTGGAATATAGTGCCTGAAAGTGGAGAAATGTCGTTGTAACACATTCAATCGCAACCTTTAATGGCGAATAACTATGAAACAGCTATATTTACACAAAAAACACCATGGAATAAACAAAGTTTTTCATTTTAAGGGCTTTCAAACGACACCTTAATTATAACTGTATCTTCAAAAACAACGTAAATAATTTATTTTATGCACTGCTAGATGTAGGTTCTAAGAATTCGAGTATTAAAAATTTTATTTTGATATATATTTGGCTTCAGTTTAGCGTCCCACGATTATGTCATGGTGGCTAAAGAAGACGTAGGCCTACTGATTATAGTATAATCCGAACAGATTTTTTGGTTGAACTGTATTTCCCCGGAATTCAAGTTAAGGACCGCGCACACCAAGGACCAATATATTAGCCACTACACCAAGCGGGAGTCCTCCGAAATTTTACGTTGTCAACTTGTGGATCTGATTTTTATTATACAATGTGAATGAGACATGGTGATATTGATTTCGGCAGAAACATATGGCCTTCAATATGAATTGATCATTTACTGTGGCTAGATTTGCATTATCATGCTCATACTGTCATTAGCAATATGGTGGGAACTATAGGAAAGAGATTTAAAGATGCTGCCTTACAGACTTGGCTGTGGAATCTGGAATGCCAGCGGAGGGTTCTCTTGATACAATACTTGAAGATAGATATTATAATAGGGGAGTGAGACTGCATAGGATGCTCTATGAAGCCTTGGTGCAATTGGCATGGAAAGGCTTTCACAAATGGATGAAAATAAATAACTCAAACCTTATCCAAGATCTTAACAACGCTATCACACAGTTTGAATTACTTCATGACAATGTGTGTCATGAGAAGTTTATAAGGTATATTAGAGAATATGTGTTGTATTCGCATTCTGAATCTCTTCAAAGACTACCAGAAATTCCGTCGAAACGAAAATGATGATTTATCATTTCGAATGAGATATATTGATATGGTAGAGATTGTTATTGGCTTAGTTAGAACTTCCAGAGAAGGAAACTAGTTTCTTCATCTTGCTATGATGATGATTCCATAGTGTTGTGTATATGATAGGCAAAACTGTTCTAGATATCTACCGTTTTACTACCTTGAAATGACTAGGCTGGAAATTGACCACAGACAATTGTATGGCAGCTTCACCAGAGGAGGATCCTCTGTACAGCTTGGAGGAAGCAATCCTTTTGCAAGAATTCCAGTTGTCCAGGCAATAGAGGACATAGTTAATAAAGACACTCAAATCGCCGGTGGAGTTAAAGGATATAGTCTTCGTACAGGAGCAGTGGCCAGGTATTACAGAACACCAGAGTACAGGTATGCGTGCCTTAGGAATCTAAGAATGATGATTGATATAAAAAGAGGTGGTTTCTCATATGCTGACCCCGAACCTTCTAGAATACAGAAAGATGAAAAGAATGGACAGTCACTTCTTTACACAATGGAGAATAGTTGGGGAAATCCTTTTCTCGGTCCAGTAGACTTATTGTCATTATTGACTGGCATAGCTGCTACTACCGAAATTGAGGAAGATCTAAATAGGATCCATCACAATTAGCCAAAGAGAAGGGGACAAATGCTTTTATCAATTTTAAACAAGACAGAATGAAACCCAATGAGTCATCCAGCAATTCCATGACCGACTCCAGCAAATAAGGCTTAAGATTTTCAGTGATATGTAAACGTCGAAGAAATTGAGAATTTCGTATAAGGATGTTGTTTTGACAGCTGATAACAATCTATTTGGCCATATCATCTTAGTAGCTAGAAAGAGAAAGCTGGGTATGAAATTAGTTCTACAACATCCATTGGGACCACTTTCATGGGCTTTGGCTAATTGTGATGGAACCATGAAGAAAACAAACACAGGCACGCTTTGCAGATATCTTGAGAAAAAAGTGTCTGCTGCAGAAAACATACCGAAACCTCCAGCTTGTATAATTGATGGGATGTGTTTTGTTTACAGAATTAACGATGAGCAAAAGAATTTTGAAGAGGTATAAAGGAGCACCCTTACTAGCTGAATCAAACAGTTATAGGATTGACGTTGTATTCGAAGTATACGACGATGAATCCATAAAGAATGCAGAAAGGATTAATCAAAGGTCCACCTCTGGTTTCCTGTGCAAAAACATAATGTCCTATCAAAAACTTAAACAATAGAAAGGTTACTTTCTTTTTCTGCAAGTAAAACAGCACTCATCGAGTTTCTTGTTAAAAACTGGAAATCTATCACATATCTCCAGAAACTTGATGATAAACAGTTTTTGCCGCATTGAAAGACGAATGCATAAAACAACTTGCAAAGAAAGTATGACTTGTGAAGATCTTCAGACATCTCAAGAAAAAGCTGACACCCGAATTCTTCTGCATGCTCAACATGCAAGTGTTGATCATCCATCTGTGATAATTGTGTCTGATGACACCGATGTTCTTGTTCTTAGCCTTTTCTTCAGTGAACGTATTGTTAATGTATTCATAAGTTGTGGCACTAAACACAGAGAAAAGTGCATTGATGTGAAACGGGTTGCCTCCTAATTGGGAAAAGATGTATGCAGAAGTCTTGTTGGTTTCCATTCATTCACTGATTGTGATTCAGTCAGTGCATATAGTCGCCATGGGAACATTGGAGGCCTTAAATTTATAAATACTGATAATGAACTTCATAAAGCAACGGTAGCTCTTGGGGGAAAATTGCACATTGCAGCAGAACTCTTTCAGAAGCTACAGGAATTTACATGCAGGATCTATGCACCGAATTCACCTATCATCAACGTCAATGAGCTCCGGTACCAATTGTTCAGGCTGAGGAAAGCTGAAATCGAATCTGGTCAGTTGTCATCACGTGCAAATACACTGCACCTTCACGCTAAAGAGCTAATTATCAGGCAGCAATCTGAAAGAGAAGCCTCGAAAAGCACCCCAACATCCCCAGGCCAGATAGCCATGGATGACTTTTCGAAGATAACCAACCACAAATTGAGTAGATGAAAGCTCCTCCAACTTCAGGAGTTATTTTCGAGTTCCTGGGTGCAAATGTACCAAGGAGTGCAGGTTTTCTAGTTGTCAATTTATTAGCAACAACCTGAAATTTGCACGTGCCTGTAAATTTCTAGCATGTAGTAGCATGTTAAAAGAGCATTTTTTTATCTTCAGAGGAACAGATGAGGACAGTGACGAAAACATGTAACATGTTAGAGTGGTGCATCAAGGTGTATACATGATTTATTTAGAAGCAATACCAAATGAAAAAATGTGTAGATAAAATTTCGTATACTAGAATATGTATCGTATGGTAGCATATGCATATGTATTCTATTTTACAGGTAGAATAGCCTATAAAATAGGGTATTAAATCAAGTATAGTAACGCTTATATAATACTTACAAGGCATAGTAGATTAATACCGAAAGTTTTCCCATATACTTTAAAGATTATTTCAATATTGTTATTTATTTATGTTTTTTTACATTGTAAAAATATTTTGAGTTGTGTCCGTATATCATCAAACAAACTATTATGTGTGTAAGAGTGATAAATAAACAAGTTTGTGTTAAATTATAGAAATATAATTTTAAAATAGTATATATACACTTTACAATACAGCATATCACTTGAAATGTTTATGTACTTCGTCAGTGTAGGTAGGCCTGTATACTGTATGTATGAGTTTGTGTGTGTGTGACAAAGAGTGTAGACTTTAAGATTATGCATATGAATACTGTTCAATACTACTTCGTAAATAATGTTTTGTACCTTCAGTATATAAGTAATTACGTTATTTACAGTTACATAATATATTCATACTCACTTAATAAATTTTACTGTATATGCATGATTGCTTAATTTCCTTTAATGTTTTAAGGCAAATTGCAATTGTATATCTAGAAATGCCATAAATGATAACTACATATTAGACACTACATATTTCTGCCGAAATCAATATCACTAGGTTTCATTCATATCGTATAACAAAAGTCCAAGCCATATGTTGACAAGGTAATATTACTAATATTTCTGTGCTTAGAAACCTACATCTAGCAGTGCACAAAATGAATTATTTCCGTTATTTGTGAAGATACAGTTATGATTCAGGTGTCGCTTGAAAGCCCTTAAAATGAACAACCATGTTTATTCCATGGTGTTTTTATGTAAATGTAGCTGTTTCGTAATTATTCGCCATTAAATGTTGCGACTGAATGTGTTACAATGACATTTCTCCACTTTCAGGCACTATATTTCAAAATGGCGGCTACCATTAGAAAAGTTTTGGTGTTAAAATGTAGACCTGGAGTGTATTCTTGACAATAAAGCAGGTATTAATTTCTTTATCTTGAACGATAGTCCAATCATAATCTTTTAAAATTGCTATGGTGAAATCAGTAGGTGTCCATATTGATGACGTCATATTTGGCATAAAGCTGTGCTGGACGAAAGTCCACCAAGCCGTTTTAGCGTGCTGGATCACGTGTCTCTTGAAAAAAAGTATTGGGGGATTTTGCCCCCCTGAATGGTACCGTTGACCAAATTTTATGAGCCTGGCTCATGGACTATAAGTCAAGTTTTACTCTCTTTTCTATCTTGTCATGAATATACGTTTTCTCGATTTACAAATATAAATTTTAATTCTTATAAGTAACGCCATATACAATGTAATGATGTGCTGGAGAAATGTGTGATGCTTTGTTAACAATTAGTAAATACTCCATATCACTTTCAATCTTAAAACAAATTATTTTCTTAGGAAAATGAGGTATTTGATTTAAGCAAGGTAATTGCTACTCATTCCAAGTACCCGTTCGTAATATTCACAGCACTACCTATAGTCACTACCTGTTAATAATTACTTAGTTAATCCTTGTAAATGTGTTTGTATTTGTTCAACTACTTTAAAAATATCCCACCGCTCATAATTTAGATGTATACGTTGTAAAATTAAATTATGAGGTAATTTGTTAGACCTTAACAGCTAAGAATGTTAATTTCATAAATACAATTCACTTGCACATTTAACATAAGAATCCATAGGCCAGATTGGAATATTTTTTATTTTAATTTTTCATACTGTGACATCCGACATATAAGTATACTAGAATCTTTACTGAATTAATATAAATTATCTACGCTATTATCCATATCGAATGCTACCTATGAACTAAACTGATATATTCACGAAAATATAAACAGTTTGATTCATGTTAAAGTAGTCTTACTGCAAAAATAGTAAAGCATATACATAGTGTTACACATTGCAAAGACTTTTCGTTGTCTTAGCATCAAAGATAGTAAACGCAGATGATCTATTTGTTATTTCATAGCACATATAAGTATTTCTGCTATCCATAATACCATATTAAGTACAAAATTGAGTAACTCCAAAAACGGATATAGCACATTGTTCGTCACATTATAGCACCACAATACTTCGTAAAAATTCGTAAATACTACATAGCAATCTGGAAGTATAATTCGGAATTCATTAATTTCATTATCAATTCACTAAAAACGATATTTAATTCTCAGTGAAATTTTACAAATTATATATTTCTTTAAAATAAAAATATAACTTCAGAAAGGAACACTATTTCAGTCTTCACATTGAAGCAATATTTACAAACATCTTATTTTCCTTTTAATTATTCTTAGTAAACTGGAAGCTCTTTATGCTCCAAACAGTAATAGTAATCAAGAACCATTCCTAATGTTAACACCATTAATATCAGAAACAAGTGTTTTGGAAAAAAGGCACACATAACGTTACACAGGATATCCCAGATGTGTCTGCCGGGAGAAGTGATCCCTTAGTATAGGCTTGAATGGGGAATGGCGACCCCAACGCATATTTCTATCACACTCCGCTTCGCTAAATTCGTGTCCACCATCCGAAATACCAGATAGTACATCTTGTTTAGCTGGGAAAGTGAAGGCAGTCTCTTTGGTCGTTGGATTCTTTCCAGGAAATTTTTTCTTTGGCGAATTGTTTCTGAAACATATTAAAATACTGATTAGCTCTTTAAAAACGTACGTTTACCAACCCAAGTGTTGGATTTTACTCTTCTCCGTAAATAACCAAATAAGTGCTGAAAAAGAAATTTTCGATTTGAGAAAGGAACTCCAAAGGAAAAGTAATTCGATATTTTCTGCACTCCTTATAATTTTGAAACTTGAATTAAATTAATTCAATAATTTTAAAAAACTGGAAGTAAGAAACGACCAGTGCTTGGGCCAAATTATATATTCCTAGTGGGTAGAACTAATCACAGCCCGTTTGAGAGTGGTGGCCACTTTTGTTGAGCCATATGTACCAATTAGTGACGTCAATCTTCGGAGACCGGATAAGTCTAAAACATTGCAACAAACACCACTTTCTTCAGCACTTCTCTTTAATTTTGTCTCCTAGCATGAAAAGCCTCAATTAAACCTAATAGGTTAATATTGCTCCGTAGGTTCACTATCAAAAGTGAACAAAATCCAATTTTTACAGCTAATGTCTATGATGAAGAGGTAAAATATCAACATTTAGTTTTTAGGCTTTCAAACTATACTATGCGTGTCAGAAATCACACAACGGTTTAATCTGTCAGTCTGCTGACAGATATCAGAGCAAAAACGGTAAGAGATATCAACATGCGTTCTCTTTTCTCATTTTTCAATTGATTCAGGATTCCAAAGATAGGTTCCACATTCTCTGTTAACTCTCTAATCAAACCAGAAGTGGTTCAAATTAATCATTTCTGGTTTCGACATTTATCACCATAAAACGAAAATGATTATAAATAGCGAAAAGCGCTTTTTTCACTCTATTCAGCGTCTCAAGACAACATATCATGACAATACACAACGCTCTACTAAATTTACTTTAGTTCCAGTGTCAATACCGATTTCAACCTTTGTCGCCACAGAACGAAATTGATGACATATAGCAAGAATCTGTTTTTTGTACACGATCCAGCGTCTCAAAGCGACATGCCGAAAGTACCTACAACATTCTACTAAAACCAGAAGTGGTTCAGATTTACTATTACTTCCGGTTACAGTACTGATTGCCATAGAGCAAAAACTGTAAATGCTATTAAGCTGCGATTTTCTTGCAATCGATTCAGCGTCTCAAAACAACATATCATAACAATCCGCATCTTACTAACTAACACTATGACTTACGAAGAACAGAGGCCCAATGCCGCGTTCATAAAAGCTCTCCATTGACTTGTGCCCTTAGCTACCTGGATTAAGTTTCTACTTTGTATTCCTATTTCTGCGAGATCCATCCTAATATATTCATCGTATCTGCTCCTAGGTCTTCCTAATGATCGTTTGTCGATTGGATTTCCAGTTAATACTTTCAAAGCGTTCCCACTTTCTTCCATTCTAGCTACATGACCTGCCTACCTGAGCCTCCTAGACTTCATTACCTACACAATATTTGGTAAACGGTATGCAGTTCCTCGTTATGAAGTTTCCGTCATTCCCCATTCCAGTCCCCTTGGGTCCGAATATTCGTCTCAGGATTTTATTCTTAAATACTTTCAGTCTGCGTTCTTCCCATAGAGTAAGCAACCATGCTTCGCAATCATATATAACAACAGGCATCATTATCGTTTAACATATTTTAAGCTGCAAATTCCTTGTCAGAATTCACGATAACAAAATATTTTGAACTGAATAATAACTTGATTGTTCTGGTTTTCGGTCGACATTTAATTTCTTCGTGAATATGATTTTCTTCTGTTAATATTGATCCTAGATATTTGAAAGTATTCACTTTGTCGAAAGTATTATTTTGATGCGCCCATAATTTGCAGTATTATGATCCTCGCAAACTTCAATGTATTTAGTTTTCTCTGCATTTACTTCTAAACCTATGTCCTTGCAAGCGTTTAATAAGGCCTCTATATTTCTTTCTATTGTTCTTATATAATCTCCTACCAGATTTATGTCATCAGTATACGCCATAATTTGGTGAATACGTTCAGCTCTAGGCCCTGATTTTCATTATAGTGTACTCCAGGACAAAGTAGAATAATAATGGCGACAACACATCTCCTTGTTTCAGGCCATTTTCGACGTGGAATCTCGTGGACAAGAATTTTTGTACTCGTACTTTACTTTGGGATTTATTTTTTAAAAAATCTTAATTAATCTATCTAGCTTTCTTGGTATTCCAAATTCTGTAAATTTGTTGTAAATGTTCCCTTCCTAACCGGGTCCTAGGCCGCTATAAAATCTATAAATAATTGATGTACCGATGTATTATACTCCCTTTTCTTTTCGAGTATTTGTCGAATTGTAAATATTTGGTAGATAGTTCATTGATTTCGCGTAAATCTGCACTGATAATCTCCAATAATTTCATCTGTGCATGAGATCAATCTTGCTAATAGAATGTTTTAGAAAACTTCATAGGATGTTGACAGAAAAGAAATGCCTTGATAATTATTAAAATCAGTCTTGTCGCCTTTCTTGTGAATTGGAACAGTGATTGATTTTTTCCACTCTTGTGACAATTACTCCTTGTTCCAGGTAGGGAAGTTTAGTTTGTGTATCTTGTTCCACAACTTTTCCCCTACAGCTAAAATTAACTCAGCCAGAATTTCGTCTACACCCGGAGCTTTGTGTTTCTTTACTTTCTTTATAGCGATTTCTACTTATGTTTGGTTATTCCCTAGAATATATGGTTCTGCTGTGGGTATTTCCCTTTCTGCACGTGACACCCACTTCTACGATCTTACTGTGGGAAGTTTGGAAATGAAACACAGACACATTGTTGATGATATATAGATATCCTTACTAAGATGTTATATGGAAATGTAGAGCATGGAGAGCAGTGTCAGTTTTCAAAGTATTCAGGCCTGGAGTCTAGCCGGCCTCTTGTTAAAGGAATTTCGAACAGTTTCATGGGGAAGTGACAGGCTGCTTTGACCAGGATGCGCTTCACGGAGTCCCATTAAGGTTTCTTTTCTTACAAGTCATTGATTGAAGCACTGACCACAGTTTGTGGTCGAGCGATTTCAGACCCGGGCTTCTTACAGCAAGATAGCATATAAATTATTTGGCATTACACTTTAAGGGCAAGGAAATGTTCTGGAAAGCAGTTTTCTAAAGGCAAAAATAAGAGCTCGAATTCTATTTTAAACAACAAATAAAGTATATTGAAATAAAGATAATTAAGCTTAGTATTATGACAAATTGGTGCTGGTTATAATTTCAAACTTATTGCAGTATTACCCATGGCTACTCAGAGGAAACGAAAGGCTCTAAAACTGGATTTTTTTCATTTCTGGCATATAATACAGCCAAACCCCTATTTCTATGTGAAATTGAAAATTTGAATTGAAAAAAAAAAAAAAACATTCTAAATCTACCGGAGTATTTTCAAACAAAAAATACATTATTATAATGAACGTTTTTGCTTGGAAGTACTTTTAGGGGTTTATCTTATTAATTACAAGTATGTTCCTAGTTGTCCCTGCTTGAAGTTCCAACTGAGTAAAACGTATACGAGAAACGTGAAAAATATGTATATCTGCCTGTGAAAGTGGAATGTTTCCCAATTCAGATCTTCAATTTGTTTTGAGTTCGTTTATTCTCAGTACCGAAACAACATGGAAGGTAAGCTTACAGTTAACATGCTTCTTCCACCTAACCTAATCTAACCTAACCAGTGTTGAAGAGATTTCTACTGATTTTCTGTACCATCATATCTATAGTACAGATTAAAATGTTTTTCTTTAAAGAAATCTTCAATTAAAATACTCAGTATTCCATTTGCTATGCAAAACACTTTGAGAATGAACATACCACGAAAGAATAGTTCGAAAGAAATAGAAAACTAATGATATGCAAATATTAATTGATTCTTTTTCAGTCCAGAGATTACATCACGAACTGGTATGAAATGAGTAGTACTTACTTTAACTTAGATTTCCTGGCAAGAATCCTGGGCTCTGCCGTAGGAGATGGCTCTGTTGAGGTACTAGATTCGAATACACTTAGTAGGCGACCTGCAAAAGAATCAAAAATAATATCACTTAAGTAGGATTCAAAACAAAGCACGAGAAACACAATTTTCATTTATGTGTGATTTCTTATAACTATTAGTGTACAAATAACTACCTGCAATACAACCAAAAATCGGAAGTGGTTAAAATTTCCTAGTACTTCCTGTCTCAATATTGTTTTACACAGAGTAAAAATGGTATAAGATATCGGCGAATGCGTCATGGAATCAATTCAACATCCTAGGAATAGGTTACACATCCTCTCTATAACCCTCCATTAATACCAAAAGTAATATAAATCAATATTTTCACATACAAATTAATCGCGATGGAACAAAAACAATAATAGATAAGCGGTTTTTAAAAACAGACTCAACGTTTCAAGAAAATACTTGTAACACTTTACTAAAATCGAAAGGGGTTCATATATTCTGGTATTTCCGGTTTCAACATTGATTTCCATACAATAAAAGTGATAAGATATACCGAGAGGCGGTTTTTCAATGAATTCAGCATCTAAAGAATAAGCTCCATCTCCTCTGTCAACTCCCAAGTCAAACCAAAAGTGGTGCTAATCCATTTTAAATTTCAATCTTTATTTCCATAGAACAAGAACGGCAGCAAATACCAACACACGCTTTTTCGTAATAGGTTCAGAGTCTAAAGAAAATATTCCATCTTCTATATCTCTCTAAGACCGGAAGTGGTAGCAATTTTTATACTTAATATATATCATCTTTATATATAGTAATATGACAAATGAATGGATGGATTGATGTGTGTGTGTGTGTGTGTGTGTGTGTGTATGTTACACCATAACTCTACCAATACCAATGGGGCAACTTTAATTAAACTTGGTACACATATTACTTGTAGTCCGAAAATGAGTATTGTCGGGACAATGAATAGCGACATTCCGGATGCCGTTTAAATCCAAGTTCGCCCCTGTTACTATCCCTGGGGGAATTGGTAACAGAAAATAAATTATCAAAGGCGACCGATATTAGTATCGAATCCATAGTTTCCGGGGTCTCTAAGTTGATTAGTGACAGTTTTTGTGAAAACAGCACATCGACCGTATATTCCATTTGCGACATATTTTTAGTGCAAATTTTAGTTGAATCACCCTATAGTTATATTGTCCGTACGTGTTTTTGAGATACTGACTCGATTAAAAGGCCTCTTGTTGCTATCAGTTACCGTTTTTGTTCTATGGTGATCAACTTTGAAACCAGAAACGGTTGATTTCTACCACTTCGGTTTTGACAGAGAAGTAGAGACTTGATAAAGGACATGGAATATACTCGTGGGACGTCGAATAAATTTCAAGAAATCGAATCTCAATATCTGTTTCTTTCTTGGTTCTGATACCTGTTAACAGACGAGCTACCTCGTGGCTAAACGGTTAGCGTACGCGCCTTTGACGTGGGAGACCAGGTTCGATTCCCAGTGGGAGGTCATGTGGTTCGGATCCCAAGTTAAGCTGTCCATGATTCATATAGTCTCGCTGCTGAAAGAGACGCTAAACTAAATTTAAACCAAATCAAACCTGTAGATTGACAGACGAATAGATATAGCCGCTGTATTAAACTTCAAACATATATGCATAGCATAGTCTGCAAGTCTAATAAACTGAGTGTTAATATGGACCTGTAACTTTATCTATTATATTTAACGTGAAGTTATGATAAATAAGATCAGAGGAGAGTGTACAGATTGGTGATGCATCTTAAATAGCCCAGGTCTTAATGTTAGTTGGTTCATCTAATGAACATTTACAATATCAGGTTATAAGTCACTTCTTCAGCAATATTTGCAGCGAAGAATAACGATTATTTCATTTATTAATATATATATATATATATATATATATATATATATATGGCATGTTATGCTGATTGAATTTAATAGCAAAGCATTAATTAACGCAGAAGATATTAGAATGATCCTATGCTTCTCGGTATAAAGTATACGCAGGGGCAAAAGTGGATATGAAAAGGTAAAGGGGCACATGACCCTCTGTGCCTATCTTTGCCCACTGTAATTCTTTTAGAAAGCGGGGGGACACCATAGATTTTTTCTGAAAGTGGGGGGACGAGTCCCCCGCCTTCACCCTCACTTTCACCCCTGAGTATAGGTACCTTAAGATATTGTATGCTACTGTAATTGAGGTATAGGAACTGTCATGAGTGAGTTTTATTTTTATATACATTAATTATATTAATTAGTAACATAACTTACTGTGACGGATGTTCCCATGCAAATAGAATGGGAAGTTTGAAGGTTTATCTTTATGGTGAAAATCTTCAGGATGGGTGGAAGATTCAGTTCGACTTGAATTTGCATGTTCAGTGTCCGAGTCAGACCCCAAGGAGTCATAGTCCTCACTATCTGACCTCAGGGACTTTACCTTCATGCCATGCCTTACATGAGTGTAGTCTTCTGGTTCTACCTGGAAAAGGGTACATGAGATAATTTCTACTCAACAATATTTGCTATTATAAGCAATAATTCAAAAATAGTACAGAAATATCATCAATTAAGTATTTTACACTTTAATAGCTTCCTGGCGTATTTCTTCCTGGGATACGTGGCAGATAAACACAAGAAGACAAAGCTATAGGTGCAATACACTGTACTAATTTTATTTTTCAATTCCTATTGGTTATAGACTTTTGTAGTAGCAGGTAAAGAATTGTTCTAGGAATCTAGAAGAATTGAGTTTCAAATGATACATATTACTTCAACGTAAACATTTTAAAACATATTCTCAACCATGACATGCAAATTGTTGTAAGACAAGTGAAAAAAAAATGACGAGCAAAACACTGTCTCTAGCGAACAACTTATTGTAGACTTATTGTAGTTCAACACGAAGCAGCGACATCTATGTCATTGAGAGAAGCGTGGATTAGATCTACAAACGAAAATTTTAACGAAATATTTCTAATATGTCTTATTACATGCATTATCAGCGAACTCCAAATATATGAATCTATGCTAAGTATTAACGTATAGATAGAGCAAATAGTGGAAATTACCTATGGAAAAAGACGAATTGTTAGCCCAATCGTAAAAATCGTCTTTACTATAGAAGAGGTTCAGTTTACGTAGCTCAGTTAGTTAAAGCAACGAGTCTGTATGCCGAAGGTAGTGAGTTCGAACTCCGTGGAAGTACTTTTGTCATTTTTATCACTAAGGTTATTTTATTTATTTTTTATTTGGGAAAGAATCAAATTGTAACATATGTGTAAAACTCATGACGATACCAAAAAAAGACAAAATGTCGTCGCATTTGCATTAGTGTCTCAAATTTTTGTTTGCAAACAGTTTCGTAATTATTTCCCCTGTGCTCACTGCTCACTATATGCTCACTGATGCATAACGAATGTTTTCCAGTAAATGTTAATTCTAATTTGGAGAATTTTATAGTTTCACAATGTTTCTCACTACATAGTATTCTATCTACGTGTTTGGATATGTTGATAACAGATGTCCCTATTAAATGTTTAATTTTCCCTATAAATATTTGTCTTAAATTGAAATTGTTTTGAATTTACCACATAAGGAAAGTTGCCCGAAGGAGGAGAACTCAAGTAATTGATATTCTACGTAAAAGCAACCTATTGTAGAATGATGATGCTTCTTACCTTCAGCACATAATCTTAACGTTAGAGAGTCAGAGAGAGAAAAATCCTGTTTTTTCCTCCCCTATTACCCTATTAAAGCTCTACATATAATGATTCGTGTTACATAATTTCGGCTCTCCAAAGACATTCATATGTATTATTATTATTATTATTATTATTATTATTATTATTATTATTATTATTATTATTATTATTATTATTATTATTATTATTCCTGAATATGCCACCCTTACATAATGTAGTAACTTTAGACATCTTAGTTTAAAGTGCTTTCTTTGTAATAATTTGAGCAACCACGTTACAAAATTTAAAATGTATGAGGGGGCACGACGTTTTATTTCCCCCTCTCTTTTCAGCACCATCCAACAGAAAGTATGTAATTTCTGTGAAGCAGGGCAGACAAAATGAATAAGAAATATATTTAGAGCACCCTTTCCTCCTTCAGACACCTGCCAGGAGTTATAGGTGTAACCGGTACCAAACAACCGGGATTGCAAAACAAAATTACATTTACACGAATACCTTATTCGACCTGTAAACTTTCCCTTTGGTAGAGCCATCTTCTAAAGTACGCCCTTAGTTAAATTTGTGGCATTTATTCCGAAAGTTGTCCGTCTGTCTGGTTTAGAACAAAAAAATATCACTAAAATTACAAAATTTTAAAAATGTTAGGTGAGGTAAGGTTAGGATAGGTTACGTTAGATTAGGGAAAGTTTGGTTAGGTTAAGAAAATATTAGACCTGATAAAGGAGTTTGTGCTGTAAAATATACGTTCGTAATTGTCAAAAACATCGCAAAGAAAATATTTAACAATTTAAAATCGCTTCAAAACAAAATACGCATTAAAAGAAGATAAATAAATGTTGCGGAGTGGGACTCCGAGCGCGTGCCTTGATATTACAATTGACCACGCGGGCTATGGAGGGTTGAGACATCAAAGTTGATTTCTTCGAGTCCAGATACTTGCTTTTGAATTGCTTAACAAACAAGAGTAAACACTGCTTTTGTTCTTCACCTTTTGAATGAAGTTTGCTGTGCTCTTCTATCAGCGCAATCCCACGTTCAGTTACGTAATTAATAACTTTAAGTGAACTTGCTATTGTCTTGCTTTTCTTGTAGGATTCTTTGTCTTTCCAGGCAGTTACATATGTTTGCAAAATTTCTGATGGTAGATCCAGGATTTTGAAAACCAATATGGTCTTACTGGATACAAAATCTTGCAAGTCCTTTGTAAGAATGACACCAGCATCAATTTGGGCACGTTTTAATAGTTCGTCATTGTCTTCCTTTTTTAAAGCATCCAACACTTTCCTTTTAGTTTCTTAAGTAACATCTTCACCAAAAATAGCAAGCACAACAAGCTCTTCTGATAGGTACCACAAATGTTGAAGAAACTTTTTCATTGCACACTTTGACATTTCCTCATTGACACATTCATATTTAAATTTCTCTAGATTTCTCAAAAGTTGCAAGTCATTTCTGGGTGCAGTACAAGCAGATAGTGCTTGAAACCAGCTGTTAACGTAAACTTTCACAACAAATGAGCAGATGTTACGAATTCCTTTCGAAAGTTTGAACTGACCTCTAAATAAGTATATCTTTAGCGAGTAAATCGCCTTTGCCATCCATCGGGCTCGATGCATTCCCCCTACAGCTCTAAAATGTATACCTCTTTCTGGAACTTCTCCATGGAATACAATTGTGAGCTCTAAATATATATAGCAAACTCAATGATATTTGATTCACTGTTGGTAACATTTTTCTGAAGTAAACCGTCAGATGTGGCGGGTTTGAAATTATTGTGGTCAATCGAGTTCCACAAACCCTTACATTGCTTAAACAGCAAGATGTCAGCCTTGTTGAAGCTCCAACTGACTTACTAACAACTTCCCCAAGCATAATTTGGAGAAAATGATTTCAGCAAGCCAAATAAATCATCTATTTTTTCATCTTTTGCTCTAGAAGGACACATGCTTCACTACGTAACCCAGTATTTGCTGATGTTGTATCAAAATACATAAATTTCACTTGGTTTGTAACTCTCCAGGGTTCCAATGTTTCATTAACAGCACAAGCTATTGCTCTCCCTATTCCTGATTGAAGGGTTGGAACAGCTAGTAACTGCTCAATGCTGTTTCCTGAAACAATAATTGTTATTCTATCAGTGGCCCCTAACAGGTATTCTATCAGCGACTATCAGTAGTCGCTAACGCTCTCGCCTTTGATGCGAGCGGTCCCGGTGGGGGCACTCGATCGAAAAAGTGGAAATGCTTTTTCAGGCCAGCCACCCTGAATGAAGTTTTCCTGGGTCTTCCTCATTCACACCAGGCCAATGCCGGGGTGGTACCTAACTTATAGGTCCCAGGCCGCTTCCTTCCTTCCCCAATCCTTTCTTCGTTCCCTTTCCCAGGATAGTGTGCTCGCCGCGGGACGTCATCCCTCAAAACGTGACGGGCTAAATGGCCTTAGATGCTGAAAGCCCAGAAATCTAAATCCTAATCCTAAATCCTGTTATTCTATCAACCTTTTCACTACCTGAAATATCTTCTAAGAGTTTTCCGTCCCAGTGCACGTTCAAACACACGCTCTTTAAATCTTGAGCTCTCTTGTTTCTGCTTTTGATCTAAGACGGCGAATAGAAGGTTTGTTCACATTATACTCGGAAGGATCGCATCCCACACCTTTTAGCAGTAGCGTAGCCAGAATGTGTGTTTGGGAGGGCCAAGTGCTGTTATAGGAACATGTAAAAAAAATTACAAATAAAAAATATATAAACATAAAAAATATATAAAAATTACAAACATCAAAGTACATGTCGGACCTCTTTGGGGGGGCCCAGCCCCTCTGGCCCGCCTTCCCTACGCCACTGCCTTTTAGTGTACTAGTCAAAACAACAGTTGCTTTTCTGTCACTTAACTTTGCTGCATCAAGGCTTGCAGCTACGTTACTTTCTAAAATATTCTTTCTACCTCTTTTCTTTGGAGGTGGATCACAAGATGAAACCACTTCTTCATGTATCGAAATATTTTCACTTTCAGTTGAACTATTTTGTTCACATGCGTCTGGAAGAATTGATGTTCTTTCAAAAAGTAATCTTTTATTTTCTTCTTCACGCTCTTTCATTTTTTCCAAACGTGCTTTTCTCTCTCTTGAATTTGCTTCTTTTTTTACAAATTTCATATCAACATGCCCCATTTTACTGGGTAGTCCTTTTTGTCTCTGAGTGATCAGAAAATCTTTATGTTCTATTTTCATCATATTGAGAGTATTAGCGTGGGAAATATCAAAAAGATCTTCCAGAGCCAACTTCTAACCATCATCTTTCTTCTTCATACTTTCTGGGTGCTTGGCTTTATTTTCTTTGTTCTTTTCCAGCTTTTGCCACTCCTTCAACAGATCTTCAATTTTATCAACCACATGTTTTTTAATCTTGTAGTAATATTAACCTTTTTCTTAATCTGAATCATATCAGTAACAGCACAGTGAGATGAGTTCCTTATATTTTATTCCTTTTTGTAATGAAAGAAAACACTAACGAGGGAACCTATCCAAGTGCAACTCTGACTTCGAGTCGAGACTATGGTCGTTGGATACCTTGTAGCAAAAGAACATAACAAGAAAAGTGATACATCCTCGATCGCAACCGTTGCGGAGATATAAGCGTGAAAAGTTAGAAATTGAGCTCCATACTATACATTACAAAGTCAGCTTCCGGGTCAGATTTTTCGGAAACGGTCAGGTAAGGAAACTCAGCGAATACATATCAAATTAGTGTTGGGAGCCCACCACCTTTTGAATGAAAAAATGTTGTCCCCGGGGCACTCGCAGGGTCCCAGGCGGGGTCCAACTCAAAATTGGCAAATGGAACCGGGGGTCAAGTAGCATATTGTATAAAAGCTATTGTTAAATAAAAGAAGATAGAACAAATCTCAGCTCTCTATGATGACCCTGTGCAAACGGGCAACTGGTCAAAATGTCAATACAACTTACATCAGAAAATATATGGCCACTCTTCTAAATCCGTTAAGTTGTGACAATAACAAAACAGAAAAACAAGTTTAAAAGTGCGAGCACAATACTGCGTATACGTCTTCATTGGTCTATGCCTCACTGCCTAACAATCAGTGTTCTCGTATGGCTTTAATTTAAGCAGAATTACAGAGCAAAAGTATACTGAAACACAAAATTAAAGGTTACGTTCGAATTATTGCAGGCTGTAAAATATTACAAAACTGAGCGGGCCCACATGTATTTTGCACTCGTGCGTACTTACGTTTTTGCGCCCTAGACTTATTTAAATAACAAAATATTCGTTAATAGGTGCTGTTTTGATGTTTACGCTATTCCTTTGCGCCCTACCCCCATAGGTATACGACTTGTGCGGTTCATGGGTGACTGCTGATTGGTTGAGATGAAAGTAGAGGGCAATGTACTTTCCTATTTTAGTAATTTTATTGATAATCAATGTCATTTTCGTGTTTATAAGTTGAAATAATTTCCGTCGAAATTTCATTAAGAAAAAGCTAGATTATGTTGAAATTTAAAAAGATGATAGTCACCCCTAAACATTTTTTAAAAATCTCAAAATTTTATGGAAGTCTTTTTCTAAATAGTAGATCAAAATAAGAGGGTACCCCATGTAAATTTTAAAGATTAGTTTTTTTTAGGATCACCCTAATATATATATATATATATATATATTACATAGTCTCAAGCCCGATTCCCGGTGGGAGAGCACACCAAAGGGCTTTCCCTAGTAAGATAGTGAAATTGGCACTTGATCCAAATTGGGTCGTCATTGACCCAAAATGTTACTCTTGACCTAAAGTTACATAAAGAAAAATTCGACCCCGTACCCATCCCTTACTGAATTATCGTATCATACATGCTTAAAATTGATTTTTTAAAATTTTCGTGGGGATGCTCGAAACATTTTGAAAATTTCACAGATTGTAGATACTACGTAGGTGTACATGTGATTTTTTTAAAAAAAAAACATCGATGCGCATTTTCTTTGTTTTTTGTGTGTTTGTGGTGGATACGCCGCTGAATTTTTGTTATTTTTTGTAATATCCTTAAGTACAGCATATATTTTCTCGTAGCCTGAAAGTGATGGCAACACACTTAAAAAAAATTAAATTAAAACAAACGAGACTTTTGTACAGTTGTTCGACCAACAATTTCGTTCCCTCAAGGTTAAACTTGAAACATTTCTTTGCCAGAGTTCACGATTTTCCTTCCTCTTGCGCCCCTTCTACTTCTCTAGTTCTTCAATTGTGTCCATTTCGGAACAAAAGCTCCAAATATCCCCATGCAGAAGCGTCGGTGGACCACCGATGGGCAACTAGCGACCTCTCGGCAGAAAGTGGCTGCCAAGCAGCGACGATTCGCGCTGGCCTCTCTTTCGTTTTGAAAATTATACCACCACCAGCAGAGACCTGATGAAA
Source organism: Thermobia domestica (assembly GCF_964235325.1). Classification (NCBI taxonomy): domain Eukaryota; kingdom Metazoa; phylum Arthropoda; class Insecta; order Zygentoma; family Lepismatidae; genus Thermobia; species Thermobia domestica. The sequence goes on along the minus strand of NC_137459.1, from coordinate 257,903,323 downwards.
CGCCAATGAACCACAAAATTACTCCCTCAAAATATGTTAAATTGCCTATATGCATAATTTGTTCACATTAAGGTGAGTCTAAAAGCACTAAAAATGTACTCCGGGATGGATTACCATCAACCTTAGGATTACTAGGTGCGTGTTCTTCAGACTTCACCATGGAGACGATGAAGGAAATCTCGCATAAGGGATAAATCATAGAGATCTTCTCAATTTGGCCAATCAGAGTGCTCTTTTGACCGTGTAGATTCGACGATATCCGTTTAGAATAAGATAAAATGCGTTCGCCATGTAATCTTACAACAAATTGACGCGCATCTATTTACGTTATTTCATAGTTTTCCCATATTCACTTTATAATGATCGGCGACAGTTGCCATCCAAATTCATATAATTATACGCACTCATCTCAAAAGTTTTTACTTCATGATGTAGAGGCAGGGGTTACTCTTGACACCCGCAGCTATCTTTAGAAAAAGTTCGTCAGAAAAAAATATATAAAAATAACCACATATACATGACTGGCGATTGTTCGTGTTGGTCTCTTCGCGATTCTCCGCGACGAATCGAAGGATTGCGGATCGAAATGAGGTCCTTGATGCTATGCAGTGGTAACTTCAATATCTCGAGTCTAGATATCTGTTTCGACTCGACGAAACCCTGCCATCAGTGGCACACTAGCGGCAATCCTTCGACTTGTCGCTATATCGACGATCGACATTTACCAGCAAATGGACCACTAGGTATTAGCGATGTTTACGGCATGGGGGATGTCTCACTTCACCCAACCTTTCACTTCAACCAACTCTTGCCCAACAAAGTTACACTCACCCCGCGTCACCTCCTCGTATCTACTACTGCTTGCTTCACTGGCCGCATACAGTGGTGCTCTCTATTACCCGCATTAGGAATCGGCGACTCGCTACCGATTAATACTGTTTTCCCAGAACTGACGCACTAGAGGCAGCGGAAAAGCAAGGTACGCTTTTTATTTTTATGTTTTACCAGGATTCGAAGTAACTCCACCTACCTTGTTATTGCAGAGGGACCTGTAATTGTTTGAATAACTATCGGATAACAAAACACGAGTTTTGTTTGAGATATTTTGTATACCATATTTTACCAATTTACTTTCCTTGTTTTGTTTTCTCTTTGGTGATAAAAGCTGCATTACGTTTTTGTTTCGTTTCTTCCTATACATTAGGGTGTATCGAAAATAACTTTTTTTCGAAATGTTAAGGTGGGTAGTGCAGAAAAGTGGCCATTTGTAACCAAAAAGACGCCTGATTTTTTAAAATGTTTTATTTTTTTTTGGGGGGGGGTTGTTTAGGTGGCAATGACCTTGAAGTTTTGATATTGATTTGGGTATGCAACCACGCATATCAATTTCACAAAAATGTCATTATTCGGCTATTTTATGTATTCTTTTCTGCCTTATGGTCGTTTATTTTTTTAAATAACAAATATGTTAAATTCTTGCCTCAAGGGTAGTTTCCTATGATGTTTACTTATGCTTTTGGTTAAAAATGGTGAATTTTAGGCTAAAAATGTGTTTTTCTATTGATGCTTTTCAGTTGGTTTTGACTTTGAGTTTTATTTGAAAGTTTTCTGACATAAAAACTAATTAAATTATATAGATTTCTAATTACTAAAACAGTTCATTAATTACTATTCAACGCTTCGCTTATTTTCATAATTTATTACGCTTTGAAAATAACGCAGAGCTCATCAAAACGAGGTGGCTGGACTGCGAGGTTCATCCACCCCAAATTATGTTTGGAAACATGATTTTACTAAGGGGCAGGCCAAGATGTTCTAGTTTTCTTCTTGGACTTTGTAGTTATTTTTGTTTGCAATGTCGGAATATGACCTCCAGATTTCAATTTCGCTTTCATTTAGCGATCACATGCGCTGAAGCCGAAAACGAAAGACGCAGCCTCTATGATGATTTTCATGTCGTTTCATTCCTTGGATGTTCATGAAAAGACTTGAGTTTTTGCTTTTTTAAAATAAAATATAGTTATCTACTTCTTTCTTTGTAATATTATTGGTCACCGGAGGTTTGTGGAGGAGAATGAACGCGAGTCATTTCATGTCATAGTATTGTTCTGCATTAAAATTGATAGTTGGTAAAACAAAGGTGCGTTAGCAACCGCACAGAGAAAAATCCGTTCTCCTGACAGCGGTATATTGTACAAATATATGGTATCCTCTTGCTTACTATAGAAATCAGTACGGAGCATGCGCTATCCGTATGCTGCATAGGTACTGCCTTTAGGTGTTACATCATGCCATTGCAGGATGTCTAACATCTAACAGTTTTCCGTATATCACATGCATATACTTGTGTTACCTTCGTCAGCTATATGTTATATACGTCCATTTGTATGTGAGACCCTGACCGCCTACATTGTTTCATACGGAAAGAACGTATAGATGGAACACTTATACAGAAAGTATTATAAAACATGCGTTTTCAGTTATACGTCTGCAGTACGTTCAGTCCAAATACTGAAGGAATTACGCATGTAACCTATCTTTTTAAGTACGCCCCCTATATTTTTTCTCAGTGCGCGACTGGATTTCTTATGACAGATTTAAGCACGGACCAACAATATATTTTTATATCTGTTTAGCTGTTTTGAGCGGTGTTTATCTGTGCAGTTTAGTGTGGAATAAGCCCGGACCACTTGTTCGGTCACTGTTTTTAACGTCGGCATGCAGAGTGCTGCAGCTGTATGTAAACATGTCCCCCCCCCTATATAACTGCAGCTTATTGCAACGTACATAATGAAGATGTACGTACTGGTGTGGTTTGGGATCAAGAGGAAAGCATTGATAGCTAATGGAGCAGGAATATGATCCACTTGTCCCAATTCCTCCCACACGGCGTGAGAGATCTGATTGATAGGGTCATCCAACAAAGCTCATTTCTCACCCATTCTAAAAATCTCCTGCTGGTTTTAATAAACTGAGCAAAACTCAGACATAATAAATCTTGGTTTGCGAGGAGTTAAAGACTTCGCACTCGTGTTTTCCCAACTATCAATTTTAAGGCAGAACAATACTATGACACGAATGATTCGGCTTCATGCTCCTCCATGAACCTCCGGTGACCAATAATATTATAAATGAAAAAGTCGATGACTTTATTTTAAAAAAAAATAGCAGAAATTCAATACTTTTTCTGAAACACTCAAGGAGTGAAACAACTTATGAAAATCACCATAGGGGTTGCGTCTTTCGTTTTCGGCGTCAGTGCGCGTGATGGCTACATGAAAGCGAAATTGGAATCTAGAGGTCATATTGCAAACAAAAGTAGATTATAAAGTCCAAGAAGAAAACTAGAAGAACATCTTGGCCTACCCCTTAGTAAAATCATGTTTCCAAACATAATTTGGGTTGGGTGAACCTCGCAATTCAGTCGCCTCGTCTTGGTGAGTTGTGGGTTATTTTCAAAGCATAAGTTATGAAAGTAAGCGAAGCGTTGGATAGTAATTAAGGAACTTTTAGTAATTTGAAAGCCATATCATTTAATTAGTTTTTATATCGGAAAACTTTCAAATAAAACTCAGTGAAAACCAACTGGAAAACATGAATAAAAATTACATACTTTTAGATTAAAATTAACAATTTTTTTACCAAAAGCGTAAGTAAACAGCATAGGAAACTACCGTTGAGACACAAACTTAACATATTTGCTACAAACAAACCAATAAACTACCATACGGCAAAAAAGTACATAAACTAGCCGAATAATGACATTTTTGTGAAATTGTTTTGCGTGGTTGCATACCGAAATCACTATCAAAACTTCAAGGTTGATGCGCGCCACCTAAACGATTTCCAAAAAATCTAAAAAAAAAAAAAAAAAAAAATCAGACGTCTTTTTGGTTACCAATGGCCACTTTTTTTCACTACTCACCTTAACATTTCAAAAAAAAAAGTTTTTTCGATACACACTGATGTACACTTTATTCCAAAACGGTTGAATGCATTGATTATGGCTTTTTTGAGGCAAAAATCGTTTAAGTCCAACTTCGAATATCTAAGAGAGCAGTTAACCAAAGACGCCAGGTTGGACTTTTCCCCCCGCATCAATCCGACATTCGCAATCAGGAAAATTTGTGCAGATGTGTTTGTTGTTCTTTTAGGTATTATCGTATTAAGTGTAGAAAACAGTAACATTAATTGAAATACTTAATGATACAGTATTTCGAAACTATGTTCACATGTGAGCACATGCGGGCTTTGTCATTTATGTTTCTTTCACGAATTTTCAAATGCCATCCAATATGACATACCTTTTCATTTGAAATTTTTCGCTGTCTTTTCTTTCGTTGGAATGTTTTTTACACATGGAAACATAAATGACAAAGCCATTATGTGATCTCATGTAGACTCATGTCCAAAATTTTTGTCGCCTATCTATAAAATATTGTTGTAGGAATATAATTTGATAACGAATTAGCCCGGTATTTCTTATAATGTTAGTATGTGTATAATCGGCAGACATGTATGTGGCAAATTTCATGTCAAAAGAGCAGTAAATAAGAATGATAAAACGAAAATAAAGTTTTCTTGTCCAAGTAGCAACATTTCGTTTTACTCATTCTAATTTTCGTATTTATAATTCTCTTCTTATGAAATTTACCACAACTATACATTTCCCGATTATACACATAGTATCAGTATTAAAAGTACACTGCTAAATCATTATCAAATTATATTCTTACGAGATGACAGTTACAGATATGCGACATGAGTGTACATATAGTTTCGTAACTCTGTATCATTAAGTATTTCAATCAATGTTACTTTTTTCTACACTAAGTAGGCGGCTATTTGAAGCGTTCGTAAAACGTTTTTATTGCTCATGCGTACGCTTGGAATACGCATGCATTTAAATGTGGATGGCTTTCACAGTGCGCTGCAAACGCGAAAGCAATAAAAACGAGGAGAAAACGTCAGTTCGAGCGTATTTGATGCGTTTCGGAACAATAGACCGCCTGCTGTTTAAAAGATGTCTAAAGGAAGGAAAAAACGAAAGACGTTGCCAGGCAAGGGAATTTTAGCAAGAAACAGCTGCTTGAAAGATGCTTTGTGCAGAGTATTGTCACTTTGCTATTATAGACCTGGACATGGCAAACAAATATGTGGAAACCCTGACTGGCTCACAGTATGATTTATAACTCTGGCGAAAGTAAAATTACCGAGTAGCCACCTAGATCGCGTTCACTACGGGGGGTAACGCTTCGAAAACGCATTTTCAAATAGCCACAGATTTAACAACATTTATTGTTTCGTAATAAGTCAATGCTATACGGCCCTATTCGAAATGGGTGTAAACCCATTAAATGTCATTCTACTTGCAGCCTATTTTGATATTGCATTGATTTCAGAACCACTTCCAAACAGGGCAGAGACACACCTTACAAACTACTGACATTGCAGATAGACCCATGCCAATATACAATGAAGACGTTACTGTACACTTTGATTTGGATGATGATGTCATGGAACTAATTGCCATCAGCGATTCTGGAGAAGTGGATGAAACTTACGAGGAATATGTGCGAAGTAGAGTATCGGGGACCTGCGGTGATATGAGTGGTGAGTCTGTGGACTTGGAATACAAGAGGAAAGCATTCGAATTATGGAAGAGTGGAAAACTAAAGAGATTGTCGTTACAGTCCGTTATGAGACACTACAAGACAGTAACGTCCCGAAAGCAGTCGTACCGTTGGGAAAAGGAAGTCCCTTCAGGTGGAACACGAAAAGACAAATTGCATGAGGTGAAGCTCTCGCCGTGCTTTAGAACTTTCAAACCGCTTTCAGTGCATATTTAGCGCTGAATGATGTAGAACTGCAGCTGTGTGCTCTCCAATAAGTCAGGAGCATAACCTCCTTCATTTACGGCCACAGAAATGTTGTTGTGGGCATTTAAGCGGGAGCATATTGTTTCACGTAAAGTGAACAAACTTATAACTGTTTTCCAACATTAGCCATTGTGTATCTCTAACGGCGCAACTAGTTATGGTCTTCTTAACAGGTGTGGTTTTGAGTATGTTTACAATGTAGGAGGTGTTTACCCCCTTCATTCCCCACATTGGTCTATGTAAAAAAAAAAAAAAAAAAAAAAAAACACCCATGTTCTACTGTTGATTCTTTTGTTCACTCCAGGAGTTTCAACCAAATTCACATTGTTTTGCTAGTTATGGCCTTGCTAAAATGTGTGATATTGCCCTATGTTCGCACTTTAGGGAGTTGTTTACTCCTTCATCCCCCACGTTCGTCGATATTAAAAACCACACATGTCCTACATTTGATTCCTTTATTTACTCCAAGAGTTTCAAGCAAATCGGAATAGGATACTTGAAAAACCTTGCTTGTTAGTTGTTACTTTCATATTATTTAGTTATTGCTTGTTAGGTATTATAGCAACGGAATATTTATATCGTTTAGTTATAAAGAAAGGTAAATGTTCGAATTAAAGAAAATCAAGAGGTGGGAATAAATAGCCCGGAAAATTCGGTGGGCCAAGAGGATGCTTCTCTTTTATTCTATGAATAGAACAAAAGGTTAGATTCACTGTTAAACGTCTGTGGGTGTCATATCACATAAGATTCACCAGTCCGCAATTATTGCCACTAAAACTGCAATCAGTATATTTCAGCTTCAACTTATCTCAACACTTTCTTTCAGGTAAAAACGTACGCAGTTGCAACTGAATATTTCAATTTTTCTAAATTGAAATCAGTTAAGTTGAAATGAGATTACAAATATTCAACGTGTGTTTGCAGGAGTGTCATTTCTGATTTGCCTGGGGGTGGATAAGATCCTCCCCCACGTACGAGTTTCACGTCTTTTCCCCACATACGAGTTTCACGTTTTTTCCAAGTGTATTAGTAGACAATCGATCACAATATATTTAATTCTCAAACTCACGTGGGCAATTGTACGCTCTACTTCCTCAATGATGCCCTTGTGTGTTACGTTTTCAAGGGTGAAAAGGAAAATATAAGTGCTTATTCACGTGTTGTGCATAGCTCTTTCCGCCCCAAGTGGAATCCTAAATACGCCACTGCTGTAAGGTATCATTATTTTTTAAACTATGAAATATTAACAAAACCGTTAGAACCCTTTTCAATAAAACGACAAATTTTCTACTTTTCTCTTTAAGTAAAATACCACTTATTTTGCGCCATATCTAGAAAATAGGAGAAGCTCCTTTGGTTAATTCCGTAAAATGTTAAAAATTTTGTCATGATACGTTGAAAGGTGTGGCTTCTACGTCTGCACATACGGACGAACAAACGGACGGACAATGGGAAAAGAAAACCAACTTTTTTGATGTGTGGAGGTAGTGAAATATAGAAATTAGTTGAATCTGTGATAGTACGTTCTCACAATTATAAAGCTCGAAGTTAAAAGTATGTATTAAGTCTCTCTCGAGATAATTCCAAATATCAGTTGGATAAGATTAAATATTTACTGATAATGATCTTCTACTATCAACAGTTGAAGACGAACACTTAGAGACCGTATATAGCAGTACGTATTCACGTCCCACGATTATGCCGACGAGGCTAAAGGAGACGGAGTAGCCAAAAGGATAATAGCAAATATATAAGACAATGATGACTTAGCTTTCGATGAGTTGGTTATCGATAATTTGGTAGTCGTTGATTTGACTGACGATAAATTGGCTGTCGATGATTTGACTGTCGATGAATTGGCTGACGATGATTTGCTTGTCGTTGAATCGGCTATCGACGATTTGACTGGTGATGTTTTGGGTTGTTGATATTATGAAATGTACCATCGTTGTTATGTAGTGTCGATGAAATGTGCTGTCGACGTTTTGTACGTCAATGTTTTAGTATTCGATATTATGTTCTTGATGAATTGACACGGAACTTTTCGATGCCATTAAGTCCAACGTTAGCCTCCGTTAGTACTCCTATGAGGCGGGAAGGGAGTGAAATATAAAAATAATCGAAAGTGACTTATGTTAGTGTTAAATTCATGGCTTTTGTTGTCATTGAGATGAATAGTTGCACTCCTGATAGCGTTGAACAACAAGTTCAGATTCGTCAGCATATTAGTGAGGTAGGGTAAAAAATAAAATGTATCAAATGACCGAGATTAGTGTCGAATTTGTAGTTTTCGGGGGTTCTAAGCTGACAGGTGACAAACCCGATTATATTTAGGTAAAACGGGCATGTCAGCTGGAATGGGAATTCACAAGGGCAGCACTGAAGGCATTAGTTGTCGTTTACTATATTAAGTTCTTTATTTTCTTCGTACACACACTATCTCTCTATCACACACACACACACACACACACACACACACACAAGTCATCATTGATATAAGGGTCGTCATGAAAAGGATGCCGCCTGTTGTCTAAGTAAATGTATTCTTAATTGGTTTCATTTGTCCTCATGTCAGTTCCCTATAGACCCTTTCTCTTCCTCCTTGTTGTATTAGGTTTGATTGTGGTTGCAGGTTGAATGACCTTTCTCGAGGTAAATGGATACGTGTATGATGGTCCTGGTTCATGGACCCCAGATTAGTTTATATCCCCTCCTGTGGCTCCCTGCTTGATTTGTAGCACCTTGGACCTTTTCCCGTGTTTCCTAGCTTGGTTGATGTGCCCTGGCTCGTAGCCTCTTCGAGGGGTCATCAATTATTTATTTTTATTTAATTATTAGAGCTAGATGATAAAATAAAATGATATTAAGAACAAGTTTCGTTGATTGGAGGTTCCCCGGCCTCTCTCGTGAGCTATGACCCCTCACAGAACCCACATGGACCCTGGCGTGAATTGTTGATTTTTAATTCTTGTATAATAATACCCGTTAAAAGTTGTGAGGTGATAAAATAAAATTATATTTTGAAAAAGAGGTTTAGAACATCTTTCAACGTTTTGTTTGAAACTTGAAACCGCGAATACTTTAAGTGTGATCGAATAAAAATTGAGGAAGAAGTTTGTTATTAAAACTGGATTATTAGAGGACAATAAAAATTGTATGTGGAGGAATAAAAATAAGTGTTTTCGTGAAGTAATAGTTTATGGGAACAAGAAAAAGGATAATGGTAAGCTAAAATTTTGTATATCGATTTTGTACTCACACATATACTGGAACACTTGCCTCGGACTTCTGAGCTCAACGCAATCGAGCTCCCTGTCTGATTGCAAACTTCCTCCTCTCATTTGGGCAGAAGATAGGTGAGTGCTTTGTCTCCCTAGCGCCTATCAAAGACTAATATTCGTGTTACTGGTATGGAAAACGAGTGGTTATGCACGTAATTCTTGCTGATGGAAAGAAAATGTGGGAGGGAAGAGGACTCCGAGAAGAGAGAACTTTTGGTTACCTGTAAATGAAATGCTCTACTACTGAAATAATTTTTTTGGATCCGTGTTAGGCTATGCGAGATGGTTGATTAACGCAAGTGAATGATAATGGTAGAATTGGTGGAATGATAAGGTCGGAAGGAATGGAAGAAAAAATTTATGGAAAACGTGTCTTCTTTTAACTCAGGATTTTTTATTTGTTAGAATACTCTTAAAACCTATAGATCCTTAAGACAGAAATTGGTAGAATAAGGATGTTGGAGGAAAACCCTGGGAAAACTTGCATACACAATATTGTCCGAACAGAAATCCACAGATTCTGGGAACGCTCGTCCTAGGATTGCGAAATGACCACTATTTGAACGACATGATCAGAAATATCCCTGCTACTTTGATAAATGCAAACTATATGTTGAAAATGAAAAAGTAGAAATCTTTAATATCGGAGAATAGATTACTCGTGTAGAACAACAGAGGTTGAGGATAGTGTTTATAGTATCTTCCTGTTAGGAAGTAGGCTAATTTTTCAGTGATTATTTCACTTACCTTGAATGACTATTATTGTTTAGTATTGATTACAATATTGTATAAAATAAAGGGCTTCGGAGTCGAATTGAATCATTTGTTAAACATTACCTTCTAATAGTATTTTATTGTGTTGTAGAAAATATTTTTGTGCTAATAAAACGTACTTATTTATTTCAGAAAAAAAATGGAGGTCCAAGGAAACAATCTTTTAAGCATGAGAAATGTGTGATGGAAATGAAGAGTGTGTTAGATAATGTTCAGGAAAAGAAAGGTGAGGACAGAAAAGGAAAGAGAGAGGAAGAAGGAAAAGAAGTGAAGAGGATCGAGAAGAAGAGGAAATTAAATAAAAAGACATTGAAGATGTATTTACACATTTTGAAAAATACACGAACAAGGGAAAAATTGTGATTCACAATGGTACAATGTTAAAATATATTATTGTAGGGGCAACACATGAGAAAATGGAAAGGTAAAAAGAGATAAATCTCTGTCTTTCTATCTCTCTCCATATATATATATATATATATATATATATATATATATATATATATATATATATATATATATATATATATATATATATATATATATATATATAACAAAAGTTTTATTGGGGGGGGTGTTGTGTAAATTGCTTTCTCCATTTCTTTCTTACCCTTTTATTGCAGTATTTCTCACTAAACACTTTGAATATTTTCAAGCAACCACATAAATCGTTCTTAAAATCAAACTTTGCTTGCATTTGTTAGTAAATTTATTTTAACAATAGTCAAATTCCTTGTTAAGTAATGCTATATGGAACATAGACCTATTGATGAACGTTCAATCCGAATCATGGCCAATATGAGACATACCTATTTGTGTAGATTAGTGTAAATTCGAATCACTGTTGAATATGAGCTGAACCTTGAAATGGAACACATACTTTTGTGAACGAAATTTATTAGCTACAGTGTTTCACACAGTGAATTTTAGAAAATGCAACAAGACGGAATCTTTCTTAAAATATTTATTTTACAGGACGAAGAGAGATGAAATGGATCAGAAAAAATGGTATTTTGAAATTTGAAAAGAAACATTTGACAGGGATGCGAAGATACCGAAGAAAGAAAGAGAGAATAGACATTTGTTCATCTAATTTGGGAGTCTTTGAAATGAGATTGGGGTGCAGCTTTATAGGGAAAATTCTTGTTGTTGAACTTCAGGAGGATATTAAAGGGATACTTGAATCTTTGTTTACAGGACTTAGAAATAATTTCAGAATTTAGAAAATTCAAATTTTTACACTAGGAAATAATTAATGATTGATTGCACATTTTATAATATAACTTAAGAAAATATATATTGATAATACTTACAGCCTTTTTTTTTTTTTTTTTTTTTTTTTGATGCTGAGTAATACTTGATAACTTGATGTTGTGTTTAGAGTACTATTCAATAGTGAGGCTATGTGAGAAGTGAGAGTAGCATGGGAATTGAACAGGAATCGAACCCTAGTCCCTCAGGACCAAGACCCATTTACGCACGAACGAACTGTGTTTAGTATAAATTACTAATTGAATAATATTAGGGGAGAGGAAGGGAATGGCGATCAGTTGGGAATGGCGATCAGCCCAATTTGCGCTCTTGCATGACCCGAGAAGAAATCAAACTAGTGCTGGCATCTGCCTCTTGTAGCAAGGTTTCTTGTGTATTGTCGAGGAAGTTGTCAGAGAAAACTGAAGTCTACAGTGTGCAGAAACTTGTTTTTTGTTGATTTTCTTATAAGGATCCGCATATTTCAACTCACGATACGTACAATTTTAAGTTGTAAGATCTTGAAGTTCCTAAGATTCATAAAAAGTTACATTTAAGTCTAATGCACGACACAGAGTTATATTTCAAATAAACTACGTTTTACAGTATAACCAGCTCAATTTTCAAAATGGCACAATGTTGGGAATGCCGATCAACGTGATCGGTTTACCATCATGGTGATCGCCGTTCTTAACAAACATTTCGAATACTTCTCTAGCCAAAAATTTTAAAAGAAGCTATACGTAAGATAGGTAATACGCCTACTTGAGTCAAACACTGAAACCTTGGTATCGGTGTAATTTTTGTGGATCGTGGGTGCATGCTGTTGTGGACTCACCACATAGATATATATGTGACGTGTCTTTGAAAATACGTAAATAAAACATTCAGTTGACGTTTCTCAGTCTTTCGAAGGCGCAGTGTAGAAAAAGAAACTTGAACTGCTATGAAATTCTGTGTTTTTATTAAGCTTGTACTGTGATCGCCATTACAAACATGTGATGGGAATGGCGATCAAAGTAGCAATTTGAGTTTTTTCCATCGTGTTGCCGAACTGAAAGAATGATCCTCTTTTTATTTTACATACTTGTTGTAGAAGGATTGGAGTACGTATTTACAAATTTGTTTCAATATATTTTTCAAATGAAACTACGGAATAACCCATTTTTAATAGGTGATAGCCATTGCAGACCTCTCCCCTAGTACATCTGAAGCAATCTTAGAATTTAATACTAAGAAAATACAGTAAAACAATATCTATCTATCTCCCTATATATATATATCCGGTGCTTCAAAACAACACAGCAAACGTTTGGGAGGTGATTCCTGACACCAAGATAAGACAAACAGTATAGACCAACCTGGTTGTACAAATGCTTCCATTGGAAGTTATAGGCTGCCGAAAACATGAAAAAAATTAACTTTAAAGGTCCATAGCTTCAAAACTATGGGACCTACCGTAGGCGGGTCAAGACTTCACTTAAGAACTAATACGTGCGCTTTCCAAACAATACATATTTCAGAATCCTAAGGTACTCACGCAATAATTTTTATAGAATAAGATTGGCTATGGGCAAATAATTTGAAGTACTCAACAATTACCTCTACAAAAATTCTTGTGGAAGTACCACAGGATTCTGAAATTCAGATATTTGGACAGGACACATGGTTATTCCTTAGTGAAGTCTTGACCCGACTGTGGTAGGTCCCATGGTTTGGGAGCTATGGAAATTTAAATTTCTTTTTTTTTTTTTCATGTTTTAGGCAGCCTATAACCAGAGTGCGAATTACCGGGAGGATGAGGGGGATTTTCCCCTTTAATCACATTTTGTTTCCCACAAAAAATCTTCTGAATTATCCCCACCGGGGATGCTCTCTTCCCCCCCCCCCCTCCCCCGCCAATACATGCTTACTACAACGCCAAATTTCACTGATTTTTGTCATTTCTTGTAAGTTTAATCTCCTAGGCATATTTCGAAATGAGCGATGTAAAGTATTCAGTTTTGGTAATTTTTAATTTACTCACCATTTTCACCGTTGCTAAGTTGAACTATATTATTATGACTACAGTTGTTTACTTGCAACCGTATCGTCATACCCTTCAGTTCGTCGTCGTTCGTGAATTTGAATGTACACCCAACCACAAAAGTATCTCCCCCCTAAGCTCTTTAATTCCAGTACTTAGGGTCCAGGTCATTTGTAGTTGTGAGAACGCCTAGACAGATGCAACCCAACTTACACGTAACTTTTCTCGTCACTGACAGCAGTTGTTAGACCTGATCCAGGTGTTTATGCAGGCAAAATTGTAACGTAGGTGACTAACGAAACAGTTCTCCATTCTAAGAGGAATCTCTATGGTTCGGATCGTGCTATCCAAAGAACACCATATAATAATCTCAATATTGTTGTGTATGTAATGTATTATTTCTTTATATACTGTATGTTTAGTGAAATAAAAATACTGACTACGCATTTACATGAAAATTTTTGACAGTAGCTGAAAGTATCAAATATAGAACAACTGCTGGAAATAAATTCGTATATGATTGCATCCATTCAGAGACCTTCTCCAATTCTCTTCATTCCAACATCATTTTCTTTCTGGAGAAGAGAAGATCTTTCTTGTCACACTGAGTACGTAATGAAATTGAAATTGAAACATTTGAAAAAGATTCAACCTGGCCGGTACTCGAACCCGGGCCCGCTGAACAGAAGTTCAATACGATAACCACTTACCTACCGCGTCACTTAACCTTTTATCTAAACTTTTAGGTAGTTAAGATCGTTGCATGTAAGACTATACTAACTACTAATGTTCGTATGAGAAAACGTTCCTTATGAGTGTCACAATGACTTACTCGAGATTTCCTTCTTTAACTCAAAAGCAAGTTATATAGTCCTTCGTCAATGAGGAAAATATCACGAAACGTTATTCAAGTTGAGGCTACCTCATCGTTTTTAACTGCTCCCGATTTACATTACTACTATTCTTCCTCATCGTAACTTCTAATTTCCAAACAAAAAGAGCCAGCAGCATTTACGCCGATCCCAAGAGTTTCAGTATTCGCGCGCTACCCTAGCCAGCTGTTTGAAGTTGGTCATATAAAATGTACAGAAAAAATTGAGCAAGAGAACAGAACCTAACCAACCCCTGAGTGGTTTCTAACCCGTTCCTACTACTACTACTACTACTACTACTACTACTACTACTACTACTACTACTACTGCTGCTGCTGCTGCTGCTGCTGCTGCTACTACAACAACAACAACTATTATTATTATTATTATTATTATTATTATTATTATTATTATTATTATTATTATTATTATTATTATTACGTTTCCTATGGATCCGTATAGTAAAACTGCAAGCTTATTTTAGTGAAAAAGTGTTATGAAAATTTACAAGAAAATCGGTAAATCACTTTTTTGAGTATTATCTTCAATCCTATTTTAATAAAAAAAAGTGTTATGAAAATTTAAAAAAAAATCATTGGGCAAGGTTTGAACCCACGCCAAAAACTATTTTCGTTACTAGAATGTTGCCCTAGATGGCTCGGCCACCAGGGCCAAAAGCCGCTGGCCTTAATTTCCGCTATATGTAAGTCATGACTCTTGATGTCCTATCTGTATCGGCCAATAAGATCAGAGGATATCTGAGATTCTTGGAATCCGCGAAAATGCAAGCCAGCAGACAGGCACGTAGCCAGGATTTCGTAATAAGCAGGGGTCCGCGACGAAATATTGAGGTTATCATACCAGGGGCTCGGTCATTCTAAACTTTTTTACTGGTAAAATATTTTGGTTCGTTAAACCAGGATTTTGTAATGGGGGCGCGACATGAAATATGGTGGTTACTAACAAGAGGTTCGATCAATCTAAACTATTTTACTGACAACGTACCCATATTGGTTTGCTAGGACAATAAAATGAGAATATGTTAGTAAGTACTTTAGTAATAAACTATGAAGAAATCTCGAGTAAAAGGATATAAAAAAATTGAAAAAGATTTAGTCTTTCGAGGTTTTTCGAACTCGGTTCTTCTTGTCTTTTCTTCTTTTTCTTGTCTTCGTTTAATGCCGTTAAGGATAGCAACAACATCTCTTTCGGCAGTGAAAACATCCTGCCGCGAAATGAATTAGTGTTGCCGCGAAATTGAAAATTTCTTTAACAAGTGTCACTGGAACCTATGCTACTAGACTCATGTTATTGGGGATTATTGGTACTTCTTAAGATCTACCTGAAATTATCTGATCGTCATTTGTAGCTCGTAGGATTAGCATGGAGCTAGATGCAATTCAGAATGCTCCGTTACAATAATATCCATTTTTAACTTGACTCCCCCCTGTTTCCCCCACACAAAGCTCCTCATAGGAAAGAGTAACCAAACGTTGGCTGTAACTTTATATTTTTAACACTGGTTCTTCTTTTTCTCGTTTCTTTTTGTTTCATCTTTCCTTAGTGTTTTTCATTTCTGGTCTCGAAGGGGGGTTCCGAACCCCCGGATCCACCCGTGCCTGCGGCAGACATTATTTTCGCATTCTTTGAATTCCATCAACACGTGTAGAAAAAGAAAGTTCTACTTTTATTTTCCGTAACTAATAGTTTATTGTTTTATCTTTGTATGAGGAATTTGTGGTAGATTGGCAAATTATGAAACTCGTATGGCAGAGACACGGGTTCGAATACCGTCGTGGCAGCGCCGTAACTTATATTATTTTGGTAAGGGGGCAAGCCTTAATACACGTACTTGCGCCTCCTAGAAAAAGTCGTTTTCCTAATTCTTAGGCCCCCTCTTTCCACCCTTCTTTTACTCTTTATGGGCCCCCGAAGCCTGTGGGTCTTCCCGCACAGCAAGGTCTGCGAGGTCATTAGTGCAGTTAGTGCCTCTGTGCCCGTTCCATACACGACAAATTAATTAAGTGGACAATATTGACAAATCTGACAATAATATACGAATATATATTATTTTTAGTGCCCCTAATAGTAGACTTTTTTTTTGCTGAAATGGGCCCACGACTCATTATTGTTTTATTTACCTGTTGTGTGCTGTTCTGTTTATGTAGTGTAGTGAACCTGTTTGATGCTTCATTATAATTTCATTTTCGTATCGTATATGGAGTAAGACAATTTTGTCTTAAAATGGAAACCCCTCGAACGGCGGGAGCTTCACTGGGGGGGGCAGTGGCCTCCTGCCTCCCACAAGTTACGGCCCTGCGTCGTGGCAATAACTTTTTCTTAATTGGAAAGTATTGTTTACGTAATTGATTTTGTAATTCTGTTATTGCTTTATTATTATTATTATTATTATTATTATTATTATTATTATTATTATTATTATTATTATTATTATTATTATTATTACAAAGTCGAGACCTGGCTACATATTTCATATTTTATGAATTTTCTGATTGGATTTCAACTTTTTTTGTTGAATAATCAAAACACTCCACTTTAGGGGGTTTGGGGGAGTGCAATATTATCCTATTGCTTTTCATTTGTTTACTTGCACGCTACATCAAGCCTGGATACTACATTACACCTTCCTATATCTACGGGAAGTACCTTAATGGTTGTGATGATCACAAGAGAATAAGTGAATAAGTGATTAGATCAATGAACTTTGCGTATTAACAACATTTAAAGTATCAGGTTGTCAGAAAAGTTATGACGTATTTCGGTAAAATATGACAAATGATGGTTTGTGGATATACTAGAGTTATTCGGATCATACTTATGTCATGGATAGCTAAGATGTTGAGCGTTTTATGTATTAATATTGCTCTTTGTTTGGTTTGGTTTTACAGATTTGATCAGAGATGGAGTGGGTCAATGTAAACTTGACCCACGACCCACTGAACACCACCCACCGTGACCCAGTATGACACACGATCCACCACCAACCTTGGCCCACTCTGACCTCTACCCACCATGACCCACTCCGACCCACTACCCACCATGAACGATTGACCAACCAACACACATCATCATCAACTCTGACACATGATCCACGGCCTCTTTTCTATCGACTAAAAAATTTATACTTGTAATAAAACCAGGTTGTCAAATTCTAACTAATCTGAGTTTGAATTTCTACGCCAATCCCTCAAGCACCGCTCTGTTACAATAATGATGGATCTGACCTTTACGATATAAAATGGTAAAATGTTTGTCATGGGCAAACTTACGATGAATTTCAATTAAATTAGCATGGTCTAATTATTTCCTTGTTGAATTATCGATACTTCTCAGTGGAAAAGCGGATGAAATTTGAAACTCCCAAATCAAGGTACGTAGACCAACATACAGAAGCTTACATTACAAATTATATGTCTAATTTTCTCACAACTTTATGGGTTGATTGCCCTGTGATCTAAGCGCTCCATATAATAAACAAGCTTTCAGCAATTATTATAAAGCACATGGTAAGCATATATGGATATATGATGCGATGCACTGTATTTTTTGAGTTGAGTTGAGTCGATTTTGAATTTAACGTCGCTTTCAGCAGCGAAGCTATGTGAAAATGGACCTTCCCCATGCCGTAAACATCGCCAACACCTAGTGGCCAACTTGCGGGTAAACGTCGATCGGCAATATAGAGGCGAAAAAAAATAAATGAAATCTTTAAGTTTTACGTCCCACGGTATGCCGGTTAGGCTAAAGGAGACGGTGATGATGAGTAATGAATGAAATGGTGGAATGAAGAAAGTGGGAGGAAACGGGAGAACCCCGAGAAAACCCACGCACACGGTGTTTGTACACCACAAAGTTAACTTGGCGGGGGCTGGGATCGAACCAATATAGAGGCGAGTCGAAGGATTGCCGCTAGTGTCCCACTGCCGGCAGGGTTTCGTCGAGTCGAAACAGATACCTCCCGTCGGGGTGTTGAGTCATGTGCATGTTGTTATTATTATATATTATTTTTTCCTGACGAATTGTTCCTAAAGTGAGCTCCGAGGGTCAAGAATAACCTCTGCCTCAACATCATGAAGTGAAAAACGTTGAGTGCGATAATTCTATGAATTTAGATGGCAACTGTCGTCCATCATTAGAAAGTGAATATGGGAGAACTATGAAATAAAGTAAATAGACAAGCGTCATTTTGTTATAAAATTACAGTGAAACCTGTGTTTGCGGGCCACCATCGGTTCGACTGAAAAGTGGGCAACTTTCAGGAAATACGTGTGATTAGTGGATTTTTAGAATAGTATTTCTAGTATTACCTGATCGTAAAATTTTAATAAACAAAAGCGCGACAGCTCCTGTAATATATATATATATATATATATATATATATATATATATATATATATATATATATATATAGAGAGAGAGAGAGAGAGAGAGAGAGAAATTAGTGGCGAATTTACTATTTTGTTTCGGGTTGCTTTGCTACCTTTATTCCTGGAAATGTGAAAATTCTGTAAGATATTTTATTTGCTTTAAAATAGTAAATAATATTTCGGGGGATTAAGCCAGGAACGCTTAATACGCCACTGAGAGTAATCATAAGAATATACGGTAATAGAAAAATACGTATCTTACGGTGGTTTATTCTAGACATATTTCTTTTATTCTTTTTGGCACATATGCACATTCTAATTTTGTAGTTGTTGCATACTATCCTCTACCGCTTGTTAATGAGTTACAAATGTTTCCCTCGGAGCAAAAGATGTTTTGAGAAATTCTTAAGGGAATTCATATCTTAAAACCTCCGCTTCCTTTCGAGAAGCCGTCAGGTGCGAATAGTTGACAATTAAGATGATCAACTTTCACATTGAATTACTATAACTCCCCACTGATGAAAGGATCCCGTTATTGCGAAAGGTTTTATCAAAAGAGACAGCGTATACAAATACGTACAGTCACTTTCTGAATTCCTGTACGTGATTTGTATTATTCACATCTTCCTTCTCCACCCCTTTATCAGGGTAGCGTTCCGGCCATTGACCTCCAAGAACAAATCGTGGGAATCCATGTTTCTTTGTCCTCAGATATAAATACAGAACACCTGCCTCGGGAATACGAAAGAGTTAAGAGAAATAAAAAAACGGTATTTTGCGTGGCCAAGATACGCAGGTAAATTTATCATTATCGTCATAGGGTAAACATTGCTTCAATGCGGCCAACTTCAAAGATAGACAGGTGGCCAACTTACAGAGTAATAAGCAACTTATGTTTTATGGGAAAATGCGGGTTCAAGACGAACGAAGCCAAGATAAGCAGGTGGCCAACTTAGAGAGGTTTTACTGTTTACAACTCAAGTTTGCCGGTCTTACTGTACATGGCGAACGCATTTTATCTTATCCCAAACAGTTATCGTCTCATATACAGGATTAAAGGAGCACTGTGATTGACCAATTAAGAAGATCACAAAGATTTGTCCCTTTACAAACAGCATTTCTTTCATCGCCTCCGTGGAGAAGTCGGAAGAACACCCGCCCAGTAATCATAAGGTTGGTGGTTCGAGCACCCTCCTTGGTACTTTTTCGGTACTTTTTTTCTAGTGTTTTATATAATCACCTTACAAATCACACATCTAAGCGATTTAACATTTTAGGTGAGTAATTTTGTAGTTCATTAGCGTTTTGTCGCGTCAGAAGATGCTGTCTACAATGCAGAGAGGGTCAGTGGGTCAGAGTGCGTAATAGTGAGTGGTGAGTAACGGTGTATGGTGGGTCGCAATGGGTCACGGTGGATAAAAGGTCGCAGTGGGTCAAATGCTGTTGACCCACGACTCACTCAGAAAACTCGATCCATTTGAACGACAGACCCACTCCAACTCTGGATTTGACACCACATAAAAATGGAAGAACAAAAGTTGCATATTAATCATAGTTTATTGTTTTACTTCAGGCAAAGGAAGAACGCGCGAATAGTGTTTATGATTTTTACTGTCCTCCATGTTTCTGTGTTTTTGTCTCTGTTTTTAAAAAGTTAGTGGAAAAACTGTAAAAGTGAGTAAAACGCGTCAAAATAGGAAACAAGGTACTGAAGAAGGTCCGTTAAATTAGTTGAATTTTTAAAAATAATCCAGTGCCCTTAAACACCAGATTTCAATCAATATAAGTATCTGTCCAATGCCGTGCCGTGAAAAATCAGGGCCCGAGGCGAGAGCATACGGCAGCGCCTCAGTACATATGAGTGGTCAATTTAAAGATGACTTCTCTGGACTATTCTTTCTGCATAATACTTTACTATTTTATCATAACTGAAATCAGAATGTTTCAGCATTATGCTACTGGAATCGTAAAAGTATGTAATTACTGAATTCACTGCAGCTCAAGTTTTTTTTCCTTCTCCCAGAACAATGATGTCTTAGAGTAGTGGCTTAAGCGTTAATTTCATAATGTTGGGAACGCGAGTTCGATTCCGGCTGTGGCAATTTAGGAAATTTTTATAAGCTACAAAACTGATATTTCTGATGTATACTAACATGAAAAATATTCAATTTCTCTGGGTCTAAGGGTAGAGACGACTTCTTTTACAGGTGAAATGCCAACAACAGAAAATTACGTCATCCGTATCAACCTTCGTTCGTAACTGTCTGTCAAGTAACGTGTTTGAACAAGAATTGATGAATACATAAGGGCAAAAAACACCTCCTTACTGCTGTCGTATGGGCCAAAGTGAGGTCCAACGAATTGTTCCTAGCTGTGCACAAATTGCAAATAGTGATCGAACTTACAATAGCGATCGCTAGTTACGAGAATGATCCTGTTTAAGATGTCACCTCACCATTCTACTTAGAAGAAGGGCGAAACAAAACGCACTATTGTTATCAGCTAACAAACATTTATATTCCATTTCTTGTTGTCATAAAATGATAATTATATCTGTAAATCCATAAACGTAATAATATTATTGTGCACATGTGCAAACCTAAGAAATATCTGACATACTCTATATCTTTTCTGTTCCTATGAATACATTCGACTATGTTACTTCTTTCCAATTAAAACACAGTTCTGACCAGAGCAGAATGAAATATATTAAAAACTATACTTACAATGTGTATACTTACAAAAACTATACTTCTTTCCATTGTGGTAATAATAATAATAATAATAATAATATAATAATAAAGGAATAACATAATTACAACACCAATTACTTAAACATTATCTTCCCATTCAGAAAATTTACTAATTACGACGACGGGATTTAAACCCAAGTAGCTGCAATGGGAGTTTTCTGCTTTCTCAATTTTTTAAACAAATCGTCCCAACCGGAGTATTGTTCGCCACTGGCACATCATGTCCTTTCGACGTATTCCAAACACTAAAGGAAACGAACACAGAAATACTGAGGACAGTTAAAATTCTGACCTTGCTCTTCATTGGAATTTGAACCACTAGTGGATTGCGCCTCATGATCAGAAGCCGAACTCCCGAGTTCACTCGGCTAGTGCCACCGGCTCAATTTGCCACAAATATCTCATATGAATATGAGAAAATAAACTAGCAGTTATGGAACATAAACATAGAACTGTCTATTTCTACACGTGTTGATATAATTCAAAGAATGTGAAAATAATTTCTGTCATCTTTTCTTCTTTGGAAATTAGAAGTTATTATGGTAAAGACGAAATGCAATGTAAATCGGGACCATCCCTGCAACTGATGACAGCGCCGTAACTTAGATTCTTTTCTGGGGGGCAAGCATTAATAAGTTTATTTGCGCCCCGTAGAAAAAGTTGTTTTTCTAATTATTTGGCCCCATCTTTCCAACTTTCTCTTAATCTTTATGGGTCCCCCGGAGTCTGTGCCCCCCCCCCCCTCACAGCAAGGTCTGCGATTCCGTTAGTTACTCCCTGGGCCCATTCCATACATGACAAAATTATTTAGGGGACAATATTGCTAAATCTCAAACCCATACGAATAAATATTACTCAAATGGGTCTACGACACATTCTTGTTCTATTTTCTTTTTGTGTGCTGTTTTGTTTATGTAATGTAGCGACCCTATTTGATGCTTCATTTCTAATTTCATGTTCATATCGTATATGGAGTGAGAAAATTTTATCTCAAAATGGGCCCCCTCGAACCGCGGGGAGCTTCTCTGGGGGCAGTTTTCCCCACAAGTTACAGCTCTGGTGATGACGTAGCCTCAACTTGAATAACGGGGCCGCGGTGGCTCAGTGGTAGAGCATTCAGCTGTGGTGCTTAGGGTCCCGGGTTCGATCCCAGCCCCGCCAAGTGAACTTTGTGGTGGACAAACACCGCGTGCGTGGGTTTCCCCGGGGTTCTCCCGTTTCCTCCCACTTTCTTCATTCCACCATTTCATTCATTATTCATCATCACCGTCTCCTTTAGCCTAACCGGCATTATTGTGGGACGTAAAACTCAAAGATTTCATTTCATTTCTTTCAAATGGAAGAACATTTCGTGATATTTTCCCCATTGAGCAACGTCTATATAACTTGTTTTGAGTTAAACAAGGAAATCTCGAGTAAGTCATTAAGACACTCACACAAGTTGCTTGTATTTTCTTATTTATATTTTTATTTATATTTTGTTTATATTTGTTTGTTTTTGTTATATTTGAGTATCTTGTTTATACTTTTCCATGAAACGATTTTAACTAGGTATTAGTTTTGGAGGAAGGTAAAGTGGTGCGGTAGGTCAGTGGTTATCGAATTCAACTTCTATTCGGTAGACCCGCGTTCGAATCCCGGCCAGGCTAAAACTTTTTCAAGTATTCCTGTTTCAATCACAATTTCAATGCATACTCAGTGTGACAAGCAAGATCTTTTCTTCGCTAGAAAGAAAAAAGATTTTGGAATAAGGAGAATTGGAGAAGGTCTGTCAATGTAGACAGTGATTTACAAACTTATTTCCAGCAGTTGTTCTAGATTTGATATTTTCATCTACTTTCAAACATTTTCATCTTGTCAGCAGATTTATTGAATTAATAAATCCCTCATATATATATATATATATATATATATATATATATGAGGGATTTATTAATTCAATAATTCAATTTATTAATTCTTAAATTATATATATATAATGTATACCTCACATATGGAGAACAGAGTATGTAGTATAGAATAACACACATTAATTGGTAAAAACGAAGACCTAAAAAGAGAGTTGATGCTTATATAGATGTAACAATGATTGTGGTCCAGTTGAGTTTTAAGTTTAGCGTTCCATTTAGTACCGAATCTATATGGGATGGGGTGGAAATCAATGCACACAAGACCCAACTGGTAATCGAACTCGGGTTTCTCATGCCAGAGGAGGGCAATACCGACCCTTCATAGGGAAGAAATTTTAGCAGTCTCAGTGTTAAATCATATTATTATATGTATATGCATATTTATTTTATGTAATGAAATCAAAGGACAAGATTGTGAATATCTTGTTAGAAAAAAAAATAAAACTTTACCATATTCATCGTAATTATATTGCCATTTTTTGTCGTGTTGATGTTACACCTTTGTAAATGTATTTAAATAATGTAGATTATTACATTTTTTTTCACTGTTTCAAAGTTAATCTTCAGATAGAATAAATTTGATTTACTTGTAAATACTAGTACTACTTGTAGTCATAATATATTTATCTAAGTGTAAACTTAATATCGTTATTTTTTAAAGATATATAATAACTAGTATATGTAAATATATATTGAATAGTTTTCATAATATACAGGAGTAGGGGTCCTTCGTTTGTTTATACGTTTACTCTGAGCAATGTATTTATGGATCATATAGTTTATTTGCTAATCAATGACTTTAATAAATAGGCGATACCGAAACAGAATGCAGAGGTCCTATTAAACGCTAGCAGTGACTTGGGTTTAGAAGCAAATGCAGAGAAAACTAAATACATGGAAGTGTGTCGGGACCGTAATACTGCAAATTATGGATGTGTTGATACTTTTGATATCAATAATACTTTTGATAAAGTGGATACTTTCAAATATCTCGGATTAATATTAACAGACGAAAATCATGTTCACGAAGAAATTAAATGTCGACTAAAAGCAAGAAATTCGTGTTATTATCCAGTTCAAAATCTCTTGTCGTCGCGAATTCTGTCGAGGAATTTGAAGCTTAAAATATATAAAACAATAATCATGCCTGTTGTTCTGTATGGTTGCGAAACATGGTCGCTTACTCTGAGGAAAAACATAGACTGAAAGTATTTTAGAACAAGATCCTGAGGCGAATATTGGGACCAAAGAGTAGTGTTGTCAATGGCTTGAGCGGCTCGGCTCACGGCTCAATCACCACCGAGGCGAGCCGATAAGTGAGACGAGCCAATAGCTTACCCAACCGAGCCGGCTCGAGCCCTCGGCTCATTTGGGCCGAACCGAGCCGAGCCGATGGCTCACCCCAACTGAGCCGACTCAAGCCGATGGCTCACCTGAGCCGAACCGAACCGAGACGGTGGATCATCGCAACCGAGCCGAACCAAGCCGATGGCTCATCGCAACCGAGCCGGCTCGAACCGATGACTCAGGTGAACCGAGCTGAGCCGGTTTGGCGCAACATCGCTCTGATTAACAACAAAGAAAAAATACAAGTTCTCTTAGAAATATTTTTTCAGCTATTGATAAATAGATGGAAGTAATGAAACAAAACAAGTTTCTAGATAAACGCACAGGATGTCTTGAAAAATACTACATAGATGCTGTTACACGACCTTAACAATAATAGTTGTAGGCGTACTCGAACTTTTACATATTTACATTATTATTTCATTAGTTTCTCGAATGACATTTACAATTCAGATCAAACTAGTGCCCACTGATTTAAGAGATTGATTAACAAATCAGTTACTACAAACTCAAAGATAAAATATTTTGTTTCTCTTCACGTAATACAACTTCGAAAATTGGAGTTTTGTTTTAACATTTCGAAGCAAGTAGTTAGCCGCTTTAATTACAAATTTATTTCATTTTAAAACAACTAATTATCTTAATAAACTGCATAAAGTATTAACTTTATAAATGCAAATGTTATAACAAAATAACCAGATGAATTTGAAGACATGTCTAAAATACATATATTTTGTTTCAATTTTTACTTGTTACGTGAGAACTCTATGGTTGAATGTGTAACACACCGATGATTCACGCAGAAGTCCTCAGGTTTGATTCCTAGTGGGGGCTAAAGGACCACACAGTTGGAGTTTGGAGGTTGAAGTCGAGTGGATGTCGAATGGCAGTTTCTGTTCGTAGGTTGAAATCAAACCGAGTGAACTAGTATCGTCAACGGCTCGAGCGCTTGGTTCACGGCACAGTTATCACGGAGCCGAGCCAACAGCTCACCCAACTGAGTCAGCTCGAACCCTCGGCTCGGTTGGGCCGAACCGAGCCGAGCCGATGGTTCACCGCAACGAAGCCAACTCGAGCCATGGCTCATCTGAGTCGAACCGGCTAGAGCCGATGGCTCAGTTGAGCAGAGTCGGAGCTCGAGTTGAGCCCATGGCTCAGGGCTCAAGCCAAACCGGTTTACACCACTACCAAAGAGGAACGGGAATGGGGAATGGTAGAAACTTCATAACGAGGAACTACATAATTTATACGGTTTACCGAACATTGTTAGAGTCATCAAGTCTAAGAGGCTTAGGTGGACAGGTCATGTAGCTAGGATGGAAGATAGTAGAAACGCTTTCAAAGTCTTGACTAGAAGACCAATCGGAAAACATCCATTAGGAACACCTAATTGCAGATGGGAGGTCAATATTAAGATGGATCTCGCAGAGATAGAAATACAAAGTAGAAACTGGACCCAGTTGGCTAAAGATAGAAGTCAGTGGAGAGTTTTTGTGAACGGGGCATTGAACCTCCGGGTTCCATAGGCCATTGAGTTAGTTAGTTAGCAACAGTTATTCGTTGAAAACATTCTATTGCAGTCATTACATTCACGCTTAATATCATCAGCATCTACCTCATGATACTGTTCGCAAGAGCTACATTTAGCAGCACACTTATGATATTGTGCGTGATTATATCCCTGTAAACAATGTTTATAATATCCTTGTTTATCCAAAAGAGATATAATGCACGTGATTAAGTCCTAATGCCCGTTCTCATACAGGATAAGGATAGGTTTTTCGGTATTTACTCCCGGATAAATTATATGATACTCATGGTTCATGGCGTTTATCTTGTACACGACGATTTGGTATTATGGTGCCAAGTGTTGTTGAAAATTCTTCAGATCATCAACAGTACACCCGCTCTGCTCTTGGATGTCAACATCCGCGTCAACGCATATGTTTATTTCTGCTTTAACAGTCGATTTGGGTGATTTTTCAATTCATACACTTTGTTACGATGACGATCGGTCCTTGCCATCCTCAGAATCACACTCTCTGGGATGCGGTACACGTCCATCTCCATTGGAATGACCTTGTCTTCTAAAAACCAGAAAATGGTGCATATTTCACGATAGTTTGATTCTGTCTTTTACTTCTTTTCTTTTGGAGATGCACACTATGTACATTAAACGTGAGGTCACCTCCGATTAGGAACTTCTCATTACTATTGAGAGTATTTTCTGCTACGGAGGAAAAGGCATCTGGGTTCAATTCCGATTTACGTCTCCATGTCATGTACACTGGTTTGCTTATCGTCGAGGCAGAACATTCGATTCTTATGTCAGTGTACATGTTATCATCATGTATTGTAGCATATGCTCTTTTACGTAATCAAAGAGTTTCTGCAAGTACTCTACCGGGTCTCCGATTTTGTTCTTGCAGACTTAATACTGTCCGTATAACAGAATAATACAGTTTCAGGCCGTAAAGTCACAAGTAAGTCGTGAAGATTTAGTCGAGCCTAAGCTGTAATAAACGCAGCAAACATAAGATTTGAAACGCTTTAACGACTTGTTCTCGATCTCGATGTTTTGTATGTAATAATCAAATAGTGTTCATCAATGCTTACTACTGTTAGCACACCATACTGCGATGGCTATAAGTAACCCAAAAGCTTTTCCTGTGTGTCAACGATTCTTGTCTGTGGTAAATCTGTTCGTTTTTCTCATTTGTCGCAGAGAGAGTTCAGGAACACTTTAGCAATATACCTTAGACCCAGGTTCATGACAATATTTTCTTGTGTTAACTATATATCTTAATGAGCATAATAATGTGCAATATACTTTTCTTTGTCTCCTTTAGTTTGGCATGACGCAGGAAAATAAGAGGATTCCTGTTTTATTTTTAGGAAGGAATTCAGATACTCTTGGAACGGAGTAGTTTGAATTGCCAAACTTCAATTATTTGTTGGTTCTTTGCTCTCTTTTTAAAACCTCGCTTTTTCATTTATGAGGGAAAACTCTGCTTGTATATATTATTGGAAGCTCGTTGTTTAAATCGCTTTATGTGGTTCTGGGGTACAATAAGTGTCTCTTAAAGCGCCCTCGGTATCACAATGCGTATGGTAGGAGATAGAACGATTAGTTGTATACGATTTATTAATGATATACACTTGTTGCGGAATCCGAAAATAAAATTAATAAGATGTTAAAAAACTTGAAGAAAATTTGCGAAGAATATGGAATGAAAATAAACGCTGGAAAGACAAAATCTATCCTGATTGCAATGAAGCGGTCTGTATCAAATATAGAAGCACGAGGGCAGAAAATAGAATATATGACTAGTTTTTGGTACTTCTGCAGTATTATTAGTGAAGATCCAAATCGAAACTACCCTTGTTGTGTTTTTGTGGGATATTTTTATGTCATATTGTAGGAATGTTTATTTATAAAAAATGAACAAAAAAAAAACTGTTTTAGAGAAAACTGCCTGGAGAGAAATCACCCTTGTCTGAGAGTAAACAACCCACATTTCTTCATTAAAAATGGTCTATATCACACTATAGGGTTATTAATGAAATATAAAATGGGAATATAATTGCCCGAATCACATTTAGAAAAGTCGGCTAAAAGGAGCACCCCAAAGAGTTAACTACCATTTCTAAAAGTTTGCAGAAAAACTGCTTTGTTTTAAATTTCACTCTTCAGTAAATTATCACCATTTTGAGGATGAGAGAACTATTATAAAATCCTCCCTGGAGAACACAATTAAAACCTTTAATTTCAAATTTGGACAGATATATTGAATGTTATGACCGCTAGGCAAATGTATACATATCAGAACGAACCGTCGAACAGACATAAAACATTACTTTTCAGTATTCAGAGGCCATGTACCGTATAGATCTGTTGAATTCTCGAATTTATCTTCCTCACGATCATCATACTTTGTATTATTCTATCGCCATGCTGAAGTAAAAAAAAAAATGGATTTTTGGAAGTCTGTTCTTTCCGATGTTAATACATACATTTACTTAAAGGCCGTAATGTTTCGAGATGCTTTTGTTAAGTCGCTCTCTTCCAATACTGAAGTAATATCGGGATGCGTGTTGTTTTTCCGCTGCTCTTTTGCCAAATTTGTAAGTAATATACTCTTTTCCATTTCATGAATACAATCTTCTAGTACATTGGAACGAAATGCATGAGCGTCCTAGTCTCATCAATTTTTCTTATTTCTTGATCGTTTCTCTTTGTTCTAAACAACTTATAATTTCACAGTATAGTTCTTTATATCTATGTGACAAATGTGAAAATGGCAGTCGACCAAAATATCTTGAATACTTTCTTACTTCATTTGGTTGTATATTGAACGGCATTAAGTGTTTCTATAGATCAATTATTTAAATTTGAGATTTAGTAGGAAGTAATGAAATTTATGCGTAATGCAGATGAGAACGAAGTTCTTTTGCAATACGGAAACTCGCAGGTCTGACTTCGTCAATCTATGACTGCAGTAAGTTACTACCTTCCCTATTCCTGTTTTAGCGTCGTAACAAGCTAGGAGTCCTCCGGCTTGTATTGAGGAAGCATCTGAGTAAGCTCTGATTTCAAGAGTACCATCAAAATGATAAAGTTGTGGTGTTTTGAAAATTCCTTCTTTTCATTTGTCAAAAAGTTCGTCGTGTGTATAATCTCACTTGAGTTAAGAATTTTAAGAACGAAGTAATTGAAATGGTTCAATTTTAGCTGTGAAATCTTTTGTGTGATTTCATAGATACGAGCAGAGGCAAAGAAAATATTTCAAGGTACGTTTTTTTATTCCAATTTTGTTGGCAATCTTTGATGATATACTGATGTGGGTCTTCTTTAGACTTGCTCTTAAATCATGTTTCTAAGACTTTGAAGTAAAAGTTCTAAATCCGAGATTTGTTCAAAATCGTGTGATCTAAAAACAAGGTTATCCGCAAAATAAGTTATTCTGTCTGGTAATTCTTCCAAAATTATTCGTGATGAGATTGATAATGCTTGTCCAAAGTGGAATTATCATTGCACACAGTAATACTTCTCTGAATTTGGTTGGTCCTACTTATCCTCTTTTGCTGGTTTAAAATTGTCAATAGCGTAATGTCAAAAGTCAAAAATTGTTGTCGGTATGTAAAATTTTCACTGAATTACAAATTCTTCAGGTGCTGAAAAAAATTAAACAAAATTTTCAAACTAACCATTCTAGAAAACTTCAAAAAGTCCAAACAATTTTCAAAAGAAACACTTCTTAATTTAAAGAAAAAAACTTTCCAATGGACGTGAAATGTTTCATACTTGGGGTATTTTTGAAAAGATATTGAAACAAAATTTAAAAACAGTCAGTGGCGGCTTTACCGGCTAGTCCGGGTAGGCACGGGCCTACCCAAAAATTTTGAAAATTATACAGGGTATTTCAAAATAACACCGACAACATTTGGAAGGTGATTCCTGACATTAAGATAAGACAAAAAGTACAGACCAACCTAGGTGCACAAATGCTTTCTTTCTGAGTTATAGGCTGCTGAAAACATGAAAAAAAAAGAACTTTAAAGGTCCATAGCCCCAAAATTATCTGACCTACCGCAGTCTGGTTAAGACTTCACTTAGAAACTAATATGTGTGCTATTCAAAAATACATGTTTCAGAATCCTAAGGTACTCACGTAACAATTTTTCTACAAGCAGTTTAGCTACGGACATGTAATTTGAAGTACTCACGACTACCTCTATAAAAATTGTTGTGGAAGTACTACAGGATTGTGAAACGTGGATATTGGATAGAGCACATATTAGTTTTTAATTAGGTCTTGACCCGACTACGGAAGGTCCCATAGTTTTGGATCTATGGGCCTTTAAATTACATTGTTTCATGTTTTTGCCAGCCTATAACTCCGAAAGGAAGCATTTGTGCACCAAGGTTGGTCTATAGGTTTGCCTTATTTTGATGTTAGGATTAATCACCCAAACGTTTTCGGTGTTGTTTTAAAACACCCTGTATAAGCGCTAAAAGATGCAATAAAGAATACACATATTTTCCAAAATTTGTATTAATGGTGGATATTGTTAATAATAATAATTATATATCAGTGGCGGCGTAAGGGCGGGCGAGCGGTGCCCCCGCCCTGGGCCCCACTTTCTGGGGGGCCCCCGACGGTAGGTAAAAAATAATTAATAAGGAACTCTGTTACCATGAGCTGTACAAGGGCTGTCAAGGTTTATAGTCCACACCTTCCCTGAAAGGAAACCTAATTAATTGTCAATCAATATTACACCAAATGACGGATGGACAACAGAAATATCTCTCTAATAAAGCTAATTAGTGCCGGATTTCCATATAAGCTATACAAGCTATAATCTTAGGGCCTCACTCTCTTGGAGACCCGAAAGAAATTTAAAGAAAAAATGAATGTACATTAAAAATAAATAAAATAAAAGTTTCATTATCTTGGAGGCTCCCAAAGATATTTAAAGGAAAAAGCTCTGAATATAGGTGAAAAATAAAGTAAACCTTTCACTTTCTTGGGACCCCCAAGAAAATCAAAGACAAAAGTTGAATGTAGGTGAAAAATAAATAAAAGAAACGTTTTACTCTCTTGGGGCCCAAAGAAATTTAAAGGAAAAAATATGTGGATTAAAATATGAATAAAATAAAAGTTTCACTTTGTTCAATAACCTCAGATAAATTTAAAGGAAAAAGCTGTGTAGATTAAAATATAATAAAGGAAAGTCAAAGTACATTGTGTTGTTTACATTCTAAGGTCTTGTGATGCAAGTAATGGGCCCCATCTAACTAGCCTGCTCCCTAAAACATCACTGTTTATTTATTTATTCACATATCAGTTCAAGAGAAGGATAGAAAGAAGGGATGAACGTAATGCTTTATTAGAGTACTAGCATTCTGTTGCTAACTGAAAGCTCTTTTGGTGCAAACGCTATAGTCCCAGATTCACTTGTTTTTCTTCTGTCTTTTTCTTTTGTCCTTTACAAGTCGAATTTTCAGCGAGCGAAACCTTTTGTTTAGCTGGTTTCCCCATTTCTGCTCTTGTTTTTTTGGTGTATGAATTTACATTTCAGCCCAAAAATTTAGAATGAAGAAAATGTTCAATAAGAAAACAAGTGTTCAAATATTCAAAATACTTCAGCATTATATTTAATTCAATTCCTGATTGTTCTCATGTGGAACAGTTGTCACAAAGCATTTGATTTGTTGACATACAACGTGATTCTGTTCAAGTTCGGGAAGCATTTATTGATTTTATCTCTGTCAAAGGAAAGACTGCTGAGAGTATTTCTGCTGAAATACTGAAGTAACTATAACGTGATAGGCTTGATATTAAGATTGCAGGGGCCAATCTTGTGATAGAATCAGCCTACAATGACCGGGCAATATTCTGGAGTTCAAACTTTGATACGGAACATAAGTCTTTTGGCCTTATAACAATAATTCATTGAACATTGTGGCTTACATGCTGCGCACGTTAACGTTCGCACAGGAGAAAGAGACGCATGCCTGGAGAAGCAAAGAATGAACCCCTGACTGCACAGGCCAAAGTGAAGCGCTCTACCAATGAAATTCTAGCTTGTTTGGAGCAATGGAACGTTTTCGATATTCTTCTCTAGATCTACTCATCGATGGAATGTGCTGCAAAATCACGTAAAGATTGGTCTGAAACGTAAAACTGACACTAGATGGAGTTCAAAAGCAGAAGCTTTGAAGGCAATTTCTAGTCAATTGGATGAAGTAATTGATATGTTGGAAGACCTATATTTCTGGTGTGCAGATCTCTTATATATTGATCGGATCCAAAAATTACTTCAATCTCAGGATGTGAGTTTCAATCAAACTCTTATTCAGTTACAGAGCCTGGTTGACACCATTGATACCTGAAGACTTGAGCTGGACAACGAAATCATATCTGCAGCTGAAGGAAGTTGCAGAGCATGGAACATAACTGTGGATACGCACAGGAGAAAGAGACGCATGCCTGGAGAAGCAAAGAATGAACCCCTGACTGCACAGGCCAAAGTGAAGCGCTCTATCAATGAAATTCTAGATGAGATGAGACAACAAATGGGTTATCATTTTACTCAGATGCATGATCTGAACGACAGATTTGGATTCCTGTGTTCTATGGCCAACTTTGTGCAGCAGCTAGATGATGAGAGCGAGGACAGACTAAAAGCATGTTGCTCTGATTTGGCTTTGTTCTACCCGAGTGACCTGGATGGCTTAGAATTATTTCAGGATTGTAAGAATATAATCCGTTCACTAAGGTGTACTCAGAAAGCTAAAGAACAGCTTGACTTTTTCCCACAAGGCATCCTGAAATATGTATCTTCAATGGGGCTTGAAATTTACTAAAGTTTGCCAACAGCTCTTTAGATTTTGATAACTCTGTACGTATCTGTCGCATCGTGTGAAAGATCTTTCAGAAAAAATGAAATTGATAAAATCATACTTGCGTTCCAGAATGAGTCAAGAAAGATTCACGAATCTGGACATTCTTTATATGGAAAATGAACTAGCATCCACTTTGGATTTTGATAATATAGTTGAGACTTTCGCTGCTACCAAAGCAAGGAAGGAAGGTAACATTCTGAATGTTGGTGGAAGACAGGCTAATGTGGTAGTGGAACTACTGTCGAAAGTAGTTTCATGTTTCAAGTAAAGGCAATAAAAATACAAAGGTGCCAAAAGAGTAATAAAAAGCTGTTAAGATCTGTCAATTGACTGGTGATAGCTGGTAATGAAAAATAGGATGGTATAACCAGTAGTAGAATCATGTGCTTACATATTTAATCTATAATATATCCATAATTATTCAATACATTCAGGATTTTTTGTTATAATATATTCTAATACTATGTTAGTAAGAAGTAATGGAAATAGTCATAAGTGACAGAATATAAACATGACTGAATTATTAAATACAAAATAATATAATCATAAAACAAGTGTGAAAACTGGAAACAATAGTAAAATAGACAAGCAGGAGAGAAATATTCTAGTGCTTAACTATTCATTGATACTTCGGCAAAAGTAGTGGGACTAAATAGATCGTACATTATCACTGGAGAGGAACCTAGTGAAAGATAAATGAAAAAGACACGCAGGAGAGAAATCTATTCTAGCCATTATTTACTGATAGTTCGGTAAAAAAAAAAAAGTGTTTAAGTATTGTGTATGATCACTGGAAAGGAACCTAATGTTAGTGAATGGGGCTAATTGTAGAAAAAAAAATAATCAAATAAAACCCACGTAGCGCAAATTCAGACAGGGAAAAACTATGAATAAACTGGCTCATATGAGAAATTTCAGCTTGACGAAACAAATCGATCGATACCAAATTTAACTACCTCCGGTTAACCACTTCCGGTTTATTGAGCCTAATTTATTTTCCGGGGGTAGGGTATAATCAGCAACGAAACATATACAATCTATATATCATTCGATTCAGCTTGGCAAAACAAATCGATCGATACCAAATTTAACTACTTCCGGTTAACCACTTCTGGTTTTCTGAGCCTGATTTAGTTTTCGGGGATGGCGTATAATCGGCAGCGAAACATAAAAATCTATATATTAATCGATTCAGCTTGACAAAACAAATCGATCGATACCAAATATAACTACTTCCGGTTAACCAGTTCCCGTTTATTAAGCCTAATTTAGTTTCCGGAGTCGGGTTATGGAAATGTCAAAATTCAGAGAATTCTTTGAATAAAGTGGATACTTTCAAATGTCTACCATGACAGTACAAGATGTGCTAGGCATGTGCCATTTATGTGTCTCAGCTACTTTTTAGGTACCCGAAACTTGGTACATATGGTATTCATGTGTTAAGTATGTACTTCAGCTAGCTAAGATTTTAGGTACTTGTTACACCTAATTGATATTTGCGACTATGTACCTCAAATGTAGCATTTATATACCTGGCTCAGTATAGCACTGTGATAATCTTTTTTTTTTATATCGTCACTTGGGCCATATATCTTTCATGTTCGAGGTTCTTACTTTAGGTGCATATTTTTCAGATACTTATTACATAAGTGATATCTGCAGCGACACACGAATAACAGTCAGCTCTTTGCATTTGCTCATGCTCATGGATAAAGAATTGTATTTTTTAGATTCCAACTGTCGCCGATCGTTTGAAAGTGAAAATGGAAGAACCATGAAATAAAGTAAAGAGACACGCGTTATTTTGTTATAAAATTACATGGCGAGCGGATTTTATCTGATCCCAAATGGTTATCGTCGACTATACAGGGTTACAACAGCACTCTGATTAGCCAAATTAAAAAGACCTCAATGATTTATCCCTGTACAAGCAACATTTTCCCCATAGACTTCGTGGCGATGTCGGAAGAGAACGCGCCTAGTAATCAAATGGTTGGTGGTTCACGCCCACCCTGAGGCACATTTTTTATTTGGTTAAAGTGTTTTTTTAGACTCACCTTAATGTAAACATATTACGCATATAGGTGATTTAACATATTTTGGGTGAATAATTATGTGGTTCATTGATGCTTGCGGCATGGGGAACCCACTTGGAACATACTAGGTAAGTTTCCAAGGTACACATAAGGCATGTGCTTAGGGGCGGACATAGACTGTGACTATCATTTGCCATCCATGTTGTTTCTCTCTCACAGGTACATAAGGCACATACTGGGCACATTTCCATGTACCTGAGGGAACATGATAGGCATATGCCTGCTATATAATTGTCCTGTTAGGGTAGGATCAATATTAACAGATCAAAACGATATCTACGAAGAAATAAGATCTCGACTGAAAGCAGGGAATATGTGTTACTATTCAGATCAGAATCTTTTATCTTGAAGAATTATGTCGTACATTTTGAAGCTCAACATCTACAAAACGATAATCATTCCTGTTGTACTGTATGGTTTTGAAACTGGTCGCTTACTCTGAGAGAAGAACACAGACTGAGAGTATTGGAGAATAGAATCCCTAGGTGAATATGAGGTCCCAAGAACGACAGAAATGGGAAATGGCGGAAATTTCATTACGAGGAAGTGCATAACCTATTGTTTACCAAACATTGTTAAGGTTATGAAATCTAGGTAGCTGAAGTGGGCAGGTCATGTAGCCAGAATGGAAGAAAGTAGGAGTGGTTTGAAAGTTTTAACTGGAAATCCAATTGGAGAAAGACCAATAGGAAGATCCTAGCGAAAATAGAAGGACAATATTAAGACGGATCTCGCAAAATTGGAGTATAAAGCAGAAACTGGATCCTGTTGCCTAAGGAGAGAAGTGAATGGAGAGTTTTTGTGAATGCAGCATTCAACCTTCAGCCTCTATAGTCCATAGCGTTATTTATTTAGCAGGCCTTTTTGCTTAAGAACAAAACAGAAACATGTAAAAGCATTACATGAACAGAGAACATTAAGAATTTCGATGTTTTTATTACGGTTATGTACTTACATCTACCTGAAGTTAGCCCTTGCTTTCAAACTTCGATTCGATACCAAAATCTTTTGTTATTGATTGTTTTAAAGAAAAACTCGTTTGTTTCGAAAAAAATGAGAGATTTACAAAATAAAGTTGAGAGGGAAGGATAACTTTACACTGGCCCTGTACTTTCAAATATCAATTCGAAATCGAAGCCAATCATTTGTGTTTCGTTTGATATTGCTTGTTTTGAAGAAAAAAAATGTTTCAAAAAACAAAAACATAAGGGTTACAAAATACAGTTGGGGAAGAAACTTCACACTGACCCCTCTTACTTTCAAATTTTGATTCGAAAACGAAGTCAAAAGTTTGTTTTTTGTTTGTTATTGATTGTTTTGAAGTAAAAATCGTTTCTTTCGAAAAACGTAATGAGATATTTATCCGAGGCAACTTCACACTGGCCTCTCCAATACTTTCAAAATTTGCTTTAAAAGTAAAGCTAATCATTTGTTTTCTTTTTCGTATTAATTGGTTTGAAGAAAAAAAATAGCTTGTTTCGAAAATAGTAAAAAGATATTTACAAAATAAAGTTGAGGTGTGGCCAAATTTAGCCAGGTTCCTATACTTACAAATTTCGTTTGAAAACCAAAATCAATTGTTTGATGTTCGATTGTTGATTATTTTGAAGAAAAAACAGCTTTCGAAACACACACAAGTTGGTTACAAAAGAAATAGGTGATGAAACTTTACACTGTAAAAAATTGTGTTATTTCAACGACATGCCTATGTGTTAACACGATTGTATTAAAATATGACACAAACAAGTTGTTAGAACAACTCACTCTCCATTTGGAGTTGTGAGTCAAATACCGCTAGTTGAAATGATACACAGTCTGTGTGTTAAATTAACTCAAGTGTATAATCTTCGGTGTTGTTTTCTGCGTGATTGCCAAATATGTTGGGCATCTAATTATAAAGGTTTATGAATTGAAGCTACAGACAAACACAGTAGAAAGAAATACTTAAACAAATCCAGGTATACGCAAAATTTCAAAATGCAAACCGCGCGATGTGTTTCCAATTGTTTTACGTAATGTTTCTGAAAAAATCCCTAACAGCATAAGATGTGCTAGACATGTGCCATTTAGGTGTTCTAAATTCATCTCCCACATTTGATGCATTTATTGTTTCTTTTTCTAAGCGATTGTGTACTAGAAGCAACAAACGCATCAACTTTATTAGATGGCAACTGGCGCCAATCATTTGAAAGTGAATATGGAAGAACTATAAAATAAAGTAAATAGACAGCAATCATTTTGTTATAGAATTAGGTCTACATGGCGAGCAGATTTTACCTTATCCCTAATGGTTATCGTCGAATATACGCGGCTTAAGGGCGCAATCAGATTAGCCAAATTCAAAAGACCTCAACAATTTATCCCTCTACAAGCGACGTTTTCTCTTCGCTAGTAGTAATTGAAAGGTAGGTGGTTCGTGACCCCCCTCCGCCTTCGGAGTACATTTTTTGCTTGTTTAAAGTGTTTTTTTTAAAGACTCAGCATAATGTAAACACATTACGCATATAGGCGATTTAACATATTTTGGGCGAGTAATTTTGTAGTTCATTAACGCTTACGGCACGGCTCAACACCGGTGGTGTGTTAAAGACGTAACACACACCCTGTGTTAAACGCCAACACTGTGGCGTATGTGTTGAACTAACACCGTATAGTAGTAGTCACGCTGGAACCACTACCCTGTGTTAAAAATGAGTTGAATTAACACAGCCATTTTCTACTGTGCACACTGACAACACCGTCATATTTCGAATCAAAGCAAAAGCTAATTATTTGTTATTGGTTATTTTGAAGAATTTTTTTTTTGTTGGTTTGGAAAAATAGAAAGAGAGACTTATCTATTGTTGATTGTTTTGAAAATAAAAATCCCTTTTTCAAAACAAAAAAAAAAAATACGTCTGAAGATATATTTGGTGGTCAACTTCACACTGGTCTTCACACTAGTTTTTCTGCTTTTAGATTTTGATTCAAAACTCAACCAAATTGTTTATTTTTCCTTTCTTATTGAGTGGCTTCAAGAGAAAATATTTTATTTCGAAAAAATCTAAAAGGTTATATAAAAATAAAAGTTGGGTGAGCCAATTCACACCGATCTATCAATTTTTTTTTTAAATTGAATAAAAACAATAGGTAAAACAATTCCTAAATGTTGACGTTGCCAAGAACGTGCTCATATTATTGTTTAAGTTGTCCCCAAAACGTTTGTTTCTTTGGAGGCACGCGACTTTCTTAGTTAAGTTTACGAGATTTATATTTATTTAAAAGCATTTCTGAGAAAAAATAAAAATGAGATAAAACACAAAAAGAAAAGGGCGAAACAAATAAAGCTAACCGGAAGAAGTTAAAATCTGTATCGATCGATTTGCTTCGTCAAGCTGAGTCAATTGATATACAGATTGCTAGTTGCTGATTATACCCCACTCCGCAAACTAAATTAGGCTCAGTAAACCGGAAGTGGTTAACCGGAAGTAGTTAAATTTGGTATCGATCGATTTGTTTCGTCAAGGTGAATCGATTGATGTATAGATTGCATATGTTTCGTTGCTGATTATACCCCACCCACGGAAACTAAATTAGGCTCAGTAAACCGGAAGTGGTTAACCGGAAGTAGTTAAATTTGGTATCAATCGATTTGTTTTGTCAAGCTGAATCGATTGATATATAGGTTGTATATGTTTCGTTGCTGATTATACCCCACCCCAGGAAACTAAATTAGGCTCAGTAAACCGGAAGTGGTTAACCGGAAGTAGTTAAATTTGGTATCGATCGATTTGTTTCGTCAAGCTGAATCGATTGATATATAGATTGCATATGTTTCGTTGCTGATTATACCCAACCCCCGGAAACTAAATTAGGCTC
Source organism: Thermobia domestica (assembly GCF_964235325.1). NCBI lineage: Eukaryota > Metazoa > Arthropoda > Insecta > Zygentoma > Lepismatidae > Thermobia > Thermobia domestica. Next base: position 257,864,478 of record NC_137459.1, on the reverse strand, counting down.
AGTAACCCGGAAGTGGTTAACCGGAAGTAGTTATATTTGGTATCGATCGATTTGTTTTGTCAAGCTGAATCAATTGATATATAGATTGTATATTTTTCGTTGCTGATTATACCCCACCCACGGAAACTAAATTAGGCTCAGTAAACCGGAAGTGGTTAACCGGAAGTAGTTAAATTTGGTATCGATCGATTTGTTTTGTCAAGCTGAATCGATTGATATATAGGTTGTATAAGTTTCGTTGCTGATTATACCCCACCCACGGAAACTAAATTAGGCTCAGTAAACCGGAAGTGGTTAACCGGAATTAGTTAAATTTGGTATCGATCGATTTGTTTTGTCAAGCTGAATCGATTGATATATAGGTTGTATATGTTTCGTTGCTGATTATACCCCACCCCAGGAAACTAAATTAGGCTCAGTAAACCGGAAGTGGTTAACCGGAAGTAGTTAAATTTGGTATCGATCGATTTGTTTCGTCAAGCTGAATCGATTGATATATAGATTGCATATGTTTCGTTGCTGATTATACCCAACCCCCGGAAACTAAATTAGGCTCAGTGACCCGGAAGTGGTTAACCGGAAGTAGTTATATTTGGTATCGATCGATTTGTTTTGTCAAGCTGAATCAATTGATATATAGATTGTATATGTTTCGTTGCTGATTATACCCCACCCACGGAAACTAAATTAGGCTCAGTAAACCGGAAGTGGTTAACCGGAAGTAGTTAAATTTGGTATCAATCGATTTGTTTTGTCAAGCTGAATCGATTGATATATAGGTTGTATAAGTTTCGTTGCTGATTATACCCCACCCCAGGAAACTAAATTAGGCTCAGTAAACCGGAAGTGGTTAACCGGAAGTAGTTAAATTTGGTATCGATCGATTTGTTTTGTCAAGCTGAATCGATTGATATATAGATTGTATATGTTTCGTTGCTGATTATACCCCACCCCCGGAAACTAAATTAGGCTCAGTAACCCGGAAGTGGTTAACCGGAAGTAGTTATATTTGGTATCGATCGATTTGTTTTGTCAAGCTGAATCGATTGATATATAGATTGTATATGTTTCGTTGCTGATTATACCCCACCCCCGGAAACTAAATTATTCCCCTATATTAAATGGGTCCTGAAAATATATATTGAAATATATGTATCAATGGATGTATACTAGTGAAAAGTACACGTAAGTGTGAAATGTAAATCACCTACTGATTAAGTAAAATTTATCCTATGGATTTGTTTTGTTTTCAGTTATGTTTTCCAAGTTTCTTACATAAATCAGTACAGGAATTCTTAGCATTTTGTGTTGGTATTCATACATACTCTGTACGCCTCAACGATTCACGTGTCATGGATGGTGGGTAGCTACGAAAGCAACCTCCGCATGAGTTCATCTTGGTTTATGATTTGATTAAGAGCTGCATTTAACTTTCGTTCTAATCAGTGCCACCTACAGAGTTAAGTACTTGTTCTTACTGATCACTCAATCCGTTTTTTGGATATAAAAATTAACAGCCCGAAAATGGGAAACCGAACCTGGCCGGTCATATGCCTTGCAAAAGGAACAAGCTACGGAAAACTCACTACATCAATGAATTTCCGAGAAAATTATACACGAATTTGTTGTATCACTTGCCCCTATTCCCATTTGAAAAAACAATATTGCGGCCGGGGAGGTAACATGCATCAGAGATCAGTACTTGATCCAATTTGTATTGGATATGCCCACATTCATGTCAAATTACATTTATAGAAACTAAAAGCAATTTTATCCGAGCTTTATAGCAGTGTATGGTTGAATTCCGGATATATGAAGGCCCATAAATATGCAAATTACCCGTATGGGCCGCTAAAACTGGTACAATACATATTGGGTCGCGGAATTTGAATCATTTTTACACGAATCCCGAGGGGACATTTGGCGATTACACCTTGCTAGAGAGGGACAAAAGGAAGGAAACATGCTGTTCTGTTTGTGCAATGGATGAGTCGCCAAATCGGAGGAATATCCTGAAAATGAAGAGTGCAAAGAGCAGAGTCCCCAGTTGCAAAAGATCCAGACTTTTACTCCGGTGCTTCAACTGAGCCACAAGTGATTTCACTGCACGAGTTAAAAGATTTGAACTGCAGTGGGATGGCTGCTTGTATATCGCATGCAGCAATTACACCTGTTTGAACCAGATGAATAGGTCTCCGCAATTTGCTTACGTTAGAAGGACCTGGGGCCATTGACTACACAAGAGCGGCCGATTATATGGGGACAAAAGGGCGTGTAATCCCAAGAATTTCGTCTACAGAGGGACATTGTCTCCACGTAAATTGTCTGTAGAGACACTGTCCATCCAAAAATTAATCGCTGAGGGAAGTATAATACCTTTAAAAGGGTATATCCATTTCATGTATGAACCAATGACATGAGTGTAGATGTACGTTAGGGTGGAACGAAAATGGCCTTTTTTTAATTTTTATTTTTTTAAGTTTTGTAATAGTGTGGAAAAGTTGCCTTTTAGGTTCAAAAAGAAGAAGAAGAAATTTGGTTGTTATACTGCAACATCTTGAGGTGCCGCAAAGAGCTTGAAGTTTGTAAAAAGAAATTAAAAATTGAAAAGTTATAAACTTTGGCAAATTATATTTTATGGTTTTCTCGTACATATAATGCTACAAAAGATAGTTGTAAATTCATATATATTAGAAAAAAATATTAATTACAAAATATAATTTAAAAACATTATTGTGAAAAGGTTTGTATTTTTGCTGATTTTGAAGTTTTGGGGAACTATTTTTACTGTAACAAATAGTAGTAAATGAGGTTGAAATAAATGCTCGTGGAATCAATTACATATATTTTTATTAGAATACACGTAACAAAATATCATAATACACTTTTAAAGACAATGAAAGTTCATTTTTTATCGTTTTAAATACCCACAATGATTACAAATGTTACAGCTGCAAAATGTTTGTTTTTACTTCATTGACACATTAAACTTCTTTTAAAAATAAAATTTTGGCATGTTCTCAGGTTGGGGAAAGTCGATAAGCAGGTCCACTTGACTATTTGGTTGAGCTTCAGATGTCTTCCGTATAAAGTCTTTGAGAGAAGTACTGGGAACATGTTTTACCAAGGGAGGTTCAGTTATGTCATTTTCAGTCCTTGATATCATGTCGATAAAACCTTTGCGTCAAAGTTTATCTGTGGAACTTTAAACTTCCTGAATCCTCCTCTATTTTCTGTTCTTGCTTTTGAAACGTCATAAACCTAGTTCTCTTAAATTTTTGGACTCATCACATAGCATGGACAAAAGGAGATTTTCTGCAGCAGCAAAGTACCCATTTCTTTGAATAACTGGATCTAGAACGTTCTTGAAATCATCAGAGAGATAGCGTGAATATGAGATAAGCTTAAATAGATGTTTGGAACTATAAGTACATGAAGGTTTCAACTTAATCTCCCAGGGTTCCTTAAACATAAATCTAGCGAACAATTTCCACTTGATACAGCGATACACATGTCCAACAAATACTTTCGATCCGTACTTGAAATCATTTATGTTCTCCAAAAGGGGAAGGTTATTTTTAATTGGCAAGAAAGTAACCACAGCAAGATTAGTACAGTTTTGCAGCTGATGACCTATTTCGCCTTTAAATTCATTGGGTCCCTTCCCTTCGTTTTACCATCTAAATCAGCGTTTCCCAACCGGTGTGCCGCGGCACACTGGTGTGCCGCGAATGGTCCGCTGGTGTGCCGCGAGGAAATCGAAACAAATTATTAATTCTATAGGCATCAAATTACAAGACATAAGGGAAAATGTATATTTGTATTTCACATTACTATGAGCCTCTACTATAAAGCTACAATTTTAAGTTTCATACTTTTCTGTACATTTCTAATGTTGAAACCGTATTTATCATTGTCATAACCATTATTGCTTCTTTATTGTTGCAGACTATTTCGTAACTTGAAATTTTAACATATTCATTAAATTCAACAAAGCAAACATGCATACAAATTACCTACATTTGTATTTTAAAGGTACAAGAAATTTGTTTATTTGTTCGTTATTTAGTGATCTTCCTTTTTAGTGAAAGGTTAGATACAGTTTTCGAAAGAGAAAGTGGATTTTTAAAAACCCGAGTCCTATATTTCATTGCAATTGTTTTCTATTTTAAAATTAGAATGAAAAATAAGCATAATGATTTACCACGAGGGAAAAACCCGTGATCGAGCTTTCTACTCTGTAAGAAGGAGATCAGTAATCACAGAAAAATACCACGGTATTTTATATTTACAAATAATAATAGTAATATATATATATATATATATATATATATAAAATATGGGTGTGCCGCGAGAATTCAAGCTACACCTGTAGTGTGCCGCAAGTTGAAAAAGGTCGGGAAACGCTGATCTAAATGATAGAAAAGATGTCACAAATGCAGCTCACTTCCGTGGAAGAAATAAACCATTATAAAGATGTTCTTATTTTATTTTCCATCGAAGAAATCACATCGTTACTATGTTCAGTATTTACAACGGTTCCATCACACCTAATAACGGTACAGTTCAAAAGTTGTTCGTTGTGTTCTCTATCCTCAGACAACTCCAGTATACTGTCGTCTATGTCCTTTCCAGTGCCAGATTTAGATGTTACGTGACCTAAAACTTTGAGCTTGGTTCCTCTGTTAGTGAAACGTGCTCTTCTGAAATACGTTTTTGTATAACTTAGTTCCTTTCTTTCCTCGAACAATTAATTTGTCTTTTCTTTCATCAAAAAACAATCCTCATTTTCAATTATCTGATAAAGACTATCATTGATGACATTTCTTTGATTTTTTTAATCTTGCTCGTCTAATTGTCATCCTGTCTATTACTTTGGTTTTGTCTTCCCCTGTGATTAAATCCAAGTCCTGTAAAGCAGCACTAGTTATAGCTGCAGCAGCTCTATCTGATATTTCGGTACGATCACAAATGGAAGCTACATGTGGCAATTTCATACGAATTTGAGTGCTTATCTTTTTATATTTTTTGAGTTTAAAAGGGCGGTAGCTGCTTTTCAAAAGTCAGGTCTATTTGGTCTTCAGTGCTTTCAATGTTGTCAGTAACCGTTTCTGTTACACTACTACTTTGTCTACGTTCTTAATTAAACTTAACTGTTTTCTGTATTTCTTTACTTTTTCTTGCTTCTTTCTTCTTCAAAGCGCTTGTGATGGCTCTATCAACATTACTCATAACCATTTTCCTGGTAGAGCGTTGATCTTTTTGAAAGTCTTGTTCTAAAACACGGCTTTTATTTCTTCTATACAACTACAAGTATCAAAGTTTTGACACTTGTAGGCAGCAATATCAAATAAACGTTTAGCTTCTCTAAATTTTGCGAGGTTCGAGTCAAACTTATCTGATCCTTTTCTACTTTTAGACCTTAATAAATTCCTATATTTAGCATGAATAACTTTTATCAATTGTGAAATTCTAAGGTTAGAAACAGTGGGAATAGAAGCTCTTGACCATATTTGTTGTATTTTAGGAACTAAAGTCTCACATATTTCATTTACAGTAGGATACTTCTCTGACGCAACTTTGAAGTTATGTCTAATAAAACAGTAGCACTTCATTACATCTTCGTAAGTAGGCAGTACAACTTCACACAAATCACTAAATCTTCAAAAAAAAAAAAAAAAAAAAGACATTCCGACATTGGTCTTGTAATCACTTGTTTAGACTAAGCCATTTTAACTCACAACAATAAAGTAGTACATAAACTAACAAATATTACGTTGTTCTGTTACACAGTAGACGCCAATTTAACTGAACTCGGCAAAGCTACTGACGCCTAATCTGAGTTTTTCACCATACGGAAACACTGTTGCCGACTCCTATTGGCAAAATGTCACTAAATTTAGCTTCTAAAGTGTGTTTTTACAAAATTTTATTGGTCTTGCGGCACCTCAAGACTTAATCCAAAAAGATAAAATATATATGTGTGTGTCTTTTTGACATAAAGTTGCTTATTTGACAGTATTTGAAATAAAAAAAAATTATGACAACTTCTTTTTTTAAAAAAAATAAAATGTAGCAAAAATTGCAATTTTATGAAACTTTATCGTCCTTGCGGCGCCTCAAGACGTGCTCCAATATTTTTCATATTTCATTTTTATCTTATCTACACCAAAAGGCAACTTTTCCGTGCTATTACAAATTAAAAATCAAAACTTGTTTTTTTCGTTCCACCCTAATGTACGTGTTTGAATATCGCATTCTTCCCAGCAGCGGCTTGTGACTAAATACAGCATGATTTGCGTAGTTCGAAATAAAGTGATCATTTTCTTGGAGGCTTTTAACTACATGATTTTCTGATGGTCTGTGTAAATAAAAGGGCATTGCCACGTATTTGGTTGTTAGAAAATTAATATAAGGTTTCGGGCATTTTCACTTAGACACATGCTTGTGGCCATAAAACATATTGGGCCTTATGCAGAGTCTTTTTGACGTATAATTACCGTCATACTAAAGGCCTAACTACTAAAGGTCATACTAAAGGCCTAACAGGAAACATATGTTAATCGTATGTCACTAATAACGGGTCAGAACGACTCTGCATAAGGCCCATTGTCTGTACATTAATGTGTTAATTATCCCTCCAAAGTTTGTATGCTGCACTTCCTGAATATAGAAGCCATAAAAGGTACTCTGTACATTCGTCTGTTTTCAGACTGAAGAAAAGGGTGCAAAATATGATCTGCGCGAAAGAAGAGCCTAAAACAGCTCGAAATATTGATAAACTGTGAACAGTGTGGGAGATTATACAGTGGAGAGTTACAGTAGTTACGAAAATTGTATTGAAGTGTCGTATGTTTTGAAACTAAGAAGGTGATGGACGTCGTTCCGCTCTGTGTGTGGACGAATTGAAGGTAGATGATCACCGAAGCAAATCCAAGGAAACGACATGAGAGGTTGCAGAAGGGCTCAGTGTTCTTTACTCGACAATAGCACAGAACTCCCATGTAGTTAAGCAGTTAGTGTACGTGCATGTGGTGTGGGAGACCTGGGTTTGATTCTCGGCGGGAGCCCACGTGGTTCGAATCCACGTTAAACTGTAAGTCCACGTCTCATATAGCCTCTCTGCTGAATGGGAAGCTAAACACACAAATCCAACCCAATCGACTATAGCACTTCATTTGAAAAACTTTGGATAAATGAATGCCACAGAACCAAAAATATCAGTGCTTTAAAATGTACTTTACGCTCCTGTTGCTCTTGCGCTATGAAAACGATTCATTTCAAGACTAAAGATATAAAAAAGTAACAGCCCGAACATGGGAAACCGAACCTGGCCGATCATAAGAATGGCGCCTGAACAGGGACAGAATTCCTGCACCGTTAAATTGAAAGTAGTGATTTATGTTCAGAAACATAAAGGTAAAAGATAAGTCTGACTCGTGTTTAGGATTTTTTAGTCGTGAAAAATGGATGAAAGTAATGTTAAGTTATTGCTGGACGCAATTAAAGCAAATAAAGATGAAATGCAAATTTTACGCGAATCTCTGGAAAATAAAATAGAAAAGGTTAACGAATCTTTGGAAAGCAAAGTAGTTGATGTTAGTGAGCAAACTAATAATGTACGCGAATCTTTAGAAAGCAAAATAGAAAGGGTTAACGAATCTTTGGAAAGTAAAATGTTAGAAATCATTGAAGCAAGAAAAAAATTGACGGTAAACTCGAGATACAATTAAAATTAGTAAGGAAGGAATGTGTGGGTAGATATGAACAAATATCTAAGGATATAGACAAGAAATGCGAGAAGGTAAATGATAAATGTGAGAAAATATGGATAGAAATTGTTCAAACTGTAAAGAACTTCAGATTATTACGGTTTATTTGGGTAAATGTGAACAAAAGGCGGACCGAGCATTCGAAAAAAATGGATCGATTGAGAAGTCTGTAAATAATATTGAAAGTAATTTAGTAAATAAAGAAAAGATGTTAGTAGCATTGAGTGACACGACTCATAAGTTAGAAAGAAATGTCGCTATATTGCACCGTAGGGTTGATAGTTTGCCACATAACACTATTCCTCAAGGTATTGATGTAATAAATATGAATCAAGACATTGCTTTAATAAGTGATATATTGTCAGGTTTGGAAATAAAAGTGGATGAAACTCAAACGAAGTTAACTTCCTTAGCTGAGAGGGGAGTGAACGTAATTTGTGTAGATCAAGTGTATCGGGCGATATTAGGAGTAGCTATAAGTCAAAGTGCAGTAAGGAAGAAGGTAGTAGTTTCAACCAAATGGATTCTAGTTCCTCGACATCATGCGAGATAACAAAATTGAAAAAAAAACGAATCAAAGTAAGAAAATCAGATAGGGGCGATGTGGAAAATGCTAAACGGCGAATATTACGTCACGGTGACATTGAAATGTTTCCAAAGTTTTCAGGTTTAGAAGATGATGAATCACCAATTTCATCTTTAAAGCAGTTTGAGCACGCGGCACATGCTGTAAATTTACCTGAATCTCAATACTTAGATGTGCTAGGATTTACTTTTACCGGCAATGCTCGTGAGTGGTATAAGTCAAAATTAGGTACATTTCGTTCATTCCAGGACTTTACTGAAGAATTCAAAGCTCAATTTGCTTCCGAACAAGTTATTGCGAGTAAATTATCGGTGTTGCAATCTCAAGCGTTTAACCCAAAAACTGACGGTACCGTTACCGACTTTGTTTATAAAAGATTCAATAAGATGCGTGGTTTGTCATCTGGTATACCGAAAACATTTATTGTGAACACTATTAAACTTATGATACCCATTTCTTACCGACGACAGTTGGCATTGTTCCCAAATTTAGATTTTAATTTATTTTTAACTGCCATACAAAATCTTGAAGCGTTGTATTATGATAGTAGAAACATTAATGATAAGAACAATTTTCGCGGTAGGACTGTACGTGTTAATCTGGTAGATGAAGTGCAAGACAACATGAGAATTACAATAAAAAGGGAAATTATACTAATGATAACCGTGAAAATTTAAATAAAGGGGAGTTTAAAGGACTGAATCAGAAGAGAAATTCGAAAAAGAAAAGGTTTTATTGGAAGAAAGGTAAGAATAGTCATGCTGCGAGTAATGATCGTAATCAGGGTCAAGGTAAGAATCATAATAATTATGAAGGTGATCATGACTATGAAACTTTGAATCAGAATTAAAGAGTAATTTTTCTAAGTAGTAATTATGATGAAGGTATGAACCGAGCACAGTCAATGCCTACACACGGTCAATCTGCACCACAATTTCCATACTTTAGCCCAAAAGTTATGTTCCCACAAAATAAAGATCAAAATTTAAACTAACGTCACTCTCCAACGCGAGTGCGGTTGGTAGAGTTGGTAATTTAAATGGTAAACAAGGTACTCAAAGTAGAAATGCACTCAAAAATGATTCTCAATGCGAGTTTGTTGTGATTGGAAAAAATGTAGTTAACGTAGTAAGCTGGGACATTGATTCACCTGAAAGTAGCGATGAAGATCAAAAGTTTAATAGTCAATGTAGGTCAGCTGAGATAAATGTACAGATTTTAAATCAACCAATAGTAGCCTTGTGTGACTGGAGCATCTGTTAGTAATTTGTCTTTAGAGGCATGGAAACGCGTAGCGTCAATAATTTCCCATGCTTACTTGAGACCAGCCCCACATGTTTTGTTGGTGGATTTTTCAGGTAAAAAAAGAAACAGGTGCAAAGTGAAACGATATTGTGTATTGAATTAGGGAAAGTTTGTTTTGACGTACGTGTGCTAGTTGTTTCCGATTTAAAAGCTGAATTCTTATTGGGTAGAAATTTCCTTACTCAATCTAAGGCGAAAATAGATTTTGGTAGTAATTCTGTTACGGTTGAGAAAGAAGAGGAAGTCGTTAACGTACCTATTCTAAATGGTCAAGTTGACAATGTCAAAGTTACTAAAATTTTAACTAAAGGTGATATACAGCAAAAGGTAAACTTGGTGTCTCAAGCTGATAATGAAATTAATGTAAATGTTGTTAGCGACAGTGATGATGAATCGGAATGTTTATTTGAGATTGGAAAGGTAAATGTAGAATGTCCGATAGTAAATAATTTGGTAAGTGAAAAGCGTAAATTAGAAAAAGAATGGGTTAATCATGTTGTTCTTTCTAACCAAGCTTACGATAAAATTCGAAATTCTTGTAGTGATAAAAAAGAAATGAAAGTTTTAAATTTAGAAATTGCCAATGAAGATAAACCTTTGTTCGATTATTATTCACAACAAATTTCTGAGATTGATAGCGAGATCGAAAAATCGCATTGTAAATCGTTAGATAGAGTTGCAGTTTGTAATACGAATGATAGTCAAACAGAAAGTGAATTTGTTTCAATTTCAGAAATACGGGAAAGAGTTAAGGAAGCAAAACTCTGATTTTGAGAAGGAAAAATTGTTCAAGCTGTTATTGAAACATATGAATTCTTAAATTTTTTAAAAAATATTCCCTGACGCTGTAATAAATTTGAGTACGCTATTGAGGTAGATACTGACCAACTTTAGTTCAAAGGCAATATACATTACCATACAAATTCAAAGAATATATGGATTCACAAATTGATGAGTGGTTACGATGTGGAGTAATAGGAACCTTGTGTATCAATTCATTCTCATTCAATTTCTGTGTCCGAAAGAAAAATACTAGTAAGATGCGTGTAGTAGCGGATTTAACGGTTTTCAATTCCCATGTAAAAATAAAACAATTGAAAGTAAACAAAATGGATGACTTGTTGTTGAAGTTTCAGGGTACAAAGTATGTCACATATATTGATCTAGTAGGAAGTTACACGCAAGTTCCAATTTCTGAAAATTGTAGAGATTATACAGCCTTTATACAGCCTAAAAAACCTATCTTCGAACATTTTGATATTTTTACGAATGATACAAGCGAAAATGATAGTGAAAGTTGGGACAATAAACTGGTAAGGGCAGATTTTAAAAGAAAAGAAGTGATTCGAAAGCGAAATGAGAGGTACAACTCACAAGAGGAGAGTACACAAAATAGAGGTAAATGATTTTTTTTTTTAAACAGACAAATTTAAGTTCCGCCACAGATAAGAAAATTTCGAAGTTCTTTAATGTATTTAAGGGACCCTATCTCTGTGTCAATAAACCATCAAATTCAGAAAAGGTGTTCGAATTGTTAGATCCTTTAACTGGTAAATCGATCGTCTCGCATTCTGTAGACCGACTTAAGGTGTAGAAACCTACGAAATCAACTAGAAAGATTTGGTTAGATTTACCTGTTAAACACAGGTCTGAAAAGTATCACAATGTAATTTCAAGTGAGTTTAAAAATTCAGATTTAGAAAATAGTGTTGAAACTGTTCTTTGCAATGCCCTAACCACAGTACCTGTATGTTTTTCTCAAAAGGTTAAGTCAAGAAGTAATAATAAACGGATAAACGAAATTCTAGAAAAAATTGTTCGATGTTGATAAATATTTGAATTTCTTGTACTGTAAAAATCTATGTTCATCCGATGTACTGGAATTTGCGTTGGTAAATTTACAAAATCCTTGCGTGCTATTGAATGAGCGAGTTCAAGATATATATGATATGATGTGAGCAGGCATCTGTGACAAGCTATGCGAGTTCCACATGGCCGTTGATATTTTTTTCAAAGTAATGGGAAAAACAGTTAAGCTGTATGCCAAGTCATAGAGACTAGGTTCCCCCCATTTATTTTGGATAATACATTATTTATTTGAAGCTTTTAGTAAGCAATTTTGGTAAAGTCCCTTTCTTTATTATTTTAGATTTTAATGTTCTATCTTCCGCTCTCATCTCGGGATAGGGAAACAAATGATTTATTGTGGGTAGGTATCTTCAAAACTTAGCAGGGCAGGGCAATTAAATCTCGACAAAAGTATATTACTCAATGCTATGTTGAAAATAGAATCTTTAATATGTAATGTGTTTTGAAAATTTATTTACTAAAAAGAAATTTATTTCGTATTTTCATGTTATTGTATTATTGCATAATGTTTGATGTTAACCAAAAAGTTCATATTATGTCGTTTAAATACTGTACTGTGAATGTTTGAATAATGAAAATAATATTTTATTAAAAGTTATTTTAAAAGTTAGCTATGACTAAGCACCATTTAAGAAGAATAGCCATTAAAAACAAATAGCCCATTTACATTTGTGTAAAGTGTTAATGAACCATAATATATCAAGAATTAATATTGCAAGAAAGAAGAGGAGTAATCATCAGAAAATTATATTTTAAGAAGAGGAATATCTCAAGATTCCAGGATTCTGATAATCTTCGATGAAGATCATCGTCCTTCCCGAGCGCCATTTGTGAGCGTGTGTCCTCCCTCACTCCCATTCCATTTGTTTAAATTCTCCAGTCAGCCTCACTTGAAGTGGAATAAGGCTCTATGTACAATACGTTGACACAAACCTTGTATAATGGTGCTGTTCTTTAACGTGTTGGCAACACTTTACCGTGATGACTTGCCTTACGTGCTCAGAAAACAAAGGGATGTGAAGTTGCTATGACCTTTTTTAAAAAAATAGTTTCATAAAATTTGTTGTCATCGACATTTATTTCTATTGTTTTTGGTATTTTGATTACTTTATTTAAATGGTAAATAGGTATAAAACTTAATAGTAGCTACAAATATTATCTACAAATGAATGCTTTCTAATAATATTTTAATATTACTCACTGCCATTAATAGGCGTAGGAAGACGAACACTTTGTGTCGAAGGCGCGAAAGGTTGACACTGCGGCGCCATCATCAGAAAAAGGAATAAACATGTAACTCGAGTGTAAAGAAAATCTGATTAAACCAGTTATCCCCCACGGTGTTGTGAAATTAACTATATAAATATTTTCTATAGTTGACGCAGTTTCACGACGTAAATATTATGGTAAAAGTTAGTGAATATATGTGAAAATGATACAACTTAGTTAAAACCAAGTGAACACACATCGTGAAAATCTGTTGCGTACATGTCTGGTCAACCAGCAAATTCAATATTCGCAGTTAAACACGTCAATATTAATGGTACGATAGTAAAAGATAAGTGGTAAGACAAATTCATTTGTCGTACTATCAATTTATCGTATATTAAGTAATTTCACCGTAAATCGTACAATAAGAAGGTGCAAGTTGAAGTAACCTGGATGGAGTCTTAAATTCATCGTCGGAATAAGAAGACAAAACTAAAAGGATTTCTTTTCTATGGAATTGCACTAAATCCCCCCCTCAAAAGCCCCTGTGATCAATGTGAAAAGTGGTGAAGTGTTCAGTGAAGTAACGTGTGCTAAGTGGTCGTGCACCACTAATCTTCATATAGGCCTGCAATGAAAAAGAATTCAATTTTAAATTAATTCTTCGTCTTTTTTATTTTTTTCTCCTATATTAAATGGGTCCTGAAAATATATTGAAATATATGTATCAATGGAAGTATACTAGTGAAAAATACACGTAAGTGTGAAATATAAATCACCTACTGATTAAGTAAAATTTATCCTATGGATTTATTTTGTTTTCAGTTATGTTTTCCACGTTTCTTACATAAATCAGTACAGGAATTCTTAGCATTTTGTGTTGGTATTCATACATACTCTGTACGCCTCAACGATTCACGCGTCATGGATGGTGGGTAGCTACGAAAGCAACCTCCGCATGAGTTCATCTTGGTTTATGATTTGATTAAGAGCTGCATTTAACTTTCGTTCTAATCAGTGCCACCTACAGAGTTAAGTACTTATTCTTACTGATCACTCAATCCGTTTTTGGATATAAAAATTAACAGCCCGAAAATGGGAAACCGAACCTGGCCGGTCATATGCCTTGCAAAAGGAACAAGCTACGGAAAACTCACTACATCAATGAATTTCCGAGAAAATTATATACGAATTTGTTGTATCACTTGCTCTATTCCCATTTGAAAAACCAATATGGCAGCCGGGGAGGTAACATGTATCAGAGAAAACTCACATCAATGTATTTCCGAGAAAATTATACACGAATTTGTTGTATCACTTGCTCCTATTCCCATTTGAAAAAACAATATTGCGGCCGGGGAGGTAACATGCATCAGAGATCAGTACTTGATCCAATTTGTATTGGATATGCCCACATTCATGTCAAATTACATTTATAGAAACTAAAAGCAATTTTATCCGAGCTTTATAGCAGTGTATGGTTGAATTCCGGATATATATGAAGGCCCATAAATATGCAAATTACCCGTATGGGCCGCTAAAACTGGTACAATACATATTGGGTCGCGGAATTTGAATCATTTTTACACGAATCCCGAGGGGACATTTGGCGATTGCACCTTGTTAGAGAGGGACAAAAGGAAGAAAACATGCTGTTCTGTTTGTGCAATGGATGAGTCGCCAAATCAGAGGAATATCCTGAAAATGAAGAGTGCAAAGAGCAGAGTCCCCAGTTGCAAAAGATCCAGACTTTTACTCCGGTGCTTCAACTGAGCCACAAGTGATTTCACTGCACGAGTTAAATGATTTGAACTGCAGTGGGATGGCTGCTTGTATATCTCATGCAGCAATTACACCTGTTTGAACCAGATGAATAGGTTTCCGCAATTCGCTTACGTTAGAAGGACCTGAGGCAATTGACTACACGAGAGCGGCCGATTATATGGGGACAAAAGGGCGTGTAATCCCAAGAATTTCGTCTACAGAGGGACATTGTCCCCACGTAAATTGTCTGTAGAGACACTGTCCATCCAAAAATTAATCGCTGAGGGAAGTATAATACCTTTAAAAGGGTATATCCATTTCATGTATGAACCAATGACATGAGTGTAGATGTACGTGTTTGAGTATCGCATTCTTCCCAGCAGCGGCTTGTGACTAAATACAGCATGATTTGCGTAGTTCGAAATAAAGTGATCATTTTCTTGGAGGCTTTTAACTACATGATTTTCTGATGGTTTGTGTAAATAAAAGGGCATTGCCACGTATTTGGTTGTTAGAAAATTAATATAAGGTTTCGGGCATTTTCACTTAGACACATGCTTGTGACCATAAAACATATTGGGCCTTATGCAGAGTCTTTTTGACGTATAATTACCGTCATACTAAAGGCCTAACTACTGCAGGAAACATATGTTAATCGTATGTCACTAATAACGGGTCAGAACGACTCTGCATAAGGCCCATTGTCTGTACATTAATGTGTTAATTATCCTTCCAAAGTTTGTATGCTGCACTTCCTGAATATATAAGCCATAAAAGGTACTCTGTACATTCGTCTGTTTTCAGACTGAAGAAAAGGGTGCAAAATATGATCTGCGCGAAAGAAGAGCCTAAAACAGCTCGAAACATTGATAAACTGTGAACAGTGTGGGAGATTATACAGTGGAGAGTTACAGTAATTACGAAAATTGTATTGAAGTGTCGTATGTTTTGAAACTAAGAAGGTGATGGACGTCGTTCCGCTCTGTGTGTGGACGAATTGAAGGTAGATGATCACCGAAGCAAATCCAAGGAAACGACATGAGATGTTGCAGAAGGGCTCAGTGTTCTTTACTCGACAATAGCACAGAACTCCCATGTAGTTAAGCAGTTAGTGTACGTGCATGTGGTGTGGGAGACCTGGGTTTGATTCTCGGCGGGAGCCTACGTGGTTCAAATCCCACGTTAAACTGTAAGTCCACGTCTCATATAGCCTCTCTGCTAAATGGGAAGCTAAACACACAAATCAAACCCAATCGGCTATAGCACATCATTTGAAAAACTTTGGATGAATGAATGCCACAGAACCAAAAATATCAGTGCTTTAAAATGTACTTTACGCTCCTGTTGCTCTTGCGCTATGAAAACGATTCATTTCAAGACTACATTGACACATGCATGGAAAAATGAATCTTGTTTGGTAAAAAATCTTAACTTTTTGTTTAGGATAATTTGAAACAACACTTCAAATAAGAGTTGTAGTGTCTCTTTAGGTTTCAAACGGTGTTAATAGGTATACATATAAATGTATGGAAACCTGTTAAAGTGCTCCGTAACAAAAGGGAGTGTTTTCTCGCCAATACCATGGATTGGCAACAGACTGCTGTGTTCTCGCTCATTCCGTTTATCTCAAACAATACGTATCATTGCCATTGAAGTTCCTAACTAAATAAATTTACGATATTGTAGAATACGTAAATAATTATTCGTGTCGTTTCTGTCAGTAATTGCACAACATTAAAAGCTATTCTTTATGATATTCTTCGAAAACTCAGTTTTAGGTTATATTATTGTTGTTTCCACAAATAAAAGCTACTTGATTTGTAGCCAAATTTGACTCATGATGATCTTGAAGTAAAAGATACATCTGGACTTTGTGATAGCTGCGCTATTTGTGTCATTAATACTATGATTTTTTATACACGCTTTGAACATTCAAAAGATTGTTTTTTCTTTCAAATTATCACAGACAGGCCATGATTTCGTGTTATACAAGCCATAATAATTGTCTTCGATCCTTCCATAACAACAATATCTTCAAAATTTTTACTATACAGGGCGGCCCAAAAGTAAGTATACACTCCTGTATTGACCAAGTTTAACATTCTAATTTATGGATTAATTTGCTTCGACTGTTCTGAGCTTAAGGTATAAGTGAATATATATTAAGAACGATAATAAAGACACTAAGTGTACCGAATGGATAATAATAAGAAATGATATAAAGTGCAATGATCTGATTACTACGATACTGAATATCTACTTTTGGGCCACCCTGTATAGAATACAAACTAAATTAAAATCATCAATTAAAATTAACAATAAATTAATAATTTTATTGTTGGCAATAATTTAGGTTCATGTCAAAATAGATTTCTCTCCTGCAATATACGAGGAGCAAATTAAAAGTCATGGAACAAAACGGTCGAGTCTGGAACAATAGTGAATCAAATTATAGAGTTTTAAGAAGTATATGAATCAAAATGTTACCAAATACCATTCATAGCATCATATGTAAGTTTATTTTACAATTTCTAAACCAAACAAATCTAACTTTTCCTAACTTCAAGTAAAACAAAAAACTAAAGTGAACCCAATGATTTTAGATTTTCTCCACCGGTGAAAAGTAGTATTACAAAAACATTGGGAATCGACATTAAGCACAGTAGCATATATGGACCCGAGTGGGAGTTTCGTGGTTCTAAGAGGAAATTCTCCCGGGCTACCCTTGAAATCATCACTCGGTGAACCAACTAGAAGGAATCCTTCCCAATATCTCAAAACAGACATATTAAAACTGTGATATTAGGTTATTTTGGCTTTAAAAATTGCAAAATACAAGGTCTGACTCGAAATTAGTGTGCCCTATTTTCTTCTGCCGCAGCTATCCATCGGAAAGAGTTACCGATTGCACGGAAGGGTGAGTGGAGTCTTGGGAACACAGTGTGACCAGCGCCAGTCGGCTCCCAGCTTCTGGAGTCACAGTGTCTCTTTCAGTGAACCCTTGCGTGAATGTTCGGTCGAAATCAAGATTTAATTTGTTCCACCTGGTCAACTAGTCAACGCCGAAGTACTGAAAAGGCTAAGGCGCGAGATCATGAGGTCCTGGCAGCTGCACCATGACAATGCTCCTAGTCACACCGCCTTTATGACGACCGAATACCTTACTAAGGCCGATAACTCAACGTTCCCCAGGCCGCCTTACAGTTCTGACTTGTATCCGCCGACTTCTTTTTGTTCCCGAAGATTAAAAATCCCTCAAAGGACCTCAAAGGACAGCCTTTGGGGACCCTGGAGAACATCAAGGCGACTACGACGAGGTTACTAAAGGACATCCCTGTGACGGACTTTCAGGATGCACACAAAACATGGAAATAGCGATGGAACAAGTGTGTTGAATCATGAGGGATGCATTTCGAACAATATTGAGCAATTGTACAAATCACTTCAATAAATTTCTTAAAATAAAAGTGAGAGCATTATTTTCGGAACATATCTTGTAAATGATATTTTCCCTTATGTATTATAAAATACCAGAACACTATTCTTTGAATAATAAGTTTGAATAATTAGTGTTAGTGAATAAATCTGAAATGTGAAAATAATATAAATTACTTGGAAATGCAACTTTAATACTCCATAGTAAGATGACAAAAACAAAATCAATTTTCTAAAACCAAATAGGCAAACATTTCCATGGTGACAATGAAATTACATAGCGAAGGGACTTTATTTAAATGACAATAGAATTATGTTTAACTGTAAGAAAGTAAAGCATACGTTGATTTTTGTGAAATATTCTATAGTAACCAATATTTCAACTTAAAAATAGTCCTAAACTTAGGCTTAAAGCTGAGGAAGGCTGGGAATCTCCTAAACCTTCCAATTTTGTACAAATTTTTAATTTGAACTTTTGTATGAAACATTATTACTATTATTATTATTATTATTATTATTATTATTATTATTATTATTCTGACTGTTGGAAAGTTCTGGGACTAAGGATTTTTTTCCTTATTTAATTTTATATTTGAGACTGCCAATGTTCCTTCCATATTTCTCGATCTTCAGCTTCTTTTAATTCTCAGTAGTTTCTTCTATTTTTAAATCATCCATCAGTTGTGTTCTTCTTCTTCCTATTCCTCGCTTTTTAAGAGTTTCCTTCTATAGCGGTATGAAGAAGACAATTTCTTCGAAGATGTGCCCTATCAAATTGACACTCCTACGAAAGACACTGGTTGAAAGCATCCTTTTCTCTCCTTTCTGATTTAAAACATCTTCGTTTGTTATTCTCTCTGTCAATTATATCTTCTCCGTTTTCCCCAACACCACATTTCGAAATTCTCTACATATTTCTTCTCTAACTTCCGTAGTGTACAAGTTTTAAGTTAGAGGAGAAGAACACACTGAGCTCCGGGACTGAAAGTGGGCCACGTTATTACTTGTAACTACCGAAGTAGTTTTTCTTCCATTACTTTTGGGACTTCAACCTTTAGCTGTTATTGATTAAATTTAACAAAACAAATAACTTTGCATTTTGATAAAATATAGTAGCGCGTAAAGAGAGGTAGACCTATTAGTATTAATTCTAGTTTCAGGAAATTAAGCAAGAAATTGACATATTAATCTTTGCTCTGCTTTTCTTTTAAAGTATTCATAGTTAAATTCTGCCTTAGGAGTTTTGCACTTTTGCCTTAATTACTAGTTTTTCCGAATTTTCTTATTTCGTTGTTTTACTAAGAAAATTGTTATAATTTTCTTCCTAAATTTTCCAAAATTAGATTAGATTTTACTTCGGGTTAGCGTTGAATAGGATTAAATTTTCTGTTATTTTGCTCTTTAAATAATTGATAGATTTGACGACCTTCAACTGAATTCCATTTTAAGCACTTGAAATTACTTATATGTTACTAGATTTAAAAAGAGGTTGTAATAGAATTTGCTGTTGAAACATATTAAATTAGAGTGGAGTTGATGTTAAAATCTCAGTAACAGCAAATCCTTGGTAAATGTTTAGAATATGTATCAGTTTTTTAAAGAACTAGTTTATTGACGTATTTGACCAGTTGAGATAAATATATTTGTGAGAATTTTTGTATTATATTTTTGAATCTATTTGTTGTTTAACTATACTAAAAGCTTAGTATTGAATATTAGCGTTTTCTATCTATTTTTATAAGAAATTGTACTGGATTAACCTTTGTGAGATTAGATTCTGAAATTTTGCGTTGCTAAAAACTGTTGTTCTTTTTGACTATTGAATAGCACGTGGGAATTTTGGAACTATTAAATCTTTTTTCTTGACTGACCTGCAATTCAGTTCAAAGACATACTGCTAGTTAGAAAAATTTGAGTTTTTTGTTATATTTAAATAATGTTTGTTCAAGAGGGAAGTTACAACAGGGAAGAACAGCAGCCCGCTATGTGAACGTTTCAGGATTCGCTGAGACATCTCAACTCTTATCTTCTCTAGCGTAGTTTTCATTTCTTTGTTGAGCTGTAAAGAGGAGGCTAGATTTTGTGTATATCTAAAGGACAAATAAGGTTAGTTCTTTAAATGATTTGCTTTTTGAAAAAATAATCGATAAATATACTAGGCGAGCGAATAAACTTCATGTGAAGTATTGAGTTTCAAGAAAGGCTCTGTTGAGTATTCCTATAGTATCTTGTAGTATTTTTCTTTATTTTTGTAGTTTAGTTAGAACTATTTAATGAATGTTTTATATTTAAATTTGATTATTGCTGTGTATATTGTACTTTTTTAAAAAAATGTAACAAAATAACTGATAATAATTACGTTAGTATTATAATGAACAAACTCCATGGCTCTGGATAAGTAGAGTAACAAATAAAACACAGTTCTGACCAGAGCAAAATGAAATATATTAAAAACTATACTTACAATGTGTTACAGTTTCAAGGACCTAACGTGCTCTTCATCAGACACAACAGAGTGTTTGTGTCTGATGAAGAGGACGTTAGGTCCTTGAAACTGTAACACATTGTAAGTATAGTTTTTAATATATTTCATTCTGCTTCTCTTCAGAACTGTTTTATTTGTTACGTTGGTATTAATATACCAGAAAGTGGCTCAGTTTTCGATATGCATACGATAGATTAGACGGGGGTAGTTGATAGCGAAGTTGGCGAACTTACGATGGACTTGATTCCTCCAAATAGAAAATCACTATTATTTGCTCGTTCAGGAGGAAATATAGATTTTATTTTTAACAGTCCTAGTTGCGATAGATTAGGGGGAGAACGAGGTCGACGTAATATTTCTAATTACAATAAGGTTTCAAGCTTAGAGGATAAAATTATGAGAGATTTAAGTCATTTGGCTCAACTTCCTTCTATATCTAATGCATCATATGAAATAATTAGGTTTGATTCCAGAAAATATTTCAAAAGGTTAATTTGCCATCTTCTAATGAGAGTTTGGAAAGTCATACTAATCTGGAATGTGTGTTTAACTTAAATATTTTACTAAGAATTGTTCAGATAATATTATAAAAAAGTATTTTACCTATTCGTCAGATGGAGTTTAATTTACTGCCTGAGGATTCTCAACCTGTAGGTCAGCATAAAGGTCTCGATAAATATCAGCGGCTAGGAAAATACTGTAGGGAAGTGTCAGCCATAAAAAATTACGCCTATTAATTACATGGCAGGGGTAATAACATTTAGATTAATAATAATGTACAAGAGTCGTGTAAGGCTGTTCAAAAGAAAGGGACACATAGGGATTTTTTTCGAATATTGTTTACGTTTGGTTTCGGGAAACTATTGCTATCATTTTATTTTTCAGAAGTTGGCTAAATTTCTAGGTGAAAAATTTAAGAATTACAAAAGTATTGAAGGAAAAATAGTTACCTTATTTTTGACATGTTAATGACTATAGCACAAATTGGAAGACAGTAGTTTCCCTCTGATTGTTTTTTATAGTTCCCTTTTATCAAAGAGTGAAGAAGAGATTTTAGATAAAATTCAACGAGCAATTTAACTAAACACCCTTTGGAATTTATTTATCGAATTTTTGAAAAATTAATAACAAGTTCAGTCAAATATACTTTAATTTCTGAAAGACTTTTCCGAAAGCAAAAACTACATAAAACATTGATCCAATATATTATCGATATTTATTACACGTCTTTAGGATTAGGTTGTAATGAAAACAAAAGTCAGATGATCCATATTATATTGGATGGTACGAACCCAACTGTCAGGTTTAAAATGTTCGGTTTATCTTTTCCACAAAACTTAGAGGAACTTAGGGGAATATCTAATTAATTATGGAATTTTTTTCGAGATCGCCTTGAGTATAATAAGAAGTTATGGATTAATGCAAATTCTTGGAACACTTCTGTAACAATAATAAATAAACCTTATAAGAGTATTCATTTGCGAAGCTCAGGTTATTTTATAAATGCTGAACACAAATAACAAGTTGCGATAAAACTGAGTGTAATGTGCGAGACTTATCAATAAATTATATGACACCTAAAACTAATAAGATCAAATTTATGTAATTCTTACACAAGGAAATAAAACGGAAGCCACCTTTGTTAACGTTCTGATAAACGACCAATTAATTCACGCTTGTTTGGATAGCAGATCATCGTATAATTTAGTTCTTTGTCATTAGTAGAACGTTATGGGGTGGTTCATAATCTTGAGGAAACAAATCCGATTTCTATTCAAACACCATTGAGATCAGTTTATGTCTTGTAAGGAAATAAAACTTACTATTAATCTTTGAGGTTGGTTTGAAAATGTTAGTTTTCTGGTTGTTCAAAGATTTACCGTGCGATTGTCTGCACGGAACTCCTTTTCTGGAGACTACTTGTTCATCTGTGGATTTCACTAGAGGAAGATTAAATTTACGCAATAATGGTAAATCTGTATTATATTTTAGTGAATATATCTCTTGCATAAATCGATCTAACCGGAAGACTCAGTCTGGATTTATATCAGTTGATCGTGCTGGCCATCATCATAGAACAATCAAACGGAGTGATAGTGAATATATGAAAACAACTGTCTTGTATTTTGAGATTCTTCTTTATGTAAAAAAAGATTTAGATCTGGTAAGTTTGCGGCAAGTTGCAAAGTAATTGCGAGAATTTAGAAACTGTGTAACCGAACAGTAAAATTTCTTCAAATTTAGGAATTCAATGGGAAATTGAATTATCAGTGATTTAGCGACAATTATTGGGAGTACCAATTTCGGATCAAATAAATTACATTCGGAACACTTTTGGATATCAGCAGAATCAACAGACGGAAGTAAGTGGAGAATTTTCGGATTTAAGAAAACTTCCTTTAGAAGGAAAATTGTTAGTTCCGAAAACTCGCAAAATATTGTTATCGATCGAGTTCCTTTGTAGATCATTCATGGAAATTCTTTTAAAAATGTCATCTTTGAAGTAGATTACAGTGAGTGAAGTGAAGATGTGAAGATTTTTCTTTTTCTGTTATTCGTGAAGAATATGATGAAAAAATGTAGTTGCCTGTAAAAACCTAAATGGGAGTCACGATAGTGAGCCGTTAATGGAAAAAAATAAGAAAGTGCATCATCATGTTGAAGGACAGAGCGTATTTTTGAATTTCACATCAACAAAAATCTGAAGAACAATGCTTAGAGGGAAAATATAAAGTTGATAATTGTTTTGCCTAAGTGCAAAAATAATTCACTTATAGTGATTCACCAGCATCTGAAATGAACTTGTAACATTCTAACAAGTTCTATAATCTTGTGAAGGAAAATTATAAGTTATTGGTATCTTCCCCGGACAATATAGAATGGGAATTATTTTCGAAGGATAATGTTATTAACCATAAAGATAGGAATTGCAGTTCGGGTTTTCAGTATTCAGATGATAACGCATTGGAATTTATAGACGATTTGCATTTAGAATTTTCTTATGCAATTACAGAAAAATGTTTTCTTTAATTATGAAGCAAAACTATATTTAAAAGACGAAAAGTATTTAAGGAACTCCCATTCCCGATTCAGAAAAATCAACGAAAAATTTGAGAATTGTATAAATGACCTTTATGTCTCAAGGGATCTTAACCAATGTCAATAATTCGGATTACAGGAGTAGTTGTTGTTTTAGTTCCCAACAAAAATGGCACTCGTAGAATTGTAGGAAATTTTTTTAAGGCTAATAGTTTAATAAATTGCGACGTGTTTAGGAATGCTTTATTAGTTTAACAGATAAAATAGTATCTATGACGCTGCACTATAAAAAAACTTATTTTCAGATGCCCTTGGAAAAAATTAAAGAGAAATAACTACAATTGTTACCCCACATGGGAGTTTTCAATTTAGAAACGATCCAGTAGGAATAAAAACAGAAAGTTGTTTTTAGCACGAATTATGAAAAATTCTTGTTGATATGAAAGACGTGGGGGCAAAAACTTATTTTGATGATATTTTCGTGGCCTCAGAAGATCTAGAGATACATAAGAAGGTTTGTAAACTTGTACAGCAAAGTATTTCTCCTGACGACAGTCCCTTTTGTAATAATTTAATATCTATATTTTATAACAGATGGGGATACTATAGAAGTCGATCCACCCAGAATTGCAGAAATAAAAAATCCACCTCGTAAAAAATGCGGACTCCAAAGGATTTGCATCTTTTTATCTATGTATTTATTTATTTAATTATTTATTTATTTAACAATCACCGGATATAGCTCAGAGGTCATTTTACACTGGATATCCAACAACAACAATAACAATGGAAAGGATTTGGGAAGGTATCGGCCAGGTCCTGTTTAGTAGGTATCATCCCGGCAATTGCCTGGTAGGACTGAGGGAAACCCTGGAAAACCTCAGTCAGGATGGTCGGCAGCGGGATTCGAACCCACGACCTCCCGAATGCGAAGCCAACGCTCTACCACATGCTAGATTTTCTAGTAAGCCTCAAGTGCTCATGAGCCCTATTAGTGACCTAAAGTAAACTAAGAAAAGCATCAAAAATGAATCAAATGAAAAAAATGTAATCGAGATCGACAATGTGGTCTTAAGAACACTTGAACTGAGCAAAAAGTTCTACTTGCATGTCGATTGTAGTAAATAAGCCATCGGAGGCTGAATCTCTCAAATGGACGAGAATAATAACATTTTACCCGTCTCGCTTTTGATTAACAAAACTGACTGAAGCAGATTGCAGAAATATTTACGAGATAGAGCTCATTAGCCTCGTAAGAACTATTTATGAGTTCAGATACTATCTCCTTAATCTTTTATTGTTTGTATCGACAATAAACCCTTGTCTTGATTTTAAGAAATTCTAAACGCCTACTAAAATATGGGCCTTTAGTAGAAATCTTATGCCAGTTTTCATTTAGTATTCAGCATATTAGGTTCCATGATAACGTTGTTGCAGATTTTTAACAAGGATGTATGATCCTTTCGAATTTATGTTGATGGACCCGTAAGCATGGCAATTATGCAAAAAAAATCTAAAGATCGAAATTTCTTGGAATTTGCCTAATTTAAGATCATATACTGCAAACAGAAGATCCGGTAATGATAATATAATGGAAAGGCTCGAATATGAAGAAAATATTCGATATTATATTTTGAATAATATAACCTTAATGAAAAAGAGCAAAGCCTTAAACTTTCCTTTTAAACTTGTAATTCCTAATAAATTACAGAAAAGCTAATTCTTGAGTTCTTTCACGACCAAAACTGACAGGAAGGCATACTGATATTTACCACACTTTAGAAAAGGTAATGCGCAGATATACATGGGGTTCTATAGCCGAAGATGTAAAGGAATGTGCCCAACTGTAAAAATTTTCAACCGGTAAAAGAAAATAATAAAAAGAAAATGAGTCCTTTGATTTATGTTTTTCCAACCATAGTTGGAGAAAATCTAATGGTGGACATTATTAATCCATTGCCAGCCTCTAATTCATATAAATTTAATTGGTGTGGATAATGCTTGTCGATATGTATTTTTGATAAACGATGGAATTTGAACTCGCCAATTACTTGTAACCGTTTCTGGACGTTTTCAGTCGACTTGGAGTTCCGGAATCCATATCCACTGATAATGCTTCAGTTTTGTTTCATCCTATTTTCGAACACTTTTGTTCGGACTAAGAATTGAACATATACGAAACAGTCCTTATCATGTGGAAGCCAATATTTCAGAAAGGCTTATCAAAACCTTAAAGTTCCTATTAAGAGCATATTTTGCTGATAAAGAAATCTATGGTCATATTTTGTACCAGTTTTGCAGTACACTTTAAATATAACTGAGCATTCTGGTCTCAAATCTATCCCATTTGAATTATATTATGGACTCCCAGTAAACACCTCTTTAGAGCTTCAATGGAAGATGTGCAACCAAGAAATGTAAAATTTCAAAAATATTTATATGTGGCGTAATGCTATTTTCAACAGGGAAAAGGCTTGGTTGAAGAGGAAAAACAACTAGAGGCCCAGTTGTTGTATCGGTAGATGATGAAGCTTTAATAAAATTTCATATTAAATCTTCAGTGTCTGACAGCACAACGACATCTCTGACCTCTAAATGGGAAGGACCTTTCTGTAATAACATTTTTTAAATCCTAATACATATCTCATCTTGAAAATACTCGGGATTAATGCACAAGAGTTCATGTATCAGAAATCAAGAATTTTTCCCAAGACGAGAAGTTTAAGGATCTTACTAAACTTTAATAACTCTGGATCAGGTTTCTTTTCGCTCAACATTTAAATTATGCCGTTAACTTGGTAAAAAATTTAGAGTAATGTATGAATTTGTCTTGAGTAATTTAGTGCAGTCAAATTACCAAAAAGTAAGGAACAAATTAGTAATAAGCTGAAAGTTAGTATAGATGTTGGAAATGATGTTTTAAACAACATACTAAAGTCCACTGAAATAACACCTGATTTTTGCCGCCATATTAGAAAATGGTCGTTGTCAGTGTCAAATGAACAAACCCAGTTAAAAATAGCAATATCTTAGTTATGCTTGAACATAGACAAATTTAGAACATAGAACGTCTCGGAGCATTTCAAACGTAACGTATCTTAAATTTATTCACACCTTCAAAACTGTTGCAGGTTTGGGAAAAACCTTCCTGTTGGATTTCTCTTCGAACGAGGATGTTGTTTAATATGTCACATGACCATGTTGCGATTTAAAATAAACAAGTTGAATCCAAGATTGCGGCCACCAAGATGGTGGGCAACAACCTTAACACGTCAAAATGTTTCTCCCCTTCCACCAACATTAATCGAAATTGACTTCGGATTGACTGCATTTACAGTTTCTCAAATTTTTAGCCCGGTCCAGACTTTGTATTTCACGTTAAAAATCATCTTTCAATTATTTCGGATATTTGGACATTTTCCAATATGGCGAACGAAGAAGTTGTGGAATTTTAGTACGTCACTTAAATAATCTTTACGAACATCTATGTCAAATTTCCACTTGTTAATAATTACTTCCGAAGTTCAATAAAATTTTAAATCATTTCGAAGGTAGATTTCGGAATTTTAGAATTTAGTGCTAAATATTTTACAAAGTATGTTTTTCATGAAAAACTGTTTCTTTAGAAAAAATATTGTGTTATCCATGTTCTATAAAACGACAGTACATTTGTCTCTTTATGTTCAAGCATAACTAAGATATTGCTATTATTATCTGGGTATTGTTCATTTGATACTGACAGCGACCGTTTTCCAATCTGGTGACGAAGGTCAGGTGGGATATCAGTGGACTTTTAGTATGTTGTTTAAAACATCATTTCCAACATATATACCAATTTTCTGCTTGTTACTAATTTGTTTCTTTCTTCATTAAAATTTGAGCTTCATTTACTGTACTAATTGATCTTTTCCAAAACAAAGAAAAATTGGTGGAATATTATTTGAATAATTCTGAATTTTAACTGTTGTTTATATAAAAAACACAATTTTAATTCCTTGAAATATTTTTATCGAAATCGCAGATCTTTTGATTTAGTTAATTTAGCTTTCGAAATATTTTTATTTTTTTATTTTGATATTGTAAGATTTTGTAAAAAGAATTGAACTTTTACATCAAAGATTTTTATTTAAAAAAATATATTGGTGAAATAAAAATTTTATAGAATAAAATCTAGTTTTTGAAGTACTGTAATTTGGATAAAAAATTAAACAGACTTAAATTTTGAATCACTTTCTTACAAATAAATGTAAATTATTTAAAATATGCTAATACTTTGGTGATTTGTTTACTAATACAAAATTTTTCTTTTGTATTTTTGCCAGTTCTCCAGCCTCCCGAGTTTTTCCCCAGGCTCTTGAGTATTTTTTAGGACAAAAAGTTCTTTTGGATCAAATGTTATTCAAGAGCGGGAGGATTAATAGCAATACAAGGATTTCCACAATTTACGAAATAATAAATTTATTTTTGTCATAGAAACTTAAGACACACTCTTGTTAAAAGGTTAAAATGAAACAAATATTAGATTGAATTAAATTGCGATTTACATTCTCATTACTTTGATTTAACTGTTATACAAGAATTGACAGATAATTGAGGTTTTATGCCTATTCGTTCTTGCTTTACTTTTAAAAATAACAAGGAACGAAAAATAATGTTTATTTGTATTAAGCTATGTCAAGGTCATGACGTAAGTTTGCGGTGTGAATACGTCATACGTTACGTGTAAGCTTTCGTAGTGCTGTCTGCCTACTTGCGGTTTCACACGCCTCCGCGAATTGCTAGTCGAAGGTCAGTTGATTGCTGCTTCTGAAAGAGGACAGGAAATCGTTGACTATTTTTTATTTGTTGCAATAGGAATAGGTTTACAACGTTGGTTTAGTCTTTTTTTGAAATTAAGTGTAAAGTCTTGTTGCGATCTAATATTGCTTAATTCCTTAATTTATTATACCGGATTTGAAGAAAAAGTAGTTGGTTTTAAGTTAGACGAGAGTAGGCCACATTGTTACTGGTAAGCGCCCAAGTAGTTTTCCTACCATTATTTTTGGGTCTTCAACCTTTAACAATTATTGATTAAATTTAACAAGACTAATAATTTGGTCTTTTGATAAAATATAGTAGTGCGTAAAAAGAGGTATACCTATTAGTATTAATTCTAGTTTCAGGAAATTAAGCAAGGAATTGACATATTAATCTTTGCTCTGCTTTTCTTTTACGATATTCAGAGTTAAATTCTGCCTTAGGATTTTTGCACTTTTGCCTTAATTACTAGTTTTTTTCCGAATTTTCTTATTTCGTTGTTTTACTAAGAAAATTGTTATAATTTCCTTCCTAAATTTTACAAAATTAGATTAGATTTTACTTCGGGTTAGCGTTGAATAGGATTAAATTTTCTGTTATTTTGCTCTTTAAATAATTCATAGACTTTTAACTGAATCCTATTTTAAGCAGTTTAAATTACTTATATGTTATTAGATTTAAAAAGAGGTTGTAATAGAAGATTTTGCTGTTGAAACATATTAAATGTGAATGAAGTTGATGTTAAAATCTCAGTAACAGCAAATCATTGGTAAATTTGTTGAATATGTATGAGTTATTCTATTGACTTATTTGACGAATTAAGATAAATATATTTTTGAAGATCTTTGTATTATATTTTAAAATCTATTTGTTGCTTAACTATACTAAACGATTAGTATTGAATATTAGCGTTTTCTATCTATTTTTATAAGAAACTGGTTTGTACTGGTTTAACCTTTGTGAGATTAGATTCTGAAATTTTGTGTTGCTAAAAATTGTTGCTTTTTTGACTATTGAATAGCACGTGGGAATTTTAGTACTATTAAACCTTTTCGTCTTGACTGACCTGCAATTCAGTTCCAAGCCATACTGCTAGTTTGGTGACTTTTGTATTTTTTATGATATATAAATATTGCTTGTTCAAGAGGGAAGTTAAACAGCAGCCAGCTATGAGTACGTTTCAACTATAATAACCGTATTATCTGTACCTGATCTTGTTAATGATCTGCCGTCCAATCTTGAAATCTCTATTTCCCATTAATGCTTCCTTTACTATACATTCGCTGTTGAATTATTATCGTGAAATACTACATCCTTGTCTGATTCCTCTTCCAATCTCCACACTATTAGTCCCTCCTTCATTCAAGTGCAACTTCATTCGTTGTCCTATGTACAGGTTGCGAATGAGTCGTCGTTCTCTCCAGTTGAACCAAATTTCTTTTAGTATTTACAGAAGTTTCGTCCAATTGACCCTGTGGATTGCATTTTGTCAGTCGATGAAGCACAAACGTAACTTTACCTTTACGCCAAAACCTCGTTCTGAGATAATTCTCATCAACCCAATGGCATCTCTAGTGCCCTTTCCTTTCTGGAATCCTAATTGATCTTCCTCCAACGTCTCTTTTACCGTGTTTTCCAGCCGCCTGTTCAGTATGAGCGCAATAATCTTTCCAGTGTGGGAAATAAGGCTAATGGTTCTGTAATCGCTACACATCTTTGCTTGAATTTTCTTGTGTAATACAACTATTTCAACATCAAGAAAATCCTTTGGCCATTCTCCACTCAGGTAGATCTTGTTAATAAGTGAAGTCAGTACTTTCATTGCATTGTCTTCTAAAACCTTGAGCAAATCTGTTGGTCTGTCATCGTCTTCTGTAGCCTTTCTCCTTGGCATGTCTCTGATGGCTTGTTCTACTTCACTTTCCAATATACTGAGTCCTTTTTCTTCTTCATCGGCATCTTCCTCTGATTCATTCACTATATCTTTGAGCGGTTCTTCTGATCATACATATCTTTTATGTATTTCTCCCAAATTCCAAGAATTCTTCAATGGTGAGTGACTACATGACTTCGTTGCTCTTCGATTCCAATTGTTCGTATACTTTTCTTAGCTTTACCCTTTCTGACTCATTAGATCATATCTGCCGCGCCATGGAAGTTCCATTATTTCTTCACATATCTGTTCCATGTACTTTTGTTTAGTTTTTTCCGTCTCTCTTCTCAGTTCCTTATTCAGTATTCTGTATTCGTTCGTATACTTTTCTTAGCTTTACCTTTTCTGACTCATTAGATCATATCTGCCGCGCCATTGAAGTTCCATTACTTCTTCACATATCTGTTCCATGTACTTTTGTTTAGTTTTTTTCCGTCTCTCTTCTCAATTCCTTATTCAGTATTCTGTATTCTTTGATGTCCATTGTTTTCACCCTTCTACGTCACTCCACTTTCTTAAGTATCGCTTCAGTTATCCATGGTTTTCCGGGTACTCTTTCCATCCTACGAATGTGCTTGTGGAGTTTGTCTATTAGAATATATTTAACCTTTCCCACCTATTATCTTCATTGTCCACTATATTGCCCAGAATTTTCTTCAATATTTTACATGGAGTGCGCGGTAGCTCAGTGGTTAAGTGCTTATCTCTGGTGTGTGGGGTCCCTGGTTCGATCCACGGAAAAGAAAGTTTGTGGTGGACAACGCCGTGTTCGCGGGTTTTCTCGGGGTACTCCCATTTCCTTCCACCAAATTCTTGTATTATCACTCACTTGCCTCAATCGTCTCTAGCCTAAAGAACATAATTGTAGGACGTTAAACTGAACGATTTCATTTCATTGCTTCTTTTACATCACTGTCTATATTTCCTAGTCACACTAAGTTCTATTTTCGATTTATTCTCCCGATTGGGTTTAACCAGGTCTGCATTTTTGCCACTAAATGATTGTGATACGAATCAAATTCCGCTCCAGGTAGTGTCTTCACGTTTCGTACACTATTCTTGAAATGTTGCTTGACAAGAATGTAATCGATTTGGTAGCGTTTCTTATCTCTTGGACTTTTCCACATGTACAGCTTGATTTTTCACTTCTTAAACCACGTGAATGGTAGCAAGTGAAATATTGCACTGTTATGCATGGAGCATATCATTTAGTTTCGTGAGACATTCTGAGGTGGAAATCTGCGCTGGATTATTGTCTCCAAAATGAACCATAAATGTTCAATTATGTTCAAGTCCTGTATTGGAAAGGCCAGGGAAAGTGCTCAACTTCATCCCGATCTTCCTCAAACCACGCCGCTGCAACTCCAGCCGCAAGCAATATCTGGACCATAAAATGCGCATGGCCAATAAAGTGGCGACATAATCACGGGCAGCGACCCGACCGGTATGCATCAGCATAGTATCCATTGAAAATAAGGACTTTTGGGGCCCACGCATCAGAGAACCTCTGCCATTTTTTACGATTGGGGATTATCAAACGCTTCTTTGGGCGTCCACCAGACATAAACATGGTCCGTGGTTTGAAATAAGGTGAACGATGACTCATTCGACCGACCTTATCGCACGTTTCCATATATAATCAATCCGTATTCCACGTCCACGGCACCACTGACGTTGTGCTGAGGCGTGATGATTTCTTATCAGCAGTTCCGCCAATGCAACCCGACCCGTATATCAATGTCATATAAGTTGCGGAGGACTGATTGTTGACACAGGTTGTGAGATGTGCTGGTTGAGTTCCTCTGTCACTTGCACCACAATCATACTATGGTTCTGAGTGACAATTTGTTATAACGTTCTGCGGGACCTGCCATTGAGGATTTTCTTCCAACCACTGTTCATCTTAACCGACGTTATTTTGCCGTGATTTTTGTAGACGTAATCACCTTGACGCTGTCCCTCGCGATACACTCAACATATTTGCTATTTTCTTCTCTCTTGCATCGCATAACCGAGAGCCAAAAACTTGCCCCATTTGTAAATGAGATTGAAACTTGCCAATTTTACTCTATCACTGTCTATTCAGTTTACCACACATTACTGTTATACTGCTCCTCACATAGTACCAAGTTAGTTCTAACACACCGCCACCAACAGCCTGCCGCCGCTGTTGCCACCTGGCCGATACTAACCCAGATATCTAGCGTGTTTTCAATTCCAATTGTTTCTATTATTGTGTTCATCATTTGTATATTTATTTTAATGCCATGAGTGACAAATAGGTTCATATATCACAGATGCTGGATTGCTAACAAAGAGATTATAAAAATTGTAGAAATCCTTGAAAGAAATCCGTGGAATGAGTATGAGCTAGACGGTAGGAAGAGTGGTAGTGCACTACAAAGGGACGAGAATTAACGAAATATATACCGATAATCAATATAAGAAATGAGATTGGAGAATTCAATAAAGAAACTATGGACATATTAATAGTCATGATCCATTCAAGTTTAGCATGTATAGATTCAACATAGAATATCAAACACACAACTGAAGCCAAATTCAAACACTAGAAGATGTAATATTGGAGTGTGTACAATATACAACAGTGAAGATAAATAAAACCATTAGAAATGAAATCAAAGATGTAACATGGAATAATATAAATGTAACCAAGAAAGTTCTATCGCATTTCAAGCCACCACTTTCCAACATCGATATGCCACCTAAGACGTACCTGGAAGATCAAAAATAGTCCTCATCAATATCGACGACCTGTTGCCAACGTTCTGGAAGGCCATAGATTTAATTGCGGTAGAACTTGGTGGGCCATGGAGGTATCAAGTGCAGTTTTGTCCTCTACAAGGGATTTGAATTGGAGTCCTCTAAGGTTATTATATGAGGAATGGAACAGGTGATAATCAGACGGTGCAATGTTTGGGGAATATGGCGTACGCAATAGTGTCTCACATCGAAGGCGTAGAATGGTGTCCTGGGTCACCCTGGCCAAATGGGACTTAGCGTTGTCCTGTTACAAGAGGACTTCTTTGCTATTCAGAGCTGCTCGCTCCAGGGTTTTGAGGTTTTCATGGACACGGTTCAACTGCTGACAGTACACATTTGCATTGATGCTGTGACAGCAGTTCCCGATGTACGATGCCACGAGCAGTTCACCAAACATATAGAAAGTCCTTCTACTAGTGCAGTGATGGTTTCAGCTATTTTGTAACTGGTTCATGGATACCAACCAATAATGACGACACCGTGGAGCTTTGTACAGGACCCACTTCTCATTACATGTCAACATACTGTCCAGAAATGGCACCTTCCTCAGACGAAACAGCAAAGAACCACAGGTGTCTGCTCGTGTTATCTTCTTTCCCGGAGTCAAATCATGTGAGACACATCTACCTAACTTCTAATGCTTCCCAAGTTGATGTGGGTGCTACTGAATGGTTTTTCCACTCATATTGAAATGTAGTCCCAGTTCCTCACATGTCTGGCCACTGTTCGCCTCAATTGCTGCCTGAATATCTTCATTTTGTACATGAGTTGGTCTTCCAGCACGTGGCGCGTCTTCGAGTGTCTCGTCACCATCCTTAAACTTGTTAAACCACCGCTGCACTGTCCGTGTAGTCACGACACCCTCACCAAAGGCCTGGCATATCTTCCGCCCCGCTCCAGTAACGTTTGACTCCAGTTTGAACTCGTAGAGTATACACGCTTTTTATGACGCTCTGTGGAGGTCCCATGTTCACTCTGTCCTTACACAAGTCTACGGTTTAACTGAACTGCCACAACCAGGTAGAATGTTGGATATACCCACACCAACAACTGACCTTCGTCTTATCTCCATTCGCATTCACTCACTGTGTGTGGGCTAATTGAACACAGACCTCCACAAAAAGCAACATAACTTTCTTAAGACCTTTATATAAAACAGAACAGAACAAAACTAATTGTCTTTCAAGACTTGCGGAAACATAATAAAACCAGTTGAAAATGCTCCAAGAGCATTGCCAGAACGAACTTAAAAAGAATGGAAAGATGGAGCGGGAAGGATAACTGTCATTGTTCCTAGATACGAAAGTAAATCTTTTTACCCGCACCTTCTTCTCTTTCTCGCAAAAATTAGCAAAATATCATCTCTGTATGACTTACGGTTCTCGGGACATGGTTACATAAATATCTAGTAATTCGAACTTTATTGGCCAATATCTGGGGAACGGTGGCCAGTTGGCCAGTAGACAGTTAATGAGTGGCTACCGGCTACTATTTGGTACCAAAATGTTCACCATCCTCTTTCTGTGATCAACATCAATATCCTCTTTCTGTGACTTACGGTTCCCGAGATTTGGCTCCTTAAATCTCCCAAAATCAGAAATATTTTTAGGTCAGTTTTACGGGAACGGTAAGTCATAGAGAGATGATATTGGTGTTAATCAATCCCTAATAGAATGTTAAACATTTTCATACCGATATTAATTGATGGTCACTATCCAGTTGGCCAATGGCCAAACCAGTGGCCAGTTGGAGAGTGGCCACTGGTTACTATTTGGTACCAAAATATTCACCATCCTCTTAGATATTGATAAACATCAATATAATCTCTCTACAACTTATGGTTCCCGAGCTATGGCTCCTTAAATATCTAGAAATTGGCCATTTTTTGGCCAAAATCACGGGAACGGTAAGTCATAGAGAGATGATATTGATGTTAATCAATACCTAAGAGGATGGTAAACATTTTGATACTGATATTAATTGGTGGCCATTGGTCAAACCTGTGTCCAGTTGGACAGTGGTCACCGGTTACTATTTGGTACTAAAATATTTACCATCCTTTTAGATATTGATCAACACCAATATGATCACTCTATGACGTACGGTTCCCGAGGTATGGGTCCTTAAATTTCTGGAAATCTGCCATTTTTTGGGCAATATCTCGGGAACGGTAAGAGTGACGCGAAAAATTTAATCACTTTCTTTTTGATGCTCTATCGAATGCAGGGTTCAAAATTGAAAAAAATCGCAAATATCAGACAGAAAGACATACAGACATAGAGAATTCAGTAACGAACTTTTAAGTTCGTTGAGAATCACGTGAAACAACAGAAAGGAACAGAGAAGAAATGAATAAAATGTAAAAATAAACATAAATTAATAACTTTAAATAACAAATTTACGAATGTAGAAACCGAATTCTGACGAAAATAGAAAAAAAAATCTGAAAAAGATCCTCAACTTTCAAACCTCTCGTTTCCTATGTGTTTACATGTTAGTGTGTACTTTAATAATATAATTAATAATATAAACGATTGTGCGCGTGAACTAGTGAGTGTCAGTTCAGGGAAAAAAATTAAGAAACGAAGAATAAATAAGATATTGAAGAAAAAACATTTAAAAAATGAAATATTCTGTTGTTGCATTGTGCATATTGTCTTGATTTTATTATTTTACTCACCTATGTGCTTCACGTATTTTATTTTCAGGTGGTGGAGAAGAAGTACAACAATGGAAAGATCACTAAAAACATAATGTCTTGAATAAATCCAAGTAATCGGCCAAGGCAGGGGGAAATTGTGGCTTTAAAAATGATATCACAGATACTTTTTTTTCGAATACTATCGACATCAAAAATTAGTCACCCGTGTATTTACTAATTAATGTCCGGTCCCCGAAAATTTTATATAATTTTCCGTTTAATATTCCACCCTTATGCTCTGAAGATTAATTAAGACGGATCATAAATAGAAGCGCATGATGATGATAAAATTAATGGATTAAGAAAACTAACCAACCCCGAAGATGCCAACGAGTACGTACTGTGTATTCCATCAGAATGAAGACCCACATCTCTAATTACTAATAATGGTTGCTTTCTACGACTATAGAAAATCAGCACTACTTTATAAGCTTCAACTTAAGGACCAGAAGAAAATATAGGCCTATTGTAACGGAGAGTTTGCGTCAATTTCGAGATACTGGGTGGCATAATCCCTTTTTAAAACCTTCTTTGTGTAAACAAAGACGAATTTTTGTATGATTATTATTTTACAATTGTGTGGGTTAGCTGTCAAGTGGTATAAGTCATAAAAATTGAAAAATGAACTAACATCACATATCATATATCTAGGCAGGCAACTACGCTTATTCGCCAAGCGGTGTGAGTCCTAGTTCATTATTTCGCTCACAGATGGAGCTCGTTGTTTGTCGGCCAAACGAAGTAAGTGAGCAGCTTGGCGTTCAAGTTGTGTAAGTCCCAGTTCTCCCGCCTAACGCTAGTCCGCGCTGCTGCAGTCTCTTTGTTGTTATTTCTGTTTCGAGTGTTATGTCGTGTGCGAAACATTGTGATTGTGTTGTTGTTGTGTACTTCTGGTAGTGTGAAGTATGAATGAGGTTGATGCGGTTCCACGGGCGAATAAGCGTCGTCATGCTAAAGGCGATCAAAGGCAGGTCGCGAAAAAAGCAAAACAGTGGTGCAGCATACAAAGATCGTTCTGGTAAACTATTAATGCCGAAGGTATTTCGAAATGTAGACTGCTTGTGCCGCAAGGGTGTTCGCAGAAAATTTCAGAAGATGACCGAAATACAGTGTTCGAAACGTTTTGGCAAATGGATGACTTCGGACAGCAAGATGCACATCTTTGTGGGCTCGTTCAGGCTATACCTGTTACTAGACATCGCGTACGTGATGGTAACCGACCTCCTAATACTGTTGTTAACAAATTTCATTTAAATGTGTTCTCAAAGACTGTGGAAACGTGTAAACAATATTTTCTTCACACATTTGTAGTAAGTGACGGCAGATTGTCCCGAGCTTTGAAAAAATACAGAGAAGGCAAAGTTCCCGGTGAGGATTTACGAGGATGCAAGCTTAATCCACGAAAGATGGATCCAAATAAAATAAGTTTCATTAAACAGCATATAGACAGTTTTCCTTTTACTGAATCTCACTACACTCGACGTGACAACACAAACAAAATATTTGAGTCCTCTTCTGAACATTCGAAAGATGTACGAATTATATCAGGAAACATGCGCTAAGGAGCATAGGGAGGCTGCGGAGGAAAGTTATTATCGGCACATTTTTAATACCCAATTCAAATTACACTTCCAGCAACCGCGAAAAGATACGTGCAAGCTTTGTGACATGTACAAAATCAAGAAAATGGATCCTGCTCTTCTAAAGAAGGCTGAGAGAGCCTGTGAATGCATGAAGCGTGATGTTTCTGCTACAAATCCCGAAACGTACGTGATACCCATGGATCTTCAGAAGGCTCTTCCATTCCCAATATTGACAGTCAGCAATGCGTACTACAATAAATGTTTACAATTTTGGCATTCATGACATGAAGAAGAACAAGGGATATTTCTACTATTGGTATGAAACTATTGCATCTAGAGGCTCACTGGAAATTACCTCGTGTTTACTCATTCACTTTAAGAAGGTGTTGATTTCTAACCCAGCTGTCCGGCATATTGTGATTTCGTCAGATTCCTGCACTGGCCTGAAATCTGAATGTAGCCCTAGCACTTTTGCGTTATGTTTTGTCTAACGACAATAGTGTGGATACCATTGAACAAAATTGTTTGGTCTCAGGGCATTTATATTTACCAAACGATTGTGATTTCGG
Organism: Thermobia domestica; assembly: GCF_964235325.1. Classification (NCBI taxonomy): domain Eukaryota; kingdom Metazoa; phylum Arthropoda; class Insecta; order Zygentoma; family Lepismatidae; genus Thermobia; species Thermobia domestica. The sequence goes on along the minus strand of NC_137459.1, from coordinate 257,826,647 downwards.
ATGTACTGAGAAAAGAAAAACAGTCGAAAGAGAACAATGTATGTACTGAGTAATTGGCACAACGTGATGACGGAATCATGAAGCGTGAATAAATTTGACGTGTATGAAATGCAATCTGTCGATTTTCTGAATGTGAAGAGCCTCCAATACTTTGTCACAGAACGTAAAAAGAATCGTGCTGGCAGTGAAATCAACTGGCTGAAAATGCGCTACGATAAGTACGATAAGACGTACTATCAATCCACTGCAAAGAACTATTGAATGACATGGCTGAATTCCAGGAGCTTGACTTGCGGAAAGGGGCACGTAGCAGTGCTGGGCGCCCTTCACTACAACTGATTCAGCATGAACTTGAAACAGCATACCCTGATGGAAGATCCATCACAGCAGCCAAGAAAAAGGATATGTTGGACCTACTGAATTTTATATCCTCTTGTCACCATCTTTTCTTTTCTTTTTTTTAACTTAAAGACTGGCCGCAACAATGAAGAATTGGACGAAGCGATGTAAGAAGGTAAAGAATTTACATTGTTTACTCACACAGTTTCTATTCTACCACTTCTTAACATTAAACAGCGTTGCCAGTGTAAGGGTAATGCTTCAATTTGTTATTTAATCCCACTTCATTTTCACAGTAGTTCTTTTTTTCCACAAAAATACCATCATTCGTCATGTCATGATCTTGCAACCTATAATTTTGACGAACATGAAACTGCTGCAAAATAGACTTTTGCGATGTGCTTACGATATTATAGATCAAAGTCATTATTGAACACTATCTTCCTGAAGAAATACACATTTCTGAATTTATATCGCGTTGGGAACTTTCAATTTGCTCTCCCGTAAAACAGGCATTTTGGACTTATACCACTTGGCAGCCAACCCACCCAATTATCCTTGCTTCTTACTCTTCAAGAGTTAAAATAAGCTTGTTAATAATTTAGTAAAAGAAAAAGAAGAAAAGAAAAAGAAAAAGAAAAAAAAAATGAAATGAAATTTTGAGTTTTACGTCCCACGGTTATGCGGGTTAGGCTAAAGGAGACGGTGATAATGAGTAATGAATGAAATGGTGGAATGAAGAAAGTGGGAGGAAACGGGAGAACCCCGAGAAAACCCACGCACACGGTGTTTGTCCACCACAAGGTTCACTTGGCGGGAGCAGGGTTTGAACCCGAGACCCCTAGCACCAGAGGTGAACGCTCTACCACTGAGCCACCGCGGCCCCCAAAAAAAAAAAGAAAAAAGAAAGAAAGAAAGTTCTAATTTCCATTCAATGCTCTTTTTCCATTTTTGTTTTCAGTAAGTTACCTACAATTACTAAAATTTCAATAAGATATTCCCTCACTAATATTTCATCGACAAAGAAAAGTAATAAGTTTAATTTCACTACAGAAGGATACTTGTATTGCATTGGTGCGATTGAAATTTTAGATTTTAAGTCTGCATAGAAAACTCCGTTTGTATTTACCAATGAAAAGAACAAGGTCACGCGTACGACTCGAAGTCACGAACTTTGGCTCAGACCGGCATGATGTTCAGAAAATAGTCGCGGTACCGAGTCATTCAGGGGACACTGTATTGTAGAACACAGTAGTGTGAAAGTACGAAATGGAGAACACAGAATGGGAACGATTTTCCTTTACGAATTCACACTGGGACACTCTGCACATCAAGCCGATAAATTTGTCAAGAGTGCATATAGGCTAGGAGTGGTGAATGAATGCTTCATACGCCGTTGGTTTGTACAATATCATGACAGTGAAGTAACATTGAGAAATGGGCCCAACAGATACCGACCAATATGATATTCTGAAGAATTCCTCAAAAATCCCATGTAAGTTGATTCTCCGAAAAATGTTCGTGCAATTGTAAGTCGAGTTAGATGTATACGGTACAGCTGTCTACGGTGGCTCTGTGCAATTGGCTAGTAAAACCATTGGACTTAAAGATGCCATGTAAGTTGACACTGGTTAACAAGAATCGCTGTCGGAATGTGTTGACTTATTTGAGTGTGCAAAATACCCGGAAAGGTTTCCTCCATTGGATTGTTACTTCTAATTAAAAGCGTATCTGCAACGAAAATTGTAAATGGTCTAGAACAGTGGTTGGAATGTGATCAAAGGCCAAAATGGTTTCAAAAACCGCCCTTGCAAACGGATAAGTTATTGTTCCCTTATATTGTTGCCTGTGGTGGAGTTGATCTACCACGTGTTTCTCTGTTAAGGAAAAGCATCACTGCGGATCATTACAGTCCTGAACTCCAGGAAATGTTTCTCAAGCTTGTCCTTAAGATCTAGCAGTGTTTACTTGGCATTGTGTCATCGTGTTGCACGACAAATCATATCCATACGGCGTTCAAGGGAGGGAATACAACCTCTCCATGAGTGACAATATGAAACCTTTCCTCACCATCCTTATTCTCCAAGTGTGTCCCCCACCGACTACCACTTTCTCTGCCATCTCTATCACTTGTTAGCAATAAGGACTTTCTTAAATACCAAGCGGTGTAACGTATGATTGAGGACTTTGTCGCATGGCAAAAAGTCCAGACTTGTTTCGCCATATAACCCAATCTTTGCCTGAAAAACAGCAAAAGTATTGTGACTGCAGCTGGAGAATACTTTGACGTGCAGGTAGTGTATTTTTCATTTTTTTCTTTTGTCTTTGAAATGACTGAAGTCAGGTGAACGAAACCAATATTTTCTGTGGTTGAGTTAGTTCACAGCGCTTGGCACTGAGATTCACACACCTCCAAGTTCACATTGTTATCAAAATAGCAAAAACATCTGAAGAAAATTAAAATTCATCTTGTTAATACTGTGTGGCACTACCTTAGCCTGCAGAATAACTCCCATTCGTCGTGGAACTAAGGCACATTATTCATGAATATTAGAGCCCACGAAATATCAGGAAATTATGGCTTACTTCATCAAAGAGTCGCTATCATGAATATGCAAGTGGTTCACTCTTTAGAGAACAAACCTAGATTCGCCTCGCTGGTCCACAGTCATTTACGATATTCTCCACATATATTGATTCTTCTGTGGTATAATCGAGCAGGATTATCTTGAAGAGGTTCTTTTGACTACCTGTTGATTTCACTCAATACCAGATTAAGATTGATTTTTTGCATCTCTGTGTGTGTGAGAGAGAGAGAGAAAGAGAGAGAGAGAGAGAGAGAGCAACTAAAGTCTGCAACGAAAGCGCCCATTGGCAAAGTTTTTGGACCTGTAATAACGATCTCCTTAGGTGATTTGACAATATCTGAATTAACAAGAACTACTTTAAATTACTCACTTGTGGCCACAACAACAACAAAAAATAATAATTATTATTTTGGTAGCCTATTACATACAGACTTCAGGACGAGGAAGTCAACCCCAGCGGATATGGAAACTGCAATTTCAAGCAGTCGACGGCGGTGAAAGACACAATTTATGACAGATTTTGCTTATATTACTTGAGAATATAAGTCCACAATGGGTTCCTATGAATACAGGTATCGTCGTTTAGACGGAAAGAAGACGCAGAAGAAGGGAGGGACTTCTGGCGACGGGCACCTTCAGCTGGCTCTCTAAAAGACACTGACCGACCACAGGATGGGGATGCTGAACTGATGTGGCAAGATGGTGACGGTCAGCTGGTGTTACCTTAAATGATACATGGGGCATTTATGATTGGGTGTCTGAGAATGTAAGTCCACATATGAGCTTACAGTCATCTGTTTGTAGTGCTGTTCTTTTCCTCGACGCTTGAAGCCAATAAAGTCCAATAGAGGGACAGTTGATCTTTAAAATGTACAATCTGCTATTTCTGTGACAAGGTTTGCATGGATAGCTAATTAGATACATGTACATGATGTGGATATTATAAATTCAATCTCATCCTTCCAACCTTGGCAATTTACAAAAATAAGTACGAATACCGAGCACTGAATCCAACTCGGTTCCAGTACTCGGGAATCAAATTCCTATTCATGTCCTACAGTGGACCTAATTCAGACCAACTTGATTATCAGCAGGAGGGCATCTGGATTTCTGCTGTTCGTTGTTCGGCCTTCAGAAGTTTTGCCACATGTTAGGAATCTCGAGTGGGATTATTTTCCTAGCTCCCTGGGTTTTATCCACCTGTGCCCTTCAAGTTTATTAATGCTATTAGTCACTGTTCCTTTATCTTTTGTTCCCATAACCCTGGTAGATAATCTCTCGCAAATGCTAGGAGCCAGAAAATAAATTTTCCATGTTCCATATAGAATAAATGCATGGAGATCTGAGGGAAATAGGTAGAAATCTTTGCCCAGGACCATGTGCAATGCGAGATTTGCGGAACAATGCTCAAACACATATTCTGTTTCTGCTTCTAGTTGTAGTCAATGGAATGTATCGGAGCGATCTCCGGGAGTACGTACAACTATTTTTCTCGCAGTTACTGCGCCACGATTCTTCATTGGTAAATTTTGCGCTGATGTCTGCTTAAATATCTCTTATCAGTTACCCTGCTGTGCTATGTAGGAGGCATTGGGTAGCTTTAAAAAAATAAAATAAAATTCATCTGCAACCACTGTATATTACGAGCGTAGTCTGAACTGAAGTGTCAGATGGTTTTGCTGGATTGTCAACAAAAGTCTTGAAATCACACTATAGAACCTGAGTGTCATGTGATATTACTTACTGAGTGACTCTTCTCAAGTTAGATCATAGTCCGTCCCCGTATAAAGTCGTCTAAATAAATTTGTTGTGACACGTTTCCTTTATATATATCACACTAGGAGCAACATAGTACACGATAAGTTGTGTTCTCTTCCAAATAGAGGCAATATTGTTACTAAACTCATAGTAGAAGCTTGTCTCGAGTTCGGCGGTTGATTTAACATAGCAAATACTAGGGCGTAGGCTCACGTGTTCATGACGAAACAATGGCATATTAAAATCTGAGTTAGGTAATTACTGTTACAACAGAATCTGTAACAAATATGAATTTAAGTGTTCAGGCCTGAAAAATGTTAAGCAGTTTCACATTTTTGTATATAAATGCTTACTTTACATTCATTATTAAAATAATATTAGAATGTTTAATAAATTGAAAGGACTGGTTATCTATGAATCCATATCATATATCCTGTTTAATCTGCTTTCGTTTTACACTTAGGCTATATTAATATTTTTCAATATATTAGTAGTTACATTCAAATGTGTTTTATATGTACTTGATTTGTCTACTTTGTAATTTTTTTTTCTTTTAAAATATACAATGTTTTGACAAGCTTTTATATATTAGTTGTTATTCAATACTGGAAAGATTATCTTAGGAACAATAATAATGATATTCCAACACAATGTTCCTGGTGATCTCTAGAACTTGTAGGGTGAGCAGCTCTAGGTTGAACTTGGTCTTCAACAATATCTACAAAGTTTTTGGAAGTATTTAGAACATTCGTTCATCCTAGCTGTTTTCCCAAAATAATTCATTTACTTGTGCATCAGAAATGAAGTCAAATAAGCAGAAAGACACTACATGCATAGTTCAGCCTTAGTGAGTATGCAGAAAGAAATGAGAGTCTGAATAGTTTGCTAACTGTAGGTCTCTTATGCTGTTGCCAAAAAGTATATACACACACCCCACGTTACTATACGTTATACGTTATTTTGTGATTTACCGTGGGTGAGTAGTATTGAGTCCACTTTGAGTTCAATTTCGGATAATATATAGAGAATTACTCCCTAAGTCACACATAAGTACTTCTATTGGCGAATTTATTTCGAAGTTATTGATAAAATAGCATGCATAAAGTGGGTATCATTTTCTTCTATACATTGAGATTATCAATTTGCTTTTCTATATCGTATAGACAATTCACAGAAACCAATTGTCTTACCTCTGACATTTCCATCAACAGATATATACTGTCCTACAGATTAATAATTAATTACAAGTCTTCATTTATATAAACTACTGGAATATCATTTAGAGAATAAAAATATTAATATTTCTAGTTATGAGTTCTGTCTGTAAATTCCATGTTTCATTTCCTTTTATCAATCTATCTTCGAGCAACAGCTTGTGTATATATAGCATTTGAAGTTTTCTGTCATTTAATACGTTGGTAATTAATGCATCGTTTATATTATCTTATTATCACTGCAAATACTATAATTTATTTTTACACTACTTTTCTATATATGACTTGACTTTTCTTGCTACCACAATTTCCTTTACCATAATCTGCTTCGGGCCTCCAATCCACATCTAACCTGCATCTGAGTTCTGCTTGAACGGATAATGGTTGTTGTCAACATTTTTGAGGCATTTTTCATACACTGTACAATTAACAACACTATAATTTATGTAATGATGAACAACGATATAATTAATACTCTGTAGTTAACACTATTATAGCTTCTGTTATTATAAACAATGTTATAATTAATGTTATGCAATTAATAATAATATAATTTCTGTAATGATAAACAACACTGACACTAAAATCTTTATTTACAATCTAAAATATTCATAGAGGATTTTTTTTTACAACATTAAGGTACATCTTAAAAGTATGTAACAAATTGGAAGATAACATCCTCCTTGAATTTAAAATAACAATATTGATGTTCTCTTAGTTACCAGAGAAAGAATTTCTTAGCCGAGTAACTAAAAATCTGTTTACAAAGTTGTTAGGTTTGGAAATTACAGACATAGCTGTATTTTTCTCACTTTGATTGTATATGCAGGTTAGTACAAGAAAACGCTTAGGTTTTGCATGTAATGAAAATATGAAGTTTTATAAACTGACAAATACTTTGCATAAAATTTATCACATACGCACATTCACAGTAAGAAAATAGATAGTAAGTGTACGACGTAGGTAACCATTTGCAGATACTACTGACTTTTTAATCAAATTTCATTTTCATATGTATTTGAGCAAATATAGTTAATTGCAGTGGACCTCGTACTGATCAATGAGAGTGAAGAGTATCTAGCTTCATCAGATAGCTCTGGTTTTATTATCACAAAATAATAAAACTCAATTCGATTAACTTTTGATTGTTAATGATGGAAATATTAAATATACGTCCGAACAGTAATATAATAATAAATTTCACATTATTCACTCTGTTGAGTGTTTATGAACCAAAATGACAACGAACAGAAAAATATAGATTATATTTGTCCGTTGTTATTTTTAATAAAATAATATTGAAACCATAAACATTGTTACATTTTTTAATTTGCGAAGAATTGCTGGCAAAAGATCACTATGTTCCTCAAGAGTTTTTAACGACACATGATAAACTAAAGTCTTTCTGTTTTGCTATTATTTGTTTCTCATGAAAAATTACAACACTCATTGAAAAAATATATTTTTAACCGAAGTTGGAAAGAATAATAAGAAACGCATTCATTGATTGTATACACAAAGCTTACACAAATGAAAAGCCAAGCCAAGTGCTTTTTCTCCCTACGTAGGAAGAAAACATTATCATGCCTTATATAATATTGCATACGAGACCTACAATAGTGTAACTTATTTTTCAAACTAAAAGTTCATTACATTAAGCAATGACGTTTTGATGATAATAAATTTCTGGCTTTTTCATGATAATAGATTTATATCGTACGAAATAAAAGTGTCTCCTTGTGGCCAAGTGGCTACTACACGTACATTTCTTCTGTGCATGTGGTCCCGACTTCGATCGCCGTTAGAGCTACATACTTCAGATAAAAACTGGAGTAGAAATGTGGATTCCACTTTTCGAGGCAGTACGTCTCTGTTATATAGCATCGATATTTGGAAAAAGGTTTTAAATTTCGATTAATCAATCTAATTCAACTTTAGTTTATCATGAATTTTGTAACTATTGGGTTAAAGTTAACAAATTAGCTGTAGAATTTACAATTACCTGCACGGAAAAGATTTCCGATGAATGACCAGATAGGACTACTTCAGAAAATTGGAAGAATGTATCAGACATACATTCAAACAAGTTTTCTTCTACATGAGACCCTTTGGAACCCGTAGTAAGCACACATGTATCGTATTATCATACATGAATCTCGTAAAATAGGCCATGTTTCTAGAAATGCATTCAGTTAAAATCATAAAGAAGTTTAGAAGTTTCATATTCTCGATCACATTTTTTAAACTGATGAGTTGAATAAGAATGACGTACAGTATATTGGTAATTTTATTTAAATAACTTCCAAATTTTAAAGATTAGTCAAAATAGAAATTATGGATTATATGTACGAAAAGAAAGTAATTACAATTTATGTTAATTATAAATATATCAAAACATCTCAGTATATCCTGTCTAACATTCAACTCTTATCACTTTGGTCTAACATGTGACTAAACCAGAGTTTATAATGATTGACCTGTGCTACTTTGAGCATATAGAAGTATAAATATATTAATAATTGTTTCCATGAGATATTCACAACAGGTTTAATTTTGAGAAGTCACAAATATATTAACAATTACGAAAATTCAAATGCTCATTATAATTTTTCCAAGAGATCGAGACTTTCTAAATATAAGTTTTAGGCCGTTCTCAAAATTTATTTCTATAGATTTGGAATGCTCGTCTATTTATCTAAATAGGAAAACGAACAACAAAAAATAAAATTATTAAAGTTTAATTTAAAGGTGCGCTTTAAAATTTTCTATTTTGCTGGAAATTGTAGCTCCAAAACCTATAAGGCATTTAGAACTATTCTTATTCCCACTCCTTTTTTGTTGAATTATTGAATATCATAGAATATCATGGATATCGATAAAAGAAAAAATAAAAATAAACTTCCCCTAATTCAATCTGTTTATTTGGTCCTGCAGATCCAATTCCCGAAATGAGTAATATGTCATTATTATATTTGTCGCACTATCTGTTACTGGACAAGTTGAATGGTTAGTGTGTTGTCAAGAGCTAAGGAAGTTCAGCATTATTTCTTTCGGTGTTTCTATTAGAAATGTTTAACATTACGCACAGATTTATTAAAGAAATTATATTATTAAAGAAAAAGTTAAAAAAGCACTCGCCAGTGTTCGTTGTTACCGCCCATAGTATGTAATCTTCATCACACTTGTCGACTGTTAATAGGTATTTGTGCACCCATCTACTTTTCAGCAAATCTAGTCAAATGCACTCAATAAAGCTTTTGCTTCAGGTATAGAACTTCCATCAAATACAACATGGAATAGTTCTATTTAAAGCAAATTATGTCTCAGTCTCTTAAGAAAGCTTAAAATGACTGTGTGTCAATTACAGAGAAGACAAAATAGCACTGAAATATTCTACTTAGAAAACTGAATAACTTTCTGCTGAATTTATATATATATATATATATATATATATATATACGGTTAATGTAAACTTAATGTAACAGAATTAAGGATTAATTAAATGGATTACAAATAAGCATTTTCAGTGACCCTCTGATCAACATTTTCCCGAAAAACTGTAACGTAGACCGGACATTCGATTATATTTCAATATATTAATATGACAATAGATTGAAGTTCTTCATTTCCACATTTATGCATTTTTGTGGTAACCTACTCAAGGAAAAATGAGCACTCTAAAGAAGAATCACCTTCGAAGATGTGTGTAGTTATTAGAAATTACTTATTCGTGGAAATTTGGAATATTCTGAAGAAAACTTTTCTACTGGATAAGATTAACTAACACATATCACATTTAAACTACTTGGAGTATTTTTGTTTTGCACAAAAATAAAAATGATTCACGATTCACAGCCATTTATTAATTATAAGGTAGGTTAAAATATTTTGCGTTACGTACATAGATTTCTTCAAATAACTATTGTGTTTTAAGTTTCTGTCATTTTCCTCAAGAACACAATGTATGAAGAAAGTGGTCTTCATACAAAAAGCCTTCAATTTCTATGAACATTTTTAGTTACGTATGAATATTAAGGATTGAAGTATTCAACTTACGACAAATACTAAATTAAGATTTTTGTCTATCTAGACAAAAATATTTATTTATGGTTTGGGAGAAAATATATGGTTTCCAAGATGTTTTGAGCACATATAGTATCACAATATTTTCATGTCCATAATTTTGTACATTTTAAAAGCTTCGTCATGTTGATAGTATTTTGGCCAACAACTTTTTGCAATTCATGAAAGTTAACCGTACAGTACAGTTTATACACTGTATTTTTCTTGGAAACTGTAGTTCATAGGTACAGTGGATTTCGAACAAATATATAAACAGTTTATCTAGATTGTAATATACGAGATTTAGTAAACTGTATTTCTAAAAGCTGATAAGGAAAGGCCAATAGTTCCTAGGAAATATGTGTAAGTAACGTTTCCGGAACTGCAAGTAATATAAAAATAATTTTCATTTCCGATTGAGTCAATTATTTACAGTTTCATTGTTACAGTTTTAACATCATTCATTGTGATTACCATATTTATTGTAACAATAAACTTGAACTCATACTTTGTACCACAGGGAGCACGACAACCTTAAAAAGAGGATTTTCTTCAGTTATGTACACTATAATTTGAAACATGAATGAACACGTAAATTATAACATTGCTATACGTAGAACGGAGAGTAAATTCAAATTATTCTACAACAGATGTTCTTAGAATGTTGACATAAACCAGAATTTGATATTAATTTTACTTTATAATATACTTGCTGCTTATTTATGGCAATACGATAGAGGTTTTAAAATTGATAATTGGTTCTTAATGAAAACTCACCTTTGTTATGAAACTAATTGAAAGAACGAATAATGAGTTAAGTATTAACATGTTATAAACCGTTACAGTAACCTGAAGACCAATAGACAATAATTTCAACTTTATGATTTTACAAATGTTATACAATGTATCTATTAACTGATAGAACTATTAAATCTTGAGGCTTATTCTTGATCTGGAGATACCTTAATTGTTATTTACAAAAATAAATACTCAATAGTAGAATAATAAGGGAAGTGTTTACGTTCGACCAGAATTATTTTCACGAAAATCGACTAAGAATTTAATTTAAATACTTACTTGAGTGTTTTACTTACTTTTAAATATTCAATCTTGCCATTATCCTCAAACATATTTTAAGACATTTCACTAATGATATATTATTCAATAATAATTTACCATAAAATAAACTAACCTTATTTATTAGTTTATAAACGGACAGGAAAGTATATCAGTTACCAGCACTTATAACGGAATACTGAGATAAGCTGCACAGATATTTAAGGTAACGAAACATATAGATTAGAATTTAGACTAAACATAAAATAAATAAATGTTTATGCACTAAAATTGGGAAATATTGCGACTCATAATGGTGACTATAGTATATTAAGCAGTAATGTTGCAGAAAATTTCCTAAATACAATTATAATTAATTATAAGTGAACGATGTGGCAAATCATGAGCTTGAAAAATCCAATGCGTAATATATTCAGACAATGTCTCATCAAACGGTTCTAATTATTTATTGAGTGTTCTTACCTTTTTCTTTTAAGTCTATAATAAAAATTCATTTCTACAATTACATTCAAGTTTCCAACAGCAGTCATCATCATACCACTTTCACGCAAATAGCATTACTTTAATATAAGTTGTGTGTACTTCAATCCTTGTACAGGTCATTTGATTTAATTAGAATGATGAAATAAGACACATTGATATTTATTTCTTCCCAATGGTATGTGTTGAAAAGAAGACACATAGATATTTACTTCTTCCCAATTTTATGTATTGAAAAGAGGACACCGGATATTTATTTTATTCCCACTAGAAATAATAATAGTGCAATACATGAGACCGTAATCGAAAACTATTATTAGGAAGACCTAGGTGCAGATGAGAAGACAATATTAAGATGAATCTCGCAGAACTAGGAATACAAAGAAGCTGGATCCAGTTGGCTAAGAACAGAAGTTAATGGAGAGTTTTTGTGAACAGGGCATTGAACCTCCGGGTTTCATAGGCCATACACAGAGAGAGAAATGAGAACTTGGTTCAATGTATTTAGGATGCTTAGCCTTCATATTTTTTTTTATAAGAATCTATCCAATTAACACATGATATAACTTTTGAAATGTAATATACACATTAAATAACAAATAAGATTTTTACTAACCTTTGTCTTTGCAATCTATTAGTCAACTTTAAAATTTTTGGATCAACATGATTTTAAATAAAATGCAGGTAATTTATACTTGAAGCTAATAAAATGGAATGTTTCGTGTGTCTATCTTCAAATATAACAATTGCAAGAAATGGAGCATCAGAGCAATGATTTAAAAGTGGCTACATAACGAAAATATCTGAAAACGTAAATATTACGGATCGTAAAAATACACGGTATGTATATTTCCACTTCAGCATATTATTAATAAAATCATGGCTTTAATTTTTTGTTACTCATTATTTCTCGCAATGCACTAACAATCTTTCCATTTTACAAGCAAAACAATAAAAGAACGTTTTTATGTGCTGTGATTATTCCGTCATTCAGTTCATACCTTTGAACGGCAACGTCAAATATGAAGATATATAAAATTAATACTGCCTTCCTCTCCATTTCAATAATTCACCAAAGTAACATTTTTTTTTAAAGATGATGTTTTCGTAATACTTTCTAACTACTGAAGGCATGCGATATATTTCATCTTTAATGTACTATGATCTATTATCCCAGTTTCAAATTTTTCTGGTCAACAATGGATGGAAGGAGATTTCCATTGGAAGTTGCAACTATCTCGTAAATAACAACCATAAACAATTATTTCGTATCAGATCGCAATGACATTAATTATAACTGTGTGCTTTTATTCTGTATAAAATGCTATATCAAATTTTAATTATTGTACTACTCTAATAAATGAAGAATGCTAGTGAACGATTAATATTTCACTAGTAATTCAAAAGTAAGTTGTTTAATAGGATAATACTGTGAAGAAATTAGAAAATAACTAAAAGCCAACAACTTCATATTATACTTTATACCAATTTATATAACAATCCTTCTGGTCCAATAGAAACACTTTCCTTATAGTATAAAAAACTTTTAGTATCTTATTAAGGAATTATGATTCTTACATAAAAATCTGATAATTGTCCTTCTAGGAAACACCGTAATTTATTGCGACTTTAATTTTTCTAAAATTAAAATGTCAATTCCGATGTACTATCAGTAAATATTCGGTAAAGCTTGCATGTATGACTTTGGGTATTTTCTTTAGGACTGTTAAAATTCTGTCATTTTGCACATTGTTATTGAATGAAAACACTTTTTAGGAGAGATTAAACTATAATAATATGTCAAATACGGCATATTATAAGGTTGATAATTTTGTAAAATCCATCAGTTTTCCAAGAGTAATATGCCTATTCTCAAAAAAAAAAAAAAAAAAAAAAAAAAAAGTTAAATTAAGTACTGACCAGTAATTGAAATTTCCCTTCTTTTCTCAATTCTTATTCTGAAGATGATTCAAATCGATTATAGTAGCTTTTGAAAGCATAAATTAGAATTTTATATATAAAAATATTTCCTATAAGCACTACAACAAAATTTCAAATTGGGGTTTGGATCCATTGTAGATAGTTAATTGATGTGAAGCATCACGAGACGTAAACTCAGTAAATATCAACTATGCTTGGTCAAGAGCAAAGCTGCAAAAGAGGAAAACAGAGTAATATATTTTATTAGCATATTTTTCACGATCTTGTGCTTAGCAGTATCAACTATTGTATTAAAAATGTAACATATGTTCTTACCTCTCTACCAGCTAACGTTTCTCCTCCCAACAGTCTAGAGTCATGATAGACAAAAGTCTGGAAGCCCCTTTGACTAGAAATATCACAGTTCTTCTGAATTTGGAATGTAGCGTAAGGGTAAATGTCATCACCATATTCTGAAACACGAAACTAATGCGATGACAGAAGGAGCTACTTTCGAATTAAATAACGATTAAACTAATTTCAATGCATGTTTAGAGAGCTTTTAAGGTACTGTGATCTACATTTCTTTCATGTGTATCGACCAGTACATTTGTTCCAGAAATCAATGTTAGCTTTGTACAGTAATGCACACATTTTATTACAATAATGAGTTATATAACTTTCCGGTATCCTATTTTTTTTTTTTCAAATACCAGGATGTAATGAATTGAAATCAAGCACCAACTTATTTTCAATCACTTTAATAAAATATACAGAGAATTAACACATTATTACGTAAAGAACCGTCTTAACAATGCTGAACATGGAAACAATTTCTTATCAGTGAAAAGTTTTTCTGCACAGGTACATATATCATCAGAAATAAAATAATTAAGAAAAAACCGTAAGAACGTGGTTGACTTCTCAATATAACAACAACAGGTAACTCAAATAAAATAAAACAAACAAGAGTGAAAGGTGAACAATAAAATAAAACATAGTGCAGGCATTTACATGGAGTTCATTAAAATTCTTTCAAAAGTAATTTGTGTGTTACTTTAGCTTAAATGTTTAAATAGTCCAGGGAAGAGAGATCATTTTATTTAGTACGTTATTCATGCTATTTAATGTCCAAAATAATTAGTACAAGAACTTTGAGATTTTAATGAAATAACATCCTTGTACCTCAGTTGCGAATAAGTTGGGATTTTTGAGAAATGCAACTTCTAAAGGGGGAAAAGGGAATCTTGAAAGCTTTGTTGCTCTTCTTCAGATCCCCGAAATTGTTAGGCGTAGAACTCCGGAATTTTGTATAAAGATTTCGTATGTATCCTAGACTGACAATATGATGGATGTTTACGACATGTGACCCCTGAGAAGGAAACGGGGGTGAGTTTTAAGTAACTCCAATGAAATCGAACTTGCATCAATAATTATTTTGAAACTACAAAATATTAGTTATATTCTTCAAATGTTTTTTTATAAACCTTATTCTTCCCGCTGAAAAATGAACATTCTGGTAGTTATTTTACAATTTGAACTAGAGGTGAAGTTTATTATAGACCATACAAGATTGCTTCTAAACCAAAATATTTTCATCATTTACCAAATTCTATTTGATGAATAATTTGTATTTTTGAACTTTTAGCCCTATAATTTTGCCCCTGATTTGATATCTTTTGATCTTAAGGACAGTATATATATATATATATATATATATATATATATATATATATATATATATATATATATATATCGTATGTGATCTTCAGAACTCATTCTTCTGGACAAAACTCGGCATGTAGGCAAACCTTGACTTGCTTAGTAAGTATATGCAATACTGTTTTTATACAAATCTTTGGTCCCTGAGTTATTAGCCATCAAATTCAAGGTTGAAACCTAGTGAAATTTTCGAAAAAAAAAAAAAAAAAAAAAAACAATTGATATTGTGAACAAGGACAAGCGGAAAACTTACGGAACAGACCTGTTAAATTTTCAATAAAATGCAGTGTGTACTTATAACAATGAAGGGCAATGAAGGGTAAATTTTTCCTCCAATTGAGAAACTAATCACTAGTTATTAAAGTAACAATGATAAGTGAAGAGAGAGAAAAAATCTGTACACTGCACACAAACTATTGTTTAACCCCATACTCAAGTTGAAATAATAGCGATACAGAATATATTATCTACAGCTTCCAGCTAGAGAGTTTTACATGTAGATTAATTTTTGCATCTGTGGCAACCAGACAAAAAAAAATAAATCTTTGAGTTTTACATCCCACGATTATGCCGGTTGGACTAAAGGAGACGGTGATGATGAGTAATGAATGAAATGGTTGAATGAAGAAAGTGGGAGGAAACGGGAGAACCCCGAGGAAACCCCCACACACGGTGTTTGTCCACCACAAAGTTCACTTGGCGGGGGCTGGGATCGAACCCGGGACCCCAAGCAGCAGAGGTGAACGCTATACCATTTTTTTTTTCTTTAAAAAACTTCCTGACTTATTTTCTACTGCAACCACTTTTCAGGACTACTAGGCACGACATGGACACGAACACAGAAACATCGAGGACAGTTAAAATTCCAACCTTGCTACTACAGAGGGACTCGAACCCCAATGGGCTTCACCTCACAATCATCAGCCTAACGCCTCAAACCGCTCGGCTACAGCCACCGGCAACCATTGATCCACTGCGGCCCCATTTGTGGCAACCAGAAAATGGTTACCAGACAATACATGGTTATTATTCGAAGTTGAAGCTGTGTCAGGTATAACACTATCCATTACGACTCTAGAACTTATTCGATGATTAAAAGACCTTTATGACCAGAGTAACAAATTAATTTTTAAAATTGAACTAAAGTGTTACAGTTTCAACAGCTCACCGTTGTTTTCCTCAGACACTCAATGAATCTCTGAGGAATACAACGTCTGAGGAAGGCTACGTGAAGTTGTGGAAACTGTTTCACATTAATTGTTTTAAGAAATAAATGAATTACTCTGGTCAAAAATGTTTGTCAGGTAAGTTATTTCCTGCATTTAAAATTTGTTTAATACAACAAAATTTGTAAAACAGCACAACCACAGGAATACCGAATTTGAACAAAGGAGTCGGTTTGCACAAGCTCCACCAAGGGGAGCGGGTGATTTTATGAATCTGTATGTTTTCTTATTTCTCTTTTTTTAAAAAAAAAGAACTGTTTAAAAAGCTATATTATCAGAGATGTGTATAGAATTATTATAGCATTGTTTGAACAAAGAGAAGAAAGCAAGTCTTTTTAAGGAGAGGTGGGTGACTAGGATTTTTTGAATAAGGCTGCACATCTGAAGTTGAGTAATTCTAGTGTGTTGTACGCTCAACGAATACAGACCTAGTAATATTGTTTCCAAAATGTTAGACATAACTTTAAATTTGTAAACAAAATTAAATGATTTTCGTATATATTATAGATTATTCGTTCAAAGCATTCTAAATTGTAGATATAATGCCTCTAACAGGGCAGCAGCAAAAACGATGAACTTGATGAAGTAGTTCATCAATTTTCAAGTGAAAAGAAAATAATAATTAGTTTCTAAATTTTAAATAATTAAACTCTCAATTAATAAATGTATCGTAGCTTCCAAGAACAAATTCTTCTTTTGTTTGAGCATGTTTATGTATACATTCGTAGGAGATTGGCTACAGTGAATTTCGTTCTTGACAGCAATGTGTATGCAACAGGAGCAGGGTATCCAAAAAAAAAAAAAAAAAAAAAAAAAAAAACACTCGAGTTAGTTTTACGACTGTGTAAAATAATACTGCTAAAATAATTAAATAAATAAAAAATAGTTTTGCCCAAAATCTTCATTTCATTTCCTGGCCATGGTAAAAAAAAAGAGAAAAATTATTTTTTTTTCTTCAAAATTTCCGAATTTTTATGACCCTTTACAACACTAGCTTTGTAGGTCTTTGGCTCCGGACTTACTTTTCGTCGAAGTTAAGGTTTGGACTTAGTCTAATAAATCCCAAAGTTCAAACCCAAATTTGATGGACAATAACGTAAGAACTAAAAGTCTGCACACCATAATACGACCATGTCAATTTTGTTCAAAATCGAATGAGTTCTGTTCATCGAGTTTTAGTTAAATTTCTTTTTTCCACTGAGTTCAAACCCAATTTTGATAGCCAATGACTTGGAAATCGAAGGTTTGCATTATATAGTATTTCACATTAAACTGGTATGTGCACTACGCTCGTAAAGGTGTAACAACCTTACTAAATTTGCCCAAGATCATCATCGTAAATATTCTGCCATTATTATAGGTCACTTACACAAACTGAAAAGCTTCCATGCATTACGGTCTTCAGCTGACCACTTCGCCTTGACGTAGGAATTTTGTTTTAAGTTTCATCCATCATCTGGAGCCTCTTTCGCCCCCTTCTTTTTTTTTCCTTCTTGCGTACCCTGTAGCATGTACCTCATGACACAGTTTTTTACCAGTCAATGTTCCAACTACTTTCTCTTTCTCTTTCTACTTATATCTATTTTTATATATCAAACAATCAATCTATCTATCTATCTATCTATATGAAGGTGATTACGTTTGTGACTTAACAATTCTTAAACTACACAACCGATCTCGATCAAATTTTCAGCATAGATGAGGTTCGGGGGTGGAATGGTTTATATCTTTTGACTTGGAAGGTGCAACTTAGGGGAGTGGGTAGGGGGAGATATTTTAAAATGATCGAAAATGACCGATATTAGTGCCGAATCCATAGTTTTCGGAGTCGGTGAGATGAATAGTGACACTTCCGATGCCATTTAAATCGAAATTCAGCCCTGCAACTTCGGGGAGTGGGAGGTGATATATATATATATATATATGATGAAAATGACCAATATTAGTGCCGAATCAGTAGTTTTCAAGATCGTTGAGACAAATAGTGACATTTCCGATGCCATTTAAATTCAAATTCAGCCTTGTCCAAAACGAAACGTATTCTCTCCGTGCGAAGAACGGGTTTTCTGATAGTATATATGGTCCGATTGGGATCATATTTAGTATTAGTGTAGAACTTGACCTGTTACATAAGCGTATGAAGTATTATGTTGTGATGGCTTAAAGTTCCCAAATTATGGGCGGACGAACTTTGCGTCACATTTTCAAAAACAAAAACCCGTGCACGAAAGTCATCCAATTGAGATAAACTTGTGATAGTCTTCTACTGTAAAAGTGTGAAATATTATGTTCAGTTGGTTTTTATTTTCCGAGTTACGGGTAGTAAAATTCAGCGTCATATTTTCAGAAAGAAAAACCCACACATGTAAATGATGTGATCGGGTTTAAATTTACCATAATGGTAGACCATGACCTAACTATAAGCGTATAAAATAGTATGTTGTGCAGACTTGAGGTTCCCGAGTTATGGGCGGTTAAATTTTGCCTTAATTTTTCGAAAGCAAAAAACAATACAAGGAACTCATCCGATTAAGTTCAAATTCGACATGGCTTTAGATCTTGATCTGCAATATAAGCATAAAAAATATTATATTGTGTAGGCTTTTGACTTACGAGTTATGGGCAGTAAAATTTTGCTTCATGCATTCCAATACAAAAACGAATACACCGAACTCATCCGTTCGGAATAAAAGTTGGAATTGTGGTGGACCTTGATGTGTTTAGTAGCGTAGGAAATATTACGTTGTACAGGTTTTAGGCTTCCAAGTTATGCACAATCGAATTTATAAATCGTTGGATACAGCGAAAACATAATAAAGTTTACTGCAGTTTTAACAGCAATTATAGGTCAGTCATGGACAGAAAAAAAAAAGAACTCTAATGAAGGATAATTTTTGTTACGACTATGTGTATTTCACTGGAAAATAATAAAAATATATGATAAAAATTCCATATGAACACGAAAAATACACTATAATTTTATTTTACTTGTTTTATTTGGGGATTGGTAATTTAGTTTATCTTAATGTTGTAGTTCTAGTCTTATACGTGTTAGTAGTTCTGAGGTAATTTCATGAAGGGACAAGATAATTTTCTTTTGAAAAAAGAAGTGGAAAATATATTTTATGGTGTTCAACAATTATTATTTCATTAAGGAAAGCGAATAAACTACCAGATAAATAAGTAAACTAATAAGTAGAAATAAGGAAAAAATAATAAAAAAAAATAAAATCTAGAAGTCGTTGTCGTTACAGTCTACAAAGGTCGGCAAGAAGACATATTTAGTTGTGTGATATGTGTTAGCTCATTCGTTTGCATCACCGTTATAATTAGTTTTCTATAGCAGAGTTTGCTTGCCCTTAATCCATGTAACTCTCTAATTGCTTCAAAATGCTAGCTTAATAACAAAAGTTCTATCCTCAAAGGAACAGAACAGAGAACATGTACATTGGAGGTATACGAGCTAATCATTCGGGCATATAGAAACACTGGTTTAAAAATGGTTCGTTTAAATCATTCTAAAAAATTCAAGATAATAAATAAATTACTATGATTAGATTTTAAGGAATTTTAAGATTTATGCAACTTTATACTCACCAGACACTCGGTCTATAACATCGACTGGGGGTTGAGGTGAAGCTGGTTTCTGGAGGGATGAATAATACTGATGTTGACATTGGTGTGTGTTCTGCTTATTTTCCAAACTTGGATTTGAATGTGCATCTTCTGCTCGAATTGGCGACGTATTGTTTTCTGCAAATATCGAGAAATAAAATTTAGTGCCCAATACCATTCACACAATTATATTTGTTATGGAATATATGGTAAACTTGTGATGGTCTATACTTGTACTGATGGTTTTAACTTTGGTATATGGTAAACTACTCATGGTTTTTTAACTTTGTTTACTGGTGGTCTATACTTTTATCCAGTTTTTACAACTATTGTATTCCAGTAAAGTGAAGCTTATAAAGGATTACTCTTACAGATGTTATAAAGTACATTGATCAGATATGGAAGAAACTAGTTCTGGAGGTATTTTACAACTACAAATATTAAAGATAAAAGCTAGGAAACGAGGTAATCATAATACATTAGTGATTACAATTAAACGAAAGAAAGAATTCTTTTTCGATTATAAAATGAACTAGAAAATATTTTGAAGAACTATTTTCTAGAGATTAACAGTAGACTTACCTGTGGAAATCAAACTAATATTTTAATAGAACATCACACAGATTATTATTATTATTATTATTATTATTATTATTATTATTATTATTATTATTATTATTATTATTACAAACGGAAGAATTAAGTATTACAAAATATATATACACATTATTTAATACCATAATAAGAAAAAAATTAGAATATTTAAGTTCAATAAATATGGTAAGGAATTTCAACAATCATTTTAATTATTTGAAATTCAGATTCCAGAAAATGCCTTACACTTTTAAGCTTTCGAATCCCATTGGAACCTTATCCACAGACGATGAAAATAGGAAAAAAAAAAAAAAAAAAACGAAGGTAATAAAGACATGAAGAAAATAGAATGGATCGGACTCACCAAGGTAGACCAGTGCAAGAAAACATTATGTTAATTGCTGTCGGTCACATATCAAATGGTAATGCACCTGTGAAATGGTGGTCTCAAATTATATGTTCTTTTGATCGAACAGGAAAGATTGCCAACTCATGTTTATGTTTTAGTTACTATGCCAATATAACATATGCTTTAAAATTATCACTCATTCCTTGCTTAACCAACACTTATCTATATTTAATTATGTGTTTTTTTTAGAACACAAATCAATTTTCTAATAATCTTTCTAATTTGTTCTTGGCTTCAAATAAAACTCTTGAGTCTACGATAGTATTATATTCTGTTTTTTTTAAATCTTTCAAAAGACCTGAAACTGGGTGTTATGGTTTGGTATCTCTGAGATGTTCTTTGACCCTTTACTTTAAATTTCTTTTCGCCATGCCCATATAATCCTAGAGGTAACTGCATTTTATTTGGTAGGCCTTTCATTTTTCGTTGGGATCGGTATAATATCTTCTATTTTAAGTAAAATTTTTTCAATGTTTCGGGAGCTTTAATGCTGTGCGCAAGCCATACTCAGTAAAAATCATATTCAAAGCAATTGTCAATCTGGAGGGTAAAAGTGGTCTAGCCATTTTTTTCTGCAATCTCGTTTTAGATAAAAAAAAAAAAAAAAAAAAAGGTTGGACTATCCATATTGACGTGTGGCCAGTAGCAATCAACAAAGTGCTTTCTTTCTTTTAACTGCTTCATTCAGGTGAATTTATTCCTTTTTATTTCCTTGGTGTTTTTATTATTTCTTCTTCTAATTTTCCCCTTCGTGGAGTTTCAAGTAAGGAATTATAATTTCAAGGAATTTAACATTTCAAGTAAGTAAACTAAAACATTGAAGTGTTATCTGATCAGTTTTTTTTATTGTCAATGCTATCCAAATAACATAAAATAAAACAAAATAAAACAAAACAAAATAAAATAAAATAAAATAAAATAAAATAAAATAAAATAAAACCCTCACAATATCTCTTCTATACAAGCTGTAAATGCAACATATATAGAATTGTATACGTTTGAGTTAATTTCCGTAGTGTAATACAACAGAAGAGAAATACAAGATATCCACTCGCTACTTTTCGGCATTTTTAATAGCTTTAGCAGTAATGACGGTATTGTAACAAAATTTGAAGAGGATTTATCTTAGTATGCGAGAAAGAAAACGGAAGAAATGGTGCTGGTGGAGCATCATCTTGAGCTGAGTCAGACGGAAGAAATGGTTCTACTATACTTTGATTCCTTATCGTTTGTTTAAGATTACACGATGTATCCACTCTACTTTCACATTTTGCAAATGAATTGAAGGATGATGAATTTTCTATTGAATATTTCCAGCAGAAGTTGACGCCATGACACATTTTATGCCAGCAAGGTTAAAATTAAGTCCTTTTTCGAAACGAAAATGAAATTAAATCTTTCAGTTTTACGTCCTACGGTTATGCCGGCTAGACTAAAGGAGGCGGTGATGATGAGAAGTGAAGGAAATGGTGGAATGGAGAAAGTTCGAGAAAACGGGAGAACTCCGAGAAAACCCATGCACATGGTGTTTGTCCATCACAAAGTTCACTTGGAGCGAGCTGGGATCGAACCAGGGACTCCATGCACCAGAGATGAAAGCTCTCCCACTGAGCAACCGCGGCCCCGTAAGTCTTTCTTCGAGAGCATTTATTTGAAAAAGAGTTCGGGCTCTATGATTGTCAAAGTTAACGTGCACAATTACTTTTTATGACGATACTTAAAAGATCGTGTTTGTCAAAACAACCCACTATTGATCGCTACTTTGAAATCAACATTTTCAAAGGATTTCGAGCAATTCGTGGGAATATGCTGCCAGAAAGAAAGTAAGTTAAAAAAAAAAAAAAAAAAAAAAGCGTGTTCTGTCTGTCTGAGTGCTAATTATGGTCATTTCTTTATATTTTGTGGCATCATTTTCTTTCCCATACACTTACTCTAGTACAAATTTCGTTACGTTATCTGTGTTACTTTCGAATTATTGACAAAATGACGGGCAAAGTAGCGAGTTGTGTACCGTACAGCACAGCACAAAACTGTACAGAAAATTATGGGTGTATTTTTCAATAGTCAAATATTTCTACAATTATTAAATTTTAATATTCAAAAGAAATATCATGGGACAACGATTACCCAAAATGAACAATACAATCAGAATTCTACTGCAATAAGATTATTTAAGAAATATATCATTAATAAAATGATAAAATAATTAATAAAATAGATATCACATTGAGTAGTATAATCAGTTGTCATTATAATGTGTTGTACTCATTTTAAGAGTTACGAGTTTAATTTCTTTTCCATCTCTTTGCAATTTAAAGTTACGAGTTGTATTTATTTCCGCGTGTTTACGGTTTCTGTTATTGTATTGCTTTATTTTTTTATTAATGTTATTATTACGAGATATATTTAATTGTAAATTTCATACACTTATTTACTTCGCTGTGCCCAGTTCAAGCTGCGGCTCTTGTATTGAAGCTACACTTTGAAGAGTTGAGATTTATATATATTGTACAGCCAGTTTGTACAACGACTATATGACTCTGTTTCCTTCTGTCCTTACCTTTTAGTTTTCTTTTTCTTTTTTTTTAATTCTTACTTAAATGTTTGCCTTTTTTTCTTTGATTATGTCTCATCAATTACAGTTTACTTTGTATTGAATTTTTCTTAAATTTTTCCTCCAATTTTCCTGTTTTCCTTTTCTTTTTACTCTAAAACTAAAAACTTCATTGTTACTATCCCAAACAAATTGTCAGCTATTCCATTTCACATATTTTTTTTCTAATTGTCATATCAATTCACTGGCTCTCATCTACACTTATCTTTAAATTACCTAAGTATTATGTTTTTCATAGTGTTGTTTTCATGCTTGTATTTCTAGTACTACCATCTGAACACACTACATTTCTTGATTTGTTCATATCTACTTACTTTTTAAATGTTCTAAATAAACAAATTTAAAATCTGTATTAACAAAATTATATTTCATTCATTTAATTGCTTTCAAATCACAGTAATGAACAACTGTTATAAACTATTGGTTTACAGGGGACTCTCCATAAAAAGTGTGTCTCATAAAAAGGTTACCTAATTTCAGTTTAATGTATTATCATACACCAAATATATAGTTTACGACTAACATTACAATCAAATTACATTTTTATAAGTATCAATTAAAAAAAAGAATCGGATGATTTGATTTCTGCCTCGATTTTATACTTTTGTTGTCAAAAGTAGGTTTATAAGATTAGTTACATTTACATAGTATTAGGATATGTTTGCTTTGTGCAATATATTTGCTCAATATACAATAAAATCATTTGCGGAGATTGTGTGAAATAAGGAATCAGTAGATCTTTTAATTTGAAAGAGTCCAAATTTAACTTAAAAATTGCACGCACTTGCTTTGCCTTATTAACACCTATATTAACACCTACATACTAAGCGTATATATTTAAACTTTAATTTGTGACAGTGTTTTATATAGATATATATATACAGTATAAACAACCTTCTGGCGCTACAGCTCACTCAGAGATATGGTTGCTATATTGTATAGGTTTAACTAGTTGATACGTGGTCATTGCAGTGGGTCTCAGTGCCTTCCTAGATCACAGCACTGTATCTCTTAACTCAAGTGGCTCCCCTTTGTCTCACAATGTTGCGTCAAAATCGGGAGTATACTTACTAACCGCATTTCATAACTATTCGGTCACAATGAGCATATAGCTTCTAACAGCATACATGCTTAATTAATTAACTAATATACACTTACTTTTCTTAAGGCAGAGTATTACAGTTGCTAATACTAATACCACAGCAATCACACTCACTGCTATTGGCACAATTATTCTCAAGTCTCCAAAAATGGAAGGCGAGTGGTTGGTCTCTAAGCTTAAATCTATTGGAGATATTGTTCCTAGAATTGAGAGAGAAAGAGAGAACATAAGTTAACACAGTAAACTAACTAACTATCTAACTAACTAACTAAATAAATAAATAAAAGCAATGAATTATTAACTAACGACAAATATAGAATATTACCGTTTTTTTTTTTTTGTACAAAGTAAGTATTGACTTTTTTGGTCCTTTTAGAAAGATATAAACGTTATGTTGATTGTAAAATAAATCAGCATCTGACATTTTCACTAATATATTATTTGAAGAAAGACTTCTCCGTCCGTATTGTGATTTATCACACATTAGTTCCTTTACGAATTACAAAGAGGCGAAGTCTCTAGATTGATTAACACAACAGAGAAGACGAAATTTTATTTTGATTTATAAATTAGTGAATTCACCTGAACCCATACAAATCCACTGAATAACAAACTAACTAGAGATATTGCGAATGTCAGAAGGATAAATGTTTATCCTCAGTGAAATATTTAGTCGGACTCTTCTACAAATTGCAATTATCTTATAGATAAATTTTAATTTGTATTTGCACTTTATTTGTATCATAAGTATTTGCACTTTAAAAGTTTAAGTGAATGCAGTTGCTTTTAAATATCACAGGATTTTTTTTTTTTGGAAAATCACAGCTTACATTTGAAGGTATACCTTCTAATCAGTAAAATAAAACTCCTTTGCAAAAGTAAAATAAATACTGTTATCTTAAAAACTTTACTCATATATAAGTTTGTTATAATTTCTCGCTAGAATTTGCGTAGGAAATTTATCATTACTGTCATATTATAAACTTAAATTTTTATAAGTTGATGATATGACAGTAACTCTTTTAGCATTCAGAAGCAATCACTGTTTTTGTGCTAAGTGTCTAGAACGTGTTCTTTCTGCTTTCTACAGCTAGAATAAATTGACAATTTATTATATTTAAGAGAGAAGATATTACTTCGCTATAATTCTGAAATGAAGGTTATTGATTCTTGTCCTTATATTTATTCTCTCTAATGAGAAACAATAGATGCAAATTAAATTAACAGAAAAAGAAATAATCCAATAAAATATAAAACATTGAAATCTTAAAATATTGATAATTTGATCACTATGACTTTAACATTGCACTGCCGTATTCTTATATAAATGAACAAATAATTACAATAGTTTGCACTTTAACAGCAGATGACAATTTTATATTTTAATTCATTTATTTTAATAAATATTTATATTACTTACAAAGTTTTCCTACTTAACCAACTAAAATTTCCTCGCTATCACAAAAGTATTGAAAGGAAAGTAACTACTGTTTTTAGCATTGATATAATACAAAATTAGGATTAGAATTTTTAAACTTTATGTTGATTTCTAAAACTATAGAGAGTATGCAACAAAGTACTTTTCCAAAATCATACATTCAACCACATTTCATTTTACGAAAACTTTGAGGGAAAGCAATATCATAGAAAATGGAATAAATATTTATTTTGAAAATAAAGAAATCTTACCTCAATTTATGACAAGGTAAAAGACGCCCTTTGAACAGAAGCTACCTGCTCCATTGACTTTGAGTTTTCTTGATTCTAATATGTGTTTGATAGTAGGCCTACACCAAATCATAGTATGTTGTCTCAGCAAAAATGCTGACTTCCCCATCTCTATCGATGCAAAATATTTCAAGAATGCAAGTCCTGGTATTTGGAGTATTTGCATATTTTTATCGCTCAAGATGATAATTTTGTTTTCCAAGAATTTTAGCGATTTTGACGCAGAACCATAAGTACTTATTTTGTTTTTAGTTATGAATGCGCAATCCTTCTAGTGTCAGTATGTTGATTTTAAAAATAATAAATACATATATGTACATTTTTAATTTCAATTTCAATTTCAATTAAGTCTTCATTTCTGATTCACAAATTTTACTGACAGTAATGTCTTCTTGTTGTTAAGTATGTAATAGATTATAATAACAGCAAATATTCTTTGTTCTACTTCCAGATAACTGACACGTACCTCCCCTAAGGGTCATGTTGTAGACACTGTAGTCAGCAGTTGAGCTTCCAGCATTGTTGCGTGCTGTCACCCTCATGTGATAGAGAGAAGATGCTTCCAAGCCTGATATTGTGTAGCTCATCTCAGGTGCAGCGTCATTTGTCACTGCCAACAGAAAACATATATGTTAGCTACGATGACTCCTGTCTCGAACTTGTAAAGAATAATTTTCTGATTTAGATGTAACTGAATTACTTCCAAATAATTATATGCACAAACATACTATTTCGATTTATGTGTCTTGTAGAACAGAATATGCATAAATTTCAACTGCTGAAAGCAATGTATTTTTTAAAGCCACTTAGGTCATTAAAAATTTTTATTTAATACGAAGTACATTGCAAAACACCAGTGCTTCGTATCAATTTGAAAAAAAAAATACGAAGATAATTGCATGATAGTAAAAGTAGAAGCGAATGCTAATTTCTTTTTTGAGATGCGTTAGTTCTTAAACTGACACATTATTAGGAAAGTTAAAGTTTTGAATATATTTTATCGTACTAAATATTAATCGAACTAATGAGTAATAGAAAGGAGAAATTGCAGATGCTGAGAGCTTTTATAATTTGAATATGAGTCGTTTTGAATATTAATATAATGCTGTTGTTTTCCTTACATGAGAGCGACTTCATGTATATTACCCTTCTTGCAAAGTACACATTGTTCATTCCATATAACGAAAGCAGCTAGGAGCAGTCTGTTGATCAAAGTAATTTATTGGAAGCAGCGTTTCAATTTGTCTGCAAACTATGATACTATCATTTAATTTGTAGAAGTTTGATGTCATATTCATTTTTGGTTCTTTTCTAGTTTCAGAGTATTTCAAATATAAAGTAACTTTGATGAAATTCTCAAGATCGTTTTATTGATTCATACAATATATACATTACATCTTGAGGTTCTACAGACATATTTAAGTCTCGTTTCAAAAGATTTTTAATCTCTTACTCAGATATAAATTTTGACCTAATATAACTTATTAATCTGTTCTCAATATTTGATCATTAAATCATACTCGAAGTTGCGTATAAATCCGTCTGAGTCTTGATTATTTATAACTGTTCACCATTTTTATTGTGCCTAGATATTACATTTGCTTATTTTTGTAATAAAGCGTAAAGTAGTATTCAAATAAAGTTTGTAGCGTAATTAAGAAACACACATATTTGGTTTAGTAATCACATCACTTTAACTCACATTAGTCAAACTGTGTCCGTAGCCTTGTCACACTGTTGTCCAATGACAATTAACATTCTTATATAAACCTGAGACTTCAAACACTAGATTGTGATTACGTTTCAAACTGTACTGCACAAAGAAAGTCTCATCCTACTCATCCTACTAAAATCTTCCTTGGAATCTTGAAAATTTGCATACAAATCTTTACTTAGAATTAAGAAAATATAAATACAATATTATAAATAATAGTATGTACTTGTATCTTAATTTTTGAAATAATGCAAATGTATTAATTGATTTAAAATTTTGAGGTTATTTGATATTCTTTGGTGCCACTTTTTTATTTCTTATTTATGATCAATTGCTGTAATTGAGAATGTGAATAATTTCTTTGGAAGAAATTGAATCAATACTTAGAAGTAAGCTGTATTTTATAATTTTTTCTTATTTAAATTAAATAATTTGACATTTTTTTTTCTAGAGATTTAATTATAATGGTTTAGCCATTATTCTGAGTATGATATTGAACTCAACTTGTATTTCAAAATATTGTAAATACGATATTAAGAAAACATTTGAGTTTTTTACTTGATAGTTAAATTTATTTACTTCGCACAAGAGATAGGTTGGTATTGCCTTTTGTTTCGATTTTTTTTTTCTTGTTTGCTTGCTTGCTGTAAATAACAGAAGTATCATTTAGGTCCACATTTTGGTGATCATTAAATTACTTTATTAAAAGTTTCATAGGCTAATTCTTTTTTTTTTTTTCTTTCTTTAATCAGCACATTTAATTATTTGGATAATGGTGTCTAATTGATTGATAAGGACATCCATTTAAACTGATTTTTACTTTTCTCCATCCTCTCGTTTCACATTACGTTGTAATACTCAAAGCATTTTAAGTGGCTCTTCCATCCATCAGTAAGCACATTTTTTCTTATCATTTCTTTTACTTTCGTTTCCCAGTCTTCAATTACTCTTTACTTGGGCTCCAACCAATCTTGTTGTTTGTAATATCAATGCTTTTTGAAGTAAAAAATAATGAATTAATAATTGCATCGTCGAGAAGTAATGAACACACAAATGTAATGTGTGATGACGTCTCCAGACAATATTCCATACGATGCCATCCATGAAACTTGACTCAATATGTAATACACGTCATGAATCGTACGGGGATGAGACGAATATTGCATAATAGAACTGAAACATTTCAGCTCTCACGTTCAGGGCAAAATGCGTGAGTAAATTGAATTTAATTGAATTTCTATGTTTGTTATGTTTGCACCTCAGTTGGTAGAATTTATTTGTGAAATATTATTTTACAATCCTTATGAATTTCGAAGATCGAACATTTCTTTCTTTCTTCTTCAATGCAAGTATCGTCGCCATTGTGAGAAAAGATCTAAGAATGAGCAAGCTGCAATTTTTCCATTTCGTTGTTATTTGAAACAGTTTTCATGTTGATCTTCTGCCACTGTTATTATCGATCAAAGTTCTCCGCATTGCACTGAGATAATAATTAAATATATTAGTGATCAAGAAAGAAGTACAGAGACATAATCAGAATTTAATATTAAGAAAAAGATCTGACAAAATATAAATACAATCTAATTATGTATAAAAAGAATGCCATAAATCAAGGCTATCAAATCATTTTCGAGCTTTATAAATAATATATCATGATCTCGTGTAAATCAAAGCAATTAGTTATTTTATATACTAAGATCTGCTGACTAGAAATAAACTAAACTTGTCATAGCATATAACAAAATGAATAAGACTGTGTACCTCATTCAAGTGCATCACATTCTAAAATGTATAGTACACTGATGAATACATTGGAATTACTAATCTAATTTCAGTCATATCATACTTGAATTGTACTTCTAAACTTAAGCATCTTAAAATTATGTAGATGCATGAGAGGATGATTCAAATCAACAACAACAACAAAAGGCTACTTACCAATATATTCTCCCGTGGAGAATATTTAGTTTTCCCATGGGAGGATATATTGGTAAGTAACCAATTTTTTGTTAAATAAAACATCTTAAATTCGAAACGGTCTACATTCACATATAATGAAATGAAAGTTTTCAAATTGAAACAGTATTAGCTTTAGCTATAATTTAAGGATACACAAGAGTCAAAACTTTTTGTACCATGAACATTTTGTTACATAAATGATAATAATCAGAGTATTTTATTCACAAATTGAACGGTAACAATTGAAAATAATGTAGAAACCTGTCTCAATACATATACTGGGTAAGATTAATTTCTCAGTTTGGATCAAAAAGGGAAGTGTCTGCTTCACCTATTTGAAATCATTATTTAAGTGTGTGTATAATGGAACACCTATCGCCCGTGGAGAAAACTCTTTTTGATTTGGTATCAACAGAGAAAACAGAGGGCCATACGTGACCAAAATGGGAGTATGTACTACAAATCTAAGTATCACATAACTTTTACCAAAGGCTAATACACACATCCGCTGTTAAAAGTGGAAAATAAATCCGTATTTTGAGAGTAAAAGCCTAGGCCTTTTATTTATACAAAGTTAATTCATTGTCACATCCCTAAAACATTTCTCCTCTGGAAACATTTTTATTCTGATCCCAGACAAATATAATATATTTAATATGTATATGTATGACGCTGCCATTACCTGAGAAAAGTTTACAATAAAAATGATTTTAGTCCGATCTCAAGGTAGTTTGATTCGAACATTCCTAGCCCAGAAAACACTGTATCAATAACCATAATGATAAAGGCTTTCATAGTAAACCTGCACAGGGAAATGCAATGACACTTATAAACTATCATTTTTTAAAAAAGAAATGAAGAGTCTATCTGGTCCAATAGACGGGATATATATAATTATTTTGTAATGGTACATCAATTCTTAGTCTGCATTGTAGAGGAATGTAGTTGTATATAATTTTTGAAGACATTAAGACAAGAGTCTATCTTTTCAAAAGACAAGATACGTATTATTATTTTGTATTGGTACACTTGTCTTCATTCTGCACCTAGAGGTATCTAGTTGTAGATAAACGTATAACGTTTCGTAAATTGAAATAATCACTTTTGATTCTAGAATGTAATTAATTACTAGCTTAAGAGCTGGCTTGGCCATGAAACTGTCTGTAGTTTATATACTGTACTAGAATATATTACCCGCTTCGCTGGGTTGAAATAAATACTTGAAATGAACACTTCATTACAGCGGCGGCTGGTACTATATGTTGCATGGTTGTGCAATCGGATATTTTTTTAATACTAAAAATAATTTTAAGTATTAAAGTAGTGTGTCACTAAAAAATAAATATTTGCTCTTGAGCGCAAAACAGTATTGATGTATTTCTTTTAAAAAAATCAATTAAAAAACTGAAAGAAAGAGAGAGAGATTTACATTTCCAGTGGCAGCGAGCGTTGCCACTGGAAGCAGTAACATTGAGCATATGGCAGTGAGCTCCTATCTCTTAACATGGGGAAGTGGATTTATTCTTGCATCGCTCCTGTCTTCCCGTATTGCCTGCTTGCAGTTGCACCTTCTTCCGCAACTGGTCAGCTTCTGTAATAGTTACGAATTCCTCCCCTTAGCAGCGCTTGACTCAATTGATAGGGTGAGAGAGATACAGACGCTTGGAAGAAAGAAGTTATTCACAAAACACAAACTCACAAAGAACAAATATAAGTCTGGTGGAGCAGGGACGGATCCAGGCTGAAAGTTTGGGGAGCGGTCGTTCGAAGTCAATAATTTTATTTAACATTTATAATATAAAGGTGAAAATTCTTGGGGTAAGTTTTATATATATATATATATCCTATTCTGGGGTGGGGTCGATCGAGTCTCGAAGAAGAAAATGTCTTACCACTGGTCTAATTCCTAGCTCTGTGTCTTTCGTGCACATGATCCCGTGTTCGATTTCCGGCGGAGAGCATAAAAAATTAATATCAAATCATTCTCTTCCAATACTCATCTGTCTTCTTTAGCCTAATTTGCTGGAATGTTGTTTTTTTTTTTTTTTCATTTCCAAGCACCTGTCAAGGTTCAAGGGTGGTTCAAGAGTGATTAAGTCACAAAGGCAGACATTTTAATTTTATATTTTTACATATATCTCCCCACTTCCCCTCCCCTACGTTGGCTTGCCAAAGTGAAATGATAGAAAACATCCAAGGTCCGATCCTCATATATGTTGAAAATTTGATCGAGATTGGTTAGGTGGTTCAAAGGCTGTTAGGTTTTATTAGTTTTTATTTATATGTCCCCCTCTCCTCCCCCTCCCCATGGAGCTACCGTCAAAGTGAAATTACAAAAATGTTTCCAGATCCGAATCTCATGTATCTTGAAAATTTGATTGTGATCGTTCGGATAGTTCAAGAGATATTAAGTTACAACAATAGTCACTTTCAGTCTTATATAAATTGATTTTTATATAGCTCCCCCCTCCTTCTCGTCCCCTACGTTGCTCCGTCAAATTTAAATCATAAAAGACAATCCCAGGCCTGAACCTCATCTATGTTGAAAATTTGATTAAAATCGGTCGAGTGGTTCAGGAGTTATTAAGTTTTATTTATTTTTTATACCTCCTCCCCCTCCCCCAGCCCTCAGTTCTACCATCAAAGTAAATAGCCTAAAGCCAGCCCAGCCTCGAACCTCACCCATGTTAAAAATTTGATCGAGATCGGTCGGGCGGTGCAGGAGATTCAGAGTCACAAACATAGTGATTTTCAATTATATATACAGATTCATGTTGTTGACTTACTAAATTATATTTTCCTTAACATGGAATAAATACTGGTGGATTTTATTTTCATTTAATAGTGAATGTTAATGGTGGTAGCTTTTATATGGGTTGGCGGTAGAGCCTATTAAATATTGCACCGTTCTAACGAACTAACGGAGCGGTGATTGTTAACTATTAGGAATTAGCATTACGCATAGACAAAGTATTGCTATTGTAATACGATTATTATTAATAAAGAATGAAATAAATGTGTGTCGTGATGTCTTGGGCGTTTAATATAGTGTGCCGTCAGCCAAAAAAAAAGGTTGGGAACCACTGAAGTATCTTATTAGCATATTGGCCATGAATTTGTTATTTGAAGAGTAGGAAGGCGGTAAAATGTAGTGCAAGTAATACAACTCACATAGTAATAATATCTGATGTGTAAGATACTTCCATCTAATGATATAACCAATATTAGTTTAGAAGATGGGGGTCATAAATTGCTGAACTGCATAAAATAGCAATGGATGATAAATAGTTTAGAGTTCCACTAAAAAAAAATCGATAAATATGTCTCGGGTATTTTTCCCGACCATAGGTATAAATTTTACAACTGTGGTTAAAAAAAATACATATAAACTCAATATGTGAATATATGACCCTCATAAACGTAACCATGAACGTTGATCAGGGCAAAGTAAACTGTTATAGATGGTTACTTTGCACCAAAGAAAACCTACACTAGCTCTTGCAAATTTTCTTATAAGTAATGTATAATTCATCTAAGTAACCGCAGATACTGTTCTTTCCACAGACCATTAGACCTTGTTGTTTTCCGTATCTATACTACTAATATCAAAAGAACCAACAAACAGTTCTAGTAGTTTAACAGGTCGAAGACGGGTTATATGATCTTTATCGATTCTACACGTCTTACTTAGTATACACACTAAATATTAACTTGCGCAAATGAAGGGAGGTCAAAATTTTTCCAAAAATATACGGGGTTATATAACTGCTGATTTTTTGACTTCAAAATTGATGTTATTCGATTCTACACGTCTTGCTTAATCTGCTCCAAGTTTCAACTCGCGCAAACGAAGGGATCCAAATTTATGTGGGGGGTCAAAATTTTGTCAAAAATATAGGGGTTTTTACGACTCTTGATTGTTTCACTTTTAAATTGATGTTATTAGATTCTGCACGTCTTGCTTAGTCTACACATCAAGTTTCAGCTTGCGCAAACGAAGGGATCCAAAGTTACGTGGGGTCAAAAATTGCCAAGAATATGGAGGGCTTTAGGACTTTTGATTTGTTCACTTGAAATTTTGAATAGTACATATTAAACTCGGTCGTAAGTTAAGAGGGGGTCATTTTGCAAACTGCTATAATATTCAGCTTATAAATTTGAATAGAAAATGAGTTCACGATTTGGCAACGCCGCTTTGATAATGCATAGAAAAGTGCAGTGGCGAAGGGTACTATGAGGCTCTGAGGCCGGGCCTACTCTGTTTTCTACCGTATATTTTCTTTATCTTTGGTTTCTTATAAAATAAAGTCAATACTTCAACATTACGCTCTTTTCAGTAACAAAGTAGTAGGTTGGAAACACTCGGAGTCCCTTCCGTCTGAGCCTCACCAGCTCGCTAGACAGGTTTACGGGCAATGCTGCTCAGGGAGCGAAGCTATTATCGCTTGGGATTGCACGCATTGTTGGGAAGGTGCGGAGGCTCGCCGCTGGGAGTTTAGTTTTAGCGTTGAAGGCATCTTTCAATGCTAATATGTTATAAAATGATTTCCTTAACAGAGAGTAAGAAGTTTCTGTGTAGAATTATGTATTTCTATTAGTGAAAACTTGTTTAATTTAGGTATATACTCTCAGGAGTTATTAAGAATAGCTGTTTCCTCCCCGTACATGGGGCCTGGTTTATAATAGCTTGTAGAATATAAGTCTGATACATTAAACATATGTATAAATTTACCAAACCCTACTGTACAGGATAAAATAATAATATTTGTGTGTAATTTTACTTGAGTTTTCCATTTCATAGAATCAGATGGGATATTTACGATTTTGTTCGGGGTTTTTGCATGTCTCGGAAGGAGCTTTGCTAACTTTATTCCTGGAAATGTGAAAATTCTTTAATATACGTATATAAAACAATAAAACGTTGCGATAAAATTTGCTTAAGCCCGGAAGCCACCCCTTAAATATGCCACTCCATATAATACAACATTAAATATCTTGCGTTGAATCAAATAAAGTTCCTTCTGAGAATTAACATTTATTTGAGTCATTATCACGTAATGCATTAATTAAACACAATATTGTACTTAATTTAAAAGCGAGAGGTGCAAGTAACAAACGCTTATCCAAGAAATTTGACAGCTAACTGTAAGAATATACTTTCTTTGTCCCTCCCTCCATTTTCAAATATGCTGCAAATGAAAATAGTAACTGAGGAGGAAATTCCTCTCATCCTCCCTGCAAATCCCAGACAGAAGAAAATATAAACTGCACTTCAAAATATTTATAGTGGAGCTAAATGGCAATATTTCATTAATACATATTGCGTGTTTTCCTAATGTAAATATTTGTTGAGTAATAATAATAATATGAGACTACTTTCCGTCTAATTTTGCTTATATATTCATTCTTTCTTGTTAAATTAAATAAAAAGAAAAAAAAACTTCAAATGTATACATGTACATAAATTCAACTCTAAACAATGTTGGAAATACAGCTATGAACGTTCTTTAAAATAAATAGATTTGGTAGTTTTTTTTTTTTTTTTTTTTTTAACAATAAGGAAAACAGAATTCTGGCTGTAATTTTAAACATTTTATGATACATTAAATGTTATTTGTGTAATTAGTTTGTCGGGCCTACCCTAACTGTGGGATTACGCTTCGCCACTGGAAAACTGAAGTTTTTGCAGATTTGCTAACGCGATTGTTTAAAGCTAATGTTGTTCGCGTGATTGTAGAAAACTAATACTGTTCTGAGAGCAATCATATACCGACCACGCTCTATTTTCATTATAATTGCTCATTTTTCAATAATGGAAAGGTGGCCAGAACTAGAAGGCATTGATGAAACCAATTTCAATAATTATTTCAAGAAAGAAGAAGATGCAATTACATTCCTTGCAAAATAAAATCTTATTCCGACAAGAGAAAACACTGAAAAAGTGAAATGTAATATATGTAGATCCGATATGTACACAAAAGATAAAGGTAATTACAAAATTGGCTTTGTTTTCACCTGCAGCAAAGAAAAGAGCCTAAGAGATAAAAGATGTAAATCGTGCACGAAAACAGCAGGAAAACGCTGCACTGAAGAATGTAATAATCTAATCAATCCGCTCTCGAACACTATTTTCCTAAAACCCTGCATACTTTTGGCAAAATTCTGACCCCCATAAATTTGGATCCCTTCGTTTGCGCATGTTGAAATTTTGTGTAGACTAAGTAAGACGTGTAGAATCGAATAACATCAATTTTGAAGTCAAAATATCAAAAGTCCTATAAACCGTCTCCGACCGTTTAACATCCTCTTATTTTCCTATCAACCCAATATTTCCGAGATTTTTTTTTTAACTTGGATATTTTCATTACATTACCCTTCAAACATTTCAGTCCCATCACCATACATGTTGTTTAATGATTTAATTTCCCTCTTTTTTAACGAAAGCTATTCCAAAATGTACTCCTAAAATTGGGTTGAATTAGAACTCTTGCCTATAACTGATGTCAACCAAATGTACAATACTTAATTGGAAAATCCGAAAGCAAGTATACCGGTACGTAGTTTTTCAGGAAAATTGTGTATTTTTTTTTTAGGAAAGTTATGGCTAACATGATTGTGTAAGATGGAGTGAATTGTCAATTTTCCGTTTTAGTAATTTCAACCCTAAACAACTGGGGTAAATGTTAACATCAAATGAAACACACATTATGTTTCATAAAAGTCAGAATTTTTACGAAATTTTCGTGTAACATATATATCTAGGAAGGGGAGGGGGGATAAACACACCATGTAATTTTAAACTGGTTTGAACTTCAAGCAGTGGAAATGGTTTGGAAGTCTGAGAAAAAAAAATGTATATTATACTGCAGCCAAGTTGAACATCAGCGCTTTTTATTGATTTATTTATTATTATTTTGCTTTGTGCGTAGCAATTTCCGATACAGATTTCAATTTGTATCGCAATTTGTAACTTTTATACAGCAATTTCCACACTTTTCTCCCATTTTGCTCATTTTGTCACCATCTGTAAGAATATGGGCCTTGATGAGGACAATGGAATTCTCTGAGTTGAGCCTCTGACACAGAATATGCAGAGAGATGAAATGTCGTTCTTCACCAGTTCTATAACGTATTCATAATTGTTCCAATCCTTGTCTTAAAAGAACTGTGATAAATCTAAGTAATAGAATAAAAACATATATATGTATGATTGTTGTTTCACTGCCCACTCTACATGTGGAACAACACGATGATTAGCTGCCTTCAATTATCGGTTGTTCTTTCGCTATATGGCTTGCACTGTTTCAGTTTATTTGTGTTGTCACCAAACGCCTCATTAACAATCATTTCACTAGCAATAATTAGCAATTCTGAGTTTGGTGAAGAATCAGCGCAAATCTGTCTTCAACATTGGGGGGGGGGGGTTGTAGGACCGTTCCCATATCTTTTTTAAGCGATGTTCAGAATATTTATGAAGTTGAAAACAATGCAGTTGAGGATCATGAGGATCAGGGGAGCAGAGTTGTCTTCAACATTGGGAGGCGGACAGATTTGAGGCTTATTCTGGGTGGGGTTGGGGGAGGAGTATAAATCTCAGGCGAAGTAGACGAAGTGGCTGTCGGACACAAATCGTCACATTTCTCCCTAAAAACACATTTCAAATCGGGTTATTGGAGGGGACAGTCCCCCCAGTTCCAAAATTGGGGGACATGTCCCCGTCATCCCACCGGGATTTGCGCCAGTGTACTGAAGCATCACCAATGTGTTGATGTTTTGATTAAAATCTCCAGATTAACATCATTTACTGCAGATAACCACAACTTTTCATGTTGCCGAGTAACAGACGTAGAATTTGTTGCACATGCAAGTTCAATCCATCCACTTGTATGGATTTGCCTGATTCACTCACGTTCTAGGAGTGAAAGTTCAAGATGACTCTCAAATAGAGCATGCAGTTCTTGCAGAGTGTGCACGGACTTTCATATTATTTGCAAGACTCTCTGAACAATTTCTCCAAAGCTTTACACAGACAATAGCTAGACCATTAACAATTGTATCATATAGTCCACAATAACAGCAGTTTTTAGTGAAGAGACTTTCTGAAATGAAAATCATGAGGTGAAAGTTCATTTTTCAATTCTTGAACGTGTGTTTCACTCAGCATTTTCACCCAATAACGCCTTTGTTGAAAGATCATGGATCAAAATGTCCTTGATAGATTATCCCTTTATTTATTTATTTTTAATTTTATTTATTTATTTATTTATTTATTTATTTATTTATTATTTTCTTTTTGCGACATCTGTCTCTCTGCGAGCTCGGGAAAGAACGGATGAAGTTCTTTCGGTTGCTGGTTGTGTAACAACTGCTTCAATTAAAGCGTGGAAGGTTAATTTTATTGATTAGTTCAAATAACAATTTTACTTTCAATACAAATTTCTCCTGCTACAACTGTGTGTGTGTAATTCTGACGCATGTGGAAATATATCTGGTGGACATATTTTTACATCGTTATCCACATGTTGTTTTGTGGCAATGTTATGCAGTCGCACAGGCTCAGTAATCTCAAAGGAATTTGTTCGTTGCTACATAAAGTGAACAAGACTCTCAATATTTATATTAAAACATTCCCCTCTCTTTCGTTCAAGTTCATGGTAAGGAACCATTTCACTGTGGTCTATTAGTTTAGAATTAGTCACTTCTCTAAAAAATATTGCGAATAGAAAACTTAGTGGTAAACTAGCTGCCATTGAGCAATGTAGCCATTTTTTGAATATTTGCATTTGAATATTCCCAGTGGGAGCTTGTGTGGTTCAGATTCCACATTAAGCTGTAGATCCACGTCTCATATAGGCTCCAGCAACCAGACACCAGCTAAGTTTATCTGTAAAATGTCAAACGTAGTACTTTTTAAAAATATAATTGTCGTTACGTTTGTTATACTTTACTTTTTATTACCATGTTTGTTTATAGTGCACAAAAAAATATTTATTTTTATTATTTTATGTCTATGTAAAAGAATAAAATACATAATAATAATAATAATAATTTTGTTTGCTTTAGAAAATGCGATACAGAAGTTATAAATTGCTATGCAAATTTAAACTGCTTTGGCAGTACGCTACACAAGAAAGAAAACACTGAAATATAATAAATTTTTGTGTATCATAAACAAGTATGATAATGAAAAGTAAAATATGCATACGAAAATATTGGTGAAACATGTTTAAGAAAACAGTCTAGATGGATGGGGAAGTGATGAGTATATTCACTCTTTTATTCTTGGGAGGTTTCAACTCTCAGAAGTGTAGATGATTAGGAAGTCTCAAAGAAAATATGTGATACTATATCAAAATCTAATAATTTTAACGAAACTTATTCGTGAAAACTATTTTCTTATCACACAAGTTCACGTATAGTTCAGATAATAAAAGTTCCAGGTTTGGGGGAACTCACTCCCTTTCAATCGCTTATCCTTAGCCGATTTCAATCATATACAGTGCGTATTTGCGAAGATCCTAATAAAAATATACACTACAGTGTATCGTAATCTAATAATATTTGGATAGGTAATACTGGAAAATTGTTTTGTTATCACATTATATATGTGTACAAATTTGCAACACGGGATGGATTTAAACTCCTTTTACCCTTTTTTCTTCCCTTTTTGCTTCAACTTCAAACAATAGACTTATTTTCTTAGGTGGAGGAAGATGCATATCAAGTATCATTAGCATCTGATAAATCTTATATGAGTTATTATCGAACAGACATACGGAGAAACAAACGTAGATAACAAATACTGGTTGAGTCGAATGGTAGAAGCTCGCTTATACTCTTTTAATTACGGTTTATTTTCATTTCGTTTACTTCTTTTTGATAAATGACAATTGTTATTAATAAGTTATGTAATACAAGGCAAATTATTTTTTTAATTGTGTACTGTGGAATTTTTTTTGTATTATAGTATTTTTTTGTATTTTTGTATTTTGTTTTGTATTGTATTATAGTATATTTTTGTATTATAGAAATTTAGAAACAAATTGCTTACCTATTTTCCAATTTTCCCCTAGTTTTCTTTGTTCAATATGAAAACTATGAATTTTACATTCCCCATCATTCCATCTATCTAAATGGAAGACGATAGAATCTGCATACGTGGTTGCTGCATCTTGTGGAGATGGTGGTGTAGGTTTCGTTCCTCTTGTTCTTATAGTTGTTACTTCACTTGCGTCTCCAGTTCCAA
Source organism: Thermobia domestica (assembly GCF_964235325.1). Classification (NCBI taxonomy): domain Eukaryota; kingdom Metazoa; phylum Arthropoda; class Insecta; order Zygentoma; family Lepismatidae; genus Thermobia; species Thermobia domestica. The sequence goes on along the minus strand of NC_137459.1, from coordinate 257,786,280 downwards.
CTCTACTATAGCCTGACACGTAGAAATAATACAATGTACCACACAATAAATTTTCTACTGTATAGCTTGTTACATCATGCCCAAGGCGCAATTCTTCCCATTCACCGTACTCTCTTTTGTAATTTAGCACATAGCCAAGCACTGCACTTCCTCCACTATCTGCTGTTCTCCATTTAAGAGTCACATTAGTTGCTTGAACAAACATTACTTCCAATATAGGAGCCGTGGGTGGAACTGTAAAGGAAAATAAGTAAACATTACGAACAAATATAACTCAATCGTGATACAAGGTAGCTTTCATAAAAGTAAGCTATTTTCTAAAATTAAATCTACACTTTTCCTATCTTTCCATTACTTCGTTTTTTGTTTCTTCTGTTTTGGAGGTCCTATTTTTTCCATTGAATACTACTCTTTACTTTCTTATTTGCTTGTTTGTATGTTTGGACGTTGTATCTTAGCAAAATATGAAATCTGATTGATTTCTGGAAATATAATAGCTTTTAGGTAGATCCGATGAAATACCTGGAAGTTAAGCGTCATATATTTAAACACGCAACTTTTTGAAATGTATTTCTTCTCGGTCGAATTCTTTCTATATTTCCAACTGATTTAATTTTACGATATACACTGTACAAATGTGCTATATATAAAGATGAGTTAAATAAAAGCGGAATGGTGCTCAGACCATGTTTATTTAAAGATAATCTCCATGGTTACACAAGCACTTGTCTCATTCATTCAGCAAGCGTTGAATTCCCTGTTCGTAGAATTTCTGTGACTGTGACCTGAACCAACTGCAAACCTCTTGGTTTGACTGGAAGTGTCGACCTCACAGTACTTTTTTCAGGGGACCAAAGACGTGAAAGAAGCACGATGACAAGTCGAGACTAGAGGAGATGTTCTAACACTGTCCACCTGAACTGTGTCAACGTGGTGTGGGTTTTCACTACCGTATATGGTCGTGCATTGTCATGCAGGTGCACCACCTCAAAAGACAAGAGACTGGTCTTTTTGACCGATTGAATTGTGTAAACACCCCAGAGTATTACAGTAACAAGCAGCATTAATTGTTGCACCAAGTGGGAGGAAATCAATTGGCAGAAGTCATTGACGGTCGAAAGAAAAGGTCACCATCACTTTTGCACTACTCTGTGACAACCGGATTTGCTTGCGTAGTGTGGAGCCTTGATGTTTCCATTTCTGGATTTTTCTTTTGCTTTCTGATTGGAAATGATAGCCCCACGACCCATCACTTGTTTCAAGCCTCAACAAAGGAGTGTCATTTTTAGAAGAACGCAAAAGATGTTGCAATGGAAACCCATATGGAAGCTCTTCTGATCTCCTGTGAGGTTGTGTTACACCAACTGTCCACTCAGTGTCCTGTGTTGGAGCTTTTCTTTGATGACAGTCTGCACTGAACCATAACTCACACCAAGATTCTCATTAATGTTCTTAATCTTCACACGCCTGTTTTCGCGGATGGTCTGGTCAACTTGTTGGATCAGGTCATTTGTGATGACGATGTGCGCTTGTACAGGACGTTCGTCATCCTGTAGTGATTCTCGTCTTTCGTGAAAACATTTGTGCCACTCCTGTATATGGATCAATGACAGAACATGTTCTCTATACCATACATTGCAGTTATTCGTCGATGCACTTCATCAACATTAACATTCTCAGCCAGTAAAACATAACTACCATACGTTGCTCCTTCTTACTGGCAAACATCACATCTCATGATGAAATATCTCACTCAACTTCACACAAGATACGAGGTACGATTCAATGTCCACAACTTCGGGTGTTCCCTTTTCATTTGATCCACCCTTGTATGCTATACGAATGTTTGTGTATCTGATATAAAATGCAATTATATTTCATGTGTCTATTTCTAAGATAAAGTGGGAGAAAATGAAAAGTCTTGATTTTTGAAAATAATGCTCCATGGGAAACCTAATACATTTAATGTTATTAAGTATAAGACGCACTAAATATGAAATTGACTTTTCGAAATTTTAAGGAGTTTTACCCAATTAATCTTTGAAACTTATGGTAACATTTTAGTTGCTAGATTTATCTTTCAATTAGATTTTCTCCAACACACTTTTCTTATATTTATTTTTTTTTCTAATATATGTCCTATACGTACAAGTAACACTTTAATGGAACTTCTATGAACTACTAGTTCAAACATGCATAATAAATCTCACATCGTATTGAATTGGTTCTGGCTTTACAGATAATTGCGAGACATTATCTAGATACCCGAGATCCAATGAATAAATATCACTCATAAAGCTGACATTACCTCCTGTAACTTGATGTACAGCTTCTGCCCGGTAATTTTAAGATTTTGGTTCAAATCCTCACTAGCCTAATCATCAGCTTTTCAATATATTTTTTAATATATTATATTAGGAAAAAAATACATTTAGAACTGAAGGAGTGTAAACATAATTGAAAACAAAGTGTATTTTCAGCGCTGATTCAACATGAAGATATAAGTCATAAAAGATAGTGACTATGCTAATCAACAAAAGAAAGAACAATCGCATTAGAAGTGGATGCCCTTGCTATGGATCAACCAGCTGAATGACCGTCATACATGTTAGTCTGTCATATCCAGTCTTGGATTGTAAAGCAATGAAATTAAATCTAAGACCATTTTAGTGAAGACGCGGCACAGAATTTCAAGTTTCCATTGAACGATTTAAAATTTGCAAAGACAAGAATCTGGAAGACAAGAATCAATAGTCAACACAAGCATTAAAATTTTTGTAGTATCATTATTGCCCTTACCATTGTCACCATTCCAATCAATATGTTTAACTTGGTTGAAACGGATATTGAAACGGGCAAGTTTAATTTAAAATGTAGATTGCAGTTGAATGAAAATAATTCAAATTTTCATAAACTGTTACTTACGTATGTATAGACAATAAATTGTAATTTCCAGTTCTGATACTGTTTAGAAGGAAGAAAAGTCTATTTTGTGGGACCTTGAATAAAGAGTTGAGAAATAAACCCATAAAATGCTTCATGTGGAGTATTGTACTGTGTGGAGCAGAAACATGGATATTACGTAAAAGTAACGAAAAACGACTGAAAGCTTTCAGAAGAAGAATAAAGAGAATTAGCTGGGTCAACCGGAAAACAAATGAGAGGGTGTTAGAAATAGTGATGTAGAAAATAACAATTTTAGATATTAATGAGAGAAGGAAGAAAAACTGGTTGGGACATTGGCTAAGAAGGAATCGTATCATGAGGGACATGGTAGAGAGTATGGTGACAGGAAAGAAAGGGAGAGGCGAAGGAGGCTATAATTGATGAGCGATATCAAAACAGAACAATCGTTCATGAAGACAAAGAGGTTAGCTGAAGACCGTGGAGCATGGAAGCTTCTCAATTGATAAGTGACCTGCCAGTAATGGCAGAATACTAATGATGAAGTTGATGATGGTAATTTAGGAACTGTGCATTACAGAAAAAGCTGTGATTATTAATGAGTATAGATAGTGAAATTCGGGTTTCTCTGATACAAATTTAGGGCATTGGTTGTTTCAGGTAATTTAGGAAACAGATGCGATTGGAAGAAATACAAATAGACAAATGAGCGTATTATTTGGGACATGCTATATTCAAAGGTTAAACTGTTGTTTAAAGAATCACATTTAGGCTTATGGTATTAGTTTAGATCACAGATATGGGTCTAATTCTCTTAAATAGGGTATGTATGTTAACTGATACCCGGTGGACCATTTCAGGCGTGTTTACTTTATTTATTTATTTATTTATTGCACTGTCCAATTTTAGCAAATAAAGTTTCCGAGCATATCGGTAGTTAAAGAATGCTGCCGACCTGATTTTAAACTAAATTTCAAGGGATGTTTAATGGAGTACGAGGGGTACTGATAAAGTTTTAATTATCATCTCGAAAAATAGAGTTATTTAACTAATCTTTTTCTTTCTTTGCAGATTTATGACTGCAGTCCTGACACACATTGAAATTCCCGCGCCACAGTATCGTCGAACGCCACTAGAGGAAGCAAAACAAACTGGTGCAGCCCTTTAACAAAGTTGAGTATCATATGGTAATTCGTTTTCTGCATTTGGAGGGAACAAAAACTGCAACAATCAATGCTGAGTTGGTGAAAGTGTACGGCGACAATACACTATCATATGACACAGTGGTTAGGTGACATAGAGACTTTCAGTGTGGTTAGAGAAGTCTGAATGATGATGAGCGAAGTGTCAGACCATCTCTCTGTGAAGAACTGGGTATTGCAAGAGAAGTGGAGGCCCTGTTCCTCGAATACCGGCGTATAACAATCGAGACGATAGTGGAAAAATTGAAAATCAGTTCGACGAACCAGCACAAATGTTGCAGCTGTGTCAGGCCAACTCAGATGGCTTCTTTAAATACCTTATCACCATGGACGAGTGCTGGATGTACCACTATGACCCCGAAACAAAGAATCAAAGCAAGTAGTGGAAACATGTGGAGTCACCACCGCCAAAAAAGGCGAAGATCAAACCATCCTCGGGTAAGGTGATGCTGAGTGTTCTCTGGGGTTGTCATGGTGTAGTGCTAACAGGATCATACTCGTAAGAAACAAACCATTACAGGAGCATATTACTGTAATATACTTATGAGGTTACGGGAGGCTATCAAGATGAAGTGTCGAGGGAATCTCTCCAAATTGATATTTTCGCTCCACGACAACACCCCAGCTTATTTTGCACAGGACACAGTCACACATGCTGCCTCTTTGGGCTGTCAAATTTTGCCATACCCATTTTATTCTCCAGACATGGCACCCAGTGAGTTTCTACTCTATCCGCGAATGAAGTAAATCATTATGTCGCAGGCATTTCCTGAATAGTGGAGAGGTGATTTTTGAGATCGAAGTTTCCTGAACAGCCAAAATGAAGACCTTTACAATTAAGATCTCCGCCAAGTCAATCATTTCAGGAAAAATATATCGCATTGAAGGGCGAATGTGTATAGAAGAACTAACACCATCACCAAGTTTCATGGTCGTAGCTTGATTTTTTCAATGTGATAATTAAAGATTTATGACTACCTCCCGTAGATGTAAGTTGACAAACAGCCAAGCACAAGATAGGAAACTCTTAACATAAGAGAATTGGGCATTTTGAAGTAAAGTTACTGCATGCATTTGGTTGGTGAGTTTGTTATGCGTGCTTCCCGCATTTGTCGTTCAAGTTAAGAAAGTGATGCCATTAATGAAAAGGAATTACTACAATTTGATAGATGTTTTAATGTTAGAGATGATAGGAACTATTCCATCAATGATTGTCCATAAATTAAGATTACAAAGTTATAATATATGAATCTTAGCTAGAGAAAAAGCTTCATCGGTGAAGTTTTAAATTGTTAGAAGTTGAAGTATGGTGAGAACATGCCGTTCCCATGAAAATGTTATTGACTTCAAGGTAGTGGTTATCTTCAAAAGTAAAATTCTTTGTATTGAAAATGTCTGCTTACGTTTTCTTCACCATCTCCAATCTGAGCGTCTTTATGGTTCCTGCTATTTTCTCTTACTTCTCATTATCTTATTATACATTTTATTCGTTATTTCCTCTATCTTTACATTTATTATCCCTCCATTTCCGCACAGATACTTTTCCCTTATTGTGGGCTTTCTAATTGCTAAATGGTTTGCGTTCCTTTCTTTGTTGCTGGAAATCTTCGATGCCAGTTATAAAGCTTCGATGCCAAAACGCTCGTTAAGCTCTAATCAAGCAAATTAATAGAGCATTTGCTCATTCTACTGTTTTCTCCTTCTTTCAATATCTACTTCAACATTGACCTAGCTGTCATAAGACACAATATACTTCGTTATATCTAGTTTATTATTTTTTTTCTCCTCTATACTCGGACGATGAGTAATTATGGCCTGAAAGCTAATTGTCTCTATTTAGTTATTTATATGGGTATGCGTCCTTTTCATAATTTTTTTACCTAAATGAATCTGTTCTTTCACTACGCCAAAAACTACTGGACTAACTAATATTATTTTATGTAAATTTAGCCTTAAGCTTTCGGGTAAGGTGGGTAGAGTTACAATTTTACTTCAGTGGTATAACACAATACAGTTTATTAATTCCTCATGCAAATTCCCATTTGTCTGCTACATATATAATTCAAAGTGGACTGGAAAGATCGTGTTGTGCAAACCTGGCAAAGAGTTGTTCCATGTGAGACCAACAGACACATCAAGAACTGAGAGTTCAACAGCTCAGCTATATTTTTTGTAGGATTTATGAATGGGGGCGCGGTGACTCAGTGGTAGAGCGTTCACCTCCAGTGCTTGAGGTCCCTGGTTCGATCCCAGCTCGTGTCGTGTGGACTTTGTGGTGGCCAAACAAATCGTGCTCGTGTGTTTTCTTGGGGATCTCCCGTTTCCTCCCACTTTCTTCATTCCACTATTTCACTCATCTCTCATCATCAACGTCTCCTTTAGCCTAACCGGCATAATCGTGGTCCGTAAAACTTAATGATTTCATTTCATTTTTTTTATTTTTTTTATTTTTAGGATTTATGAAAAAAAAGTCAAGAATATGTAGACGTTTGGACTATTACATAGTACTCCAATATTAAAACTAGCAATACTTTAAGTTAGTGAAAGAAAGTAAAAACGTTTCAGTTTAACAACTTCTACACTTTAATATCTGTTGGAGAAATAGGAGATAGAGGCTGACAAGCAAATTGACAAAAAAAAAAAAAAAAAAAAAAAGATGTTTAAAATCGAAAATACATTTCTAATTTGGTATTCTTTTAACACATAAATATGCCAATTCGAAACGCATAATAATAATAATAATAATAATAATAATAATAATAATAATAATAATAATAATAATAATAATAATAATAATAATAATAATAATACAGAAAAAGATACAGATGGATATTAAAATAATGGAAGCACTAAAGAAAATCCAATTTATCTGATTAATACGACGTGATATCATCTTTAAACCATCGAACATATCTAATTCTTTGTGCATGGTTCCCAGAAGAATATTGTATTATTATCATGCAGCGCATCACTCAGTTCTGCCGGCGAGAATGGAGGAGGATATTTGCTCTGGAGTGTTAGCTCCAGAACTGACAAGTGTTGAGGTCTGGAGTTTGGTTGGTCAAGGAAACGTAGATCATCACCATGTTCATGAAATAGTGCCTTTACAACTCCAACAGTGTGAATTGGCGCACTGTCATTTTGGAAAACTGCACTATTGGGCGAAAACAACATCTGAATAATAGGATACATGTACTCATCTAAAATACCCATCACATGTCTGCTAACCGCGCACCACAACTTGATAATTTTAGAACTCTGAAAGATCTTCCATTTTTCACCACCACCATCTGCCCACTTCAACACGCTCCTCCGTTATATTCCGCCTGTCTTACTGTTGATAATCAACTAATACGTCATTAATAATAGCCAACGTTGCACATAAATCTTCAATGGTACTGCCTCAATCACCTACATCACTTATAGCTTGCAAACTACAGACGTTTACATTGTTTTGATAACCATTTGTATGTATCCTATGTAACCTCACATTGAGCTATGTGTATAGAAACAAACTAAAAACAAACAGAGAAGGAAAGAGACAGAAAACATATGAAAACTTTAAACATACATTGAATATTAATACAATTCCTCACCGCTGGTCTAGCCAGCGAACTTTTATTGCAGGCAATTCCAACTTTGATTCACGGTGGGAAAGCATTGAACGCATTACCCGTGTCTCATATAGCTTCGATGCTGAAAAGGGACTGTGGACTGAAAAAAAAAGTTGATTAGTACGAAATTAGATACATTTTTTGGACGTGACAGCAATTGGATTTTATGTGAATTTTGTTTTTAGTGTTCTCACTTTGTCCTAGACAAATACCGCGATTAGGATCCCAAGTATAACTGTTAAACATATTTATATTACTTATTATGTTAAGGATATAAACTGAGGTGAAAATACGACATGTGTTTTGCTGATATCCATTTTGGTAGTAGTTTGCTAAAGATAAAAATCTAGTTTTGTAGCATTCTGCTCATACTAAGGCTACTACAATAATTTTATATCTTTATTAGTACATTTCATGCACATGGACTTGTGTTACTACTACGAAACATTTAATCTCATACACATGAACAAAATTCTCACAAGAACACATATGAAGAGAGTAGAAAGGAACAAGAGAAAGGATATTAGAGATAATGAATAAAACGAAAAACTTCATTCACATTTGCAGGAGAATATCTTTCCAAGGTCTACCTTAGATCTACCTTAGGTCTACATTCTTTCTGAAACTTTAGAACATCACTACGATCATCCAACCCTCCAGTGTATCAAAGTTGATTATTATAAAATAGAAATAGGCTGTCTGTTTAAAAACGAAACTTTTTTTTTTTTTTTTTTTGTAGGTAACCTTTGCATGCAAATTCATGCAAATAGTTGACTACTTTCACATGACACTTACAGACACATTTCTTACTATGGTCAATGCGATTGCATAAGAAAAGAAGAAAATGAAAATAACGGAGAAAGAAGAAAAATAGAAAGTTAGAAAAACTTCTACAATAAAACGATGTCAAACATACGTTCTATTGAATATTCAAAGCAGTCTCTTAGTAAATGAATTTCAAAAAAGAAAAAGGAAAATCATACTTATATAAAACTTTAGAAGTATCCAAATAATTAAAGTTGGTTATGAAAATATATAAAACTATTTTTTTCATAAAAATATATATTTGAGTGATCTACAAATAAAAGATTGAAACTAGGAACAAAATATAAAGGCACGTATTTCTATTTCTATATTTGTTGTTCATTTTTAAAGTGTTTTTAATGCTCTTGACGTGGTTTCTAATAATATCATACTTATTTCTATTTTTTTCTTAATTTTATCATTTATACATGTCACTCTTATTATGTTGAATCGTAACTCGTGTATTCATACGAACTTCATCAATATTTTCTCATTTCTTGATATCTCAACGTTACTTCTACAATAGTTGCTAAATCATAGTGCATACTGTCGATAGTTTCTGCTTAACTGTATTAGTAACACTTGTGTTAGAGGTCCAGCACTGTTGTGCTACTACCATTTTAAAGTTGGAGACTTTTTTTTTTTTTTTTTTTTTACACAGTTCTATAGCTATGCAGTATCCTTTAAAACAATCAACGACAATACTGAAATAAAAAAAGTATAGCAGATTAGGTAGCCATATTCTCTGATAACTGGTTATTAATACCTATAGAAGATGGATAGATATAATAAGAAAATAATCAGAAAATTATACAGTTGAAGGGTACAACTTCGTTATGTAAACGTCACAAAGTATTTTAATTGCTTTTAAACTAAATACACATTCACTTAGTTACGTGTACTTATGATTTTTTTTTTAATATATGGAAGGATTAATACATTTAATTCTGGATCTTTTATCTTAAGTTTATTTTGGATTGTAAACTTGAATGTGATTTATTCATCTCACATGCAAATGAGTGAAAACCAGTTCAAGTAAATTAGTAATGCAATGCTAGTACTTTGCTCCTTTCATTATTCTTATTAGAAGAGTAGGTTAACTTTTTTTAAAAAATTTACTTCTTTTATAGTCTATCAAACCAAATTATTCACGAGTTACAGAGGGAGTTACCACTCAATTATGTTTATATTCTAATAGAATACGCTTTTTGTTACTTGTCGTGTCGAAAACTATTTACTAATCATTAGTTTTTTAAAAAAAATGACTTATACATACAAACAACTTGGACATCTGTTAACCTACCTACATACTTATGAAAGAAAGAACTTGAGTTGATTTTAACCAAGAAACTTTAAAGTACCAACTAAGCGAGCAAATCATCATGCTACTATTCAAATTTTATCAACATGGTGCAGAATTAGTAATAACAATTTAATGTTAGTCTCGGTTTGTAACTGACAAACGTTTGAAGCTGTTTCCTTTAAAATTAAATAAACAAGGCTCATTTTTATATCGTTTAACCAAATATATTTTATGCATATGTAAACTCTTTGCATGTAGCAACAGACTTGAAATATATATATACAAAAGTCAGTAACCAAACTTTCACGCCTGGTGGTAAGAATATTCGATATATATATATATATATATATATATATATATATATATATATATATATATATATATATATATATATATATATATAGGGTGTTTAATAAGTAATGGTCATAAATTAAACCGTAGATAGTACACGCCAAAACTAACAAAAAAGTCTTAGTAAACATGTATTCGCAAACGCTTCGTAACGGAGATAGGGGCTGTCGAAAGTGTGGGAAAATGAAGTTTAGAGACGAATATCTCAAAAAGTATGAATCGGACAGAGGGCAGTCCAATGAATGACTATCGAAGTCAGACCTGCGCTATGCAGAAATGCTTGGTTGATAACTCTGCAATGCGCGCGCATGGGAGTAACCAAAGAAATGGAGGGATTCCCGGAAAATTGTCCAAGGAAAGGGGTCTCGAGATGAACATCGAGGGTGAGTCTATCCACCAGCAATTCATAAGTCGTGGTACCAGGTCGAAAGCTCGGAAAGATACGAAATGGAGGACAATGTTTATGTGCCGTGTGTGGTTGCATAACTAGCAGGAAATGAGAGGCAATCGTAGTGTGGTTATGTAGGTTGTAAATGGCTCCAAGAGGATTTCCAACAACTAATGCATACGTACAAGTGTGGCAGCTCTTAGGTAAATCAAACGGTATGCAAGGCACTTATGAGGAATTATGTGCTAAGCAGTTAACGTAACGAATATCTGCAAACTGGATTGCAATGGGAAAAGCATGACAACATTCGAGTATGTGGGAGGCGAATCTGAAACATTCCGCATGTTGAACGCGTAAGTGTATTACAACAAGCAAAAAATAATGAACATGTTGTGTTTGTCCATATCAACAAACAGAAATCGTCATGTTGGTAATGCGTACAGTATTAATCATAAGGTAAACAGTAAATACCCAGATGTGTAACCACAGAAGAGATGCACGAGAAATTAACTTATCTCTATCATTAAAGTAAATGTTGGAAGTGTCTTCCATTCATGCGAATGCATGCTCGTACCTGTCTTCGCAAAGATTCACGTACTCGTGATAACATGTCGGCATCCTGTTGAATATGTCCGCAACATTGTTCCACCCTTTCTCGAAGGTCTCCTAATGTTGCAACAGGGGTAGAATAAACTTGCGATTTCACATGGCCCCAGTGAAAGAAATCTAAAGGATTTGAGTCCGGGGTGCGCGGTGGCCTAGCAATAGGACCCCCACGTCCTATCCACTTTCGTCCGAATCGGGCATGTAAATGTTCTCTGACACGGTTAAAAAAATGTGCTGGCGCTCCATCATGCATAAACCACAGTCGCTGACGCCTATCGAGAAGTATATATTCGACTAGAAGCGGCAAATCGTGTTGGAGAAATCGCAAATATGAGATCCCAGTTAATGCATTAGGAAGAAAGAATGCTCCTACGAGCTGATCACCCAAGAGTCCTACCCACACATTTACGGAAAACCTACGCTGATGTCCTAACTCCACTATTGCAAGTGGATTCTCGGGGGCCTAGACATGAGAATTGTGAAAATTTACAATTCCATCCCGGGTGAATTGTCCTTAATCTGTAAATAGGACGTCATCAATGGAATGAGGATTGCCAGTAATTTGTCTGCGAAGCCACTGACAAAACTGCATTCTCGCCGTAAAGTCTTGGGGGTCAGAGGTTGGACACGTTGCAAATGATATGGGTACAACTGCTGTTCATGGAGAATGTGCCATACGATCGCATTGGATACGCGTTCGGCAAGTCCCACACGTCTTGTCCTCGTTCCTGGGTTTTCGTCCACTGCCTGTAGCACGCGTTCTTCTAATTCAGGGGTACGTACTGTCCTTGGCCTTCCCGGCCTGGAACAATGTGTAAAGCTCCCATGTTCTCGTAGCCGCTGATATATTCTGATGAATGTTCTTCGGTCTGGTTCCTGTCTCGTAGGGAAAGTCTCGCGATATAACCTAGCGACCTCTACTGCATTCCCGTTTGCTTTGCCGTACATAAAGTGCATGTCAGCATACTCAATATTACTGTACATTGTATCAATGACAAGGTAAACAATAATTTAGCACCACAATAATAGCACTAATTAACACTGCACAATAGTATCCCCGTGGCTTTGCAACACTGCTGAAAGTGTTGCATAGTTTCCCGCAATACGGTGAAGTAAGTACATCAACAACACTGTAAAGGTACGCGCATTTGACACCTCTTCAACACACAGAACTACTACATTCACTGTAGGCGAGAAAGACAAGTGAAGACAACGAACCTCCACACTCTAAATCATTCTCCCAAGCGACTACTCCGGTACGACGAAAGCATGTAGACCTGTAGCAGAATCCTTCAGGCAGCATAATAAACAAACTTGGAAAGGCAAGCGTGTTTCCAATTCACGTTTGTAATCGAAACAATGTAGTGTTCTTCCATTCTATATTACCTGGCTTACCAGCTGATTGACAAGAACTGTGTGCAAAGTTTTTTTTTTTCTTTACGTATACGTACAGGGGATAACCACATAATGAGCAACCTACAGGTGCTCGATTGATTGAGTTATTGTTGCTTTAAACGAGCTTAGGAGCTTCGGAGGACGGGACCTAAGATTTGGAAAATCTGGGATCAGAACCACTGCATTCGTGGACACTTCAGCGGATTTGAACCCGCAACATCATGCACCCAAGGTGAGCTCAACGTCTTTTGCAACCTCGATTCAGTATTTCCAGCTGGCTTGCATGTTCTTCCAGTGTTTCTTTCGGCCATTCCATTCATTTTCGCGCATCGTTTGTTTTACCTTGGTATTGGTACAGTAAAGGACTACTCTGTATAGTGCATTCGTCTTAGGAATGTGCTCTGAAGTAGTTCACAACATGCACCACCACCTTTCTTCGATTGCCTCTCTAATTTCCTGCTGGTTATGCAACCACACACGTCACGTAAACATTGTCCGCCATTTTGTATCTTTTCGAGTTTTCGACCTGGTACCACGACTTATGAATTGCTGGTGGATAGACTCACCCTCGATATTCATCTCGAGACCCCTTTCCTTGGACAATTTTCCGGGAATCCCTCCGTTTCTTTGGGTACTCCCATGCGCGTGCATTGCAGAGTTATCAACCATGCATTTCTGCATAGCGCAGGTCTGACTTCGATAGTCATTCATTGGACCGCTTTCTGATTCATACTTTTTGAGATATTCGTCTCTAAACTTCATTTTCCCAAACTTTCGACAGCCCCTATCTTCGTTACGAAGCGTTTGCGAATACATGTTTACTAAGACTTTTTTGTTAGTTTTGGCGTGTACTATCTACGATTTAATTTATGACCATTACTTATTAAACACCATATATATATATGTGTGTATATATGTATATATCCTTACACTTGGAAATGTTGGTCCCCTACAAGTTGAATCCCCTTTTCGTGTTTTGAATCCGTGATCTGTGATTAGTAATCCGTTTATGATCTCACCTCAAAAGTTGATCGCAGATGGAAACGGAAAGAGATAAGTGACTAATTTTCATATTACTATACAAAGGTTGCTATTAGTCACATATACAGAATGGACCATGTATCTTGAAAGTCTCTTGTAATTTTTAAATGAATAAATAAAAAGAAAAATCAATGAAATTTTGTAATAAGTAAAGGTCAGCAGAGGGACACTGTTGGACGTACCGCACAATACTACACGATTAACAGTGTATCCAACTCAACATAAACTTATAATGCTCTAAATGGCACTACTTCTGTTTATTATATATATATATATATATATATATATATATATATATATATATATATATATATATATATATATATATATATATATATATATATATATATATATTATTTTCAAATGTACATATTAATAAAAACTTATAATACCACCTTTATTATTCAGTGTTACAAACTAAGGGCACTATAGTATCACAAATTTCTGTAAACATACAAATTTTGGAGGACTCTACAATAGTAATAACGCAAGTGAGACGGACATGTCAATGCACATCGAAGGTACCTTAATTCGAATACCATGACCATTTCTAACGAGTAGGAACAAAGTTACAAGAGACTAAAAATTTTTACTTCTACAAAACGTTTTATCTTGGGAAAGTGTTTAGATAAGTATTACATCCAATTCCATGAATGGTTTGCAATAAACGTAGAAATTATAATGTCGTTTACAGTAATTTGATATCTTAACCCGTTCCGAAAATATGATGAACATTTGTAAAGTTAGGAACACTGCTTAAAATTATGAAATTACAACTACTAAAAACTATTGCTATAATGTTATAGAAGCAGTCAAAAACAATAGTTTTTAAAACATTTTTAAGTATCTAAGTCATTTCAACTAGTATATCAATCTCAGCCCTAGTTTGGTACAAATATTAAAGTATCCAAGATCGTATGCTTCATTTCGTATTTATTACAGTGCAGATAATTAACCATAAGAAAGACAATGTTGCAAGTATGCAAATGAGCTTAAAGAAGTTGCATTGTAATCAAATTCCTAACCAAAGAAGCGTACAATCTCTTAGGAATTTGTTCTACACTGAAGAAGTAGGAATGAAAATGCATTGCCGAATATCAGTGGGTATAAATAATGAGGTGTGTATAAGAATGTGAAATTGTAGAAATTGATACACCTGACCGTTGGTCGAAAAGTTATTTGACAGGCGGAGAACACTGAACATGTTCACGCACTTGTTCGGGACAAAGGTTAGTAAGTGTACCCGAAAGTTAGTATGCTCAAATATTGACCATAAAGTAATGGTAATATGAAATAATCAGAACACCTTGGTTATCCAAGAACATGTGTCGGTTGGATTCTGCGGTTATTGGCCGACAAACACAAAATTAAGCGAATTCAAGTGGTACATCTGAACACAAAGGGGATGCTTCTAGAATGTTCATCGTGAAAATGAACGGGACATAGGTATTTTAATTCGTGCCGCACAGCAATCATGCTTTGATGTAGTGCGTCATCCATAGTAACTAAAATCAAAAAATGGGAAAACCATATTTTTCACTGGGAAAATATTGGCCAGAGGACTCTCTAAATTTCTTAACAGAGTATCACATATTTCCCAACACTCTTCAAAAATGCAATAATCCTTCTCCGTCAGGAAGAAGAGAGAAAAGGCACAAGCATCACTGTATTTTTGAAAGGAACACATCCGTACCTGAACGTTCTTGTATAATGACTTCCATCTAAAAACACTGAAATAGAATTTTATCCTGCATCTGTACACTTTGGATCTTGCGTCGGTCCACTATCACTTCTTCGATCCTCTTACAGAGCAATCCAAAGAGAATAGATTTGCCAGTAATAGAGATTGTAATACAGACTGTTCGAGAGTGAGTACATTTCCAATCAAAGAGCGACATTCGCAAGTTTTCAAATTACTCGTATAACTATGTTTCCTGTTAAGAGTAGTATTTTCAAGTAGCTACTTGTGTTTACATAAGTATGTGTCACAGTTTTAGTTCTTTTTATGTATAATATTTGTTACACATATTTTCCTCATTCCTTTTACACATGATAGTTGGTTCCAAAGAAGGAAAATATGGACAAGACCATATGTTCTTTCAAAAGATAATATTTATTAAACCAAATGTTATATCAGTTTTAATTAGGCTATCTTTCAATTGTCATAATTTCTTTTAACAAATCTAAGACAAGAAGTGAAAATTACTACTAACTAAGTTTCTTTCCTTTAGTGGTATTGATATTTCGAATCAATCAAAGGTACATTTGAATTTTATGAAAATTTAACTTAAGAAGAGTTAGCACTTTCTAATTTCTTATCCACAGTGGAACGATGGTTTTTTTAAGGCAAAAATCATGTACTTGTATCCATATCTGTTCTACATCAAATCTGTTTACATGATCTGTAAGTAATTCATCTTTTAAGAACAAAGCAAAAGTTTTCTAATACTAATTAAAAGTAAATGCATATGAGAAATTAATATTAGTTTACATGAATAAACTCAAACTGGTTACTGTTATAATCATCAATTGCTATAAGTTCGTAATTATCTGTGCTTCATTCAACTTGTAGTTCAATTGAACCATTTACTTCTTGATTTTCCGTAAAATTATACAACGTTGTGCCAAACGATGAACATGTTTATATAAGGCAAAGTTTCTTTGAGCATTTTTGCGTAACATATAGAAACGTATCATTTTTGCAAGTATCTCATAGTTCGCTGTTGGATTTGAGGATCAGGAAAGAAATCTCACGACTAACTATACGTTAAAATGAATTCAAGATTAAAAGTATATCAAACATTTGTTATTATTGTTTTGTATATAGTGCTAAGATAATTTGGCTCAGTTAAGGACTAGTGGTTTTTCGAGGTGTATCTTAGTACTTAGGGAAAGAAAGAAAGAAAGAAAGAAAAGGAAAGAAAAAGAAAGAAAAGGATTGCGATTTACATACACCAAACATAAATTTGTCTCACCTTGAATTCTAAGTGAGTGAGTTATCTGATTTGTATTGTGAACATTTTTTACGTGACATGTATAATTTCCGGAGTCAACTTTTTGTAAGTCTCTTATCAGCAGTGTTCCATTCTGAAAGAGGTGAAATCTCTGCCCTGTTGGCAGAGGTTGAAAGTTGTATGTCCACCATAACTTAGGTGTAGGCTTCCCAACAAAACGACATGGTAGATATACCACGTTTTTCCATGGAATTACGAACGATGTACCAAAGGAAAGGATAACTGCAGGCACTGAAAGGAAAATGAATACATATATAAGTACATAAACAGTAATAACACACCTACGTTAGATGTTTCTCACACATGCAAGCTCTTGATACGCTATCTCGAATATGTTATTTCATTCAATCAAATTTTAAAATGAAAACTCCACTGAAATGAAAATATTTTATACTTTACATTCTTAAGAAAATTCGTATTAGTATTTTTAGTGGTTCTTAAGAAACTGTTGTCAAGAATGGCAAACATTAATATATGTTTTCTAAAATTTATATATTCTGTATATACATTTTTATATTATGGACAAGAAGAAGCCACTTGATTGTTGGAAACTCATGCTTCCATCTAAAAATATAAATATTTTTTTTTCTGAATACAATTAATAGTTTTGAATTTCCTTACCTTAAAACAATTGTTAAGAAGGATAGAAGAACCTTGTTTAGTACTGATCTAATACAATATATATATATACACTGCTGTTTGTGGACATTATGACACAAGAAGGAATGACGACAACGCATCCGAACTTTTAGAATTTGTACAAAAGTGTGTGAAACATTGCAAATTTTGTTGGATAGCGGCATCAGAGCCTCGTTGGCATGCACACTTGTCTGTCATATTTCAGCCAGACAATACCCAACCAGATTTATTACGGAATATGCGTGCCGTCTTCGAAGAAGCTCGAGTACTATCGCCTCCCTGGCCTGCACGCTCGTCTGACATATTACGTGTTGAACATGTGTGGGATATGGTTGGCCGACACCTTGCTCGGCATGGTTCTCCAGCAGACAGTCTTCATGTAGTGTGGGAGCGTATAGATTCAGTGTAACAAGCGAATGATCAGGAAAACATCAAACACTTCTTATATTCGTCATACATATAATGCCGACTTACAAAATTTGGAATGTTGTACAATTCACAATTTATTATAATATCTGTTTGGCCATGTATCAAATCTGTGGTATAAATTTTATTTCACTCACAAATGTCTTCCTTCATGTTGTAATTTCCATGCAAAGCACTGAATTATAGTGTATATATTCAATTTGAATCTTCTTACGCTACCAACACGAAGTAACTAACTCTATGACCTATGGAATCCGGAGATTTAATGCCACATTCACGAAAGTTCTTCCATTGACTTCTATCTTAGCAAACTGGATCCAGTTTCTACATTGTATTCCTATTTCTGCGAGATCCATCTTAATATTGTCCTCCCGATTGTGCTTAGATCTCTCTAACAGTATTTTACCCATTGGGTTTCCAATTAAATTTTGAAAGCTTCCTACACGACTTGCTCACCTGGACCTCCTAGACCTAATGGCCTAATGACCCTAATAATATTAGGTAAACGGTTTAAATTGTGCAGTTCCTCGTTATGAAGTTTCTGGCATTTCCCACTCCAGTTCCTCTTGAGTCCGAATATTTCCCTCAGGGTTTTATTTTCAAATAGTCTCAGTCTATATTCTTCCCTCAGATTAAACGATAATTTTTCGCAGCCATACAGCGTAACAGGCATAGTCATCATTTTGTAAATTTTAAGTTTGAGATTCTTCCATAGAATTCGCGAAGACAAAGGATTTTGAGCTGAATAATAATATGAGTTCCCTGATTTTAGTCAAAATTAAATTTCTTCGTCGACATAGTTATGCTCTGTTAACCCTTTCACTGCGTAAGTCAACTTTTGTCGACGGAAAGAAACTTTCCTTAACCAGCAAATGTCAACTACAGTCAATGTTTCATTTTTTTATTACTTTTTTTGTCCGTTTCTTGGGCTTGTTGAGAGTAGTCGCCAAAGTTGTTCCGTGCAATGTTGGAAACTTAAAAATTAGCATAGTTGGTAGTCTTACCCAAGGACCAATGATTTGGTCGGCGAAGTCAACTTAATCACACTAAACGCTTGAACAAATTAAACCAAGGGTGTGGCAAGAAATGAAAATAGACTTTTATTTTAAAATTAAATATTCGTTGTTGTTGTAATGCCTCCAATGTGTATTAAACTTGAAAAACTGGCTGCGTAACAAAATTGTTTTCTTTCTTTCTTTTCTTTTTTTTTTTTTCGAAAAGATATGTTAATGTGACAAAACAAATATTAAGGAATATAGATTTGTTAAAAAAATCAATTCTTTCTTAAAAATCATCAAAAATAGCTACTCAAAAATACCACCATGCTTAAATAGAATTTATTTACAAAAAAAATTAATAAATACTTTTCTTGAAAACAATTTGTGCTTTTTTTTAGTATGATTTGTTTTACTCTTTAAGGAAAACATGTTCTTTGTTTAATATTTATTCTTTTTTAAGATTGATCTCTATTTGAGTAGCCTTCAACCTATGCAAAATTCTTTGAGGACAAGTTATACTGATGCATTATATTACAATTGATTATAATTTATATTCTCATATAACAATAACAAAAGCGCTTATTAACAACAAACTAAGAAACAAGTTAATGCTTCTAAGTAGATAATATTTAATTCTTTCAATATATAGTAGTCATTTCACAGTACTTATCAAAAGAAAATTAATGAAGATATTTTTACCTCTTGTTGTTGGACTCACAGAAACTACAGGAGTACTGGAACCTTCTCCTATGCGAGTACTAGCTGTAACCCAAAACTCGTATTTGTTGTTATCTTCTAAGTCAGTCACTTCGAACTCCGTAAGGATTGCAGGAATTGATCTGCTGATTGCATCGTCAGCAACACCAGGGTGGACAATTCGTTCATATAACTTGTACTGTATTACTATACCATTGGGATTGAGAGGTGGTGCCCACGCTACCACTGCAGATCGGAAGGAAGAAAGAGCGACTCGAATTTCAGCTGGAGGTCCTGGAACTAAGTCAAAATAAGAAAACCATTATTTTCCTTAATCTATTCACAAATCTATACAGCCAGTTTTACATAGCTTTATTTTATAAGATTATAATGCATTAGTTACAACTACTGCGTTTGTGAAATAACACAAATTTAACACTTACAGTACAAAGTAAACTACTGCTCAAAGTTTTACTTAGAGCAACTTATAATATGCACTATACATATACGTGAAAGCAATTGTGAGATTACCTGAAAAATAACAGTAAGGACTAGGTTAGGACTAATATACTATTTTTCATTTTGTAATAAACATTATTTCTTCTTCTTTTTTGTGTGCTTTATCCGTGTTTTGTTTCACTTCAAATTCATCTGTTGGACGTTTCGAGAAAAGACCTGATTGTTTCCATTGTCTAAGCTGTTATAGCTGATTAATATGTTTACGCAATTGTTCAAACCAACAAAAATGTCCTTAGAGTAATTACGCTATATCCGTTGTTTGTTATATAAGTATAGTATTTCAAAAGCTACTTATTTCAATAGTTCTTTTTCGCTCATTGTAAACGTATTTGATTCTACCTTCATCGCTTCTCGTACCAGCTTATCGCTGCACTTTGCATATTTCTTTGTCATTGATGTATTATTAAAAAGAACTTTATGATGCTGAGTTGATGTGTGCAGTGCATATATATATATATATATATATATATATATATATATATATATATATATATATATATATATATATATCAACTTTCCGTGCATCTGCGTTGTATCATCTCTGCACATTTACAAACAATAAAATATAATCCTGATAGGACCGTATTTATCCATGGGCCAACAAGGACCATGACCTGGATGGCAAATTTTCTCGGACCAGCATTTTTCATATGCTAGTACTGCAAATTCCGATAATTTCATGAAATTTCTATAATTTTTAACTGAAAGCGTTAATAAAACAAAACTGACCATAGCACCAAATACTGTGAAATATTTCCAAACCTGTAATGAACAATATACAAACTAAAAGTGATATATTACCTAGGTATTTTGTTTATTGTATACATCTTATGTTCATCCACTTCCACTTTAATATTGATTGTTTAATTTACTGTCTCAAATTTTCTACATCAGTATTTATTGATACCAAGTTTTTATTATTAATTTTTATAGCCCAAAGCAGTAAAAATTTTAAATACTCCCTGATTTCTGGTGCGTTTAGCTGTTTTGCATCTTTCGCTGAACCTAGCTCTTGTGTTGTTGCTGTCATGCAGTTCTGATAATGCATGCAGCGTAGTGGTGGTCAGAACTGCAGCGAACTGTGAATAAAATCTTACTTTTGTGATATGTATACGTATTGTTGAAAGACACAAATAAAGATGTTTGCGAAATATACAGTTGAAATTTTAGAGCCCATTTTTTTTTAATTTTTAGCGTCTATTTTCGTATTTTGAGGGCCTATTTTAGGCGCCTGAAATATAAGTTTTTCGTGCCTTAAATTCCGAAATCTAGTCATTAGATACAAATTCTAATTCTTAAACTAACTTAAAATTCTAATTAAACAATTAAGTAAGGTAAGATTATGACTTACCAGCACACCACGTACATAGATAAGAATGGTTTCAAGTTATCACGTTTAACTAACACTATTATAACGTCACTATTGTATAGCACATTTTTACTTTTATTTGTTTCGTTCTCAGAAATAAGATTATATATATATATATATATATATATATATATATATATATATATATATATATATTTAAAAAAACTTACACGACACTGTGCTGCAATAATCGGTTTTTGTGATCATTTCTGTGACTTCCAAATTAATAGTGTTTAAAGAAATGTTGGAATATGTCGGAAATTTAGATTTATCTAATAAATATGAACAATAATTTGCGCATACGCATTAACACACCACCTATACACTAAACAGAAAAGATATGAAAAAGAAAAATAGCAGTCTGTATTAGTATAGTAACTGATATTAAAAAAAAGTTCACAGTAAAGTTTGTGTGAGGGATAGATTTGTATTTTTCACAATACTTCATAGTTCGACAAGTTCTTTCTTTGCGTAAATGTAGTTCTTTCCATTTATCATTATTACAATCCTCCCGTCTTGAGTATATACTTGTTTGTAGTTAAACGTTTGTGCTGCATACCGAAAAAGATTGAGTCGTGCCAAACAGAGATCTTCTCTGATTGTTACATCAGTACCTTTAATTTATTTTTTAAACTGAAAATTGGTGCGTGATATGTCGAAAATTTTACAATGATGGGAAGAGCTTTGCTTCCTGATCCTCACCCAAGAAATCGACTTCTGCTTATTTGATCTGGTTTTAATTTTACTTTATGCTTTTTTCCAAACAGCTGAAGTACCATATTGTCACTATTTTTACTTGTCTTCTCCAGGATCCCAAAAATTCGAAGGTTGTCTCTCCTTTGGTATTGCTCAATTTCAACCATTATTTTTTAAATTTCAAATGACCAATTTCTTCACATTTTTCTTTAATCTCCGTTCGCAGTTTACAAATTTCTTCTGAATTAAACTGCAGAGCTTATTGAATCTGGTTCACCAAAACTTTTGTGATTGCCTTTACAATTAGGTCCACTACGTTGTTATTAGAAGTTCCGGGGTTTGAACCACTGATTTCATTGTTCCGTTATTAGTCCCAAATATTTTTTCCCTAAAAGATGTAAGATTTTGAGTTATATATATATTGAGTGCTTTGCAATCAAATCTATGTAAATTGTATTTTTGTTTCTCTTCATCTTACGTTTTTGCAGTATTTAATCTTTATCTCCAGTTCTTCCAAACTTTACAATGATTTCTCCTTCAGAGCCTATGACATGTATCTATATGGAGGTTCTACTTCTAATGCACGACTTCTAATGTATCCTTTACAATATTATACATAATTTAATTGCTTGGTGCAGGAATCCGATATATTTCGATAGTGTTGCGGCTCCCAAATAGTTCAATTTCATCCGTCCGGAAAGAGTTTCATTCAATTTTTTTTTAATTGTATAATTTGTCCCTTAAGCTGTCCAATTTGTTGCAAACACTCACTTAGTTTGATTGATTTTTAATTAATTCAGCATTTTCATAAAGTTTCTCATGCGCGATATTAAATAAGATGCTCAAGTCTCATTCAGTTTCTTTATTTGATTTATGCGGATTTTACAACCCCCTTTTCGCAATTCCAATAATAATTTGTGTAGATCCACATTGGTTGGAGACCTTCATTATATTGGCTATACCGTCTTGCCATCGAACTTTCTTGCAACACCACACGTCATTAACAAAATTACTATATTCCACATCATTCTCACTCAAATTTGCACACTTCAAATGGCTAAATTTTAAACACTTCGAGCTCATTATTTATGATGGTTCTTGTTTTGAGATTAATTTGTTACACTCCGGACAAGAACTGATATCGATTGCTTAATACTATGTAAATTCCAATCACTGAGTCAGTCAGTTACCTGGCAATATTGGAACTGATTATCGACTTCGTTTGTTCTCTTGTTTACGTTCCAGAAGTGAACTTTAAAAACATTGGTTCAATTTATGATTCCTCAACACAGTTTAGTTTAATAAACATGAACATCAAGGGCTCCCATGTGCAATTCTAGGTGACGCTAAATTCTTCATTGGCTTACAAGGCATACATGTGGGATATAATTCTAAATAAGGTAGCAAGGCCTAAATAAATAAGTTGTAAGAATAATTAAAATAAAAAGTACAGAACAATTGAACTTCAAACAACTAACCTCAAGTAACTCAACGAACAAACTGTTGAGCAGGAAATGCTATATCAGCAACTGGATAAATTGAAGAAGAAAGATATATACACAACTAAATGAACATCAGTCTTGTGTTTCTTGTAGTTCTGTATGGCATTAGTTAACAAAAAGTAATGCTCAGAAGATGGCTGTAATTGTGTTATTAAAAAGATAAATATTTAGAACTCCCTTATGAGTTAGACATTGAATATTGGCGAAGAGTGTAGTCAGAGCCTACCATGGAACAGCCAATTGTGTATAATCCTAATTTTTCTTCACCGGTAAAAATATATTGACCTTGTGATAGTCAAAGCATTGACTTTATGTTAGATACTGGTGCAGTTGCTTCAGCAATAAGTTTGAAACAGTAGAAAAAATAGTTTCCATTTATGCAGATTACAAACTTCTCAATCATGCTTCGAAATGCTGATTCGTCATTCATTTCTATAGTAGGGTTTATAAGTATTTTAGTTTCTTACAAAAATAAATGTTATCAATTATACTTAGTGATATTGTAACAAAATATCACGATTCCCATGTTAGGTCGGGAATGGCTTGATCAATTGATTCCTACATGAAGACAACAACATTTAGATAATTTTTTTGAACTAAAACAATTATCACAAATAACCGTAAACGAGGAAGTGATTCAGCATTACAGACAGGTTATATCGCAACAGTATAAAACATTGTTTATACTGACAATATTGACACGCCTCTGCAAGGTAATGAAGTATCAATCCCACTGAGGTCTGAATCAATTCCTATCTCCAGAAAACTGTATGAAACTCCGAATATTTTACAGCAACAGGTGAAAAAAGTTTAAAAAATGATAGTTTGCGCAAATTAAAGGTGTTACAG
Organism: Thermobia domestica; assembly: GCF_964235325.1. Lineage (NCBI taxonomy): Eukaryota > Metazoa > Arthropoda > Insecta > Zygentoma > Lepismatidae > Thermobia > Thermobia domestica. The sequence continues at coordinate 257,761,964 of NC_137459.1, read as the reverse complement.
CAAGTAGAATTCTGTGACTAGGCGACTCCAATATTGGCGGATAGAAAAAAGTGTGAATTACGACTGTGACTCTCCTACCAGCAAAACGTTATACACAACAAATTTGCGTACCATTTATCCAGAATTCAAGATATATTGAATAAGCTGGTAGGAGAACAGTATTACGTCCTATTGGAGTTATAAAATGAGAATTTACAACTAGAAGCTGGCAAAAGTTCCTGTAAATATCTCCTCATAAAAACACCCTGGGAGCTATACAAGCAAATAATACTACCATTTGGGCTAATTTGTCCCCCATGAGTTTTTCAGTGATTTATTTATATGTTTTAGTGAATTGTTCAGCGGCTGCAGCGTATTTGGATGATAATATTATATGGGGAGAGTCATGGCAACAGAGTTATAGAAGTACAACAATCTGCAGAAGTTTAAACAATTCAAAGTAAGTGTTAGAAGACAAAGTTTATTTTTTCGAACAGAAGTGACGATTTGGGTTATAATTTAAATTAAAACAATAATCTATCATCCAAACAAAAATTGAAACCGATTTTGGATGCTAGACTCAATAGCAGTTCTACAACTGAAGTCATTTTTAGGGTTGGTGAATATTTATCACCGCCATTTACCAGCACTATCTATGGAGATTCCGTCTTTGTTTAATTTATTACAAGATGGAGTCAAATGGAATTGAATAAAGCAGCACCAAGAGGAATTTGAAATAATTAAATGACTTATTAATAACAGAGAGATTTTTACATCCATTCAATCAGGATCAAGAAGTGATAACTATGACGGATATATCTTCAATTGTTGTAGAAGCCGTTCTGTTTAAGCACTGTAACAGTAATTTGAGGAGAGTAGAATGTGTTTTGGCTACACTTTTCAACGCAGAAAAAAATACGCGTAGTTCAAGAGGGAGGCAATTTCTGTGGTATTCACATATTAAGACTTCACAAGTTTATCTATGGGAGACTCTTTAAAATTTTGAGGGATCCCCAACCAGTGAGTTGGATTTTTGGCGTCACGGGCCCTTCTACTGCTATTGTACCCCGGTTACAAATATAGTATTTACTGTTAACTAATTATGATCTTAAGATAATTTACCTGAAAGATGTAAAAGTGGAAAATATTTTTATCCTGGTTTCCTACTTCGGAAATAACATAAAATGAAGAACAGTCAAAGAATTATATAAATCAATTACAGGCGTTTCTTCTTACAGAGAAAGAAATTCAAGCAGAAATGCAAAGAAATCCATAGATGCAAACCCTACTTAATTGGATTGGAAGAAGTGATAGCCCAAAAAGCATGAAAGTTTCTTTAAACATATGTTTCATTTGGAACTTAAAGACAAACTTTTCTTCAACAATGGTTATGTGGTCATACCTCCGAAGCTCCGATATCAATATTTACCAAATTGGACTCCGATCAGATGGGTATTGAAAGAATCAAAAGCATGGCAATACAACTTTGGTGGCCAAACTTATTGTCGGATGTACACCAATTAGTACAGAAATCCAATATATGTTAATCTATGGGAAATTTACCACCAAAAAGTGAGTATCAAAGTTGGCAAGAAAATACATAAAATAAATGAATAAATAAATAAATAAATAAATAAATAAATAAAAACTTTGGAAAGGATACACTTATACCATTTAAAAATTTTCAAGTCACCATGTTTTTATTAACCGATGTCTTCTCCAAGTGTAGGTGAACAGGACAAGCACTGAGGAAACTATCGACAAGTTAGAAGTTGTTCAGTTGTTCAGTTTTCCATCGAATATAGTGACAGATAAACCTTACCGTCAGTTAATTCATACGCCTCTTTTATCATCCACGAAGAAATGGACCCAGAGAACGAGCAGTTAAGTCGATTAAAATATACTTAAAAAGTTTTTACAAGTTTTTTTTTTTCAAGTAAATAAAAGCATATTTCTAAGTTGGCTAAACCAAATAAATTATCCCGCAAATTTCTTCTTCGTCTTTAAATCTCACACTTGGTTTGACATAGACAAAGGTTTAAATACTGAGACGAATGTGTCCAAAAAGTTTTCGAAAAAAAATAGCGTTAAGAATCATTACAATGAATTTACAAAGTTTATAAGGGGCTGTGTGGTAAAGCAACTCGGTCAAAACACATGTCAAATTTTAGTTGGAGGAGTAAGACGGGTATATCTGCGTACTAAATTCGGAAGTTGTCGAATGACTGCAATTCGAAGGATCAAAGCAAGTCAGATGGCAACAGGCTATAACAGACTAACGAATCTGCTTAATTTATTGCGCGTTAACAACTTCAACAATTAAGTAATATGAAAGTGGAAGTAGGGAGTCGTTGGCGAAATTTTTCGGACAATCTCGGGAACCGATCTAAAGTACATTCCGACACTGAACACCCCCCTCCAATACGCAGTTTCCTGGGAAGATCTGTTAGCATTAGAAAGGGACCGGACAGGTGGGAATGTATTTTTTAAAAAATGGGTAAAAGTTGTCATATATATAAACTGAAGATATGTCTTGTTTTATGTTTCTTGAAGTTCTGTATAGCATAAGTTACTTAGTAAAAGGTAATTCTCGGACAATGATTGTAACTGTGTTATTAAAGGCTTAAATATTTAGAACCACTTTATGAGTTAAATATTGAACAGGAACGAAAAGCTTACCATCTTCCTCGGTAAGGCAAGTTATAGGATCACTTCTTATTCCATCTCCAACTTGAGTAAAAGCTGCTATCTGAATTGAATAGTTGGAGTATTTTTTTAGGCCATGAAGGATTGTCTCATTTTCATTGGTAACTTTCGTCTCTGCTTTTACTACATCTGCAAATAAAAAGAATAACTTACATATTATGACTTTGATTATTTTATCTTATATACTTAGTACATTTGATTTGGCAAATAATTAGGAAAAGTATGTAACAAGTACCTAATTAAAATTTTATTTTTGCAAATAATTGGGAAATGTGTAACAAACCTCTAATTAAAGATTTAATTTTTGAACAGATAGAGTAAAAAGTGAAGAGAAAGCTTGATTGGCTCTGGAAATTGTGGTCATGAAATCTTTCCACTTTCTGTTTATATTTAAAATGTTATTCTTGGATTGTTCTTTCATAATGTCTGATGAAAACAATGGTACATTGCCGAAACTGTTACACATATGTTACAGGAGCGGATCCAGGGGGAAGGGCGATCACCCTCCCCCAGGAGAGGAAACTTTCTTGTTTTATATATATAAATAGATTCCATCCCAGATTTTGGAGCCCTTAAAAGTAGCATTATGACATCCCACCGCCCCCCCAGAAGTCGGTCCTGGATTCGCCCCTGATATGTTATTATACATATGTAGTGCTTTGGTCCGTTTTGCATTATTAATATTGTTAAATATTGTTGAAGAAATAAATGAAAATGGCTTGAGTATTACAAAGTGGATTATAAAGCTACAAATATTGGGAGATTATCATAGATAAATACGAGAAAAAATTAAATTTTATTGTGGATGAGTTTAGTTAATCAAAAATAAGCGTTGAGGACAAATTACTTTGGAAACATCACGAATGTAAGTTAATTGAAATTAATTTTGAATGCTCAAGCTCCTATAATACACATTATTTCCAGGATTACAAGTAACAGTGATACAGGAACGCACACCTTGCAACTTCGAGGAATGGTGAAAAGTACTAAGATCTTAGGGCGTTATGTGGAGACGTCCAAGAATGTAGTAGTATTATAAAGAGGCAATCTGTAGGCGAGATATTAAGAAGGGTGGGAGGGCGTAAAGATTTCTGACTTTGGCACTATTTGTTAACTTAGCTCGAAAGAGTGCATAACCTTAAAATTTATCACGGTTCAGAAAATATCCAAAATTATATCGTTTCAAGTGATTTTAAAGTGTACATATCATAGTAAAGATCAACAACAGACACTTCAAATACCACATATAATTAGGGATAACATAAGAGTTTCCTGAGGAAACATTTACACCACTTCAGTGTTTTTTGTGCAATTCTAATATAAAAGCAAAATTTAAATCTGGGGAACATGATGTAGCAGCACTTAGAAACTAATTGATTTGAAATGTATATGGAAGATTTTTACATTTAAGCTTTGAGATTATTTATAATAAACTAACAGATTGCCCGTTCTCCACACGGGGAGAGTACGTTTCATTTTGCACATAAAGATCAATGGGGGTTGAATTTGGATTTAAACGGCATCGAATGTGTCACTGTTCGTCTCAATGACCCCGAAAACTATGGATTCGACAGTAATATTGGCCATTTGCGATCATTTTTTATGTACCTATTTCCTTCCAGGCCCGAACCTCATCTATATTGAAAATTTGATCGAGATCGGTCGGGTGGTTCAAAAGTTATTAAGTCACAAAGATATATATCACGGTGGGTCAGTGGTAAAGCCCTTACCTCTGGTGCATGGGGTCCTTGGTTCAATCCCCGGCAAATAAGTTCGTGGTGGACAACATCTTGTCTATGGGTTTTCTCAGGGTACTACCGTTTCCACCACACTTTCTTTCCACCAATTCTTCCACAATCATTCACTTGCCTTCATCTTTATTTCCATTAGCCTAAAGGGCATAATCGTGGGACGTTAAGCTGAAAGATTTCATCTTTTCCGAAAACCGATTGATTTTATGTATTATCGATTTAATTCTATGACTGTCAACATTGAAAACGGGAATGGTTGATTTTTACCACTTTCGGTGTAAATAGAAAGTTAATGGAACAGACGAAATATGTCCTTAGGACACTAAATCGATTCAGACAAGTCGCTTTTCAACATCTTTAACCGTTTTTGCTCTGTGAAAATCAATACTGAAACCAGAAATACTAAGAAAATTCTTTCCACTTCTGGTTTTAATACAGAACGAAATGACACATTTTCTTGAAACGTTGAATCGACTCTAAAAAGCCGCTTGTCGTTATCTACTAGAGTTTTTGTTACATGAGGATCAACGTTGAAACCAGAAACACTAGTAATTTTTACAACTTCGGTTTAAGTAGAGTAATGTGGGTGACAATGGTAACTTTTCTTGAGAAGTTGAATCGACAAAAAAGAAACTTCTCTATATAACTTATAGTTTTTTTTTCTGTGGTTATCAACATTGAAACTCGGACGGTTGACTTCTAATACTTTCGGTTTTAATAGCAAGTTAATGGAGGAGGCTGAACCTGTCTTTGGCTTTCTTGAGAAGTTGAATCGATTGAAAATATAGCGCTTGCCACTATCTACTACCTTTTTTGTTGAATGGTGATCAACGTTGAAAACGGAAGTAGTTGCAAATTGTTACTATTTCCTTTCTGCAGTAGAGTAATAGGGCAGTTATCATATATTTCCTTGAGACTTTGAATCGATTCTAAGAAAATCGATTGTTGCTATCTATTACCGTTTATGAACTACGGTGAACATTGGTGAATAATAAAAGTTTTGATTTATACCACATCCGGTTTTGGTACAGTGATATAGGTGGAGATAGTACTATTTCTGGAGACTCTGAATCGATTCAAGAAAAGCTGCTTGTCGTTATGTATTAAATTTTTCTTCTATAGCAATTAACATTGAAACAGGATATAGTTGATTCCTACCACTTCCGATTTGAATATAGAATTTATTGAGGAAATGAAACCTATTCTTTGTACGCTGAATCCATGAAACCTCTTGTCATATCTCGTACGACATAGTGACAAGTGGTACTTCGGAATGGATTCAGCATCCCAAGATTAGGTTAAATGTCACCCATAACTCGCTTGCTGAAACCGGAAGTGGTAAAAATTAATCGTTTCTTGTTTCAACGTTGATCATCATAGAACAAATCGATAATACTATAGATAGTGATAAGCTTTTTATTTCTTTCTTTCTTTTCTTTTCTTTTGAATTGATGTAATGTCTCAAGAAAATATACCACTTTTACCTTAGTCTCTCTCCTAAAATCAGAAGTGGTAAAATTTTACTACTACTTCCAGTTCCACTACGGCTTTCCATATAGCAGAGACGGTAAGAGGTAGCGAAGAGCAGTTTTCCTCAATCGATTAAGCGTCGAAAGAATGTGTTCCATCTCTGACTTTATTCCTTAACAGAGATGTTCACCCTCGCGAGGGTGGCCCTCTCGAGGGCATCCTCACTCTCAGATTCCCTAGCTTACAATGACGCGAGGGCGAGGACAAGTTTCGACAGCGATGGCGAAGAGAAATTCCAAATACGAGGGCGAGGGCGAGCGAGGACGATGGATAACTACCTTCGCGAGAGCGAGGACCAAATCTCACTGCGAGGGAGAGGGTGAACGAGGGCCAACTGTCACTGCGAGGGCGAGGGTGAACGACAAGTGAGGGTGAGGGCGCGGACAAGTTTCAACAGTGATGGCGAGGGTGCGCGAGAGCGAGGAGAAATTCCCAACTTGAGGGTGAGGTTGCGCGAGGTCGATATACAACTCCCTTCGCGAGGGCGAGGGTGAACGAGTGCGAGAACAATTCAACACGAGGGTGAGGGCGAGCGAGGGCGAGAGTGTACGAAGGCGAGGATAAACTTCCACTAAGATGGCGAGGGTGCGCGAGAGCGAGGAACAATTTCCTTCGCGAGAACGAGGGCACGCGAGGGACGAGGACAAGCTTTCTTAACAACAACTATTTTGAATTTGGTGTTTGACCATTTTTGGAGGAATATAATATTTTTTCAAATAAGATTTGCCATGTCCCCTAGATGAAAAGTTGATGCCATAGCAAGATTATAGATTGGTCACATTCCTCCTTTCATTTAATTGCAGTAGACAATTTGTCTTATGTACTTCCACATAATTATTAAAAATAATAATGCAAATGAATATAATATTTGCATGTTTCTCATGAATGTTTTCGAATAGAAATAGCTCTACGTTTAGAAGCAAGTGTGCCTCATTGTTGCCCTGCCTGTGGCAGAGACTTTTTGGATAAAAAGTGTCTACACTGTCATGTTTAAAGAGTCATATTTAAATAGGCTTGAAGGAATGACTTTTTTTCATAGATGGGCAGTTTGCACTGGGTTCGCCCTCACTTCTCTTAACTCGGTTCGCATTCACTCGGGCTCGGGCACATTTCTTTGAAGCAAGAAAGGCCCAGGAAAGCGAATACGTGACAAAACGTACTAGCGACAAAACGTACCACCGACAAAACGTACCACTTACCCTGAGGGATGCTTGTGAAAGGTTTTCTAAAAACACTTTAAATAATGACAAGCGACAAAACGTACCACTTGCCTGGAGGGCTACTTGTGAAGAGTCTTCTAATCAGTCATCAAATAATGACAGGCGACAAAACGTACCACTTGATAGGACGGTATTAAGTATATACATACCGGCCAAAATAAGGTTAAAAGTTGAACAGATTGCTGGTGAGAAAAGTAGCGATGCAAGACCAAGACTAAGACTAAGGCTAAGACTAAGACCATGCCTGCAAGATTCTCGCAACACCAAGACAATACCTGCAAGATTCTCGCCAGACCAAGACCAGCAAGAATCTTCCATATGCAATATTTGAATATTTGCTGATTTCCATCACACTTTATCCAGGCTTTGGACCAGAGAGGGATAGGCATTATTAGAGGGACGCGGGAGCTTTCTCCCACAAGGGCCACCAGCATCTCAATGTCACAAATAAATTGCAGTTTTCTTTCTACAGTAAGTCAATAGTATTAACAATTGACAATTAAAACCTGATATTCTTTCATCAGTATATTATTCTGAATTGTTCAAAATAGTATATGAAGTTCAAGGAGAACGTATACTATATTACAAAATTATCAGATGTTTTAGTGTACTAGTTTTTGATGCTACTGTATCTATCACTTTTGTATTCGAAATATTTATTAATAAATCTTTTTCAATAGACATCAACATAAATGTTTTCAAATGTTCCTCAGACATGGTACTCGTTATCCTATTTTTAATGTATTTCAGTTTATTTAAGTTTTGAAAAAAATCTTTTACATGTTACCTGAGTTACGGGCAAAGTCAATAAAAATTTGTATGCTGGAAACCTGGATAAGTATTACTGCTAAATTTACAATTCTGCAAAATTAAAAAGCAGCACATTGGACAATTTTGCAACACGTTTTGCATTCGCTTTCCTTGTAAACAAATGTATTTTATCCTAATTCTGAATCACTTGCACCATCAGGACAGTCATTTTTTCTCGGTTGTGCTCGTCATCAAGACCGACTTTCAAGGATATCCACGTCCTTCAAAAGTCCAAGAGAATACATTTATAGTATCCTTGGAAACTTCTTTACTGAAGTTTTTCAGAAAATATGTAAGTTTATCGAAAGACACGTCTGGAAGTTCTGTTACTTGGTTGAAGTGGCTACGGTCCAAATAATCCATAAAGTACATTGCTTCTTGAATCTTGAAGAAATACTCGAAACTACCATGTCCAATATTGTATTGAATGCTTCGATGCAATTCCTGGTCATTGGATATAAGCAGCTTCATCTTCATATTTACAAGAAAATCTTTGTCCATCTCTGAAGGCGAATTGTCGACAGATCAATAGAAAAAAAAATCACGTTCTAAGTCTTCAAATTTGTTATTGGTCCATTCTGCAAAGCTTAATGCTGCATTCTTAACGGATTCAAAATCATCTTTCTACTCTTTCACTTGGAACAGAGTAGTCTGCACCATCCGATAGGACTACACTAGCAGCACCCTCTATTTGCAGATAGGTTGACAGAGAGGTGATCACTTGAAATATCTTAAGGAACATTTGTGCTGTCCGAGTTGTTTTGAACTTGAGAAGATCTTTTATATATCCTTCCGCTTTACATCTAGCCTTTGGTTTGATATTTTCTGTAGAAGCAATTTTCTTAATTATTATGGTCAACTCTATATACAAATCACTTTCTGAGTTCGAAAAATGACCAAACTTTTTCTGAAAAACAGTGTGTTTTCTACCATCTTGTTTCCGCAATAACTGTAAGACGCCTTTGTTAACATTTGATCTTCCAAATGCCCATTCGCTGATAAGACTCACGCATAAATATCGCACAGTCATTCAGCAGAACAATGACACAGAATCAATGCAATTTTTTGTCAGATCACATATGAAATGATTGAGTATATAAGCGTAACACCACACGTGTAACTGAGTTTCTTAGTGGTTAAGCAGTTAGCGTATGCGCCTTTGTCGTGGGAGACCTGGGTTCGATTCCTGGCAGGAATTCATGTGCTTCGGATTTCCCGTAAATCAGTATGTCCCGTCTCATATAGCCTCGCTGCTAAAAGGGCCGTTAAACTCAAAATCAACTGAATCACAGTGTAACTGATCATAAGTGAATTGAAAAAATCCGAATATTGTCCTTCCATGTTACTTGAGCCATCGGTTGAATTTCCAATACACTTCTTAATATCAAGGTTCAACTTCTGCAGAATTTCCTGCAGTAAACCGCAAGGACACTGGCCTGTGGTAGATATGCATTTTACAATGACAACAATACTTTGTTTAACAACCATTTTAAGAACATACCGTAAAACAACAGAGCACTGGCCTGAAACTACTATATCTTGAGTAGTGTCTAATAGAACAGAAAATATTGAAGCTTGAGAGACTTCTTTCGAAATATCTTCTCTGATAAGTGTGTTGATAGCATTCAAAACAAAATTCACCGTGTTTAGTAAAAGTTATGCGACAACTATCTTGCTTACTTCCTCGTATATGACTCTTCTCGGTGACCTTATCTAAATTACTTTTAAGCGGAAGATCAAATTTGCTTAAGAAAGGAATAATACCCAAAAAGTTTCCATGATCTATAGCTGTGTCTTTCAGTTTATAGGCTGCTACATTTCCTCTGTAAATGAGCCCTCTTTTACCAATGAGTTTCTACACTCTGACAACTCGATACATTACCTGTCTGTTCTTGTCAACCTTATACTGCCGTTGTTTTACCTGTTCATGAGGAAGTAGTTTCTTAACATTATGTTCTCTTTTGTTAGATACGTAAGCACCCACATTGGTCTAATGTATTTTGGAAGACTCGTGTTCTCTTACTCGCTGATAAACGTGTTTAATGCTACGTTTATCACGTACAGAACCTTTAAGAGAAGTTTGTTCGATCTGGAGAATAATCTGTGAACACGCTGAAAAAAAAAAGCTTGAAGTGGTACGTTTTGTCGCGGATTAAATATCCGAAATGTTTTAATTAGTCCAAGACAGGTTGTAATTTATATAAGTGGTACGTTTTGTCGTGGAATAAATATCAGAAATGCTTTAATTAATCCATGACAGGTTGTCATTTATGACAGGTCGTCAAAAGTGGTACGTTTTGTCGCAAAAATTCAAGTGGTACGTTTTGTCGCTGGTACGTTTTGTCGCTGGTACGTTTTGTCGGGACACCCAGGAAAGCAAGAAAGGCTGTTTTATAAATTACGAAATGCAACTCTAGTAATAATTAGTATGTGTATTTAATGTAATTATTATAATGTTACTAGTAAATATGTGAGATACAGTTTGCCAGTTTTTATACCGGGCCCAATGATAATTCAACCCCGAGGCCCGAGTTGGCTCTCGACGGGCCTGGACACTTCTTATACTTGCTTTACAGAAATGGGTATATTTGTGCAGAACTATCTGAAAAATATGTTCCTGTTTCATGCTATCAACGTAACAAGATGATTGCATCAATGAGAAGAATATTGAGAGCAATTTCTGAAGGTAGAGTTATTTTATATCTTGGTACATAGCGAGTGATTGCTGTAAGTAAAGGCAATATTAAATGTAATGATAATCGATTATTTTCAACGATTAATTTATTTTTTTTACAGAACAAACGATAAAAAAATATTATACAGAAGTCATAGCTTGATTTCCCCTTTCACCTAGAATTGGATTTTTTTGCTCCGTAAAGTAACTTTAATAACAAGGGACACAATATGCATTTGAAAACAAATATATTGCCGTTTTACCAGATTATTTGTTGGAAGAACACACGATTAATATTGAATTAGGCATTTTTCTTTTAAAGCTAGATAGGTTCGTAAAATCATTACAACAAATAGTACTCATTATATCCAAAATATTGTTCCTTGATACATTAAGACGCATGCCCCTAGGCACGACCACAATCTAAATCATAAACAACATCCAATTCTAGAAAAGAAGTTCAGAGTAAATTAAAATTACCTACATATAGAAACAGTAGATAGACATATTAAATGTACTAGAGTATTCGTTTGCCATTCACATTTAAAAGCAGGAAGAAAAATATTTTTTACTATCGAAACCAAAAATTATTTTTATATACAAAGAACATAAATGACCTTCTCGCTAGCTTGTTTCATTACCGTGTGCAATTATATCATGGCACGCAAATCAATCTTGGAAAAATGGCCCGGAAATTTAAGAGAGTAGTAGGTCCCCTGCTATGTTCTGTCTTTGCGATCAGCAACTCCCCTATATGTCAGGTATTAAATTACAGTGATAAATAAAATGCAAGAAATAAATTATTTCCGTTCAAAAGTAAATGCAAGATCCTAGTTATATAAAACGTATTATATATAATAAATTAAACAATATTTTATAGGCATCTAGCAATTCATTTTCCATTGCTAATTTTACTATGAAATTAAGAAATATACACATGAAGATCATTTCATAATACCTTTTGTGTCATGTAAGCACATAAAATTATAATAATATATGTATGCTTTTCTCGTCCTTTAGAATTCAAAGGAAACAAAAAGCAAATCAGCGTTCTCTACTATCTGGCAGCTTGAACACACATCATAAAGGGTACGTGATTTTAGTTAGATTTAGTTTCAAGCGACGAAACGAGAGAAGGAAATGCGGTCTTGAAAAAATCGAATTCGAGATTTCAATTGATTTACAAGTTTCATACCCCACAGATACCGAGAAAAGGTATTTTTCTACATCTGTACGTCTGCTCGTCTGTCCGTCATTATGTGCATTAACCTAGAGGCCATACTGTTAAATAGGGTGGTTCAGATTTCAAATAGTGTTTATTCTAATCAAGACACATCTTCAATTTGTGCCACTTGCTATAAAAGTCCACTGACGAAATTTTGTCTTCCTAGTCCAAAATTTAGGGGTCCCCCAACAAATGATTTTCTTATCTTCAAAGTAATTCAAGATACACAGCACTTCGATACGAAACTACGTGCGTTCAATTTTGTACGTTGTCGGGATGCATCCATTCGTTTTCCCCTACTTTTAGGGGAAATGTATATGTCAATACAAAAGTATAAATGTAAAAACCTATATTAAATGAATCTACAATACAGGTATCGTCTAAAGATGAACATATCGCACTTGTAACATTTCACGTAAAACTAAGATTTCGGAACAGGTGGCATATCTTTACGATGCTTTGCAACCAACTTTAGAAGGTGCTGTTTCTGGGACTCACCCTTCGTTAGGCAATTGTTAAAATTAATAACAAGAGCGATCGCACGCTCAGTAGTGTCGTTGGCAACTGCCATACCCATGAGAACTTCTTAAATTCCTGGTACGTTGCACCATCCTCCCATGTTGACGGATCTATCGCAAGAAAGGTAACAGACTTTTCTGCGCTATTTGTAAGTATCGTATCGAAGTTCCTTCTCGTTATCTTAGTGAGGCAGTCGTGAAGGGCTATCAGAGATAACTTCTTCCTCTCCAACCCTTTGAGTCCTTTCCCTTCTGGCGTGTCCAATTTATCTATCATCTTCCTTTTGTCCTGGTAAGAGACTCGTTCGTTAAGAAGGGCAAGTCCCATAACTTCTTCGTGAGATACCACGGATGTCTCTGAAGAGAATTTAAAGCCACTTTGACATTGGAAGGATCTGGCGATTACCTCCCAGATACGTACATTCCCAGATCCGTATAGGTCAAAATCTTTCCCAGATCCGTAAAAGTGCCATGGGCGATGACATGACATATTTTGGCATGGATCAAAGATTTCCCACTTCCGTACATGTCTAATAACTGACACTGTTTCTGTGCATTTTTAATAAAGTTTGAGCAGAGGATGATGTGGAATTGCATGCTCAAGGAAACACGAAAAGATGTACATGCTTTCCATACTGTTGCAATCTTTTTCGACTCAACTCTTCACGTTGAATTCAAATTCAATCAATGTATCCCTGAAATGTGTTTGATATGAATCCACAAATCACATTAAAGGGATACACAAGTCGGCTCTTACAAAGAGTCTTCGTCGAACTAGTATCTGGATCTCCTATGATCTTGATCCATGTGCAGTAGATCGTTTACCGTTGTTACCACCACTTACAGTATATGTTATTCTTATCAATATATATTGTAAGTGTTCCCACACCACGACAGAAGCACATGTTAATGCAACACGTGCTATTGATTACAAACAATAAAACAGACGAGAAGTCAACACGGAAAACACCGGAGGAAGCCGAAAGATGACGGACCTCACGAAATGACCCGAAGAGGATAAATAAAAGCGCAACCACGGAGGGACCTGGCATCAGTCGACCAACTGAGCAACTAACCATCACCTGCTCTGAGGTCGCATTGGGCTAGGAGTATACCTTTCCTATACCCTATGTCGCACTGGACTAGGGATCCCATCTTCAACTGAAACCTTGCAATGCTGTCGTGAGCTGAGGAGGTTATCCACACTCTCACCTATAAACCTTGCCAGTGTTTTGGATGCTGCCGTGAGCGGAAGGCGTACCCGGCAAACATCGATATCCCTTCATATGGTCATGAAGGAAAGACACTATTTACTCTTTGTAATCAAAGACGTTTGTAATTAGAACTTTGTAATAAAATTGGTAAAGGGAAAATACTCGCCCGGACCGTCATTTAGTCTCTACCTATACCTAGGTTAAAATCATTGCGATATACACGATTTACAGTTTATGACAACTTATGGATATATGAAAATGCAACCAAACATCGTCTAACATCTTTTGAAACATCAAAACTTTTTTGTCAAGCTGCAAATATGCTTTCTTTCTTCTTTTATCTTGCAACCTGAGATACTTTTTGTCGTAAGCATGGTCACTTGTCCTGGCTTCTAACTTGCGAAAACGGATAGTTTCGATGATACGAGGATTTTGCTTGTTTAGCAGAGTACTTACTCTATTATCCCAATCTTCTGCGGGATTATTTGTTCTATGGCGTTTCTCATGACAGTTTCACACCCTTACTGAGACTGCAGGGTTTTCTACTCACTGCTCAACGAAATAGTCATAGACCTGCTCAAACTTAGAGGATGAGTGGGTATCCTCTTGAATACACAGCCAACCACTGTCGACCATTTCTAAAGGAAGAAAAGCTAATGACTCACCTATTCGAATCTGAATTCGTATATCATCATTGTTTTTGTAGTCTGTAACCAAGCCCAAATCCTGTATCTTGCACCAAAAACACCAGTTAAAGTGAAAATTGCACCCACTTATGGAAGCTGAAGGGAAAATTGTCTTAAAAGAATGTGTTACTGCGTCCTTGAAGTCTACCATTACAATTTTAGGATTCCAACTCAGGACTTCTTTCTTTATTAGCGAAAATAACCGTTCTTTATGATTTATCTTGTTCGGGAGAAGGCCAAAAACCTCTGGAATCACATTAGTTTTCTCTATTGAACTTGCAATATATGACGAATTACAAAAATTTGGGAGAAAAGTTTGCTGTAGCTCTTAAACGTGCCATCAATAAAGAAGGTCGTGCTGGCTTGCTAAGCAATCTGCAAAATGAAACTATTCAAGGACTCTTATTCGTTGCGGCTGCTACTCGAAACGCAACCTTTAGATTCCATATTCCCCTCTGTTCAAAAACTAACAAAAATTTTGCCAGCTATTGAACCTGTACGGAAATGGAAATTCTTATCTCGCTTCTAAATCATGGCAGTTCATTGTATCTGGCACTTGTTCGGAACTGGGAAGGATTTTGACATGTACGGAAGTGGGGATGTACGCAAGTGGGAGAACACCGATCTGGCAGCCGAGCTTCAAGGTTTTTCACGAAGTCAAAATCATTTCTCGGAGGGTGAGCAGCGATTGGTGTCTCATGCCAGTATAAACAGTACAAAAGACTGACAAAAAGACACTTTTGCTATTCCCTTAAGTTCATTCGCAGTTAGTTTCAGCTGCTTCCGGAAGAGGAATATCTTTATCATATAAATAGCCTTTACCGTTCACCTGGTATGGTCGAAATCACCAGGGTTTTTAATGCGAACTCCTCCTTCATGCTGTTCAGCCAAGAAGGCATACGAAAGAACCATACATTCTTTGTAATCGTCACGCGGATGTGCAGAAAATTCAACTGCATTTTTCAATAATCTCAATGCTCGGGATTTCAGGTCTACTAGGTCCCCTGATTCCGATAATCTTTCCCTCAGATCAAGATCATCGAGTGCAGAGCTCCAATGGTCGTGGTCAAGAGAATGACATTACTCCTTGAACCGAGCAAACAGGGAAATGTTCGGCCTTGCCAAAGGTCCATATTCGTAATTGAAGATGTAGGACAGAATGACTTCCAAAATGTGATGCCAGCAGGAAATCCAGAGGAGCTCTTTACCCAACATTGCTGAATTTTGATGCAAGCTCCCTACAAAAGACCGGTGTGAAATATACATAATAATTTTAAAGATCAACTAAAGTAAACGTTTCGGGAGAGTTCTAAATTATACTTAATCCAGTTCATATTTCACATACAGGTTCTCAATATCAAGTGGAAGTGAAAAATGGAAGAAAAAATTATAAAAAGTGCTGAAAATGAAGAAAAAGCAGGGTTTACTTTTGAAAATTTTCTTACACTTCGCGACAACCATGGTGGCGCTTCGCGGCTAGTCTGTCGACCTCACTCATATGCATGGGGGAGGGGGCGCTATATACTCTCGCCCCGGGCGCTGATTTTCCACGGCACGGCACCGGTATCGAAACCGGATCTCCCACGTCAAAGGCGTGTACGCCAACAGCTTAGCCACGAGGGAGCTCTCAGAAGACTGAATAATACATATGTTGTGATAAGTCTATTATTTACCTTTTAAAAGTGAAGTACAAAATTATAAATATATGAATCGTTTTGGTTATGTTGAGAGGGGAGAGTCAGCAAGCTATCCTTACTTTTTTTTCCAAAAAGTTAACTTCTAGCAGACCTAAATACTAGTTACAGAAAATATACTTTCAACTATGACGTTGTTCACACTTTGCCTAGTTTTCTTCTTTCATTTCTGCATTTGTTTATAATAGAAAACAGGAAGAAAATTTTACTTAGTGTCATATTACTGGTGCGAACATGTTGAATAAGGAAGCTAATTTAAAACAACAAAGTAAACTTACCATATTGTTCTTCAGCACTTTCATAGAACACTCTGTATCCTTGAATTATGCCATTCCTCTTACTCTGCGGGGGAGGCGACCATCTTATCTGCAAACTTTGGGAAGTTAAAGGGTCACACTTCACATCTTGTGGAGCGGCTGATGGCGCTGAAAAATAAAATTTGAAGGTACAAGAAACATTTACTAGAAAATAAAAACAGTCTACTCTTTCTTTTTGATAGGTCCATATATAATACGTATGACAGTTATACAAGTTTGTAGGTATAGTAATTTGTTCTCGAAGGAATAATAATTTTATAGTTAATAATGCTGAATTTTATTAATATATCGCACTGCCTGAATAATACTGTCGTAAATCAAAATAATTTTAAATTGTTATCAATTTTTAAAACGGAATAGTTGTAACTTGTATGTATTTAAGAAATGTTTGCTATGCAATGATTAATAATATTATTTATATATATATATATATATATATATATATATATATAATTTATAATGTCCAACCGTGACAACGAAGAAACTGAAAGAGGGAGAAAAGTGAAACTTTGCAGGAAGCAACTATAAAAAGGGCATCTTTGCATGTATTAAAACAGAAACATCCAAGAAACAGTGTTGCCAATCCAATATAAAGTTATACATTTTTTGTTTCAAATAGCACTATGTCAGATTATTGCATATTTCAAATTAACAAGTCAAACGGAAACTTCAAATATCATATTTATTATTTATTTGTGAACAACAACACAACAGGCAAAGCCCAATTATAGTGTTGGTGCATTACAAAATAAACTTACAATAATTTTCTTGAACATATTATATTTCATATTACATATATCAACTTCGTTGTGTTCGATACATAATTTGTTATAAGAATAGCATATTCTCCAAATTAGTGACTCAATAATACTTTGGTCCTTGCCTTTTTGCAATAGAACAGGCCAGAGTTTTCAACACGAGTTTTAAGAATCGGGACATGAAAATTTAGTGTCGATATCAGATCTGTACAATTAAACTCATTTTGTACTATTTTACTAAGAAAGATCAGATCTATCACATTTCGCCTGTGTTCTAGTGTAAGGATACAGAAGTTGTTTATTAATGCAAGATAGTTTTCGTAAGATGGATAGATTCCAGTACTCTTGTGTACTAAGTATTTGATAAATTTGGATTGGACTTTTTCGAGTTGGTTTCGGTATTGTTGTTGCGATGGGTTCCAGATCACAGCAGCATATTCCAGTTTTGATCGGACATAAGAGTAATACATTTTTGTTTGTGTGGTGATATTGTTAAACTCCTTTTCCGTTCTAATTATGAATCCTAACATTTTAAAAGATTCATTAACTATGTTCACTATATGATCACACTTGTTGTTCACTATGTTCATTAAACGTTAGTTTCGTATCAAACGCAACCCCGAGTTCTCTCACTGAATATAATCTGTTTAATACGATCTGATTAAATGAATAATTAAACTCTACTTGATTTTTGTTTCTAGTGAACGAAAAAATACAACATATATTTATGTTTACACTATTTTTTTTTAAAGAGAACACCAGTTTGCAATAGTTTCTAAGTCATGTTGTAAGTTGAGACAGTCATGGATTGTCTATATCCTGCCGTATATTTTGAGGTCATCCGCAAAGAGCAATTTGTTACTTAATGATATGTGATCAGGAAGATCGTTAATGAATAAAAGAAACAATAACGGACCTAGGTTGGAGCCCTGTGAAATTTCAGAGTACGCAGTATAGGCGGTTGATTTAAACTCTTTGTAGATAACGTTTTGTTTACGATTGCTTAAATATGATGAGAAGAACTTGATCAAGGGAGGAGAGAAATTATAGTTATTTAGCTTATGTAATGATACTTTGTGATTTACTCTGTCAAACGCATTTTCAAAATCTATATATATTACATCCACCTTACATCCAACATCTAATGAGTTCACTATGAAGTCTGTGATAATTGCAAGATTAATTGTTGTTGATTTGTGTGGAATAAAGCCATGTTGATATGATAATATTACTGGTTGTATGTGGTGAATTATCCGTCTGTGTAAAATGTGTTCAAATACCTTTGCAAAAGTAGATAAAATTGATATGGGCCGGTAGTTATTTATTTCATTTTTATTATTGGTCTTTGGTATTGGGAAAACTATAGATTATTTCCATTTGTCTGGAAAAACACATGTTTTCAGAGAGAGGTTGAATGCGAACCGAATACGTAAACGCATCTATAAACCCCTTTATAATACATGGAGGTTCCATCGGGTCCAACAGCTGTTCTGGGCTTTAATTTTTTGGTTGCCACTTCTACTTCAGATTGAGTGATTTCATCTACGCTAAATGACTCTAGTTTTTCATTTACATCATTTACTATAGTGATATTTGTGCTGTTTGTGTCATGCGCAAAAACTGAAGAGAAATACTGTGCAAATGCATTGGCTATTTCATTATTACGAAAAAGTTCATGTTCCTCGTAATTCAATTTCCTCCTAGGAAGATGTTTAGTCTTATGTTTTACAAAGTTCCATAATTCATTGGTATTGTTGAGTTGATTTTGAGTTTAACGTCCCTTTTCAGCAGCAAGGCTATATGAGACGTGGACCTACTGATTAACGTGGAATCCGAACCATATGAGCTCCCGCCGGGAATCGAACCCGGGTCTCCCGCGCCAAAGGCGCGTACGCTAACCGCTTAGCCACGGAGGAGCTCTCATTGGTATTGTTATTGATGCTTTTTCGGTCTCTTGTATGAACTTTCCGTATGCCAGCTTAATGTCTTTCTTTATTTCCCTACGCAATTCATTGAATTTATTAAGATAATATACTTCTTTAAAACGTTTGTACTTTTTTATGGTAGATTGCTTTCGTTTTGAGTTTTTTGATAATTTCATTTGTGAACCAACACGGATAATCGGTTCGCGAGTTGTTTCTAAGCGGTACCCACTGATCGAATACACTATAAATAATATTATACAGATTATTAACTAAGTCGTTAACGTTTTCATGGTCTTTTAGGGAGTTCCAGTCAATATATGGAAATTCAAGATACATCACTAAGAAGTCTGCTTTTCTAAAATTATATCCAGATATATTGGTCTTTTTTTTTTTTTTTTTACTTTCGCGGTACACTACTGTATCAAGCTTAATACCATAGATGGATGGTGTACATCTTCTGGAATTAGTGGATATCCTTCCCTTAAGACTTCTATGTTCGTTACATTAGACAGAATCAGGTCTAATGTACGGTTGTTTATGTTTGTCACATTATTTAAAGATTGTAAATTATAATAAGACATAAATTCATATAAATTCTTGCATTTAGAAGAGCTTGTTTCAAAATTGAGTCCCGTACCACTTATTTCCGATAAGTTGAAATCAACAATCAGGAGAACAGGGCTTCCTTGAGGACAATTAATTTCAAGACGTCTAAATAAATCATTGTACAATTCAATATTAGAACCCGGTGAGAAATACACAACACAAATATATATAGTTTTCCCCTCAGTGATTATTTTGGTAATCAAACAGTCATGATTATCATCACATCTGTGTAACAAGCACATACAATGTTTAGTTAGAGCTGCAATAAGAACACCCCTTCCCTTTGTTTTACAAGTTTTAATAGAGTTTCTGTCTTGTCTCAACATTGTATATCTGTTATCAAATAATTCAGTATCATAATAAGATTCGTTAATCCAAGTCTCAGTGATTGCAATTAAGTCATAATTATTAGATAAAACAGCACAAAAGAATTCATATGTTTTACCACGTAAACTACGAACGTTTTGATAAAATATTTTTAAAAGTTCTTTATTGTTTGTAAGATCAGTTGTTATTTTTGAACTGCACACACATGTTTCATCATTATCAGATAAAGTTAACTTACCACAAGTTCCACAGCATTTTGATGGTAGTCATACTCTGTTACTTTGGGGGTGGGTCAGAGTCGCCCGGGTGGTCTTCCTCCCTCTCTTATTGTCAGGCGATGGAATTTCTGCACAGGTGGTTGCACTCGTTGAGGAGGGCGTTTGGTTAGGCACTTGTAATGTTGCAAGTTCATTATTCACTTTCTTTGGAAATTCCTCTTGTTTTGGTGGCGACGACGCATTGTTTCGTTGCAGTTCTTCAAGAGTGAATGCCTTATTATTTATATATAACTTATTATACTGAAGTTTTGCACGGTCACCTTTGGAACGCCCATCCCACATGTAGGCAGTTAGTTCTTTGCAAATTTCACGAACTGAGGCAGAGAAATCTTCGGTAATTGAGACAGAGGTTCCCTTAGCATGATACGCATTTTTAATATTAGATTCTTCTTCTTGTAGGAAGAGAACTTTACAATGATTGGTTTGTTATGTCCGCGGCCTAAACGATGGGCTCTTTCTATTTCACTCACGTTCAAGTCTACTTCCAGTTGGTCTGTGACAAACTTTATAACACAATTCTCCGATTCTTCCCAAGTTTCCACGCCTTCGCACTCGCCAATGTTTCGAAATATTAGATTGTTTCTTCTTGAATGATTTTCTAATTTGTCTAAGAGTTCACTGTTAGCAGCCAGCTGAATTTAGAGTTCTTCATTCTCCTTTTACACAGCGTTGAGATCTTTCACCACTAATTGAAGCTGATTATTTAGGTCATTAGTCACACTGTAAATTCCATTTATCTTCAAGTCCATTGCTTCTAATTTTTTGTACAAGTCATCTAATGTCTTGGAGCCTGGATTTACTTCTAATGACTTAGGACCTGGATTAGCTTCAATTCCACTAATTACAAGTAGTACTGCAATTACTAAACCAAAAAACGATATTTTAAGCACTGAAACACGAATTTCAGAATTTCCACGAAGTTTGAAACACTCAACCTTCTTTCTCACAGCAAATAACCCTATACAGGTTCTCCAGGTTGAAGTATCTACTCCCATGTTGTCACGGATGACTGGCTTCTGGAGCGATGTTAACACACGTGTTGCACACTAAGGATGCTATAATATCACAAACATCCAAAGTTTGGTAGCCTCTAACTTACATACAGCACAACAGAAAGACACAGAATAACACACATCGAAAGTACCTTAGCGTTGGATACCATGGTCATGGTACGACTTGTTTTGAATGAATAAGAATGAAGGCTTGAAACTTTAAATTTTTTTGAAAGCCTTATTTCAAAAAAAAAAAAAAAAAAAAAACCGTTTAGATAAGTATCATATCTAGTTACTTATATGGTTTGTAATGGATGTATAAATTACTTTGCTGTTTACAGCACTTCGATATCTCAAATCGTTCAGGAGATACGATAAACATTGCTGAAGTTTGCAACTCTGCTTAAATCAAGTAATTGCGAGAACTTGTTGTAATTCAATTACTAAAACTATTGTTGTAATGCTATAAAAGACGAAGAAAACAACAATAATTTTAAATATTTTCCACAGATAGGCCATTTTCAGCAGTTCAGTATGTATATATTTAAATATATTTACAGTTCTAAAAAAAAATTCTTCAGATGCAAAGCTCTTTTGAGTCTTACATGTAAAACTGAAATTTTTGAATTACGATAGTCTTGCTTTGGTAGTTAGATAGATTCAATACTATAATTTCCTTATGAATAAAAGAACGAGTAGTAAGTCATCAAAATTAATGCTAAAAGTTAAGAAAAAAGGCTATTAGAACTAGGCAAATTCATTCTAATGAAACAATGAATATAATTAAGAGAGTGAATGTTGGAAGCATCCTATTAGAAATTCATAGTGCTTTATTTTTATAGTGGCGTTTCAGAATATTGACAGTTTATTCTAATAATGAAATGTTTCTGTGCTAAAGTACTGGACAAGGTAATAGCGAAAATTACAGAAGTCTTAGAAAGCTAATCAGCAGCTGTTGTTAATTGCACCTGCCCTAAGACGTAAATAAACATTAAATTGTCGGTTGTACTTGGGTTTGAAATTCTGCTCTGTCCTCTTTATTCGCTTGACTTTGCTCATTCGTTGTCTCTTTTTACGTTTCTAAAGATAAATTAATCGATACAGGTCCACATGTTTCTGACAGAAAAGAACTTCTGTGTGAAGTAAAATCTTGACGTTTCTGCTCAAAATATGAAATTGCTCTAAACAGCTGGAAACAATTTTCAACTTACCAACTGAAACATTCCCGCGATACAGAAAGTACAGGGAGAACATAAAATGAGTCACTCTCGAGTGTTCATAGAAAATTTACCATTCACGTAACAATTAGGATCTAAGCATATTACTGTAAGACAGATGATATCTACAGCACAGCTATATTGTTTCGTTGCTTCCATTTCAGTAAATAAAACACTAATTTTATCCTTCGAATCTTCTATAACAGAAACCCAAACTGGAACCATTATCCTTGTAATTCTATAAAAATAGTCAGAGTGTTGCATACAGTGACCATGACGTTTTGAAGAACCAAGAAAAATCCACGGTTTTGAAAGATCACATTAAAAAAGTCAAGAATAATTATGACGACATGGTACCTAATCTGAAAGGAACGAGAATCTTGAAATCTTTTAGCTCAGCCAGTTTTCAGCAGACTAAGATAACTTTTGCAATAGTGCTAGGAAAACAACAAAATTATTGTAAAATGGCACACTATATAATTTTACAGCTTAAGGAACTATTGAGTTCTTGCAGAAGAAAAAGAGCATCATTGAATTTTATCGTTGAATTTGTTTTATAACTTCTATAAATTATCATGGATTGCATTCATTTCCCCAAATAGAAAAATCTTCCATGGATAAGTGAGGTCGCAAAGTTTGCATCCTGAAAATAACCATAAATGTTCATACATGTAATTTTAAGAGCAGCAGATTATTATTATTATTATTATTATTATAATTATTATTATGAAACTTCTAAATTATGCTATGCATAAGTGTCTGAGTCTCATAGAACTGCTATCTCTGTCCGTCCGTGTATCGACAGGTATCAGAGCAAAAACAGTAAGATATGTCTAGAAACGTCTTTTGGCAATCGATTCAGCGTCCCAAGAATAGATTCAATCTCTTCCGTTAACCTTT
This sequence comes from Thermobia domestica, assembly GCF_964235325.1. Taxonomy (NCBI): domain Eukaryota; kingdom Metazoa; phylum Arthropoda; class Insecta; order Zygentoma; family Lepismatidae; genus Thermobia; species Thermobia domestica. The sequence goes on along the minus strand of NC_137459.1, from coordinate 257,738,637 downwards.
TATTCGAAACGGAAGTGGTTTAAATTAACCATTTCCGGTTTCAACGTTTATCGCTGTAGAAGAAAAACGGTAATAGATAGAGACAAGCGTTTTTTATTTTATTTATTTTATTTTATTTTATTTTATTTTTTTTGTAATCGTTCAAGAGAACATATTGCCAGCAACCACAATACTCTACCAAATCTGAAATTGGTTGAAATTTACTCTACTTCCGGTTTCAACACTGATTTCCATAGAGTAAAAAACGGGAAATTGTATCGAGAAGATGTTCCTACAATCCAATAAGCATCCAATAATATGTTCGAACTTCTCCGTTAACCATCTATTCAAACTTGAAGTGGTTAACCCTCTATTCAAACCGGAAATAGTATAAATCAACTATCTCCGGTTTTGGGGTTGATCCTCATAAAACAGGGACGGGGTAATACTAGACCACTTGGGGAGACTTGTTCCTCTGAGCCCTATTCAGAAAGTAACAAGGTAATATCTAGCTACCTTTCCTCCTTTGCGGACAGATTGCTTTTGCGATCGTGGCCATAGATAACGTTAACCCTCAATGATATGCATCAAGTAAGATGGACGAGAAAAGTTACGTTTCATATTCAATCAATGGCTTGATTAAAAAAAAAAAAAAAAGTAGTAGTATATGTATGTGCTTATATTAAACGCTTGAAGCGATACAAAAATGTTTTGTTACTTTACTATGCTACAAAATTAAAAAAAGAAAAAAAGCTATTATTTTCATGATTATGAGTATTGACTAAGCTATTGGGAAATACAAACCCTATTTGAAAGGTAGAATTTCACTGATAAGGCGTTTCTATGAGTGATTTAAAGCAATAAATAGTGTAGCGAATATTGCATAGAAAATATAGGTGTAAGAATTTTAAATTATAGAATGAGGAATCAATTGATATTAGTAACATTAAATTCAAAATTTGAATTATTAAAGAGAGCTACAAAATCTTGTGATTTACACTGAGGTGAAAACAAACTCACAGAGTGAACTCGTAACTTTATGCAAGAATATATCTGCAAACCTGTTATATTATTGTTTATTTATCTCTATTATATTTAATCAATATGATAAAATCATATACTTTAGCTTGGTGGGCGAAAAATACGCATAAATTTGACTAACGCCTTTAAAGTAAACTTCAATTTTGTTCTTTTTAAAATTGTATTTTAGGAAATTGACTATTTTTATTTGAATTTTGATTTTAAGAAAATTGTGATTTTAACATATTTGTATATTTTAACTCGGATTTCTCTATTTTTTCGTGTGATATGATGATGTCGCTTATAGTAGTTCTTCTTAATGAACATTTACGGCAAGTTTTGATTTTTTAAAGATCGGTTTCCAATGTGCGGAGAGAAGAGGTGTAACATATATCGTCCCTTTGTTTGCAAAGTCTCGTATCTCAAAAAATCGATTTTTGAGTTAAGACCAGCCCAAATTCCCCTTTAGGAGCTCTATAATTCCCTTTAACAGCCGTATCCAAATTCCTAAATATAACTGTAGAATAAGCAGTTTGATGTACGTCGTATCTCAATTGTAGAGAATGAAATTTTTCTCGAACTGTCGTTACTCAAGATTCGACAGTTTGCAAGAAAAATTAAGGTAAGTTGCTATTGTTCGCACAGAGTCGTATCTCAAACTACTTTCTATTTGTGTGTGTGTGTTCACCTTAATGCGTAATTTGTTTTAATATATTGTTTAAGCAAGCAGAAAATATTTTTGTGCCTTCACAACTGGCCCCTGTGATCAATCTGGCTTGTAGAAAGCAGCCTTTTGTGGTACCATCGTTTATTTAGTATTTTTTATAACTTAGTCTATCAGAGATGAATACAGCAACTTAGATGTACACTCATGTCCAAAATTATTGTCGCATGTCTATAAATATGTTGTTGTAGGAATATAATTTAATAACGAATTTGTCCGGTATTTCTTATAATGTTAGTATGTGTATAATCGGCAAAGACATTTATGTTGTAAATTTCATGTCAAAGGAGCAGTAAATAAGAACAATAAAACGAAAATAAAACTTTCTTGTTCATTTAGCAACATTTTATTTTACTCGTTCTAATTTTCGTATTTGTAATTCTTTTCCTATGAAATTTACCACAAATATACATTTAGCGATTATACACATAGTATCAGTATTAAAAGTACCCTGCAAAATCATTATCAAATTATATTCTTACAAAAAGACAGTTATAGATATGCGACAATCATTTTGGACATGAGTGGTACATAAATGGACAAATTTATAGTTTTCCAATTTCAATTTGGCATTATTCTTATATCCCAAGAACTATGCACAGTGACGTAATTCATTGTTAAAACAAACATTATTTTTACAAAGTGACGTACCGTATCTCAAATAACATACTTTTTATGTCTTAATATTATAATATTATATTATTTGAACATGTGGTATTAACGAATGTACTTTTGGCTTCATTGTGTCAAAAATTTAAAATATTTGTTAGTCGGGAGGCAGAATCTGGAAAAGTCACCAAAATAAGAAGTAGGATCAACCCGAGAGAGTAAAAGCAACCGGAGGTCCTAAATCATTAAGTCCACTATCCTGATCATTTCTAGACCGCCGGTCACTTGATGCGAGCGGAAGGTCCCCCCGTACACCCCTCCCCCTCTACTGAAGCTAAAAAATGAACGTTTCAAATAAAAGGCCATATCTCCAAAAATAATCAAGATATTAATGAATTTCTTTTTTCAGGTTTTATCTCTAAGGTGTGCTTTACGATTTTGTCTATTCATGCTTTGGATAGACTCAACGGGTTTTCGGAAAATTCAACTTGAACATTATAAACTGACATACTTTGTCCATAATATTTTCTTTTTTGCCCTGTATCTCCCCAATGAGTTGAGATATGGAAAAAACATCCCTATTTAAGTTTGTAGAGCATTAAATTATCTTTCCAACGGTACCAATATTGTAAGGTTTACTTCCAAAAATAGCCATACAGCGAGGTAAGTTTGAAGGAAAGTGCACTTTGATTCGAATGCAGATGCTCCGAATGGCACCACTGAATTTCAGATCACGTCAGTCAATAAAGGTGTTTTTTTTTTTTTTTTGAGACAAAAGCTGATTTTTTCCCCAATATTTGAAGAACAGTTCTCGTCCTTCTCCCTTGAGCTCTCCTGCATTGACATGATCATTTCTAGATCTCCGGTCACTTGATACGACCGTGTGTTAAGAATCACAAAATTTTGAGATAAGTAGATATCCTCATGCACTCTACTGAAGCCTGCACACACTTGCAATTGTTTGTGTCCCAGCATGTTTACATGTACAAGACTTTAACTCTGGGAAACTTTTAGCCATAGACTCCTGAGTGAACCATTTGGGCACCAATTTTCCATTCGTAGTTTGTCAACCAAAATGTTCGAGTTGAAGGAAGTGAATATTCGAGTCGGTGGCCTGCCGCTAAATGTATGTTTGAAGGTGTGCTCATTTGATGTGAAGCATTAGAGCACACTTTATTACTGGAAGATGGTGTGCTTTTGTGACCGGCCAAATCAACGCAGACAGCACTGATCGAAGATTTTTGGGAATCGGTGTAGAGAATCATCACAAATTTTCCTGCGCATGCTATCGTCTCATCATCCACATTACCAGATCCTAAATTACTTAGCAAGTATGATTTTTTACAATATGCATTATAAACTTCAGTTTGCCAATGTCTGCGAACTAACTCGTGGTGATTTGGAGGATATTTTTGTAAAATGTGTTCTGAACTTTCTAAACAGGGCGTGCTCACGAATTCAACCATTACAGTCCATGTTCTAAAGGAGATACAATATTTAGTCGAACAGCAAGTATTTACAGAGAGATCAGGAGAAATATTGAAGGTCGAAATTATCCGCTTCCTCAACATTGGAAATATTTTATTGATTTGCCTGAACACAAATCTGACCTCGCAGCATTTCTTTCTTTAGATCTGATTAGGTTCTGTAGGCAAACATTGAAAGACGAACAGTTGGTTATCACATTGGGTGGATTTACAGACTTACTTCACGTAGAGTCATAACAGGGAGGAGATCTACCGCTTCTGAAATATAATCATGAATAGGCTGATACGAGGATAATACTTCACGCATACCACACTTTCACCTGTGGCTATAAGCAGCTGCTCATTGACTCCAGAGACACCGATGTTCTTGTTCTCCTTATAGATTTTTTTTAAAACAATTAAGGCAGAAGAATATGGATGTCTATTAGAACAGCAACAAAATTACAATTTGTTCCAATGCACACAACTTTGAATGAACTCAACGATGAAATGCCATTCCTTGCCAGCGTTCCATGTACTTACTGGAAGCGACACCACGAGTCATTCGCAGGAATTGGAAAAAAGAAAACATGGAATGTATATTGTAAAAAATCACACTTGCTAAGTAATTTAGGATCTGGTAATGTGGGATGATGAGACGATAGCATGCGCAGAAGAATTTGCGATGAATCTCTACATCGATTCCCAAAAAATCTTGATCAATGCTGTCTGTACTGATTTGGCCGGTCACAAAAAAGCAGACCATCTTCTAGCAATGAAGTGTGCTCTAATGCTTCACACCAAGTGAGCTCATCTTCAAACATACATTTAGCGGCACGCTAGTTACTCGAATATTGACTTCCTTCAACTCGAATATTTTGGTTGGCAAACTACGAATGGAAAATTGGTGCACAAATGGAAAAAACAGGTGTCTATGGCTAAAAGTTTCCCAGAGTTAAAGTCTTGCACATGTAAACTTAGGTGGGACACAAACAATTTCAAGTGTGTGCAGGCTTCAGTGGAGAGCATGAAAACCTGTAGCTGTAATGGTAACAAGTGTTATAAATTACTTATAAACGCTTATGTACCAGAAAATGATTCATCTGATTAGGATTTAAAAGTCTAAAGAAACATGTAATTTTGCGCAGATTTGATATTATAATGTAGATTATAACATTTTTTAAAGTGTCCATTGAGAAAATACAGACCATTCTTGATTTTAGAAATACCCTTCAGGTCTACAAACCATGTTATCAATTAACCTATATATCACCTGTATATGGTGTTTGACCTCACTTAAGACATCTTTACATATGTTCTAACCTTATTCACATTTTCTGCTTTTTCATTGTGGTAAGATAAACAATATTGTTAAAGAAATAAGAAATTATTTTCAAAGACCGATGGAAATACTGCACACAAATAGAGTTAAAAATCTGAATCAACCTGAATATGAACTGTAAATGGATTTTCACACTACAAAAATATCTCTACTTATCTCAAAATTTTGTGATCCTTAACACAGGGTCGTATCAAGCGACCGGAGATCTAGAAATGATCATGACAGTGCAGGAGAACTCAAGGGAGAAGGATGAGAACTGTTCTTCAAATATTGGGAAAAAATCAGCTTTTATCTCGGAAACAAAACCTTTATTGACTGACGTAATCTGAAATTCAGTGGTGCCATTCGGAGCATCAGCATTCGAATCGAAGTGCACTTTCCTTTGAACTTACCTTGCTGTACGGCTATTTTTGGAAGTAAACCTAACAATATTGGTACCGTTAGAAAGATAATTTAATGCTCTACAAACTTAATTCGGGATATTTTTCCATATCTCAACTCATTGAGGAGATACAGAGCAATATATATATATACTTAAGACGCATGTGCTCTGCACTCATATCGACAAGCTGTACATAATTACGACGACCTTCTATTTCTGTTGATAACCAAATAGTGCAATATTTGATCTTTAGGAGCATGACAGACCTCTCAAGTGACATTTGACGCAATTTTTGTTTTCATCCAGCAAAGCAGCTTATAATAGGTGACTCATATCTGCTTCCTTTTCTTGCGTCACATATATGCTACAATGCGCGGAACACGGCTCTTAATCTGCTTAGTTGACAATTGTTTTATAATTTCATTACTAGTATTAGTTCACTTTTTGACTTATTGTATCTACTGATTTTTAAAAAGTGCTGTTAGCAGCACTCGAAATAAATTATTATTATTATTATTATTATTATTATTATTATTATTATTATTATTATTATTATTATTAGCAGTAGTAGTAGTAGTAGTAGTAGTAGTAGTAGTAGTAGTAGTAGTAGTAGTATTGCCTCATTTTATGTTTTGCGCATTGTTCTCTTCTTATGGGATATCAACACTATTCGTGCTATTTTGACAGCAATTATTTTTATCTGAGTCTTACTCAGAAGACTCTTTCGAAAAAAAAAAAAAACTCTATACACCTATATCCTGCGCGAATTTTCGGAGCGTCAGCAACCAAGCATCCTCTGATTTTACCAAGCATCCTTAAACTAATAAATCGTATAATGTTCAGATATGTATAAAGTAAATTGTGAGGTCCCCGGTATGTAATTGCAGCCATTTTTCGTCTCCTTCCGCCCCCTCCCACAAACCAAAGAGTTTATTTGCAAATATCGTTTCTGTACGTTCATCATATCGCGTTAATGACCAGTATGCTTTTCCCCAAAAAAGTTTCTTCGCGGGGAGATCAACATGCGAGGAACTGCACTGGGAAACTATTTGCAAAAGGATATACATTGCATAAGAGTTTCATGTAATTGTATGCAATACATCCACATTTAATTTATTTTTGGTCGGGGTGGGGTAGATTGGTGAACTCTGGGGAGGAAGAAACACTAATGACGATTATTGCTTTTGAATTTTAGCTTTTTTTTATTAGTTGCGAGAATGAGTTTTCATTCAAGTAGTGGCATACAATTCCCGCCATGAATCCACTTCTAATTTCTTTGCTAACTTCTTTCTGATTTGCTACAACTGCTGATAAACATATAGACTCTTCACTTCCCTTGTGCTGCTACCATAGCTTCCGTGTTCTTGACTAACGTGATTCTTGTCATGGAAAATTTGTCTTCCTCTTTACGTTTACATTCATTCTTTGCATGTTGTTAAAATAACGTTTTTATTTTCTTGTACCAATTTCACATTATTTTCTTCCATGTTTATAGCAAACAGCTGCTTATTATAATTTTAAACCAGTTGTATATACATACGAGAGTTTTCATGATGGGTTTACAAGTAATCCGTTTTTTAGACAATGTTTTAAGTTATTTTTCTTGACTGACAAGTAGAAACTACCATTAAGAGAAAAAGAACTATGTCATTAAAGAAACTGTGCTATTTTTGTTGTTACAATCCTCGAACATGGAAGCTGGAGACTTCTACTGTATACAAGAGAAGATTGTAAAAGAAAAAAAATAATGCCGTTTTCTTAATATTTTATAAAAAAATCTTATGCAGCATCTCCAACTTACGTAATGTTGTCAATCGTTATCATCGTAATTTAAAACTGTACACCACAGGCAATTTTTCACATGCTGAAAACATTTCCAAACCATACAGTTATCACACAAAACATGAACAAAAATAATTTTGGATTGCCCGACTTATGAATTTTCTTTTTGTGCAATGCACATAAATAACAAAGAAGAGAAAACTTTGAAACGTAATAAATATAAATTTTAAAAACAATAACAGCTGTCAGTTTTTGTAATAGGTGAGAGACTACAAAACAAAACGTCAGGATTAATTCTAGAGTTTTGTAGAAGAACATTTTTTTTTAAAATATGATTTTAAAGCAAACACATTTTCCAGGAAATTTTTAAAAGCAGAAAAAAACGACATGAACAGGGGAAAGGCATTCTATTTTCCAACATAACAGGTTGAAGAAAACAACACTCGGAGGTATTTCAATATGTGCTTGATTTAAACGTATATGAGAAATGGCTTAAAATCAATAATTTGATTTCTGTTAATCTTCTTTATCCACTGATATGCTTCAACAGTATTATTAACAATATTTTTTTTTTAAATATATTTATCTAACATTTGTTTCTATAAATTTTCATGCACTGAATGGAGTTCCATTAATATGAAACCCTTCCCCAGATATGTGAAAATGCAGCTTTACGCCCTCAGAATAACCACAAATGTTAATTTTAAGTACAGCAAATTATATTATTATTGAGTTGAGTTGAGTTGATTTTGAGTTTAACGTCCCTTTCAGCAGCGAGGCTATGTGAGACCGGACCTACTGATTAACGTGGAATTCGAATCACATAAGATCTCGCCGAGAATCGAACCCAGGTCTCCCACGTAAAAGGCGCGTACGCTAACCGCCTAGCCACGAAGAGCTCGATATTATTATTATTATTATTATTATTATTATTATTATTATTATTACTATTATTATTATTATTATTATTATTATTATTATTATTATTATTATTATTATTATTATTACAAAATAATGACTAAATAAAGTTCCTTGAACATACACAAATAGTATCCATTCCATTGCAATGAATTATAAACCCTACCAATTGAATTTAGTTTCCCTGAATTAAATTTTAAACTTCCCCATTTTTTTTCTTCGGATTTGAAAGCGGTAGATACATCCCACTTCATGGGAATCATGAGATAATATCAGCACTCGGATATTATCATAAGATACTATCGACAAATCCTTTTCCAGCACCCGGAAATGAAAGATTCTCCCAATTTCATGGAATCTGTCACTCAAAAGCTTTGGCACTTCGCTGTAAATTTCCCAAATAAATTTAAATGTTATTTTCCCAAGCTTTAAATATAGTTAAATTACTTTCTTGTGTTCAGAAACGGTACATTCATTGCATTCATTTAACTCATTAGGCAAAATTATCAATCTTCAGGTAATGAATTATTGCAATTAGCATATAAATGAATATTTCTACACTTAGTACTGAACTAACTAAATCTTTTCATTGAGCGATTCCCATAACGTTTAACTCACACCATATCATAAAAATCGTTGGCACACTTCCTGGAAATGAACTTCTCCAAATTACACAATATACAAAATTTTTAAAAGCCCAGATATGCTAAAGTCGCTTTGTAATTTCTAAAATAGACGATTCATCCAATTCGCTGAAAACTAATAACAAAAGTAAGCTGATTGACTTTCTTCAGGTATTCCCACGGTATAATTAGGGTTTGCAAATTCTTTTTAAAGACAATAAAGAAATACTACTACTATAAATTAATAAATAATGCTTTGTTTTTGAACACTTTATTACCCAAGAAGTGAGTTTCGATTCGCAGTGTGAAACTATGGTAGACTTTCAAAATATGCACATTCAATACTCCAACTTTAAGTAGCACATCTATAACTACAAATTGCAACAGAGGTCAAAGATAGAACTTGTTTCCCGAATGCTGAATCCATAAATAAAAGTTGCTATACTCGCTATATTTTACTGTTTTGGCTCTATTGAGCTTAATATTGAAACTGAAAGTGAGAATTGATGTTCATGACTTCCTGTTGCAATAAAGTAATAAATCAGAGGTGAAACATATTTTATAGTAAAGAATCCACCTCTAAAAACTGTTTGTCACAGTCTATTTCTATTTCATCCATTATGCGATCAGTGCTGTAGCTGAAAAATCTTAGATTTTCACCACTTCTCGTTTCAACAGATACATAAGAGTGGAGACAAAATGTATTCTTGGGGCGCTCAATATCTGTCAGAAAACCGTTTTTCAAAATCTCTTACTGTTTCTGCTTTATAGAAATCAATATTGAAACCGGAGATACTATTAAATTTCAACTACTTATGGTTCCGTAGAGTATTTCGAATGGTGATGATGTGTTCTCCTGAGACGATGAATACATTGCAAAAGAATCGCTTGTCCTATCAATTACCACTTCAGCTCTATGGGGATCAACGTTGAAACAGGAAATGGCTGATTTCTATCATTTCCGTTTTGAATAGGAGCTTAACGGAGGAGATGGAATATATTATATTCTTTGGACACTGGATCAATTACAAAGAAACGTTTCTCAATATTTCTTTTCAATTTCTGTTCTAAGGGAATCAGTGTTGAAACCGGAAATAGTTGATTTGTACTATTTCTGGTTTAAGCAGAGCGTTAATGAAAGAGATGATCATATTCTTGGAACGCTGAATTGATTGTAAATATATAAAGAAATAAATAAAAATAAAATAATAATAATAAAAAAAAACACTCTTCTTGATATCTCTTACCGTTTTTGCTCTATGAAAATTAATTTTGAAACCGAATATACTAGTAAATTTCTATCATTTCCCCGTTTTCCGTAGTGTATTACGGGTAGCGATATGGCGTACTCTTAAGACGGTGAATTGATTGCAAAGAACCGGTTATCACTATCTGTAACCGCTTCTGTTTTATGGGAATCAACTTTTACACCGGAATCAAATTTTTGATTTGAATTGAGAACTGACGGAGGAGATAACATTTTTTTGACGCTCAATGGATTACAAAAGATGAAAAACGCTTTTCTATGTATTCCATTGTTTTTCTCTATGGAAATCAGTGTTGAAATCGGAATTAGTAGTAAATTTAGACTATTTTCGATTTTGGTAAAGTGTCCTGGGTGGTGACAGTGTGTTCTCATGAGACACTGAATCGACTGCAAAAATTCACTTGTCGCTATGTATGACCGTTTGTGCTCTATGGCGAAAAGCGTTGAAAATGGAAATTGTTAATTTAAACAAGTTTCGTTTCGAATAGAAGGTTAAGGGAGGAGGTAGAACCTATTTTTGGGACGGTAAATTAATTGTTGTAAACCGTTTCTCGATATCTCTCACCGCATTTGCTCTCAACAGAGAAAGAAATGGACGGAATAGCCACTCTATAGGAGTTACGACACTTAGGCTTAGAATACCTTGAAAGTTTAAAACTAACTAACACCATGATTTATGGAACCCCAAAAGTCCAATGCTGCATTCACAATAGCTCTCCATTGACTTATGCCTTTAGCCAACTGGACCCATTTCCATTTTGTTTTCTTATTTCTGTGAGATTCATCTTAATATTATCCTCTCATTTGTGCCTAGCTCTTCCCAATGGTCTTTTTCCGATTGGGTTTCTACTTAAACTTTTGAAAGTGTTCCTATTTTCTTTCATTCTGGCTACATGACCTACCATCCTGAACATATTAGCTTTAATGAGTTTAACAATGTTAGTTAAGCGGTACAAGTTACGTAGTTCCTCGTTATGCCGCTATCCTCCATTTCCGATCCCCCTCCTCTTGGATCCAAATATTGGCCCATTACTTTATTTTCAAATAATTTCAGTTTGCTTTCTTTTGGTGAAATAGGCCTATATCTTGCTTATACCTTTCAATATATATCTTTCTGGTGTAAGTTTGTAGTATTTTTCAAAATTTCAAACAATTTAATACGCAGTGAGACGTGTTATCAATTGATAGTACTGGAATTTCGAGAATTTCACAAAATTGATATTCCTTTTGTTTGTAAATCATACACAATTTACAAAATGTTATAACAGACTTGCAATGATAAGCTTAAACAAATAAGCGTATGTATAAATGCAAAAGCTTTTCATGTATACGCATGTTTGAATTTCAAATAACGATGGTACTTGGCAAAGAAACAACACAGTTTATTTAAAGTGTCGGACCCGAGATGAATCCTTCTTTATGTCATCAAATTATGACGAAACTTCACCGGAAAATTACAAAATACACAGAGAAACAACATTTGAAATTGTTACCTTCCCCACGAACTCAATAACTCATACTTTCTATTTGAAAATAGTTGTTGTTTATCAAGAAAAATAATGGAGAGACAGGTTAAACCAAACAAAGTAAACATCGTTTCGTGTTGCCAATGCAATCGGTGACAAAAATGTAACATATTTTCGTGCTGCCCTACACTATAGTGATATGGATTCAGCGTCCATCTGGTATCTTAAAACTCTATTCAAACCAAAATGGTGGAAATCAAGCATTTTTGCTTTAATGTTGACTATCATACATAATAAACGGTAATAAATAGCGAAATGCGTTTTTTTTAACAATGGATTCAGCGTCCCAAAAATATATTCTATCTTTACGCTTATTCATTTACTAAATGAGGGGGTGTTATGAAATCTTTTATAAAGGGCAGAATTTCATGAACGTAAATACATGTTTTTAAAATCTGTTTATTATCATTATTAGCATCATTATTATTATTATTATTATTATTATTATTATTATTATTATTATTATTATTATTATTATTATTATTAATAATAATAATAATAATAATAATATGCGGATGTTACTGGTCATCATGCTGCTTAGTTACTGTATTATATTGTATTTTACATGGAATAAATATTTTTGTATTTTATATAATATTTAGAACCTTGTTTACATCTATTCTGGTCCTTGCTTTACGACAGCAAAACATATGAATGTTCAGCATAATCAGTTTTCATTCTTAAATAAAGACAATGAGACGAATGTAATAATTCACGCGCATATTTAAGATTTGGAGGAATATCTAACGAATTATTCATTGCAAATTCCTGAACCGAAATAAGCACTATTAGACACTATGCTGTAAAAGCAGTCATTAGCTAATTCGGTAGTGCTCTGACTTTCAAACTCTCAAGTTATGAGTTCGAGTTTAGCAGAATTTTCAACGAACTTAAAAAGTTCGTTACTGAATTCTCCATCTCTCTCTCTCTCTCTCTCTCTCTCTGTGTGTGTGTGCGTGTATCTCTTATTTGTGAATTTTTAAATTTTGAGCCCTCCATTCGATAGGGCATCAAAAACTATCTTAAAGAAGTGAAGAACTTTTCGCGTCACCCTTACCGTTCCCGAGATATTGACGAAAAAACTTCCAATTTCGGGAGATTTAAGGAGTCATATTTCAGAAACAGTAAGTAATAGAGACATGACATTTCGCGATTTTTTAAAACAAATTTAAGCCCTCCATTTTGAGCACGTCTTTGTAAAAGAACACATCGTAGAACGTTTTAACAGTACTCTTAAAGGAAACTGAAAATATGGGACCTACCGTACTCGGGTCAAGACTTCACTTAGGAACTTATATGTGCCCTATCCAAATATCCAAGTTTCAGAATGCTGAGGAACCTTCGCAACAATTTTTATAGAGGTAGTTGGCGAGTAATTCAAATTATATGCCAGTAGACAAATTCTCTCTATAAAAATTGTTGCGTGAGTACCTTAGAATTTTGAATCATGTATTTTTTTGGACAGCGCACATATTAGTTCCTAAGTGAAGTCTTTACCCAACTACAGTAGGTCCCATATTTTTGGAACTATGGACCTTTAAATATAATTTTTTCTTGTTTTCGGCAGTCTATAACTCCGAAAGGAAGCATTTGTGCACCCAGGTTGGTCTATACTTTTGTCTTATCTTTCTGTCAGGAATCACCTCCTAAACTTTGTCGGTTTTGTTTTGAAACACCCTGTATATTCTCCTTAAATGATAATTTTTGTCTATTAAAATTTGTCTTTGAAAAGAAGGTGACTAACGTTATGATAGGAAGGCTAGAGTTTTTTTTTTTTTTTTTTACTTATTGACATATAGTACTGTAGTAATCAAAATGGGTCTTATGCAGAGTCAGTTTTAGCGTTGTGTTAAGAGCTTGACTAATGCGTTATGCTAACTTTCGTATGTAGGAATATGGAAGTGAAGTTAACAACAATTTATATTGAAAAAGGCCAAACTTGACTTTTTCACAGGGTTGTGCAAACACTGTACGAAAAACCAAGTTAAATGAGTCCTATTACCTCTTATTTTGATTTATCGTATTATATTTGGACAACCGAAAAAAGTGGTTGTAATTTTTCGATATAAATCGTTGTTAACTTCACTTACATGTTACTAAATACGGAAGTTAGCATCAGGCATTGGTCAAGGTCTTAATACAATGCTGAAAGTGACTCTGGATAAGGCCAATATGTTTACTCGCTTTCCTTGTGATTTAATGGCAACTTTCATTTCTCCTCTGTGTTACTATAGCTTAAGATGTAATTTCCGGAATCTTGTACAATATATTCACTGAGAGTTTTACTCCCAAAACACTGCTTATATATAGGATGTTATCAGAGTTTTTTCTTTTCTTATACTTACCACCTTCCAGTGTCTCGGCAACAATTTCTGGGCTAACAGGTCCGGCTCCTTTGGCATTGAAAGCTTGGACAACTATTCCATACTTTGTGAAGCTTTTCAAATTTCTGAAAATCCATTCACCATGCTTACGATCAGAGGGCGACACTGTTGTGTAATTATATGAACCTGGACGACCTTCACTGGAAATAAAGTTAATAGGTTAGAGTAAAAGCAATTTCATTTTTATGCATATGCTAACAGAAGTGTCCGTTCTTTGCACATGAAGATAAAGATAATACGAAAGAATTCAAACAAAAGCAATGAATGCTATGCAGATGATAGGAAGACTTGCTAGGTTGCCTACTTCGTAAGTAATATGCTAATTTTTGCATAAATGTTTGTTCCCTGTTCCTTTTAGAGATGAAAATTAAAAAAAATACTGGTTTCGTACGCGATTAAATCTGGTGAAAATCTGTTTGTGTACAAAGTTTGGTGGCTCTAGGTGACTTTTTCTGTGCGAAACTCTGATTTCACACGCACACAAACACACACATTCTATTATGATTACTATATACAGGATGTTGCGAAACACATGTTATAACAGCTTTGGATGTTATTCTTCAAATACAAATAAAGGCAAAAATTCATGTGAAGAATGCCAAAACTGGCATAGTTTGCAATTAGAAGGCATCCGAAAATCGACGCACCCTATGTGTGAAGCACGATAAGGCAATAAAGAATAAATATTGAAATGTCGGATTAAAAGAAGACAAAGGAAGTCTTACCTGACGAATACAATGGTGTAACATTTGAAACCTAGTTTAAAGTGCGGAAGAAAATTCTCAAAGAAAGTGGGGAATCCCTATGGAAAATACAAGAAACTGAAGATTATGTTCCATATGATGTCAAATGTGCAGCCAATTAAAAACAAACTGACGACGAATGTTTAGATGTCCCAGTACTCCTCGGGCACCGTCCTACACTCAAAAAGTAGAATAATAACACTGCAAAAAATTTTGTCTCACAAAAATCACATTGTGGTACTAAAAGTAAAAGTAACACAATCGTATACATGTTCTGCTACCGCTGGGACACAATTCCAATGGAAAAAACAACGAACAAAATAGGAAAACACGCGTTAAAGAAAGGAACAGGTACATGTTTGAATGCATGAACCCAGAAACGACCTATGCCATCAGAATGTGCTGCGATTGATTTAAAGTAAATAATACAGAAGGTTCCGCTAGAGGCGCTGGAAATGTAGATCAATTGTTATGTTATATCATTGGCGGATACTACGTAGACGTGTAGTCGACTGTTTATCGTCCTGTTTGTTCTTCATGTCGCAGCTTGGAGTTTAGTCTGGTGTGTGTGTGTGTGTGGCTGAATTGCTCCAAGGTGTATCGCAGGTAGAATATGCATTCAGTGTTCTTTCTCGGTTTGCAACAACTACGTTGACACTGAGCGACGTCACGTGGGTGCTAATCAAGCAGTAGTGGTCCATCACTTAGACATAAAGACCCCCTGTTGTTTTTTCAGTTCTCGAACAGGAAAATGGCTGAGTGCTCTACTCACGAGCTTGCTGATACGAATTTCGTTTATGGAGAGGCACACCGAAACAGCCGTGATGTCCGACGTTTGTATGAGGAATGTTTCCAATAACACTTTTTCCAAGGCCTGATGCTTGACTGCGTGAAACTGGCTTTCTACCCCCGTAAAGTAGGAATGTGGAAAATTCCTCACTGTGCCCACTGTGTAATTTGAAGAAGACATGTTGGACGCGATACGGGAGAGTTCTGTTAGCAACACACGTGACATTGCTCGTCCAAGACAAACTCACCATATCAATGTTTTCCGCGTTATTTAGGAGGATGGTTTGCATCCATATAAATTGCAGAAGGTGCACCACATTCTGCCCACGGACTTTCTTCTGTACATCTAATTCTGTGAATAGTACGTGCAACCAACTATTGATATTCCAGATTTTCCAACAAAAGCAACGCTTATCAGGGACGGCATATTCAATAGTCACAATAGCCACGTCTGGAATATGGAAAGTTCGCATGCAGTCATTGTGGGCCAAAATTAACATAGGTTCACAGTGAATATGTGGTGGGGCATAGTAGGTCCTTACATTTTGTCCACTGTTTTTCCTATTGTCTCTACAGAACGTATTGCCTGAACTTTTGGGAAACCTGGAACTAGCAAGTAGGCAACGAAATTGGTTTCAACATGACGGTGCCCGATGCCACATTTATATTGAAGTTAATGACAGACATTTTCAACAACGCGTCTGAGTACACCAGTGTTTCTGAACTCCTATCAGCACCGCACAGTGTCCTCTAGTGCAAGGAGCTACGCAGATGCTGAAGATCTCTGTTACATGCCGGTGATCTGCATGGGAGGAAGTTGTATGCTTCTCCGGGGAATATTTTTCATATGTGCCTTGCCTGGAAATGTTACCTGCATTAGCATACATTTTCTCGACATTCTCCGTCATTATTTCTTTAAGGCTTACCCACATTATTTGGGGAGCTTGGCAAAGGGACAAATAAATAAATATAATAAACGACCAGCAATGCCCTTGGTGTTGCCCCTGGCCCCCTGTACATTCCCAATCTAGGTTATATACTCATTCTTGCCTAACATTAGTCTTAAATGTCATCGAGATAGTCACATAGCTTAGTGACCCCCAAAACCTTGGATTTGACACTAATCTAGGCCATTTGAGACATTTTATTTTTCACTCCTTCTTACCCGCCATATCGAAGGAGGATGAGCTTGATTTGAGTGGTGTCACTATTCATCTCAGAGACGCCAAAAACTATGGATTCGACACTACTCATTTTCGACTAGTTTTACGTCAACCGTTCCCATTCTTCTAGGGGCCTAATGGAGGCTATACGTGGAATTAAACGGCATTGGGAGAGCCACTTTTGATCTTAGGGACCCGGAAAACTATAATTTTGATACTAATAAAAGTATTTTTAAATTTTTTTACACGTTCCCTACTTCTCACACTCCCTAGGAGTGTAAGGATTTTAGCCCGTCTATGGGCTGAACAAGAACTTAAGGGTCTTCGTGACTGTGACAAATAAACTTTGGAATTCCGAAAACTACAGATCCGATACTAATTTCGGTCATTTACAATTATTTTTGCATGTCACCATTTCCCCTCTAGTTATGCTAATGGCGGCTGAACTTAAACCGCATCGGGGGTATCATTATCCATCTCAGCGATTTCGGAAACCATGGATTCGACTTTAATATTGGTCGTTTTCAATCATTTCATATGCTACCCTTCCTAATTCCCCTCTATGTGTGCAGGAGTCTTACTTCTACTAGAGGGTGAACTTGGACATAAAGAGCATCAGTACTGTCGCAGTCACCTGAAAACTATTGAAAACTATTAGGGACACTGAAAACTACTGATTCGACATAAATGTCGGTCATTTTAGTATTTCTGACATCACTATTTTCGCCAGGTGCTAATGGACACTGAAATTTGACTTAGCTTTTGGAGTGTCAGTATTCATCTCAGTGACTCCAAAAACTGTAGACTCCACACTAACATCAGTCGTTCTCAATCACTTTGATATGCTACATTTCCCCTTCCTCCTAGAGGGTTCTTACTCCTACAGAATTCTTCTCCATATTGTAAGTAATATCTGAGTTATGCTGAAACATACAAACATACACACACACATACATCAATATGTATTAGTTATTGCGTCCAAGCCTTCGGCGCGCTGTAAACTATAAGTTAAAATCGTGTTTAATTACGAGCTCGAATGGTTTACACTTAACTTTTTTTTTAATGTTGTCCATCAACTAACTAGTGGTTAGAGAAATATTTATACTGCAATCTAAATTTGGTTACGACCTTTGTCTTAATAATAAACAACAAGGCACATCCATGTTCAGTGTTATTACTATTTAGTTTGAAATAAATAAACTGAAAGTATACAGTTTAAGTTGGAAAACTAAGTTGCCCTAATACGAGATGTGACCAGAAACACCGCAGATGTAGTTACAAAGCTCTATCTATCAACTTTTTATACATTTGAACTAGTAAGCCCTGTAGTCTGAAGCTTTTTGTCAGCCTGTGTCGAGTTTGGACTAGTTGTGACATGTGAATTGGCTTGCAGAAGCAGAAAAATGAGGACGTGTTAAGAATATCTTTCGTGCTGCATGGATTTCATCAATATTAAGCTTTGTTTTAAGCTGCAAAAGGTGGTAAAGAGGCTCACTAAACTATGCATGGCGATGAAGCGGTGACAGTGGAAACCATTTACAAGTAGTATGAGCAATTCAAAGGCGGCAATGATTCCGTTGGGCAACGTTCGATACGTTCTTTGACGTGAAAAACAAACAACAACGTGCAAAAAGTAGCACAAATAATTTGTTCGAACAGGCGAATAGCCAAATTACTAAACATCTTGTATGTGTTTGTGCAAAGTATTTTAACTGCCGATTTACAAATGAGAAGAGTGAGTGCAAAATTCGTTCCCGACTTCTGAATGAATTCGTTCCTGACCGTGAGTTTTTGGCCGAGAAATATTTCTATCTGTTCACATTCGTCGTACTTTCCAAATAAAACACCATACGATTTCTGTCTCTTCCCAAAAATAAAACTGTGCTAGAAGGAAGACGTTTTGACCCCATTCCCAGCATTGAAAAGGTGACCACGGTGCAGTTGAAGACCCTGAAGAAAAAGAATTTTCATATATGCTTTCAATCATGGAATCAACGTTGAAATAAGTGCGTCCCAATCCAAGGGTAGTCCTTGGAAGGAGACTGATCTATATTTGGCGTATGTTTATTACTTTGTTCGCAATAAAATGATTCACTGTAAGTTTAGATCATACCTCGTATATTACTGTAGAAGTACACAAATATTAATGCTCAAATCTAAATATAGTTACGTCCCTTGTCCTTCTTTGAAATAATTAAGTTAATACAATGCAATTTGAAGTTGCAACTAAATCGTCACAATAGTTTTAAGCCTGAGAATTGTCTGTACGCTAGCAACTTCTATTGGAATTAGTCCGTAAGGCAGCGCAGCTAGCGACATAAATTAGCATGACTGTTTACTATTATGAATTAACATAACGTATTGATATGTTTGTCTTTTATTTAAAAAAATATATTTGTTGAAACTCCAGACATACGGGTGTTAAATTTGGCATTTTATGTTTGTTCTTTTAAATGTATAATATAAATATCATTAGTGGAGATGTGAAGAGAAATGAAAAATTTTACGATTTACTCAGATTTTGTGAGCTACTGGAGATAGATTTACAAAATTCAGTACGTAGATAAGGGAAGGCATCGTGCTTCACAAGCCATAAATATTTTATTTGTGAAAAGTTTGTTTTTATATTGAATATATAATCATTCTCACCTTACTCTTTTAATTCCTAAATAATACCCCAAAATGTCTCCATTCCAATCATCTTGCAGTGGAGGAGCCCATGAGGCTCTTAGAGAGTGTTCATCTAAGGGAACTACACTAAGATCTAGAGGATGTCCTGAAGGCACTTCTTGATCAGTTGTCACTACAACTTCACGACTTGGGAGTCCTGGTCCTAACTGATTTTCAGCAACCACTCTGAAGTGATATGTAGTCGCTGGCCGGAGACCACCAACTACAAAAGAATTTTGGGATAGTTCCACTACTTCTTGAGGAGGCTGATTCGTCCATGGCTCTGGAAAACAAAAATAAAGTACATTTAAAATAAACTACGGCTTACGGGTGTGTCAAAATAGTTTGTGTGTTATAAAAAGATTGAATTATATTGTTATGTATTAAAGAAACACAATTAAAAATAGATAGATGATTACCTAGATTGACAGTAATGAATTAAACTGAGATTTGATTTCTATCATGGGTTGTTCCACACTAATGACTGTTTTTATCGTATCATCTGTATTAAACCGGTTTCATAAATAAACATGCATTAAAACCACAGTGCTTTGTGTAAACACCAGAACTACAAGTTAAGAAAACACTTGAATTGATTAGCCGCTTGCTTACATTCATTGTCTGTAACTATTTTGTATTTTAAATTTATTTATGTATTGAGGTGAAATAAATTTTAAGTATGAAGTTTGTACTTATAATTAGTTACTTTAAAATTGGTAACTCAAAACCATGAATTCAACTTAGTACCATACAGTATTTTCCAATCTACTTTCCTTACTTGCTTATTAACTACAAATAGCGAGCTGAGACATTACCAGTCTCTCAGTGTTCCGATACCAAGTCACAAAATGATTGGTTGAGTGAATATTGAAATTACTTTGTTTGTTCGTAAAAACTATATATAATCAAATTGACCCATCATTTGCAAAAAATGTTATGCAAACCCTCTTATATACCCACTGGTAATATTTCCAATAGACAGTTGTTCGAGACAAACAAATGATTTTTCTAATTCGTAAAATCCTGCATATAAAAATGAAGGAATATGACATTTGAAAGAAAAGGTAAAATTAAGTTAATTATAATTACTCACCTGTATCTTTTCTGAATTGAACAAAATACTTTTTAATAGGACTGTTTCCATCGTGCATTGGCTGGTTCCAAATTATTGTTACTGTTCGACTGCTGTGTTCCAAAACTTTAACATCCAAAGGAGCATCCGGTATATCTAAATGTAAAGAAATGAAAAGTAAATATATAAATAACTAGCTGAAATGCAAGTTCTCCTCATGAGGAAAATATATTTATGGGAAGTACTTGAATATTTTCTCCCGTATGAGAGTGGTTTAATAAGTGTCTTGCTTTCGTATTGCGGACTTATAATGTACAAATGGAAACCATTATTTTAATTTTATCAAAATTTTTGTTTAGTTCAATCATGTAGATTTCTTAGTTTTTTTCTATCCGCTTGTTAAGTTGTTCATATCAGCTGGAAAAGTATAGCGTTATGTCTACATGTGTGTAATATGCTGTTTATCTCCTTTGTATAAGTTCCTTGTCATGTAAAACTGTGTATGCATCAAATTGTAACAAACTGTAAAACCTTCCTAGTTATGTTGATGAACATATATTTCTCAAACGGACATTTTCCCGCACACGTCGAGATTTTTGATTTGAGACATTACTAAAAACTGAAATGAAATCTTGAAGTTTTACGTCCCACGATTATGCCGCTTAGGCTAAATCAGACGGCGATGATGAAAAATGAGTGAAATGGTGTAATGAAGAAAGTGAGAGGGAACGGGAGAGCCCCGAGGAAACCCACGCACACTGGTTTGTCCCCCACAAAGTTCACTTGGAGCGAGCTGGGATCGCAATCACTCACCCACTTCCAGTTCACAGTCCCAAGATTCCAAGATATAAGCTATGAATTTTACAAAACTGGATACGTTACAGGTTCAAAACGCTGTTCCCTATTAACACTGATTACTGTTGGAATTTAAGCATCTGTAGTTTCCTTCTCATATAGCTGTTTCGAGGATCCTTAAGGTGCTGTATTGATAGGATTGTATGCACTTTTCAAGCTTGATTTAACAACAGTTACTTCATTGACTCCCTCATCCACAACAATAACTCTAACACTGTGCCCACATTCACAGCCCTATTTTGATCATGTTTCTGGTTCACGTTGAATCGACTGAAATGGTAGAAAACAATGCCAATAATTTCGCCTGTTCAAAATTTCCACCATCCGTAACTACTTAACACATAAGGGTTGGTAAAAACTAACTTCATATTTGAATTTCTGGGAATAAGCTAGCCTAAACTGATATGCCACATGATTTCCTTCCCGTTTCTTTATTTTCGATAGCTTCAATATGACAACTTTTAAGATGGCCGACATGATGCACAATATACCTATTCCGAAGAGCTTCACACTCGATGCTGACACCTCAAATTTTACCTCAATTCCTCCCCTCGTTTCAAAATTACATAATGTTTAAATGCACTTTCTGCGTCCTATATTCGAACTTTGGATCCTTTTATCTCCGGCCTGTTTACGGTCTCCCGCAAAAAACTTGTTTTTCTCGGTTTCTTTGGATGCTGCATTCGATGATAGCAAGCATTTTCAGAAATGGAATTGTCAAAAAAATGGTCCCTTGTAAGTACAGACTAAAAAAAGGACTATAAGATGTAAAACATTGTTGAGTTGATTGATTGCTATTAATATCATCATCAAAATAATGTCATTTTCGCTTAAATTGAAGGTAAATATATTTATTTAATTAAACTTCCTTTGGTCTAAGATTTTGCTTTTAGTTCTTAGTTAGTGACAATATCTTTTACAGATTTCGCATTAGAAACACGTAAGGGAAGATAATTTAGTTAGTTAGTTACTTCATTATTATTATTCTCGAAGATTAACTCAGATGAAATCAGTCAGAGATGAAATTTCCTTAATTTCGAGCAGGCTACCGTCTAGTCTACTGCTTAGTTAATATAATGTATTTGGTTGCGCACTTCTCACGGTTATGCCCTTAGGGTAATAGAGACCGATCTGCATGGGAATCGAACCTGTTACAACTCAAATTTCCGGTCAGTAGTGAAGAACAAATTCTTAACTAGTCTATTTACACACCAGGGCTTACCTTGCACTGTTAATATTGTAACAGCTTGATCTTGACCAAATTGATTTGATGCTACACAAATGTAACGTCCTGAATCATCAGCGTCGACATTTCGAATTGTTAGTTCTGAGAATATGGGCTCCTCTTCTGTGCGTTCTTTCTCGTGATATCTACAAGAAAGAAGATAAACTACTTATATTGCTGTTTTTTTAGCATTTGAAATGATGAATAATAAACAATTAATAGTCTACGCTCTTAGATTTCCAAACTATGTCATGCGTAAGTAAGGTGACTCTTATAGAAAGACTCTATGCTAAGTAGATCGACAGACATTACTGTGAAAACGGTAAAGTGTTAAACGACTTCTTGATGCGGGTTCATCTCTCCCCAAAATTGACTCAATCCTCAAACTTACTCCTCTATTGACACTAAAAGTAGTATTCAGCATTAGATTCCCATAACTTGGAAGTCCACCGTAGAATCACAGCCTAAACAACGAAACCTATTGTACTTTATGTAAACGATCTTCTAGGTAGTAATATGACTATTTCGAATGTTAGTACTTCAAGTAACTTTCTTTGAAAAAGTCGTTCTTCTTTCAGTTACTAAGTAAGTACAGTACTGGAAACTTATCGCCAGGGATTTTGATTCTGATTGGTTGAAGTTAGTAAGTAGGCGTGTCTTAATTCATCTTATAGTATAATTAATAAAAATGACAACTGTGATAATTTAAATAGTAGAATGATTTTTTTTAATATCAGGTAAATGAATTGTTATACGAATCATAAAAAGCATAAAATTAATTTATTTGTCAGCTATGCATAACAAAAAAGTAAATATTGGAAATAATTTTAATTAGTTGTTTGAAGGAATCAAGACAAATATAGAGAAACGGAATTTTGAATAATATCCGATTGCCATTGATGAACATAATCGGTGATAGTATGAGAAAATATAATCAGTGTAACGTTATTAGAATGTTCTCGACAAAATTGAGTTGAATCCGTGCTTGTGCTATTATAGAGTACAAATATCTAAACTTAATAGGCCTGTAAAATCAATAAATTCATTCTAATTATATATATCGTTATTTTAATTAATATAGCAAGTATTTTAATTCTATTTGATAATTGAAAATTCGAAAAAATAACAACTGCTTGTTTCAAATACTTCAGGAAAATAAGATTTTAAGTTATTTTAAATTGTAAATAATTTGTTGAATGTCGAAATGTATTCCTTTTAAAAGATTCATTTGTCTATATGGACATCTGACCGCCTATAAACGAGCTTTGAAAAGCGAAAGACTTACGCAGCTCTTTGTTGACAAAAAAATGGTAAAACAGAAATTTGGAGCGGAAAACAAAAGGAAGAGATGTGGGATTGTAATGTGGAGATGACTGCAATTATTAACTAGTTAAATAACGTTGTGTAGCAGTAAATTAAATTGTTTTGTAATAATAAAAAACATAAGATAAAAGAAATGGTGCTAATATCATTTATATCTTTGGAATATATGTATTAGGAAATCTATAGAATTAGTTATATTAAGCAGTCATTTTTGTCAGCGTATTGTCTTATTTATAATTATTAAAAAAACGCAGATATAATTATGTGACAGCTTGTACGATTGATTCTGTATTTGTTTTCTTTAAAGAAAGTAAGTTTAAAGATCTTATTTGTCTGTGTATGTATGTGTGTACGATCTCCAGATGCCCCGCAGGGCATAAGACTCTTTAAGTTGAATCATTTTCTCTTTTACCAAAACTTCTTTCGTATCTGATATTATATATGAGAATTTATAGTTGGGATACTGTGACTAAATTATATAGTACGTGGAACTTTGTGATTATGTGTAATTAAACAATGATAATATATATATCAGTGATTTTATTCTGAACTAAACAATTAATTCGTGTTGAATTGGGAAAATACCTACAGAACTATATTGTTTGGTTGAGGAAAGCGACGTAGGCATTTGCATCTTTAAGTTCCTCGTCTTGTAATTATGCTTTCAAGCAACTTATTGAATAAGTGTTGTATGATTAGGTGTGTTATTCATGTACACCAGAGAAAGTGGTTTAGAAATAAAATTGGAATGGATTTAAAATTAGCATGTTTTTCAGCTGCGAGGATTGCACCCATTGACTTAATAGTAAGGTGGAATTGTACCAGGAATCGAAACCTGGTCCCCAACTTTAAGAACCTGCCCTAACCACATAATCAGTGGAGTTGAAGTGCATTTGAGTATGAATTCTATGAAGTGTATTCCCGTGTATTACAGATGTTATACGAGACAGGAGATCCGAATCGCGTGAACTCCACCTGGAATCAAACTGATAATCATTCAGGCTGAAGGTGTTTACCTCGGTGGACTGTTGATGTACTTGACTACAGCTTGTTTAGAATATTAACGTCTCGTTTCAACACTGAGGTTATACGAGACAGACTATTCTAATAACATGAGCCATACCGGAAGTCAAACTTGCTACCTATGCACCAAAAGCGCGATCGTGCGCCAATAAATTAGCCTGATAGATTAAACAGTATGGGGAGCAAGAAATAGTACCGTGAATATAAACTTTCATGGGAGAGAGAGAGGATAAATTTATTGTGTGGTCTTGAAGAGAAATTTAGCGTGTTTCGTGGGCAATACTAAAAAGTAAATAGTTGGTTGAATAAGAATGTGAGAGGAAACTGAAGAACTCCAAGAAACTCACGAAATGTTTTCTAACACAAAGTCACACGGTCTAGGATCGACCAGGAATCCCTTGTGTCAGAGGTGAGTTATCTACCACTGGGCTACCATATCACCATTCTAAGACACATACAAGATTCTATATGTAAAAATAAAAAAAAACATTTTATACAATCGCAAGTAAAAACTTTATCTGACATAAGCGCTTCACGTAGTCTTCGTGCTGTTGTGTACTCTTTTGTGTTGGTAAATAAAGCATTATTCTACTAACATTGCAAGGGAGAACTGAAGAATGTGATGTATGAGAAAACTGAGAAAACAATAAAATATCCTTGGTGATAAATGGTATTCTCTAATATTGAAAATAAAATTGAATTGTTTACTTGCACACAATTTCTATTCGAAGAATGAGTAAAAGACTCCATATAATTCTTTAATAAACCGTTGAAAATGAAGCTGATCCTAATCTTTTGTTAAGGATTATAAATCAATTATTCGGCGGACCAATTAAATCAATTAGTAAGTATGAAGAGAAAAAGATGTCCTTGCTTTCTTGTCCGCAATTTTTAAAAAAATGTAGATATCACCTAGAGTAGATAACTAACATGCCTCTATAGAAGTGTTGGTTTCATATTACCGCTATCCAGTATTGATATTCTGTATGATTAAATAAATTTTGTCGCTAAGGCTTTTATATATGAATATATGAATATATGTATGGATTTTCTAACAATGAATCCAAAACATTAAAATAACTGTAAGATAGATATTGTTTTCCTAAGTAAGCATTAGTTAAACAGTGTTCATATTTGGTCAACAATAAATAAACATAAAAATATTACGTATTCTGTTAGTCGACTTCCTACATCAACTATTACTAGCAAGTATTATGACAATCTATTACAACAGCTACACGAGGTCATTAATACGAAAACGCATTATATTTATAATTTTTGTTCACATTAGCAAAGTCACATGTTCCAAGTTTTTTTTTTGTAAAATTGAGTACCTTAGAATTCCAATTATTGTGGTATTCCACTTATTGATTTGAGTTGGCTCCCCTGACTAATACCTGCCAAATTTGAAGAAGTGCCTCAAGGGACATCCTTTGAGAACAATTCTAACGTACCACATGTTATGAAGGTCTGGTGTGAAACACAGTCAATAGGAATTTTATATAAAAAAATGTTAGAAAGTTATAACATTGGTATATCAAGTTTACCACTCCCAAGGAAAACATATTAAATAACTTTTTACTTTCATTTTTGTAGCTTTAGTCTTTCTTGACAAAAACATGAATTTTTCGCACCTACTCGTACAACGAGAAACGTCCTTCTTACACCGATGACGAATTAGTTTTGCAAATAAATCCAGATTAAAACAATTAATAGAATTATCATCTTCCATAACAATGAATCGATAACAAGTTGACAGATATTGCATTCGCGTCAACTTAGTGAGGGTAAAATTGAAGATAGATGAGAATAAATTTGGTTTTGAAAATTAGAAAGTAGATTCAGTAATAATAAATGCTATCTCTGCGATGTTAATCCTCTATAAATAGTTACCATATGAAAAGCTAAAGAGTGTTTCTTCACATGTCAAAATGTAACTCAGAATCCTCCAATTGTCTTTAAGGCTTAATAATAAAAATATAACATTGATAATAGAAACATTACAAATAACGAATAAATATGGGAAAGACATGATACTGAATAAACAATGCTAAATGTGACAGAAAACAAAAAAAAGATGGAGTGAAAGAAACAATCAAGAATGTATAGACAAGTGAGAAGATTTAAAATAGGTTTAACTTTGAATGGTCATGTAATGAAAGAAGAGTGACTATAACCATAACTGTGATGATAATAGAACCTCTTAGGAAGAGATGTCTAGAAGAATGACATCCACGAAAAAAGGTCTGACGAATACTGTGTCTTCTATGTAGAATACTCATCAACACGCTCATCCACGTAATTATAAATATGAGAATGAATGTAGAAGATCTAATATAAAACAGGTACTTTTACAAACTAAAATATGTAACAATAACTAAAATATGTAACAAGAAAATATGAAATTACAGTGTTACACCATTAGTAGATGCTATAAAATGTTCGAGTAGAAGGTTTTGTTCAATAGAAGAAAATAAAACGAAAAAAAATCTAAATACTATACCATAGATAAAGATTCACACATACACACACGCAAACTTTTCGTGTCTCTAAGCAAATAAAAGTTATACTACCAATCCGTTTGTGAACCAAATAGTGTTTTTCCAACGATTGTGAATAACTACCTCCGCCAAAGAGTTCGTAATATATCAATAATATATAAATAGTCTATCTCTCTTAGAATGATGTTAATATTTATCTTCACATAAGGTAGCATATTGTTCCCGTTAAATTCATAAAGATTCACATTTAAACGATGTATAACAATACTTATTTAGTAGAATGACTGTCATCATACATATTCTATCATTATTAATAGGTCATTTAGCGAGACTGAGAAATTTTCCAAATACTAGGGCACTCAGCCAACTAACATCTTCAATTTTGACGCGAGTTATCAAATACAATTCATTAATTCTTTTCATTCGCGCAACTTTATTAGCTTTACCATTATACAATTGCTTTTTAACGAAGGTTTCAAGCATTTTCTCTTCCACCTACCAAGTGTAAGTTCTTTTATCTTTCCTACCATTTCCAAAAGACCTTGATTCGTTTCCCGCCCTACTCATCTAATTCTCACCATTCTTCTCCACACCCACATTCTTAACCTTGTATTAGTTTAGCGTTGCATTTGTTTAACGTCCATGTTTCTATTCACAGAAAGCAATTTATTATTCATTTTCCAACTCTTTAGTCAAGGACCCACGAAATAAACTTTTCTTCCTACTAATTGTTTCTTTGCCATTCTTCAAAATTTTCTCAATAAATGCCTTTCAAATGTTATGTAACCCAACATAGTTACTGTGCATTCCAAATGTGTATTGCTCTAGGATATAAAGGAAAAAGGTGGTACTTATTTTTCCCTTCCAACAAAAGTAGTTCAAACAAAATATTAATATGTAATACAATTAATAGAAAAAAAAACTTGATTAGATTAAATATATTGTGATTTTCACTAAAATTATATATTATATACGTGATATGAATTTCAAGATTATAAATAAAAGTTACACAATATATATATTGTTCATACTTTACTTGCAAATAGTTCGTTTCAGTTCCCAGATGTAAAAGGAATATGTAATTTGCTTTTATGTTATACAACCTTTAATGTTTTACACACATTGAGGATGCATATCCCTGCAGGATGCAACGTATAACAAAAGCCAGCAGTAAACAATATAATAAATAGAATATATTTTTTCTTTTCTTTAACATGTAATCCTTTATATGTGTTCTTCAGCAACCTTTTAGAACTTTATTACACGTCAAAAGTGTTGTTAATTTTCTCTACATTACATAATATAAAACTATACATCTTACCAACAACAGTTCTTAAAGGGGGACAAGTTTTTTCCACTTGTAAATAGTCATTTCTTATGAGTCCCCATTATTGTTTGCTTTCCAGTTTATAGTTCGTCTTTTCTTAATCCAGGACATATTTGTATTTTATAATAGCACAAACCGGGATTTAATTTAATTTCCGTCTCCTTTATCCTAGCCGGCATAATCATGAGACGTAAAACTGAAAGATTTCATTTTAATTCAATTTCGTCGAGATATTCTAATAACGGTAAACTAATTATATTTTCTGATACTACCACCAATTTTTATCATCAACATCAACCGGACATCATTCAAAATTCCATTTCACGATATTTATTTTTATTTTATCAAAGAGTAATTAATGTTTTTATATTTATTTTTTCTTATGCATAACCGACAAATAAATCAATTTCATGCTTACTATCATTTGTAAAACAATTAACTTATCTGTCAAAGTTTTAACTCATTCTACTATTTTAATTATCATAGCTGTCATTTTTATTAACTATACTATAAGATGAATTAAGATACAGTTGATCATTAATTTCAACCAATCAGAATCAAAATTTCTGGAGATAAGCTTTAGGGCTTTTAATACAAAATTATACATTTTTGTCTTCCCCGCAAGAGTTACTATGCTTCCTATTAATGTCATAGTACTTGTCTAAGTTACTTCACAAATATCAGGTCTAAGGAAATTACGAAGAGTAATTACTTAGAAATAGTCTTCAGGTCATACCTAATTGGTTATTCTTAAATTCTAGCGAATCAATCTTGTCTTGAAGTGTTGAACAAAAAATTATAACGGGTTTGTGATGGGTAGGTAGATTACAAGGCTTTCTACAATGTTTGTCCGAAGACCTAATAACGTCCTTTAATACCGTATTGAGTTGTAGTATTAAGGAATAGGAGATTCTTAGGGTCCAGCGCAGCCAAGGAAAAAGGCTAAACTTGTTTCAGGGTCCAGAGTAACCAATAGAGCGATATGAGACTCTCAGAGCTCAGGACAGGCAAGAGACTGCAGAAGCCAAAAGATTGGTTTGTCTGTCTCTTAGGGCCCAGAGCAACCAAGAGAGTGGTAGGAGGTTATCAGAGCACACTGAAGCAAAGATATAGGGATAAGTAGTTCTGAGGGCACAATTCAGCCAAGAGAGGAGAGGTATGGTTAAGCTAGGCAGATTGATATTGTCCAGTGTGGTGCGGCTTCTCTTATACCAAAACTTTGTGTGCCCTCGACCTTATTCGTGGGTGGTGCTGTTGTAATAATCCTTCAAGTCCATGTCAGGTCTTGACACTTGTCGTCTGCTTGATGTTGTTGTTTATCTTCAGCGCGTGGATCTTCGGCACATGGAGAGGACATTACAATATTTGTGTTTGCAGAAACAATTGTTATATATTGTTCTATGTATATCGTAATGTAGTATACTCTTTTATTTGGACACCTTTCAATTTGGTCACATATCTGTTTGGCTACAGTTTAATCGTGAGGGAATACACACTTATTTTAACTCCTTAAAATTAACATTATCTATAAAATAACAGAGGATAAGTTATACATACTGTACCTAGGTATATTATGTTAATTGTATGTTGTATCTCACGAAAAACGTAGAAATTACTACATCGTTTCATTCTCATGTAATAAGAAGATGGCCAAGATTGAAAACTAATTAACTTAACATTTTACTGTATTTAACTTATATTTTCAATTTTTCTATACTATTCCACATGGGAAGCTATTTATGAAAGAACATTGAATAGTTCACTATAGAAAAGACGTTTTATTTTATTTGTCGAGAACTTTATTTACTTGTAAGGTTTGGAGATCTTGTAAATGATAATTGAGTTGAAAGCTGGTTCGTCAATGTGGAAGTGTGGCACTAATTCTACTTAATTGATTTGAAGACACGTGGAGTATGCAGTGAAAAAATGGAACAGACACGGCCTAAGTGTACTCGAACAAATTTAATTGGATTAAAGTCGAGAAGAGTGCGTTGGAAGCGAAAGAAGATGATATAGAATGGAAAATTTCTCGTTGTATTGTCTTCACTCCAAAAATCCAATTTGTAGAAGTGTTTAATATTAAGCAGTCTTGGAGTTCCTTTTTTTAAAAAATCTCTTCTAAAATTTCTTTTTCTAACGAACGTTTAGATTCACGTAACTTCAAGCTACTTGCGAAACGCGAAAAGAGAAAAATATATACTCACACTTATCCTTGAGTATATGGCTTCGAAAACAGATAGATTAGGCTCCTGGAAACAGTGATAATCAATTACACGCTATAAATCCTTTCTATAACTTCTTCATTGTTTCATTAACCACCAGCGCTTGTCACATCTTACTTGGAATTTTGTTTTAGTTTTCTTATTTTTTATATATTCCTCAAATTTTGTCAGCATCTTATGTCGTTACGTAATATAATGGTCTTCAAATATTAACAAAGGCTCTGGATTGTTCATAGAAGGGGTAGCTTCGAGCACAGTCAACTTCTAACAGCCTGTTAATTACTATGTGCTGGTATCTACATAGTATGGTGGTTAAGAGCATTTTAACGAATATACACGATCCACGATAGTAGTTTCTCGCTCAACTTCGGTTAATCAAATCTAAATGTCCTATGTGTATAATGATTAAAAAAAATCATATGACATTTTTCATAATGCATTTTTTCATAAGTAATTAATGTGGCACCAAGAAGTTTGTTCATAGTTTAAAAATCAATTTGTCATTAACGGCCCTACAATAAGTTATTAATTTCTCTCAAATCTGGAAGTTTCTGCACACACATACACAAAATAAACGTTATTTTGTTTTTAAACAAAAAGCAAAACAGTATGTCTGTTTATTTTGAAGACACCTGTAGGAGAACTCCTGATCAACTGAGTGATCCAACGCAAACATAAATCTGCTTGAGCTGGAAAATTGAAATTTAGCGAGTACGTAGAACTTGGTGTGTATAGTACCACTAAGGAAGAATTTGTTTGGAAGTTCAATGAGGACCAGAGGAGAGGTTAGAGGTTGCAATTATTATAATATCATGTCCATATCTCGGAATCCCTTAAGGCTAGAAATCAATTGAAATGAAATCTTTAAGTCCCACGGGTATGCCGGCTAGGCTAAAGGAGACGGTGATGATGAAAAATGAATGCAATGGTGGAATGAATAAAGTACGAGAAAACGGAAGAACCCAGAGAAAACCCACGAACATGGTGTTTGTCCACCACAAAGCCCATTTGAAGCGAGCTGGAGTCGAGCCAGGAACATCACGCACCATAGGTGAACGCTCTATCACTGAGCCACCGTGCCCCTTCCCTTAAGGTTAGAGATATGAAACTTGGTATTTAGATTTGAAATATTTTACATTTACTGAAATTCAACCAGGACAAATTAGGTATTTTCAAATTAACTAAAACTGTACAATAAGGATTTGTGATTAAAAAGATTACATTAAAAGATATGATTTTTCATAAATCATCTTCAATAGTTATTGAGCTCCATTAAGGAAAATAGTGTAATAATTTTCGTGTGACGTTCGAGCCTTTTGTCCATGTTTTGGCAATACTTCAAGTCGTAGGTAAGTTTTGGAATTACTTAATAGATAATTTTCTTATAAACTATTTAATAATTAAGATTTTTGTCGTTTCTTTTTATATTAATAATCACTAAATTAACCGATTTCTTACTTAAATTGAAATTCGTGAAACTAATCTTTGGAAGGTATTCAGTGCACTTCCATAATAACATAAATTCTGATAAAAGGTTCTAAACGGTACTATTTGGAATTATAACTAACATAACAATAAATCGATAAATAGTTAGTAATCGTGTGCAAATTGACAAAGTTTCTTCCAGAAAGAAATTATTACGTTGTTAGTCTGTTTAAAGTGTGAATTTTGTAATAAACATGCTACTAGGATATTAAATAATTCATTTTCAGTGAAAATATTGATTCATTTTAAGGTTAGTAAATAAGTATCTAATGAAATAATATTGCAGTTTTTAGATTCCAAAGCGAGTACGATTAATAACTTAACATACGATTTATACTTTAAAAATGAATTGTTATGGACTTTAAATTCAGTCTCAGAGAACTAATGACTGTAAAATGAGTTTGAAACAACTCCGTTTTAGAAGGGATTTTAAAACAAAAATTATAAGTACATGCAGATGATCAGATATCGCCATTGTTTTATATGTTGGACAGCTTCTAACTGTAAGCCCATATCTAGAAATATATTATGGTAAGTTAAACCAATTTTGGCATTTTAAGTTTAATTCCATTTTGTTTACCGCTTGAACTGTTAATCTTTCAAATAAATTCTTACAGAGTAAATTCTTC
The DNA here is from genome assembly GCF_964235325.1 of Thermobia domestica. Classification (NCBI taxonomy): domain Eukaryota; kingdom Metazoa; phylum Arthropoda; class Insecta; order Zygentoma; family Lepismatidae; genus Thermobia; species Thermobia domestica. The sequence continues at coordinate 257,705,588 of NC_137459.1, read as the reverse complement.
CCATCTATCATTTGACACTAGGAGTTCTAATTTTACTGACGTTACAGTAATTAAAGCATTTCTGCAGTACAGTGCGATCCATAAAATTAAAGGAAATTTCTTGCTGTTAAAAGAATGCGTATTTTGGGTGATTAACTGCCTTAACAATAAGATATTCAATAAGAATAAATATTTCAAGGAATAAAATGAATTACAACTTAGAAATTTACTTGAATCTAAACTATCTTGAACCAAATCATTTTCGCAGGTTATCGGAACTCCTCAACTATAAGACGTGGAGCTTGGAATTTGCAAAGCTTCTGCTTGATTCTTAGGCTCTAGATTAGATGGAAGTTTGCAAATCCCAACTCATCGAGGAGATTGTAGGTTTTATTTTCACCAGATTATAAAAACTATTGAGTGCACAACCATTAAATTCTATTTATGTTGTTCACTTTTATTCAACATCGAAGACGAAGAGAAATGTAACGCAGGAAGAGCAAGGTATGAAAATATTGTATGCAGTAACACGCGGAAGCATGTGCTAATTTGGAATAATTAAACACTCAGCCAGGCAGAAGCTTGGTGATAATGTACAAAGTGTGCATGAACAGCCACACACGTGACGGTGTAAATGGAGTAATTATTAATTATTATTTTCAGTTTTCAAAGAACGGAGACTTCTGCTAGTGTATGCATAATTGAAAGAACAATGTCTATGCGTCTTTCTATTTAACTAAGAATCAAAAATTATGTACGATGTTTGCCAATCCTATTCCAATTTCAGATAACGTATATTTATTTCTATAAAAGAAACTAGGAACATTCTATCCATTAAAGAGAAGATTTGCGATATATATTCTAAATATTCTAAATATTCGAGCGACTTTCAGTTCGCAAATTCTACGTGGAATGAAGCTTGGTAAGGAGTTGTGAGGGATATATGATGCATTCTTTTTTTAAATAATCTATAAAGTATTAGGTAATTGTTTTCTAGTTTAAATTTTATATGTAAAATACATATTTTTGGATATTTTATTTGTTGGATACTTTTATAATGGTTGTTTCCAGCTATATATTTTTACTTACATGTAACATTTCCCAAGTGTAACACTCCGATTTTGATAAAATTTGGCAGGTAGATACTACACATGAAATAAACGAATACTTGTTTTTTTCTCTCATTTTCTGCGGAAAAAAGTTTCAGAAGGCAAAAGCCTCCACCCAAAGTTTTGAAAGTTGACACCCAAAAACCAAGAAGAACTGGACCGAAATGAATGAAATTGTGCACAGATATTGCATACGTAAAATGAGGGAATACGTGTTTCGTATTTTCCTGAAAAAAAAAAAAAAGTTGAATGGGGAACGGACCCCTAAAAACCTTTGCTCACAAAATATCACTAGTGCTATAAACAGTATGTCACATGTGTCTAAAGGACGAAGAATTGTAGTCAAACTTTGTGCAGAGATAATACGCAAAAAATGAAACGAACACGTGTTTTGTATTTTCTGCGGAAAAATGGTTTTAGAGGCAAAAGACCCCACCCAAAATTTCGAAATTAATACACAAAAAATAATAAAATAAAATGAATTCAAAATATGCTATGCACACGTTTTCTTAATTTTTTCCAGTAGTCAAGCAGGGTTTCATGTATATATTGCTGCTTGGCTGTTCGACTTTACGCTCTGCACACACTTTAGCCTGAGAAACTGCATTAAGTAAATCAGAGTCATTTTACCGCCAGGCAAATTGTTGCAGTTCCTTTATGCGGGCCATAGACGCACATACTTGCCCTACCAACTTGCCATTCTTGTTTCAACATGTTTGTTGGGAGGATTTTTTTTACCCTCACACATACCAACTTGCTGTCCAGCTTAGTACAAGAATGAATCTTAGGAAATAGTCACGTGATTTCTTCCACTGTCTTGATTGGCGGACCTAAATATAAAACAACTAACTTGCATGAACGAGCACATACATGGTAAACATCCATAAATAACGGCAAAAGCATCAGGCATGTTTACAGAAGATTTTGAAAACTTTCAACATGCATGAACGAGACCATACATGATCAACTTGCCTGTGGTTGTATCATTTTTCATGCATGTTGGAGGGTTTCTTCATGCATGTGTTTGCATGTATGAGCCCCACTGAACTTCTGAGAGCATCTTGATACGTCTTTATTCAACACTTTTCTTTGAACTCGGCGCCGTATTCCTCTTCTTCCTTCACCTCTTCTTCTTCTTTCCGACTTTCAGTATGATTCTTGACTAAAGTGGAGGATTAAGGACAAATTGTAGGGGGTGACTATGATAGTGGTTGGGGAAGGTCAACACTGTCCAGAAAGATATAACAAAAGAACGAAGACTTTATCGCAGATAGTGTAATGCATATGTTTACTCTCTCACAGAATGTCGAAACATTTTCCTTACTCTGGAACTCAGAATTTTCCGTTAAAGATTTATTTTGCTAGTTTCCGCTTAATGAAGGGACTTTTACACGTTTTGTACTCCAAAATTTATGGGGCCGTGAAACATTTCCGTTTAAGACAGTTTTCCATTTAATAATGGGTCCGCTGAAGGTAGGTTTTACTGTATTTTTTACACGAAAAATGCAGAAGAAAATATTTGTTATATTAGTAGCAAGATTTTCTTATCACAAATGTTAACCTTCAAAGAAGTTTTAAAATATTTATAAGTATCAACAGAAGTACCAATTCTTTGTATATATATATATATATATATATATATATATATATATATATATATATATATACAGTGGCGTATTTATGATTTTGTTTCGGGAGGGGCTTTGGTAACTTTCTGGGGGGCTTTGCCTGAAAATGTGAAAATTCTGCAAGATATTTCATTAGGGTGTTTCAAAACACTACCGACAACATTTAGGAAATGATACTTGACACCAAGATAAAACAAAGAATATAGACCAACCTGTGTGCACAAATGCTTCCTTTCGGAGTTACAAGGTGCCAAAAACTTGAAAAAATGAAATTTTAACGTCCATAGCTCCAAAACTATAGGACATACCGCAGTCGGGCCAAGACTTCGCTTAGGACCTAGTGTGTGCTCTATCGAAAAATCCGTGTTTCAGAATCCTAAGATACACACGCAACAGTTTTTATAGAAGTAATTTAGCTACAGGCATATAATTTTAAGTAATTGCCAACTAGCTCTATAAAAATTATTGCGGAAGTACCACAGCATTCTAGAACATGGATATTTGGATAGGGCACATACTAGTTCATAAGTGAAGTCTTGACCCGACTGCGGTAGGTCCCATGGTTTATGAGCTGTGGACCTATAAACTTCATTTTTTTATGTTTTCGGCATTGTGCACCCAAGTTGGTCTATACTTTTTGTCTTATCTCGGTGCCAGGAATCACCTCCTAAATGTTGTCAGTGTTGTTTTGAAGCATCCTATATATATATATATATATATATATATATATATATATATATATATATATTTGGTCTAGGAATTAATTCGTGGGGGTGGACAAGAGATGGCGCAACGAACGGAGCGTCCCACAGTTCCGTGTATCCACACATGTGTTGCAAACCCCTGTCATCGCGTATCGTTCGTAGTATAGGGCAGTGGATTAAAGCGTCAACAACACCAGTTTGTAGTTAAGTGAACATGGCGCAATTTGTGCCTGATAAAGTATTTTTGCGGGGTGTCCTGCTGCATTACTTTAACATGCAGAAAAGTGCGACTGAAAGTCATCGTATTTTGGTGGAAGTGTATGGTGACCATGCTCTAGCTGAGCGAACGTGTCAGAAGTGGTTTGCACGGTTTAGAAGTGGTGATTTCGGCTTGGCAGACCAAGAGCGAGCTGGACAGCCAAAAAATTTCAAGACGAAGAATTGACAGCATTGCTCGAGCAGGATTCGTGTCAAACGCAGGAACAACTTGCAGCAGCATTAGGCGTTGATCAAACAACAGTCTCCAAACGCTTGAAAGCCATGGGAATGATTCAAAAGATATCACATTGGGTTCCACATGAATTGAAAGACAGAGACGTTGAAAGACGAAAAAACATTTGCGAATTGCTGCTTCAACGACAGAGCAGAAAGGGGTTTCTGCATCGAATTATTACGGGTGATGAGAAGTGGATCCATTACGAGAACCCTAAACGAAAAAAGGCCTGGGTGAAACCAGGTGAACCAGGTCCATCACAACCAAAACGAGATATTCACTGTGCAAAGGTTATGCTGTGCATATGGTGGGATATGAAAGGTGTGGTGTACTATGAGCTGCTGCAACCGGGTGAAACTATGAATGGAGAACGTTATCGACGACAATTAATGCGTTTGAAGCAAGCTCTGGCCAGAACACGACCAGAATGGGAGAACAGACATGATAAACTTATTGTTCAACATGATAACGCTCGCCCACATGTCGCAAAACCGGTCAAAACCTATTTAGAAAATGACGGATGGGAAGTTTTACCCCACCCGCCGTATTCACCAGACGTTGCTCCTTCGGACTACTTGTTCGATTGCATGAACAACGATTTGATTGGACAGCGGTTTACTTCTTCAGAAGATATCGAAACATGGGTCTCTGACTGGATCGCTTCCAAGGATGAGGACTTCTTTAGCCACGGAATCCGTACATTGCCTGACAGATGGGCGAAAGTGGTGGCTAGCGATGGACAATATTTTTCTTAAGGTATTTATGTATTTTTTGTTTGTACTACAGCTTCAATGTGTGCGTACCAACCGCACGAATTAATTTCTAGACCAAATATATTCCTAGACCAAATATATATATATATATGGACTAGCTGAAATACCAGTTATTCACACGTGGAGAATAAGTTTATGGAAAATATTTTAATATTCTCCACTTTAGAACATCAACTTCAATGATAAAAATACAGAAGATACTCTACTTTTGGTTTTTAGCATAAATATGAAACACTCTACTTCCACAGAATAGGGGAAGGTGGGGCTAGTTGCAACACTTTTCAGGTCTGTTTTTTATTATTCGGAAACTATTATAGATACAAAAACTATATTGAGTGGATTAAAAGGTACATGTCTTAGCTACATATAAAAAAAGCGCAAAACATCGAACGGTACTTTTGATAGCACCAACTTTTTGAACTAAGTCCGATTGTTGAAACTTGCCTCAGCCATGGCGAAAGTTGCAAAACTATCTGGGGTAAGTTGCAACAATCGAACTTGGTTTAAATCTAGTTCCCATCTAGCTATCAAATCAAGTTTCAATTGGCACACGACCAATGAGACCACTTCTCACAACTTATATGCAGAAGAAGGCTGCATCCTCTTCTTCATACGGTTCTTCACGAACCAAACAGATACAATCTTCTGTGGAAGGACTTGAGAATAAATTCTTCTTAGCTACTGATATCACATTTCCACCTTTTTAAATACTTCTTTTCTATTTCGATAGCACTTTTTTTCTGAAGTGTGAGAATAGCACATCTCTTCCTTTTTCGAGCTATTAGTTTTAAAGTTCCAGCTTTTGGATAGGACCGTACATATTCAGGAGAGAAGCCAGGTTTGTCTGGAAGACCACTTGGCCCTGGTACTTGATCATCTGAAGGATTCTGTACTATCATGTTAGATTCATTTGCAGGTGATCCATGAAGCAGACTTTGACTTGCGGTCTGAAGTTCTAACTGAGAAGATGAGGGGAAACAACTACTACTTGGCACTGCAACCAATAAGCCATCACTGTTGTCCTACAATAATAATAATAATAATAATAATAATAATAATAATAATAATAATAATAATACGACAATAATAACAACAACAATCATAATACTGTTTGTTTTATAACCAACAACAATTGTTCATGTAACAATGCTTAACCGGCAAAAATATATTTTTCAATGCCATGGGGCATGTTGCAACAGATGTTGCAATTTACCCCATCGACATGTTTGTACATAAAAACTTTTCTCGCCACTAAATAGCAGGTAACACGCGAACAAAAATATAATGTAATTATACTTCAGTTGTGGTGCTATTTCGATACTACATATTACTTACTGTTGTTAGATATGTGTAAGATGTAGTAAAGAAAGGCAAAAGTAAAAAAAAAAAAAAAAAAAAAAAAAAAAACTTACCTCTACAAAAACAAACTTTCGCCCGCTACGTCTACAGCACCTTTGGACCTCTGTTGTTAAGCTGATCACGAGAGACCTCTTCCGTTTCGTGTTCAAACACGTCACAACACAACACAGTGGAGCCAACGCTAAAGCAGAAAAAGCGCTGTTTCAACGTACCCCGTGTTGCAACATGCCTCACCTTCCTCTACACCTTTAGTCAAATTGATATTAAAAAGCAAACAAGTTGAAGTGGGAACTATCTTCCGAAAGTCATTTCAAATGTATCAGACGATTTTCCTACCTCGGAAACTATGAGTTCAACACAAATCGCAGCGGTTTTTGACATTTTATTTTCACCTACCCCTTCTGCACCCCACTCCTTGCCCATGGTGATAAACTAGGACACAAAGGGCATTTGGAGCTTCACTATTCATTTCAGTGATTCTGAAAAATATGGATTGCACACTAATATCAGTCGTTTTACATTACTTTTACATGCCACTCCTTCCAAGTCCCACCCATTAGGGCAGCGTTTCCCAACCGGTGTTCCGCGGCACACTGGTGTACCGCGAATGGATCGCTGGTGTGCCGCGAGGAAATCGGAACAAAATTATTAATTTTTATAGCAACCAAATTGCAAGACATAGGAAAAAAAAATGTACTTTTTGTATTTCACATTCCTATGGATTTCTACCATGGAAAAAATTACTGTAGACCCTAATTGTAATATATTATTCTACATCTATTACTGCGTAGCAGACAGTATTACGGCTCGTACACATTTCCACGGTTAGCTGCTATGTTACGCTTCAATTGAGAGTCATACTAACACCGAGAAATGGAAGCACTTGTACGGTACGCGTCAAGTGATCGTCCGTAGAACACTCATTCGCACGTGAATGACAGAACAACACTTTGTTCAACGGGTGTGTTTTCACTTCGACGTATCGCAAGCTGTGTGATTGCAATAATATGCACCGTTTTGGTTAAATCAACAAAGTTAAAAGTACAAGACATTTGTTCGTTCGTTCGTTATTTAGTGATCTTCGTTCTTAGTGAAAGGTTGGATACAGTTTTCGAAAAAGAAAGCGTATTTTTAAAAATCTAAGTCATATATTTCATTGCAATTGTTTTCTATTTTAAAATTAGTAAAGAAAATAAGCATAATGAATTAGCATAGGGGAAAACCAGTGATCGAGCTTTCATCTCTATGAGAAGGAGATCAGTAATCACAGAAAAAACACCATGGTACTTTATATTTGCAAATAATAATAATAATAATATCTATGAGTGTGCCGCGAGAATTGAAGTTATACCCGTAGTGTGCCGCAAGTTGAAAAAGGTTGGGAAACGCTGCATTAGGGTGTTGTACTCCCACAGTAGCTTTTCCAGTCATATCTCTACCAAGTTTGGTTAAAAATGGACGTTTGGTTAAAAGTAGACATTCATTCATCCAAATATATGTACAATAGATGTGAGGACAACGCCTTCGTCATTGCCCTGTACATTCACAGTAAAGCTTTCACGCCCGTTCATGCCTATACTTGGGACTAATTGTTGTCGCAATTCTAGCTTAATAGCCTGTTGAACCCAAACTATGGATTGAACACTAATCTCAGTTATTTAAGATATTTTATTTTTCACCCCTTCTCACCCTTTATGCTGGTGGGTGCTGAACTTGGACTTTAACGCTATCGGGGGTATCATTATTAGTCTCAGCGATATGAAAAACTATGGATTAGACAACAATATCGGTCTTTTTCAATTAATTTATGTCATAATTCCCCTCTCGGGAGTACTAATTGGGGCTGAGTTTGAATTTAAACTGTAAACGGTATCGGAAGTGTCACTGTTTATCACAGTGGTTCCCAATATTACCAACTCGACACTAATATAGGTCGCTTTCGATCATTTTATATCTGTTCCCCTTTCCTTCCCCTAGTTGTGCTAGAGTGGGTCTTATCCCTACACTACTCTTTTTCCAAATTATATGTAATAGTGTACCTAGTTAAAAATTCTCTAGGCGTTCCAGAGTTATGGTGTAACACACATACATATACGTACATACTTTATATATATATATATATATATATATATATATATATATATATATATATATATATATATATATATATATATACAGGGTAATTCATAAAAACGTACCAGGCCTATATCGCAGCTAATACTGCACGTAGAGCCTTCAAACAAAAAAATGCATTACCAAATCGTATGTGTAGAATGCAATAAAAGTAGTAGCGAGACCAGTGGCTTCTCGTGAATACCTCCAACGGGGGTCAACTTCAAAATTTGAAATGGAGAGTGGTATAACTGTTGGAATCGTTCGAAAGGACATTAAATGTCATACAACCTTTAGAGGACAAATTTTGTCATATCCTTTCCCATTTATCCGCTAGAGGCGTTGTTGGAGACTTGTATCTGATTACCCGTAGCAGGCCATTATCTCAGCTAATAATGCTCATAAGCCGTCATGCAACTTTTAAAGGACAAACTTTGTTATATCCCTTCCCATTTAGCCGGTAGAGGCGTTGTTGGAGACTTGTATCTGACTACCCGTAGCAGGTCTTTATCTCAGCTAATAATGCACATAGAGCCGTCAAATAAACCAACTACCAAATCGTGTGTGTAGAATGCAATACAAATAGTAGCGACACCTGTGGCGTAGCGTGAACATCTCCAACGGGGGTCATCTGCAAAATTTGACATGGGAACGATTTGGTTGTGCCTCCATTGAAACAAGCGCACAATGGGAGAAACGTCGAGAGGAAACACGTTGGCATATTTCTTCCTCTGTGGCAGCAACACGGTCGCATTACTAGGTGAAAGTCAGATGGTGCGAGGGTATCCCCAGTCACACCAGACGAATGCCCTAAAGGTACGTGAAAACCATGCCCTGGCAAACAACCCCCGACGCCTTTGCAGGATTAACTCGGGGCCTAAGCCAAGGTAGTCCAGACCCACAATGACGTGGACGCGATGTATCTTGTGTGCGTACATACAATATGAAATATCTCCCAAATCCGGGAGCATGTGTTGTGGGCTTGTTTGTCGTTGTTTCGAACAGCATACTCATTTATCGTTGCCAGTGATTGTGTGAGGGTACTCTTGTAGATCCAGTAGCTAACACGTACATGATCTTGCTCAAGACATAGTCTATGCGACCTCGAATAGGCTATTGCTGCTATGACAAACAGAGGGCAGAAGGAGCGATGCTGTATCCAAAATTGGTAACACAAGCGTGTAGAGTTCGAGAGTGATTAACCTCTGCAGTGAGTTAAAGTGGTCCGTGGACTGGACAAGGTGTCGTGCATTGAGTTCTACTACCCCTGTGCATTACAAACTCGTGACGGGACGAATACGATACTTCCACAAGCAGTGAAACCTCTCTGATTGTGTTGATGTTTGAGTGATTGTAGTAGGAAGTGTCGGTAGTAAATAACATTCATGTGGTATACGAATTTGGAGTCATTCCAAATGATCGTGATTTTAGGGGAATGCTGGGAAAATTATAGGGCTGCAGCTCGATTATACGCTGAACGCTATCCACAGCGACAAGCTATTTCCCACAATCTGCTGCGGAGATTAGAAGCACGATTGCGGCAGACAGGCAACATGCGTGGACGCTATGGTGTCCAGAGAAGAGTTGTACAAAATGAAGAAGTTGCCATTGATGTACTTCAGTACCCTGCAGTGCGCCCGTTTCGTCCCGGAATGTACCCGGCCCTGCCCGTTTCAAACTGAACTGGGCCGGGCACATTCCGGTCCGGCCCGGACACTGAAAGGAAGGGATCGGAAACTAATGTTAACCTGTGCTAATCGTAATGTGGTTTGGAAACTGACTCTTTATTCAAGACTGCAAAGTACTGTAATACTACTACTATTACTACTTCTACTACTAATACTACTACTTCTACTATTGCTACTGCGACCACTGCTAATACTACTACAACTGATACGACTTCGCGTCAGAGTTGACATGTCTGGTGGTATCGAATTTATCTTCTAAGTACAGAAAAAAATGAGAAATACTAGTTACTATGGCCGATCTGCGTAGAATGTGAACCGTTGCTTGATCTACAAGGGACAACAGGCTCATTAGGAAAAGACAACACATCTGGTGCTAGAGGTCGTCGCATCAATCCCTGCTCGTGCTATATGAGCTTTGTGGTGGACAAACACCGTGTGCGTGGGAGTCTCCTGGGTGGTCCTGGCTTCCTCCCACTGTTTTCATTCCACCAATTCATCCCATCATCATCCATACGCACTGAGCCGTAGTTACCTAATGAACGTATGATAAACTCAAGTACTTGACCTACTAAGTAGAATTTGGTACGCTACCATTAGACCACGGAGGCCAAAACCGTGAACTGGCGTGCTCATAAGATCAGCGCAATTTGTAGTGATGTTCAGTTAGCAAGGGAAATACCAAATAGTGTTATATGTTCCTGTATTGTTTATAGTATGATACTACCAATATAACAAAATATAATGATCAAATGAATCACCAAGACGCCAGGGTCGATTAGTTGTTCCTGGAACGGTGGCTCAGTGGTTGAGCGTTCACCTCTGGTGCATGGGATCCCTGGTTCGATCCCAGCTCTCACTAAGTGAACTTTGTGGTGGACAAACACCGTCTGGGAGGGGGTTCTCGGCGTTCTCCCGTTTCTTCCCAATTTATTCATTTACCATTTCTCCTTTAGCCTAGCCGGCATAACTGTCGGACGTAAAAGTCAAAGATTTCATTTTCATTGCTTTGTTTTCGTATTACTAGTACTAACAGTAGTGGTATTCGCTGTCGTATTAGTATAAAAATGAGTAGTAGCAGTAGTGGTAGTAGTAATAGTAGTAGCAGTGGCAGCAATAGTGGAATTAGCACTAGCGTTCGTAATCGTAATAGTAATAGTAGTATTAGCAGTACTAGTTGTAGTATTAGTATCATATTTGGTGTAGCAGTTTTACATATCTTCTCTGTTACTCGTAATGCACTAATAAGTGTAGTATAAGACTTTTACGTCCATGAGCTGTATTATTGTACCTTGGTATAATAAACATGGCTGAAGAGAGTAAGCACAGATAACACATAGACATACAGAATAGGGATATAGAAAACTAATCTTGAGTATCTTTCACACGATTTTCCCATTCCAGAAGGACAAATAGACATTGCAATATTATGACGACACATTTTCCATTGCATATTGAAGGATTGACTTGACTTATCAGACTTTTTTGTTCTCAGGCCGGTCACGCCCGGCCCGTTTAGAGCCCGGCTCGTTTGTTTTCGGCCATTTATGGTCCGGCCAGTTTGTGCTCGGCCCGGTTACAGCCCTGCCCGTTCTCCGCCCGACTCGAGATTCGGGCCGGGCCGGGTCGAGCCGGGCACAGAATACAGATCCATCCGGGCCGGGCAGGGCCGTCTTCGGGCCTGGTTTTGCAGGGCTCTGATGTACCTGCCGTTATTGCAGTAAATCCTCATGTATCTTCGCGGCAGATCGCACGAAATCGTGGTATCAGTCAAGGTAGTGTTCTGCGTATTCTGTGGAAATCACATTTTTACCCGTACCACCTCTCTCTGCATCAAGAACTAAGTGATGCGGACTGTAATTTACGGCTTCTGTTCTGCAACTGGGTGGTCAATCGCGTGAGAGAACATCCGAATTTCATTCACTTCATTTTATGGACTGATGAAGCGATATTCTGCACTGATGGCAACGTGAATCTCAACAATGCACATTACTGGGCAGCAGAGAGCCCTCAGTGTATGAGAGAAGTCAATCGGCAACACCGATGGCACATTATTGTGTGGGGTGGCATTGTCACTGGGCTATGATTTTTTTGCTGGTCATTTAACAGGTGCAATGTTTCGTGATTTTTTGCGACACCATTTACAGCCGCTATTGGAAAACGTACCGCTCCATATACGTCAGACGCTGTGGTTTCAATTAGATGGCTGTCCAGCCCATAATGCTACCATGTGTAGGGAAGAGCTAAGTGTTCTATTTCCGCAACGCTGGATCGGAAGAGGTTCCAATCTGCAGTTTCCTCAGCGGTCGCCCGATCTTACTTGTATGGACTATTTTTTCTGGTGTCGAATTAAGGATCTTGTGTATGTCAACCGACCAACTACAATTCGCAACATGCAAGATCGCATTACAACCGCATTCCGGACCATCAACGTGGCCGAGTTGGAAGCTGTTGCTCACAATTACGTACAGCGAATAAATCGCTGTATTGCTGTTCGGGGACATCGCTTTGAACATTTGTGAAAGCCAGGGGGCGTCGACTACAATCCGCAGAAGGTAAGCTGATTCTTTAGCTCTTTACTCATCTATCTCCAATGGCTTGATTGCAACGCCTCAACTTTCTGTCCCCATGTTTTGTTCCATGCTTTGGCAACAGCACATTCGGTTCGTCTTTCTTAGTTGCAACCAATAGTTTCTTCTTCCGTTTTGTTATAGCATAGTACATTGTCCATCATAGATCTTCCCATCCACAGCGCTTCTGTCACAGCCATATGGAAACCACTCTCTTCATACATTGCGTATGTCATTGGTTCCCTATTTGGAGCTTCATTCAACAGCAGCAAATGTACCTCTGCTTACTGTTACAGTATGTACCTTTCCCCCGTCGTGGTTTCTTGCTGACGCTATTGTTGTCGTCACTTTCACGGTGTGATTCAGCGTATGTACAATTGTACGTTCCGTTCGTTTCAGACCAGTATTTACTCTTCCCTTTGGTTCCGCATGCAGAAACCCGCGCATCATCTGACCTTGACCTCGTAATGCGATCGTGCTGCTGCCACAGAGGAAGAAATATGCCGAAATGTTTCCTCTCGACGTTTTTCCCATTGTACGCTTGTTTCAATGGAAGCACAACCAACCCCTGTTTCCATTTCAAATTTTGAAGTTGCCCTCCGTTGGAGATATTCACGATACGCCACTGGTGTCTCTACTATTTTCATTGTATTCTACAGATACGATTTGGTAGTTCGTTTATTTGACGGATCTATGTCCAATGTTAGCTGCGATATAGGCCTGGTACGTTCTTATTGAATCACCCTGTATATATATTAGGGTGTCTGAAAAGTCACCTGACATAGGGTAAGTCTGTTATTATCAGAGTTACAAAAAAGGCAAGAGGAAAAACCGCCTCAAAATATGATGTTTCCAATCTAAATTGAATGATTTTTTTTTTTTTTTAATCGGACGAGCCGTTTGGGCTGTACACCCTTTATGCGCCCAATGTTGAATGAAAATGCAACGTTGCCTTTACCTGGAGTCACAATATAAGCGAATGAAGTTACTGTCTTTTACGCTAACGTGTCGATGGCTAGCCCAGGTTCCAAAATTGCCCCCATTCACTTTATGTTGTGGAGCCACGTCACTTATGTTGTGTCACAAGAGTAAGATTTGTTCTTTGAATGCTGTATTCAAATATGAAGACAAAACTGTAATAGTATGCAGTATAAGAATCCATATAATTTGATAGAGATTCCAAATTTTATTCCCTCACTAGATTCAATTTATCTTGAAAATCTTAAGTACACTCTTTCAAATTGGTCTAGATGAAACATATAAAACATCAGAATCAATTTAATTGCATTAAATGAATGCTTCAAAATTGCGTTAAATGAATGCTGCAAAAAACTGAAATTTATATGTTGTAATACAAACAACTAATCTTTAAAACAATTATTCGCATAACAAGTTAATAATCATATGTTTTAAGTGGATTTACTAATGTATGAGAGTTTTGTGGCTATATAGCTAACCCACCTTCGATGCGAGAGATCAAATTTTATTTCCCAATAGGAATTTATGTGATTCGGATCCTGCGTTAAACCGTAGGTGTGCTTCTCATATAGTCTTGGCGTTGAAAGAGACGTTCAACACTCAGCCAACCAACCGTGTAATATACATAGAAAGGTAATGTAAACTGATTTCTTATAAAGACGAACAGAATGAGAGGGATATACGAAATTAAGTGCATAACTAGAGTGATATTGAGGAAGAAACATATTTTGTAGTTGGCAGTGCAATTGAGCCCAGGTCACAGTCTTTGATAATATTTAATATTTGTCAAATGGAATACGTAAGGACATAGAACATAGTAATTTAATTCTCTCTCTTAGGTTAGAATCAGTCTTTTTTGTTAAAACAAAGAGAATAACATGTCTACTCAAACACACAGAAATAAGAGAACATTACAAAGTTAATGTAGCTGTGAAAAATACTTACAGCATCTGGAAAAGACGAAACCACACAGAGAGAACCAAAGTATCTAATTAAAAAAAAGAGCCAGTTTGCTCATATTACAGAACAAATTGCTTATTCTTCGTAGGAGAAATTAGACTATACCGGGTGTATCAAAAGTTCGGGACAATAGCCCAATTTCGGTATGAGTAAAAATACGAAGAAATGGAAAGAAAGGAAAGTTGTTGAAAATATGTGGTTTTCAATCAATAATTATGATTTTTTTCATTCGCACCAACCGTTTGGCCTCCATACTAGTAAAGCTGCTAATGTTAAATGAAAAAAAAATAAAGTTTCTTGTTCAGTAGACTATTTGAAAGGAACGTAAGGATACACAGAAAGATCACAATGAGCGTGTACATGGTTCAATGAGAGAATCTATAACACCTCAAATTCGCCTCCTTGACAGTGTTATACTGTTGGTGTGGTGAGGGCCCAAGGGAACAGTCTATTTAAGTGTCAACTTTGTTTTTAACATAGGTTGCGTTACCAATATGGTGATCAAGCATCCCCCATTTTAGATTGAAAACCACCTAGTTCCAACTGTTTTCCTCTCTTTCCATTTTCTCACATCTTTACTTATAACAGAGTTGGCATCAAACTTTTGATACATCCGGTATAGTTAGGTTCCATAAGTCACAATTAGTGTCGTGAAAGAGAGCCCTCTTTTCAATCCTTTACTTCTTGGTTCAGAAGTCGGTGAAGTGTAATTTAAACATATTGGGCCTTATGCAGAGTCATTTTGACGTATGATTAACGTCATACTAAAGACCTCACTATTGCAAGAATCATATGTTTAGTCTAACTCTTTAGTATGGCACCCATCACGCGTCAGAACGACTCTGCATAAGGCCCATTAAAT
This sequence comes from Thermobia domestica, assembly GCF_964235325.1. Lineage (NCBI taxonomy): Eukaryota > Metazoa > Arthropoda > Insecta > Zygentoma > Lepismatidae > Thermobia > Thermobia domestica. The sequence goes on along the minus strand of NC_137459.1, from coordinate 257,690,376 downwards.
ATACCTTAATCATAAAAACAGATGCAGTTGTCAGTAACAATATCGATCTTTTTTTCACATTTTTAAAGTGAAAGAGTATAACTCAACCCCGTTATCGAGAATGGAGAAGGATATCTACCTGAAAGTCTGAGCTCTACAACTTGCCACATATGTTTAACACTACTCTGGTCTGGAGATTTTTTGGGTCACGAAAGATGTTGTGGTTCATTCCCATGTTCATGAGGCCTCGCCTCAAGAGCTCCAGCTGTGTGAATTGACATGCTGTCATTTTGGAAAATTTTGTCATTGGTCAGGAACATCTGAATCATCAGATGCCAATTGTTGAATCAAAGGCTTAAGTAATCACTGTTAGTAATGTGTTATGTGACAATGATGAAAAGACTCATGGCATTTAGGAAATTGTCTTCGTCTGCACCACAGAGGAGCAGTCACATTTTACGTTGAGTTGAGTTGATTTTAGTTTAGCGTCCCTTTCAGCAGCGAGGCTATATGCGACGTGGACCTACTGATTAACGTGGAATCCGAACCACATGAGCTCCCGCCGGGAATCGAACCCGGGTCTTCCACGCCAAAGGCGCGTACGCTAACCGCTTAGCCACGGAGGAGCTCAGTCACATTTTACGGTTCAGAACATAAGAACATAAGCTCAGCCTTCAGAACATAAGCTTTTTTGGGCGTTTTCCATACATAAACACAATCTGTAGTTGGAAATAAGGTAAAAGATGACACATTGGACCATTTTACACGTTTCTAATAAACAGTACTACACATTTCATGTTCTTGACATTGTTTTACTCGCGCTAGAGCGTTGTTGACAGTGATCACTGATTTGGAAATTGCGAACAGGCCACATATGTTTCGATATGTAGCTCACGTCAGCTGTTAATCTTTCTGTATTCGTTTTATGATCTTCGATCAAAATCCTTTTTAATGTTAGGTGAGACTTTTCTTTCGTCCATTATTACTTTTAACCGATGATGTACTGTTATGAATTTAATAGACTATCATCAACCTTGGACACTATTCTTCGCGACGCTTAACATACTGAGCACCATAGAAACACAAACCGCGCACAGTGGTACCATAAATTGCTTCGTCAATACTACTTACAAATTCGAATAATCCGCTGGTTCTATTTATTCATGGTCTCAGTAAACTGATTTTTTGTTTCTTTCTCTGTATCTCTTTCTGCGTGTATTTAGAAACACAGAAACACAAAAAACAAGAAAAAATCTAGTAAACATTCCGTCGGAATCGCTTAATTTCGGCGTTACAAGCTACCGAAAGCGTGTGAATATCTTCTAAACTATTATCCTAACACGGAATGCTATCATCTTACACTTGTAATCTGCTCTATCCAAATGTATGATTGAGAATATTTTACTGGTGGCGAAAGAGATTCCCCCACAGGAATGAGGAATTTCTAGATATTCCGATAGGATAGGTGGGTTAGATTTATGACTCATATAACGACGTTCTACAAAATAACAAAATCCGTTGACAGGGCATCGATATCTTGAACAGAATGATCATAACAAAGTATTTCTAGTGTCTTATGAGTGGTTGCATAACTACACACATCACATGAGTGTAGTGGATAGAATTAAATTAAATTAAACCTTCGGTTTAATGACTCACGATGATGCCCTATGAACTAAGGAAGAAAATGAAATGAAATCTTTAAGTTTTACGTCCCACGCTTATGCCGGTTAGGCTAAAGGAGACGGTGAGAATGAGAAATGAGTGAAATGGTGGAATGAAGAAAGTGGGAGGAAACGGGAGAAATCCGAGAAAACCCGCGAGCACGGTGTTTGTCCACCACAAAGTTCACTTGGCGGGGGCTGGGATCGAACCCGGGACCCCAAGCACCAGAGGTGAACGCTCTACCACTGAGGCACCGCGCCCCCGAGCTAAGGAAGACATATATCTATGACATTTAATGATTTTGGAGGAATTAGTGCAATTACAATGGGCAAGGAAATAGGCATATCCCCCGTGAATACATGATATTCTCCCACCACAATCTTAATTGGCCAGGGATTAAAAATGTATTTCCTTACATTAGTGGTGAACGCTCTACCACTCACTTACCAGACAACCTTTATTAATCCTTCCGCGTAAAGGAAGAACGTACTGTTTACAACGCATGTGAAATGATGACACATGAAAACAACAAAACTCTTTATTTAACTAAATGTTGAAAATGTGTGTTAAGGAGGTAGGCACCTAGAAAGGCGTGATTAGATAAACTTTCGAGACAGATAATGGCAAAGACGACAATATTACAGAGGTCAGTGACAGGTAGCTTTTAATGAGATACATATATTATTAAACAACCTACAGTGATGCTCTTTCTGCTATGGGATCAAATGATTGAATAATGATTAAAAAAGTTTGTAGAAAGAGAATATAGAAAATGTGAGAACCCATAGAAAACCCACAAACACGAGTTTGTTCACCTGAACTGGTTTAGAAATCTCCAATGTTGCACAATACGTAATATGGAGATACGGATAAATCAACGTGAAGTGTGATGAATGTATTAGGGTTATGAATTTACGAACGTTAACCAATAAGAAAGGTGGTGTTTACAACCATCGTGTTCTCTTGCGTTTGTGGATAACCCATTAAAAGTAGTGGAATGAGTGAAGGTAGTACATAAGACGTTCATTTGGGATATTCCTTTAAGTGTACTTCGCTAGTAGCAGCGAAACACATGTAGGTGTCATTGGAGCTTTCTGTCAGGTCTTCACAGCAGATCTTCCTTGTGGTTGTGTAGTATAATAACGTAGAAGGACGTTAGCTTGCTGTAGTGAGCACGTTTTATAGCCAGTTTGTGAGAAAAATAAAACGACAGTTGGCCAGTTGATCCATGTTAAGTGTGGAAGTTTCCCACACTTTTAGATCTCCTGTTGTAAAATACGCAAATATACAGTAGTAAGGATGGTGAACTACTCAACGTTTGAGCTAACAGACATGCACCTTACTTATGGAGAGGCACGAGGTAAAAGCTGGGAAGCGAAACACTGGTATTGTGAACGATTCCCAACTCGGAGGTTTTCATCATACGCATCTTTTCAACATGATCTCCTTCGAGAGACAGTATCTGCTTTATCACTTCGACAAAAACAAAGACGATCTTGAGTACAGTACATACTAATTAGTTTGAGCAAAATGCACTTGCTTCGATAGTGGTACTTTCTGAAATCAGAACACGTGCTATAGACTGAGCGCTAAAAACTCAACAGTTCAATGTTTGGTGCATATCAAATAAAGAAGATTTGCAACCATTCAAGTTGTGTACGATGCAATATTACTTGCAAGAAGACTTTCCCCATCATCAGGCATTTTGACAATGGTTTCTACCGAAAACTGTTCTATATCAGGCTTTCTAGGTCTGGTTTTGTGTATTTGCGAGGAAATATTTACAAAGATAGCCATGTTTAACAGGCACAATAATCGTTAATGGCATGTTGAAAAGCCTCAAGCTTTCTCTTTTCAAACATCATCAGCAAAAGTTTTCATTAAATATATTGTGTGGTATAGTGTATGTTCATTTGATACCTACTCGTTTTCATGGCAAATAAAATAAAATAAAATAAACTTTATTTTTCTATGTGACGTCCTGCCAGAATTTCTAGAGAATTTGCCATCAAAAATTAGGTAGCTAATGTGGTTCCAACACGACAACTTACCTGCAAATTTTGACGTAGTTGTCAGAAACTTCCTAAATCAAATACTGGCAGAGCGTTAGATTGACCATGGTGAGCCTGTGGCTTGGCTACCAAGATTGCCTGAAATAACTCCGCTGGATTTCTTTCTATGAGCTGAGATGAAACTCCAGTGTACGAAACACAACACACAAAGACCTCATTGCCCATGTCATTGTAGCCACCATGGTGATATCAGAAATACCAGGCGTATTTGACCATACCATGCAACAACGGATTCATCGATGACATCGGTATAATATAGTCAATGTCTGACAGTTTCAACACAGTCTCTGAAGTGACCCTCATTTTGCCTCTATATATAGGTACGCAACTTTATCATATAATTCGAGAAGTTACGCAATGTGGAGTCCCAGATCAGACGATGGAATCCCAAGGGAGATTCATTTTACACGTCTGCTCTTTCCATGTTTGAACAGTTCAGGTTGTGTACCTTTGTGGGCCGTCTGTTGTCACACTTCTGTAGTGTTGTCGTCTTTGCCATCATCTGTCTCTAAAGTTAATTTACCTACGTTGTGTTAATTTACATTCTTAACACAGTCCATTTCAACTTTTTGTTACATAAACTGTTTTGTTGCTTTCATGTGTGATCACTTCAAATTGTCGTGAGCAATCCGCTACGGAGAAGATAAAATAAAAGGTGCATGGTAAAAGAGTGGTAGAGCGTTCACCACTAATACAAGGGATCGCACTTTCGATCACAGGCCAAATAAATTTGTAGTAGGAGATCGTGTTCGCATTTTTTAAAGGGGCATTCATATTTTTTTCGCACATTGTCATTGCATCAATTCTTCCAAATCATTAAATATCATAAATATTTGTCCTCTTTAGCCCATAGGACAACATCGTGACTCATTAAATCGAATATATCACTTAATTTCATTCTATCCACTACGCACATTCCCTGCTATATTTATCAACCGCACACAACACACCAAAAATATTTCACCATCTTGATTCTATTCAAGATATCGATGTTTTGTCAACGAATTTTCGTTACTTGGTGGGACGTTGTTCCATGCGCCATTAATCAAACCCATCGTAACCTAGCAAAATATCTAGAAAACTTTCACTTCCATTGCGCTTCCACTAAAAGATTTCCAATATGCATTTTTAGATAGGGCAGCTTACAAGTGTAAAACGCCATCTGAGCTCAACGGCTTATAGGTTTGGAGATATTCATGTCCAAAGTTCATTTCTTCATTCTTTCGGTAGCATGTAACTCTGAAACTAAACGATTCTGATTGTAATTGTTTCTTGTTTCTATGAGGAGATTCATATCCCAAGCATTGTAAATATATATATATATATATATATATATATATATATATATATATAGAAAGGTATATATACACTGGCGCAAATTCCGGGGGATGAGGGGGACATGTCTCCTCCAATCTTGGAACTGGGGGACTGTTCCCCAATAATCCGATTTGAAATGAGTTTTTGTGGGAAGAAGTGTAATGATTTGTGTTCGATTGCCACAAAGGAAAGTGAGATGAAATAGATATCCTTCAAGAATAAGCTTCAAATCTACCCGCCTTCCAATGTTGAAATCAACTCTGCTCCACTATCCTCCACAGCATTTCTTTCAACTTCATAAATATTTTGAACATCACTTATATATATATATGCATATACAGCGTTTTATTTCTAAAAGTAAAGTTGCAGGTAAGCTGGACATCAAGTTCTAAATGGTTAAAATGTTGCATATTTTCAGGATATTATTATTATTATTAACGATAATATTTATAATGTCAAGCAGCATATCATTGGAGTCTTAGAATAAAGTTCTTAAGCACATATAGCTATATAAAGATGCTTTAAAAATATCTGATTCTTACATCTTAATTTTGTGATATAATAAACGTAATGATAATCAATATTTCTTAGTATTTTGTTTCTTGCTGTTTCTCGTTTTGTATACAGACAAAAGTTAGCTGCTTTGTTTTCAAAAGGCATCAAGAGTTCCATAAATACTGAGTTTTAATAACAAAATACATGCAATACATTGTTCACATAATGTTTTTCAGAATACTAATCATGCTACCAAAATATTCTACAAACCTCTACTAAATTATTGAATAAACTTTGGGAAAGAAAAAACAACAGTTGTTTTCACTTAATCCTCTTCTTAATAATGAACAAAAACAATTAATTGGATACATTAAAATAGGGACTGAGCAAAGGCTTCTCTGCGGAGAAAGTACAGAGGTGGAGTTCCATCAAAATTTTTGTACTGAGCCGAAGTTCAGCGAGAGACAAATTTATTGGGTTTATTTCGTTGTGGGCGGTCAGTCTTTTCAGAAAAATAAATCTGGTAGGTTCAGAGCCTTTATGGTTTATATTACTGTGAAGAAAAGGGATGGAAAAACGGGAGGCGCGAGGATGTGTCTGCGAGCGAGAGACTGAAGGGCCCAAATATTTCTAGCCCCTGAATACAATTAACTGAATATATATATATATATATATATATATATATATATATATATATATGTGTGTGTGTGTGTGTGTGTCTGTGTCTGTAGGTAAGTATGTACACCGGATGAACAATTTGTCTTGAAATACTCTTGTAAATTTTGCGTGATGCAAATATCGAAATAGCAACATTTTGCAGGAGAAAATCTCCGTCTCCACTACTGGATACAAATTTCGTCTTTCATTTGACTTTTCTTAAACAAGACAGTTCATATCGTACATGAACGAACTCATTCGATATTGACCAAAATTGAGATGATGATAGATTTTCACGAGGTTATTAAACACATGAACTATTTTGGTGTGCAGACCTTTGTTTCCGGAGTTATTGGCTATCAAGTTTGGCCAATAACTTACAAGTAGACCTCACCACTTCGACGTTGCGTTAGCAAAATGAAACAACTACTATCCTAATGTAGGGTTGAATATAACACAATGACAGAAATTTTAGCTGCTAATGAGCACCATAAATATGCGAAAACGAAATGGAAACATGAATGCGGGAAAGCAATCTGCAATATAATTTGATAGTTGAAAGACCGATAGTTTTTTTTTTTTTTTGAAACAGATGGAGGAACAATAGTTATGACTTCAACTATATAAATCGATATAGAAGGGATGTTTATATGACATTCCGGATCATGACCACCATCTTGAAATCCGCCATATTGAATCAACGTCAACTTTTTCAGATGGAAAGAGGGCCATGTGAGGTATCAAACAACAATGTTTTTTTCACCCAATCGTATACACTATTTAGTTTGTCCATATATAGAACGGTTTACAACTTACAGTTCTTTGAATGTTGAAAAATTCGTTGTTTGTAAGAGATAACAGATAACTATAGTGACAATGAACATAGCTGCAGAGATAGCATTCTTACAGAACAAAATTACGGCAACGCAAAAAATGCAAGTCCTCAGCATTCCTAAAATGGTAAAAACAGAATTTTGCATAGCACCATGAGCACCTAATAAAAAATGAAGCGTCATAAATATCACAACCATTCGATCGGATCATCAGTATATACTGATTTACAAAATGCATATTGAATCATACTTGTGAAGCGAGAAGACTGAAATTGATTGTACACAAGGAAATGCAGAGAGACAATAATATCTCTGTCATGCAGTTTTGAATGAAAATGTTTGTCCTTTATTGCATAATCACATATGGAATGCCAATGTTTTGTATTGTCGAAAAAAAAAAAAAAAAACAATACATTCAAAGGTTGAAATATGCTGGTGGTATCTTTTGGAATTCGTCGCACTTCCATTGATTTCCCAGTTGGAGCTGTTGTACGTCTCACCTCTTCATTATTAAATGATTCTCAGCTATCCACCATAAGTAAATTCCTGCCCCCTGCGTTCGGCCAATAGCAATTCACATATCATTCTCGCAGTTCATGTAATCACATTTTACCAGATGTTGATGCTGTCACATGGATCTTGCCAAGTTTCCGCACTAACCTATAAAATCCAGTCTGTAATCTTACAGGTACTAGTCCGTTTTTTTTTTTCCTGAAGAATAATGAACAGCTTACCAACTAACTCTCCCTTTAAATTAATTAAAGGCATGATTGTGTAGGAATGTCTTGCATTTACATTTATTGCAAGGGCCTCGATTCTCCTTTTGCCTTTTATATCCGAAGTTCTCGGGCGATGAATTTCAAACTGAAAACCACTTTGGTCAGCATTACAGACATATCGAAACTCAAAATTAGGCAACATCTGTATGATGCTGTGAACGCAGTCTTTAACGGTCTGCTTTAGCCATGGCTGGCGCTCATGATGAAGTCTTGTTTTAAAGGTTGTCACTTTCCGTAGCCCGATATTATAATGTCACTTTCCGTAGCCAGATATTATAATGTCGTTTGAAGTTCAGTAGCCAGGCCTCCGAGGCTTTTAACTGTCCATAGCCAATATTACGCGCAAAGTTGCATGCCATTCGCTAAAGATCACTGTCTAATACCGTTTGGAAAAGTACTTCACTTGCGTGGATAAACTGCACTTACAATGCCTCCTGTAAAAGGGAACGCTTGACTTCGCGTGATAGTCTTGTATTTGTTTTTTCTTGACACAATCGTAGGTCCACTCACTAATCCGAAATCGATTACATATTGCCTTTTTACCGTGGTTTGGATGTTGTGTCATGTAGTTAATAATTTGTTTCGTCTTCTCAACCGAGAGTGAAGCGCCTTTCTTGCGTTTCGCTGGTGATGGAAGTGATGAGTCTGACGTAGTTTCTTGGACACTTGGTGTTCCGTCAGCATCTTCGGAATCTGTTGTGTGACTACCCCCTTCCGCTTCCACACTAGCTTTTTGATTGTTTATCTCATGATGTGCCTCCTCTAGAATATCCAGAGTGTATTCCCTTTCGAATTCCAGTTCTTCATCCGCTAGGAATCTAATTATGGCATCTGCGATTGCTCTTTCCTGTTCTGATATATTTGTTGCTTTGTGCTTGAACCGTAATATCTGCAACTGATGCAAGAGGTACATGGCAATGTTTGCCTTATTTAACGCCATATCATATTGTTTTTAGTCTGCATTTGTTGCCTGCACCCACTCTCCCTAACATACACACGGACGCACCTCACAGAATTACAGGCACAATGCAATAAACGAAATAACTATTTCTCAAACAATTCCGAGTTCAAGGGTAGAATTGACAGTGAAAATAAATATTTCCTGCACTTGTCTCCTTACAACAGAGTTTGTTGCTGTAGAATGGTACACGATGCGCGTAGGCTCATAACTTATACCGTAGCTGCTACGACCAGGAATGCCATTGGCAACTCATATTGCTATTCTTTTCATCGTGCTGCCCCTACTGCTTCAGTTTGAATGTACAAACGCACACACGAAGTGGCGAGGTCAGAACCACTTTATGAATGCTGAGGACTTGTATTGCCGTAATTCTTTTCTGTAAGAATGCTGTCTCTGGAGCTATGTTCATTGTCACTGTAGTTATCTGTTATCTGATATAAACAACGAATTTTTCAACATTCAAGGAACTGTAAGTTGTAAACCGTTCTATATATGGACAAACTAATTAGTGTATGCGATTGGGTGGAAAAAATCATTGTTGTTTGATACCTCACATGGCCCTCTTTCCATCTGAAAAAGTTGACGTTGATTCAATATGGCGGATTTCAAGATGGTGGTCATGATCCGGAATGTCATATAAACATCCCTTCTATATCGATTTATATAGTTGAAGTCATAACTATTGTTCCTCCATCTATTTCGAAAAAAAAATATCGGTCTTGCAACTATCAAATTATATTGCAGATTGCTTTCCCACATTCATGTTTCTATTTCTTTTTCGCATATTTCTGGTGCTCATTAGCAGCTAAAATTTCTGTCAATGTCTTGTATTCAACCCTACATTAGGATAGTAGTTGTTTCCTTTTGCTAACGCAACGGCGAAGTGGTGAGGTCTACTTGTTAGTGAAAGGTTATTATATGTGGTATGCTGTCGACAATATTAACTCGATAGTGATGAAAATAATATGGTAGTAAACCTTGTGTAGCTTAGTACGTGCATGGAATATTATGATATACGGTTAATCAGTTTCTAAGTTATTGACAACCAAATTTTGAGTTTGACTTACAAGGAGAAGGCAGAGTTTGGAAAGTGAACTTCGGGGCCATTTTTTTGCCAGGTGGAAGTGCACAATTAAAGAGTTTATATTACAAACAGGGAGAATGCAATGGCCAAATATAACGGAGAAAAACAGTCTTAAAGTTTTCTACTCGCCGCATATATCTTACGACGCGCGAATTTACCAAATGACAGTGTGGCAGAGTAAGTAAAATCTGTAACTTATGTGTAAAGTGTCCCGGGTTCGATTCCTGTTCGAGTCATACATCTTTCCTTTTTTGCTTCAACCAATAAAGTAGGCATTTGTAACTATAAGTAAAATATTATTTCACCGTATGTTTATAATGAATAAAGCAATAGAAATTTTCAAATCACTTGTAAAATTTTTCAATGTTACATGTTAACTGGCAAACAAAATTTAATCTATTTCGTAAATACACTAACATCACAAGTTATATTATGGTTACGACCAGTGGCGTACTTACGATTTTATTTCTTGGGGCTTTGCCAACTTTAGTCCTGGAAATGTGAAAATTCTCCAAGATATTTCATTTACTTTAAAATAGTAAATAACATTTCGGAGGAGGGGCTTAAGCCCGGAAGCGCTCCCCTTAAATACGCCACTGGTTACGACAGTCGTTGTGTAATAAGTGTTCTTGACGCTTCGTGGCTAAATCTGTTGACAGTTTGCGAATTACAAAGAAGTTGAGGGGGAAATCTCCTTTGCTAATACTGGATGTTGCTATAACTAAAGGAGATCTACTCCTCATTCCTCTTGTAATTCGCACACTGTCTACAGATGTAGACACTAAGCGTCAAGAACATTTTTTACACAACGACTGCGGTAACAATAATATTTACGCAATATATTAAATTTTGTTCCTAGCGTAGTTATCATGGAATATTGAAAGATTTTACAAGTGATTTGAAAATTTCTATTGTTTTATTCATTATAAACACATAGTGAATTAATATTTTACTTATAGTTACAAATTGCTACTTTATTGGTTGAAGCAATAAAAATGTATGACTCGAACTCGGAACCCTTTACTCATGAGTCAAATATTTTCCTCACTTTGCCACGCCAACACTAGGTAATTTTGTGCATCGTACAATATATGCAGCGAGTAGAAAACTTTAAGTCTGTTTTTCTCCGTTATTTTTGGCCATTGCGCTCTCCCAGTTTGCAATATTAATTCTTTAAATGCTAACTATCAAATCGCAAAAAAATGGCCCCTAAGTTCACTTAAAAAAATCTACCTTCTCTTTGTTAGTGTAATGAAGAAATTTTATTAAATCACCATCGATGAAAACCATCATCGTACCTTGTCCGAACTTTGTACGGTGGTAACAGCTTATTAGCTTTCTACACATTCAAGCATACTGTAAAATATAATGGTGTTCAGAACCTCAGTTTTCAAGTTATTGGCCATTGAAGTTGGGTTTTAACTCGAAATAAAGAAATTCCATTAAAACCAATTGGTGCGACTTATTCGATCTTGACCAAATTTGGCATTATGTTAGACTTTTATGAGCTTACTATGCATATGAAGTATTACGTTGTGCAGAATTTTGGTCCTTGAGTTATTTGTCATCGAATTTGGGGTTTGGGGTTTGGTCCAAACCCCAAGTTTCATAACCACCAAATCAAAACCACATACTTGCACACCACAGCATTTAATACGCATATTAATATTGCTAAAATCTAAGAACACTTCAAATTTTAGTAAGAGAAGACCTTTAGTTTCCCAGTTATTGGCTTCGAAATTTGGGATTTGAACTTAGCAAATCTATTATGGGACGTAAGTACAGTGTGTATTTGTAATTAAGATTTGCTAAAAATCAATGAAAGACTTTCTTTTTCTGCTACACTGAAATTTAGTTAACTGAAGTAGTTAACTGTTGTTGTTTCCTAGTGAAGTTCATTCTCGGCAATGTCTTCGAACGACTATTATTGGTAATGTATCTTTCTGAGGTAAGACGATTGATTTTTTTTAGTATGACTACTGTGAGCTGTGATAGATATAGAACCTTCGGTTATGAAAAAATAAAACTTCAACCTGATGGATGTCCAGCCGCACTATGTTTCATTAAACGGTATTCTATGAATTACCGTAAGCACAACATAACTTATATAGCAACTTTATCTTTGAGTCGTGAACAAATAACCACAATTTCATTGTCTTTAATTTAAAGACTATAAATGTTTAGAAACGAAAGATAAAGTAAAAAATCTAAGCAGAAAATAGAGTTGTTTAAACTAGCATAAAAATAAATTTTGGTGAATCAATTGGTTACAAATCTACTATTGAAGCAAATAATATTGACAGCATTGAATGATGTTATGTGTTTAAATAAATTTTATGACTATGTTCGACAATATTACGTATTGACATATTAACTACAATAAAATAAACTAGAGTTCTATGTTTAATCACATACAACAATATTTAATTACCTACAATTTAAAGAAGAGAAAATTTAAGTTTTAATTATTTGTGAAAATGTAACATAAGTAACAAAGTCACATAAAAATAACAATACTAGCCTTTCATGAAATGTATTGTTTACTGTTATTTAAGGTGTAAAAGTAGTTGTATTGAGGAAGCATTAGTGAAAGAAAAGTTCTTCGTGTTAGCGATATCTCTGTGTAACCACGAGTTAGAAAGTGGTTCGTGCAAGTTACTTCCATTCCTTGAAATTTTCTAGCGTGAAAAGTGGGAACGCACTTCCATTTCGCCCTACATGCCAGCAATCCACCACGTCTCTACATGCAATATATTAGTCCTCACATCTTTTCTCTTTCTTTCTCCGCTTTTCTTTAGCACACACACATTTTATCCCTTGAAAATTTAATTCATTTTTCCTTCTGCTACGGCATGAACTTTCTTACTCCATTTTATATTCTTACGAAAGAATAAATCATGGTAAGATTGTATCCATACATGGCAAACTTAAATGTCCTGATTAACATATAAAATCTTTCCATGTTCACGTAAATCAAGTATAAAAATTTTGTACTTACATTGATTTGCCATAACATTTTGTTTCGTTACACAAGTTATAATAATAATAATAATAATAATAATAATAATAATAATAATAATAATAATAATAATAATAATAATAATAATAATAATAATAAACCTTCTTCATTCAGTATCCTGCGGTACTTCAGTAATAATTTTTATAGAGGTTGTTGGTGAGTACTTCAAATTATATGCCTGTAGACAAACTCCCTCTATAAATAAAATGTTGCATGAGTGTCATAAGATTCTGAAACATGTATTTTTGGATAACGCACATATTGGTTCCTAAGTGAAGTCTTGACCCGACTACGGTAGACACAATAATTTTGGAGCTATGGACTTCTAAAGTTAACTTTTCCTGTTTTTGACAGCTTATAACTCCGAAAGGACACATTTGTGCACCCAGGTTGGTCTATACTTTTTGTCTTATCTTGGTGTTATGAATCACTTCCCAAAAATTGTCGGTGTTGTTTTGAGACACCCTGTATATCTTTAATACAGAAAATCTGATACAAAGCTCTCAAGCAATATTGCTTTCACAAATGGGCTGTCAAAATGCATGATGCACGGAATTTTGGATACAAATTCATATTAAGTTCTGAAGCTACATTTGCTCACGCCTCTTAAGGAGCTTAGCACATACTGACAGTCCAACCTTTGAAGAGTTTAGTCTTGCAAACGATATTGAAATATTTCTTAACTTAATTCATATAATACTCTTGGTCATTCACTCAGTTAGAATGCTATACAGTATTTATACTTATAATCTGTAGAAAATGTATGCAGAATGAGTTGCTGTAGTTTTTTAAGCAATAATGCTAAGGATAAAATCTCCGAAGTTTAGATTATTTTCTGGTTCGAAGTTTTTTTTTTCAAAAATTAAATCATCGAAGAGAAATCTGGAATCCGTTTTTTTCTTTTTTCGCTAGGCTGTCAAATTTCGTGATTTATGCGATTTTGAATATAACCACAAGAACGTGACGCTTTGTTTGTATTAGCCCCTTAGGATGTTCCAAGCAAACTGACATTTTTTTCAACCTATATTTTGTCTAATTCTTCTTCCATCGCATAAGAACTGACATTCACCTGGGTAATAATGGCGACACTTTGGTGGAGTAGCACGACGTAATTACTGTTTAGATCTCCACTTACCTGATTTTTTTTCAACTTTGGTTCAAAGTAGTTACCTAGTGCGAAACATACTAATTTTATGGTGAATTCTTCAGTAAAAAAGTATTGGTGTGACATATAATAATGTAATGTTACAGGATCATGAAACTGTTAGATAATTTGCTGGATGTGCTATCTCTTTCAAGTTATATCTAAATATTGATTGAAACATCATGTGAATAAAAGTTTTGTATAGTGTAAATACGGAAATTCGATTTCAACAATTCACAAGGTATTGATTTGCACGTAGCGATTAATTAAGTTTTTATATATAAAGTACTAGTCACATTTCATATTCATATATTTGCTAACATTACTATATTTACAAATGCGTTTTACGCATTGCGAAGTATCATTTTATCACATACATTTACAGCAGTATATATGACAATGCTTAACATTTTTCGAACACGGATAATGTAATCAGAAACACTGCAGTCATATTAGTTTTTGTTAATTGGCTCTCTTTTTTCTATGACAACCTGTCACCATTTCAAATCATTAATATAACTAAAACAATTACACAATTATTTTAATCAGAATATTTAGTTAATCCTCCTCTCAACTACTTTAAATTATACCTTCTATAGAAGTTTGCGCTGGATAACATTAAGTCACACATATATTATGAATGATTTCTTGAACATTCAACAGAGCTATAATAGTTATAAATACATGATCTATAATAGTTACTACTTCACATACCTATGACTAGTTTCACTAGAAATTCTTGTATTGTCCCTCCGCCATATGATCTCCATTGGCAAATCTCCAGTGGCTTCACACAACAGCATTGCGTTTGACCCTTTCTTCACTGTCTCGTGTTTTAGTCGAGTCACAAATCGTGGAAGTGCTGCGGAGATATTAATAATATATAACTGAACACAACTGATTGCATGTCAAATCAATAAAGCTTTTTATTATACCGTTATGTATTTCAATGGGAAAATATTAGCTAATATGTTTACACATTTTATCGTAATTTGCTAATTTTAGTTCACTGGCTTTTAGTTTTAGAACAATTCATGAGTTGAGTGCAGTAACGGTACATCTTGGGAAATCAATTGTTGAAATATAGTCTGAATTAAAAAAAAAACAAAAAAAAAACAATGAATGAACTTTAAGAAATTTACATTTTTTATTTCATAAACACAACGCAAACATCTGAAAGTAGAATATTCTCATTATAGCAGGGGTACTCAACTTATTTTTATCGCGTACCCCTATACTTTTCCATTCAAGTTGCCTGAGATTTAAGCTATAATTAGAATTATAAGTAACTATATCAAAATAGATTATACAATTTATTAATCATTAATGAATAGCCCAGTTTTAGTGTAAATTAAAGAGTCATCCTATAAATGTAATAGAACTATGTTACAGTTAATATGAAAAAAATATTTATAACATAATGCATTATTTATATAATTTTATGTACCTACTAAGAAGTCATCTTATAACCCAGTTTGAAAATCATTGCTTTAGATAATTTATAATAAACATTAGAAATTTTCTTACAACATAATATTTCAATACTCCCATTAGTAGTTTATACTTTCGAAAGTGCATGTTAAGCCCAGTGGAATCAAGCCTATACAATCGATTTTGTAACGAATTCTTTCCACAATAGCATAATATTAGAAATATTCTCGAGGTATTCTAATGTATATGTAAATATGATTGCTATGTATTGCTCATTAAAAAAAAAAAAGTTTTCTGTGAACATGAATAGTTTCCGCAACGTGAGTGCCAAAATTTTTTGATAAATAGTAATACCAAGAGCTGTAACATATATCATAAAAGCGCTTTATTATCTATTGTGTGGTCAGTGTGTTCATAATTTTATATCTGCACATACCTGTATTTATTTTATAATTTATTCACATCTAACAATCAGTTTATTCTCTCAAGATTTAGTTATAATCTTTTGGACTCCCATGCTGAATATTACCTGGAAGATCATCCCCTGGATAAAAGACAATCAGAGTTCTGGATAGAAAATAGTAAAATTTTGACGGATGAAGGAAATAACATCAAGAAATATAGAAAAAAAAATATTTTAATATATGGGTTCAGAGTCCTAAAGACATACTATATCTCTGACCTTGCTTCCCTATTGCAACCAAAATATATAAATCTGTTTTTTCTGCT
Organism: Thermobia domestica; assembly: GCF_964235325.1. Taxonomy (NCBI): domain Eukaryota; kingdom Metazoa; phylum Arthropoda; class Insecta; order Zygentoma; family Lepismatidae; genus Thermobia; species Thermobia domestica. Next base: position 257,674,211 of record NC_137459.1, on the reverse strand, counting down.
TCCAGAATTGGATTTGCACAGTTTGAAAGTCCACCGATTTTTCTCAATGTTAGACGAAATTAATTTGTTTATTCTCGCTTTTGATTTAAGGAAACGCAGTCTCACATAGCTCTTGTTTGATTCAATTCAATAGTGAAATATATTTTGATGTAGAAGTTAGATCTATCAAACATTTTCTGATAGACTAGTTAACATTTGTCGTGTACACGAAGAAGAAAATTCTGTAAAAAAGAGATGTCGTCTTGTTGATATTAATAGAAGTAATTACGTGGTAGCTTTGAAATATGCGATATACCTGTACATATTATTGGGAACAGCTTTGAGCGTTCAAATCATTCATGCACTTTGATACTGCATCAAGTTTAAATATTTCCACATTATCTATTAGGAAACAACCCCAAAGTTATTTTCAAGAGACCATTAACATGTTATTTACCGTGAATGTTCCAAAATTAAGAATAAAGCTAATATTATATTCGTGCCATTATTTGCGCAATGTTGTTCAGGAGCAATGTTACAGTTTCTCTTAGAAAACATGAATCATGGCTTCTTTGAACAATGTAGCAGCAGCGAAAAATGTGTTTATTATTTCAACGATAACTGTTGAAATTGAAGTGGAATTTTCTACACTCAAGCTAGTGAAAGCATTTGTGAGAAATATGAATTTTAGGAGACTTAGTGCTCTGACCATGCTCTAGATTGAGAAAAATTGATGTATAAAATTTCCGATTTTACGGTTAAAGTGATAAAAAATATTTGCTCAAGCGAAAGAAAGACAAATGGAACTGTTACACAAGAATTAGTAAGGTTAATTTTATTTTTTTCTTGCTTATTAAGAAGTGCAAAATTTTAATTTGTACTGATGCGATTTTTTCGGATGAAATTCATGTCTCCATTGCAATAACATTTAATTTTCTGAACGAAAATAGGAAAAACTATAACATTTTGAGCAACTAAATACTCAAGGGAGACCGAAATTTTGTCGTTTTAACTTTGAACAAAATGGATTTAGATGTATTTACTCTAAATATTAATGACAAACAAATTGTAACATTATTCTCAACTTTGTAGAATGAAATATGGTATCATAGATGTCGAAGATACAGATACAGAATATCAGAGGGTAGTTTTTTTTGTTTAATAAAATCAGATAACATTGGAGAAGTGATATTGCTTTGTTTCTCATGGTCCAGTAACCTAGTCAAGCTTCTGTGTTTGCAATAGAGAATACACTACAAAATGTAGTAGACATCGTATAGTCGAGAGGCAAAATCTGGATAAGTCTCCAAAATAAAAGTTGAACAAACCCGAGAGAGTAAAAGCAACCGGTGGTCCTAAATCATCAAATCCACTATCCTGATCATTTCTAGACCGCCGGTCGCTTGATGCGAGCGGAAGCTCCCCCTGTACACGCCCTCCCTCTCTACTGAAGCTAAAAAAAATAGCGTTTCGAGTAAAAGGCCATATTTCCGAAACTAATCAAGATATTATTGAATTTCTTTTTCCAGTTTTATCTCTAAGGTGTGCTTTATAATTTTGTCTATTCATACCTTGGAGACACCCAACGAGCTTTCGGAAAATTTGACTTAAACATTTAAAAAATACATATTTTGTCCTTATTTATTTATTTATTTATTTATTTATTTATTTATTTTTTGCTCTCCATCTCCCCAATGAGTTGAGATATGGAAAGAGCATTCATAATTAAATTTGTGGATCATTAAATTACCTTTCCAACGGTACTAATATTGTTAGGTTTACTTTCAAAAATAGCCGTACAGCGTGGTAAGCTTGAAGGAAAGTGCACTTTGATTCGAATGCTGATGCTCAGAATTACACTACTGAATTTCAGCTCACGTCAGTCAATAAAGGTTTTGTTTCCGAGATAAAAACTGATTTTTTCCCAATATCTGAAGAAGAGTTCTCACTCTTCTCCCTTGAGCTCTCCTGCACTGTCATGATCATTTTTAGATCTCCGGTCACTTGATATGTCCGTGCGTTAAGGTTCATAAAAATTTTGAGATAAGTAGAGATATAATAGTGTTAAAATCCTCTTATAGTTGATATTCAGGTTGATTCAGATTTTACAAATCTATTTGTATGCAATATTTTCACCGGTGGTTAAAATAATTCCTTATTTCATTAACAAAATATTTATCTTACCATAATGAAAAAGCAGAAAACATAAATAAGGTAAGAGCATATGCAAAATTGTCTCAAGTGCGGACAAACACCATTTATAGGTGATATATATGGTGACTGATAACATCGTTGTACACCTGAAGGGTATTTCTAAAATCAAGAATGGTCTGTATTTTCTCAATGTTCACTTTAAAAAATGTTTTGGAGAAAACTCAATAACTCTATTTGTATGTAATTTATGAGAATATTACATCGAACTTCATTAAATACAGGGTGTCCGAGAAGTCCTTCCCTGATTACAGAAATTGATAACTCAGGCTAGAAATAAGATAGAAATATGAAACTTGTGTTGAATTGTTTACAAACTATAAAAGTTTTTGTCTGTGTGAGGTTTGTTCTGTTTTACCAAGTCTCATTTTTTTGTTTTAGGTTTGTAGTACGTAAGTAAGAAGCCCAAGAAGCCTGCCAACCAACCAGGAGAAGGCACAGTGTGTCCTGTGGTACCATGAGACACGATCACCAACCACGGTGCAGAGACAGTTCCAGACAACATTTGGGAGGACTCCACCTGATGTCAAGAGCATTAAAGCCTGGTATGAGAAGTTCAAGAACACAGGGTCGGTTGCTGAACTTCCGAGGTCTGGTCGACCAAGAACCTTAGCAGACACGGTGGAGGCTGTGAGGCAGTCTTTTCTGAGAAGTCCTAAGAAATCGGTGCCTCACGTGAATTACAGATGCCAAAAGGTCTACCGAACACGTGTACCAGATCTTGAAACCCTGCAGCAACGAATAACCACAGTCGTTGCATTTATCCCTCCAGTGATGTTGGCTAATGTGTGGATGGAAATTGAATATCGCCTAGATGTGCTACGTGCTACCAAGGGTGCTCATGTGGAAGTGTACTGATGTGACCAAAACTTTTATAGTTTGTAAACAATTCAACACCAGTTTCATATTTCTATCTTATTTCTAGCCTGAGTTATCAATTTCTGTAATCAGGGAAGGACTTCTCGGACACCCTGTACTTACTAATTACTGGAAACAAGCAAAACTATAATAATATTCTACATTATCATATCAAATCTGTGCAATATTACATAATTCTTTAGTCTTTTGAGTCCTCACCAGATGAATCATTCTCTGGTGCATAAGTGTTTATAAGTAAGTTATAACACTTGTTACCATTACAGCTATTCATGCACTACACTGAAGCCCGCACACACTTGCAATTGTTTATGTCCCACATACGTTTACATGTACTAGACTTTAACTCTGGGCAACTTTTAGCCATAGACACCTGAGTGTCCATTAGGGCACCAATTTTCCATTCGTAGTTTGCCAACCAAAATGTTCGAGCCGAAGGAAGTCAATATTCGAGTCGGTGGCGTGCCGCTTAATATAAGTTTGAAGGTGTGCTCGTTTGATGTGGAGCATTAGAGCACACCTCATTGGTGGAAGATGGTCTGCTTTTTTGTGACAGACCAAATCAGCGCAGACAGCACAGATAGAAGATTTTTGTGAATCGGTGTAAAATTTCACCACAAATTCTGGCGCGCTTGCTATAGTCTCATCACCCACATTGCCAAATCCCAAATTACTTAGCAAATATGATTGTTAAAAATATACATTCCATACTTTCTGTTTCCCAATGTCTGTGACCTGACTGGTGTTGATTTGTGGCGGATAGTTTTGTAAAATGTGTGATGAATTTTCCAAACAGAGCGTGCTCACGAATTGATGATTTATTCGACCATTACAGTCCATGTTCTATTAAAGGAGATACAGGATTTAGGTGAACAGCAAGTGTTTACTGACAGATCGGGATAAATATTTAAGGTCGAGATTGTCCGCTTCCTCAGCATTGGAAGTGTTTTATAGATTTGCCTTGGAAACAAATCTGATTTCGTAGCATTTCTTTCTTTAGAGCTGATTAGGTTCTTTAGGCAAACATTGAAAGACGAAAAGTTAGGTATCACATCGGGTGGATTTACAGACTTACTTCACGTAGAGTCATCACAGGGAGGAGATCTACCGCTTCTGAAATATAATCATGAATAGTCTGATACGAGCATAATACTTCACGCATACCACGCTTTCTGCTGCGGTTATAAGCAGCTGCTCATAGACTCCAAAGACACCGATTTCTTGTTCTCCTTATACATTTTTTAAAACAAGGCAGGATAATATGGGTGTCTACTAGAACAGCAACAAAATTACAATTTATTCCAATCCACACAATTGTGAATGAGCTCAATGATGAAATATATCATTCCTTGCCAGCGTTCCATGTATTTAGTGGATGCGACACCACCAGTCAGTTCGTAGGGATTGAAGAAAAAAGCATGAAATGTATATTATAAAAATTCATACTTGCTAAGTAACATAGGATCTGGTAATGTGGATGATGAGGCGATAACACGTGCAGAAGAATTTGTGAAAAATCTCTACACCGACTCACAAAAAATCTCGACCAATTATGTCTGTGCTGATTTGGTCGGTCACAAAAACTCAGACCAACTTCCACCAACGAAGGATGGTCTAATGCCCAACATCAAGTGAGCACACCTTCAAACATACATTAAGCAGCCCGCCACCGACTCGAATATTGACTTCCTTCGGCTCGAACATTTTGGTTGGCAAAATTACGAATGGAAAATCAGTGCCGAAATGGATCACTCAGGTGTCTATGACTAAAGTTGCCCAGAGTTAAAGTCTAGTACATGTAAACATATGCGGGACATAAACAATTGCAAGTGTGTGCGAGCTTCAGTGTAGTGCATGAAAACCTCTAGCTGTAATGGTAACAAGTGTTATAACTTACTTATAAACACTTATGTCCCAGAAAATGATTCATCTGATGAAGATTCAAAAGACTAAATAATTGTGTAATTTTGCACAGATTTGATATGCTAACGTAGAATATTATTATAGTTTTGCTTGTTTCCAGTAATTAGTAAGTATTTAATGAAGTTCGATGTAATATTCTCATAAATTACATACAAATAGAGTTATTGAGGTTTCTCCAAAACATTTTTTAAAGTGAACATTGAGAAAATACAGACCATTCTTGATTTTAGAAATACCCTTCAGGTGTACAACGATGTTATCATCACCCTATATATCACCTGTAAATGATGTTTGTCCTCACTTAAGACATCTTTACATATGTTCTTACCTTATTTATGTTTTCTGCTTTTTCATTATGGTAAGATAAACATTTTTGTTAAGGAAATAAGGAATTATTTTAACGACCGGTGAAAATATTGCATACAAATAGGTTTGAAAAATTTGAATCAACCTGAATATCAACTATAAGAGGATTTTAACACTATTATATCTCTACTTATCTCAAAATTTTTATGAACCTTAACGCACGGACATATCAAGTGACCGGAGATCTAGAAAAGATCATGACAGTGCAGGAGAGCTCAAGGGAGAAGAGTGAGAACTCTTCTTCAGATATTGGGAAAAAATCAGTTTTTATCTCGGAAACAAAACCCTTATTGACTGACATGAGCTGAAATTCAGTAGTGTAATTCTGAGCATCAGCATTCGAATCAAAGTGCACTTTCCTTCAAGCTTACCTCACTGTACGGCTATTTTTGAAAGTAAGCCTAACAATATTAGTACCGTTGGAAAGGTAATTTAATGATCCACAAATTTAATTATGGATACTCTTTCCATATATCAACTCATTGGGGAGATGGAGAGCAAAAAATAAATAAATAAATAAATAAATAAATAAATAAATAAATAAATAAGGACAAAATATGTATTTTTTAAATGTTTAAGTCAAATTTTCCGAAAGCTCGTTGGGTCTCTCCAAAGCATGAATAGACAAAATTATAAAGCACACCTTAGAGATAAAACTGGAAAAAGAAATTCAATAATATCTTGATTAGTTTCGGAAATATGGCCTTTTATTCGAAACGCTAATTTTTTTAGCTTAGTAGAGAGGGAGGGCGTGTACAGGGGGAGCTTCCGCTCGCATCAAGCGACCGGCGGTCTAGAAATGATCAGGATAGTGGATTTGATGATTTAGGACCACCAGTTGCTTTTACTCTCTCGGGCTGAACGAAACTTAATAACCAGTGTTCTGCCTCACGACTAGTAGTCAAAATTTCAAATCTAGCATGAGAAAAATCTTATACCACTTTGAGTTGTTGAAGTAACAATGCGATCTGTCAGAAACACAATATAATGTTACAATTGTGTATTTTATATTATAATTATTACTTTTCGCCTTTATATTTACTGAATTGTGACATAGAACGTCGACACGAAGAGAAAAATATTTTCCATTTTGTCTAACTTTAAAAATGAACAAAAATTGCAATGCTTGCGGATGTTTTTAAATGCATAATTTGGTACACAAAACGTTAAACAAAATGGCGATGCAGAAATATTTAAACAACTCTTTGAATATTTCATTTTTAAACCTAATTTGTTTATTATTACATAAATTATCTCGCTATAAGTGATGTCTTTTCTCAAAATCCGCAGCAATATTGATCAGTTGTTGTGCTTAAGGTATCATTGCCATTTTAATGGACAGCTTTGTCATCAATCTGCGGTTCTTCATGTCCAACACTTGAAAAGATACACTCATTGTTTTCTTCGAGTTGTGTGTGTGTATTTGAGGAACAACTGGGTGTGTTGATGGGTGATATATATTTCTCTTTCTTGATTATTAGCTCTCTATTGATTTCTTTCGATTTCTGAAATATTTATATATTTTCTCCAATCTTTTCTCTGATAACCGTTCAACACACAACATAGTGTTTTCTTTAAAATGTTTTCCCTTGAACACAAACATTATTAACCATAATAAACATATAGTACTATGGAAACACGAAACCATATCGTACAACTTTGCAATTTATTACATGCATGCGTCAAAAGCAAGTATATTTGCGAAGTAATCCCAAATATAAATGCAATGTGATGCCAAATACTTTTTAAAAGGTAATCGTTTATTTCTGCAATGCTTGCGGATGTCTGTGTGATACAAAAATCGGCAGATAGTATTTCCGTTATTACACGTGTTTGCACCTTCTGGTACTATAGTTATAATTTCCAAAGAAAAAAATAGAAAAAAATATTTGTTATCTATTACTACCTACGTAGAACTCAAAGTCTCTATCTACCTCTTAATAATCTGAAGTTTCCTAAGTTAATTCTTTTTTTTCATTATTAAAAATGAGTTTAATCGGTCCAGCGAAGTATGTGGAAACATTTAGGCTCTATTAGAAATTTTTGCGTCCCTCACTTTAGCTAAGAGAGATTAGGAGAGAATGATAAACGAGAGAGAGAGAGGGGGGTAAGAAATGGACTCTGCTATTGACCGCTCCCAAGAAGTATTGAATAAAATTGAAAATATCATCTAGAATTATCCTGTCATGAAGAATGTCCGTATTGTACTTCCGTAGTTCTAGTAACTCATCCATGTGCCAAGCATACTCACTTATTCAGCGAAGAAGTCTTATGCGCAATAAACGTCACACTATTGAAGCTCAACAAAGTAAAACAGAAGCAAGAAGAGAAACAATAGAGGCTTTGCACTGAGCAGCCAACTGACGATGACACTATGGGTGGTAAATGCAAAGATCATTACATCGCACAACAATTGGGCTCTACAAGAGACACATTGGAACCATCATTTCAACCCGCCAAGCACACAATGAGAACTAGGCAAAAAAAAAAAAAAAATCCCAATGCCTAATACCAACCGATTTACACCACTCGATAATTCAGATGCCGTCCTGCCCTTAGTGGCTGATACGACGATGGATACTTCTGGCTCAAATATGTCAAATGTTCAGTTACCTTCAGATTAGTCTTCTGGCCAACAGTCGTCTAATCTTATGACTATTGTATTTCTTCACATTTACAATTACCCAGCAGACAAAGAGCATAAAGTTAGCCATTGGACGATTTGTGTTAGAAATTGCCGTATTGTACAGTAATGTAAAACAAAATTACATTTAAATGTGTAATTCGAGAAGATAACGAAGCACTGGTAGATTTCTACACAGTTTAAGTTATTCTGTTCAGTAGAAACTGTTTAACTTGATTCTAACAAAGTTTTTATCAGGAAACTACCCATCAATACTAAGCTGGACAACATAAATACTGACTTAACAAGTAGAAGATATGACGTAATAAACGTGCAATGAATGAGAGGAAAATGCAAAAATCCGATGCCGCTCTACCTCGTTACAGTAAAGAAGACTCCTGAAGCAAAGGCTATTTAGAATCTTTGTTTCGTGGAATTCTGCAAAATTACAGTGGAACCACACCATTTCAAGCAGTATGTCCAATGTTACAGATACCAATGCTTGGGTATACTGAATTTTTTGCTACGTCACCCCCGATATATGAAATACTTTGACAACCATCTCACATACCAATGTACTTGAACCAAAGAAGATAATCCCGTCAAGTGTTCAATTTATGGACGAAATAACTCGGCAAACTTCAGAGGTTGTTCAATGATCCAACACATCATCACCCGACAAGCTCCGAAAGAAGCCCAAATCTAGGAACAATATAATCCACAAGATATTGCATCTCTTCTCAAGAAACGACTAGTTACGAAACCTACTTATGCTAGCAAAATCAACCCAATAAGACTTTCTACTACACATCGAGATGAACGATTTGTGGAATCTGCAATTAATATCAGTTCTACCATCAATGAGAAAATTCAAATTGTCAAGAACCTTAAACTTTCTGTACTCTTTGGTGCATTGGAGAAGAAGATGCAACAACTTTGCCAGGCTGATAATACTTTTACCAAATGCTTCATTTTCATGTAAGTTTTAGATGACTTTATGAATCCCAAAAAGTCAAACAGCGTGACTAAGTGGCGACTTCTCATTGGGTCCAATCACCAGCCAACTTAGGAGCTGGTTTTCCTTAAATACAAGACATGCAGTACCAAGTCAACTCATAAGGGCAGTCTTTAAGGTCGACTCCATCAGAATTTCCTTTGCAGGGACGAATATCACAGCCACAGAATCTGCAACTTGCATTTTATATCAACATACCCAAGTGAAACCGCGACAGTGGCATTTCCTTTCACATTACAGATGTGCAACACATTAAATACCAACTCACCATACATGTTGAGGCGAGAGTTCTAAGGTGAGCCCGGAACTTACATAATCAAACTCGTCAATACTAGGTCAGGTCAGATTTAACTGACGTGAGAAATGAATCAGTGAAGATCATAAATGTAATACAAACAATGAAATTATAGTACAATCTCTCTTTGGTACATTTCTTTTTACAGTGCCGTTACAACCCCACTTTATTATCACTTTAGATTTCTCTTCATAAGAGAATTAAAGACGAAAAATATCTTATTGAGCAGACAGGTTACATATCGTCTACTAATCTCTGCAAACTAACTTCTGCAGACATCTGAGCAACTCAAAGGTTTTTCTTCAGCAACAATTACTGGGATAAATACATAGTTAGATCTTGTTTCCACACCTTTTCTCATTTTGTTATTTTCACTTTTGCTAGTGTAATCTTCGTTTAAAACTCCTCTTTTCATTTCCTCCAATGAATATGAAGTGAATTGAGGTTTCGATGACTTCAATGAATGCTTTATCCTCCTTAATGTAGGTTAACTGATCTTATCTAATATCTGAATGGTATCTTGTTTCTTAAAACAAAAGATCAGTGCGTACTTATACCAAATCACTTAGAAATTTACAATATCTATATCTATCTATCAATCTCTCTCTCTCTCTCTCTCTCTCTCTATATATATATATATATATATATATATATATAACGTAGTCCCTTAGGGTAAATGCATGCCGAACTTACATCGCGATCGAGGTCGAGGTTTAAGTCGCGGTCGCTACCTCGATGTCTAGGTCGCGATGGCTGAAGGGCGCACATAGCGAGGAGGTCGCACACCCGCTGTGAAGTTCTCAGTTTAAGGAGAAACATTGCTGTGATGCATGTGAAATTATTCCATCAGTGCATAAAAATCACTTCGAAAACACAGTTTGAAATTGAAAGGACCAAACAGTTTATAAATAGGGATGGACGCGAGACGAGCTATGAGAAATACCAAAGTCTCGTCTCTTGTTTCGTAAAAATATTTGAGTCTCATCTCTTGTCTATGTCTATCAATATTCTAAATCAAAGACATTTTTTTCAATTTTCTGTGAAAAAAATGCTCTCTTTCAGCACTCAGGCGAAAAATCATTTCTCAGTAAAATTTAAAAAAAAAAAATTAAAAAAACGTATGTCCAGGTTTCGAGGTGGAGGGTTTTTTAACTTCAGCAAATTAAGTTTCGTCACTGCAATTCCATTATTCGACGTTACATCCCTATGTATACGTGCCTGTCTTTACAGGTATTTCTTTACCTTATATCAGTAACGAATTTAGAAAAAAATATTTTTATTAATCTCGGAATTTGGGGGAGTGGAGTTTTTAAGCATAGATATGATTAACAGCAGCTTCTTTTTCTTTAGATATTCCACAATTTACGGACTTCAGTCCAAAAGCCCCCTCCCTGTGACCGCCACTGCCTTATATAATAATAAGCTACAGTATAATTCTCAAATAAATTACTCATCTGACATTCCCACTTCAGTTGCTATTTTCTTCCATTCTCTATTTAAAACGTGCCTATTATGACGTAGTTTTTTGTTTCTTATTTCATATTGCTGGAACATTCCTCATTATAATAGTTCTATTAATGTCTTTCATAATCAAATATAAGTGTGCAGCGAAACCTCTCAAGCACAGACACACACAATCCTCTGCAGATGAAAGTCTAAACAAATGAAGACTTTATTCCGTGCAGCGCTTCAGGAACAACCAATGAGAACACAAACCACAGCGATGCTTCCGCTGAACATCGATGTAAAAACAAATTCAGTTGTTCATCATCGCGACCACTAATTCACCCTCGCGGTCGACCTCTAGGTCGCGATGTAGTGTACATCTTCGGCATGCGCTTACTCATTTGAATGCATGGGTTTGTGCAAGTATCGAGGGTGCGACCGTGACTTAAACCTCGACCTCCATTGCGATGTATCTTCGACATGCCCCTACCCTTACATTTCTTACTGCAATCATAAAACAATTTTCTGTCTTCCTTGTACTTGATAATTGATCTGCTATGGACCTGTACTTATTAATTGCTTTGGTTCACTAACGTTACTTTAAATAGTTCTTCAGAAAGCATAATCTGATCAACACATTTTTTCAGCAGGAGGTATTTGTTCTTGCTTCCACATGTCTCAATTTTCCCCCCTCAAAATCACTTTAGCATTCCTCAAATTGATATATATATTTTGCCTGATATTCAGTGCAATCTCTTAGGTTCATTTCAGCACTATTTAGTTAAATAAATCCATTACATAATATAGTTAAAAAATCTTCTCACTGCATTCTTTTGGCCCGGTAATACAGTCGAACAGCGTTTGGCGTGTGACTGGCATATTCTACTTTATTATTTAAGAAAATCGTGATTATCATATGCATTAGCAGCTAGTAGAAGCAAATATTATGAACAAAGAATATTTGAACCATGTATCCAGTGTAATAAGAGTCAACGTCCCATCTGCTGCTTTTCATAACTAAAAGTCTATTGGAATTCGAAAATGCATCGAATTTTCTACTTACGCATTAATTATAAATTAAGTAATGTGTACCCTTTATTCTGCAAAACTGTACCTATCTTTAGTTTTTTGAGATACTACATACTAAAGACTTAATATTCAGGCGAAATACAGAAAATTCCAACAAAGGCTAAACAACACAATATATCTAAATTCGCTACTAATGTTTAAAACAGTGCGTACCCAGGCAACAACGCAACTTCAAGTGGTGGAAACTCATGGCCTATGCTGCTGGATTCAATGCTGTATGCACTCTAATGAGGAAAAAATCTATGGCTTATATTCGTTGAATTCAATGCATTAACACATTACATCGTGGTAGAAAGTTATCAAAATAAATTTTGTTCAGCTAGATCTTCAAACGAGACCACTGTGCATGAGCTACAACGGTACAAGTGTACACCTCCTGGCAATTCAAGAAGAAATCAATCACCACAGAACCAGAATATTAAAATTCTTTGCGGTTGATCTTTCTGCACATACATATCTGTTATTTCGATATGACAGGTTTTACATGATACAATATACGTTCACAGATTAGTACATATTCGTATTCCTTTGCAAAGGAACAGAATATGGGTATTGTCCCTGGGTCGAAATTTGGAACTTTCTTGAATTAGCATTAGTAAATTTTGTTTCTTTTTACGTTACAAATAACTCGATATTCAAGGCTTAACAACAATAATAATGAAAATAACACTCTCGCTGCTTGAAACTTGACCAATATTTCTTCTGCCACAATATGGTTGGCTATGACGCTATATATCATACAAATATGGGATAAGTGCAAATGAAGAAAAATACATTTTATTAAATTCTTCGGGGTGCGTATGCAACACAAAAGTAAGATATGGTGTTGCGAATAGTTAGCAAGAGGTTTGAGATTAGCTGCATAAGCTTTCTTTCCTTTTCTTTACGAATATTTTATTGATTATTCACAGTAAGCCAATAGCATTTCTAAATTTCTCACTCCTAAATCCTAACTGCTTCTCCTAAACTTCTTCATTTGTTTGACCGTATAATCTTTCCGATTCGAGACAGGGCTTATATAAACCAACTTACTGTATATATCGGGCGTTTGTATATATATAATGCAATTTAAGGCTGTTTATATATATATATATATATATATATATATATATATATATATATATATATATATATATATATATATATATATATATATATATATATATATATATATATATATATACAGCCTTAAGTTGCGTTTTAGCTATCGATGAACTTAGTTAGGTTTAAAGGTAACATCTTGCGCAACCTACATAACTGCTACACTGATGCGTTTCATGTCTAGAAATAACATAGGCCTATATTAGTTAGCCATGTTGGAAGCGTTCACAACTTCGTAAAGTATTACAATTTTTATATCTGCTAAACTAAACTCCGTCTGAAGATGGAGGCATAATAATGAGTTTTATATGATGGTGGCATGAGAAGCAAAAAGAAAAGTCTATAATTTTGTATTTATAAACATATCTTACTTCGTTTTGCTTTTCGTTGCTCAGCTAGACTTGAGTAAAAGTAGCTTTTGTACAGTTTGTTTCTTCTATGAATATTCTACTGTTACGTAACAATTTGTCCATAAAGGTAAGTTTGTCACTTGTCTTTGAAGATAATACTTCTATGAAGTTTCAAAAAGTGATGTTTCGTTCTCTGGTTGACAACATGGTTTCAGGAAAGAAAGAGTATTTTGTTGATGATGTATCAATACTTTTTGCGTACTATTCTTCTGTGATGTCAACTAAACAGCAAAAGTTAAATTGGCATTATTCAGTTTATTATACTAATACAAATACAACAGAAACCAGTTATGATTTGAAAGCATTCTAAGAAAAATCACCGCATATTTCTTCAAAAGCATCTGTTTTACCTTTGACTCCAACCACAAGAATTTTTCTAATATTGTTTATTTTACAATATATGAAACCTGCTGGACAAACTCATGGAAAATAAAATTTAGTAAACCCTTTTCAGAAGGAAAACGTTTTACATAAAATAGAAATTAACTTTTGTGAATTATTAGAATGAAGGATGGAACTCTACTTAGGGATTACTTCTGTGGTATGAGAGGTATGCATGTCAAACATTTTCTTTGTAACAAACATGGTATTGCAACCAGAAACTCAGAAAATCATTAAACAGCGCTAGAAAGCTCTATTCAGCGCCTGGAGGTAGATAGACAGATGCAAAGGGATGCTACGTACGTAAAATGGCATATTCGTTTGGGATGTTCTTTTGACAGTTTTATTTCTTTTTTTTTTAAAAAAAAAGTAAAAAGAGAAAATTAATTTCTTTGTTCACAGCACGTTGTCTCTGGTTGAGGCTTTGAAAATCCATAGCTCGTTCTCTGAGTGAAAATCTCCTACTCTAAAAGTTGTTCATCTCACAACTTCATTAATTTTAATTTAGAATTCTCCCGCTCCTCGCCCCGTTTGTGTACGTGGAGCAGAAGGCGATTCCTATTTTCTTAAGTGCCTCTCAATTCTCTCGAGTGAATTGTTTGTTGGGACTCAGAAGAGAGAACAGTAGGTCAATACACCATTACTTTAGCAATAAAACTGATAGTAAGTTTAAAGCATTGTAATACAATATACGTAATTTCAATACGAAGCTGAGGTTACACGAGTTGATTGCATTCCGTCTTTGTTAAGTTGTTTTGATCGTATTCCACACAAAGTAGCATAATTTTACAATACTTCAACTAGATTGTTGAAGACAGATGCTTGTATAAGTCAATTTTACTAATCACTGTGAACTGTAAAAACAAGTCAGTACTTTTCAATAGTTTTATTCATTGTATATCAACAGTTTCAAAGTCATAAACAGTTCTGTGGTGAGGTAGCAAAATGTGGATATGCCAATTTTGTCATTGTAAAGTTTTTTTTTATACTCTGTTTCTTACTCAAAAGCTAAATTAATAAGTAGATTAAACTTTTACTCAAAACTAATTTGTTTGAACAAAGTTAAGAACAATATTTGTTTGCTGCAAATATTTTGTGATCTTTCGCAGCATATCAAACTCGTGGCATGCCAAAATCGTCACATAAACTATAAAATTTCACACACAGTTATATTACATTTCGTCATTTCGCCACAAAGTTATTTATTGGATAGTTTAAAGATATTTTCCTTCGAGGTAATATAAAGCGGTTTAACGTTAGTCTAGAAACAGATGAATAAAGGCATTTTCTTCCTTCAACTACCTCTTAGTTATTCTGGTAGTAAGTATTTGGAAAGAGATTGTAGAATATTAATGATCAAGTTTACAACACTTACAACATACACAAGGTAATCTTGAAAGTATATCGATGCGAAAATACATGCAATTAACTTTCCTTCTAATTTCAGCGACCCGTTTTCCAAAATGATAGAATCAAGTTAATACGTTCATTAATGACTCAGATCCTTCCTTTTGTTTATAACTTTGGAGTTAATAGATGATATGGAGTACAGATTTTCAATGTATATATGATCTAAATACTTGTTTGCAGCAGGGGCGGATCCAGGACCGACTTCTGGGGGGGGTTGTCATACTGCTACTTTTAAGGGCTCCAAACTTTGGGATGGGTTTTATTTATATATATAAAACAAATAAAAGCTTCCTCTTCTGGGGGGGAGATCGCCCCGATCGCCCGCCTGGATCCGCCCCTGGTTTGTAGTGTACACTCTAATGGAAAATTTCTCTCTCTCTCTCTGCTTAACGACTTGTCTCATAACATTATTCCTCTGGCTGAACAAAATTGTCATACTTCCTCTTTACACTTTTAACGAAACTTTTGAGCTATTTTAACGCACGAAATTCTCGTGTATGCACTTTGATTTCTCAGCTTTGGTAACACCTAAACATTTGATCTCTCAATATTCTACATATGGTAGTCAGTTAGAGGCTATGAATATAACAAATTACTTTCAGAAATAAATATAACATTGCAAGTAATTATAAAAGCCAGTGGCATGTTCGCAACAGGCTTTGACAACATGGAATGTAAGATATGAGAGAAAAGGTTACAGAAACTAGTGACAACACATTACTTATCATTAATCAAAATTATGAGAGGTTATCGCAACTTTCTTATCAAGTAATTATTAATTTTGGGTTCGATTTTTACATTAGTAGATGCAATATTCTTAACTTTATCACAATAAGAGAGTATCGAAGTGGTCTTTAGCCATATAACAGTGTATTGTATCACTTCATATTCCACAAACAAATAATTAGTTTATAAGACAACTTGAACATTGAATAAATGAATCTCTTTCTGTTAAAAGGGCGTATGTAACATTTTTTTTTACGATTTTCATTTCTTTTAGAAAACTGACTATTTTAGAGGAAGATGCAAAAATTTGTGTTAAAAGGACGTGCATCCTTGAGACGTGTTGACAAATATAAGGCATTGAAATCTGCGTTTTCCGTTGAAAGGGCGTAATTCCTGAAATGTGTCTTTTTAACAAATCAAACAAGCGGGAGCGCAATAAGGAAGAGCGTCAAACAAGGAAAAGTGTCCAAAAATTCTTTCCTGGTCGTGATCCCAGCGAATTTCCATGTGATGGGGGTTTCGCCATAATCAAACGAGCTCTTAGGAAACGTGATCGCCTTTACACTACATGAATTGACGGAGTAGATTATTCACACTGGGAAGTCTGATAAATTCACTGTTGTTGAATTCAGTGGTGAAGATGTTCTAGATTTCAGTGCATGGTGGCCGCAGTACTGTAAGAAAAAATATCTAGTTTATCTGGAGACAAAGAACAAATAGAGAAAGGATAAAACAACTTTTGGGATCAGCAGTCTTCACCATTTTATCCATTCTCTGAACAATCCATAAGTATGAACAAGTTTTTAAGGGGTTAATGGACTAATGAAATGCATTTTAATCATGACATTCAACACTACGAAAAATATATTACTTCCCAAAACTAAACTGAACCTAACAGGAACTGTCCCCTTGAAGATGAACGAGATCAGACTTGGAAAAGTGCATGGATTAAGTATTGGATGAACATAAAGATTTATATAGCTCAACTATTCCATTCTGCCATCCAATCAGTTATATTAAGGAGAGTGACTTATATAAAAATGCATTGTGTTATAAGGTGTTGGCACTTTCAGAATACTGCATTGTTTGTTCTTCCTAAAATATTGAATTCTGCTGGTTTGTACTAGCACTATATTATTCTGAAAGCACAGAACAAGGACTAATGGTTATATTATCATTTATACTGATGTGGTCTATTGGTCAGTCAATCAGCTGTACTAGAATCTGGATACACGCTCAGGAATTTGGTGAATAAAACTTGGAAGAAAACTCACTTGGCTTAAAAGTAAAAATCCTACCATTAAAATAATACTTCCTTATGCAACGCTACTTCCTTGCATTCCAATTATGTCTCTTCCCACTGCAAAGCTAAAAACCGCTTCAACTTATGATTGCCTGCTTTGATGTTAGACCAGCTGAAAATACCGCTCTGCTTTGTCGCCACAGTTTTAGATCTCGAAAAATATACCGTGAGAAAATTTTATCTTTTGTACTGGCACAATATAAAAGGATTCCAGCTTTCTTATTTAGCATGTATGTAGTCAAAGTCTACTCCAGCATTAACATCTGCATTTTCCGATATCGATAAACCTGGAAGTCAAAGTACTTTGCAAATCTGAGTGGGCCAAACAGTGACGACAACTGTTAATTCAGAATATATCCTGACAGAGATTAAATATTTTTAAAGTAATTTTTGGGATACAAAATATTTGCTTTCAAATTAATATTATTACTAATTATTATTATTAGTATGTATGTCTTTCCTCAATATAACACCAGTGTAACATTTTCTAATATTTTAGATATATTTCAGAAAAAAAACATGGTTTAACATTTTATATCGCCATAGACAGTGTATGTGTCCAAAGGTTAATGTTTCTCGTAGATTAAATAATAATTCACAGCTGCATCCTATATAGCTAATTAACAATCAGTAATTATTTACATTTTCACTTATTTTCTTTTTTTCATCAACCAAATCGGCTCGTGAGAAAACAGTTTCTTGTCATTTCCCGAAAATTTTGTTTATTGCACATACACCCTTTCAACAGAAAGCGATTCAAATATAAAGGAAGGGGAAAAGTTCATACTTTACAAAAATTAAATACAAGTAAAATTGTTAAAAGAAGTGCATATAATTAGTATATTTTTCATAACTGTCCACATGTTATGATGTTGAGTACCACATTTTTATTGAACTACTAACAGACAAACAAATGAGCATATGTTTTCTAATTTTTCTCTTCCTTTAGTTTCTCAGGTGTGAAGAAATGTAGCAACTCTGTGCTCCGTAAAAGCTGTACTGCATTGAAATCCTTAGAGAGTCTGTAGAAGAACGTTAGTCTGAGTAATTTATCAAAATGAGCAATTCGCAAATTGAACAATTAGTTTCGAAGTTAAGAAGGAATTATATGAGGTGGTAATTCATACATGACCTGAATTGTATTGTAAATCCCTTCTCAAGAAGTCCGGCCGTCCATTTCTTTTTACAATGTCCCGTGCATTTATCCATAAATGAACATAACTGTTCAATTATTTTAGTTGTTTAAGGTCTATGTTCCTAGCCAAGATACTAAAGTTTGTTTCTTTGTTAAACTTCAGCGTCTTTTGTGAACACCAGAGTTACATGAGACGTGGATTACAGTTTAAGGTGAAATTCAAACCACTGTAATGCATTCAAACTATTAATGCTCTTCCACCGAAAATATAACCAGGAGTCAAATTACTAAAGTATCATACCTGCGGTTGTGGAAACACAGACTTCTAGAGAGAAAGATAGATAGATTAGTGCACAGTTTCTTTCTGAACAAGATTGTTTATGTCCTTGTTCAGTTTCTTTCTGAATATGTCCATCTATCGTTTATTGTTATTTACTCATATATGAAATGCATGGGAAATGAAGACATAAATATGTGAAAATCTTGAACAAGGAATATATATATATAAAGACGTGGCGTTTCTACAACATACATAGGCAATATATCGCGAAAGAAACTTGTTTAACCGGAATATATACCAGCAATTTTTCCTTCTTTACAACACAGAGTTGATGACCAGGTTTGAGATTGATGTTGAAATCTATAGGAACCATCGCCTGAAGAAAATAAGTCAATAAGAAACATATGGTTAATCAAGAGAAAAATATACCTTGGCAGGATACGCAATATGACACTATTTAAAACAAAAGCAAACCTTGTGTGGTTTATTAATTTAGGACTCGAAAGCATTAGGAACAACAAAACACGTTATATTAATAATTAATTTGTTTTGCAATTAATACCCTACACTCTAAAATGAACAGTGTTTGGAAAAAGAAAGAATATAGGAAAAATTCTAGCTTTAATTCGTTCAGAGTTAGGTATCATTAGGCACGAAAAACTAATTTACTTTCTTCTTCGGAAAAAGGCAAATTGAATGAAACGTAAAGTTCAAGGTATAAGAAAGTGGTAGGTATAACTAATGAATTATGCATATCTTTTGATAAGTTTTGACTTGAACGGAACGTCCATCTGTTGGCTATGCTCATGTTTTATGCTGACTATAAAATAA
This sequence comes from Thermobia domestica, assembly GCF_964235325.1. NCBI lineage: Eukaryota > Metazoa > Arthropoda > Insecta > Zygentoma > Lepismatidae > Thermobia > Thermobia domestica. Next base: position 257,654,811 of record NC_137459.1, on the reverse strand, counting down.
TACGGTAAGAGAGTGTTACATAGTTTTTGCTTATAACAACGAGAAAATTTATGTGTGTGATTTAATAGAAGCCACAAACTGTTGATCTTGTTACATTTAGAGTTTCGTTAGTCTTTTTTGTGCTAAAAGAGCGCATTCAAATAGACAAGTATAAATGGGATTAAAACTTAATAGTTTGTTAATATGTATGGCCGAACAACTTGGACTCTCTGGATGTTGAGTACCACTTAATTAGCTGATTTGAATTTCAAGCACTGCTGCTGGTGATTGTGGTTAATTTTTCCCTGGAGTAACCACATAAGTGATGTAATTGGAGGCTAGAACTATTCTCTAAGATATTATCTGGTATTTAAAGTTACTATTTAAAGTTGAAGAACTGTAAATACCTTTCTTCTTATCATTATTTTAGTTTTGTTTACGTTATCCTATATACTTATTAATTTGCTTACGGGGTAAGGAAGAGGGAGTGAATTTACATATATATCGCTAAAACACTTCTAAAACTTCCTTAGCAAAAGCAAATGTATGAAAAAAAAAAGTTACATCTACATATGCAAAAATCTAACCCACAATTCATAATTGCGATTTGAGAAACCTACGCCAGCATCTCACAGTTCCAATACGACAAGTAATGTGTTATCACTATCAATTGGGCGGTGTTATGGAACAACCACTCAACCCACAACGAGTCAATTTTGAAAAAAATCGCAGTTTTTCGTTTTCGACAACATAAGATACTACCGTATGTGGGCTGACGTTTCTCTTCATAGGTGGCAGACCGATCGCAAACGCTTTACCAGGATTTTTTAGTATGTTTCTTACATATTTTCGAACCCTCCAGCAGGGTTAACTCATTTTTTTTAAATGTGGTTTGACTGGTTGTTAGAATTCAGGGGCTTACAGAAAACTATTATTTTTACACGACCTCAAAGCAAACAAAAGAGAGATAAAGTTTCACATCAATCTTGTTTTCTTTTCTTCCATCATAACTTCTGTTCTGCGCAGCATAAAACAAGAGAATAGGGAGTAGGTTCAGACACGTCCATTGAGTATTCCTTGCTATCCAGAGGAATTAGCACCGCCGGAGATCTTTCTGCAGGGTCTTTAGTGGAGAACTGCATAAAACAACTGAATATACTGTCACCAAATTGTGGATGATAACTAATTTCGTATTAGGCACTAATTTGTTTGGTTTTGTACAAACTTCAAAAATATATGAAGTGCGTTCGGGAATTAACATCTGATTGGTCACTGTGCTTAAAGTAGTGGGAGCAGCGCTAACATCTTTCCACAGTCGTGTGCGGTAGGTCAGTCTGCATCCAGCAGTGGTAAAGTGAAGGTTGTTTGATCCATTCTTGTAGCGTCTCAAAATGTGTGCTGCAATAGAAACTCCCCCAGGTGAAAGGTGCAAGCTCTTATACTTTTTCTTACAAAAAAATAAAATAAAATAAAATAAAAATAAAAAAAATACAATTTTCGGCAGCAGCTAGTCATCGGAAACTTTGTGCCGTGTACGGACCAAGTGTGATAAGTGTAGGAGGTGTTCATGAATGGGTTAGTTTATTTAAAAGTGGATAAACAAAGATTCATGACGAAGAGAGGAGTGGTAGGTCATCAGTATTCACTGATGAACTAGTTCAGAAATTTGATGGAACAGTTCGTGAAAATTGACGTTACACAATCACGAAGCTTTCCTGTGAATGTTCGCAAATTTCCAAGACTGTGTTATATTACGTAGTCACACAGGCTGAAAAATACAGTTTCAGGCAGGCTCAAGGCATAGGCGGAAGATTTCTTTGCTGATGGAATTTCTAAGATAGTGCAGAGATGTGATAAGTGCTTAAATGTTTGTGGAAACTGTGTTGAAAAATAGGGCAAAGAAGTAGTTTTCAGATGTATATAATAAATTCTTCTTATTTACTTTGGTGTCTTTTTAACCAATCGGAGGTTACGTTCCGAACGGCCCTCGTAGATAACAGTAATGAGTTATTTTCTGTTTTTAGGTTATTTTCTGTTGTCCCTCTTTTCTTAAAAATTTGGACAGAACAATATGTTTTACTTTCAATCTAGTTTACACATAACATTCCATAAATTTAGACGCAATTTTGCCGGATTTGCTAGGGATAAATTTGAACTGAATTTGCGAAACAATCCGGTCATAGAAACCTTACAACGACAACTGAACTTCATATCCATCTGACAACAAGATATGCACAACTGGTTTCCGAAGTTCCTCCACATACAAGGATCTCCTGAACTCCAAACGACAGAAACTAACATTCGAAAACAAAGAAATGTTGTGCACAATCAAGTATAACTTGTTTCTGAAGACCCAGTAGTATGTAATGGTTTCTCAAGCCACAATATTGCTAAATTAAAGTTTTCTTTTATTTAAAAAATAAAAAAATGATTTAACTACAATTTTATTACAAGAATGTTGAATGTTGTATAAGTTTGGGATTAAATAAAACAATTTTGCAATTTATGACCAATGTTTATATCCAAGATTTTTAACAATATTTGCTGTTGTAATGAATAAAGATTGTTCATGTAACTTATATTATAGCACTTAATAAAGATATCCTATTAGCACCTTGTTTGCACCTTTCTGAATGATTTTTCAGCCCCTTTTATTCCCTTTTTCCTATCACAAGTTTCCACCTTAAAATCCGGTCCCAAGTGATCATACAGACAATCTTGTTAAGAACATGGTCAGCCGTTGAGGAGTATCACGGTTTTGCTCTGAAAATTATTGTTGGCTCCTCATGGAGTTTACACGGGACCGCCGAGAAAGCATATTATTATTTTTTTTTTTAAAAAAAAGAGATCATAATTGGCACACATGTAGAAGCCATGCTTGAACATGCAGACAATATATAAAACGGGTCCAATTGAGAACGTCTTCATTCTTTTCTTTTTTTCTTTTTAAGTCGGTTGATAAAATAATCCTTTTCTAAAAATAATAGCATATCTTCAAAACAGTTCTAAAATGTATGAAACAAGATTTCGAATTACATTTGACAGATATCAGCACGAAATAGCGGCGTCAGACTAACTATTTGCTTGTGATCTGAGTTCAAAGTGTTGTTTGATAGAAGTAATTGAATTTTATTTCACGCCTTTCAAATAGGTTTATAAAATCGACTGACTAACAATGCATATTACAATAATAATAATAATAATAATATTATTATTATTATTATTATTATTATTATTATTATTATTATTATTATTATTATTATTATTATTATTATTATTGTTATTATTATTAATCGATGACGTTGTAAAATATATTTTCCGTCTGAATATGCTCAGAAGTGAACGAAAGTTAACTTAGATTACATATGTTCAAATATTATCACCAAATAAACAACTGTTCTGCCAGTTGTTCTTTAAGGTGGATAACTACATATTTTCTTTCTGGAACGGGTTTGTAGTACCATCCGCGAAGTGATTTTGTCATTTTTTATTGGATTGGTATTTAACCTTCTTTTCGGCAGCGAGACCATGGGATACATAAACCTACAGCTTAATGTGGAATCTGAATTACATGAGCTCTCTCCGGGAATCGAACCTGAGTTTTCTGTCCCAAAGTCATGTATGTTATCATATAGCCACAAGGAAGTTCGTTATTTAAATCTCATCAATAATAAAGTTTGCGTGTGTATTGATCAATGCATGCATAAATTTTAAGATGATAGAGCCATTTGTTAATTGGTTATTGAGAAATCAACAGATATTGTGAATAAATCTCGGTATAAAATTGCTCTTAGTATAAATGTTTACGAGTTAAAAAAAAAGTCAATTGGTGAAGTAAATGATCCTGCTGATTCACTTGATTTTGTTACGTATGTTCCTTGCTGCTGACAAAAGAACAAATATTTTCTGAGATTTGTGATATCCAACATCATGTGGTAAAGGAACTGAAGAGTGCACCCAAGAGAAAGAGCTCCAAGAATATTTCCAGAAATGTGAGTACAACTAGTGTAGAGAGTGCACAAGTGGACTATTTTGAAATGATGGTGGCTATACTAACGTACTGCTCTGAACTTAAGTATTTTGTAAGTTTACTCCGAGTATTGAAGAATTACACTAATTAGGTACAGTAACAGTGCACGCCCGCACACCATTACAACTCAAGTTCTTTTATCAATAATTCAGGAACGAAGGAACTAATTGCGTAGGTCTTGCTACAGCAACTTATAAACAAATGTGTTCTGTTTATGTCAAATGAAACTAAAGCTACATTTTGAACATTACTTCAGAATTGTTGAAAAATGAATGTGTCAAATGTGTACACATTTTTTCTTGCGATTGTGCTACATTTAAAATGAAACATTACAAATACTGATTTTCATTTCTATTCATTAACTACGATAATATTTTAGAGCCGTTTCGTTTTGAATTAATCTCTGCAAATTTGTTGTTATAAATTGCCTATCAACTCATTTAATCCTTCTAGGATTTAAAACCTTCATTGTTCATTCTTGAAATAATTTGGCGATATTCTCTGTGGAGATAAAGAATAATAACACATAAGTTGCTGAAATATACAGATATTACTTACCATTCACCGTAAGAAATATAACAGCGCTAAGTCCAGCTCCAATGCCATTATTAGCTTTACAGAGATAGTAGCCCTCATGATCCTCAGCGACACTTCGAATGAAGAGGGTTCCGTTTTTCAAAACTGTCATTTGTCCATCGCTCATATCCAATGGGTTAAATTGACCTTTTGTTTTCCCTGAAAAAAAGAAGAGAAGAGAAAAATGGTGGTGAATCGATATGCATTAAAGAGGGATTAAGAGATCGTAGATATCATTCATATGTAGATTCGCAGATTTCGTATGCATTCAGCAAAATCTGGAACATGCAACGTAAACTAGGAGTTTAGGTTAAATCGCATGAAGCTTAGCAAAGTGCATTCAGAAATATCTCATTATAGAGCAGGAACCGCACAAAGGCTGACCTACATCTGCCGGCCAATATATTCAGGGAAAATACATTGGAAAAGTTCTCTTAAAACAAACGACGTCGACAATTGATATGCATATCTATGGAATTAATGAAGCAGGTACGCTCTGAAGTTTAAACCAGTCGAATTATTCTTTATTTATCTTTCGTTATATATGTTTTAAAAATAATTTTAAAAGATGCAAATCATAGTATCTATCACTTGCGGTCAAGTAGTTCAACTTTTCTGTAAGGGATTCCAGGTCATGAGAGTTTGTGAGAACAGCATAACAGTGGAATTTCTCAACTCAACTCAAGGTTCTCCTATTTGATGTCACATTCTAGTTCAACCAATCGCACGGAGCCGCAATGGCAGAGCGTTCACTTTCGGTACATGGGATCTCTGATTCGGTTCCAGCTAGAGCCAAGTGCGCTTTCTGATGGATAAATACTGGGTGTGAGGTTTCCCCGGGTTTCTTCAATTTCATCCTATTTCCTTCATTCCACCAATTCATCCATTCTCCTCGTCTTCGCCTCCTTTAGGTTACATGGCATATCTGTGAGACGTGAAACTGAAATATTTCCTTTTTTCTCCAATCGCTCTTTCCGCTGGTCTAGTGGCTAGTGTGCGCGCCTTTGGTACACAGTCCATGGTTTGATTCCAATTGGGAGAGTCTTGAAACTTGAACGCATCACGGTGGTTCTGTTATAAGCATAAACTGTAGGTCCACGCCATATATAGAACCGGTGTCAGAAAGTGACGCTAAACTCCGACCAGTAATTCTTTCATAGTGGTCATTAACTTTCATTATCACCCGTTCCCTTTAATCGGAGTCTTGTAGTCAAGCGGTTTTTGTCGTAAACCATTGGGGGATAGAGTTTCTCTGAAGAGATTGGCAGCTTTCAGCTGTCATCGTAGCTTTTGTGTTCGAGTAATGAATTAAGTAGAAAAGTTAAAAAAAAAAAAGATTACTGGGAAGACCGTGAAGAAAAATGATATGACTGGACCTATTTTTCCTGAAGTGGATAAAGTGAACGATTTCTGTGCACGCAATTCCTGATCCGATCTCTGGTGAGGTTATGTGATTCGGTTACAAATCCAAGTATTAGTTAGAATCTAATTTTAAGCAGTAAATATATCGTACACAACATCAGTGCTGAAAAGAGACGTCAAAAATCCAATCAATCAATCAGATGATAGGAAAAATTATTCAAACACTTTAAAACACAAAGCTAATATATTCAGTTATGCAGCCCTTTCTTATAATTACTGGATTTAAGTAAAACAAAATCTAGTTATTTTAAAATTGAACTCGTTGATTACTTCGTCTTGGGTTTTCAAGAATTTCGTTACAACATCAAGCAAACTCTGTGCTGGCACTTTGGGAAATGATTAATTTCTTCTTCCATCTCTTTTATCCAGAAATTGTTTGTGTAAAATACACATAGAATAAGAAGGGTAATGGAAATAGCACTAAAATTGGGTTGAACTGGGAATCGAGTCAGTGATCATCAGCATTCTAGTACAGTTCTAAGTTGCTTGCGTACACCATTTATTATTCTGAAATGTCTTTATTTATGTGACAGCGTTCTAAAATAATTAAACTAAATCAAATTACGTCAACAACTTCCAAATGAGTTAACCAACTTTAGTAGAATTTTATTGATTATTTCATCATCAGGGAGTGTGTATTAGTGCGGAAGAAAAATATGAGACCGTGGAATATTATTCTCTCTCTCTCTTTAACCCTTTATATCCTTTCCAAGCACAGATCCTAACCACATTTGGACACAGGTGGCCCTAGTGGTTAAATGTTCATATTTCATGCATGAGGTTTCCAGTTTAATCGTTGACAATTTGATCGGGAAGAATCATGTCTTTGGATTTTTCCGAGTTCTTCAATTCCCTTCCACATTCTCATTTCATAATTATTCGAAGTATTTCGTTAATCATACGGTCTTTTAAACTATAGTGTGCAACCTTGGGAACAAAACTAAATGTTTCTTCTTCTTTTTTATATCATATATAGGGTGTTACAAAAATGTGTCATAGATGGCTAATATCGAAATAAGAAAAACGTTCATATGGACCTGTGCTCAAAAGTGGATAATTTCTGAGTTATATGGTGCCTAAAACGTGATATAAGTGAAATTTAGAAGTCCTATGCTAGGTGCCATCATAGTCGGCACTCCAGTGCTATGGTGCCTATCATAGTCGGGTCAAGATATCGCTGAGGGTCTAGTACGTGAACTATCCAAATATCCATGTTTAAGAATGCTCCAGTACTTGCACACCAATTTTTAAGAAGGTAGGAGAAGAATAATCAAGTACTCCCGAACAGCCTCTCTAGAAATGATTTTGCAAGTACCGGAGGTTCTGAAAATGGGTATTTGGATAGTTCGCACACTAATTTCGCAGAGATGTCTTGACACGACTACGATCAGGCCCATAGTGGTGGAACTATGGACCTTTTAAGTTATTTTTTTCCACGTTTTCCGCACCTTATAACTACGAAACTATGCACTTCCGACCACAGGTCCATATCAACTTTTTTTCTTATTTTGATGTGAGGAATCTATTCCCAAAATTTTCTGGCAAATTTTTGTAACACCCTGTATAACAAAACCGGAGATCTAAGCCCAAGCCTGCATAAAAAGTAAAAACTAAAACAATTTAGCAAAGTATTTAGAGGTCATTTAAATATTAAAATAAATACACACACACACACACACACAAAAAAAAAAAACGTAACTCTTCTCAAGAATATTCAACGGATTAAGAATGGAATACAATTTACACAAATATCTTATACGTGAGCTCCACAGCAACAACCATGTGGTCGTCAAGGGATTGACGGGAGTGCTTTATCATTAATAAGCAATTACGTGGTTTGTAATCCTATTATAATGAGAACGTTCACTTAAATCTGTGCTCTAATTGATCAATAGTTTCAGTGAACAGAGAGTAGGTTAAAAAAAAAAAGGCGCAGTGATTAAAATAAATATGTTTAATGTAATATGTAATGTTTTATAGGCAGTAAATAACTAAGCATGCCACAAAAAGTTGTGGAAGCATTCGGATGATAGGAACTGGTAGATAAAGAAAAGCATTTAAATTCTCCTCGAGTGAGTTAAATCATGAGTCTCCAAAAATTCTTCCAAAAGACATAAGTAATTGGGTTGTTATGCAATGACTTAGTGGATAGTTAAGTAAAAGGATTTTCAGTTTATTCCCTCACGAGCGTTTGCCCCATGGTGCAGATGAAAGAGATATAAGAAAGAATAACTGCTTCGGACCTGAGTGTGACTCTCGTCGTTTTGTAAAGTGGCGAAGTGTTTGTAGGAGCATTGTTCCCTCCGCCTTAGTAGTTCCCACTGGCCTCTCAGACTTAGAAGGAAGGCCCCAGAGACAGCAGAAAAAGAGAATGACGACGGAAACTTGTCAATTTCATTGGGGATTTTCCACATCGTGAGCGTCCGCTTTCCCCCCGTAAAGATGCTGGCTTTTCCGTCACTGAGAAGCTGCTGATTCATAATGGATGAGCTGCCCTTCCCTGCTCACCTTCAATTCTGTTCTCCAGCTTCTCTTCGTCCTGGTGGCAGGACCGTAAAACAAGTTACGAGTGTGGCTCCAGCGTTAGAGAATCCGGATCACGCAACTCAAGGAAGTTCCGAAGCTGTCCTTTCCAGCAACCCAGTAGATTTACAACACGCTACTTTTTCAACATCCATGTAAGTTTTGTGTGTGTGTGTGTGTGTGTTATATTTGATCTTTTCTGTGCTTCTTTGACTCCCTTTCTTTTCTGTTTTACGACAAAAACTTTTTCTTTCATTTTCTTGAATGCTTTAGCTATACTTTGTCAAATCCTGATTCCAAGCAACATGACAATGCACTTTTGCATACGAATATCTGACAATAGTACATACTTCAATCTCGCAAACTTTGCACCTATCTGGAGAACGAGATCCAACGAGTTATCTGCCCCCCAAAGTAAAGTAAGAAAATCTTTTGAAAAGGTCAGTAACATCAACAGAATTTTTTCACAAGCGAAGAAAATATCAACTGATTTTATGTCTAAAAGGAAGGAAACTAAGTTTTGTTTTATACGCATAGCTGTCGTTTTTCTTACTCAAAGTAGGGAGGCTCACAATACGTCTGCATAACTAATAAAAAAACACAAGATTCAATATATCATCTGTTGTTGAATACGTATGTTATTAACATAACAGACTATAAGAAACTTTTTTCGGTACAAACGGTACAAACGATTTGCTTTTGAATGGTATATTTCAATTTTTTAATCTGTGATGCGGGGGGCTACCTTGGCGCCAAGATAGTTCCCCAAATGTAGTTTTTGAGTACTTCAAATAATATGCCAGTAGCTAAACTGCCTCTATAAAAGTTGTTGCGTGAGTATCTTAGGATTCTGAAACATATGTTTTTGGATAGAGCACATGTTAGTTCCTAAGTGAAGTCTTAACACGACTACGGTAGATCCCATAGTTTTGGAGCTATGGACCTTTGAACTTAATTTTTCATGTTTTCGGCAGCCTATAACTCCGAAAGGAAGCATTTGTGCACCCAGGTTGGTCTATACTTTTCATCTTATCTTGGTGTCAGGAATCACCTCCCAAACGTTGTCGGTGTTTTTTTGAAACACCCTTTATGTGGTTAAATTTCTGTACCATTACAATTTAGTTAATTTTTATAATTAAAATCATTTCAAATTATAATAATCATTACCTAATAGATTACAGTGTAATGTCATATATATATATATATATATATATATATATATATATATATATATTAGGGTGTCCCTTATTTTGGATAATTTCGTGTTGCGACACGCACACCCCTCAAATGTACTTTATGTGACCATAAACACACATTAATGAAATAGCAGCTCTCTACGAGAATGTTAACCCGTGCCGACTTGATGACAAATTCATGAAATGGCGTTTTCACATTATACGAGTAATATAATTTAGAATTTCCAACCGCGATAACGGATAAACTAAAAGAGACAGAGAAACGAAACTTTCCACGAAGAAACTAGAAAAAGGGCGACATCTGCTCGTATATTGACAAATAACATCGGATCAACAATGTTGTCAACCCAAGACAAAGTTTTGTTTTTGTTAAAGGAATGTCCTAAATTGAATATCATCATTGGAAGCAGCAATAAAAATAAAGACAAATGTAATTGTAAAGGCAGATGAGTGTTGCAAACTTTCGAGCAATAACGTGTAATATGTGTTGGTGCATACAGGGAGTGAGGTACTAACGTTTTGTGCACCTTAAACCATATATTGACAAGAATTGTTTGCGTCGACTCTAAGTCTAGAAGCATCCGCTGAACAGTGTTCCTATCAACAGAAGGGAGAAACTGATTTTGGAATAGCTACAATAACTCGGAAAAGGTCACTAGTGCTGTGTGGTTTAAAACCTATAATGCAAGACAGAAGAGCATGAGGAGTAGCCGTCTTTATGTGAAATTGATAACTCACGTACTGACAGATATATTCGGTGTCTTGTTGAAGCAGAGAATTAAGGTTTGTACAAGATGACAACGCTGCACAGTAGCAGCTTTTTTACTCTTGATTTCATCATGGTTATCAGCGTCCTCAAAAGCCCACAAATACACAAACCCATGCAAATTGAACGCTGTTTTCATATTTTAACTAGTTTGTTGGGATTCCAGCCCGCAACCTTCCACAAATCTTACTTGTCAGTTTTTACAAGATATCGTATATCTCGGTCAGTAATCGATCTCACATAACCACAGTTCTACTCCTCATGCTCTACTGCCTTGTGTTAAATGTTTTAAAGCCTATAGCACTAGTGACCTTTTCCGAACTATTGTATCTCTTCCAAACTCATTTTTCTCTTCTGTTGATGGCAGCACTGTTCAGCGGATGAGTCAACGAAAACAATTCTTCTCAATATCTGGTTTAAGGTGTAAGAAACGTTAGTATCTCACTCCCTGTGTGCGCCAACACATGTTACTCTTTATTTCTCGAAAAATTTGCAACAGTGATCTGCCTTTAGAATCTCTTTTGTATTTACTTTCACTGCTACTTCTAACGATGATATTCAATTTAGGTCATTCCTTTAACAAAAACAAAACTTTTTCTTGGGTTGGCAACACTGTTCATCCGATGCTATTCGTCAATACACGAGCTGATGTCTCCCTTTCTCTAGTTGCTTCGTGCAAAGTTTCGTTTTTCTGTCTCTTTTAGTTTATCCGTTATCACGGTTGGAAATTCTAAATTATATTATAATGTGAAAACGCCATTTCATGAGTTTGACGTCAAGTCGGCACAGGTTAATATTCTCGTAGAGAGCCGCTATTTCACTAATGCTTGTTTATGGTCACATAGAATACATTTGGGGGGTGTGCGTATCGCAACACGAAATTATCCAAAATAAGGGACACCCTAATATATATATATATATATATATATATATATATATATATATATATATATATATATATATATATATATATATATATATATATATATATATCCTAAAAATCATTAAATGTATTCTTTAGTTATCTTAATACATGGTGTTACAAATTTCTAATGAGCTACTCTCTGCTACTAAGCATAAAAGTTTCTAAAATATTAAGTAATTTCAGTTTGAAATTAGTGGCGCACGTTAGTATTTATTAAGGGACTGCATCGTAGTACAGCATTCAATATGAATGATCCCAGTTCGTTATACATTTTTGAGTATTGAACAAACATAATAAAGCGATTGGGTAGCCAATGAGAAATAGGTAATCCGGTATTAAAAATATCGGAGGACTTGAGATTTAATAGTGTGCTGACCACACATCCCCAAGTTAAATCGTTGGCTGGTTGAATGCAATATTTTCGGGGGTTTAGGTCAGAGAGTTTTCGTTTCAATTCTCATATAGTGGCATAAGAGGGTAGCCTTGGTCCCACAAATCTTAATATTTCAACATTCGAAGTTAATGCGTTAGTTCTGGGAGGAATGCATACTAAAACTCTATATTACCTTAAATATAGAGCTGTATATAAGTTTCAGCACAACACATATTTGTCGATAGTGCTTAGATAAATATAAACAAAATTTTACATTATTATTATTATTATTATTATTATTATTATTATTATTATTATTATTATTATTATTATTATTACTGTATTATTATTATGACTTCTGGACTGACTGCTCGCTTATTTTCCTTGATCATGGTACACAATTTAATGCAGTAGAACAATGTATATAAAACGATTTACTTGGGCATGTAGTTTAGGCGAAGATTAGGAAGAGGAAGCGAAAATACAACACTTCACATGACAGCTTTATCCTCAGCCATATGTCATTAAAACTTCGAGCGGTGAATAGCATGCCTTAGTCTCAGTTGGTTGGCACCGCTGGACAAAACTGGTAGTGTTTGCTTGACTGCTTCAAGACATGCACGCTCTTGCCCAGCCAGGCAAAATAATCGAGCCCGCGTGCAAATTCCTGAGCTAAATGAACCTCAGTAGCAAATTGTTGTAGAAAACTTATAGTATCATAATTAGTTGGTACGATAGGTTTAGTTGCTTTGTTGCACTGAAAAACAATGCGTTTAACAAATTGTTGGAGTACCTCCTTATTAAGTTGGTCGCATTAATTATTCGTTACGATTAATAATACGAATTGGGGAAATTACTAAGAGAAAACGTATGAAATAGCCATTGAGTAAATAAGAATGTGACATTTTCTGTTTTAAGTAACACCTCGAAGAAGTGTTTGATGACAATAAAATTACAACTACATTCTAAACAAGAAACAGTGGCGGATCCAACACGTTGCCAAGTGTCTAGGATCCCCGGTTATTTTGAGTGATAAAAGTAATTGTAACTATTATTTATATATTTTTGAAAGTTTATAGTAATCGTTGCCTTTTATTGTTTATTGTAAACTTTTTGAAACATTAGATATAGTTTTAGTTGTAGGTTTTCTGTAATGCAATGTATAAAACAATACTTGAGGTTCACAATGTCAACGTCCAACCTAGATATAATATCCATCGGGAGAGAGTTAAGTTGGAAACTTCTGCAGGATCTATGAAAAATTGTACATGAATTTGCAAACATAAACACTCACCGAATTAATTCTTAAATTGATCACAATTAAGTGTTGTGTCACTGTGTTCTGGCAGTAAGATAGAAGAAATTGAAAACAAAAATCAATCAGGATATATGCTTTCTCTTATTTTGCGCGCGAAACCAAAATTAATTATTACAATTTCTTGGTATTTCTTTCAAAGTTTTGTTCATGATATACCTATTATAGTGTGGGTTCTGACTGGCCCCTCCCAGTTTTCATATTCTAAATCAGCCACTGACAAGAAAAAACAGCTAAAGAGCTTCCTCTGTTGGTTTCAAACGCCGAGAGTGTTAAGTTCGATCTCCCGTTGGTATTGAGAATGAACTTAGAGATTGAATATCGATTTCCGTTACGTAGAGTTCTTTGTGGTTTTCTTTTCAAGTTTACTTTTGCCCACTGTCCATTACACGGCAGACCACATTAATTGTAGCTGCGGGACTCTTGCGGCTCTCTTCTCTTCTTCTATGTCATATTAAATGAGGCAGCTTGAATCTATGAGGGATGGAGAATCCTACAATACCGTCGTTATGCAACCGAAACTACACTCCTGCTTCGCGGGCTTGTAGAATATCCAGGTAATAAAACCAATACAATTAAGAACTAGCAGATCATATCGTATTTCCTCGTAAGTTATTTTAGACATATGGGATGATTGGCCGTAATATTTATTTTTGAAATTTGTAGTTTCTAGAGATAAAATAGAGCGGAACTACTTTTTCTGGGGAGGGTTCACTTAATTTATTGGCAAATTTGAAGTTGAGCAAAGCAGAAAACTTTGTTTCATTATTATTGTTGTATTGCTGATATTACCTGACATTTTCCAACCACAACATAAGAATTTCATTGCAAAACCATTACAAAAATATTGATAAATCAATTGTATAAAACAATATGTAATTTTCGTCCGACTGCGCTTATTAGTTTAGGTTTTTGAAGCAAGTTTGTCAAAATACGAGGGGAACAGAAGATTCAAACACAGTAACTGATGAGATATATGGAAACGTTCTATAATTGCCAGAGTTTATCTGAGTCGAGGAGGCGAGAGAAAACTACCACATTGCCAAGAATGCTATTTCAGACGAGCAGTAAAATCTTCCTGCTGTTAGTATCTGTCTTCAAATTTTGTAAGTTACATATCAGCGGTTAAGACACGACTAAAAATACTGACAAGTAGCTATGTATATATATTTAAATCTGGAGTTCAAGCACGGGTTATAATGATGGGAGAAGAAGAAATAATGACCAGTGGGGAAAGAAAACATTGCGTTCTGCGACAGGAATACAGAATGTGCTGAAAAGTTTCCCTCTTCCTCCTTCTCTCTGCACTGAGTTCAGTTTATAGATACAGATCCGAATCTTTACTTTAAAATATATTCCACTCATATTTTATTCTTTCAATTTCAACATTCATACACACACAATTTATAGTGCCCTTAGAAACAGCTCTTTTTTATAAATTGAACGCTGAAAACTGTTTCTTATCCTCACTCCTATCATCCTTTTTTCTTATTTAAAGTTTCCAAATTTTGTAGAGAAGAGCCGGTTCTTGTATCATCCTTTCATTGTTCTTTTTCATTTAGTGAATTATTCTTTCTTCCTCGTATACACGAGATAAAAATTATAGTCCTTTGCCTTGGGTGCGAATGTGAACATAACCAAAAAGTCAGCCTTCCCCACTGGTCTACTTGCTAGCGTATGCATCCTTAGTGCACCTGTTCCCGGGTTTGAATCCCGCTGAGATAGCATGGAACGCCTGATTGGTTCGAATTCCACCTTAAACTACAAAATCACGTCTCATATAGCCCCGATGCTAAAAAGAAACACTAAAATACTTTTCAGTATCACCAGAGTCAATGAGAATAGAGAAACAAGTGGTTTGTCTATCCTTCAAAAAGAGTAAATGAGGCTACACTGTTTTCAAGGATATTTGTACGAGGAAAATCACACCTTGCAATAATATTGGTCAATGATTGATCACATACACGTATTCCCTTAATATTAGTACAAATCTTGATATTATCACAATAGATATCTTAAACTATAAAAGTGTTAAAAGCATACTGTTTTGTGAATGGCTCTACTTTTCATGGCATGCTGAAAAAATAAATAATTTTGCGATATATTCAAGATATAATCTAGTCATTTAGTAAACCTAACGTTCAAACAGTGGCAGATCCAGAAGGTGAAAACTGGGGAGAGGGGCAGCCAGAACCCAGACTATGATAGGTATATAATGAGTTTACTATAAGCTTTAAAAATATATATAAATAATAATTTAAATTACTTTTATCACTGAAAAGGGGGGGTTAGACCCCCCGGCCCAGTCTAGATCCGACACTGTGTTCAAACAAACAAATGTTTATTAAAAAGGTTGGTAACACAAATTATACTCCAATCTCCGGGTTGTGAAACCGATATAATATCGCTTGCTCACCCGTGCTCTTTTTTTTTTTTTTATCGTCAATGGTAAAGCTAAAATATTTTAGAGTATTTTAGTAATTGTGCTGAAACAGCGGGCCTTAGGAATGTTGTAGTAGTAATCCCTAATTCGTATGTAAATCATTGAAAAAAATAAATACATAAACAAAAGAAAATAATGACTAATTATATCAGTCCTTATTTTTACAATTGATTTATAGGTAATTTGTAAAATATGTCAAGTTGTCATTACATTCAAGACTTCAGGCGGTAAATCATGATAATACAATCAAATCTGCAAACTCTTCCAGTTCCATTTAGCTGGTCATTTCGAAATATTCATGTTTATTTCCAATTTATTCGAATCATCGAACAACCATCAGCTAATGCAAATAATGCAATACGGTAGTCTGAGACTCGTGATTGACTGTCAGTCTAAAAAATCGATTAGCGACGGGTTATGACAAACGAAAACGGTAAATAATATATTACTCAAAACACAAAATTCAATCCCACACGCTGGAAATGGCTTTGATCTGCAACAACCGTTCATATGATCTCGCTCTTTCTCTCTGTCTCTCTCTGCATCCGTCTATCTCAACAGAAGCTGGTCTATCCACATGATAAATACATATAACAACAATGTTTACTAGTCATTTGGTCACAAGTTTGTAAAAGTCAGAAGTATCAATTATTTGCAATTGCAATTTTTCCGATGATTCACTGTGCTTTTCTAAGAGCATGTCATAACTTTTAAAGCAATATTCATACATTACTAGTAATACAATTTCTAAAATTATGGGAGGCAGAGATTAATATTGCTATGGAAGATAAAGATCCTGACTATTATCACAAAGATTTTATCTTATGCATAACGTCAGTTCAACTTCAAAATATTTATGTTTCTATGTGGTAAAAATAAAATAACGAAAAAGAAAAACATTATGAGGGCAAATGGGAATGGAATTTCTCTTATTCTTCTATGTATGGATAGAATAAGTAATGATAAAATGATTTTAAGAACAGCAAGTATGTACTTTCATTTCAATGATATTAATAGAACATTTTTAATTATTCGTTTTCTGACTATATTTATCGTTTGACTGACATAGAATACAATATAGTTCTGGTTACATACTTTACTTGGATTTAACGCAAATGGACTGGTGATTTTATGTGAAAAAAATAATGTAAGTAATGCGTGTGTGCGTGTTTATATAGTAATTGCTATTTTGACTCACTTCTAATTATATAATATTATTTGGATTAACTGCGTAATATGAATGAGTTTTTTATCGTCATAATCGTATTTATAATTACAATATGCTACTAAAAGTTAATTTAAGAAATTACTTAACGCGGCCAAAATCAGGTAATGACTATTGCGCTACTTATCTTAGTACACTTGGAGAACTGCTCATCAAATTATTAAGCATCACACCAGAATTATAACATTTTGTGCATAAAAGGAACCAACGAAAAATCAACAACTCATATACATATAATTTGTTTACTATATTATTCGCTATACATATATATATATATATATATATATATATATATATATATATATATATATATATATATATATATATATATATATATATATATATATTTATTAATAAAATATATAATCACTTTATGTATTTATTTTCACCTATTTTACGTGTCGAGGTTAATGCTGTAAGTCATATCTACCATTTACTCACAAGCATTGTACAGCAACATATGACGTACGATCGATTGTAATTTCAGCAAGATGACCAGGCCGGTAGCCAGCCCGAAAATGTAGGGGAGGCAATAGAAGTTAGGGGGGTCCGATCCAACCACATTATAGTTCATCACCATATTTTAGTTCATTTGCAAGCCTACCGTGAAAATTTTAGGGGGCAGTAAAAATTTAGGGAGGGCCGGCCCCTAGACCCTTCGTGGGTACGGGCCTGAAGATGACGCATATGTAGGTTCAACAGCACTCTCTGTTATGAACACTCATGTCCAAAATGATTGTCGCATATCTATAACTGTCTTCTTGTAAGAATATAATTTGATAATGATTTTGCAGGGTACTTTCAATACTGATACTATGTGTATAATCGGGAAATGTATGTTTATGGTAAATTTTATAGGAAAGGAATTATGAATACGAAAATTATAATGAGTAAAACAAAATGTTGCTAAATGTACAAGAAATGTTTATTTTCGTTTTACTGTTCTCACTTACTGCTCTTTTGACATGAAATTTATCACATACATGTCTTTGCCGATTATACACATACTAAAATTATAAGGGACACCGCGCGAAGTCGTTATAAATTATATTCCTACAACAACATATTTATAGACATGCGACAATAACTTTGGACATGAGTGTACATGAAGTAGTTCTGCGAGAAGATGACTTACACGTACTCAGGTAACAAACTGTTGCGAAACATTCGATCGATGCTAATATATAGTAACGGTTGTGGACTTACCTGCGTTTACGATTTGAACTCTGAACGTTAAGCTCGTGCGATGAATGAATTTGTTATACCTCAATTTCTCCACAGCTGCGAACACCTTAGGACACAATGGCGCGACTGAACAACGTTGCTAACATACTGAGGAAAAACGGTTGTGTTTTCGAAAAAAAAAAATCTGCTCGAAATTGTCCTGCGGTAGTGTCCGCATATGCTTTATATACTATCTTGTGTACGCATTCTTCCAGCGTACACTGTCCAGCGTCATAGCAGCCATAGTACCAGCGTCAGATATGATAGTGCTGGACACCATCAGAAGGGCAATATCTGGCCACGGACATTGTGAAATACACATGCTATCTTCGAGGAACGACGAATAAAGCTTGTCCTCAGTGAAATCACACACCTGTGGGATGTGTTTGGGGGGAACCTTGGTTTTTATGGTCTTCTTGAAGATAGTTTCAATATCTTGTAAGCCCTAATAAAATCAACGTGGCAGCAGTTTCTGAGAACACGTCCAGTACCTGTTTGATTCAAAGGCACGACGCAACGAATACAGCGCGTAAAGGCTTCATGCCATACTAATTTATCAATGTTAAATGCTCCATGTCATACTAAGTTATCAGTGTTAAAGGCTTTATGTCGTATTAGGTAATGAATGTTAAAAGACTTCGTGTTATACTAAGTAATCAATGCTAAAGGCAGCGGATAGTTCAGAAATTTAATAATTGTTGTATAGTCATGAATGAATTTGCGACATACATTCAATTCCACTCATAAATGTCTATATTGGTGTGTAATTTTCACAAACAACAGTGTATTATCCCTGAATCATTTGTATGAACATTTTAATTTTGTGTCAGGTGTTGTTTTACAGACCAAAATAGACGGTAAAAAATAAAAGTAAATTAATGTTGAAATAATTTATGGAAGAGTTAACAGGACTAAAAATAAAACTGATGCTTAATTCAGTTTTCTTAATTCCAACCCAGACAGGCCAACCTTGAATTTGTGAAGAAAGGTAAATCGATTCGTCAGGTTTGCTTTGTAGTACTAATCCACCGTCGTCCTGATTCTATTACATGTTGGGCAATACAACAGAAAGAAATATCTAACATTCCATACAGGATACTATTATTTAAAATTGTATTACACGAAGAGGAAACCTAAGAATCTGTAGTGAGGAAGTATACATTTTTACCGTTGGTTACACATACGTTCGTGCTTGAAATTATGAAAAGTACTACATTTGTACTGTTCTTGTTATACAAACCTTTTACTAGAGGAAACAGAATTCTTTAAAATTTAAAGCAAGTTCCAGCGATTTGGAAAGATCTAGCTTTAGAAGCCCTCCAGTTATAAAGAGAAACACTTACTGCTGCTTAACTTTTTATGCCTCAAGTGTGAGAAAGTTTTTGCCGAGGAATCGAGTGGCATTTTTGTGCTGTGTGACTCGGGTCTCCAGTCACGTAGACGACGACTCCAACACGTTGTTCTCTCCAGCTCCTGACATCACATTATTGGGGTCAAGATGCGGCACATAAGCAGGCCAAAAGAGCAGATATACACACATTTGAGAGATACGTGAAACGTATTTTACATCCACTGGAATGCAAAAGATGTTGAAATCTTGATGAATAAATTCGACTCATGCATGGAAAATGTTATTCAAGATATTTACAAAAGGTGTACTGTGAATCTTAAGTATAGCATTATGAACTATGTAATACTTACATTCAGATCACAAATATAACAGAAGATGTGCTATGACCACGTAGAATAGACAAGAGCTGACCTAATAAAGTTCTGAATGGTGTATACATGCAGCCACTAAATCTGAACATTTTAGATTTAGCCTTTTAAATAAATGATTCTTTCTCGAATATTTTTAAAGATGTTTATGTTAGTTTCTACGTTAATCAGACACTTCATTAAAATGAATTGAAATTATAATTTAGTGTTAATTATAGCGATACTCAACGTGAGCAAGGTCCTGGCGTATAATACTTTAGCGAAGTTATATTCCGCCTTCAAGTATCACAATTTACTAATTAACTCAGTATATAAGGTGTTACAATCTGTATTAAATCCACGTGTGTGAAAGTAATTTGAAAGAAAATATTAGTAGCATGATACAATAATATGACATCAATGATATATGGAAGTTATAACAATAAATGTGTATGAAATTCTGTGTAAATTTTCACGTCAGCAGCTATTAAAATACTTGCGATGCTCATATTTTTATCATATTCAATTCTTAATTTGTTAATTCTTGTATAATGTAAACATACATGTGTGCCTCAGTTTCTAAACGTTTTATTACAAACGTTCCAATATCAACGTCTATGATGTCAACCACGCTACATAATATGTCGAAACTTTAAAAAAATAAGGCGTCTATTAACATATAATTTTACTTTTGAGTGAAAAAGGAAAGCAAAAAGGATGATGATAGTGAGATAAACCAATCTCGAGATTTCAACGGATTTACAAGTTTCATGCCAAAAGATACCGAAAAGGTGACTTTGCGATATTTGCCCATTCCTCCTGATGTACACTCCCCTAGTGGTCATACCGCTCAACATAACGAGACCAAATTTAAACTCAATGGTATTAGGGGACCACGATGGCTCAGTGGTAGAGCGTTCGCCTCTGTTGCATGGGATCCCTGGTTCTATTCCATTTCGTGCCAAGTGCACTTTGTGTTGGACAAACACCGTGTGCGTGGGTTTCCTCGGGG
This sequence comes from Thermobia domestica, assembly GCF_964235325.1. Classification (NCBI taxonomy): domain Eukaryota; kingdom Metazoa; phylum Arthropoda; class Insecta; order Zygentoma; family Lepismatidae; genus Thermobia; species Thermobia domestica. The sequence continues at coordinate 257,634,104 of NC_137459.1, read as the reverse complement.
TTTTCCCGTTTCCTCCCACTTTCTTTATTCCACCGTTTCATTCATCTATCATCATCACCGTCTCCTTCAACCTAGCCGGCAAAATCGTGGGACGTAAAACTCAAAGATTTCATTTGCATTTGATTCGCCTAGTATCGAAATCCGCCATATACATTTCGTTTAGTTTCGAGTACTCGCAAAACGTACAGTGAAGCTCCATATGCGCGCGTACAAAGTCCCATCTTTGAACTAGTTTTTTAGTATGAAATATTAAGCTTTTAAACAAAATTCTGTTTCCATGAAATTCCTTTACATCAAACATAGAGGAAGCGATATATAACTAAATTTCGGTAAAAAAAAAGAAAGAAAGAAAAAAAGAAACAATGGCGGTTTTTGATACTAGGCGCCTCATTTCAGTGCTTTTATGAGATTCCCCAGGAAAGTATTTTGATTTTTCTTTCTGCCCCTAAAAATAATGGTAGAGTTACTGAATGACAAACATAAAAAAATGCAATTTACTCAGAACGGTCTCTGATGATTTTCATTAAATTTCAGAAATATTTTTTTCAATAACAACCCCATACTGTGACATGTCTTTTCTCTAGAAAAAGTCGCAAATATTTTTTTCTTGGAGGTGAGTCTTTTAAGGACGATTTTCTCAGAAACAACTAAAGTGACTTTGTTCATACATCATGAATAAGTGTTTCAGTAGTTGCTTGACAATCTTGCATAACTCATTTGTCTTGAAAAAAAATGTAGGCTACGAGGGATAGTTTATTCTTGAATGCGAGTTTTTTCGAATGATTTTATCAAAAATAACTCAGGCGGCTTTCTTTATATTTCATAATTAAATATTTCAGTAATAACCTGCTAATACCACGTAACTCGTTTATCCTTAGGAAATGCACGAAGGATAGTTTATTCTTGAGGGCAAGTTACTTCGGTCGATTAAAAAAAAAGACTTAGCCGATTTTTTACATTTCATAAACTAATGTTTCGTTAATAACCTGAGAATAGGATATAACTTATTTGTCCTAAAATGACGTACGAGGAGTAGTTTATGTTTGGATAACTTTTCGGACAATTTTCCCCAAAATGACTCAGACAATTCTGTTTGTATTTTATAAATAAATATTTCATTATTAACCTGACAATATGATATAACTAATTTAATGAAAAAAAAATGTACGAGGGTTAATTTAATTTTGGGGTGAGTTTTCCGGACGATTTTTTCAAGACCGACTGAGGTCATTTTGATCATATTTTATAATTAAATATTTCATTAATAATCTAATGATATGATATAACCCAGCTATCTTGAAAAAAGGTGTCGTTTATTTTTCAAGGTAAGTGTTTTCAGATTACTTTTGCAAAATCCACTCTGGTGACGTTCATATTTCATAAATAAACATTTGATTAACATTTGTATAATGTTACATAAATCACTTCCATCAGAAGATTAGTAAGAGTTCATTTACTCTTGCATGTGAGTTATATACAGGGTGTTAATGAACTATACCGACAAACTTTAAGAGGTGATTTCTCATATCAAAATAAGAGAAAAAGTTCATATGGAGTTATGGCGAAAATGCACAGTTTCAGAGCTAAGGCTGTCCAAAATCGCGAAGAAGCCAAACTTCAAGAGGCTCTATTTCGAATTCGAGAGTCTGTGGATGGTGGTTCTTATGAGCGTAAAGGAAGTCACACATACGCAATCCAAAAATACAAATTTCATTAATGTTCAATGGGAGTACAGATTAATCCCTGCAGGGTGAAATTCCCAGATATGCCATCAACCGAAATTTGAGATATGCTATGACTTTATGATTGGTCAAAAGTAGGTAAACGGTAAGCCTTGATAGCAGTGAACATGGAATCTTTGGTACGATGTCGAAGTGTTAAGGATAGTCAGCAGCACGGTCTCTCGTACTCGGGAAAACGCCTGCGGTTTTTTTTTTTTTTTTTTTTTTTTTTACACTTATAAGTGAAGAAAACGTGAAATATACCGTGGCGAAATACGTATCATCACACGTTATTCCGAACACAAAGAAACATTGAGCTGCCGGTTCCTAACACTTCCGCCTTCCCTCCAAAGTATTGGATGTCCATTGTTGCCAAAACTTACCTCCTGCCTACTTTGGACCCTTCTTGAAATCAGGGTATCTCTGAGAACTCTCTTGAAAACATATCTGAGAATTATACCTTGTAGGGAATACCCCATACACCTATTGACAATTGATTAAATATGCACTTCTGGGTTGCGTATACGTGGCTTCCTTTACGCTGATAAGAACAACCATCCACAGTTTCTGGAATTCGAAATAGGGTAAATTGAAATTAGGCTTTTTCATGATTTTAGAGAGCTCTAGCGGTGAAAATATTCACTTTTCGCCATAGATCCATATGAACTTTTTGTCTTATTTTGATGAGAGGAATCACCTCTTACAATTTGTCCGTATAGTTCATTAAGACATTATATATATATATATATATATATATATATATATATATATATATATATATATATATATATATATATATATATATATATATAAGGATAATTCAAAAAATAAAGGATAATTTGCAATTTCTCTTTCCAGAGATATACAACACTGCTAGTAAAGAGAGTTGAGTGAGTGTAGTTGGCAACACTTCTAGACAACGTGTCGCTCGTATTCCTGCATTAGTCGTTGGAGTGTAGCAGACCGTTAAACATGGCAGCTCCATTGCTGATCTGAGCCAAGGAGGAAAGGGGAACAGCGATTCGCTTTTTGTATGCGGAAGGTGTGAAACCTGCGGACATTATTCGTCGAATGCCAGCACAGTGTGGTGACAGCTGCTTATCGCGAAGGAAGATCTACGTATGAATAGAGCGTTTCAATCAGGGAAGAACTTCTTTATGTGACGATGAAAGATCCGGCAGGTCATCGACCTCAACAACTGACGAACTGTGGTACATCATCCCGAACCGGAAAATAAGGCTGCGAGCATGGTTTGGAAACATCCATCATCACCAGAAGTTGAAATTTAAATGTCAACCATCAGCTAGTGTTTGATGCGATGCAAAATTGGTTACGGATGGAACCGAAAACATTTTATTTTTTTCTGATGGAATCAAAAACAAACTTGTGAAACGTTGGGAAAACTGCATTGATGTCCAGGGAGGTTACGTAGAAAAATAAGGTATGTTTCAGTTTGCTATCACTAGAATAAGTACAGCTTTTCTCAAATATACCTTTACTTTTTGAATTCTCCTCGTACATACATGACTCATGCTATTTTGTTGCTATTTTTGAACTAATCTCTAATAACCCTAACATATGATATAAGTCACTTCTTATGAAAAATCTATAAGGGATAATTTAGTTTTCGGGATGATATTTTTTGGTAAACATTAAAAAAAACTTGTAATTTGGATCTTATTTTACAAGAATATGCTTCATTAAAAACTGCAGCATAGCATGATTCGGATTAAGGAATTGGAGTGAGAAATTTTGGTGCGGTGATCCGTACCTTTTATTATGTTACTCAAAACTAATAAATTTGAAATTCAATATAACAAAATTTGAGGATCACAATATCTATAATTCATTTGGATTTTTCGTTATCTTCCATACAGTAAAACATTCAATAATTGACAACTCTCCATTCTTGATGTACATAGTAGAATTAGTCTAGTATGAATTCAAGAAAACCTGGTAAAGATTATCAATTTTAGGATTTAATCCAGGAGTTCCTAATTACGAAGTAAAATTGCTGATCAACTTCCTACAGTTGTTTGGAAGGTAAAGATAACTGTGATTTTTTTTCATGTGAGTTTCTATCATTGTTTGTAAATTAGAGCATTTGGGAAACAGCAACTAGATACCCCAACGTCAATAGTTACTATTAGGCACATGAAAAGTTCTGTCAGCATAGTGCCATTGAACGCGTTTCCTACACTTACTTTTAGAGGTGAAAAAATAACGTGTTAGTAAGTGCTTCTACCTGTAACATTCTGGTTGTAGACGGTACACTTAAACGGGAACGCCAGTGAGAAAAGGTCAGACATGAACACCAAATAGCGTTATGTGGTCTGCGTGAGAACAAATGCTAATGAAGTGGGAAGATATACACATATGCCTGGCGTTGGGTAGATCTGTAATAAATGCCACGGGCTTAAAATCGAGTGATTTAACGAAGTAAGGAATGCGATGAATCCCTCGTGGCCGCAAATAGTACGGACGCTCATATTCCGTTGACACCATGATACTCAAAGGATAACATTGGAGTTATTCAGGACGACAATGAACATATAAATTAGTCGTTGGGAACAGTAGCGTACGCAGAAGTTTATCAAGGAAGGGGTTTAAGTTACCAAGTTCATATGACATCTCAGGCTCAAATTTGTGTATGTAAGAATATGGTAAGTGCTTATTTTTGCATAATATCTTGCTCAAAGAGGAAAATTAAACCCGTAATCTCCAGTGGCGTACGCCACAGGTTTAGGCTAACCACTCAATTTCAACGCAGAAACAACTCGCCAACGTCTTTGTCAGCTTGCAAAACAGAATAAAGTAGAATGACTAGTCCTAAATGACTTGAAAGATACCTTCCTGGACAGGGTGTTGACATGCGTCAAGATGCAAATTCTTTAGGGTACCCCACAACACCGACATCATTGGTTAACTCCACATAGACCCTCCCGAACTTTCAAACCAAGATTGCATCAGCCGAAGGTTATGTTTTGTTTTGGGTGGACTACTTGGAGTATTGTGTATCGCGAACTGTTGTCATCTGGCAGGGCCGCGGTGATTCAGTGGTAAAGCGTTCACCTCAGATGCATGGGGTAAGTGCTTTGATCTCAGCTCGCGCCAAGTGGGTTTTGTAGTGGACAAACACCTTGTGCGCGAGCTTTGTCGGGGTCTCCCGTTTGCTCTCACTTCCTTCGTTCTACCATTTCATACATTTCTCATCATCACCGTTTCCTTCATCCTACCCGGCATAACGTTGGACGTAAAACTAAAAGATTTCATTTCATTCCATTTTGTTGCCATCTGTCCAGGCAATCAACACGTATGAACCTCGCACCAGTTTGAATATGTGTGTAGACAATTGAAAATCGTCGAGAAAACACTTGCGAATTGCAGACGTGTTCTTCTGCTTCAAGATAAGGTGCAACCCATGTTACTAAGAATACCAGTAACACCACTATCCGAATTAGTTGGCTAACGATGATGTGTCTTAATATATCCGAACATTGTACCATCGTTTTCTATAGTAAAATCTGTCAAGTTGGCCACCTGCTCATCTTGACCTGATTCGTCTTAAACCTGCATTTCCCCATAAGACATGAGTTACTTATTACTCTGTAAGTTGGTCATCTGTCTATCTTGGAAGTTGGTCCCATTGAAGCACTGTTTACCCTATGATTATAATGATAAATTTACCTGTGTATCTTGGCCACGAAAAAATAGTTTTGTTATTTTTCTTAAGTCTTTCGTATCTCCATATAAGAGGCAAATGTTCTGTATTTGTGACTGGAGACAAATAAGCATGGATTCTCACGATTTGTTCTTAGAGGTCAATGACTAGAATGCTACCCTGATAAAGGAAAATGTGAATAAGAAAAAGCACGTACAGGGATTCAGGAAATAGTTGTACGCTCTTTTGGTAAAACCATTAGCTATGTCGGTTTTTATCATCAGTGGGGAGCTTTAGTAGTTCCGGGAAATTTTCGAGATTGAAGCCATCTCAACCATCTCAATTGTCAACTGTTGGCACCTGACGGCTTGTCGAAAGGTAGGGGAGGTTTCGAGATATGAATTCCCTTAAGATTTTCTCCAAAAAATCCTTTGCTCCAGGGGAAACACTAGTTCATTAACAAGAGGAGTTAATTACAAAATTAGAATGTGCATATGTACCAAAAAGAATAAAAGAAATATGTCAAGAATGGACCACCATCAATAATAATAATAAATAAAATAGTACTAGAAACTCTGTTCTAAAAACACACCAAACACACTTATTTTCTGTAAATTAGCCACCTCTCTAAGTTGGCCACTTTCCAATAGAACCGATGGTGGCCAACACAGACCGGTTTCACTATAATTAATTTCATTCATTAGACAATGAACAGTTAGGGCGACGGCTGAAAGCTTTCAACAAACTCACATGCGCACCAGACGAATTTCTCGGTTTAATTCTGCTGATTTCAGGGACTATATTATCCATAGCCTCTCCGAACTAATAATTGGAGTTATTTCTGATTTTCTAGGTATGGCTTATTTCATGATTTCGTTTTTGTCTTTAGGGTAGGAATCTGAGAGAGCTTTATTAAGTACCTCATTCTAATTTTGTTGAATGCTCTATATATCGCCCTGCTCTCATTTATGGAGATCGAGTATCTGATACAAATGATTATTTTTGTTTCCTAGAAATGAAATTGTAATTGACATTATACGATTAAGAAGATAACATATTCTATTCGGAAGCAAGTAGATAACTCTACTAAGTATTTACTTCCTAAAGTGGCAAATGAAAACGAAAAGAGTATTGATAAAATCTCAATATTCCATCTCTCAAATCGGTCTATTGTTGATAATGAAGTCTTTACTTATCTCAGTTTTGAGCGACCAATTTCTTCTCTGATTAAATTGATAAACCTGTGTTTCTGGTTTGAGATGTCTGGGGTTTGTCTGTGATGGAGTTCACTGGTACGAATATCACGATATAAACTGCAAATATATGTATCACGTTGCTTTGGCGGTGAGCAGAAGTCTCTCAGTTGTTATCCCGAAGGAGGGGCGAATTCCCCCCTCCAGATGCTGCGAAATTCCGCCTGAGCATTTTTTCTATCGTGCTCAGCCTCGGTTACTGGTATTTCTACAGCAAGAAAATTCACCCTCGTTTATTCAAAATTCCCGTTCCCGGGGATGTTATGAAATCATCATTGAAGAGAGATGCATTAAAATCAGATGTTAAAGAAAAATAAAAATTATATTTTACCTTGAAGTAAATATTATAAAGAAGACGCTGTGAATCCGATAAATTAATTTGATGTTTGCCATTAACAAATCGGAGGGAAAAATGGTTTGCCAGGGTATGAAAGTCATTTACGCTTGAAATACACTTCTTGCTTTCTTATCTATTCAACATAATTTTGTGACGAACCTCCAATTTTGTTTGAATATTGTCGGTATATTATCTACAATCCACGATCCAATTAATATCCACGATCTCGAATTATTTTAAAATTATTTTTCAACGTTAATACTCAAAAGATATTTTTTGAATTTTATTACTCATTCAAATAGTTCATTCTATGCTTGGCTACCTCTAGTTAAACAACATCTGAGACTTTAATTATATGCAAATCCTCTTTGAACAGCTATTCAATGTTTCCAAGTTCACTTGACTGGCTGATCGTTTCATCGCGAAATAATACTAAAACCTTGTTTACATTCAAGAGATTCGTTATTCTCCTAATTACGACCCACATGACAATGAATGACTAGATACAATCTAATAATTATCCAAGCTAATCTACTATCAATTGTGGCAGTAGGCTTATAAACCAAAATTGACATATTATTATCAATATAGAAAAGCTTTCAGCAATGGCATAAGAAAGTTTGATAACAGTATATCCTATTTTCTACTATTATTTCATACTCATAATAATACAAAAAATGCATATCCACTATCTCTCACAGAATATTTACATAGCAATTCCTAATATAGTATATAAGACAATTTCTTAAGCCTCTTGCTGCTCTCCAAAAACTCAAGAAATTGCTACTCAGAATAAAAGGGGATAATACATGGAACAAATCTATTGAACGTTAATCTAGTGTTAATTTTTAGCCTGTTAAATGCAATGTGAACTTACGATAAAGATATGTTAAAGCCGATGTGATACTTAGTTTTTTTTCGCCATCGGAAAACTTCTATTTATATATTTCCTAAACGTTCAATTATTTCGCATGGACATATCGAGTCCTTTCAGTAATATCTGATAACTGGTATGAAACGAAAAGCTGCTATTGGAGTTGTGTTTAACTTTAAATACGCCTTCGTTTATAAAAGGATACAAAACACACCCATAACCATAGACTTCACTATGAATTACAATGTTCTACTTTACCTTTCATACTATCAAGGCGTTTTCTCGTCCGTGTGTCGTACGACACCCGATTCTCCAAGAATCATTCAAAACTAGTTCGTACGGATGCACGGATGACATATAGAGAGATATAGTATAGTGAATGGACTTTTAAACATTATGTTTAAAACAGTCATCCGAACAAGAGAGAAAGTGTTGCTAATTGCAAAGACAATCGTGCAATTTAAAACCAAATTAAAGGTGCAGACCAACACATTTATCTCTTTATTTTGCATTTCTTAAGCTAAATCATGTTATGCTACAGTTACTACTGAAACGCTTATTTTTTGGCATACAAACGAAGCTATAATGCGCTTTTAAGGAAACTTCATCCGAAAAAAAATCGCCCCAACAGTAAACTACCCCTGGTGGATTTTTTTCATGACAAATAACTTATGAGTGATATAGCAAAAACAAACACAGCATTGAATTCCTAAGAAAATTTGAAATGAGAACAAGGTATTACAACATATGGTTTCGATTTGAGAACATGAAAATTGAATTCAAAATGTCGGCCAGAAACATTACATGTCCTAAAAGTTTTTCTCCCACCCGCACTACTAACCTACAGTATTACGTTTGCAATTGCTTTAAAATCCTGCCTTTTATTTAGGTGTTTTCAAATTTTCGACCACCATATCGATATCACACACATTACATTTTATATATATCTACATAGTGTGTATGTATGTATGTATGTGTGTGTGTGTGTGTGTGTGTGTGTGTGTGTGATATATTCTCTCAGATTTCGGTCTCCTTTACATTTGATATCTTTACATAACTAACATCTAAAGAGTACTAACGAGTAATACATAAATTAATTTGTTTCGTCATTTTTACTTTCGAGGGACGAAGGAGAGAAGGTTTGATGATCGTTAAAAAAATATCGAGATTTCAACGGAATTAAAAGTTTCGTGGCCCACAGATACTAAAAAAAGTAGTTTTTCGACATCTGTCTGTCTGTTCGTCCGTCCGTCCTAATGCAAGCTCACCTAGAAATACCGTTCATTGTATCGAGACCAAATTTTAAACTTAAGGATTTTAGGTGATCCTCCAGGAGTGTTTTTCGAATTTTCTTCCTAGCCTTAAAAGTAAGGACAGTTTACTTAAGGGTAACAATATGCGATTTTTCAAAAAATGTTCTAATGGTTTTCTTTATATTTCATAAACCAATTTTCCAAAAATAACCATAAGTCATTTCTCTGGGAATAACCGAGAACGGGTAGTATATTCTTGAGGGTTAGTCTCTTTTCGGACGATTTTTATCAAAAACGACTCAGACGATTTCGATTATATTTCATAAATAAGTATGACATTAATATCCTGACAATATGAAATAATTTATTTGTCCTGGAAAGTCGTTGTCCTACGACGGGTAGTTCTTTCTTAACAGTGAGATCTTTCCTGACAATTTTCTAAAAAAAAAAAAAAAAAAAGTCAATTTTGATCATATTTCATAAATAAATACTTCAATAATAACTTGACAATATGGCATCATTCAATAATGTTGAAAAGTATACCAGGTGTAGTTTACTCTTTGGTGTAACATTTTTTTCGGACGATTTTCCAAAAATTGACTCTGGCGATTTTGTTCAATATTTCATAAATTACATTTTATTAATTACTTGAAAATATGGCATAATTCATTTGTCCCAAGAAAATGTAGGAGTGCTCATTCTTGAGAGAGAGTTGTTTTCGGACGATTTTCTCAAAAATGACCCAGAAGTTGTTGTTCATATTTCACAAATAACTATTCTATTATTAATTACACGTTAATACATAATAATTCATTTATCTTGGAAAAACAAAACATGAGGGGTAGTTTATTTTGGGGAATGAAGTTTCTCAGACGATTTTCTCAAAAACGACTCCGGTGATTTTAACATACTTTAAATTTTACAAATAAATACTCCATTAGCAATCTGACAATATAGTATGATGAAAAATTTACGAGGGGTTGTTTATTCTTAGTGGTGTCTATTTTGACGATTTTCTCAAAAGCGACTCTGACAATTTTGTTCACATTTCGTAAAATAATACTTCGTAAATACCTGACAATATGACATAACTCATTTGTGCTCATAAATCTACAAGGGATGGAAGGCCGCGGTGGCTCAGTGGCAGAGCGTTCACCTCTGGTGTATGGGGTTCCTAGTTCGATCGGAGCTCGAGCCAAGTGAATTTTGCGGTGGACAAACACCGTGTGCGTGGGTTTCCTCGGGTTCTCCCGTTTCCTCCCACTTTCTTCATTGCACCACTTCATTCACTTCTCATCTTCACCGTCTCCTTAGCCTAGCCTGCATAAGCGTGGGACGTAAAACTCAAATCTACGAGGGGTAGTTTATTCGTGGGGCTGAATTCTTTTCGTACGATATGCTCAATATCAAGTCATGCCATTTTGTTCTTATTTGATAAATAGACACTTCATTAGAAACTCTATAATATTTTATTTTTTTTTCTTACGAAAAAAAAATAAAACAAAGGGTAGTTTACTCTTGGGAATAGCTTTTTTTCTCAAAGTGCTTTCTCGAAAACAACATGGACAATTTTGTTAATATTTCATTATTAAACATTTAATTATTGTTCGTATGATGTTGTATAAACTACTTCCATAAGAATATTCAAAAATGACAGTTTACTCTTGGGATGAGCTTTTTTTTTTTTTTTTTTTTTGACAATTTTGTACAACACTCATGTGATTTGTTGTTATTTCATAAACAGATATTTCATTAATAATTCATTAATAAAGGATGAATTATCTTTCGGAGAAGTTTTCCGAAAAACACCTTACAATTTTGTTCGTATTTTAGAAGAAACTGCTTCATTAATAACTGCAGCACAACATGATTGAGTTTAACTCCTTGCATTGAAGTGACATCCAAGTTGATGTTATGTCATTTGCCTTTCTCAGTCCAAAAGTTGCACAATGGAGATGCTTTTTGTCAGTAACGTGAATGCTATCCTCGCGCTTGCACAATAACTATACACTATATAAAGGTCTTGACAGTCTTTTAACAGTAAATAAAAACCTGGTATTATAGCACGCGCATAGGAAAGTGACACCTGGAACGCAAGAGATTAAGGGTGGACCCGCGGAGCGAAGTCGCTAACGCTCTCGCTTTCGGTGGGAGCTGTCCCGAATTCGATTCCCGGTGGGGGCACTCGGTCGAAAAATTGTAGAAAGCTTTTTCAGGCCAGCCATCCTGAGTGAGGTTTTCCTCATTCACAGCAGGCAAATGCCGGGGTGGTACCTAACTTATATGTCCCAGGCCGCTTCCTCCCTTTACCCATCCTTTCTTCCTTCCCTTTCCCCGGATAGTCTACTCGCCAAGGGACTTCATCCCTCGAAAACGTGACTGGCTAAATGGCTATAGATGCCGAAAGCCCAGAAATCGAATTCCTAAATCCCTAAATGTTAAGCAAAGGATTAAGGGATTTGAGCAAGAAAGTTTAGTGACGTGGCACGTACCTTTTATTACTGTCGAGCAACGAAAGGAGAAATGAAGTATGATGATCGTAGGAAAAAGTCGAATCGAGATTTCAATGGATTTACATGTTTTATGCCCCATATATACCGAAGAAGTAACTTTTCAACATCTGTCCGTCTGTTCGTCCTCATTCACGTTCACGTATACCGTTCAATGTATCGAGACCAAGCTTTAAACTCAATATTTTTACGTGATTCTACGATGGATTGTTTAAAAGTTTTCTTCCTGCTCCTAAAATTAGGGGTAAAAATCAAAAGTTTCGGATTTTCATAAGCAATTCTAACGATTTTGTTCATATTTCGTAATCCAAATATCCAATAACAAGCCTATACTGTGGTTCTGGAAAAAATACAGAAGGTGCGGTTTGCTCTTAGGTATGATATTTTTTTTTTCGATTTTCTCAAAGTTGACTCAGGGGATTTTGTTCATATTTTACAAACAAACATTTCATTAATGACTTGAAAATATGACATAACTCAGTGGTCCTGAGGAAATGTACGAGGGTGTAGCTTATTTTTGAGGGTGTTTTTTGACGACTTTCTAAAAATGACTCAGGTTATTTTTTATATTTCACAAATAAATAAGACATTAAATCCTGACAATATGACGTAACTCGTTTGTCCTCAAAATAGCTATGAGAGGTAGTTTATTCTTAGCGGTAAATTTTTGGATGATCTTCTCGAAAGTAATTCACGCGATTTTATTCATATTTCATAAATAAATACTTAATTAACAACTCTATAATGTTGTCTGACTTACTCGTTACGAATAAGTTTACAAGGGGTAGTTAACATTTGAGGTGGGTTTCTTTTGAGAATACTTTCTTGTAAACGACTCAGGGGTTTTGTATATTTTGTTAATATTCCTATAATGTTGCATAATTCTTGCCACCCACCTCGCATACAATTTGTGATAATTGAGTTTGTGAGTCAAAATTCGATGCATTGTTTTCGAAGAAACATCTGGGAAATATTTAACGTGTTTAGTTATTGTGAACAGCCGATTGGGTTGCACTTTCTCGTCAACGTGTTCCAACACATAGTCCGTCTGAACATTAGGCCTTCCGGAACGCTCATCGTCATGAAATTTGAACGCCCTTCCCGAAAGTTTCCACACTATTGCGTGATCTTCTCTTCACGTATTATTGTAGGTCCATAAATGGCACGCAATTTCCGATGGATGTCAGCTGCATTCTGTCCTTTGGCGTTCAGAAATCGTATAACAGAGTTCACTTCACATTTGATGGGATTTTGTATTATGGCAGGGATTTCACCTTACTGCTACTCGTACGTACGCAACTCCACTGGAACGATTCTATCTCTGTTGCAAGCACAGAATACTAGGATATGTTCTGGCCATACTCAACTTCATCGGTGTTCTCCATCCCGCTTAAAGAAAATATTATCCCTTTCTTCACGTGCGCCTCGTAGGTTGTAATAACAGTAGACGCAGAGAAAAATACTGGGATGTACATAGAAAAAGAATATTTGCATCTTGTCTCCTCGAAATAACACAAAAATGATCCCTTCAGGAGAGCGTCAATTGAGGATCCGCCGCCGCTGTTCTCGTGTCGAGAGAATGAGCCTATCTCATCTAGGAGAGTTCGGTCTAGTGTCGTTTCCGAGACAGTCAAGCTAAGACGTGTCGTTTAGTAGCTTCTCGAGAAATAATAAAAGTTAAAGTTATAAAAGCAGGACTAGTAAAAGAAAGAGCATTAAACTTACTCAGTGCCAATTGAATGATGACCCTACAATACTGAAATAACATTCTTATGAAACATAAAAAAAAAAAAATGTTTTGCGAGAACTTCGTCCGAAGAAAACTTGCCACATCAATAAACTATTCTTTTCTGAATTTAATGTTGTAGCAAATCATCAATAAATGGTTTATACCATAGTTTACGGTTAGTGCACATGCAATATTTATCTTTAAGGTATGAACAAAATCATTGTATGTGTACCTTCATAATATCTGTTCAAAAAGTACTAACTTCACTAGTTGAAATAACTCTGAGAAGCATTGCTATGACGTGGTATTAGATTGTTAATTAAATATTCATTTCTGAGATATATACATAAATAGAGCTATTTCTAAAAAGAAAAAAAAACAAAAAAACTTTCTGAAAAATGTTCACCCCCTACCAATAAACTAGTTCTCCTAGAATTTTGTGCGGAAATGATTGTGCTCTATTATAGGATAGTTAATTAAATATTCTTTTATAAAATATAAACATCTCTATAACTACTTTCGTGAAAATTGTTCTACTTACTATCAGGAAATTACCATTTATGAATTTCTCTTAGAAAACTAACTAAATTAAATTATTTTCAATTACAGATTTATCAAATATGAACAAAATCATCTTAGAAATTGTTAAAATCATCGCCCAAGAATAATTCATTCTGAACAACTAAGTACTCTTTTATAATGTATTCAAAAGAAATTCAGTATGTCAAGCTGTAGATTTTTAATGGATTTGCCAGAGTTGCTTTTGAGAAAATTTCCTGATCGAAACTGCCTACATTTGTACTTTTCTGGATTTTTTCTTCTACAAATGTATTATAAGATGTTGAGTCATATATACATTTGAGAAATATGAACATCAAAGGAGTGGTTTTCCAAAATCATCATAAAATAATTAATACCTTTCACCCTTCCTGAAGATTTTCATAAAAATGAGATACTATTTTATATAGCTGTAAATGAAATATTTATTTATGGAATATGAGCAAAGTAATTAGAGACGTTTTCTTCAGAAAATCGACAGAACAAAGTAGTACATTTCTATCAGTAAACTATTCTTTTTGATATTTTGTGAAAAATGAAAATTATGGAATATTGTGGGATTGTAAATTAAACATTTATTTGTAAAAATGTGGAAATTTGTTTTTGTCGTTTTTTTCTTTTCTTGTGAAAATCTTTTCCGAACAAGGCCTTTTACAACTGAATTATTTCTTAGAGATGTTTCTAAGAGAAATTACTAGTATCGTATTGTATTCTTAATAATACACTGATCTATACCATATCAATAAAAGTTATTAAGGTTGTTTTCGAGAAAGTCGAATTTGGTTTTTACTTTACAATATATGAATATTACCCATATTCTTGTAGAAGAAGCTGGATCCGTAAAAAAAATGTAGAATCACTCACACACAATATTGTACGATAGGAAAAGTAGCCGGCTGAAGAACAGACAGATGAACGTAAACAACTTTCAGCACGTATGGGCAATGAATTACGTAAATTGGTTGAAGTACCAAATTCTATTTTGTTGACTATCACCTCTATCTTTTTCTTCAGAAGGAAGAATTGAGAAATTTGCAAGATGTCAATTGAGACCTGAAAACAATAATCTTGTAGGTTATAATGGACGATGAACAAAGGTTGAAGTGAGTGTTTCTTTACATTTTAGGATAGATCAACCGTGTAACCATTTCTTCGTATTTGACTGATTTTAGCAAACAGCAGGAAATGTAGGAAAGCCTCATAAAACTTATATAAATCATATATACACCACATATTATAAAGCTATCATGGAACATGTTTCCTAAATCAAGAAGGAGGAGGAGGTAATTTAACTTTCTCAATTTCGAATAGTTTGAAAGAGAATCAATAGACATGATTAAGAAGCCTAAAACCATAGAAGCAATGTTAAAAAAATAATATTTTATTTACGGTATTAATTGTGGAGCATATTTCGTTTTTATCTACTGCTGTATTCTTTACCTATTTTAACTTAATTCAGTGAAGGTCAATGGGAATGTTCGAAGGAAATATGCGCCATGTTGCTTCAAAATATTTTTAACGACAATTATTGTGCAAGATATTGCTAAATGGTTAGGAAGGAGGTAAATTCACTCTTTCGTTCTTGGTATGCCATATTATGTCAAAATATAAGTGGGGCCAGAGTGGCTCAGTGGTAGAGCGTTCAATTTTTGTGCTTGGGGTCCCGGGTTCGATTCCAGCCCCCGCCAAGTGAACTTTGTGGTGGACAAACTGCGTGTGCGTGGGTTTTCTCGAGGTTCTCCCATTTTCTCCCACTTTCTTCATTCCACCATTTCATTCATTACTCATTGTCACCGTCTCCTTTAGCCTAACCGGCATAACCGTGGGACGTAAAACTCAAAGATTTAATTTTTCAAAATATAAGAATTGTGGTGAATGTTATCAAGTAAAACTATTTCTTGATATATTTTTTTTATATTTAAATAAACTTATAAGGAAACTATTCAAATAAGGAAACTTCGAAATTTGTGGAAATTTACACTTTGACTGATTTAGACGCAGAGAATAAGCTTCTAATAAAGTACGTTAGTACAATACAGCTAAAGTATTTTATTAATATCTCCAAGTGCAATTGAGCAGCTCGTGTGAACATAATGGTAACCGGAACCTCCGGCGAAATTCAGTTATTAAGTGAAATGAGTTTATATTGAACCACATAATAGTATGCAAGTACTTTAATTATGGAAATGTACTTGCAGATGGCAGAGGAACTTGTTTCGTATGCACCACTACAGTGATTTACATGCGAATGTTTAACCTTTTTTTCCAGTTTACTCGAGAGTTAGAAAATGTGACATACCATTACATTCACTCGAGTCACTCATTTAGTTTCTACAACTGCAATTAAGCTGTGATTTGAATTATGTGCCCTCTGTCTATATTGAAATGTTGTGTCCTTTAAGTAGATTCAGAATATAATACTTTTTTTAAGTAATGCAACAGAAAAGACTAACTCCCAATGGGCTACACTCTGCATTTGAAGTACTTACCTATGATTTGTATGTTTATACATTTCAGAAAAGTGTATAAACATGTGCGCAAACATTGTAAGAAAAACAACGGAAGACACCAAATTATTATGTTTTTTTCCTTACAATTTTACAATTTTCTAGTGCTAATGATTAATCATCTAGTACAGAAATTCCCATTTCTGGAATTATTTATAGAAAATAAAATTTTTATTCTTGTTCTTCGTGATCTCATTCAAAATAAAAATAACTCCTATAGTTATGAGTAGTAACTATTTAGAATTAAATGCGAGTAGACAGGACTTTTGGGGAAGACTGCGTACAATTTTGCTATACCAATTGAAACTTTGATAGTCCAATCGTTTTAAATTTCATTATACATATTTAACAGAATATTAAAAAAAATACTGTATAATGAAATTTTTGACACATATTTTTGCTTTTGCTTGAATAAGAACAATAAAAGATGTGATTATATATATGCGTGTTTGAAAACTCAGCTATGCGTGCGCACACATAGCTGCGTTTTCAAACATGCATTTTTCAGTAGAGTAGGTATGACTTTCTAAGTGACGCTTTTAACCTCACTCTCTACGATGTATTGATTTTAAGCTGTTGGCCTCTGAAGTTCATGTTCCCTCGCTTTCGACACTTTCACTCCTAAACGGGCGGAATTTCCCCATGTTCACTAGAACTTTTTTGCTTCTTTTTAGATGTACTATCACCCATCCATGTTTGTCCACGTAGTTAGAGTTCACCCTGTATATATTCGATCATAAGTATAAGCAAGCCACTGTTAATGTCACGATTTTTTTGTTATTTATCGATGCAGCAGTAGGACAGAATTCTCGCTTTAAAATTGTAAGACTTCAGGCTCAAACTCTGCGCCAGTTCATCCTGAGTGAAGGTTTTTACAAAAATTCCCTCAGCTAACCAGTATAATGCTGTCATGATTTCCCTAGATATAAGCCTTAGCTGGTTTCTCCTTATTTGATCCATCGTTATTATTGTTAATTGTAGATAATTCAAATTTAAATAGGGCTAGTAGACGATATTTGCATGATAAATAAATAAATAATATTGACTATTCACAATGTATAAGTCTTTAACAAATATGAAGTTTCTCATAGGCTTTACTTACCTTCAGATTTATTCCAAGTGATTTCTGGTTGCGGGAACCCATCTGCTTTGCAGTGAAGAGTAACATCTTTGCCCACGATGGCGTTAGTGTCTCTGGGCTCCAATAACCACTCCGGTGGAACTGAAAATATGTGGACCTATTAATTGATCTTAGTAGATTTAGCAATAATAATCTTTACTTACAAACCACTTTTATAATTAACACTTAATGTCATGCAGTGACTGTTCTAAAGTACATTCTTAATAATGTCTTGAACAGTAAAAATAGATGCACTAGAATGAATTATATATATATATATATATATATATATATATATATATATATATATATATATATATATATATATATCTATATATATATATATATATATATATATATATATATAAGAAAAATGATTTAGGTGGATTCTTTTCAGATACACATAAATGAAATTATTTATGTCGCATGTTTTTTTTTTTGTGTAGCAAAGTGCATATATGGTACGTTTTTCTATATTGAATGTCATTCAGCAACTGTCAAAAGTTAGTAATGAAATTATTTTGAATATCAGTGAATGTATCGTGCAATAGTGCAACACAGAAATGCAACACCCATTCATGCCATGATATTAATTATCATATTTTTATAACCATTTTGAGCACTCTTATATCTATTGGCTTTTCCCTTTCTAAAACTATATTCTACTAAATGAAAACGTTCCAGTAGTTTACATGATCCACAGGAAATACAAACTTATGAAACGTTTTTGTAATAATTCAGAAATAACGATATACTCACCTACCGTAGACAGAAAGAAAACTCTATGGGCAAAATTTGTACATAGTTAAAAGATCTAATCAAAATACACTATAAAAATAATTGGCAATAGTCACGCGGAGAGTTTAATATTCTTTTAGCGAGGAACATTAGGCAAATGTCGATAGCTTAAAAAGAATGACTGTTATTCACATGGTACTTATACTTTTAAAATCTGGATATAAATGTAATCTAGGTATTTCGGTAGATAGATCTGCGATTTTTTACTTTTTTTTTTAGTATTGTGAAAATATTTGTGTATGGCTGACAAGACCTTTCTAGAGCAGAACAAACAACAGTATGGACTCAAACTGTATAATCTTTGTCTTCATCAATTTCCCTGAAATCAAGGGCTTGTGCTATTGAATTTAGGAGGTGATTATGCACACCATAATATGAAAAAAAAATCATATAGACATATACAGTAAACCGCACAGTTTTCGCGCAAGAGTTTACCGGGAGAAGAACAAACTTTAGAGATAAGTTTGTTGTTCAAGCAACCAAACTCTATTCTATTCGAAACCTGAAATAGTAAACATGTACAATAACTTAGCACATGCTTTCCTAAAGGCCGTGAAAAGTTTCCCAAAATTCTTACCAGGTGGATAGTGGCTGAGTACATACATTAGGCCTCGTTACTTACTTTTACTCTCCACAGTTTTGGATTGAACAAGGTTATTTCTGTGACGAACTCCTGGAGTATCAAGTGTACATATATTGCTTGTCGAAGAAAGTCCTAAAATTTATTTTTCTTAAGTTTCCGCCACCCTCTCGCTCGGAAACAATGTAGTTTACGACATATGTTTATATGAACTATTTTCTCGTACTTTTATATTTAGAGTCAGTTTTCAAACTTATGATACCAGGTACAATATGCATTAATACGTTATATATATATAGGCGCGGATCACAGGGAGGGAGACTGCGGTGGCTCATTGGTAGAGCGTTCACTTTTGGCGCAAGGAGTACCGGACTCGATTCCGGCTCTCGCCAAGTGAACTTTGTGGTGGACAAACACCGTGTGCGTGCGTATCCTCGGGGTCATCCCGTTTCCTCCCACTTACTTCACTCCACCATTTCATTCATTTCTCATCATCACCGTCTTCTTTAGCCTAGACGGCATACCGTGGGACGTGAAAGTCAAAGACTTCATTTCATTTTCTCCAAGGGGAGGGTTATAGGGGCTATAGCCCTCCCTTGACGCTCAGGTATACATTGGATAAATGGGCCAAAATCCTACTTTCTTTACACTGGACAAAGCGGCAAAGTATGGTTTAGCCTCTCTCTTGGTCATATCCTGGATTCGCGGCTGTATATATATATATATATATATTTCATTTACACATCATAGTAAATTCTTACTTGATACATAGAAACGACTTATTGATTTAGAAACAGCATATCGAAGTTAGTTAAGCACACATGTTTTACGGTATGCCACAGAAAATAGTGATTCTTCTACTACTACTACTACTACTACTACTACTACTACTAATAATAATAATAATAATTAGGAGGCCTATGTTATCAGATGTACAGACGATACTGACATTTTAACATGATGTAAAGTCTCGTATATATCAAAACTTTTCCTCAACACACTATCGGTCAATTTTCACCAATCGCTGGTGAATAACTACTAAGGCTAGGAAAACAAGCAATTCTCTTTCTTGAACCACTACATATAGTAAAACTACAACTTCCTTTTACTCAGTATTTAGGGGATATTTAGGATATACCTTGGCAAAACAGTACATATTGAGGGCATGGCAACAACACCTTCGCACAATCAATCTAAGATATAAGGGGCAAAATCTGTTAAAAAGTAAACTTGTACAAATTTGGACTGTCTTTAATGCCCTTGCCGTGCTATATGCTTATTAGTTATTTATATGTCCAATTCTGCCACATGAACATATCACTTAGATATCAGCTCTTGGTAAGTTATATGAACGATTGATGTTACACATTTGAAAAATATGCCTTCTGAAAGCATATTCTACCCGATCCTACACTCCTTCCATACACTTAACTTTCCTCAGCTTTCATTTTCGAAATATCTATAAACTGATGAGTCGTTTTACGCTAGAATCGTAAATAAATTATCTTTTAGTTGAATAAAGTGAGGAGTGATTCACATCAAAGCTAAAGACTAAAATATATACAAAATGATAGAGAAACATTAACAAAACAACGTTTGCCAACAACAACGCAATTAGACTATTCACAATGCAGTATTGTTGCATAGATACAATGAGACACTTTCATTTGATAGGTGACAACTTTGAATTATTTGGAAGTTATATAATGCAATGTAAACAATTGGTAATTGTTTAAACACGTTTTCAACATCTAAGCTTTAAATTAAACCCTATGCTTAAAAATAATGAAACAGTTACACATAACTAGCAAACCCGCACAGGACACTATTGTCGTCTAAATGATTGAATATGATACGAAATTTAAAAAAAAATATATTTATGGCTAGCAAAGTAGTTGTAATAACACGTTAACATTATTATAATTAAGAATTTCTCGATAATTATTCGAATTTAAGACGTCCTCGAATCTAAGACTATCCCGATTTCCCTGGGATAAATTAAGGAAAAATAATATGTTCCGTTTTTACTATTACTGAAGCGCTCTTTGATATTGGTTGTTTTCGGTGATTTTTATATATCTCTCTCCCCTCCCCATGTTGCGGGGCACGGCATTATAAAAAAAAATATCCTAGACCCGAATGTCATGTATGTTGAAAATTTGATCGAGATTGGTTGAATGGTTCGAGTTAAGTTTTATTTATTTTTATATATTAATCTTCCCTTCCTCTGCCCCTCACCTAGGTTCTAAAGTATATATATATATATATATATATATATATATATATATATATATATATATATAACTTTCCAAGCTCGAACGTCATCTATTTTGTATATTTGATCGAGATCGTTCTGGTGGTTCAAGAGCTATTAAGTTTTATTTATTTTGATATATATTTCTCCTCTCCCCTCCTCCTAACCCTAAGTTCTACCGTCAAAGGGATATGATAAAAACCACCCCAGATCCGAACCTCATCCGTGTTGATAATTTGATTAAGATCGGTTCCGTGGTTTAACCGTGATGAAGTCACAATGACAGTCACTTTCATTTTTATATTTTACATATATATATATATATATGCCTCCTTTCCCCTCCTTTACATTGTGCCGTCAATGTAAAAAGATGAAAACATCCCAAGTTCGAACCTTATCTACGTTGAAATTTGATCGAGATCGGTCGGGTGGTTCAAGAGTCATTAAGTTGTATTCATTTTCATATATTTTCCTTCCTTCCCTCCCCTCCCCTAAGATATACAATTAAAATGAAATAATTAAAGTCTTTCAGGATTCAAACTTCGTCAATGTTTAAAATTTGATTGAGATCTATCGGGTGGTTGCAGAGTTATTAACTTACAAACATGGTCTCTTTTATTTTTATGTTTATTGATTTTTTATATCTGCCCCTCCTCCACACCCCCTACGTTATCCCGTCAAAATTAAATACTAAAATTCATCCCAGGCACAAACGTCATCTATGTTGAAAATTTGATCGAGATTGGTCGTTTGGTTCAAGAGTTATTAAGTTTTATTTATTTTTTAAATTACCCATCTTACTCCTCACCTAAGCTCTACCGTCAAAGTGAATAGCTGAAACACTCCTAGGCCAGAACTGCATCTACGTCAAAAATTTGATTGAGATCGGTCGGGTCGTTCAAGAGATTGTCACGAAGATATTTACTTTCAACTTGGATGTGAAGTTAAAAAAAAAAAAAAAAAAAAAAAACAGACACCGCTACTAATATATACATGTCACATTTATGTAATGTGATCATGTCAGTAGAATTCTAAATAAATGTTTGAGGAGTATTTGCAAACGGAAACGAGTTAAAACGGAGGCGTTTATATGTTTGAAGAGAAAAGGCAAAAACTGCTGCTAGCTAGAAAAGCTTTCACCTCTGGTGAGAGGGATCTCTGCTTTGATCCTGGCTTGTGAGCTTGTATGAACAACATCATGTTCGTGGGGTTTCTGGAAAACCTCTTATTTCCTCCCAGCCTTATTCCATCAATTTGTTCTCAGTCATTCACTGTAGTCATCACTCTTTAGCCTCCAGGGCATAGTCTTAGTTCTTAAAAAAAAAACGTAAATAATCTAGTATCCAATATTCCTATTTTCACATTAATTGCAATCAATTTTAACTTAGTAAAACTATTTTTAGTTTCGTAAATATGCCCTTGAAACCATGCCCAGCCTTGTAATTACACAAATTTAATGCCAAAGATTTAACCAAGCAAATATTTACTATAAGATTTCCTACGATCGTATCCTTTACGCTAAAGAAGTCAATGAGAAGCAAAGGATGATAATGAAATAAAGGGTGAAAGGACAATCCATAAACCGATGTCCTGAGTGGAATTCTAACCCGGAACATTTCTTGAGATCAGTAATTTATTGTCATAGATCGCTTGACCGTGCTAGCTGGCAACGAGGCAATTATGTAACATGTGTGAAGTATCTGTCTATTGGAAATGAAGTAACTATGTAATTGATATGAAGAAACATGAACTTTTGAAAACTTTGAAAGAAAACTTTGACTAGAAGTGTACATTCTCAGACACTTGTTGTAAATGCATATTTGTTAAATAAACTCGACTAGCTTCCTTCTTTCCCTTCCGCATACCTTCAAGCACAGCCTGATATTTCCCGATTAGGTCATCATTCTTGAATTGATCAAAACCACGAGGAACAGAACAACAAGGGGTATTCAACACACGATTGGGACAGGTGTAGGATCAACGGAGAGAAGCGGATCCCACCATTGGAGGACCACCGACTCCAAGTTCAAAGAATACCATTCTGCCGGTTCATCGCAGCAGATACATTTGTTAGTTACGATTAGTAGAATGGGAATGTAAAAGGACATCATAGAGACGCATCACAGAGAGAGTTCGACGCCCCTAGCAGTCCAGCAGGATTGAATTCCAGTTGTTGGCTGTTACCAGAAGATCCAGGTTCCTTCGCGGCAAACCTTTCATCGTGCCAGATGACCAGGACGACGCCAGTCTTGATGGATCAATCAGGCTAGTGCTCATCCCTTATCTTTTAGTCTTATCCTTTTCTCTTTCTCTCTCCCTTTTCCCCCAACTAGTCATTTTATAAATTAGAAATATTTGAATTTTATTTAAATTCAACCACAATTTTACAGTTAAGTACCGTGTTGTGCATCAGTTCCATCCCCATTTGGTTGTATTTATTTATTTCATATTCTGAGCTATAACTGATGACACAGCACCGGCACACATGATATGTTATGTATTGCTAAACATTCTTGACAGTTTTGGAGTAGGAAAAAGTAATCCTAGAATTTTTTTCCTGAGACAATTATTTATAATGAAAAGTTTAAGAAGAAAGAAGTAGTTCAAAATAAACTTTTGAAAAGATTTAACATTATTTAGAAAAAAAGAGAAAAAATATTCGATAAACAATATTATGTATAGAGTTTAACTTGCCATTTTAAAGTTTTGATGAAGAAACCTGTACATAAAATCAATTATTAAAAATTGGCAGGCTGTTATGTAGCTCCTAAAACCCATCACTTACAGTTGAAACATGACAAGTTTGGAAACACTGTTATTGTGAAATGAATTGAATATCGTAGCTCTTCGTCAGACACTATTTTGAAAGAAGAGAGGAACTACATTACAAACTTTCTCATCACCAATATTAAACGAAAGTTTAAAATCGTTGGTGAAAGTTTTGAACCATGTTTCATCGTAACTACTACCAGTTTGTAGAAAAGTCTGAAATTCAATCTTTTTAAAAGACCTATGTAGATACATTCAAGTTTTTAGCATAACAATAATAGTAATAAATTCTTGGTACGAAAGTTTTGGAAGAGATTTCGTAACAATTTCTCACTCGTGTATATATTACTACTAACAACAACGTTGAGAAATATAGCAGAATTTCATAGCGAAATATTTTAGTTTCTGAAGGAACATGTCTATTGTTTTTTTTCTCCAAAGAGAATCTCGAGATTGAAATAATAGTTCTAACACAATTAAGTTGAATCGTAAGTAATATATGTACACGGAGTGTAGCATTTCTGTGTAACAAAATTCTTTTACAGAACTCTTGATTTATTGAATCGTAAATATCAGTTATCGTAGTGTATATACATCAATGGTTAATTGATTCAGGAATATATAAGGAAGGTTGTATTTCAACATCAACTCAGCAGATACTGATGTCTAAAATAAAATTGAAAATCATACTTTTACACAATTTTCATTCGTACATTACATATAATATTTGTTACAGGAAATACCGTCTTTTGTATCTGACAGAGAAAATAATTATGGAAATACTTGGTAAGACATTGTATGCTTAAAGTAATATAAATCTTCTGAATTTTCATGCTTTGATTATGTAATAAATATGAATGTTAATGAAAGTGCTCAAAAAGATTTTATTTACAAAATGTATTTTTGTTATGAACATCGGCTGTTTTTCATGCACACACTGAAATACCACGCTTACTGTACACCACATGCAACTGACATGCGATAAGCAGGTGCAGATATCATGCACTGAGGGAAAGGTATACAGCTAACCAATATGCTTTTCATCACACGATAGTGTGATCAATGGAGAAAGGGTTATTTCATTATTTCCTTATCATTAATCAGTTGCTTATTTTTGATGGATTGTTCATTTTTCAACACAAACAATCGCTGACGAGTAAAGGGTTAGAGAGGTCCATGTACGTTACCGCTGATTTTGAGCTGAGCTGTGTGACTAGCCTCCCGGGCCGAGTTACGAGCTAGACAGGTGTAGTTTCCCCTGTGAGACAGTGAGACGCTACTGATGGTGAGAATACTAGAGTAATTGTTGAAGTCTGTGATGTGGATGTTGTTGTTGATGTCAGTCACTAGGGGCTCAGAGTTTTTCATCCAAGTTAGAGTGAGAGGTAAATCCCCGCGCTGCACTATGCACTGCACCTGGACTCGTGCGCCCTCGGATAGTTCTTGGAATTGGAAGGGCGTTATCTCGGGGGGCACTGGAAAGTGTAGAACAGTGTGAACAGTGTAAGAAACAGAAGTGCAGACAGGCAGAGTGAAAGAGTAGTGTGATGTGGATCAGAACATCGATATACAGTTGTAGACAAACCATTGCGCTAAGTTTGAGTTTCTGTATTTTTGTAGATCAACGTATGTGAACACTATTATAAGTAAGTGGCATGCATTTGAAAATATTGATCTACATTGCTACAGAAACATTTAATGAAATACGATCGCGTGGTAAATTTGCAAGTTGTGGTATTCAATGACAAAATTTCAAACTTTTCCTTACGGTAGAGTATATCGATGTTTGATGTATTAATCACCCAACTCTAAAATAATAATGCTCTAAGGTTATCGGCAGGAAGTGATCCCAGTTGCAGGCCAGAGAAGAAAAAGAAAAATAAATTACAAGTTTTAATTAAAAAATTGGGCTGTCGGAGAAGAATCTCCTTCGCGACTTTTACCGTTGACAGCGAGTTGAACGGAGTGGGAGGCCATGGCTGCATTATTTCTGGCTGTGCACGTGTAGCTTCCGCTATGCACAGTGTTCAAACTCTCAATCATAAGGGTGCTGGAGTAGTCGCCGAGATTTTGCACCGATACTTCGGGGAGTGATTCAATAGGATGTTCGTCTTTGAGCCACTCGATGACCAGTGGGGTGTCGCCTTTCGTTACTATACACTGCAAACCAATCCGCTGTCCCAAGTGTAGGCTGTTTTGAATTGAAAACGGATAAATACTGGGAGGTTCTGAAAAGTAAGAAGCACATTACTGAACTGTTTCAAATTAAGTTGTAAACAGCAGAAATCTTGTCATGAATTCGCCTACATTTTAAAACTAAAACTTAATTTCGCTTTACGCAATTAGTACATCTAAATATAACTGTCATTTTAAAAAGTAAGAAAAAAAGGAAGTATAAAATAATTAGATGTTTGCAGCAAATGACTCAATCTTTCTATTTTATATTTTCTTACAATATAGGAGCTACTCATTTCGTATTATTTATTCGATAATCAGAAGAATTGAGTCGCATTCTTCCCTAACATAGAACAGATTGGTATTAATTTTTTTGAACATATATACATTTTTAAATAGAAAACTTATTTCACAACTACTACGACTTCTGAATTGTATTCAATAAGAATTGAGGTTAAATCGTCAATTTTAGCAACACTGATTAAGTTCTGTTGCTTTTTCAGTGTGTCCAGACAGCTGGTAGGGTGACATTTTCTATGCCGATCCACTCTGTTTATTTAAGGTACCCGCGAATGGACATAATCATTTAAACAAAAAGAGCCTGAACTTTTTGAAAGAATAATGGTAGGAATGTCAAATTTATATCTAGAAAGCAATGTAAAGCAGATTACTTTAAAAATTGGGGAATGTAATAGATAATGCACTGCTTCGATGGATGTAAATAAATATCATCATTTATTTCTATTGGTCAGGTATCTTTTATTTAAGTTTATTTTGGATCATATCGTTTCTTGTCTTTTCTAATAGAGTTTCCGTCACTTTTTACTCATGATTAATAAAATTGAAATAAATGTTCTAGTAATACAAAATATCAAACTCTTACCTTTCCTGAATTTTATGTTTTTAGCTCTTTATTTATATGAATTTACTGCATATTTTCATAAAATTACATTTTGATACAAGAAGGCAACGAAGAACGTATTTTTAAATATTTTACAAGAATTATGTATCTTATATGTAAAACATTTACAAGTAAATAATAATGAGTTAAATAATTAAACTTCGGAATTTCGTTATATTATTTTCATCAACATATAAAGTTTTCTGATTATTATAATCCAAAACCAGAAACTAAGTAAATGATCAGACTGCAACACGTTAATTGATTTAAATATATAAAATGATTCTGAATTATACATTTTAAATGTACGTTCTTTTTTGTGTTACGGAAACAAAAAAAAACTAAAAAAATATGTATTCAATAACGGCTATAAATTTGTTTGCAAAATGCGGAACGAACAACATGTTATTTCCCAATCTAATAGCAAAATGTTTCTCTGCAAAGAAAGAAGCAGTTGAAATATTACTTTTGTTTCTAAATGGTCAGATCAATCATACATCTATCTTAATGTCTTTATAAACTTAAATGTCAAATTTCTTTAAAACTGAAGAAATAATGTTGATTTGCACAATACAGATTTACTTAAAAGAATCATACTTTGAGTGAACGGTTGATGTATCATTTAAAAGATTTTGATGGTGTAAACGAAGACAGAAGTCTCAATATTTTACATAAACTAGAAAACATGTATTATTTGTTAATTGTAAACTTTGTCTACAGCTTCAGATATCTGCGAACACTAACTAAAAGAAACCAAAACAGTTTCCGAACTAAAGAAATATTTTATTGTTGACTAAATGAGAATTGACGCCTGGTTTAGCACGTCAGTTTGCATTTTTAGAACATAGTGTTTCGTAGATTTGTGGACATCTTCTCTGCTATCAAGATAAATCGATTTTCTTTTGTTCTGTGTGATGGGAAAACTCTTGGTAAGTTGAGCGTTAAGAAAGTGTCGAAAGATATGAATAATTGAAGAGCCTTGTTTTCTGATCTTAGTCTAGAATATATAAAATACTCTAGTAAGAATATCTTTTATGTTTTGGACTTAATAAATTAACTTTTTTCTGTACGTAAAATAAGACTTTATAGTTGTACGGTATTCAAATTATGTAGTTTAGCTCCATATTTTGAAATCCCAAGCTTTCCCTGAGGAATAGTGTAACTTTCAGCCAGTAACTTTCAATATTTGATAATGAATTATGTGACTATCAAAGGCTCTAATATTTGTAATAGCTAAATAGACAATCAACTGTCCATAATTCCTTCAAAAGAGTAACACTGTACAGTCTTGTTCAACAGTACTGGCCACTCATCTCTTATCTAAAGCTCTATAATATCATCTTTCGTCTTTAATTCTTCCTTACTATTGCTATGTACGCTCATGTAAAAAATATTGTCGTATGTCTTTAAAAATGTTGTTGTAAGAATATAATTTGATAACGAATTCTCCCGGTATTTTTTTAAAATGTTAGTATGTGTATAATCGGAAAATGTAGCTGGCAAATTTCATGACAAAAGAGCAGTAAATGAGAACAATAAAACGAAAATAGAACTTTCTTGTCCATTTGACAACATTTTGTTTTACTCACTCTAATTTTAGTATTTATAGGTCTTTTTCCTATGCAATTTACCACAAATATACATTTACCGATTATACACATAGTATCAGTATTAAAATTATCCTGCAATATCATTATCAAATTATATTCTTACAAGAATACAGTTATAGATATGCGACAATTATTTTAGAAATGAATGTACATAAATAAACGATCTATAATTGCATGCAAAGACTTTCCATGTAAAAAAATAAATGAATTAATTTTTATTTAAAATAGTACTGTAGTATGCACCATAGGCACAGTTCAATAATTTATTTATATTCAAAAAGGGAGGAAGTAGGGTCCATGTAAGATAACAGAGCATAACCTGTCTTACTCATTTACAATCAAGTAATGATAACGAAATTGCGCAAAATCAATGTTTGGGGCTTTATGACATCACAAATGTTGTAAGAATTTAGTAATTATAATCAATATATTAGTAGCTGCCTTGTAAACATAAAGTATCACAATTCAAACGATTTATATGAACTTATTGTTTGTTTTATTAGGGTTTTAAATTTATCAATAGTCACTCAAGAAACTACTTTTAATACGGTAAAGCATGTTTGACTTTAGATAAAATACACTTTACAAGCAATTCAATAACGTGAAACAGAAGTTTAAAATATATATCTATATAAACATATTCCGATGTCAAATGGCAAAATATACATAAGAAAGTAACAGACCCATAACAGTGATGTCAACACTTTGCCGTGCTGAGTGATTTTGACGATTTTTGGCCTCACATGTGTAGGTTCCTTGGTCTCCCTTCTTCTGCACATTCTCCACTACAAGCGTTCCATTCGTGTGGACAGTTTGGCGATGGTTCACAGGCAACAACTTGCCATCTACAAAAGAAAACAGAACAGAACATATTTTATTTGTGCTGTAGAGAAAGCAAGTTGTTGAAGAATTGCTCATGGGGAAGAATTGCTCATACTGTAGAATTCTTCTGATGTTACTCTCTTGGAACGAGATATTTATTAAATTATGCTAGCCGTCAACACTTGTAATCCATTGAAAGTCAACCTTTCAGGAAAGAAACGCTAATGGAATTTTACTGCAATTAACTTCAGACATGGGACAATTACGCTAACAAATTTTAACATTTAGACTACCACTTGGTAAAAGTAGTCATTCTTCATAGATTTAAAGGCGATGAAATCAAGCCTGCCAGTAACTCATTGATAGCCTTTGCTTTTATGTTCTACAAGGTGTCCGACAATAAATGACAGAACCTCAATTTGACTATCAATAACTTCAAACTATTGGAAAAAATGAGTCCTAATAAAACCATTCTGTTTCTTTCTATGCGTAGATAATTAAAATAAATATTGATATTCACGAAAGTTCACGTTTCATACAACACGTTTAGAAAGCACATTTTTAAATGACTTGGTTTTATTCAAAAGTGCGAAAATCTATTACTTTTGCTTCATAATATTATTAACCATATCAACAATGGGACACCCATTTCAGAATTTTCCTAATTTGGATATACGTATATAATAATTATATTAAATTAATTGTTTAACAGTTCTCTACGGTTTTGAGATAAACAGTAATGAAACATAATTTCCCCTAAACGGATATAAATTCATAAATGTATTTCGCAATAAGGACCACAAAATACACCATTTTAAACCCAGTTTTCCGAATCATGAATGCGTGTTCACTGATACGCAGATTCTCATATGCACCTAGATGAGTGTTCAAAGTGTCCATTATGACCTATATAAAGTCCTATATTGACATCTCCGGGCCATACAGTGTAGTGACCGGACCAAAAATCATCATAATGTAGCTAAATATAATGGTGTAATGGCACGGTGATAATTAACTAGATTATAAAGAATAAGTAAATCAGGTTTTCTTAAAATCAGTAAATTTATTTTTCCTAACAGTGATTCTTTTCAGCTTGTACTAATACATCCTTTCCCCCTCTCTTATGTACAGTAGAATAATTTAGAAGTTGCACAAACACTAAGAAGAGGATGAAGACTGTTTTAAGAAAGAAAGACACGCTTACACGTCGTGCATAATCGGTGTAGTATGCAAAGAAATGAGCCAAACCTGATAAACAATATATATAAAATTAGCAGACACTGCAAGCAAATTGTAGCTCGACTTTTAACTTTTCACGTGTTTAAAAGTATATTTCTGTCGTGCGACAATTACGTGAAGCGACTTTATTCAAGCAGAAGTGCGATCATACTGACAGGTTAGCTAAGAGAACGAGGTCCATTTCTATAGTAAGTAACAGGCTATAGTTTTAGATACATGCAATATTACTGCAACAAATAAATCCAGAGAGTGTATTAATCAGGACCATGTACTATCAAATCAGGCAGCATACATAGAAATTTGCATTTCCATATAAATTGCCATTAGTCAAACTTAGCGTAAGCTTCATTATATCAACGCATGTAAAGATATAACGGAAAAAGGTAAGCATGATATTTCATCATCATAAGAGCTAAAAAGCTGTTTCAAAATATTTTATTCACTTTCGTGTATAGTGAATCCGCATCTTCTGCTGGTGGTCACTTTTTTAACTTTTAAATCATAGGACCAATTAGTGTTAAATAAGTAAATCACCAAAAGTAAAATTTTTCGACTGTAGAGTGGTTTTATGGGGAACTAAAAAAAATCCCATGCTATATATATAGGATATCTACAACCCAAAATGTTTAGGCATTTCCTATGGGACTAATACACAAAAAATTGCCAAAAAGTAAATATTTCTAGATTTTAAGGGGTCTGAAGGGGATGAGGAAATCCCCATCTTATTTATTTCTTAATGAGCGTTTTGTTGGAATACAAAATCTTATGTTTTACATAGTTGAAATACGAAAAGAAACTTGAAATTCGGCAGAATTGCGAGTTTAAGAGGTGCGAGGCCGTACGCCAAGGAAACGCGGGTGTCCGGGGACAGAGCTCCCAGTTGGGCCAAATTCAGGAAATATTAGCAGTAAATGCACGAAATTCACTCTTGATATAAAGGCTGATACATAAGAGATGCGAGCCCGTAGGCCGAGCAAACACCGGAGTCTGGGAGCGGAGCACTCAACTAGCCAAGGGCCAGAACTAACCAATGTGTCTTCTTGTGACATATAGTGCACCGAGAGAGGAAAACAACACACAGAAGAACGTATCTGTGCAAATCCAATAATTTCAGATCTGAACGTACAACCGTATGTGACATTCTGGCGCAATCGTATAATTGAAAATTACGCAATATAGTACTATGCCTATAAATATAATGCATTATTAATATGGCGTTATTTGAAGTAATTGGACATAAGTATGTGCAGTAATTGGACATAATTATGTACAGTAAAATACACTTTTCCTTGCCTCATGACCATATATACGTAGTGTACAGATAAAGAACAATAAAACATGGCTAAGTTTTGGAGTGATATCGGAAAATAATATATCCTTTGTCCCTTTTTCGATAGAACACCGACAAAATAGAAAGTTGCTTCTCGTGGCACCTCGTTAAAACTAGTGCTGTCGAAATCGGTTTTTGAAAAAAGTGAAATTTCATAAAACCGAAATGTCGGTTTTGCGGTTTCGGTTTTGAAAACTACATTTGCTGTTTCGGTTTCGAAAACCGCATTTACGGTTTTCGGTTTTCATGAAACCGGTTTTCTCAAACCTGAAAACCGCAAATGTCACAAAAATTCGACAGCACTAACATCAAGTAACGACGACAAAGCAGAAAAGAATCTTTCCCTACTTCGGCTCACAGTTGCCAGATGGAGGAAAATTTCGTTCGGCTTAGGGAGAATATGCTCAAAATTTGCAGAGGGAAAGAGGGTATTATTTCTTAAAATATCTTAAAGTGTAAGGAAATTCTTGTTGAGTATACTTTTACAATAATAATAATAATAATAATAATAATAATAATAATAATAATAATAATAATAATAATAAAATAAGTAGCAATTTCTTACAAAGATGCACGGCTATCGTTATTGCGAAGTAAAAAGATAGAGAATAAAACATGATCGATGTTTGCTTCAGGTACAAACTATTGCAGATATCTGGGACTTGTGATAAGAAACCAGTCAACACATGCAAAACCACAACATTCACATTTATCGGAGTGGCAACAAATCAACAATAAAATTGTATATTGCAATCTAGATTTTCTCTCTTTGTTTTCTTACTTTTTTAAAAAAAGAAAGGGAGGGGGTGCTTTTTCGTTAACAAAAGAAAGAGTGGTAGTACTATTTTTAAAAACAAGGGCAAATAATAATAATAATATAAAATCTCAGTCTAAGTGGATGAGATTTCAAATTGAATTTCATGAGTTGCATGCGTTGTGATCTTAAATAGAGATATACCTTATTTCCTATTTAGCTTAATGTTGCCATATTGCCCGATTTTAGCGGGTACCATCCGATTTTCAGGTTCTGTATTCGTCACCCACTTAAACATATCTTAATTCCGAAAAAAACACCCAGTTTTGGAGATTGGAGAAAAATCTAAGACGACTTAATTGATAAAGTGTTTGCATATTCAACGTAAACCGCTACACATCTGACAATCTCAATCATGATTAAGTTAAATTTGGACTTGCGCTCAGACTCAGGCTGTGGGCTATCTGAGCAGCGCGCGTGTGCAGGACCATTTGCTAATAAGAGATCTACTCTAATGCACAATTGTTTTCCATGTGTTTTTAATGTAATGTATTGGAGGTTCTATACGAATGAATATTCGTTTGTAGATGTGACAAACATACTTGAATAAATCATGCTTTCATAAGCTACAAGAATGTCGAACGACAATTTAAAGTGTAACTTTAAAGGCTCTTATAGAAGCGAATTTACGGCTGCAGGAAAGCAAACTAGACCCCACCTGAGTTTTATATATTTTGTAAATTGGACCACGAGAAACACGAATCTGAAGGAATTTTGACATTCTGAATTTCAGAACTCGAGATATTCGATCATAAAGTGAAAACGGAAGCAAACTAGACCCAACCTTATTTTTATATATTTTGTAAATTAGACCGCGAGGAACACGAATCTGAAGGAGTTTTGACATTCCGACTTCCGGAACTCGAGATATTGAAACTTAAAGTTTAATATAGAAGCTATGTATCTATATGAAAAAATCACATTCTCTATACGAAACATATTATGTCTTGTGAGATATATAAAGGTTAGGGATGCACACGAGTCGAGCCGAGTCGAGTTGAGATTTAAGCCTTGCTCAACTCGTCTCGAGAAAATGTTATCTCGACTCGTGTCTCGTCTCGAAAATATGTTTCTGTCTCGTCTCGAGTCTCGACTCAACAGTTTATGTCTCAACTCGACTCGAATTCGAGACGAGACGTCTCGAAATTCGAGTTGAGATAAAATATACGAGTTAAAATATACGCACACATCAGCCAGAACATTATGACCACCTACCTAATTGTCAGTGTGTCTACCTTTGGCACGGATAGCAATGGCCACGCATCTTGGCATGGACGCAGTGATCCTTGAAAGGTCACTGAAGAGAGTTGGCACCACATGCGTACACACAGGTCACCTAATTCCCGTAAATTCTGGACAGGGGGGCGATGCTCTCTGACGTAACGTTCAATCACATCCCAGATTTGTTCGATTGGGTTCAGATCCGACCAGTTGGGCGGCCACCACATCACTTGGAACTTGCCCTGTGTTCCTCGAGCCACTCCATCATAATCCTGGCCTTGTGATATCTTTTCGAAAAATGTCACTACCGTTGAGAAACATGGTCGTCATGAAGGGGTATACGTAGTCTGCAAGTAGTGTGCGATAAGCCTCGGCCATCATGGTGCCTTGCTCGAGCTCCACTAGACACATGATGCTCACGTGAATGTTCCACGGAGGATAATTAAGCCGCCACTAGCTTGTCTCCATCCCGCAGTACAGGTGTCAAGGAGATATTCCCTTGGAATATGACGGTTTCGCACCCTCTCATCGTCATGATGAAGGTATAGGGACTCATCAGACAATACAATGCTCTGCCACTGTGCTAAGGTTTAGTGACGATGGTCATGCGTTCATTTCAGTCGTAGTTGGCGATATCGTGGTGTTAGCATTCGCACATGGTTGGGTCATGGGCTTCGGAGGCCAACTGTTAGGGGTGTTCGGTGCACTGTATGTTCAGACACACTTGTACTTTGCCCAGTAATAAATTCTGGTGTTAGTCCTGGCGCAGCTCGCTGCTTGTTCTGTTTTACAAGTCTGCCAGCCTATGAGGTCCGACATCTGTAATGAGGTGGCGGCGCCTAACCCCTAGAAGTTTAGACGTCGTTTCCTCTTGGTTTCGCCACTTGTTGAAGACACTCCCCACAGCACTTCTCGAACACCCGGCAAGTCTTGCAGTTTCCGAAATTCTCCTCCGAGTCTCCGGCCTTTACAACCTCCCCTCGATCAAACTCAGATAGATCGCGCGCCTTCCCCATTCTACACACGGCCAGCACTCTCACTGATACTACATGCACCGTACGTGTGACAGACTAGCAGACATTCGTCGGCAGGTGACGCAAATATCGCCTGGACGGGTTTATATCGATAGTAGGTAGATAGTCATAATTTTATGGCTGATCAGTGCATAATAATAAATTTAAAATGTAGGAAATTTTCAACATTCTGATTAACTTGCAGGAAATTTCACAAGTTATAACAAGAAGCAGCTGACTTGGACAAGATAACGGTTAGTTGATGAGGCACTCTTTTTTTCTGGTTTTTGAGGTGTGAGCTTTGACCTTGCCTTGTAAAATTTTGATGTTTGGTGCTCATTAGTCGCGCTTCATTTTTTTTCTAATTGTTTCAGTTCATGATAATTAACAATACATTGCGCAGTTCGAATACATATTCACGTTTTCATTCAATCCAACTCAAGCCCTTTCAGATACTATATAGTTGTATTTGTTTATGAAGAATTAATTGCGTATTAGAAATACACCCCAACAAAAAAATTCTGCGTGCTCATCTGCTCAGTATTCAATGTTTTAATTACAACCTGAATTGTTAAAATGTGAACGAAAATTGCATTAGATATCTAAGGGGTTCCTATGTATAATTCAAGCACATGCTAATTAAGGTCTTTCTGGCAAGCAGTTCTGCTGTTTATAAACCTTACACATTCGAGTAGGAAAGAAAAATAGAAAGAAAGAATTAAAAATGGTAATTTTACAACCGTGACTCACTCGGGCTCATGCTCTCTATCCTCAATGGATTTCGCGTTCGCTAATCTCAATGAGGATTACACTAGTCAAGATTCTCGCTAATTCGATCTTGAGCTTGATATTCACTGTGTAATTCTCTTTAGCTTGATCTCGTAATGCCACACGTTCTTTCCTGTTTTTACATTTGTCCCACCATTTTCGATTTATAGGGGTGGCCGTGGACTTTTCAATTAAGTTTTTGTTTGCATTTGACCCGCTGCCATTTTGCACAGAGTTGTCGTAGAGAGTCGACACTTGCGCAATTTTCATTCGTTTTACAACAGCTTTCATACGATGTGCTACTTAACACCTCTTGCCATTTGAAACTTTTGAGTTGGACCCCGTCTGGGACCCTGCGGGGAACCTTTTTTTACCCCAAAAAACGTGCCCTTGAAAATGATGGGGTACGTGTTCACCGAGTTTTCCATGTACCCAACCGTTTCCGAGCAAATTACCCGGTTCAAACTATTTTACAAGGTAATTTTTTGTAGCTTTTAGATTAGAAACCAGTTGAGAATGCTCCAAGAGGATTGCCAGAACGAACTTAAAAAGAGTGGAGAGATGAAGCGGGAAGGATAACTGTGATCGTTTCTAGATGTAAAAGTAAATCTTTTTATCCTCACTTTCTTCTCTTTCTCTCAAAAATTAGCAAAATATCATCTTTCTATGACTCACAGTTCTCGAGATATGGCTGCTTAAATTATCTAGAAATTCGAACTTTTTGGCCAATATCTGGGGAACGGTGGCCAGTTGGCCAGGAGATAGTTAATCAATGGACACCGGTTATTATTTAGTACCAAAATATTTACCATCCTCTTAGATATTGATCAACATCAACATCATCTCTCTACAACTTACGGTTCCCGAGCCATGGCTTTTTAAATATCTAGAAATTGGCCATTTTTGGCCTATATCACCGGAACGGTAAGTCATAGAGAGATGACATCCGTGTTAATCAATACTTAAGAATATGGTAAAAAATTTGGTACGATAATAATGGGTGGCCACTAGCAAACTGGCCATTGGTTAAAAACCAGTGGCCAGTTGGACAGTGGCCACCGGTTACTATTTTGTACCAAAATATTTACCATCCTCTTAGGTACTGATCTACATCAATATCATCTCTCTGCATCTTATGGTTCACGAGCTATGGCTCGTTAAATATGTAGAAATTGACCATTTTTTGGCGAATATCACGGGAATGGTAGTCATAGAAAGACGATATTGGTGATAATCAATCCCTAATAGAATGTTAACACTTTCGTACCGATATTAATTGGTGGTCATTGGCTAAACCACTGGCCAGTTAGACATCGGTCACCGGTTACTATTTGGTTGCAAAATCTTTACCATCCTTTTAGATATTGATCAACACCAATATGATCTCTCTATGACTTAAGGTTCCCGGTCCTTAAATTTCTGGAAATCGGCCATTTTTTAAACAATATCTCGGGAATGGTAAGAGTGACTTCAAAAATTTAATCACTTTCTCCGATATTTTGTGATGCTCTGTCGAATGCCATGTTCAAAATTGAAAAAAAATCGCAAATAACAGACAGACGGACAGACAGATAGACACACAGACATAGAGAATGCAGTAACAAACTTTTTAAGTTCGTTGAATATGTTGTAACTCACGACATCCCGCCTGGTGGCGCGTATAACTTCGGGATTTGTCTAGTTATAACATATCAAGTGTGAACACAATTGTCTCTTTCGGATCTCAGTGGAGCCACTCCCTTGTCAGTAAGCAACTGTATTCTTCAGTTGGCAAGTTGCAATATCTCGAATTGTTTTCTTGAACGATATTTCTGGTAAACACGATAATTTATTGTAATACACGGCAATTGTAGTCTAAGATACACGATAACGAAAATATGACATTATAGACTAACATAATAATATGCAAATGTTACACTGGAAAATAAAATCTTTGGAAAATCGCAAAGAGCAATCTGACATTCATGTTCACAGTCATACCTCATTATTTATTTTTTACGATTACTGCATTATTTAATTCTGTGAAACTGTTAAATTAATTATAGATTGTGTAGAAACGCTTTCAAAATGCATTAAAATTATAAATTATAAGTAAAAGGTGCCTTGCTGAGCGTATATTGTAGGGGCCCCCTCAAGTCTGCTCCCAAGCACCGCGGAGTCTGCAGGGCTTTTATCGCCGTCACTAGCTAATATGAACATGCAAGGACAACTAGCGGTACACTAGGAAGAGAGAGAGAGAGAGAGAGCAAGGAGGAGGGAGTGTACGAATTATTTCTTCCTCTAAACTTTCTTTCGCCTTCCACAAGAGAATGACACGTGTGTCAAGTTAGCATACACATATTTAGCCAACACGACCAAAACTATGCAATCGTTAGTGCTACGTTAGTGCTGGTTAGTGCCAGCTTCCCAACGTTAGTGCTGCTATGCTTAAAAGAATAGAGCGACTTTTTGTTGTATGCCAACTTGACGTCAAGTTTGCAATACGCATATTCAAAAATTAAAGAACTAACGAAAGTAACTATATCAATCGTTAGTGCTAGCTTCGCAACGTTAGTGCTGCTATACTTAAAAAAAAATAGAGCGACTTTTTTGTTGTATGCCAACTTGACGTCAAGTTTGCATACGCATATTCAAAAATTAAAGAACTAACGAAAGTAGCTATACCAATCGTTAGAACTACGTTAGTGCTGGTTAGTGCTAGTTCCCAACGTTAGTGCTACTATACTTAAAAATAGAGCGATGTTTTTGTTGTATGCCAACTTGACGTCAATTTAGCATACGCATATTAAAAAATTAAAGCACTAACGAAAGTAACTATAAAAATCGTTAGTACTACGTTTGTGTTAGTTAGTGTTAGCTTCCCAACGTTAGTGCTGCTATACTTAAAAATAGAGCGACTTTTTGTTGTATGCCAACTTGACGTCAAGTTTGCATACGCATATTCAAAATTAAAGCACTAACGAAAGTAACTATAAAAATCGTTTATGCTACGTTAGTGCTAGTTAGTGCTAGCTTCCCAACGTTAGTGCTGCTATACTTCAAAATAGAGCGACTTTTTGTTGTATGCCAACTTGACGTTAAGTTTGCATACGCATATTCAAAATTAAAGCACTAACGAAAGTAACTATAAAAATCGTTAATGCTACGTTGTGCTAGTTAGTGCTAGCTTCCCAACGTTAGTGCTACTATACTTAAAAAATGGAGCGACTTTCTTGTTGTATGCCAACTTGACGTCAAGTTAGCATACGCATATTCAAAAATTAAAACACTAACGAAAGTAACTATACCAATCGTTAGTGCTACGTCAGTGCTGGTCAGTGCTAGTTTCCCAACGTGTACTTAAAGAAATAGAGCGACTTTTTTGTTGTATGCCAACTTGAAGTCAAGTTAGAATATTTTGATCATCTTAGGAAAAATGAGTTCTTTCCTCGTACATATGATAATGAGATATACATAGTCCACTTTTATATGGTGATAAACTGAAAGTGGGGACCCTGCAGATGAATATAAAATTATTATTTTATTAGTTTTGAACTTGGCACTGAACGTTTTTTAGCTTTATATGAGGGAATATTTTGCTGTTTTTTTTTCTGAAAAATTACTCTTTTTTCGCCCTACACACACACACACAGACACAAATATATATATATATATATATATATATATATATATATATATATATATATATATATATATATATTCTAACTTGACATATATAAATATAAATTAAATTAGATAGCATACAGCACATATATAAACTAAATAAGATAGTACACATGACACTTTTATGTGCATATTAACTTTAAAAGGTGAGGCGTTATTGACTTTGACCTAGAAATATCGTGATTGATTTTTATAGTATTCTTTTAAGAATGTATCCTGCAACCCCGTGAATTTTCGTTTTGTCTGAGGACAAATGTCTGCTAAAATCACCGCGGTTGCTAACTTGACGTCAAGTTGACATACAACAAAAAAATCGCTCTATTTTTAAAGCATAATAGCACTAACGTTGGGAAGCTAGCACTAACTAGCACTAACGGTTGGTATAGTTACTTTCGTTAGTGCTTTAATTTTTGAATATGCGTATGCTAACTTGACGTCAAGTTGGCATACAACAAAAAGGTCGCTCTATTTGTTTTAAGTATAGCAGCACTAACGTTGGGAAGCTAGCATTAACCAGAAATAACGTAGCACTAACGAAATTGGTATAGTTACTTTCGTCAGTGCTTTAATTTTTCAATAGGCGTATGCTAACTTGACGTCAAGTTGGGATACAACAAAAAAGTAGCTCTATTTTTAAAGTATAGGATCACTAACGTTGGGAAGCATGCACTAACAAGCACTAACGCAGCACTAACGATTGGTATAGCTACTTTTGTTAGTGCTTTAATTTTTGAATATGCGTATGCTAACTTGACGTCAAGTTGGCATACAACAAAAAATTTGCTCTATTTTTTCAAGTATAGCAGCACTAACGTTGGGAAGCTAGCACTAACCAGCACTAACGATTGGTATAGTTACTTTCGTTAGTGCTTTAATTTTTGAATATGCGTATGCTAACTTGACGTCAAGTTGGCATAGAACAAAAAAGTCGCTCTATTTTTTTTAAGTATAGCAGCACTAACGTTGGGAAGCTGGCACTAACCAGCACTAATGCAGCACTAACGATTGTATACTTTTGGTCGGGTTGGCTAAATGTGTGTATGCTAACTTGATGAACGTGCATTTTTTTTAAAATTTCCATTTTCTGCCTATTTTTCTAGAAAGCGAGGAAGGGCAAGGGGATGTGAAAAAAAACTTGTAGGGTTTCAGAACAAGTTTATCTCTTGTTTGTCTTGGTTGCTAACAATATATTTATATGCACTATAAAACTTCAAATTCGAGCTGTATTATTGTTCTTAGAAACCCCTACCAAGTGTAACAGAGATGCATATAAGAAAATAAAATATGCATTTGCATAAAAATCCGATGTCTACTCATTATCGATCTTGTAAGTAGCATGGAAGCACAGTGCAAAGCATGTGGTAATC
Organism: Thermobia domestica; assembly: GCF_964235325.1. Taxonomy (NCBI): domain Eukaryota; kingdom Metazoa; phylum Arthropoda; class Insecta; order Zygentoma; family Lepismatidae; genus Thermobia; species Thermobia domestica. The sequence goes on along the minus strand of NC_137459.1, from coordinate 257,593,257 downwards.
ACAGAACCTTGTAAGGACCACTTAGTACCTTCTGTAATGTCTGAGGAGACCATCATGAATCGCAGTGGTTTCAGCGTTAACTTTGAATAAAAGTGTCATTTTTTCTAATCATGTGTTTCTTTGTATTGCTTCCTGGATCATACTTTCTATGTATAGTTCAAGTTCCACCAATCTATGCCACTTCGGGCATACGAAACTTACTTTCGCAAGTGACATAGCACGCGGAATTTAATTTTGTCCTAAGATTTGCACAACAATATATACCTAGGTGCATATACTAGCAGATGTGTCCGAGTTACGTGAGGAACGATAAAGTTCAGTGAATAAAATCCCATAAACTTCAGTGTTATAAGAAATAACTTCTTTAATACTTTAAAAACGGGAAAGCTGGAATACGTGTTTGCTCTTTCTTATTGAGGAGCTTATAATCAATAATTCACGTCTCTGATATAAGTGAATCCTCACGTTCAACATTATGTGCTTATAAGGTCTGAAGTTGGAGCAGTATAGGAATTACTGTTTCTTATTTCATGAGCAAAGTGTTTGCATCCTGGACTTCACACCCCCAACTCAGGCGTCCAACCATATCTTAAAACAGGAGAGAGCAAGATAATTTTGGGCGGCTAACTTGAAATGAAATCTTTCAGTATTACTTCACGTCGCACGATTTTGCCCTGTAAGCTAAAGAAAACAGTGACATTGAGAATGAATGAAATGGTGGAATTAAGTAAGCGGGAGGAAACTAGAGAACCACGAGAAAGTCCACATACACGGTATTTCTGTGCCACAAATCCCACTTGGCACCAGCTGGGATCGAATCAGAGTCCTCACACACCAAGTGTGAAAGTTGTGCCACTGAGTCACAGCGGACCCGGGGCTAGGTCGAGTCCACTTTACGATCATGGCTTCGTAGTACGTAAATGTTACGATTATGAAGCTTTCGAAATGCATTAAACAATTAGCTCGATTTGATGGTGAACTGATATTAATAGTTTCTGTAAATTTAAAAGTGACTACAAAATGAATCCGTAATTTTAATGGTGAATATAAAAAATACTCCCAGCACAAAACAAAATTGTCTGGAATTGTCATGAAAAGAAAGAAAAATAGCGTTGCAACCAGAAGAGTAAAGTGAGAAGTGTATTTATCTCACAGTGAACTGCTTTGATGCAACGTGGTCTAACTCAAAATTTAAATTTTCCAAGAGAAAAAGTTGAAGCTCAATATTTCATGAACAATCCATATTTATTTTATGTTGGGAACCAAAACCATAACTACTGTATGTGGTTTATTGTTTTATTTAGTGTTTATAAAACTCCTTTAAAAATATCTATCTATAGAAGTGAATGGTACCTGTACTAGTTCTCGGCATCCAAGCAGTCCATTTATTGTAATATGCTATGTAAAATAGTCTCGTATCATAATATGTGATGTACAATAAATATTACATTATATATTATCCGTAACACGTGATTGGGGAAACGAATAATCCAGAATTTATGTAGCCCTATTGCGTTCATGGAAATAAAAAAAAACAATAGTTATAACTATCCTAAATTACTATAGACTGCCAATTGCTCATTCATAGAATTTATGATGTTCACTTTATTGCAATGCTTTTATAAAACTAGATATAGGTTACGGATAATAGTTTTATACAAACTAGATAATCAATTATTATTATTATAATTATATTTGAAGTATAATCAAATATCACGACATTAATTATTAGTTTTAATTAACTGAATTGAGCTGAAAATTAAATCTTGATCTCGAAAGATTAACTATTAAATTTATGCGTTCTGTACCTTTCTAAAGTAATAAATGCTGGAATTGTTTTCAAGGCTGTTCCTGAGTGAATACTTTCTTCAAAATAAATTAAAAATTATAGAAATATTTTCGAGACATTCGAGTCGAGTCGAGATTTTTATGGGCAGTCTCGACTCGAAAATTCGAGTCGAGATATAAGTTTGTCTCGACTCGTCTCGAATTTTACAAAGTGTGTCTCAACTCGTGCGCATCTCTATTAAAGGTAACCAAGGATGTTCTGTCGCTTTTTGTGGAGATGTGTGTTCAATTGGCCCTCACACCGTGAGTTGAATGCGAATGGAGATAAGGCGAAGGTCAGTTGTTGGCGTGGGTATATCCAACATTCTACCTGGTTGTGGCAGTTCAGTTACAATACGAACTTGTGTAAGGACAGAATGAACATGGAACCTCCATAGAGCGTCCTAACGACGCGTATGCTTTACGAGTTCAAACTTCTTTCAAACTCCACTGCAGCGGAGCGGAAGATATCTCAGGACAACTTATCTTCACACAAGAGAATGAAAGAAAAAGTATTTATGAAGACCATATTGACTTTTAAGCTTCTGGAGTTTCGTCGGAACAGGATAAATGTTGTACTAATTTTACATTAACACAGAACACAATAGGGAATTAGCTAACTGTAAAGTGCACCAGTATACCAGTGAAGAAAAGAAGGAAGGGAAAAACAGATGACAATAATAAAAAAATGCTACAAGAAAGACACGGAACAGATCCGTTGTACCGGTGAAGAAAGGGAAGAAGAAGAGACAGATGGCAATAAAGGGTTGGATAATATATTGAATGAAGTCGAATTCTGGAAGGAAAGTTATTATAAATTGTTATATAAATATTGAGAGTTATTGGATATATTGATAAGTAGTGAAAAAAATTTAAGTATTATTGAATGTAAGAAAAAAGTGGATGTAGAAAGTTGTTAGTTAAAAAAAGTTAATGGGTTAAAAAATTGTAATTATAACAACTCGGTGATTTTATAGTTCGTGAAAAATTGTTGAAAGTTTGGGTTGTTTCTGGAAAGCTAACTAAGATAGTTTGTTGTTACTATTCAAAGGTTTAAATAATTGCGATTTAGTAGAGTGTAGCCTTGAGAGAAATTAATATGCACGTCGGAGTTCTTAAATATATGTTGAGTTAAACGGGAATGGGAATTACTAATAAAGTAATAGAACATTTGTGATGATCTTTGATTTATGGTAAAACTTAAACATGCATACTGTTTTTTTTTTTTTTTACTTAAAACGATGTAGTAGTGGGCAGGGATGGACCCACGCGGAGACCACTTGATCTGGACCTCAGATATTTGTAACTTGACATACATTTGTATACTTTCTTAATAAAAACTGGAGAAATGAGTGTTGTAACCAAAAGATTTAATCTTGCACATCCTCTGCATCTCTCTATTTCTATCATTTAACTGACAATATAGGTAACGGCACTTAAAAATTACTTATCGTCTTTTAGGGGGTAGAATAGCACTGGTTTAAGACTATATAGACGTCGCCCAACAACAACAAAATCTGGGTGCGCGCCTGTGTTGTGAGAAACATTTAAAGTGACAATTGCTCTATTTTGCTTATGTAACGTTATAGTAATAGTTCTTGGTTGTTCTAATTACATGTGATTATGATTATAGAATTTTAAGTGATACTGCAAAATTTTACCAGTGCTTATCTCCAGATGAAGATTTTGATTGAAATACATATCGTAAGGGAGAGATGGACGTTTAAATTTTCACTGACAATTCAAGTTTCAAATAAATTTTTGAATAGGTTTAGCACTTGTATTGAACTGTGTTTTGGTAATTGTATTCCCATTCAAATACGCGTCCTAAGGGACTAGGCCACTGAAGTCTACTTTTCAAATAGTTTACAAAGAACGGACATTCAGCTAATTTTTAATAAATTTTGATTTATGACTGGGAAGTTATAAACTGCAGCAATAAAATCCAAACTTTCTTAAATGAGTTAGCATTACTATTACATATGTTAATAAACAAAAACTAGTTATTTTCATTTAAAAGTACTTCCTGTCTTGAATTATACTTTGCAACTATATTTTAAAAGAACACCTTTCTCGTAGTGACTTTTCAAAGAGAAAATCACAACATAAATAACACGTTGCGACCACCAATAGCACTTTACAATACGTGACGAGTAGAATATTGAATCCTAACAACCTGCTCTGGAGAGAAAAGTAAACGAACATACTTGCATTATTTATCCAGTTCTTTCGACATTTTCCTACCAAAATAAAAACGTGTCCAATATATTTTTAAAAGAACAGAAATAAAAGTGAAAGAAATGGAAAAGTAAAAAAAAAAAAATAGAAGCACAATCTAAAAAAAAAAGCATCAGCTTCAATTTTGAAAGTTAAGGGTCAAAGACGTCCAATAACAACTACTGAAAGAAGAACATAATGCGTACGAAAACGAAAGTAGTTTGATATCTTTGCACTGAGAAGTTCAAGTCCTGGAATAGGGCCTAAGGAAAATAAAAGTGATATAAACTGACATTTAGTAGACTCCAATTTGAACAAACTGTTTGTATCACCACAACATTCTACAAAATTATTTTCAAAAAGTCTTTAAAATACTTGGAACAAATCTGTGTTGTTTCAATAATAATAAAAAAAAAATAAATGGTTTTCCAGTTTATGAAATATCAACCAGTTGCGTCGCGTAATGCAGTTCACAAGAGCACGTGGACCACCAAATATCTTTCGCTATTTGTTTCAAGATATTTGGTAATAATTAGGGTATTGCCACTTCGTTGCTTTCTTTTCTTTTATTTGTTGTAACGCTACAGTCACCAGAAGTTTTCTTCAAATTTTAAATACTCTCCATTTGCTTTCCACTTGCTTGCATGCTTTTCATTATCACACTATATTCACAATGGAACTGTGAAAGCGGTGTGCTACTGTGTGTGTAGAATAGAAAGGCATCGGAGCGGAGGAATTGCGGTCTTCCGTCGTTCAAAAGATTTGAACGTGCGGAGTTGACAACTGTTATTGATTAATTGCCAGTAATGTGATGCTATAAACGGAATCAAAGAATAAACTTTTGCAATTAAGCATAGAAAAATATAATAACATATAGCTCGCTTTCTCAATCAGTTATATAAATGTATTTTTGTCTCAGTTTCTTATAACAAAAATAAACTAATGGAACATTAAAAAATAATACGTCTTTCCGTGGTCATACCGAGGCGGATGGGAGGCCTAGAGTTGTCACTCAGAGATTATTAAGTTAACGCAGAATAAATTGCATTAATCCTTTTTAAATCGCAGTTTATGGGGACTGAACTTGAAATTTAACGCTATCGAGAATATAACTATTAATCTAAGTGACATCGAGAACTATGGATTCGACATTAATATCGGTAGTTTTCGATTGTTTTTACACGTTAGCCCATTCTCATCACCTTAGATCTTCGAATGGAGGTTTGTCTCATATAGCTTCGCTGCTGAACGGGACGTTAAACTCAAAATCACCTCACCTCTAATGGAGGTTAAACTTAGAGTTCAATTGTGTAGGAAGTGTCGCCAATCTACTTATGAATCCCGAAAATTATGGATTCAATACTAATATCGGTCGCCTTTGATCATTTTTTCATGTCACCATTTCCCCGCAGGGATACTAATGGGGCTGAACTTTGATTGAAACGGCATCGGGATGCTTGCTATTCATCTCAGCGATCCCGGAAACTGTGGACTTTATACTAATATTGGTCGTTTTCGATCATGCCGTATGTTATCCCCTCCCACTGTCTTTAGATACACTAGGGAGGTCTTACCCCTACTAGAGGCTGAACTTGAAGGTAATCGGAACCGCCAACCAACTTAGGAACATCGAAAACTATGGTTTCAATACTAATATCGGTCATTTTTAATTATTTTTTCATGCATCAATTTCACTTCCCCAGTGTGCTAAACGGGGCTGAAGTTCAACTTAAATGTCATCTGGAGTGTCAATCTTAATCTAATCGACCCCGAAAACTATGGATTCGATACTAATATTCGCCGTTTTTATCTCGTTAAGCCTGTCTAATGAATACTTAAATCTGATTTAAGCGGTATCGGGAGAGTCACTATTTATCTAAGCTACCCCGAAAATTAAGGATTCGACAATAATTTCGGCTGTTATCAATCATTTTTATATGTCCTTCCGTCCCGTCTCCAAGGAGCGCTAGGTGGGTTCTTACCCCAACTGAAAGCCGACATTGGGCATAAAAGGCACCAACACTGTCACTGATCAACTTAGGGACCCCGAAAATTATGGATTCAACACTAATATCGGTCATTGTTAACTAGTTTCACATGTCATCATTTTCCCCTCCAAAATACCAAAAGGGGTTAAATTTGGTTTTAACTGTATCGGAAGTGTCACTGTTCATTTCAGCGACCACGAAAACTTCGAATTTGACACTAATATCGGTCATTATCGATATTTTTATAAACCATCCCTACTTCCAATAGGTGTGCTAGGAGATAGTACCCTCACTGAAGTGCTGAATGTGGGTTTAAACGGTATCGGAACTGTCACCAATCAGCTCACGGAACCAGAAAACTATTGATACGACACTAATATTGGTCGTTTTTGATCATTTTATATTTTTGCTCTCACTGTTTCTAGGTGTGCTAGGGTGGTTGTGCCCCGACATTACTCTTTCCCAGACTGCAGGTGATGTGTGTACCAAGTTTGGTTAAAATTGCTCCAAGTGTTTTGGAGTAAGGCTGGAAAACACATACTTATATACCGGCATATATGGCGTTTTATTTCTAAAATAAAGGTGTCGGTACGCTGAACCTCACGTTCAGAGTATTATTATTATTATTAACAATAATAATAACGTCCAGTAGCATATCCATGCAGTTCTGTAACTAAAAACTCTTACGCACACACACACACACACACACACACACACACATATATATATATATATATATATATATATATATATATATATATATATATATATAATTTTAAAATATCTGATTTGTTTCTTACCTTTTTTCTCTTTTTTGTAAACGGGCAAAAGTAAGTGGCTATTGATTGTTTCCAAAAGGCATTGATAATTCCACAAATACTGAAATTCAGTAACATCTCACATGAAGATCATTGTTCACATAATGTTCTTCATAATACTAATCGTGCTACCAAGATGTTCTACAAACCTCTACTAAATTAATGGACAAACTTTGCGAAAAAATCTAGGGAATGTTTTCACTTAATCCTCTTCCTAATAATGAATAAAACCAATTAATTAGACACATTACAGTAGAAACTGAGCCAAGGTTCATCTACGGAGAAAGTACAGAGGTGGAGTCCAAACAGAATTTTTGAACTGGCTTTCAGTTTAGTAGAACTTCAGTGACATACGAATTTGTTGGGATTATTTCATCGCTGGATGTCAGTCTTTTTTTTAAAAAAAAAAATCCGGTTGGGTCAGAGCATTTATGGTTTATATGACCGTGCGAAAAATGGAGGCGCGAGGGAAAGACAGAAGGACCCGAATACACCTAGTCCCTGAATACAATAGACTTCAAGAAGGAACAAAGATTCGCAAAATATTTCTCAACGTGCTGGTACACGGTACCGTTCCGTACCACGAGAAATAAATAAAACATTATATACAAAGAAACAGAAGATCCTTAAGAAAATTCAAGAATAGTTCTTCCTTAGGTTACTGGATTGATATCGAACCATGAATCTTTATTTCCACTCTCACACTACGACAAGATGACTTCCAACAAACATATAGACTATTGAAAGTGAAGTCAGTGTATCAATAGAGAAAGCACGAAACACTAGTGTTTAGAATAAACTAGTGCACCCGGAGACGAGTTGGCTTAGATCCAAAACAACGTTCCTCTGCTCTTACGAACAACAGGAATTTTGGAGGGAGGCTGAATGAAAAATTCCACTATGGCTGGAACGGACTGACTCATGATGAAATGAAGAGTAGAAAGAGAACAAAATATGCAGTAGCCAAGACATTGCTCACATGCCATTGTCCGTTCCTTCACTCCCTTCAGCACTTCACTCTGCACAGACTGCCAGTATTAAGTGTATATACTGAGACTTTTCAATCTGTCTCTTGTGGCCAAATGTGTTAGTGTATTCGCCTTTGGCTTTAGTTACCAATGCGACCAATATTTCGCTACTAGAGAGGATGCAATTTTGGGACTCAAAGTAAAGAAACGCCCAATAATTGTTAAAAGTACTGAATCTTCATATTAGTATTAAATCAATAAGAAGACCTTTGGGCTTAATTTACGTCTTCAAAACTATTCTACTAGAGTAGCAACTTCCTTGTCAAAAATATTTCGCTATTAGGACTTAATCTATATTATAAAATTGAAAGTGACAATGTTTAATCTTAATCTCTTGAACCACCCGACCGATCTCGATCAAATTTTTGACGTAGATGCAGTTCTGGCGTAGGAGTGTTTTAGCTACTCACTTTGACGGTAAAGCATAGGAGAGGAGGAGGAGGGGAAATTATAAAAAAATAAATAAAACTTAACTCTTGAATCAGCCAACTGGTCTGGGATAATTTTTATCATTTAACTTTGACGGTGCAACGTAGGGAAGGAGAATCACGGGTTATATGTAAAAATAAAAATGAAGGCGACTCTGTTTGTGACTTTATCGCTCTTGAACCACCTGACCGATCTCGATCAAATTTACAACATAAATGATGTTCGGGCCGGGATAAATAGATTTTATTTATCTATTCACTTTGACGCTAGAACTTAAGGGAGGGGGAGGAGAAGTTAAAAAGTAAAACTTGATAACTCTTGAACCAAACGATCAATCTCGATTAATTTTTTAACTTATATGATTTAACGGGCCTGATATGTTTTTATTATTATTATTATTATTTCACTTTGACAGTAGAGCTTACGGGAGGAGAGAGAGAGAGAGGAAAACAGGGGGTTATGAAATAGGGGTGGGGCTATGGAATCATGGCTTATTGCCTCTGTTGTGTGCTGTATTGTCGTGGCGATAAGTGAAACTATGTTCTTGAAGAAGTTTCATGACGTGGGAGTATTGCGCTAGTTGTTGCTGATGGATGACTCGCTGCAGTTCGTCTTTTTTAAATTTCCGCCTCCGAAGAACTTTTGCAGGTAAGTTTTCGTTACTTATTTTGTAAAATGATTTTGCAAATTAAACGTGTGCGCCTTATGCTGCGTTTCTAGGGAACAGAACGAAATGTCACGTTATGTGCACGATTTATTTGAAGTATGAATGCTCTACAAAATTGCCATGGGAGGGCGGTTATGGAATACTTCTATTGTCCATAATCCATAATCCCCTTCTGTCTGTATGAAAACGACTAACACAATAATAGACCTCCAGCATAGGTTTGTGAGTTCAGTACAGTATTGTAAAGAAAATTAAGATGATTAATAATGAAAATGAAATGAAATCTTTAAGTTTAACGTCCCACGGATATGCCGGTTAGGCTAAATTAGACGGAACAAATATACAGTAGGGAGTAAATTACAGAATGCATAGCATCCAGTGACAGGACTTGATACAAGATTCACCCAGAAATGGCACGAGTAGCCGTAGAAAAAAAAAACAGTCCCATGAGACATAATGCGGAAATGTGCGCAGCAAGTCCTCCTTTAGCTCAGCAATTCAAATGGCGTTTGTATGGAATCGATATCTCGAACCGTTCCCGAAAGCTATAAAATGAATTGTCTTGGGGTTGCAACACCGTATAAAATCTTGCATGTCTTCCAAACCTCAGAAACGACTGCGTAGCACCTAAAAGAGCACAGAAAAACTGTGACATGAAAGGTTACAAATCTGTGACAAGAAAGTACGTCATAATCGATTCGCAAAGATTAATGACCTGCGATAGGTGTCATTCGAAAGTATAGGAAACGTTATCATGTGAGACAACGATGACGATTAAGATAAAACATAATGCATTCAGACGCAAAATACTTTAACATAATACACCAATACATACAACAGAAAAGTCATAGATAGTATGCAAAATACGTATATTTCTCGGCATAACCGCACACTCGATATGACGTTTCAAGCCCGTTAATCACATGCTGTGCATGCTGTGGTTTATTCCCTACTGTACATTTGTTCCCTCTGCAGTCTTGTTGTTGTTGTACATTTTCTTTTTGCACGGACCCCATAATTTCTCAACTTTACAGTCTCATATCTCCCTTGTTTGGCAACAGTGGCCACCCATCTTTTGCTTCTTTTCTTTAACATTTTATGCCAATTGTTTTAATGCCATAAAATGGTAAACGTTCTGTTTGAGAAATTATACGTTTGTGATGTAATGCCAACATTGCTTGTGCGACATTACTCCTGTGTCCTTGGTCACGTGTTCCCCTAAGATAGTTATCAAGTTACCTTCACACAGTTTTAATTTTCTGCCTTTTTCCGTCGTTTTGGGGATATAACTATGCAAAACTTCACAAGATCACTGCTTAGAAGTTGTATTATACAGAGCGGGTAAACAAGGCATTTCCGCACTGACTGACTTTCATCACGATGATTAGCAATCCACAATTAGTCAGGGTACCAATTTTTGTAAATATCTAACTGTCACGGTTCACATACGTCCCTTGTAAGCCACTTTTTATGCTGAATTACGTTGTACAATCGAAAATAGCAAGTACCGTACAATACCAAAAAACAACAATACTGATCAATATGATACATACGCAATATAGAACGTTACAACCATAGAACTCAATAAGGCAAAAATACTCATTGAAAACACAATTTATGTTAGACTTGAAATCAACTAGCTGGGGACTTCGCCCCCAGACCCCCATATTTGCTCCACCTACGGCCTCGCACTTCTCATATTCCTAAAATATCTCAAATCTTAAGAGATTTTAAAATATGGGAATTTTATTTTTAAAAAATTCTAACCCATCTTTTATCCTCTTCTAAGAGAAATATAAAGAAAAGGCTGAAAAATATCTTTAATCAACATATCTCTACTGTTAAGGGATTTCAAGATATGACTATATTATTTTAAGAATTACAATCCCTACTACTATCTTTCCGCCTTTTTCTAAAACACACTTACATACATACGTACGTAGGCACACACACAAACACACACACAAATATATATATATATATATATATATATATATATATATATATATATATATATATATATATATATATATATATATACCGATAAACAACACCGACAACGTTTGGGAAGTGATTCCTGACACCAAGATAAGAAAAAAAAAGTATAGACCAACCTGGGAGCACAAATGCTTCCTTTCGGAATTATAGGCTGCCGAAAACATAAAAAAAGAATGAAATTTAAACATCCATAGCTCCAAAACTATGGAACCTCCCGTAGTCGGGTCAAGACTTCACTTAGGAACCAGTATGTGCCCAACCCAAATATCATATTTCGGAAATGTTACGGTGCTTTTGCAACAATTTTTATAGAGGTAATTCCTGAGTAGTTCAAATTATATGCCCGTAGCCAAACTCCCTCTATAAAAACTGTTGCATGTGTACCTACGGATTCTCAAATATGTAATTTTGAATAGCGCACTTATTAGTTCCTAGCTAAAGTCTTGTACTGACTACGGTAAATCCCATATGTTTGGAGCTTTGGGCCTTTAAATTTATATTTTTTCGTGTTTTTGGCAGCCTATAACTCCGAAAGGAAGCATTTGTGCACCCAGGTTGGTCTAAACTTTTTGTCTTATCTTGGTGTCAGGAATCACCCCCCAAACTTTGTCGATGTTGTTTTGAAAATCTCTATATATATTAACTAACTAACTCTATGGCCTATAGAACGCGGAGGTTCAATGCCGCATTCACAAAAACTCTCCATAGACTTCCGTCCTTAGCCAACTGAATCCATTTCTACTTTGTATTTCTATTTCTGCTAGATCCATATTAATATTGTCTTCCCATCTGCGTCTAGGTCTTCCTAATTGTCGTTTTCCGATTGGTCTTCCTGTCAAGACTTTGAAAGCGCCTCTACTTTGTTCTATCCTATCTATATGACCTGCCCACCTAAGTCTTCTAGACTTGGCGACCCTAAAAATGTTGGGTAAACCGTATAAATTATGTAGATCCTCGTTATGAAGTTTTCGTCATTCCCCATTCCCGTTCCTCTTGTGTCCGAATATTCGTCTCAGGATCTTGTTCTCAAATACTTTCAGTCTATGTTCTTCCTTCCGGGTAAGTGACCATGTTTCGCAACCATAGAGAACAACAGGGATGATTATCGTTTTATACATCTTAAGCTTCAAATTCCTCGACAGAATTCGCGACGACAAGTTATTTTGAACTGAATATTAACACGAATTCCCTGCTTTTAGTCGACATTTAATTTCTTTGTGAATATGATTTTCGTCTGTTAATATTCATCCTAGATATTTGAAAGTATCTACTTTATCAAAAAAAAAAAAAAAAAACTAACTAACTAACTAACTGTATGGTCTATGGAACCCGGAGGTTCAATGCCGCGTTCACAAAAGCTCTCCACTGACTTCTATCCTTAGCTAACTGCATCCAGTTTCTACTTTGTATTCCAATCTCTGCGAGATCCATCTTAATATTGTCCTCCCGTCTGCGCCTAGGTCTTCCTAATGGTCGTTTTCCGATTGGTCTTCCAGTCAAGACATTGAGAGCGTTTCTACTTTCTTCCATTCTAGCTACATGACCAGCCCACCTAAGCTTCCTAGACTTGACGACCCTAACAATGTTGGGTAGACCATATAAATTATGTAGTTCCTCGTTATGAAGTTTTCGCCATTCCCCATTCCCGTTCCTCTTGTGTCCGAATATTCGTCTCAGGATCTTGTTCTCAAATACTTTCAGTCTATGTTCTTCCCTCAGAGTAAGTGACCATGCTTCGCAGGCATACAGAACAACAGGCATAATTATCGTTTTGTATATTTTAAGCTTCAAATTCCTCGACAGAATTCGCGACGACAAGAGATTTTGAACGGAATAGTAACACGAATTCCCTGCTTTTAGTCGACATTTAATTTCTTCGTGAATATGATTTTCCTCTGTTAATATTGATCCTAGATATTTGAAACTATCCACTTTATCAAAAGTATTATTTAATATTTTAACGCATCCATAATTTGCTGTATTCCGGTCCCGACGCACTTCCATGTATTTAGTTTTCTCTGCATTTACTTCTAAACCCATGTCCCTGCAAGCGTTTAATAAGATCTCTGCATTTCTTTCTATTGTTCTCCTATCATCTCCTATTAAATTTACATCATCAGCATATGCCATAACCTGGTGAATACCGTTCAACTCTAGGCCCTGGTTGCTATGTTTGATTTTCCTTATAGCGTATTCCAGAACAAAGTTAAATAATAATAGCGACAACGCATCTCCTTGTTTCGGGCCATTTTCGAGGTGAAAGCTCGTGGACAAAAATTTTGCTACCCGGACTTTACTTTGGGATTCATTTAAACATATCTTAATTAATCTAATTAGTTTTCTCGGTATTCCAAGTTCTACTTTATCAAAAAGTATAATTTAATATTCTAAAGCCTCCATAATTTGCCGTATTACAGTTCCGACGCACTTCCATGTACTTAGTTTTCTCTGCATTTACTTCTAAGCGCATGTCCCTGCAAGCGTTGAATAAGACCTCTGCATTTCTTTCTATTGTCCTAATATCATTCTCTATTAAATTTACATCATCAGCGTATGCCATAACCTAGTGAACACTGTCCAACTCTAAGCCCTGGTTGTTATCTTTGATTTTCCTTATAGCGTATTCTAGAACAAAGTTGAATAATAATGGCGACAACACATCTAGTCGTTTCAGGCAATTTTCGACGTGAAAGCTCGTGGAGAAAAAAATTCCTACCCAGACTTTATTTTGAAATTCATTTAAAGATACCTTAATTAATCTAATTAGCTTTTTCGGTATCCCAAGTTCTGTTAGAACGTTGTATAAAGTTTCTCTCCTAACCGAGTCGAAAGCCTTTCTAAAATCAATAAATAGTTAATGTATTGGGGTATATATACATAACGCTGACACACATCAGTAATTATTTCAAATCAAACGTATAAACACAAATTTTCATGCCTTAAATCTTAATAGAGTTTGAAATATAATATGGATACCTTATTGTTTACAATTGAAACCTATACTCTTTTTTTTTCTCTATAAGCCTTTTCTCTTCTCTTCTAGAAGAAATATCAAAAAAGTGATACACGTATTTAACTATTAAAATCAAAAATCTAAATACCAAATTTCATGTCTCTAACAAATTTCGAGATATGGTCATCCAATTATTACTACTGTAACCCGCACCCTTGCATATTTCTACCTTTTTCTTACCTTCTAGGAGAGGTAAAAAAAGAAAAAAAACAGAACTTTTTATCTAGTTAATTTAAATGTGAAGGCAAATTACCGAAATTCATGTCTGAATTTCAAATTTTGGGATTCCGAGATATGGATATTCTAAAATAATAATTACCACCCCTGTTTCCCCCATTCACCGTCGAATTTCCAAAATTTAATGAGGGCTTACATCACAAATCCTATGTCCTGTCCAAATTTCAAGTTTCTAGCTTTACGTAGTGTTTTGGCCTGGGCGTTGATCAATATTTCAGTCAATCAAAACTTCTTTTATATATAGAAAGATTATAGTACTTTGGAAGTGCTAAGGAAATGCTACGTTGTAAAATTTTATTATTTTTCTTCATTTCCTGCAGTAATTTGAAAACTGAAAGGAAAAATAAAAACTGTAAAGTTCGATATATACCCTTTTCTACTACCGAATTCTCAAAGCTGTAGAATTACATATTTTCACTAATGATAACGTTATTTTTATTTCGATTTTTATGGAAACACTTGTAAGTAACTTTTATATTTATCGAAAATAATTATTCATATGTTCATGTGTCAGAGTGAAAAAAATCGGACAGACATAGAGATAAAGGAGTACATTTGTTTGCAAATACAAAGAAAGTTCGAAAATATCCAGCTGAAGTAGTACTTTCTTTATAATAATGAAACACTACTTACTAACTAGTTCTTTTTCGTTATGCACTATTTAGATGTATAATTTATTCAAAATGTGGTAGGGAAGATAATATTGTACTATTTGTTACGCTGTTGCTCTGCATCAATAATTTTTAACTGTGAAGCTAATATTGTATTTGAAAATGTCAACATAAGAAACACGATCGTGCTTACAGAACATAATTTGCTGTTAGGGTCGTGTTATTATAGCTATTGCAAATCAGTCTTTCAATTAGATAGGTAAAAGTAAGGACAGTAAGAACTGCTCTTTCTGTAGTTAGCAACTGTTTACTCATTGGAAATTGCATATCCAGCTTTCAGAAATGGATATTCATGTTGAACCAAAACTTATGTTTGCGAATCCTTTCCTCCAATGTTAATGAAGTTTGGAATTATTGTTTACATGCAAACTGAGGAGAGAACTTAAAGTTGATACTTCATGAACGCTTAAAGCGTATCAAGTTGAAAAGTTCAAAATCATTCATCAGTATTAATAAAGCTGTCAGTGAAATAAGATACACCAACATTAGCTCACTCAATCCCAAGCAACAACCATGTCCCAGTAAGCTAAGAGCTTTAAAATATAATTGCCTTTACCATCGGAGATGAATAAGACTGTTTTACAAAAATCCCACAACAGCTTATCAAAATTCTTAATTTACTTCGTTCTCTTTTCTTTCAGTTTTGACCTGTAAGATATTGGATACAAGTTTTCCAGCAAGAATCGAACCCTGACCACGGACTCTAATGGAAGTGCATTAATCACGAGTGAAGTAGGAAGCCAAAATATTCAAGGTAACAACTTTTTTCTATAATTGGGTTATAGTGTAAATAAATAGAATGATGTGTATTCTTTCAAAGATACGTAATCATTCTAAATTATCGATCCATGAAGGAACTGGGGTGCAAAATTAGCTTGTGGCAATAACGATCTTAACACATACATATACAGACGTTATCAAAATAATAAAAAAGAACTATAGTTTGCAACGCGTAAGGTGTATGCGATGGTAACGCTGAACTTGTACTTAGAGTGTCTGGCAGGGTAGGATGGAGACGTGTGTTGAAGTGGAGAGACGATGGTGATGTAGAATAGGAGACTTTTTGAGTTTCAAAGAGGTTAAATAATTGTACTACAGATGTTAAATAATTATAATTGGTGAGCACTAAGATCGGGCAAGTGTATCTAAAATTGCTACTATGTTACCTGTATCTGAAGGAATAGTGCCCAAAACGCTTAAAGAATCTTATGCTTTGAAATTTGTTCTTTAGTGAAACATGCCGGTTGCTCTTAGGTCAATTACTTTATCTTCTAATTATGCTTTACTATTTATCATCACTTACTTAAAAAAAAAAACTTCTTGACTCTCATTACCACTTTTTCCAGTGTAGAGACTACAGACTTGAGGAAGACACGGACAAAAGAACTTCAAGAACAGTTGAAAATTCACCTATGGCATTTCAGAGGGATTCGAACCCACAACAGGTACAACAAAATTACCGAGATGCCAGGTCTGGATGTAGTCATTCAAAAATCTTTTCCTGAGTCACGGAAATAACTCCTAGGCTATCCCAACTACTGTTCCACCGCGCTCCCATTATCATACACTGAAGAAGAGATCTGGAGATCACGATGACAAAGAGGAAGTTTCAGTGTCTTGAGCAACGTTACATTCAGTGTCATCATAAATATACATCTGGGTTTTATGAAATAGCACATAGTCCTCCTAAATGCAGGAAACTGCTCGAACAATG
The DNA here is from genome assembly GCF_964235325.1 of Thermobia domestica. Classification (NCBI taxonomy): domain Eukaryota; kingdom Metazoa; phylum Arthropoda; class Insecta; order Zygentoma; family Lepismatidae; genus Thermobia; species Thermobia domestica. The sequence continues at coordinate 257,576,650 of NC_137459.1, read as the reverse complement.
TTATGATTGTACAATTTTGTTTCTATAAATTTATATGCTATTTTGTGTGCCACATAAATAAAGTTGTACTTAAATTGGTTAAGTAATGATGTAAAAAATATAAGTGATCTTTTTTTCATGGAAAGAAGGCACTATTACTTGTAACTCTATACTCTCCAGAGTTCAACGCTATAAGATAAGAAGTTGCGTCTGTATGTCATGGATAATGCATATCAGTTTTCATTCCCCTCAGCATTGATGAATAAATAAACGAACATGACTTCTACAAATGTAATCACTCCCTCGTCACGAAAACTATGTAACACCATGTGTTGATCAGTGTTGCTCTCACACAATGTAGATGTGCAACACTACTGTGTTGTGACGTGTTAAGTTTGGTCAAGGACACTTGCTAGTGTTATAGGCTATGAAGTAGACCATTCTTGAAACTTCGTATTCATGTTCCTGGTGTAATATTGATCTGATCCTATTCTATGAACTCCTATAATGCAATATCTATGGCAATTATCTGACCATACAAGCATGAAAATCTACTATGTGGCTGTGTTTCAATGTCTCGAAGATTTACAATACCACCTCCATTGAAAGATGTTGACTGCTCGAAACGTGTATGAGACATGCTTTGTTGCATACCGTAACAAACGTCTTTGTAACAATAATAACTGTTCATTACCTGGAACCCAGAAAATGATGACCCTGCAGTCAAGGCACGACGTGGTTGCTATCTCACATGATAAATGCAAACATTGAAATGTTGAAATAAACGTTACCTTTCAGTAATGGATGATATAAAAACAGAAAGATCATACGCGAAGACGAAGAAGTTAGCGGAGGACCGTGGAGCATGGAAGCTTCTCAGCTGCGGCAAGTGACCTGCCAATAAAGGCAGAATACCTATGATGATGATGATGAAGATGATGATGATGATTCAGTATGCAACATAATACAAATTGGCATTGTTCGCTATGTGGATCCATTTCTTAGTGTAATTTTATCATTTCGTGTAGACATCTTAACTGACTAGTAAATAGTATTTGTGTTCGCCTTATTAAAAAAAAAAAAATATCAGAACTTTGCTGTGCATTGAACTCAAAGAACTCATAGCTAGTTCAATAAAGATCTTCACCGTACATAAACGTGTTATTACTTACCTTTCTCCCACACGATGGAGTCAATGGGGTACCCTGCCGCTGGACAAGTTACGTACAAAGGCTCTCCAGCAACTGCTGAAATACTTGGCATTTTCCTAACGTACGGTAATCCTGTAAAAAAAAAATTCAATTTATACTCTGCATTTGTAGTACTATCAGAAGTAATTTCACTACTAACATCCCGCACTCGTCATAAATTATTCTAAGTTTCCTTATTGAATCCAAATAAAATGTACTTAAAGTAGCATATTCAGTGAAAATAAGTGGGGAAACACAACACATGCTCAAGTAATTTAATCAGCATACATTTAGATACATCAACCGTTTTCAATAATATCGTACCCAGCAAACCAAGAATGGAGTTTATTCTGCTGAAGAGCTAAGAATAGGTTTATGGTCAACGACTTGAATTTCATGAAAGTTGAAACTTTAGAAGTGCATTTTACGACATGTCAAATATTATGAAATATACACTATCATTCTGTATAAAACACCCGTTTCTGATGCTATTTGAAAGCTGTCACACACACAGTATAGTTATAAATTTATGAACTAAATCCTAGAACGCACACAATATAGTCTTCAGCAAAATTATGTACCTAGATCCATGGATGCGATTTTGTCAATAATTTCAGCAGAGTTAAGGTCCATTTTTAACAGCAATTGTAGCAATGTTTAAATAATTACGTTCTCCTTATTTTAAAGAAAACTGTATTAAAGCTAGTCCATTTGGTTAGCGTATCGTATGCTGTATACTTATTTAACTCATACAACGATACTACAAGAAATTTCGGGTTTTGCATGAACGAACAAAGAAAATATTACAATTATCACGGCAATAAGTATGTTTAAGTATACATGATAATTGGCTAATCAGTATGAAAAATAAAGTCCGCACGACAAAATAAAAAGAAAATCCGTATTAAAGATGTCCGGGTACATATAAACTGGTTATAGGAGCTACAATATTCCGAAAGTTGAATGTTAAGGAAATAAAGCTATAGAACTGGTGTGACACATGAAAGTCAAAGACTAGAACCTTCTATATTTGAAATTTCACAAGTACTGAATTGTGCATGGTGGAAGTTCACGGACTTACACAAATAGTATAAAGGGTTTTAGTTTCACTTTGTTAACCAAAGAGGGCAAAGATAGCCAACATGCATCGAGTGACAACAACGATGCCTTAATTTAGTTGTGAAAAGCCGGTATATCAAATAGGGAATGATGGCTGATGATTTATAGGAAGTAACCAAGAAAGTTCTGTCGGTTTTTCACCCACTAACTTCGAACATCGATATGCCATCTAAGACGTGTCTGGAAGATCAAAAATTGTCCCCATCAGCATCGACGACCTTCTCCCAACGTTCTGGAAGGACATGGATTCCATCGCGGTAGAACTTAGTGGCCCATGAAGCGAACAAGATATCAAGTGCATTTTGCACTTTTACTACGGAAATGAACTGGCATCTTCTGAGCTGATAGTCCAAGGACTGGAACAGGTGAAAATTGGACGGAATGTGGATGGAATAGTGCTTCCCATCCAAAGCGTAGAATGGTGTCCCGGGTCATTCTAGCCATGTGGGGTTTAGCGTTGTCCTGTAACATGAGGATTGCTTTGCGATTTAAAAGTGTTGGCTCCAGAGCTTTGAGCTTGTCTTGAACACGGCTCAACTACTGACAGTACACGGTTGTATTGATGCTCTGACCAGCTGCTAGCAGATCCTGATGCACGATGCCGCGAACAGTTCACCAAACACACAGGACAAACTTCTTTTGGTGCAGTGCTGGTTTCGGTTGTTTTGGAATCCGTTCATAGGACGCTAACCAATGATGACGGTGCCGTGGAGATTTGTACAAAAGCCAATTCTCATCACATGTCAACACCCTGTCCAGAAACGGTTCCTTCCTTAAACAAGACAGCAAATAAACACAGGTGTCTGCTCGCGTAGCCTTCCGGCCCGTAGTCAAATCATATGGGACCCATAGACCCAACTTGTACTGCTTTCCAAGTTGATGAAAGTGCTGCTGAATGGTTTCTCCACTCATATTGAATGTTAGCCCCAGTTCCTCAGCTGTCTGTCTACAACTCGCCTCAATTGCTGCTTGCAGATCTTCATTTTGTATATTTATTTATATTCCGATACGTGGTGCGTCTTCGAGTGTTTCGTCAGTGTCTTGAAACTTGTTAAACCACTGCTCCACTATCCGCGTTGTCACGACACCCACACCAAAGGCATGACATATCTTTCTCTCCGGTGCAACGGCGTCTGACCCTAGTTTGAACTCATACACAACACACGCCCTTATGACGATCTGTGATGATCCCCTGTTCACTCTGTCCTTACGCAAGTTTACGTTGTAACTGAACTGCCACAACCAGGTAGTATGTTGGATATACCCAAGCCAACAACTGATATTTGCTTTTTCCTCATTCGCATTAAACTCCAATAGAACACAGACCTCCACAAAAAGCGACAGAGATTTCTTGGTTACCTTTATAATACAACAACCTAATGTAAAATTACACCAACATTGAATGATTATATTCTAAATGTTAGCTACGGTAGTATAGTGGCCATGATGCTGAATAATTAACACCGCCATTATCTCGGAATTATAATGAAAATTAAAATGATTGGAGTTCCATCACTACGAGTATATACTATGGGCACCCAGGGCAAGATTGAACACTTTTTGTAAATCAAAGAATTGCGGTGGAATAGTGACAGAGAAAAACGCAATATATTCTCTATGTGAAAGCCTGTTATCTCTAATAACATATACAGTTTAAATGCCGCAAATCAAGCAGAAGATACAGAGGAATAACATAGTTTTGGCGAAGGAAAAATTTTGTACTCTTGCCCCATGTGGTAGGGTAAGAGTAAACAACGGTTTGGGCAACGATGAACAGTCTAATCAAAACATAGAAACGTAGGCATAAACAACAAAATATACATTGAATCACAGTTATATATGTACAGATTACATGGAACTAAGGAAGTTATAACATGTCAAACAGATTAGTGTCAAACTGAACTGCCAACAAATGTTATAGTACTGTATATCATACATGCTATAATTACAAAATATGAAAATAGGAGAAATCAGTTCAACATTAATCACGAAGCACAAAAATGTTACTTCCGGTGCACACAGTGGTCACACACGTACACAAGCTTCCTTTGATTAAGATTAGAACGTTATTCGTGAAACCACTCGCATATGATACAGAAAATCCTCATTTCACTTTTTGGTGTATCTGAAAACAATTTCCCACTGAATTGGCTGGGCGTACCCATGAGTGTGGATGACTTTCATGCGAATTTTTAGCTTCTTTTGTGTTCCCGTGCGACATGACATATGCTCAACAACTGGGGCTGCAAAATTCTAAACGATAAAGCATACGTTTTGTTAGTAGTCTATAGCCGCCAACTTCTGCCTTGCCTCTGCAAATGTTTTTTACTCAATGTTCCTTTTTCGCTCCTACATTTTCTTTACCCAATTTAAAATAAGCGGCAAGTGTGAACATTCACACTTGCCCCGTACACTCTTGCCCCGCTTCAGGTATCTTCCAATAATTGCCTGCCATCTCCTGCCAGAGCACTTTTCTCTTTTGCATACCACCGATATGCAGTTTTTCAAGGAAATATTTCCAATTCTGCACCTTCAGCTGAAACTACGTTATAAACTGTGACACTTACCTACGAATCTTTTACTTCTTTCCTTTTGCAACAAACTTTCTACTCTGCTGCTCTTCACACTGCACGCACACGGCTTCCCTCCTTTTCCGTTCCTACATGTGTCATGCCGAACTAATTTTCAACATTCGTTTGTTTACCGACGTTGCCACTTCTTCGTCAATAGCATTTTCACTCTTGCCCCAGCGTTCACTCTTGCCCTGATTACCCATACATTTATCTTGTTATGTCTTTAGGCACATCGATCAGAGAATTCCAAACTTGATATTAAACGAAGTTCACAGAATACGTGCCACCAGTATAACGACACGAGAAAATGTATGACTATATAAGCTGGCCTCCAAAATTCGTACCAGATATTTGTGGTAAATTAACAATTATTATTTACTACTATAATTTGAAGAGTTTACATCTGCTCACTATACTGATTACATAAATTGACTATTGCGTCTCTTGCAAAAGCAATCGATTTGTGAGTTAAGCGAAAAATATCTAATTTTCTCTTTTTTTTTCTTAAAAACTACTCACAACAGATGGTCTATATTTTTATTTTATAATAGTAGAATCCTAATTCAAACCAAAATGTGTATTTGGTGATAAGTCAAGATGGATATAACGTACTACGACGGTAAGTGAAAAAATATTCACAATGTAGTTTAAACTTTTCTTACATTGTTCATGCTGACCTATGTCCTCGTTTGTTTTATTGCTATGCTGTTGTAGTCATGTTCTGAAAGTTTGATTCTAATTCCTCCATTTGTTGTAGATCATGGACGGTCTATTAGAAGTTTGCACCAAAGAGGAATAACGAGAAGTGATCCGGTTTGTGTGTTCGGAAGGTGTGTTAAATAAATGCTTAATGATTTGAATTTCCCTTCCGTAGTTCCTCATTTGCCATTTACTTTCTCTCCTAAGAGAACAAGTTAATCGTTATGCATAATCAATGTTGACACTTATTATAGTCTCTTCAAATTTATTGCATTAGGTAAATTTCTCCGATAGGCCTTTTCCTTCACTTGACTCTGATTTATCTTTACATACAGTCACTTCTGTAATGGTTATTTCCTCTTCACCTGCTGTAGAACTAACGTTTTCTCGGATACCTCTTCTCAGATCAACGAAGTGAGTACGTCGAACAAGGTTTCGAGAACAGATACTGTTCCCATACTGATACAGAAGATAAGAACAAGACATGTCCTCGAAATGTTGGACAAGGAACACATAATCTGCTTATATCTCAAGAACAGTCATTGTATTTGCATAATGACACCAGGAAAGCTTCAAATCCTATTTTAACATTTTCTCGTTGTGTCGGGATGGGACGGCTTACGAATTTCGTGACCCGAGATTCAGAATAAATCAGATTCGTGACTTACTAGACCTGCTAATCCGAACAGATCAGTGAAATGGACAAACTGTGCGACCCAGACAGATTCTGTATTACCTGAAAACAACGGAACATAATCAGACACATTGGACTACTATGAGGCTCCTAATGTAATTCTAACAAAAGTAATTATCTCCTCTCTCTCATCATTAAATCGACGATTTTCTTTCTCCTCGCTTGTTACGTACATCTATGCATCAAAACATTGCAGTCAAAGATAAGTACAAGGTTTATCAGAGTATAAACGCGTGAGAATCACAGGAAATAAAACCTATATGATTTTCTTATTAAAGATCATCGAAGTGTAATCAAGTGAGTCTGTGAAACTTATCGTGTAGAACATAATAAATACCTCTCAGCACAATGCTTAGTTAAATATTTTTGTATAGTCTGCGCTCACAACCGCTGCACAATTTTTCAGTATGAAAAAACGAGTAAACATTAAATAATATTCGAAAGAGTCAAGATATGGTATATCTCCGTAGCAGTGCTTCCACTTCAACCGAGTCTTGCACAACAAAGTTGCACGGCTCGCGGTAGAGAAAGCTACCAATAGAGAGCGCCACTGTGTGTGTGGCCAGTGAAGCAAGCACTGATAGATACGAGGGGCCGACGGGAGGTGTGTGTAATTTCGTTGCGCAATAATCGGCTGCAGTGGAAGCACTGTTACGAAGATATATTTGGGGTTTCTATTACGAAATGGACACAATCGAAGCAGCCGAAAAACAACAGAATCGGAAAGGACGCAAGAGAAAGAAAAATTGTGAACTTTGGCAAAGGATTGTTTGAAGGGGCTCTCAGTAAGAAAACTGAGCGAAAAACACGTTTGTTTTCAGTTTTATTTATTTTTGACAATGTTGCCATCACTTTCAGGCCCCGAAAAAATATATGTTGTACCTAAGTGTATAAGAAATTTTTTAACCAAAAGAATCAGCGACGCGTTCTCCCCAAAATATTTTTCTACATTTTTTTTTTTGAAATTTTCAACACGCAAAAAATAAAGAAAATACGCATCGATGGTTTTGAAAAAAAAAATGCACATTTACATCTAGATAGTATCTACAATTTGTGAAACTTTCAAATTTTTTTTACCACCCCCACCAAAATTTAAAAAAAAATATTCAAATTTGAGCATTTATGATATGACAAATCTGTAAGGGGAGGAGTAGGGGGCATTTTGTTAGATAGTTTTAGGTCAAGTGTAACGTTTTGTGTCAATAGCGACCCAATTTGGATCAAGGGCCGGTTTCACTATCTTACTAGGAAAGGCCCTTTAACTTTAACTACCTTTTTCAAAACTTTTTAAACCGTTTTGTTTAACGTTTCTTTTTTAGTTTTTTGACAGTTTTTTCTATGACGTAGAAAAGTGCAGACTACATAGATTAGCCATGAATGAGGTGATGACAAGAATGCGGACAGGGAAACAATCTGCTGTTTTATTGATTAAGAAATTATACATGAAAGAATAGGACAATATACAGCAAGGAAACTTTCTTGTTTATTGAGTAAATGAACTTATAAAAAAAAAGGATTGAAATGCGATCTTAACATTGATTAGACGATGACGATATTTGTTGAGTTTAATTGAAAATATAATGTCCCAATGTTTGAAATAAGATCGCTTATAATGTGTACAAGTTCATATGTCTTCAAAATATAAGTCACATGCTTTCACTATAAACACGTTGTTTTTACGATTATAAACAAACAGTGACAGATGACAGGAAGAAACTGCACCTTCCATGTAGAAACAAAGAGGACACGGAAAACCACGAAGAGTTCCGACGACCCCACTAAAGGTCCTCCCTCCAAAAAGATGGCTATAAAAGCGGACGACGGGACTGAGAAATTATCAGTGCCAGTGTTCATCATTCACCTACGAAACCTACTCCCAAGGCTGCCATGGGCTACAGATATCCTTTAATACTTACTCCTGGGGCTGCTATGATCTACGGAGTATAATCTTTTGAATAACTGCTATCAGGGCTGCTATGAACTACGGACCGTAACCTATCCCGTCTGAGGCCGCTGTGGACAAAGAAAGACATCCGTTCCAAACGAAAGCAACATCGTATGCCGAAGGAGAATATTCATAACCTACACGGTGAGCATTTTAGAGTGATCAAAGATTTAGAGAAAACTCTTAAAAGCTTTGCATAATAGTTTATATAAGGATTTTTTTTTTTTACTGAAAAGGTGAATGGTTAAATTCCCTAGTACACTATTTTCCCGAGAAAACTACTATATTGTTCTTAGTTTACAAGTTAATATGTACTATAAATATAAATGCTAGTTTTCTTCGCATCATTTCTTAGTTTTTTTTTTTATCCGTATGGAATTACACTTAATAATAATGCATGCTAATGTGTAAAATTTTGTAAAATTAAATGAAAAAAATCAATTTGAAGAAATAGTTTCAACGTGTTGGCGACATCAATTGTTTTCTTCTTCTTGAACAGTTTAAATTATTTGTGTTTCGGAAAACATTTCAAATTAGGTTAAATAATTCTGAATGTATATAGTACGTACACATGATATACGATTATGCGGAGCAAGGTTCGTTACTATTTTTTCTATATTATTTGTGTCCCACAAGAGAATTAAAAGAATGCCTTTAAAGTTAAAAAGAAATGGACGCATCGCAGTTAGAGGTTGAGTTTGCGCGGAGGGATGGAAATCCTCCCATCTTTGCCGATGTGATTACCCCTTGTAGAACTCTGAAGCCGCCACTGATTATTCCATCACACAATTCGATGCAATAGTTGTCAAGTTAGGTTCTTTCTTTATTTTTCTTATCTTGCTCCAATAATCATTCTTTCATTCTTTTTTCTTAATCCCTCTTCCATGTTTATTACACTTCGTCTTTTTCAGAAGTTTCCAAGTTGGAAATCTCTAAAGTTCAAAGAATTAAGAGGATCAAGAGAGGAAAGTCTTGAAAATAGAATAGAAAAGAAAAAGGAAAGATAGAAAGCTACGTCTTAGAAAAAAATGTGATACATTACTATGTAGGTATATATAAAGAAAAATAATAATGCTACTAGAATCACAAATTTCCTCTTATAATTGAGAAATATACATGAATATCAGTAACACTGCTGAATAAAATATGGTGTATTCAATCTGGTTAATGGATAGTCTCATTCAAAGGGACAACTATGCTCTTTCAAAAGGTTCTACGTACTTATTTGTAAGCAGGGATCTATGGAAGGAAAATTTAATTATTTTCCCTTCTAAACCTTTACTTACTAGCGGGATTCAAACTTCAAGCAAGATTCGTTCACGTGTATGCTGTTATAATGCACGGTGACTCTGAAGAACTTTTCTTTCACACAAACTTCAGGAATATTATACCAGATGACATGAAGTTCTAAGTACTTTTGTCAGACACATTCTATAAGAGAACGCCACCATTAGAAAATCTGCAAGGTGAAAAAAAAACAACGTATAACTAGTTATCAGGCGCGCGCCCTATTTGTTGTTGTTGTTGGGAAGAGTCTAACGTTATTCAAGGGGTCTAATACGTCTATATAAACCTATGTTGTTTTACACCTGAGAGAACGATAGGCAATTGTTAATTACTGCCATCTACATTGTCAGATAATCTTAAAGAACTTCATCGCTTTTATAAGGAAAAGAAGAACTCAGATGGGGTATGAAATTAAATCTTTAGGCTACATGAATCATTTTTCTGTTAAACAACTATAGTTATGTTCAGAAAGTGTACTAACATTAGTCGAGTTAACGAATTTTTTCGGGGGTCTGGACCCAGTGGACACCCCGAACTCCTTCATGGCTAAGCGGTTAGGGCGGGGGAGACCCGGGTTCGATTCCCGCGGGAGCTCATGTGATTCGGATGCCACGTTAATCTGTAGATCCCGTCTCATATAGCCTCGCTGCTGAGAGGGACGTTACACTCAAAATCAACTCAACTGAACTCGGTGGACACCCCGTGGATGTACCTTGCTAGTTATACCTCCAAGGATTCGATTTGTCTGCACGCTAGTAATATCTCTTTGGGACAAGTAGAAGGTATCGCTGCTTGCAGCAACTATTACCCTGAATGTGAACAATTAGGATTTAGCACGTCTGATAGCTTGAGGTGTTTTGCGTTCATAATGGCGATTAAGAATATATAAATATGTTGTCTAATATTTATGCAACCTTCAACTCTTAAACGTTTTGAAGTTTTCATGTTAGTGTTACCTTCAGACTGATGCGTCTCCATATTACAATATCGATTTTCAGTAATTCAGTAAGTAAGCGATAACGATATTTTGTTAGTGTGAGTAACAAAGAAAAAAAAAACTGAGTAGAAGTCATTTTACATAAATAAATAAATTCTTAAATAAATGATGGCAAGATTTTCTTAGGAATACTTAAATGTCATCGATGTTCCGCTAAAGCTTTTCTGCTCCGAAAAAAATCTAGTAAGGGCTCAGAGAAATCCGCAATAAGGATAACAGCACGGTATTAGAAATCACGGAGTGAAAAAAAAAAATCGTTCATGAAGACTTTCTTTTCTCGACTAACCATGTCATTGACAAATAGTGGCCACAAAACTATTCCATATAGGTGTACTTAACTTAGTATTCTAATTTGCAGTCACATCTATTGTATTGTATGCAATTTCCGTAAGATTGAATACAATACAATCTTCCAATTCTGTTTGATAGAGAAAGCGGTTTTCTCGTTATAGTTAATGTTGCCCATGATACGACACGTAAACTTTGTAGAAATTTCCTATCAGCTAAATTCTCGGAGAATGCTTTCTCGTCCTCTTTCGATTGTTGAAAAGCTTTTCCTCGTCTCGTCTTCTTAGGTACAAAACCCATGTTCTGATTTTCTTTCTAATTTCATATCCAAGATTGGGCGAACTAGCATTGTCCACGACTCGTAAAATTTCTCGTCTCTTTTCGAATTTAAGAAATGTACTTCTCGTCTCCTGGATACCTAGTTATGGTACGCAGTTTATGTAAAATTATCTCTTATCGGCTGATAGAAAGTTAAGTTTCGTTCGTAAACGAAGGTTTTTCTCTGCTCGCCAGATTGATTACAGACAGGTACGGGTTCTGATATTACCTGTTCATTAGTTTCTAAATAATACTAATACTATTAATACTACTACTACTACTACTACTAATAATAATAATAATAATAATAATTCATTTTGCTAGTCTTATTATGTAAATATGAAATGAATATATATATATATATATATATATATATATATTCAGTTGGAATAACAAAACTTAATAATTAAGAATATTGCTCAAAAATATTCCCATTTAGTATATTGCTATATATTAGCGTTTTAATTGCCCTCGCCAAGTGAACTTTGTTGTGGACAAACACCGTGTGCGTGGGTTTTCTTGGGGTTCTCCCGTTTCCTCCCACTCTCTTCATTCCACCATTTCATTCATTATTCATCATCAACGTCTCCTTTAGCCTACCCGGCATAACCATGGGACGTAAAACTAAAAGATTTAATTTCATTTTATTTGGTTATGGTAGTTTTGATAATATATAATTTATTTGTTATAGTAAAGTAGTTTATCAATAATTAGTAATTCGGAAATTTAAGCTAACAAGATAAAGAGCAGATCTAAATAGGAGCAAGTTCAAAAATTCCTCAATAAAAACGAGAAATATAGGGCGAGGCAGAGAGAACGGACGTTTTGAAATGGCTAAAACTTATCCATTAGGCGAAGTGACAGACGTGGAGGTGTCATTATTAGGTTTGTGAAGTCTTCACACTTTTTTGTCTGTTATTTTTATTTCAGTTTCTGTAACTATATTTATTTTTTTCTTTTTAGATTAACCCTCTCGGGATCTTGGGTATTTTTTAGACTTTCAGCCAAGCAGCTACTGCATCGTCACTATTTATCCTAGGATCATGGTTCATACCTCATTCTCTTCAGAATCGAGCAGGCTTTCAAATTGTACCACTTACATGCTCACACTTTATACCAGGAGAGGGAAAAGTGGTCAAAGGGAAAATTTCGGGGGGATCTTTTTTCACACTTTGGGCCCCTCTGGAACGGCCTTGTGTGAACGTAGAAATCTCAAAAGATCTGGTAAATAGTACTTGTTGGACTCAATGTGTATACCAAATTTCAAGTTTCTATCTTGAATAGTAACGGCGGGAGAAATGTTATCAAGAATCCCCACAATGCCTCAAATTACCGCATATCATGATCTCAGGTAAAAAAAAAAAAAATCCTGAGACATCTCTATTTACCCTAGGACTATAATCCGCCAATCATTCTCTTTAGAATAGAACTGCCTTTCAGGCGTTACCATTCACATGTCTCCATGATGTATCTAAGGAGGGAACATCCCAAAGAAAGGAATTTTTGGTAAAGATATCTCTTTTTTAAACTTCTCCCTTCTGACCCCCCTGTTTTAACGCAGAAATCTAAAAAAAATATATATATGGTAAATACTACTCGGTGGACTGAATGTTTGTGCAAAATTTCAATCTTCTACATGCAAAAATAAAATTTATGAAATATGAGTAAAGTCGCCGGTATTGTTTTTGAGAAAGTAGTCTGAAAAGAAAGTCATTCTTAGCCCTTTAACTAACAAGCATTGATAGCATTACCATTAAAATATTTAGGTTACTTTTATGGTTGAATCATGTCCTCCTGATCATAATTTCGTAATTTTTAAAGTATTTTTGTACTTCCTGAACAGTGTGTAGTTCCTGAACAGCATTGCCCTATTATGGTAAAATATCATAAGAATGCTTTCAGTAGTTATCGGCAGTTTCGTTGAAATATTCTCTTTCAGAGTAAGAAATCACAAATAATATATATATATATATATATATATATATATATATATATATATATATATATATATATATAAGTACTTTCGCGGAACATATGATATAAAACTTCTACAGTACTAAATTGACTGTCCCCTGTTGACGAAGATTAGAAATATCTAAAGAAGCAACCAAAGAAGCAAATCATGTACATGAATATTGTATGAAAGCAACAATGCCAACTAAATGATCACTGAAGTTATAATTCGTGCGGATAACGCAATACAATGCGATGTTGCTTGAAAGTAACACTACCCAATAAAGGGTTAAGAGCAAAATAGTTTTTTTTTTTTTTTTGTACGGAATAATTTACACAATATTATAATTATTAACAAAATATTTACTTATGAAACATGAACAAAATGTCATGACTCGTCTTTTGAGAAAATCGTCCCAAAAACTCATCCGCAAGAATAAACTACCCCTCCTACGGTTTACAGCATAAATAAGTTACACTGTAGTGTCAGATTATTAATCAAATTTCTATGAAATATGAATAACATCGGCTGAGTAGTTACTGAGAAAATCGTCCGAAAAGAAAAAAAAAATAACCCCTAAGAATAAAATATCCCTTCTCAATTTTCCCACAGAAATGGCTTATACTACATGATGAGGTTGTTCTTGGAAAATTGGTTTATAAATCAAACCAAATCATTAAAGCCATTTTTGAGGAAATAGTTATTCCTTTAATTTTTACCCTTAAGTAAACTACCATTTTTTAGCAATAGGAAGCAATAGGAACTTAAAGGATCACATACAAATATTGTTTAAAATTGACTTAGATACGTTGAGAGGTTTAGCCTCGAAGTGAGTGTACGTCAGGACGAAGGGAAGAACAGAAGGACGGGATAACAGACGGACAGATGTCGAAAAGTAACGTTTTCGGTGTCTATGACTTTTTTGTTTAAAAAAGTGTAAATCCGTTGAAATCTCAAATTTGATTTTTTTTTTCACGACCACGACGCTTTCTCCTCTCCTTTCGTCGGTCGAAAGTAATAACAGTAGTCAAAATGGTTACGAGGTTCACGGTGCAATAGACAGGGCTGGATTAACCCATCTGGAGGCACTGGGCTAGAATAAAATGTCTGACCCCTGCTGACTTCACCTAATACATTTCTGTGGAAGTACAGTAGGAAAGCTAAGAGAACATGTTTCATATTTTTGGTCATATTTTATTTTATAATGATGATTGCATCTTCATGATTCGTGTTAGATAGTCAGTTGAGGCTTTGATCAGAGTGGAGGCCCCTGTCTACCTGGAGACCCCGGGCTATAACTTCCTTAATCCCCTTCCTTAACCTGGTCATGACAATAGAATAGCAAAAAAAAAAAAAAAAAAAAAAAAATTGTGGTATATCTCAGCCAACCTGTTAAAGTTCATTTAACAGAAACTAGAGCAAATATTTTGCGCCAAACCTTGTCATGATCGCCTACCTTGCAAAGAAAGTAAAGCAGGTAAGTTTTTGAAAAACGAAATGACATTTTTGAGTTTTACGTCCCACGGTTATGCCGGTTAGGCTAAAGGAGACGGTGATGAAGAGAGATGAATGAAATGGTGGAATGAAGAAAGTGGAAGGAAACGGGAGAACCCGATAAAACCCACACATACGGTGTTTGTCTACCACAAAGTTCACTTGGCGGAAGCAGGGTTTGAACCCGGGACCCCAAGCTCCCGGGAACGCTTTACCACTGAGCCACCGCGGCCCATGGTAAGTTTTTCTCACTAATGTTGATAATGACTTCGTCAGAGCTTTTAGTCTCACCTTACTGCAAATGTAAAAAAAAAGGTCTGGCTTGTTACGACAGTTATTAGACATGTTTCAACAACAAGAGCAACAAAAGATTCCTGAAACAATATAACAGATTTGTTATAAGTTTTCTGTTCTTTTAATAGGGAATGTATGAACTGTTCAGCCAATAATAATAATAATAATAATAATAATAATAATAATAATAATAATAATAATAATAATAATAATAATAATAATCACCCATTATTATTCTAGAGAAACCAACCAGTATTATTTACAGAATTTAAAAATGTCGAGAAACAAATAGATTAAATTTTCTTATAATGACCACTATTCTATGAAAAATTTACCTTTTCTTCTCAGTACGTTAACATACAATTATTTCAATTATTAAACGAATATACACGTTAATTCCCTCTTGTTGTTTGTATTTCCAGAACAACCCAATGAATTGTATGAACAAAACAGAAGCAAATACTTCAAAACATGAGCATGAAGCAAAAGCATGTGATCTAAACCATTGATTTCAATCTACGTGAATAAACTCTTCCTTTTGCTTCGTGGTTGTTTTATCTATCACAATAAAAATGCATTTTTTCAGCGGATAGTATTTTTTTGTTCCTTATTATGATAATGAAATCGGTACGCTTACCTTTTTACTACCTCGCGATATATTTAAAGGTTTTGAAGGTTTTAAAGGACCAATCAGTAGCAAAATTAATAAATACATTATTTCTTTCTTTTCAGTTCACAGAAAACACTATGAAAATATCTCAAACTTATTAAAAAAAGGAAAAAAACTACATTCTTTCACATCTGGAAACTTATGGCTATTGGTCATATTTTTACATGGTAAACGAACTTTGCTACATGTTGTTCCGTAGCTCATTGGATTCTCACACGACACCCACTTAGAACACCCGTGCTCGATTGTTTGCTGCCCCTTCCTACACTTCCTTTCGTTCTTTTTATTAATTAGGTAGAACAACAGCAAACACACACACACACACACACATACACACACACACACACACATATGTATATATATATGTGTATATATATATATATATATGTGTGTGTGTGTGTGTAATTATATATGTATATATATTATTATTACAATTTCAGGTGTGATTCGACTTTCTGCAGTTTTTTAAAATTTATTTATTCAAGTGAAGACGATGAAGTATGATTTGATAAGCATACAGACCGTTCTAGATTATTCTATTAAAGAAAAAATACGAATAGGTTTACAGCTGATAATTAATTAAATTATCTTTTATTATGTATAGTCCATAAGCAGCTATGGTTAACGAGATAGATTTCAGTTATTTGGTGTGTAGCTAGCATGTTGTCTTCCATCATCTCTATTTCTGGAACTATATATATATATATATATATATATATATATATATATATATATATATATATATATATATATATATATATATATATATATATATATATATATATATATATATATATTAAAGAAAATATCCTTCTTTAGTTGTAAAGAAAACAATGACCATAGTTCAAAATATATATCACTATGCCATTATTTTTCATTACATAAATATATGGACAAAATGAATACATTTATATTTGGAAATGTTGAAGACAATGTGAGCACGCTGAACAATTTAGTGTTAAATTAAACAATAGTTCTATTAATATCATTTTATTTCAATAATTAAACTTCGAAGTTTTTGGAATATTCACCACTTTGGCCAACTTATCCTTGACCGGTTTCAACCACAGTCATTAATGATGATTGGAATATCTTAAAGAAAGATGCACTACGTTTTATTGAATTCAAATAATTTTTACGTAGTTCCTTTCAGAAAAGGGTTCTCTACATGTAAAAACTTGCAACATATAG
This sequence comes from Thermobia domestica, assembly GCF_964235325.1. Classification (NCBI taxonomy): domain Eukaryota; kingdom Metazoa; phylum Arthropoda; class Insecta; order Zygentoma; family Lepismatidae; genus Thermobia; species Thermobia domestica. Next base: position 257,559,958 of record NC_137459.1, on the reverse strand, counting down.
TTCATTTTATTTCTTTTTATCCCTTGCTGTTGATGGATTATTGCAACATCAAATAATGACATTATTTTGAAAATTAGAGGAAGGCATATAACAAATTTCATTAAAATCGAATAAGTATTCCGAGAGTTATAGTGAAACAGACAGTCGAACGGACGGAGACACAAATGCTGGTTGGGTCAAATGGTAGAAACTCAATACGTTAGTTTGAATTAAGTGTGTATCTAGTTTTGGATATAAGTTTATTTTTATATTTTATTGATGGAAGAAATAAAGTAGGACCCTTTACTTTTGATCTAGAATTATAGTTGTGACCTATTATTGCATCAAAGAAGCAAGAAATAATAACAGGATGAAACCAGATCTAAAACTACAACATTCTATAGCGGTTCCATCGACGAAAATAATACTTGGTGAAGTTTCGAAAAGGGACCACGTGATTGGTAGGTAAAAATGCCATTACGACATATATTTACGTTCTGCATTTCTCCGATAAACTTTAAAGATTCAAGTCATTTTTATTGCGTGTAACTTAAAATATATATTTCCGTTTTATCTGCTTGTTACATTATTTGCGTTATATGTTGCATAAAATGCATTTGCAAATGTAATATATTTGGTAATTTTACCAAGACTTAAAGCTTTAAAACTTTTAATAAGGTCAATTAAATGATTCAGTGAACTGATTTTGTAATAACTTCCATTGCTTCAAGGAGAAAAATATAGATATATATAAAATTCCCCCAAAATATGCAGTTTCTGTGACACATAATACATCCCGTGATCGAAGCAAATGCTTCAACATGTCACCTGACTATATACTGCAAGCCTCTCAATTTGTATTAGAGATGAACGGGCTCGGACAAAAATCTTCTTTTTGAAAAAAAAAATCTAGGGCTTCTTTTTTTTTTTGGAAAATTTTAACTTTTTTTTTAATATTTAAAATTTAATGAAAAATAACAGTATGTATTCCCTTTATTTCCCCATTGTAACACATATACACAGACACAAATATTTAATTTCTGGGGTATAAAGAGGAAATTCCGAAAAAAATAAGAATCAAAGAAAATCGGTGTTTTAATAGGAAAGAAACAGTCCAAATCGGTGGAAGTGTGGGCTTTCTAGTTCGAACGAACTGGGTTATAGGGATATTAGATTAACGTTCAACAACAACCACCACCACAAACGGGAACTTTAGTAGATTTGGTAAAACAAAATAATAATTTAATATTTGTGAACAAACTAAAACTTGATAATAACTATAGTTAACATTTATTAAAGACGGTAAAAACGCCATCTCTCATACGTGACGAGGCTGATATGTCCATAGATACCGAAAGCGAAGAAATCTAATTTCTAATCCTCACTAACAAGATGATACACATGGAAATGTTGGAAATGATGGAGAAAGAAGATAGTTCAAGATAACAAACAAAGATGGGAAATACAGAATGTGCAGAAATAACATAAACAGATAAGTAAAAAAGTCCAGAGAAAACTGGATAAACAACTTGTGCAAGGAAATTGAGAAAATATAGTAAAAGCAATGTAGAAAGGTTATAAAACAGTTCGGTTAGAAAAACAAATGCACAGACATTATCATAGACAAGGACGGGACAATGCTAATAGAAGAGGAGCAAATAACAAGAAGATGGAAGGAACACATTGAAGAACTCTGCAAAGGAGACGGAATGATCGAAGAAGAGATAGAGAAGGAAGAGGACGTCGACGAAGGAAAGCAACAAAGAATAAACTGTTTAGTCTTATTAATGAAATGTACATCTCGGGAAAAACATACCAAGAGACTTCGAGAAAAGCATATTGGTACCTGTCCGGAAGAGAAAAGGCACACGGAAATGCAAAGAACACAGAACGTTAAGTTTGCTTTCCCATGCGTCAAAAGTACTGTGCAAGATTATCGCACAACGAATACAAGGGAAAATCGAAGAACGGCTATCGGAGGACCAATTTGGATTCAGAAGAAAAGAGGGAACAAGGGAAGCAATACTCAGTTTACGGTTGATCATGAAACAGCAGATCGGAATAAACAAACCAATTGTAATAGCATTTGTTGATATAGAAAAAAAAAAGCTTTTGACAACGCAGATTGGAATATCATGTTCAGAGCGTTGAATAATCTGGAAGTGGATTACAGAGACAGAAGAATAATGTACCAACTTTATAGGAACCAGAAAGCTTTTATAGGGAGAAATCAGAAGGAAGCAAGAATAAGCAAAGGAGTGAGGCAAGGATGTGGACTTTCACTTCTCCTTTTCAACGTCTATATACAAGAGGCTATGAAAGAAATGATGAAAACGAGAAAGTCGTAAAAGTAAATGGTCAGGTATTCATCACAATAAGGTTTGCTGATGACAATGCATTGAAATCGGAGAACGAAAAGGAATTCCAGAAGGCACTTTCAAACTTGAACGACCAACTGGATAAAACATGCAAAATGAAGATAAATAAGAAGAAAACCAAAGTGATAAAGTGCGCAAAAGCAGGACAGGAAGAAGCGAACGCATGGCTAGATGAAGAGAAAATCGAAGACGTTAAGACATTCCCCTATTTAGGAAGTAATATCCTTGGACGGAAGAAGTTAAAAAAGATGTAATTTCCAGAATAGCGTAGGCTAAACAAACATTCAATAGGAAAAGAGGACTACTAACATCAAGAAATATGTCATTGGATGTTCGTGAACGATTTATTAAGAACTTGGTATGGAACGTGACCCTTTACGGGTCAGAGACGTAGACATTGAGAAAAGTTGAAATATCCTAGATGGAAGCATTTGAAATTTGGCCATCTTATTCGGCACTCTGATTGGATCACCGCGCTGACAGAGGAAAAGTCAGAAGAAAAACCAGAAAGAGGAAGACTAAGGATAGAATATCTAGATGCAGTTACGGAGAAGAGGCCTTATAAAAGTATAAAACAGCCCTCCCAAAGGAGAGAAAAGTTTTAAAATTTCCATGTTGCCCACCAACCTATGGTTGGGGTGAATAAGAAGAAGAATCCTAATCCTAAGTAATTGTGGAAATGGAGTCGGAAAGTGACAACGAAAAAATAGCGTGTCAAAATGATGTGAAGTATTTCTTGGTAACGACCTCAAAATATACCGCAATTGTTTAGGAAAGTCATAGTTACCAGATGCGGAAACGAAGAAAGAATATCCAATGAAAGCATGGGGGAACATCTCTCAATAAATTTTCGGAAACATAATTGGTGTAGAAAATTGTGAAAAATAATATAAAAAAGCAGAGTAAAAAATAGGCAGAAACGGAACAGGAAATAGAGAAATAAAACTGTTCATAGGAGAGGTTGCTGTACGAGTTACTACAAGAGAACGTCGACCCATCTATCAGCGTTTCTGTAATCTTTCTCCTTGGCTTTTGTACGTTCTTATTCAATGTGTAAATATTTAATGTGACTATTTAATGTGATGTAAATTCACTACTTGTGCCATCGTTCGCATATATGATGCTAGTCATATCGTACCTTCAAATTTCTTAAGCATTTGTTTCTCGTTTCAAGCATTTCCTTTGTTTAATTCATATCACGGTTGAAGTACATGCTTATAAGTACTTAACTTCGAAGCAACTAATTCAATTTCAGTTTGTTCCGCATTCATATTTGCTCAAATTTTACGCGTGTCAAGTTAGACCAATCACCAACACTAAAACGACCGGAACATATCTCAGAATTATGAGCTAATTAGTTGCTCTAATCCCAATTTTTGGGCTCCTACCGTTTAGCGAGAAATTGGATTCAACATGGGCGAGTCTAGCTTGATATCAAGATAGAACCCCCCATACGGTTACAATGGTCCAATCGAAAAATTCAAACGCCAGAATTATGGGTTTTTATGGGCTAATTTGTTGCTCTAATTCCAATTTTTCGGCTCCTACGGTTTAGCGGGAAATCGGAATCAAAATGGGCGAGTCTAGCTTGCTATCAAGCTAGAACTCCCCCATATGGTTACAATGGTCCGATCGAAAAAAATCAAATGCCAGAATTATGTGCTATTTATGGGCTAATTAGTTGCTCTAATCCCAATTTTTGGGCTTCTACTGTTTAGTGGGAAATCAGAATCAAAATGTGCCAGTCTTGACAGACATTAAGCTAGAACCCTTCATATGGTTAGAATAGTCGGATAGAAAAATTCAAATGTCAGAATTATGGGCTATTTATGGGCTAATTAGTTGCTCTTATCCCAATTTTTTGGCTTCTATCGTTTAGCGGGAAATCGGATTCAAAATGGGCGAGTCTAGCTTGATATCAAACTAGAACCCCCATATGGTTACGGTTACAATGGTCCGATCGAAAAAAATCAAACACTAGAATTATGGGATATTTATAGGCTAATTAGTTGCTCTAATCCCAATTTTTGTGCTTTTACTGTTTAGTGGGAAATCAGAATCAAAATGTGCCAGTCTTGACAAACATGAAGCTAGAACCCTTCATATGGTTAGAATAGTCGGATAGAAAAATTCAAATGTCAGAATTATGGGCTATTTATGGGCTAATTACTTGCTCTTATCCCAATTTTTGGGCTTCTACCGTTTAGCGGGAAATCGGATTCAAAATGGGCGAGTCTTGCTCGATATCAAGCTAGAACCCCCCATACGGTTACTGCTACAATGGTCCGATCGAAAAAATTCAAACGCCAGTGTTGTGGGCTATTTATGGGCTAATTAGTGGCTCTAATCCCAATTTTTGTTCTCCTACTGTTTAGCGGGAAATCAGATTCAAAATGGGCGAGTCTAGCTTGCCATCAAGCTAAAAAAGACGTACGTTTACAATTGTCCGATCCTAGAAACTCAAACTCTAGAATTATGGGCTATTTTTGGGCTAATTAGTTGCTCTAATCCTGATTTTTGGACTCCTACCTTTGAGCGGGAAATCGGAATAAAAGTGGGAGAGTCTAGCTTGACATGAAGAAAGAACCCTTGTTTAGGTTAGACATCTCGAATCGAAGAAAATCAAACGTCAGAAATATGGGCTATTCATGTTCTAATTGATGCTGCAATTCCGAGTTTGGGGCTGCTACATTTTAGCAGGAATTCTTTATCAAATTGTGAGATTTGGCTTAACATCTAGCTATAAACCTAGGGCTATAATACTCCGATCAAAATAATTTAAACGTCGGGAATTATGGGTTATTTGCATGCTAAATTGTTCCTCTAATGTCGAGTGTTTTCTTCTATCGTTAGTAAGAAATCTCATGCTAGATTGATATTGATTTTTAGATAAGGTGGGGTGATACTTTCAAAGTTGTAGTAAGAAAACATCGATTTTTACAAACTGAAAATTGGTTTATTTGAACTCTCCGCAAATGTAAATCTATATCTCTACTCTTAAATCCATATTTTTTTTCACGTGTTTATGTTCATTATGTTTGGAGTAAGTAGTGTATATATATATATAGAATTTATATAGTGAAATATCATTATTTTTAAATATTTTTTTTGTGCCTCTTCGCCGTTGCTGGGGCCACAGTGGCACAGAGGTAGAGCGTTTATCTCTTGTGCTTGAGATCCCTGGTTCGATCCCAGATCGCGCAAATTGGTCTTTCTGGTTGACAAACACCATGTGCTTGGGTTTTATCGGAGCTCTCCGATTTCCTCCCACTTTATTCATAATGAATATAATGAACATAAACACCTGAAAAGACAATCCATGGATTTACTAGTACAGATATATATTTGCATTCGCTGAGAATGCAAATAAATCAATTTTCAGCTAATAGACATCGACGTTTCCTCACTGCAACTTTGAAATTATCATCCCACGTTATCTAGAAATCAATATCAATCTTGCATGAGATTTCTTACTAACGATAGAAATAAAAGCTCGACATTAGAGCAACAATTTAGCATGCAAATAACCCATAATTTCGACGTTTTAATTCTTTCGATCGGAGTATTATAGGCCTAGGTTTATAGCTAGAAGTTAAGCCAAATCTCACAATTTAATGAAGAATTCCTGCAAAACGGTAACACCGCAAACTCGGAATTAGAACAATAATAAGCCCATCAATAGCCCATAATTCCGTCGTTTGAGTTTTATTGGATCGGAGCATCGTTACCGCATGGGAGATTCTAGCTTGATATCAAGCTGGACTCGCCCATTTTGATTCCGATTTCCCGCTAAACAGTGGGAGGCCCGAAAATTGAGATTAGAACAACTAATTAGCCCATAAATAGCCCATAACACTGGCATTTGATTTTTTTCGATCGGACTATTGTAACCATAAGGAGGGTTCTAGCTTGATATCAAGCTAGACTCGCCCATTTTGATTCTGATTTTCCGCTAAAGATTAGGAGCCCAAAAATTGAGATTAGAGCAACTAATTAACCCGTAAATAGCCCATAATTCTGGCATTTGATTTTTTTTCGATCGGACTATTGTAACCATAAGGAGGGTTCTAGCTTGATATCAAGCTAGACTCGCCCATTTTGATTCTGATTTTCCGCTAAAGATTAGGAACCCAAAAATTGAGATTAGAGCAACTAATTAACCCATAAATAGCCCATAATTCTGGCGTTTGAATTTTTTCGTTCGGACCATTGTAACCATATGATATTTTTTTAACCTTAATATCAAGCTTGACTCGTTCATTTTGATTGTGATTTCCAGCTAAAACAGTAGGAGCCCAAAAATTGGGATTAGAGCAACAAATTAGTCCATAAATAGTTCATAATTCTGGCATTTGAATTTTTCGATTGGGCCATTGTAACCATATGGGGGGTTCTAGCTTGATATCAAGCTAGACTCGCCCATTTTGATTCTGATTTTCCGCTAAAGAGTAGGAACCCAAAAATTGAGATTAGAGCAACTAATTAACCCATAAATAGCCCATAATTCTGGCGTTTGAATTTTTACGATCGCACCATTGTAACCATATGGGTGGTTCTGGCTTGATATCAAACAAGACTCGCCCATTTTGAATCCGATTTGCCGCTAAACGATAGGAGCCCAAAAAATGTGATAAGAGCAACAAATTAGCCTATAAATAGCCCATAATTCTGGCGTTTGATTTTTTCGATCGCACCATTGTAACCATATGGGGGTTCTAGCTTGATATCAAGCTAGACTCGCTCATTTTGAATCCGATTTCCCGCTAAACGGTAGGAGCCCAAAAATTGGGATTAGAGCAACTAATTAGGCCATAATTCTGGCGTTTGAATTTTTTCGATCGCACTATTGTAACCATATGGTTGGGTCTAGCTTGGTATCAAGCTACACTCGCCCATTTTGAATCCGATTTCCCGCTAAACGGTAGGAGCCAAAAAATTGGGATTAGAGCAACTAATTAGCCCATAAATAGCCCATAATTCTGGCGTTTGAATTTTTTCGATCGCACCATTGTAACCGTATGGGTGGTTCTAGCTTGATACCAAGCTAGACTTGCCCATTTTGAATCCGATTTCCCGCTAAACGGTAGGAGCCCAAAAATTGGTATTAGAGCAACCAATTAGCCCATAAATTGCCCATAACTATGAAATATGTTCCGGTAGTTTTAGTGTTGGTGGTTGGTCTAACTTGACAGGCGTTCTAATTTTTATTCATACACTCAGCAACATTTACTTCAAAAACCTGAGAAACAATCCTTTGATTCCTTTTATTCATTTGGCCTATTGTGTGCTAAGGGATGCCCTGCACAATAGTGATATGTAATCCCAATTTCTCTTAGCCCTAGTGTGCAAGGGTTTTATTTGATCTAGTGGCTACGTGGGACTTTGTGTACTAAGCCCTGGGTTTGATTCGCGGTGGGAGGACATTGAAATTCGAAAGCATTAAGGGAATTTGCATTTCACAATATGCGGCCACGTCTAATTTAGCCTCGGTGGTCAAAAGAGGACACTGAATTTTAAGAAACAAATAAAACATAATTTTGTGCTAAGTTCACTCCTCGAAATTATGGCTGGAAGAAACACTGCTCTAACTTTTAGAAGTTCAATATTATGTAAGAGAATAAGTGGGTGATTCATCATCGTCCAGGTCGTACTATTATAGGTATTAACGTAAAATTTGAAGAGAATACTCCTTTTGTCACGAAAAGAAGGATAAATAAATATTCTTTTAAAAAAAAATACCCACTCTAAAGGGGGTAAAAGGCGGCTCAAAATTTCCCTCAATACTGTATCTTATGAACCCCTGGTGTTAAAGAGATTAATTACAGCATATGAGCAGAAGTGAATTGACAGCTCAATAACTATCAAATGATGATACGCACAACGATGATGAAGAATGTTCAGCTGATTCATAGTGCTTTTCGTAACTGCATCCCGTGTGCAATTTGATGATTAAATATTGTGAGTGATCTATTTTTTTTTTCCTTATGCATTGTAAAATAAGAAAAGCGATGATGGACATCTCGGGCCAGCGACTGGCAAATATGGCGGACGAATGCCATTTTTTTATTTGTATCTTTTTCGGTTATTTTTCATCCGATTTAGATCATCTTCTTTTTAATCGAAAAGTCTTTAGTATCTCCATACTTTTATTTATTACGACATTTCTGCTATCTACTTTAGTTTTTACCCAAAATGCAAAATTCTTGTTTTTGGTCATTTTTGTACTTTTTTTCAATACTGTTGTAAGAGAAATTTAGGGTGAGATTAAACTAACTGCGAATATGGAGAAATCAGTTTTATTGGATACTTAAGATGTACGAGATGTGATGGTGAAGGTCTTGAACTCTCCACTGGTAAACATGGTAGCCATTTCAAGATGGCCGACGGACGAAATTTAAACTAATCTCTGTCTCGTTTATTTTTCATCCGTTTTCGATTATCTTCTTTTTTTTTAAAAAAAAGAAACGGAAGCAGTTTTCAAAGTCTTTAATGCTTGACTACAAAAATGTACACGGAATGTAGGTGCCAAACTCTCTAGAGGTCTAAAAGGTTAAGTTTGGAATTGTTATTTATGTGATAATTAAGTTTGGGATAATTAAGCCACTGTTTAGCATACCAGTTAATAAACAATTTTCTTCTTGTTACAGATGAGTACTGAATAAGAAGACTAGTCACTAAAATGGAATTAGTAGGAAGAGCAGAACCATGTAAAAGGAAACGATGTAGTGATGTTTGTATACTGTGCAATAGAGGAAATGATGAAAAGTTTGTAAAAAGTGCTGGTGAAGAAACTTTAAATAATCTATCAGATACAATAGTTAGTTTTGCAAAATGGAAAGACGAGTGATGCCAAAAGATACTGGAGAATTTAGGAGGTGATGCTAGAGAATAAAATATATGAAAGCTGCGATTGAATTGTCATCTAACTTGTTACAAATCACTGACGCACAAGGAAAAATGTCAAGCTCTAGAATACACTACATGAAGATGCAAAAGGTTTTAGTAGAAGAAGACGTTTCTGAAGAAGCTTACGCCTCAAAACCACCCGAACTGACACATCAAAGTGTGACAAACAACTTTGTTTTCTTGTGATGGAAAATAAACCAGAAAACATCTTCTCCATCATGTTTCATAAGATACAGGAAGTTCTAATTTGAGAGAAGCAGTCAACGTAAGTGGAAATAATACTTGGCAGGTAAGGCTTAATTAGGTATTGACCCAAACGATGCCCATGCTATCAACATTTTGGACACTGTTAGACCAGAAGGGTTACAAATGTGATTCGTAGGAAGAAAGTCTGTAAACAACGTATTCAAAGTTTAGCAGTTATTGTAGCGTCCGATACGGAATTTCTAGATTGTTGGAAGATTTTCTTATTCAAGGAAATGTTACAAGTATGACTGAGTTGCATAACATTCACATTAATGTCTGCTTTTCTAATGGAGTTGATATATTGACACGGCTAAAATCAAAAAGAGAATTAAAGACTTTTATTGAAGAAAGAGTTTCTAGTGTTGAGTTTTCCATACCTACACGAAAAATGAATCTGAACGTGTATTTATAAAACAAACTAAAAATATTCCAATTAGTAAATTATAATATGATACTACTGATTCACAATTTAAGATCTTTCCGAAGCCAAAATTTTAAAAAAATAGCTTTGAATACACTTATGTTCTTGTACTGTCGATCACTAAATATCCAGAATTGACAGGTGATACCACATTTGTTTTAATTGGTTCTCAGAAGCGCACGATTCGTATAGATTTAATATATCAAGCCTTGGGTGAGAAAAAAGCTCAAGCTTTACTGGGAATGCATTCTCTTTCTGGATATGACACTACTGGTTTCTTCAGTTATAAATCAAAAAAACAGTTTTTGGAAGAGCTTCATAAATGCTAGCTACAAAATGCTCAAAACTCTTTCCTCATTAGGTCAAACAGATATTATCGAGGATGAAAGATACACTGCACTTGAAGAATGCATGTGTTCAGTGTACATGCCAAAACTAAATATTAAAACCTTGAGTGAGCTAAGGAGGTTTACCATGAAGCAAGTTCAGGGATCAAATATACCTCCGACTCAAGCTGCTCTTCACCCGGCTATAAGAAGCTCATTATCAAGCGATGAGATGGCGAAGAGCTCACATTCCACAACCTTATATTCCACCCCAACTTCTGATTTTGGCTGGATGGCAAGGTAAAATGAATACCTACCTGTCATATGTGACATGCCCTGTGCTCCTCAAGAACTACTTTCATCAGTACGCTGTTCCTGTGTCAAGTTGCGGTGTCTAGCATCCTGCAAGTGTGTGCAAAATGATGTACCATGTACTGAAATTTGCTCATGCTCGGCTGAGACTGATAAATGTGAAAGTGTTGCAAACCATGATGAAGTGGATTATGATGACAGTTACATCGAAGACTCTATGCTATTCTGAAGTTGAACTTTACATTCAGTTTCAAGTTTGACAATTTTTAACATCTAAGTACATAATATATAGTAACTATACACCGATAATAATGATAATTTTGCATTAACATATACATCATTTAGTAATAAGTTTCCCTTGCCCTGTCTTAAATCTATAAAGCTTATTTTTTCTATTCCTACAGGGTGGTCTAGAAGTGGGTGTATCCCTAATTGGTGTTTTCTGACTGTTTTAAGTTTTACCAACATTTGTTACTACAAGGATGGTGATCATGACGATCTTTACGACTCTTAAAACTCTTAAGACTTCAAGGTAACTCCGTATAGACATTCTACCATAACTAATATTATACTTTTGAAACCAAAGGGGGGTATGCCCACTTCCGAACAACCCTGTAAAGATTTTCAAAATGCTAATTGCAGACTGTAGTTTTATATATTTCTATTCTCGTTTTATTTTATTTTGGATACAATTAAGGCAGATAGTAGAAAAATGTAGCAAACAAAATAGTAGAACGGCTTAAACTTTTCGTTAGAAAAAATAATTGAAAACGGATGAAAAGTAAACGAGACTGAGATTGGTTTAAATTTCGTCAGTCCACCATCTTGAAATAGCTATCATGTTTGCTAGTGGAGATTCCAAGACCTTCACCATCACATTTCGTACATATTGAGTATCCAGTAAAATTGATTTCTCCACATTCGTCGATAGTTTAGTCTCATCCCAAACTTCTCTTGCAACAATATTGAAAAAAGTAGAAAAATGACCAAAAACATGAATTTTGCATTTTGGGTAAAAATTAAAGTAGATAGCAGAAATGTCGTAATAAATAAAAGTATAGAGATGCTAAAGACTTTTCGATTAAAAATATGATCGAAATCGGATGAAAAATAACCGAGACAGAGACAAATAAAAAAGTCTTTCGTCCGCCATCTTGGAACGGCTGCCATATTTGCCAGTTGCGGCTTCGAGATGTCCACCATCGCTTTTCTTATTCTACAATGCATAAGGAAAAAAATGAAACCACTCACAATACTTAATCACAAAAATGCACACGCACTAAGAATATTGGTAGTTAGAAAACCCACTATCAGCTCATTGACAACTTTACTTCAATTCACTCGGAAATGAATGATCTTCTCAAGGATTTGGATTTACCTAAGAGTAAATCTCAACTTCTTGGATCTCGACTTCAGCAGTCAGGCAGCCAAAACAGAAATTATTTTTTGCGGAAGATGAAGGCTTAGTGTTCTACCCTAATTCAAACGCATTGATGATAAAACTGAAGATGCTATGTGACCGAGGCAAATGGAAACTGTTTAAAGAATCTTCAAAAAGCAAGCATAGAAGTAGTCATGTTGGCTATTGGGAATAAGTTACCACCAGTCTAGTTTGCATACTCTGTGACTACGAAGAGGCCGAACAAAAACATCATCCGAATCCTTGATAAAAAATGAAAAATTAAAGTAAATATTTAAGATTTAAGTCCCACGGTTATGGTGACTAGGCTAAAGAAGACGACGATGATGAGAAAGGAAGGAAATTGTGAAATTAAGAAAGTAGGATGAAACGAGAGAACCCCGAAAAACTCACGCACACGGTGTTTTTCCACCATAAAGTTCAGTTGGCGAAAGCGAATCCTTGATAAAATAGTTACCATGATTATACCATTATACCATTATACCATGATTATACCAGTTGAAAATTTTGCGCTGACAAAAGTTGTTGCTCTACTTACGGACCTGCAATCAGGCGTCACTAAATACTGCTGCTTTTTATGTGAACAGGATAGCCGAGCCCGAGATAAACATTACATCGTACGGAACTGGCCTCTGCGAGAAAGGTTGATTACCGGTCATAAAAATGTCGCTCACAATCCTCCGATCCCAAAGGAAAATACTTACTTGCTGACTTTGCATATCAAACTCGGACAGAAAACTAAATTTTCTCGTCTTAGTGAGGCTATGCACAAGAAAGGAGTTTTCGTGGGCCCAAAGATTGGACAACCTTTCAAAGATTCGATGCTTATTGGAATCGAATCGAAAGAAAAACGAGCATGATTTGCACTCCACAACATATCTGAGAACTTTTTTGGGTAACAACAAAAGCGATTATTATGTCGCTCACTCGAGGAATTGCTGTTAGCGTACCAGACCTTGTAGTGTAACATGTTTCTTAAAGCGCATTTTCTTTACTCGCACCTCGACTTATTTCTTAAAAATTTAGCAGCAGTTTCGGATGAACACGGGGAACGGTTTTATTATTTACATTTATTATATTACTTTTCATTTATTATTCGTTACAGCTAAATTAATCCTTTCCATTCCTGTAAATTTTCGAAAAGAGATAAACAAAATAGTTGGGGCCATCCCGGGAAACAGCAGACGATGGGGGGAAACGAGGGTTATATTCGGACTCAGGACGTCATTTTACATATGAATTAGCAGGAATGGCGACAGAGTTCGATTTTTTTGCAGACCAGTGTGATTTTGACATTCTTCTACTTTTTCCATATATCAATTAATTTTCGATATTTTATAGATAATTTTCTTATCGATTTTTGCTATCAAAATACTAAGGCTCTAGTTTTACTAAAGTCACATCTGTTAGCATGCACCTTATGCTCCAATCGTAAATATTTGTAATATTTTTGTAATCTACACTGAACACGACACTCGACACACAACACATACTTACCATAGACATGGAGCGCAGCAGCGTGGGATGCAGTGCCTACGCGATTAACAGCGGAACATTCGTAGGTGCCTCCGTCCTCCACTTGAACACTACTGATGTTCACATGACTAATTACTTCTCCTGTGACAGTTACGTATTGTCCGATCATAAACCTGAAATAAAGAGGAGATGTTCACGATTTCAATATTTATACTTTTGAAAAAGCGACCGAGTATTACATTAAAGATATTTATATTACACATAAGAATTTTTGGCAACTGCGATGTATCGCATAAATTGAATATCATATAAAGTAAAACAAAATACCTTTGAGTGTCTATGATCTAAACTAAACATAATGGTATTAATTTAATAACTATCAGTAACGTATTCGATTTTCTTTTTAGAGGATAATTGATAGTTTCTAAACTATTCAAAAAATAATGATAAGCTCATTAGTTTTTTTTTATCAGAATCACACATATTTAACCATTGTGTACTATCGTCATTTTGGGAATCCAGAGGTATTTAACGCAGTATATACCTTCTATCACTTAAATGAACATGAGTATCAACAAGTCTGTTCTTATGTTTTCTCTCCTGTGTATGTTTAATATATTGAACACAAAATATCATTTCCTGTTGCTTTGCTGTTATGTACAAAATGATTGCTTACCACTGGGTCGTAAAAGAACCCCAAGGTAATACCCACGTAAGTAAACATTTTTTGTTACCAAAAGAGCAAAATTAGTAGTTTACATAATGCTCAATACATTGTAGAAACTACTAATATACTGTTTCGAAAAATTACATAATTAGTGATACAATAAAGTGGTGTGTGTAGTAAAAACAGAGAAAGAAAAAGTTTGCTTACATTACACTACATTGTTTGTGACTTTGTCTCTTTCTTCCTAACGATACCGTATGAAACAATAGATATCTTGAAATTTTGCTTATATTTTTGAACGTTTTGTGAATATCAAAGTGGCAAGTTTCAAAGGGGTAGCGTTCTTTACTTCAAGCAGCAATCCCAAGAAGGTGACATTATTTTATTGTTCTAGGTTGTAGTTGAGCCTGTTAACTAGTGAGGAGGTCATCAAGTACCTCTTTTCGACTTTGGGTGACAAAGATATCAGTGATGTGGAAGATGACAGTCTGAGTTACAGTGCAATGCAATACAGTATTGTTTTGAAATGTGTCGGTATAAAATAATAGGAGAGACATAATGAGGAAGAGAAGAAGACAGAAGAAGATGAGTTCTACGAAACTGAGCTTTCATACAGCTTCAATATATATATTTAATTGGGGCCTCCAAGGGTATCTGCTATGCTATATCTTTCATGGTAATATAAAGGGGTTAAGGATTCATCTTGAGACCATTTTGGTTTGATTAAATAAAATATTTTAACAAAGGACTAATGTTTACTGTCCTGAATTGAAGCAATATTTGATTTCTTGTTTTGAATTTGCCATGGGACAAAATTATAAAAAAAAAATAAATAAATGCATATTCTTAGTAACATAACAAAGGCAAACCACGTAACTTTAATTTCAACCTACCACCTATGTGATCAAAAGTATCTGGACACCTGGCTGAAAATGACTTACAAGTTCATGGCGCCCTCCATCGGAACTGCTGGAATTCAATATGGTGTTGGCCCACCCTTAGCCTTGATGAAAGCTTCCACTCTCGCAGGCATACTTTCAATCAGGTGCTGGAAGGTTTCTTGGGGAAATCGCAACCCATTCTTCACGGAGTGCTGAACTGAGGAGAGGTATCGATGTAGGTCGGTGAGGGCTCGCACGAATTCGGCGTTCCAAAACATCCCGAAGGTGTTCTATAGGATTCAAGTCTGGACTCTATGCAGGCCAGTCCATTACAGGGATGTTATGCTCGTGTAACCACTCCGCCACAGGCCGTGCAGTATGAACAGATGCTCGATCGTGTTGAAAGATGCAAACGCAATCCCCGAATATCTCTTCAACAGTGGGAAGCAAGAAGGTGCTTAAAACATCAACGTAGGCCTGTGCTGTGAGAGTACCACGGAAAACAACAAGGGGTGCAAGCCTCCTCCAAGAAAAACACGACCACACCATAACACCACCAACTCGGAATTTTACTGTTGGCACTACACACGCTGACAGATGACGTTCACCGGGTATTCGCCATACCCACACACTGTCATTGGATCGCCACATTGTGTACCGTGATTCGTCACTCCACACAACGTTTTTCCACTGTTCAATCGTAGGCGTCGTTTGGCATTTACCAGCGTGATGTGTGGCTTCGGAGCAGCCGCTCGACCATGAAATCCAAGTTTTCTCACCTCATGCCTGACTGTCATAATACTTGGAGTGGATCCTGATGCAGTTCGGAATTTGTGTGTGATGGTCTGGATAGACGTCTGCCTATTACACTTTATAACCCTCTTCAACTGTCGGCGGCCTCTGTCAGTCAACAGCGAGGTTGGCCTCTACGCTTTTGTGCTGTACGTGTCCCTTTACTTTTTCACTTCACTATCACATCAGACACAGTGGACCTAGGGATGTTTAGGAGTGTGGAAATATCGCGTACGGACTTCTGACACAAGTGACACCCAATCACCTGACCACGTTCGAAATCCGTGAGTTCCGCGGAACGCCCCATTCTGCCTTATCACGATATATAAAGACTACTGAGGTCGCTGATAATGAGTACCTGGCAGTAGGTGGCAGCAAAATGCATCTAATATGAAAAACGTATGTTTTTGTGTGTTTCCTGATACTGTTGATGACATAGTATATATATATATATATATATATATATATATATATATATATATTATTTTGGACAGTTTTGTATTACACATCTATTTTGGTTCACAGGTTTGTTATTGAAAACTATGAGTTAGCGACAATGTTAAATCTAAGACAGACTATTTTTCAGAATTCTGAAATTTGTAGAACACAACCACTTGAACTAAAAAAACTGTCTCTTTTCTTTTCTTTTCCTTTTTTGTGTGTGTGTGTTTCACGATAATGGTTCTTAGCATTTTATTTTTCACGGCACACTATTCATTGTTATAAGCTCTAGCGGATCATTATTCTTTTCTTCGAATAGCTAATGGAAATTCTTTTTTCTATTCAATAAACCAAGTTCTTTTTGGTAAGCTAGTAGATTCTTCGTAAAATAGATTGTATATAAGACAGTAAAGGCTTCTTGTTGCTTGTCTTGCCAAAATAATGTTCTCTGATCACACAGTACTCTTTGAAAATTTTAAGACCAGAAACGAATTATGAAAAGGAGTCCAAGCTCTAAAGATTTGTACACCACGGATGATGTACAACTAACTACAATTGTAGCGAGGTACCAAATGTGTGTACCCATTAGCACCATCGGTTCTCTACACGATGTAATTTACGCTGCACACAAGGAGTAGAATGTGAACAATTAGATACTAAAGGTGTATGAAGTATCACTAATGCATCGTCAACACCAAAGAGCACAATGTATAGAAGTGACTGTCTTCGAATGGAGACACAGAGTTGTCTATATCATGACAGCTTCTCCTACCACAAGATTGGTGCGTGTATAATGCATGACATCACAGCAGTGATGCATATGTGAACGAAATGTAGAAAGAAGAAATGTACGCTGTGAGAATCGGGTAGCAGGCCACGCAACGTTACTACAGAATGGAAGAATAAACATCTTTTTCGAATGACCCTAAAGTATCACACAGCATCATATAGTGTTAAATCGACGCGGAACACTGTAATAGATGTAAAGGGTCTTTCCTAGTAAGATAGTGAAACCGGCCCTTGATCCAAATTGGGCCGCTATTGTCCTAAAAGGTTATCCTTGACTTAAAACTACCTAAAACTATTGACCCTTGCCCCCTCCCCTTACGGAATTATCGTATCATACATGCTCAAATTTGAATCTATTTTTAAAATTTTGGTGGGATTGGTCGAAAAATTTTGAAAGTTTCACAGATTGTAGATAATATCTAGATGTAAATGTGCAACTTTTTCTAAACCATCGATGTGTATTTCCTTACCTTTTTATTGCGTGTTGAAAATTGAAAAAAAATGTAGAAAAAATTTGGGGGGACACGTCCTTGACTTATTTGGTTATTTTTTTTATACGCTTAGGTATAACATATATTTTTTTCGGGGCCTGAAAGTGATGGCAACATTGCCAAAAGGAATAAAACTGAAAAGAAACGTGTTTTTCGCACAGTTTTTCCACCATTTTAGGGCACTCAAGGGGAGGGTTCCTTCAAACAATCATTTGCCAAAGTTCACAATTTTCCTTTCTCTTGCGTCCCTTTCGCTTCTGTCGTTTTTCGGCTGCTTTGATTGTGTCCATTTCGGAATAGAAACACCAAATATATTTCCGTAACAGTGCTTTCACTTCAACCGACTCTTGCACAACAAAGTTACAAACAGCTCGCGGTAGAGAATGCTACCGGTAGAGAGCGCCACTGTGTGCGGCCAGTGAAGCAAGCACTGATAGATTTGAAGAGCCGACGCGAGGTTGGGGGAGTAAGAAGACTCGGAGAGTCCTTGCCTGAGCGGAATGCATGCATTCCTTGTCAATTGTCTGCCTGTGTATGGGAGCTCGTCATCCGGATCCCTCCGAGTTGGAGTTCGTTGGTACACGATATTTACACTATTTACACTATTTCACTCCTGCTGCGGACGTAATACATTCCATTGTGTTCCTGTGGGGGAACTCCACGCCTCTGTCTCAGAAGCTCGCAGTATCTTTCTTCATAAAAGTTAGACACTGCGGTGGAGAGCCTTCCTAGGTCGCCGCATAGTGCTTCAGTACGCAAGGCGTCCCTTAGCGTTATATGCAGCAACCTTGCTCGCTCAGCAGGGTGGACCTGCTGAACGAGCGCGCACTCGAAGACAGTATGTTCTGGGGTGCCCAGGGCTTTTCCACAATCACACTGTGGCGCTTGAGCCAAGCCCAGTAGATGGAGCTTAGCATTGTACGGACCTTGTCCTGTTGCAAAGTGTACGAGACATTTCCCTGGGCGTAGGTACCCCATTTGCAGCCTTTCAGCTACATCCGGGAGCACGCCATAGGCTTTCCTTCCCTTTTCGGAACCATCCCATTCCTCCTGCCACCTGCTCACTACTCGGGCTTTTGTCTCTGCTTTTGTTAGGCACAGACGGCCGAGTAGATCCACTGTCTTCCCAGGAAATCGCTTCCTAATTCAGTAGTTGGCAGCTCGTTCAAGAATCCTCAGATGTACAGGGACTATCACATAGTGAGTTCCCAGGGGTCGTCCTGTATGCTCCACTCAACCGCAACGTGCTAGTAAAATATGCCAACACTGAGGTCCACAAACTGTCATTGTACACTTTGACGTGGCAGGGTTGGAGTTGGAACTTCCTTCCTCCTAGAGAGAGGATCCTCTGTGCTATGCTACTTGCTCGGTTGCAGGAATACTCGATATGCTTATCCATAATAAGTGATTCATCTAGAATCACTCCGAGATATTTGTAGTGATGTGAGGTGGAAAATTTTCCCCTATATTTTTCCGGAAAATTTTCCGTTCTAAAAAATATCAGTAATCAAGTAACAATTGCTCAGGAATCATGAAATTGATTGAATTCATGTATAGAAATGTTAAAAAGTGAAAGATCGTTAAAAGAATCTGAAAATTTTCAGGTCTCACAATTTTCAGTATTATGTAGGAACAAGTTAAACAATTTTTCATAAATCGAAATATTTTCTGCCTTATATGAATAACTTGAAGAACTTTTTATGATTCGGAAAATTTTCATCACTATGTAGAAGCAAGTGGAAAACTCTTTTCATAGGCCTGACAATTTTGGACATTATGTATAGTGATGTTAGGTGGAAAATTATCCACTATATTTAACTGCACATAGAGCTACAAAATTGAATTTCAGTAGAGGAAAGTTAGTCAGCAACAAATCATAATTATCACATTACCTTTCGAGAACCGGAAAATTTTCTATTTCTAGTTGTGAAATAAAATTTTATAGTGTTTCTCTCTTTCTCTTGCTCTGCGAGCTCCTTCGTTGCTAAGCAGTTAGCATACGCGCCTTTGGCATGGAAACATGGCTTCGATTCCCAGCGGGAGCTCATGTAGTTCGGATTCCACGTTAATCAGTTGGTACCGTTTTATATAGTCTCGCTATTGAAAGGGACGTTAAACTCAAAATCAACTCAATTCAACTACTCTCTCTCTCTCTCTCTCTCTCTCTCTCTCTCTGTGTGTGTGTGTATGCAAAGTGCAGAGAACATACCTCGAGTTCGTAGAGTACAAATATCCCATTCTATTATTTAAAATTTTAATTTATTAAGTCATGAATATTTTCCGACTCATAAAAACATACTCCACTTATTCATTCGATTCATGAAAAATTGTTCCACTTGCTCCTACATAGTACTGAAAATTGTCTAAGCCATTAAAATTTTCAAATTCTTTAAACGATCACTCACTTTTTAATATTTCTATATATCAATTCAATCAATTTTATGAATACTGACGAATTGTTACTTGATCACTGATATTTGTTAAGAACGGAAAATTTTTCGGAAAAATATAGAAGAAATTTTCCACCTCACATCACGGCTAAACAATGATATAGGAATAAGTGGAATACGTTTATACGAATCGGAAAATTTTCCGTTTCAAAAATTTCCGGAAACTTTTCATCAATCACTGTACAGGACAGACAATTTTTCGATTCATGAAAAATTGTTCCACTTGTTCCTACATATTACTGAAAATTTAAGCCATGAAGATTTTCAGATTCTTTAAACGATCTTTCACTTTTTAACATTTCTATATATGAATTCAATCGATTTTAAGAATACTGACGAATTGTTACTTGATCATTGATGTTTGTTAAGAACGGAAAATTTTTCGGAAAATATACAAGAAAATTTTCCACCTCACATCACGCCTAAAAAACGATGTAGGAATAAGTGGAGTATGTTTTTATGAATCGGAAAATTTTCATCACTGTACGGGACAGACAATTTTTCGATTCATGAAAAATTGTTCTACTTGTTCCTACATAGTACTGAAAATTGTCTAAACCATGAAAATTTTCAGATTCTTTAAACGATCATTCACTTTTTAACATTTCTATATATGAATTCAATCAATTTTATGAATACTGACGAATTGTTACTTACTCACCGATATTTGTTAAGAACGGAAAATTTTCCGGAAAAATATAGAAGAAAATTTTCCACTTCACATCTCGACTAAACAACGATGTAGGAATATGTGGAGTATGTTTTTATGAATCGGAAAATTTTCCGGAAAAATATAGAAGAAACTTTTCCACCTCACATCTCGACTAAACAACGATGTAGGAATATGTGGAGTGTGTTTTTATGAATCGGAAAATATTCCGGAAAATTTTCATCACTGGATATTTGGCATGCCTAACCCTCTTGATGGTCTGCTGCCAAGTTTGAAGATTGGGTCCCGAAGGAGCCTTTCCCCAAAGAGCACATAGAGCGTTTTGTTGACTGAAGCAGTCAACTTATTCCTGCTGTACCAGGCATCGATTCGTGCTAAAATAGCATTCCCCTTTGCTTCTATATCTCTGCGGGAGTCCCCCTCCGTGAGTACGAGCAAATCGTCCGCGAATGCCACGAGATCAAGTGTCTGCGGCATTTCCAGTAACTCCGTTACGAGTGGTTCAGTCGCTACATCCCAAAATGTTGGTCCGCACACAGATCCCTGGGGACAGCCCTTGGTGCAGGTTTTAGAGATGCGTGAACCTCCGGTCTGGAACCATATGTTCCTGTCCCTGCAGTAATCGAGGAATATCTTATACAAATACCTCTGGCATCGCATCTCCCTAAGGCGTCCGAAAAGGGTTGGCCACCAGAGATTATCGAAAGCCCCAGAAATGTCAAAGAAAATACCTACAGTATATTTCGCTGCAGACTCCTTGATCATCCTGAGCGCATGGTTTACAGCGTCCTCAGTTGATTTCCGCGGACTGAAACCATACTGATTGGCAACCATCCCAGTTCTCTGGCGGTGGAGAGTCAATCTGCGGACAAGCAACTTTTCTTGCACTTTGCCCGACACATTCAATAGGGATATTGCTCTGTACGATTTCGGATCTTGGGGATCCTTTTCTTCGCCTTTGCTGAAGAAGATCATTTCTGCATTCTTCCAGATAGCAGGCACTCTTTTCTGTTCCAGACACGCATTAAACAGAGTTGTCAGCGTTCCAGCAAGTTCATTAGAACATTGCTTAACAACTTCGGGCCTTATCTCGTCTGAACCTGCAGCCCGACCGGACCGCAGCCATGAGATTGTCTCCTTTATTTCTGCCTCCGAAAACATGGGAATGTCCTCTTCGGTTGCATAGTCGTTGGTGATTCCATCACTCATTCTTCTCTGGTCTGCATCGTTCTCCTCCGGATTATCATCCGGGAGAAGAACCTTGAGCAGGAGCTCCGCTGTCTCCTGCCCTCCCTCCGTGAGCACGTTAGCACTTTTGGAGGGTTTGCATGACCTCCGGCGCTCTAATCTTTTTGATGGCAATTTTGGAAGGTACACCCCACGGATCGGTTTCCAGACTGGTCTGGACTAACTCTCCCATGAGGCAGCTCAGCAACGTTGAGAGCCTTTTCGAGGTCCTCTTCGCCGCCCTATACCTTGCTAGTCTGTCCCATCGGACGTCCGGGTCTGGCGCAGACTGGTACAGCCTCCTTTCCCTTCTGATGGTCGTTTGTAGCCTCGAAAGGTGTCGCGTCCTATAGAGCATGGAAGCTACACCCGGCGGGCGAGGTGGCTGCTGGCTGCGTTCGATAGCATTCATAATGGCTTCTTGTATTCTGCGAGCTGACTCGTCTACCATTGGTGCCATGACGTGAGTCAGATCCAGTACATCCCTAAACAGCTCCCAGTTCAGGAGCCTAGGGTTGTATTTTGGTCTCTCTGGAATTTCCGCCCCTTGGACTCCATTCCTTTCAATTGTCAGTGCGAAAGTAGCCACATTGTGGTCGCTATGCGTGATAGTGTCATGCACTTTCCAGTCCTGTACCACGCCGATGGCTGGTTCATTAACTAGAGTAATGTCAATGTTCTCATTAGCTCCCACTCTATTCGAATAGGTGGGAACATGACTAGGCCTGTTTCCCAAGTCAGCCGAAACTCGTTCATCTCTGGTGTATAGGCTTTTTAGTTCGATCCCTGCTCGCACCAAGTAAGCTTTGTGGTGGACAAACACGGTGTGTGTTTTTTTTTCGGGGTTCCCCATTTCTTCTTATTTCCTTCATTCTACCATTTCATTCATTTATCAAAATCACCATCTTCTTTAGCCTAGCCGGCATAACCGTGGCATATAAAACTTAAGAACTTCATTTCATTTTCTTTTTCATTTCCCCCTTTTCACATCGTATTTTCAAAACTCTTTACTTAGTTGTGCCTTACGTTACAATCCTATGTACTGTATAATTTTCATGTTTCTAACTTAAGTTTTTGGTCAAGGCGTAGACCAGCCGCTCAGGTAGTCGGCCTGTCGAAACATTTTTTTATCAATAGATATTAATGACAAATCCATTTATGAATTTTGAACAAAATTATAAAGACTTTTATCTTCGATAAAATTCCATTTTTTTATTGTTTGGTTGTCTGTAAAGTGCTGGTTTTTCAGTTTAACGTTCCACGTATATGCACAAAGGCTAAGGGAGACGGTGGTAGTGATATGACTAGTGCCGATGGAATGAAGAAAGTGGGAGGAAACGAAAAAACCCTACAAAAACCCACACATGTATTATTTGTCCACCAAAAGGTCCACTTGACGGGAGCTGGCATTGAACCAGCAATAGAGGGCGCCAGAAGTGAGTGCTCTACCACTAAGCCACAGCAGATCGACACCTAAGAATAAATCTGGTTGGTTTCAAATTTTTTTCACAATTATTTTTGTTTATTTCTATATCCTCACAATAGCTTAAAACAAGAAAAGAAAGGACAAAGAATAAAGAGAACACCACGTATACCCAAAAATGGATGGGGCTTAAAATACAGATTTATATATATATATATATATATATATATATATATATATATATATATATATATATATATATATATATGCTCATTCCTTCCGAATTTTTTCATAATTCATTTACTTAACTAGTTCTGGAACACTAATTGTGATTCTGATCATTAACAACATGTAATAACATGTAAACTACTTTAAGTAGCTTGGATACAATTAAACATCTTCATTCAAACAACATATAATAAATGACATACCTTTTAGAAAACAATACGTTTCTTCAAAGTAATATGCAAATTGAAAATCTTTCTATGAATTTAAAATACTCCACAACCATTTAATAAGCATTACCATCTGAACTGTCATGTGTTTCGACTCTTCCGGAATATTCATTGTACTGAACCAAGATCCCTGACATGAAATATTGATTATTCTTCGTACTAAAAACAAAGATAGAAATAAACTTTATAAATGACAATTTTGGTCCCAATCAAACACACGAGACACGACAATGTCATAATTCATTTCCAAATTTCTCTTCTCTTGATATTTCTAATCACGTATGACAGTTCTTTATGAAGAGTTGGAACTACTGGGAATGACCTGGTGACAAATCACGTTATTCTTCGTGTCAACTGCTGCTGCAATTTTCGTGTGAAGCACACATTCGATCAGTATTTGGAATAAAATTCTGCTTGTTTTGCAAGTTGTATATTTTCTTTTCATTGGGGCCGTATGAACATGATGCAACAGAATAACACGTGTTAGAAAATATATGAGTATCGGTGCATACATGTGAAAACGAGGGGAAAGAGACAAAGAGCACATTTGTGACTGAAATATTAAATTAAATCGATTATTAATAATATATTAACTTCAAAGCAGATTTTTATGGAAGCCGGATGTTGAAAATATATATATATTTTCTTTATATGATAGCTGCTCCAAACAGTGGAAAGACGGAACTTCAGGAATAGGTTTTTAAAAAAATCAAACTTCATCTGTTGAAAAGAAAAAGATTATAGCAGATACTAAACTTATGACATGACATGAATTTGCACACAGTGCTTAAATAATACATGTTTTAAATGTAAATTTAAGACTTTTCTTATATTTATTGTTTAGACTTAATTTTCTCTTTTAGCACTGGTCCCATGTAAGATATGGATCCACAGCTTAACGTAGGATTCGAAGCATATAACGTCTTACAAGGAATCCATATAGTAAGGATAAAGCAATTCTATTTCTTAAAATTAAAATGTCTTTTGTACGTGGATACGTATACCTAGAACTACGTACTAGTGCCCTTTCGTGCCCAAATAGCTAAGAAGCTTGCTTTCTGTTTGCACGGTCCGAAGTTCCATTCACTACGGAAGAGCTTGCTTATTCGATTCGCTGTAGAATTGTTAATGTAGAATCTTAAACTGTAAGTTAACATTTCTTTTAACTTAAGGACTGAAAATAAATGTTAAACTTTTTTAAGTGACCAAAATGTGTGCAGTTAAGGGTGAAAATGTTGTATACGAATGGAGAAAATGATAACATTTCTTAAATCATATTGGTTGACTAAATATGGTGCAAGCATGTAACGATTACATATATACAGTACCGGCAAAAAGTCTTTGCAATGTGAAATAAATCACAAATCATTACAAATTCATAATATTTAAATATTTTATTGTGGCTAATACTTTACAATTAGTATTTTGTCATATCGCCTTTACATTTTATCACCATCTCCAATCGTTTAGTCATTGATTCAGCCAGGCTGGCGAAGTATGTAGAGTCCATGGTTATCCACAGTGTTTTGATCGTTTCCTTTAGATCCTTGATGTTGTTTGGTCGTGTCTCTTGAATCTTGTTTTTCATGACGTTCCAGGCGTTTTCGATTGGATTAATGTAAGGAGAATTACCTGGTCACTCAAACAGAGGAATATTATGATCACTGAGAAACTTTTGCACGGCATTGGACATGTGGGCCGGGGTCCCATCATGCATAAAATAATTACACACATGAATGTCCCAAGAAAGAAGTAAATGTTCTTCCAAAACATTAATAAAATTGTTTACTTTCATGGTTTCATTCTTGGGAAGAAAGTGCAATCCTCCTCTGCCCTTGTTACCACTGAATGCTCCCCACATCATCACACCATCAGGGTATTTAATGGTCTTAACTGTAAATTTCGGGTCATACCGTGAAGCAGTCCTCGGACGGCGCACCATCTTGGATCCATCCCGGATCAACCTAAAAGTGCTCTCATCACTAAACATAACTTTTTCCCACTCTTAAGGTGTCCAATTTTGATATTTCTTACAGAAGTCGAGCCTTTTTCTCTTCATTTCTGCTGTGAGAAGGGGCTTCTTCGCAGCACGACGACTTGGCAAGCCCAGGTCCTTTTGCAGACGGTGACGAACTGTCCTAGTTGCGACATTATGGAGGAGCTCAGGATACTTGTTTTTCAATTCTACAGCTCTTATGAAAGGATTTGACATCACTTTACGCTTTAGAAGTTTATCAGTCCTTGGTGAAGTCTTTCTAGGTGCACCGGAGCCGGACTTCCTACATGGTACAGCTCCAGGAGGCAATGACGCCGCTGAACGCTTTTGCTGGTAAATTGTCTCTCTTGACACTCCAAAATCCCTGAATACAGCGATTACCGAATCACCTTTCTCCAGAAGAGTTAAGGCCCGGGATTTCTCTGCCATTGTCAGCTATTTACGACCCATTGTGTGTAATTAGAACAGAGTTATAAGACCACTTACTTTCAAGAACTTAAACAAAAATCTAGTTGCACAGAGCAAAGAAAGAACTATCTCGCGGTACAATGCTACGAGGCACACTGAGCTTCTGCTGGGTGAGTGAAGATTGCAAGTGGCGCGCTAATCACTGACGTCATCATCAGGCTCCTCTCATATTTTTATGGCGGGAACGGCGCTTCACCCCGTTACGTGGAGTTTGCACGTAAAGTTTTTTTTGCCGGCACTGTATATATATATATATATATATATATATATATATATATATATATATATATATATATATATATATCGGGTGTTGCAAAATAAATATTACAACTCTTGGGAGCTGGCTCCTGCCACTGAGACAAGAGAAAAATTTCGCTTCAACTTTCGGCTATCGGACATAGTTTCGGATCTACTAGGTGAAGGAAACGTGGGAAAATGACTTTCGGACGCCAATAGTTCCGAAACTATCCAACGTAAAGAGGGCGGATAAAAAAATCACTGAAGAAGTCATACCTGTTGTTTTGAATTTTGCATGTTTCACAATCCTACCATGCAAGCGCAAGGGAATCCCCAAAGCGATGTAGGGAGTCTCGGATAACCTGCTACATGAAAATTGGTCTAAATGGATATGAATAGATAGGGTCTCTACCAGGTAACAATAATTCGTTTGTATTAAGTCGATATCTGGAACAAATACAAAATGCCGGAACCTTCATGCCCTTTGTGTGTGGTTGCTTAATCGCCCGGTACGGATGCTGGCCAACAGTGACGTTCTGAGTATTAAGTGTAGCGAATTTGTACTCATATGCTCTAAAAAGACATCTGGAGTGTCAGTAGAGCTCAACAGATGAAGCAGGGTGATTCACATGTGTGGAAACACGTAACGAAAAGTTCCCAGAAATGCACTCACACTCAGAAAACTTGAGTTCAAAGCGTCTGAAATGTAAAGATTAGCGTCAAGAACATGAAAGCCATTGGCAATTCTCCAATGATATTCCAACAATTCGATGCAATTTGAGGTGCACGATTGCATACTAATAATGATGCAACAACTGAGGCCAAGTTGAAATTGTGCAAGGGGACTCACTAAGAAACTGGGGAAACGAAAAGAATGTCACTAGTGGGATCGCATGATCGATATTGAAATGTGGCCAATATGTGTGTTGATATCAACATGTAGCAAATGGACAAATGTCAACATGTCCCACTACTACTGGGACACCGTCCCACGTGCGAAAAATAGGAAAATAATTACTCGGGTCTTGAATCTGAGGCCGTGGGCTCCCAGTAGGATTGAAAACTGCAACCACGCGAGCGAAATCGAGCGCTCTAGTTCTGAGGCTTCGAGGGATCCTCACTTTGTCTGTATTCATTTCTTTGAGGAGTACCCACTTTGTTGGCAAGCGCTCTTGTACAGTCTCCCGACATGCTTGTGTGTTTCATTTTGTTATTCCTAATGCACAATTGTAAACAATCAGAGCTTTAAGACATTTCTTCCTATTTCTCATGTCGTTTAATTTTCATATGTATGGTGCTCCAGCAGTAGTGTTACATGTGCCAAATCGGTTCATTTTCGTGTTTGTCTTGGCATGTACACTGTGTGTAAGATACGAATTTCTGGAGGTATTTTCCAATATTTCGAGTACGTCATATGTCCCAGAAGATATGGGACATGATACAAGTTTGTTATTTTCACGCTCTATCAGAATTTGAACCATGGATTAAGAGATTTATTTTCATATGTGTCGACTGTGGGACAATGTCCCAAACAAAGAGAGACATTGATACAATCGTGTTCTAGTTACGTTCTGCCAAAAGTGCACCAGATGGAATAGCAGAATGTACAACGTTATTTTCCTAGTTTTCGCACTTGGAACGGCGTTCTAGAAGTAGTGGGACATGTTGACATTTGTCCATTAGCTACATGTTGATATTAACACACACATTGGCCACATTTCATGATCGATTATGCGATCTTACTAGTGACATTCATTTAGTTTCCCCAGTTTCTTTGTGAGTCCCCTTGCACAATTTCAAATTGGCCTCAGTTGTTGCATCCTTATTGGTATGCAATCGTGCACTTCATATTGCATCGGATTGATGGAATATTATTGGTGAATCGGCAATGACTTCCATGTTCTTGATGCTATTCCTTACATTTCCGAAGCTTTGAACTCACGTTTACTTAGTATGTGTGCATTTCTGGGCATTTTTCATTACGTGTTTCCACACATGTGAATCACAGTACATATGTCTCTCTAGAGCATTTGAGAATAAATTCGCTACACTTAATACTCAGAACGTCACTGTTGGCCAACATCCGTAACTGGCGATTATACAATCACACACAACGGGCATGAAGGTTCCGGCATTTTGTATTTGTTCCAGATATCGACTTAATACAAACGAATTATTGTTACCTGGTAGAAACCCTATCAATTCATATCCATTTAGACCAATTTTCATTTGGAAGATTATCCGGGACTCCCTACGTTCATTTGAGGAATTCCTTGCGCGTGCGTGGTAGGATTGTGAAACATACAAAATTCAATACAGCAGGTATGACTTCTTCAGTGATTTTTTTACCCGCCCTCTTTATGTTGGATAGTTTCGGAACTATTGGCGTCCGAAAGTCATTTTCTCACGCCTTCGGCACCTAGTAGATCTGAAACTATGTCCGATAGCCGAAAGTCGAAGAGAACATTTTTCTTGTGTCTGGCAAGAGTCACCTTCCAAGAGTTGTAACACTTATTTTGCAACACCCGATATATATATATATATATATATATATATATATATATATATATATATATATATATATATATATTGTAAGATTCCGCATGTCTACACGTCATGCAATAACCATGTGTGAACTACACGTGTTAATAGTAAATAAAAACAAGCAGACGACGGTCCCGAAGAGGAGTCGCCCACCATCGCTAACAGTCGGAAGGACGAGGATCACCGAAGGAAGCCGACACTTCAGGATAAAACGGAGCTGGACGCCGTGACTAGTATCAATCCCCAAAGGTTGGTTAAACTACCTAAAGCCCTAAGGCGCCCGGCCATTGGGTTACCCTACCCTCTCTTGACACTTGGTCAATTGAAAGATACCCAATCCTAAAAGCCCTAAGGCGCACGGTCATTGGTTTCTTCTATCTCTCACGACGCCCGGTCAGCGAGGGAGACAGCTAAATCACAGAACACTTAATCCCTCTCACGACGCCCGGTCAAAGAGAGTTATCTCATCTCAAAGCCCACGACGCTTAGTCATCGGGTTCCTACCACATTCTAACCTAAAGTATAGAAACTAATACTGTACATGTTTCTGTATTAAATGAACTTTTTATAATAAAAAAAGTGATGGGAAAAGTCCAAATCCAAAGAACTATATTTGCTCTACCCAAGAAATTTTGCAATAATATATATATATATATATATATATATATATATATATATATATATATATATATATATATATATATACAGTAGCGGATCCAGGATATGATCAAGGGAGAGGCTAAACTATATTTTGCCGTTTTATCCAGTGTAAAGCAGAATCGAAGCCCATTTTATCCAGTGTAAACCTGAGCGTCAAGAGGAGGGGGGTTATAGCCCCTTAGCCCCCCCTTAGATCCGCCCTTATATATATATATATAACTTGCACGTTATTTGAGCCTTAACTTCTACTTATTACGATACCAATTTTTCTTGCTTTATACCTTTTCTTAAACAAATCAATAATGAATTGTGTACGTTGACGACATACAGTACACACAATACTTTCCCGATCTAAAATTAAGATTTAGTTTTCTGAGGACCACATGGAGGTGTATTTAGATATATACATCAGAACACTAACACTACACTGGAGTTCAGACTTATTTTACAATGTGTCAACGACAAATCCGATCAAAAGCTCGCATTTCCCTTGATTCTATTCGTATAGCTTCAAGTTTGAAACCGATGAAAGAAGAGGACTGTCTCAGCGGCAGTAAAACTACGTGCCACATAAAGTCAACGATCAGAAGGTAAAAGAGAAGAAAAGAAGAGACCCTAAAAATCTTCCGGGCGACGGATGCATCGAAATTCCAGCTTTAAACAGAAGAAAGAACTAAACCATCGAATCAGTTTCAACATAAATCGAAAAAGTATGCTATTCTCTTCGTATATATTGTAACGCTTTCTTCAACTCTATAAAGGTGTGAGATATTACGTGGTGAAATTTGTAGCAACGTACCAAACTCGATTTAATTTCAAAAGATAGTCCACAATGCTATTTGGGTGTCGATTATTACTACCGGTATTGGGTTGGTCGCTCAGCGATCAATATTTGACTTTTTTATGTAACACAAAGGAAACATACTGAATCCAGGGGCGGATCCAGGACGGACTTCTGGGGGAAGGCGTGTTGTAATACTGATACTTAGAGCTACTTTTAAGAGCTCCCAACTCTGGGTGAGTTTTATTTATATATATAAAATAAGTAAGCTTCCTCTTCTGGGGGGAGGCGATCACCCCGATCGTCCCCTCCGATCCACCCCTGACTGAATCAAACGAACATCCTAATTATTAGTGGTACATAACTGATATTGTAGTTATGTTTGTAGTGACGGGTTAAGGCTTTTAAACTAAGAAATATGTACTGAAGCATGCCTGCCAGAAATATTCAATCGTAGAGGAGAGTGTTGTACCTAGAGCATAACGTACCTAAGAATATTTGTAATTTCTGATAGATGCTGCAGATTATCGTGTTCTGCGATAATACGTAGAGAGAAATGGGTATACTAGATGCCGCTGTTGTGCGTTTGTCTATGCCATTGAACAATAGTTGCGGTTGTGAGAGATGATACAAATTTTAAGCTATGCTTTGTAAATATTTTATAAGTGAGATTATCGTGATCTAGTATAAACCTTTGATGAATTTACAATCATCAACATAGTAATCGTTTTCAGCGTTTCTTGTTAAGAACAATACACTACTTTCACATTTGTGTATTTGAAACTTATGAGTTTGGCAACAAAATTTCTGAAATATGGCGTCCTGTTGTACCAAAGAACATAAACACACAACAAACCTTGGAACATGTTCGTAGGTGCATCAGCACATTTTTTTTTTATTTTATTGCAGATCACAATGCCACGGAATAAATCTGGTGTAAAGAGGGCGCCTGTTGAGCCGGAAGCCATAAAAAAAAACTATTGAAGCTGTTACAGCAGAACCTGGTACGAAGATATCAATTAGGGAAGCCAGCAAATATACAACATAAAGATCGTACGCTTTATAGGAGTTTGTTCAAGTTCAAGAAATCTGGCGTACAGACTTATAGATATGTTACAAATTTTGATGTAAAGCGGGTGTTCATTCTTCAGGAAGAAAATCTGTTCGTGGAATACATAAAATAGAGCTGCAAAAATGAGCTACTTATCCTAAATCGTGGTCTAATATTAATGACGATTTTCCTTTGTTCGTCGGTCACTGACCGTCCTTTACCAGAAACTGAGATTGAGATTCCTAAGACGTCTGAAACTGCTTCATGTTTACCGTTGACAGGACCTTCTGATCCGCAAACACCTTCACTCAGCGCACATAATCTAAAGATTGTAACTCCAGAAGAGGTACAGTCATACCTAAAGCCTAACCCTAGAGAGATGGGTACCAGAGGCAGGAAATGAGGGAAAATACGAATCATAACGGACACACTAAAAAAAGAAGAAAACAAAAGTAGACAACAACAGAAGAAAATGCAACTATTGACATACAAGATTTGGAAACTGAATTTTGGTAAGAAACGTAAGTCAAGTGAATGTAGAGTTGGCAAGAAAAAAGCTACTGAAAGTGACACTTCGTGCAAGGACCAGACGAAAGTAGCCAAAATTCACATGTCTGATTCTTCTTCATCAGAGGAGGGGTCTTTTCTTTTGTTTTCCAATGATAACGAAGAA
The DNA here is from genome assembly GCF_964235325.1 of Thermobia domestica. Classification (NCBI taxonomy): domain Eukaryota; kingdom Metazoa; phylum Arthropoda; class Insecta; order Zygentoma; family Lepismatidae; genus Thermobia; species Thermobia domestica. The sequence continues at coordinate 257,527,798 of NC_137459.1, read as the reverse complement.
AGTGCGGACGAAGAGCGCGTATACTGCAAAGAACCTTATAGGGAAGATAAAGGCGGAGAACAATGGGTTCGTTGTGTGAACTGTCTTCAATGGACTCACGAACTTTGTGACGATTCTGACAAGAAGACTTACATCTGTGACTATTGTAGGCAGGAGCGTCATTTCAGATTTTGTTTGGGGGGGGGAGACCTCTTGATATAAGTAAAATTTCGATTTTTTCACTGATTTACTACTATTCTATTGATAAAATGTATATACAACTCAAACTCAGGGTGGGGCAATTGCCCCTCCCTGCCCCCCCTAAATGAGGGCCCTGATTATAAGGCTAGTTATCCCTAAAACTGATCTGGATTCTGAAAGAGAATAGCCATTAGTTCTTAAGTCAACATATTTCGTGTATGATACAATTCATTATTTGTAACCTAACCTATAGTTAACCTAAGCTCTTCTGAAAAGCCTTTCTAAAGAAAATTACTATAATTATTATTTCGCAAAGTGTTTATTTCTTTTATTCATTGTAATAATTGCTGTCTTGATAGTAAATACGAGTATTTCTGTTCATATTGCTTTCTAATGTTTACACAAATGCTGTGTTCCAAGGTACAAAGGGTACTGTTCTTTGGTACGTCAACATGTAGTACCATGGAACATTAATAACCATGTAGGTATTTTTCATTTATTTCTACACTACAGCGGTATTACAGCTTATAATTACGAAATAAGAGGAGTTATGAAAAAAGTATTCCATGGTACAACACTTCTCTTATCTATCTATTAATCTACTAAAATGCTACAATAGCAACAAAAGCCTTTTTTTCCTTTTTTTGCTAGCCTGAAGCTAGCCCCACCCAAGGGTTACGCCCTCGACTCGGGAAGAGGTAATAAGGAAAATGGAATATGGACTACTGTTGTTGGGATAAGTGATATTTATCCATTTATTTATTTATTTATTTATTAACATTTAATGGTCATTGGATTTTATGATCTTGTGATCATAAACATTTGCATAAGGTAGATATGAAATGATCATGTGGTATGAAAGTAATGAGTACGTGCAATACACATCACAACACATAGGTGAAGTTAGAAAAACAAGTGAGGTTATCTTCTCGCCCCGGGGCTACGCGGGGCATTAATGTAAGACAGTTGGTGCCCTGTTAGTACAGTAGGATTACTGTGGATGATGTGATGGAAAGATGAAATGTGAATGAATATCGAGATGAAAAGCATCGAGAAGTGGAATGTCGGGATGATTCGGAGTGACAGTGTATCGATAAAGGGTAAAAAGCAGAGATAGAGGGGTGGGGCGTAATGGTGTGAGAGTAACGAAGTCGGCTGCAGTATGTACTGTGTCCATGAGTAGAGGGTGGTTCATTGTCAGTCGACGAGTGATATATTTTAACCGAAGATGTTCTATGTGAGAAAGAAGTGTGGGAAAAGTAATGCGACTATAGAGATCGGCAGTGGGGCTAGGTAAGGATATTCGGTAAGCGATTCTGAAGGCATGACGTTGTAAGATTTGTAGCTTTTTATAAAAGAAGGGTGCTGCAGGTATCCAGGCTGTGAATCCGTAAGTCAGTATTGGTCGGAGAAAGACTTTATACGTAGTGCGAACTGTAGAGGCGTTGAGACCCCAGTTGGTGCCAGTCAATCGACGGAGTAGATTAATTCGATTATAGGCTTTGGTCAAAATAGATTTTAAGTGAGGTCTCCAGGTGAGATGTTTGTCCAAGAGAAGTCCTAGATATTTGGCTGTGTTTGAAGTGTGAATTCGTGTTCCTTGTACGGAAACATTCAGCAACGTTGGGTTGCGGTGAACCCTAGTGCGTTTGCCAGGAGGCACAAAAACAATTGCTTGAGTTTTGTCGGCGTTGACTTTAAGTCGCCATTTGGAACACCAGGAGGTGAATAGATCGACAGCTTCCTGAAGATGTTTGTTGATGTGCTGTATGGTTTTGCCAAGTGCCAGAAATGCAGTGTCATCCGCGTGTTGAAATGTGCTAACAGTTGCTGGAAGAGGTGGAATATCTGCCACATAGAGAAGATAAAGAAGCGGAGACAAAGCAGATCCCTGTGGAACGCCTGAATGTAAAAATACTGGATGAGATAATGAATTGTTAATGGAGATGTAGGCTATGCGTCCAGTGATAAAATTGAATATAAATCGTATGTAGGTGAGAGGCATATTATATTTAGTAAGTTTGTAGACCAGGCCGTGGTGCCAAACAGTATCAAAGGCTTTCTCTAAGTCGAAGAGAACCAGACAAGAAGGTTTCGTGGAGAGAAATTGATTGTAAATATGGTTGACAAGACAAAGTAGCTGAGCATTTATGCTGAATTGAGGGCGGAATCCGGCTTGGTAAAGAGGTAACGGGTGATGATCTGTGCAGTAAGTGTGAAGGCGAGTAACTAGAATTCGTTCGAAGATTTTGCTGAGTGTACTGGTTAACTGAATGGGGCGGTAGGAAGAAACAAGATTGGTAGGTTTGTTAGGTTCCGGAAACATTAAAGTTTTGGACATTTTCCATATGATAGGAAAGAAACATGTGCGGAGTATGAATGTGAAGAGTATAACCAGGAAATGAAGAACACAGTAAGGGGCCTCTTTAATATGCCGGTAAGATATATTGTTCATGCCAGGTGCACTGTTGCGTTTTCGTTTGGTGACAGTTAGAATGTTATCGACTGTGATAGGTGTTGTAAATTCTTGGGTATGACCCAATGTGTGGCCGAGTGCGGGCTGGAGGTGTGGAGATTGAAAATCAATTCGATCCACGGGATGTCGAGGATTAGGATGTGTTAAAGGCGGTGTGAATATATCCTGCAGATAAGTAGCGAAAGCATTTGCCTTGTCACTATCAGTTTGAAGCGGTTGATTATGAAGAATAATAGGATATGTGGTGATACTACGTTTGCCGCTGAGTTGATTGAACCTTTTCCAGTACTGTGTTGGATGAGAAGTATCAGCTAGCGTATTATAAGTTTTAACCCACTGCCGATGTTTATATGTTGTGATGTAATTGGTGACGATGCGTTGCATGTATCGGTGGTGAACTAATGATTCTCGGTTTCCCGTACGCTCGTAGTCTCGGTAGAACTGACGAGATCTACGTATGAGCGGAAGGTAGTGCGGAGGTAATTTGGGACTGTATGGATTTGAACTGGATGTAGGAATGAAGTTATTGGAGGCCTGATTGATTGTACTGGTTAGGAGATTAATTGAGTTATACATGTCGTCTTCTGATGTTGGTTCGGGAATGTTAGAAAGTTTTGCACTTAGGAAATTTCGATATCCGATCCAGTCTGCTTTGTTATAGTTGAGAGATTTGCGTGTTAAACTTTTGTGGTTAGAGGTATTAGGATGCGAGCGGTTGATGGTAAGCTTGATTGGCAAGTGATCACTTCCTATTGGATCCAGCACTTCAACGGTACACTAAGATAGTAAGTTTGTAGAAGTAATTACAACATCAGGTGTGATTTGAGATGATGGCCAGGTGTGCTTAGGTAGCTGATGAAAAGTACCAGTGGTGTGAGTTGTGAGGAAGTTGAGAAAAGTGTGTCGCTGTTGAGGTGTTCTGCTATGGATATTGATGTCGGCCATTATGATATAATATGGGAAGTTATTTGAAATATACTAAAAGAAATCTATCGGAATAATATGACCAGGTCGAACGTAAATTGCAGCAAGCGTGATATACAAGTTTTTGAAGTAGAGGGTTGTTATTAGGTACTCTGGAAGATTGTGCTGTGGAAGTTCGTAATGACGACATGGTATAGAAGGGGGAAAGCCTATTGCAACTCCGCCGTTAGCACGTCTAGCTGGCATATTACAGTCTTTTCTTGTGACGAAATATCCAGATATTTTGCAGGAGCTTCGAGGTGTAAGGCGAGTCTCATTGAGAAGAAATCCTGAAGTGCGGTGTTCTTGCAGTAGAAGTGCGAAGAGTGGTTTGTGCTGGATGAGAGAACTGATATTAACAAATATAAAGGATAATGCCATGGTGATTCGTAAGAGAAAGAAGATGGAATTAGACTTCGGTTTCAAGTGGACTGACATGAAAGTATACTTTATGTCCGCTGTAAGTAGCATGGAAGTTCATATGAAAGATTGCACGTGTTAAGTATTGCAGTTGTAGGATGTGAGGGCGGTGAGAAGGATGAATATTTTGAAGTGTGAGTGTGATGAAAGCAAGGAGTTGTTCAACAGTGACGGCCTGGTGTTTGTCAGTAGGTATAGAAGACGGAATGGACTTGGTGTGATGCTGCAAAGGAACAGTCATTACAGGTTTGGTCGGTTCCGGAGGAGGTCGCTGCTTGCACTTGTAACTGAATGCTGGATGTTGCTCATGACAGGTTGAACAGGTCGGAGGTCGAGCAAGGTTTTGACATTGTCTCGTATTGTGTGGTTCGGAGCAGTACCCACAGATTGGCTGGTTAGGACATTTATCAGTAGAGTGAGCATTATATTTTTGACATCTTTCACAGCGTAAGGGTAGTGGTGGCTGAGATCTAGAAGGCTCGACTCTATGGCGTTTACGATATATGTATGCCCCATTTGACAGAAGATCGTCGATGGTCTCTTGAGAGTGTGTAAGCACTCTCACCATATATGTTAAGCCGTTGTTGTTACGAATGCGAATGCATTTGGTTATGGTATAGCCTTTGAGTGTATGTTCGTCAGTGATTTCTTGGTCAGTAATATCAGTATCTACGCCTCGGATAACCACTGACAGCAAAGGCTCTTTACGTGGTGGGGGCCGTTGTTTTAGCGGTTTTTCTGCGAGCCTAGTCAGTGTAGTTCCTTTCCCAAAGATTTCGAATCCATGTTTATTGAGCAGGGTAGTTCGAAAGTTTGCATCGGGAGTCCGTAAGATAACAAAAGCCCCTGACCTTTAAGCTATAACTTTTGGTATCAACCCTTTGATTTACGGTTATTTATGATTTCACGCTTAACGAAGACAAATATTTTAAAGTATCTGTACTTTCAATAACAACCAGGGCCTAGAGTTGAACGGCATTCACCAGGTTATGGCATATGCGGATGATGTAAATTTAATAGGGGATGATAGGAGAACAATAGAAAGAAATGCAGAGATCTTATTAAACGCTTGCAGGGACATGGGTTTAGAAGTAAATGCAGATAAAACTAAATACATGGAAGTGCGTCGGGACCGTAATACGGCAAATTGTGGAGGCGTTAAAATATTAAATAATGCTTTTGATAAAGTGGATACTTTCAAATATTTAGGATCAATATTAACAGACGAAAATTATATTCACGAAGAAATTAAATGTCGACTAAAAGCAGGGAATTCGTGTTACTATTCGGTTCAAAATCTCTTGTCGTCGCGAATTCTGTCGAGGAATTTGAAGCTTAAAATATATAAAACGATAATCATGCCTGTTGTTCTGTATGGTTGTGAAACATGGTCGCTTACTCTGAGGGAAGAACATAGACTGAAAGTATTTGAGAACAGGATCCTGAGAAGAATATTCCGACCCAAGAGGAACGAGAATGGGGAATGGCGGAAGCTTCATAACGAGGAACTACATAGTTTATACGGTTTACCCAACATTGTTAGGGTCGTCAAGTCTAGGAGGCTTAGGTGGGCAGGTCATGTAGCTAGAATGGAAGAAAGTAGAAACGCTTTCAAAGTCTTGACTGGTAGACCCATAGGAAAACGACCATTAGGAAGACCTAGGCGCAGATGGGAGGACAGCATTAAGATGGATCTCGCAGAGATAGGAATACAAAGTAGAAACTGGATGCAATTAGCTAAGGATAGAAGTCAGTGGAGAGCTTTAGTGAACGCGGCACTGAACCTCCGGGTTCCATAGGCCATAGAGTTAGTTAGTTAGTTAGTTAGTTAGTACTTTCAATAAATTATTTAAATATACCTTTTATATAAAGCTTTTTTTAAATTATTGTTCAAAGCCTTTGTATTTTAATAAACCTTTTCAAAAATGAATGCAAATGAATTGCGCTGCCATCTTTGGAATTCTTTTATACTATACATTTGTGGACGTTTATATGTTTGTGACCAATCCTTTCGACAATGAGATTGCGGAAACTACAGGCTCTAGAAAGATGACGTTTTCACTGATTGATTAAAAATTTTATGTAGATTGTTCAGTTGTAATTGAATATATATATATATATATATATATATATATATATATATATATATATAAACCTGGCCATTATTCCTTTATTACAATTTTACGAGTACACTGGTCTTGAAATTAGAAAAAAAAATACCAAACCAAAGTATTATACCCTACGCGTTATGCATCCTCATACCACATAATTGCATACATGGGTTGTATACATCTCAGGCGTTTGTTCCATGGCCTAATGAGAATGAAAAACGAAGGATAACCATTTCTTCACTCTAAGTTGAATATTTATTGTTTGGAGTGTTTTGTCCAACGAACACCATATATCACTGATATTATAATTAATTGTATGTGTAATGTATTTGCTTATTACATACGGCATACAAGAAGAAAGAAAACACTCATCATACATGAATTAAAAATTCCAACCGGAAGTACGCTCAAATCTTGCAAACGGTTCGAGGTATTGAAAAAAAATAGTCGAAAAATTCTCCCCTTTATGGTATCTCTTGCAATTTTTTTATCAAGACGTAATTCACTTGTGTTTGTAATGGGACATGCACAGATGTGAGGAATAATAAGGATATTCGTGCTTATATGTTAATGATGCGCTGTGTAGAGAGCGCAGGTTCAGCTAGTTATTAATCAAATAAATATCTATTCCATTAAAGCCACTTGCCCTTGAATTTGAATTTTAATTAAAACTAGCTGAACCTGCGCTGTCTACTCAGCGCATCAATCTGGTATAGCCATGAATCTCCTTCCCACTGTGCATGTCTCCTTACTAACAGAAGTAAAGGATAGGAGACTCAAAAAGGAAGTGAATTACTATGTATAGATGTTGGAGTGGGTTTGTAGCGAATTTGTAGAAGTAACACGATATCAGGTGGAAATAGTTTTCCTAATACATCCATAGCCGTCCGAGTAAGCCTCATTGCGTCTCTTAAGGCCTTTGAGGTAGAAAATATGCAATAGGTTTTGTCATTCAGATTTAAGCAAAGCGCCTGCAATGTCCGTCAACCCACCATACAAAGTATGTCCTGGAAATAATGCGCTCATTGTTATCTTAAAGAGCTTTCAAAACTAGAAACAAATTGACAGATCAAAAACACGTGCATATTTATTTTGAAGAAGGAACTCTACGTCACATAGTTATTGCGGTCACTCAGCGAGGGTCGAATCATAAGCACCATTTTAGCAACAGTGGGTGAAGGGTTTCCTTTGGAACAGACCCCAACATTCCAATGTTGCTGCTAAATAGTAAACATGTGTTTTCAGAATGAAAGAAGTGTCGTTCGCATCTTTGTAGTAGGAAATGATTTTAAAGAAGAGCATCCCCTCCTTCCCAACATGCACAAACTGGGACGGCAAACATATCTTTTCATCCATTACAAACAAATCAATATTTATAATTTTCGTTTCGTTAAGACTTACAGGACAGTTCCAGGAAATGACTCACGATGCTCACGAAGTGGCAACAGCGTACCGCGTGCTTCTCCAAACCTCAATTTGTTTCTAGTTTTGAAAACACTTTAATAAATTTATTGAACCTATTCGTACAATTACTCAATATTCTTCGAAATACATCCCTCATGCTTCAAAACACTTGTTTCAATGCGATTTCCATGATTTATATAAGTCCTGGAAGTCCGTCACAGGGATGTCCTTTAGTAATCTCGTCTTAACCGCCTTGATGTTCTCCAGGGTCCCCAAACGCTGTCCTTTGAGGGATTTTTCAATTTTCAGGAACAAAAAAGAAGTCGGCCGGCGAGAAATCGGGACTGTAAGGCGGCTGGGGTGATTGGGATGAAACAAAACTTTATCGCGTATCGCTGCTTTAGAGTTTCTATTTCACCTTGATTTTGACCTAGCACTCACACAAAGGTTCACTGAAACATGAACTGTGACTTCAGGAGCTCGGAGCAGACTGGCGCTGGTTGCGCTGTGTTCCCGAGACTCCACTTACAATTCCGTGCAAGCGGTAACGCTCTGCGATGGATAGCCCCAGCAGAAGAACGTGAGGGGCATTAATATCGGGGCAGACCTTGTACTCTCATGCGCAAAAAAATAAATACAAATAAAAATAAAAAATAAAAAATAAAAATTGCGCGTATACTGTAACCTACGATTTCATTTCAAGAATTATTCCATTTTCCTTACGTCTATGGGTAAAATTCAGTTATTAGTAAGTGGAGATAATAGAAAGCAATCAATTTAGGAAGATATTTCCAAACAAAAAGATAATAAAATAATAAAAAATGTAAGCAAGAACAAAATTATGCTTTGTTTTGCGACTACTGACAATAATGCTTTCGAGGGAATTTAGCAGTAGCAGAGCGCATTGCAGAGGTAATTTCACGATTGGTATTATCGTAGTATAGAGAAGTTGAATCAAGGAACTAGAAAGTAGAGTAAAATATTGCATTTATTGGTTTAAACATAGGGTGTAAATTATCTGCCAAATATAAATTAGCTTATGTAACCAAGATGTTGTACGGAAATATAGAAACAAAGAGGAAAACTATGGAAGTGACATACTCTATAGCCATGGGCATTTATTTGTTAAAAAAGACAGGTAACAAAACGTAGTATCTGTGGTCAAGTGGGTATAATGGCGAACTGGTAGTTTTTATACTGTTTTGACACCAGATCGAATCCCATCCATTTTACTATTTTTTACAAAACATTATAGAAAGTGTATAATTTTTATGTTTTAAAAACCGTAACAATATAATAAGTAAATAACTTTTTGTTTCCTCTAATGACGTATTAAACGTTGCTTATAGCAGGCTGCAGAAGAAGCAGTAGGTTACCGCGAACACAAAACTGCTAAGAAACCATGGATTGCAGAGCAGATGTTACAGAAAATGAGGGAGAGGAAGATGTGGAAACAGGTTGATACAGAAGAGGGCAGGAAGATGTACAGAAAGTTAAATAATGAATCACTAAGAGAAACAGACAGAGCGAGGGAAGAGTTTTACAAAAGAAACTGCGAAGACATAGAATAATTAGAAAGAGTTGGGAAATATGAGGAATTGTACAAGGAGGTGAAACCTATGGAATTTCGGAGGAAACAAGGGGGTATTATGATGGCAGTAGAACATAAGAATGGGAAGGTAGTCAGCGAGAGAAATGAAGTCATAGGAAGGTGGAAAGAATACGTTGAAGACTTATATGAGAGTAGGGATAGACCGTGTAGCCTAAATGTTGAAGTAGAAAATGAAGTAGGCGAGGATGATAAAGGATTTAGTATTCTTACGGATGAGTTTGAAAAGGCTATATCTGAGATAAGGAATGGAAAGGCAACCGGAATAGATACCATACCAATCGAATTCATTAAAATATTGGAGACAAGGGAAAGGAAGAATTGTTCCGACTATGCAATGAAATATATGAAACAGGAGAATGGCCAAAAGACTTTCTGAAAACGATCATGATACCGATGGGTAAGAAATCAAACCCAAAGAGATGTAAGGATTATAGAACTATTAGTCTCATATCTCATGCAGCTAAAATTCTGCTCCGAATACTGAACAGAAGGTTATATGAAAGAACAAATAAAGAAGTTGAGGAGGAGCAGTTCGGGTTCAGAAGAGGCAAGGGCACAAGAGATGCAATTGGATTATTAAGGGCGATCGGTGAAATATTTATAGAAAAAGGGAAAGAGGTGTATGTTATATTTATTGATCTAGAAAAGGCTTTTGACCGCGTGAATTGGAAACTGTTGTTGGGAGTTCTAACGAAGATAGAGTTGGAATGGAAAGATAGAAGACTCATAAGAAACTTATACATGAACCAATAAGTAAGTGTTTGGATAGGGGAAGAACTGACGGAAGAGAGTGCAATTGGAAAGGGAGTTCGACAAGGATGCTGCCTCTCGCCAACACTATTTAATGTCTATATAGAAGATATGTTGAAATTGAGTTTACATGATGATGATGGCATTTCGGTAGGAGGTACAATGATTAGATGCATAAGGTTTACAGACGACATGGCGCTTGTTGCAGACTCTGAAAAGAAAATCAATAAAATGTTAGAAAAAATGAGAAAGGGCTTTGAAGAATATGGGATGAAAATAAATGTTAGAAAGGCAAAACCCATGGTGATTGGAACGAAGGGATCGTTGTCAAATATAAAAGCAGGAGGGGAGAAAATAGAACAAGTGAATAGTTTTCGATATCTGGGTAGTATTCTTAGTAATAACATGAAGTGGAAACGTGAAATAAAAGCAAGGATAGGAATGGCGAAAGAAGCCTTTAGGAAGAAGAAAAGTCTGTTTTGTGGGACCTTGAATAAATAGTTGAGAAAAAGACTCATAAAATGCTTCGTGTGGAGTGTTGTACTGTGTGGAACAGAAACTGGACATTACGTAAAGGTGATGAAAATCGACTGAAAGCCTTCGAAATGTGGATGTGGAGAAGAATGGAAAGAATTAGTTGGGTAGAGCGGAAAACGAATGAGAGAGTGTTAGAAATCGTGGGTGGGAACATTTTTAGATATTATTAGGAAGAGGAAGATAAACTGGTTGGGACATTGCCTAAGAAGAGATTTTATCATGAGGGACGTCCTAGAGGGTATGGTGGCGGAAAAGAGAGGGAGGGGGCGAATGAGATTACAATTAATGAATTATATAAAAACAGAAAGATCATACGCAAAGACGAAGAAGTTAGCGGAGGACCGTGGAGCATGGAAGCTTCTCAGCTGCGGCAAGTGGCCTGCCAATAAAGGCAGAATACCTATGATAATGATGACTAATGAAGTATTTATACAGAATTAGTGTACTATTAGTAATAGCGATTGTTTCCAGTTTATGGTATGTTATGCTTATTCCTCTTCTCTCCGTTTCTGCACAACGGAAGAAACTTCAACTCACTTCGAGTGTGTCTGCGAGTCAGGAGCAGAAAGGAAAAAAACATACGCGACCTGCAGTCTTACAGTTCCAGCGATTGAAGTAGAATAGATCGTTGTCATAAAAAAACTGATGTTAAATTATTGTTCTAGTGTTTGTGTGTTTTTTTTCTTTTTAGAGTATTGACTCTCTCTGTTTCTCCTTTTTTCATATCCACAAGTGCAAGAAATGCAATCATAAGTCTGTGTATGGAATAAAGAATGCTTTATTTAAACAAAACTAAATTATACAGCTCTATTTGGAACACGAATGCTTCCAAAATATGGCATTGATATTAACTATAATCATACCGTTCTTCCGAATTATACAGAAGCGTGAAAAACTGATAATAAAATGATGTAACAGGCATAAGTTTTTTTTCTAGCGTTAGAACACATTAAACATAAGAAATTAAATTTTTGGGATAACAAATTATCACTTTACGTGTCTGTGTAGGCCTATTCGTTTTCAAATTCGAGCGACGAAAGAAGAAAGTGTGGTGATAGTTATAAAAATCGAATACGAGATTTCAATGAATTCAAGTTATATGGCCCTATCATATCGAGAAAAATATTTTTCTATGTCTGCTCGCCTATTCGTCTGTCGGTTCGTCACTCTTTTACATGCATTCAAATAGAGACAATACTGTTCAACATATCTGGACCGAATTGTAGACATAACGTTTTAATAACATATTATCGTTTCGAATTTTATATCCTTTGACACCAAAAAGTAAGGTTAGTTTACTGAAGGATGAAAATTTAAAATAATTCTTTTTTCTAAGAAAGAAAGCAGCTGTGACGATTTTATTTATTTTTTATAAATATATATTTTATTCACAACTCGCCACCGTAGTATCAATCATTTTTCTGATAAAAATACATATGGTGTAATTTACTGTATGGTATGCGTTCTTTTTGCACAATTTTCTCAACCACATTTAATAAATAAACGTATCATTAGTAATCTAACAATATGACAACTTGTTCGTCATGTAAACATTCAGAAGGAGTTGATTACTTTTAGGGTGAGCTATCCCCCGATGATTTTACCATTATCGCGTCAGGCAATTATGTTCATATTTCGTAAAGAAATGTTTCATTAATAAACTAGCATACAGCATAAATCGTTTAACCCAGATAACATACAGGAGAACACGTTTTCTCAAGGGTTGAATTATTTTTACAATTTTCTCAGTAATAACAGATAAATTAGTTGTAATTTCAGTAAAAACATTTTCCGTAGTAATCTTAGAATATGATATAATTCGCTTGTTCCGAAAAGAACAATCAAAAAGAGATAGTTTACTTGGGCAGTGAATTTTTTTCCCGACGATTTGCTTAAATTACTCGATACACTTGGTCCATATTATAAATAATTTACAATATGGCATAAATCGTTCATCCTCAAAATTACAGATAGAAAAAATTACATTTTAGGGTAATATTTTCCCGATGACCTTGTCAAAAACAACTCAGGGGATGTTTGTTGTTCATATTTCATAAATAAATGTTACATAAATAACCTAGCTATATAGTATAATTCCCTCATCCTCAAAATATAGAAGTGGTATATTACTATTGACAGTAAGTTTTACCCTGCGATTTTCTCAAGAACGATTCAAGCGATTGTGTTCGTATTTCATAAATGAGCTATCCCCCGAAAATTGTTTTATGAAAACATTAACAATATAGCATAGTTCTTTTGTGCTGAAAATATCCACAAGGGGTTATTTATTCTTGGGGTGGCTTTTTTCATTATTTTCTCAAAAATTACTCAGATGCTTCTGTTTATAGTTCACATACAATGGTATCTTTAATAATTCTAATATATGGCTTAAATTATTTCTAACGGAAATATGACCAATGGGTACTTTACTTTTGGGCCTAAAGTTTCTTCTATCAAAGTTTTCCAAAACACATTATTTTATTCGCAATTTCCCAAATAAATGTTTCAAAAATAGCTGCTGCCTAGCATGAGTCAGTGTAAGAAATTCGAGCGAGAAAGTACAGTGCGTTTGCTCCGTGCCCTTTCTTAAATATATTTTTAAATGTTACTCCTAATCACAATTTTCCGAACCAAATCGAAACTTCTTTTTAAATGTGTCTTGTTGTGGTCAAATGCTTCAAGTACGTTGTTTCTGGATTTTATTTCCAGAGAGAGCTAGTGTATATTCGTCCAAGAGATGTGACACATCGGTGCAAAGAAAAAAGTATTTAAATAAGCCTAACTAAGCTAATCGATAATACAAAGAAATAATACAATGTTAAGAAATTATCGAAGAAAGGTTAATATTAAGTAGGTGCGACTGAAATGTCCAAATGATGATTGTCAATTCCAAAGGTAAAAAAGTGCAAAATACAAGGCCAGGTTAATCAGTGGCCTCTACCTAAAACTATCGAACTAAGAAGTGATCGAGATACCAAAAAATGTTGCAATCGCTGGGAGACATGTTAGGAGAATAAAGAGGGAGAGATAGAGTTTAATACTGTAAATCATCAATAGTCTGCACCTTCGTTTTAGGGCGAGTATTGAAGTCCGTAGGCCTACATAGGTTAACATTGAAATGAACATTAGAACACAATACCTGTTTAATATTGATATGGGCTTGCTGACAGATTTGCAGTGTATTTGACGGGGTTTCATAGTGTAAAGGAAATGATCCTTGCGAACTACTGAGCCTTCTCCACTGTACACTGTAAGTTAAATTCGTGCTTAATTAAAACTATATTTGTTTAAATTTAAAACTGTTGAATGTTATCACCTGTGCAGCACGGACAGCAATCCGCCAGTAATTCTTTGTTTCCGTCCGGCGGGAGCTCATGTGGTTCGGATTCCACGTTAATCAGTAGGTCCACGTCTCATATAGCCTCGCTGCTGAAAGGGACGATAAACTCAAAATCACATCACACATATTTGTTTTAGCCCATAAGTGTCTTTGTTCATGAGCTCCTTCGTGGCTAAGCGGTTAGTGTACGCGCCTTTGGCGAGGGAGACTCGGCGAGAGCTCACGTGGTTCGGAGTCCACGTTAATCAGTTGGTCGACGTCTCATATAGCTTCGTTGTTGAATGATATGTTAAACTCAATGTCTTTGTTCATAAATTTATTTGTGTGTGGTATTACACATACGTGGCGTTGATATTAAACTTTGATTTCTATCCCGTATGTATCAAATTACATGCACACCTATAGAACGAACACAACAAAATTGGAATATCTATATTGTTTGTGTATGGACAATCATAACGCGGCTTTGCATGGGAGAGCCGTGTGTATGAAATTCCATACGCATGGCAATCAACGTGTTAAGAAAAGTATAATAATAAGAATGATTAAAAATAATTGTAATAACCTACATAAAATGGTACGATCACTTACATAATTTATAAACATTTATTAAGCATATAACTGCTATGGAATTAAGTTGTTTCTTTCTCTCCCTGAACGCAATAGCCCAAGGCATATAAGATAACTTGTGACACTTACGACTTTCAGGCAGTGTGTGGTCAGAACATCGGATCCCTTTGTTGTTAGTCCTAACTTTCTGCCCGGATGCAATTATTTCCGGTAGAATATGCAAGCAAATAGACTTTTCTATTACTATTAAAGTGAATAATTATACTCATTCCCTCAATGTAATACTTATGGTTGCTTAACTGTATACAGACAGCTGATCTATGGAAGAATTGTTGATAATAATAATAATAATAATAAATAACAGAAACTCGACAAATATTTTTGCAAATAATAGAAAGAAGTTTGAATCACACTGTTCACTTTGCTGCACACAAAAGTGTGCCACTTTATACCGATTGTGTCACACTGGAATATAGGGTACGGCTTTTTATTTTTTCTCAACTATTTCAACTGCTTCAATTGAAATGGATCTATAATAATAAGAGAGTGAATTTAGTCTTTTTACTCTTCGATTTAGAATTAAGGTTCGCGAGAATTCCATTTAAAAAATAATATACTCAGAATTTTATATAGTAATCTGTTTTATTCGAAATTGCGTACTTCCTGCAATTGTTTGGGGTTGAAATTATTTGAAATGAAATCTTTAAGTTTTACCTGTTACGTTTATGCCGGCTAGGTTAAATGAGACAGTGATGATGAGAAATAAATGAAATGATCGAATGAATAAAGTGGGTGAAAACGGGAGAACCTCAAGGAACCTCCCACACGGTGTTTGTCGAGCACAAGTTTCACTTGGTGCGAGCAGGGATCGAACCAAGGACTCCATGCACCAGAGGTGAACGCTCTACCACTGAAACACCGCGGCCTCTGAAATTATTTAAAGGAGAAAGGGACTACTTTATGAAAACTTGATGACGAACACATTTGTTAAAAAATACTAGCTTTTCATGAAATATAGCTTATAGACAGGGGCGGACTAAGGCTTTTGGGACCTGGAGCTGACTATTTTAAGGGGGCCCTATGTTACGCATAAATTTTATTTGCTGCCTTCCACTGCCTCATAGGCTTATCGAACCACCGAGAACTATGCTGTAATATTTTAATGTGCATCAAGTTTACAATAATTAGTTTAGTTACATTCATTATTAACAATTAAATAATTATATGCGTTATTAATATTTAAATACTGCTGATGGAAAAGCTTAAATCTAGCGATACCGCGAGCGTAACGAGCCGAAAGAAATTAAGCAAAGGTCTGATGCCTATAATATAATAAATTGATTGCTATATTTTAGTATTAAACAGAGGGATTTTAAGGGGCTCCCTGAGCTTGGGGTCCCGGAGCCTGGGCTCCATTGGCTCCGTCCTTAATCCGCTAATGCTTATAGATTCAAGGGTCCGGGCCGGGTCCGAGCTAAAATTTCGGCCCGTGCAGACTTCTAGCCTCTTTATATGCTATCTTTGGAAATACAGTAGACTTTTGCTTATCCGACATAAAACAGGCAGATAGAACGCCAGAATTTATGGGTGTGTTAAGAAAAGATCTATTAAAAGTCAAACTATGATATAATTTTACATGTTACGCATCTAGTAATCATATTTTGTAAAATATAAATATAATGCATTGAATCAGGGACGTATCGAGCGTGAGGTCCTGGAAGCTGTCCCCTTCCAAAACTCAAGAACTTGTTAATAAACCTTTTTCCCTTTTGAGGTTCTTTTTATATCAGATTACTTTGAGGCAGTGTTAAAACCGAGGGCAATACGTTGTTGTTATCATTCTAAGAACATGCCGTAATCCCATTGATTCCAGGTGGAATTAAAGAACACTTTTAAATGGGATTACAATTTCTATTCCGTTCTGTTTATAACGTTAATGTATTAGAACGATACACTCATTGCCACTTGCTCTTTCTGTTATGTGATATACGTAGCAGAAAGTTTTCCTTACATGTGTCTTAAAAATATTTTTTTTTTTTTGATTTCGTTTGTGCTACAATGCAGTTTGTTTAAAGTAAACCGGTTCATAAATGAAAAATAAGAAAAAGGTTAAGAGATATACAGAACTGTTGCATTATTATTATTATTATTATTATTATTATTATTATTATTATTATTATTATTATTATTATTATTATTATTGATGTTTTTGAAACATTAGAATTACGTGCTTACGAGGATTCGTGTTGGGGCCCCTCTGAAAAGAAAACATGGATATTTGCCTGCAATGAATGATAGACGTATGAGTCATGGTGTAGACGGACGTGCTAGGCGATAGAGTTCAGAGCATCAAAAACAGACTAAGACCATAACTTGCAGTTCTTCTATCCGATTGATCCTACTTTTTACCTGCAATGATATGTCGGATAATATGGTATGTGGAATAAACGAAGGTCAGAGAAGCGAGACCATGGAGTATTGGTGTTTAATGCACCTAAACCTGTAAAATATTTGTGCAGAAAACATTTTTCACTTTCTAGCTAAATTTGTGGGTATGAACGCACATCTTGCCTTATATAGTATTATAAAGAATATATATATATATATAACATGCTGAAAACCTGAAGAAGACCAGTAATTTTCACTAGCTTTTTTCTTAATAACGGGAAACTTGTTCATTTCATCACGATAAATCACGTTTGATACTAAGATGTCCAAATATATAAGGTGTCTAAATATATTTTTCACACTTTATTGGAGACAAAATTGTTCTTATTCCAAGAAAAGAGGATGAGCTTTTTCCAAGAAGCTATACAACAGCATAAACTGAAAACAATCGCTATTACTAATTCTGAATAAATAAGTCATCAGAGGAAACAAAAAGTTATTTCCTTGTTATATTGTTACGGTTCTTAACATAAAAATTATACACTTTCTATTATGTTTTGTAAAAAAAAAATAAAATTGATGGGATTCGATGTGGTGTCAAACTAGTATAAGAGCTAACAGTCCGCCACTCTACCCACTTGACCACAGAGACTACGTTTCCTTGCCTGTCCTTTTCTTAACAAATAAATGCTCATGGCTATAAAGCATGTCACTTCCAAACTTAAGAAAACAGTTTTCCTCTTTGTTTCTATACTTCCGTACAGCATCTTGGTTACAGAAGCTAATTATATTTCGCTGACAATTTAACCTAAACCTTAGATTTATGCAAATAAACGCAATATTTTACTCCATTTTCCAGTTCCTTGATTCAGTTCTCCCCCTACCAATCGTGATATTCCCTCTGCAATTGTGCTCTGCTACTGCAAAATCGCTCAAAAACAGTATTGCCAGTATACACAAAACCGAACATAATTTTGTTTTTTGCTTATATTTTTATTATTTTATTATCTTTTTTGGAAATATCTTAGATGGATTGCTTTCTATTATATCCACTTACTAATAACTGAATTTACCCATAAACGTAAGGAATATGGAATAACTGCGAAAAATCGTAGGTTACATTATACGCGCTTTTTTTGGGGGGGGGGGGCATGAGGGTACATAACTTCTCTACTGGTTGCCTAACACCGTAGTTTCGGCCTTCAACAACGTTAATCTTATGCGCTCAAAACGGCCTCTAAAATATTGAATAAAACTGTTAAGACATGTTTTTTTTTTTTTTTTTTTTTGAAAATTTGAATCATAACTGGACAATCTACACAAATTTTGAAATCGACCAGTGAAAACGGTTTCTAGCACTTTTACTTTTCGAGATCTCATTGTCGAAAGGATTGCGGACGAACATATAAACCTAGCATTTTAATATATACATACAACGTATAAATAAAAATTTACTAATTACTATCCTAGGCCTCCTTTAATAGCCATTTTAATTAATTTTCGTTAGGAACGATTTTGTGTGTTTATTTTTTTATTGTTTTGTAAACGAATACACTACTGGTGCCAGAAAAAAAATATCTAAAATGTTTGTTCTGTCACAGGAGTATCATGTAGATCTAAATAACAAGAAGTTCACATTTCATTCATTTTTTAAAAAGGTATTAGTACACGTTATTCCGAAGTACAAATTTTATTTCAGTAAATATCTAATGATCTTAAATTTGTTAAAGTTCTAAATATTTTGAAATATTTTCTTAACCAAGAAATAAATATCAAAAATAAATATCAAAAGCTGTTGATTTGAAAACATCGAAAGACTAAGAGAAAAATAATAATCAATACATACAGTTTAAAAAAAAACACACATGGGGAGAGAGAAAGTAAAAACGCAATTCTTTATTTTAGGTAAAGGGTTAATTTCACAGGGCATTTAAGAGGAAGAGAATTAAGTTTGGCATCAAATTATGCATATTAGAAACCTGCACAAAGTTCTAACCCTGATAGCAAACCCTACTGTAATGAAACTTTTGAGTGAAGGTTTCCATAATGCAGAAAGTACACATAATATATTATCTTGCTTTATATTTTTCATCGTAGTTCTATTAAGTCAGATTTAAATGTAACACATAAGGATATAAAGGGGTAAACATGTTTTATATTATTTGTACTATGTAGTTTTTACTATTCTTCAATTTTACAGAAAATAAATACAAATAAACAACGTAACGTGCCGAGTTTCAGTGATTTTAAGAAACACTAATGTACCCCATAATTAGAAGGCCTCACATGCAATATATGGACTCAACATGTCTATATCAAACATCCTCGATTTTTTCTATTATACTACTAGATAAATTATGGAATAGTACTGCCAGTAGAAAGTCCCTTCGAACTGGGATCATACATTAGCGTAATGTGCTAATTATTGAACACAAAATAAGATAAAATAAAATAAGTTTTCTATCAGTGTGAATTTACTCAAGAGGCGCCACTGCTCCTTATAGCAATTATGTTTTCAAAAAAAAAAAAAAACATAGATTTTTTTTAAAATAAAGACACTAAATACAAGGATAAACGAAATTTGAAACGAATATGTTAATAAACACACAACAAAATGCATTTTATAGTTACGTACAGTGCAGTTTTGTCAAAACAAGAACAATTATACAGTATTTCTGTTGAAAAGTAATATCTTTAAAGTTTAGTGTCACCTTTCGGCATCTCTCTAAATAAGACGTTGAACTATAATTGAAAGTGAGATTCAAATTACATGTGTTACAAACAAATATTTCTGAGATAGAACTGAAAAAGAAATAAATAGAATATAAGGGAACTATTTTGGTATCGGTAGCTTGATTTATGCAAATGAGAAATCGCACTATGAAAAAGTTTAATAAGAAACACCAAGAGTGAAAATTGGACATGCAGCATACGTTGCATTTTGTCACATTTTGGTTAATGCATAAAATTTTATTCAATGAAGTTATTTCATTTGATTGAATTATTTACTTATGTAACTTTACTTTAAACACAATTCAGTGCACTTTTCTTTCTTCTGTTCGCATGCATTGTGTCTCAAAACATAAACATAAACTGAAAAATGTAAACTTTATGACATTTTTTTAAAAAAGTACATAGTATGACGCACTTGGCTCATCAAATATTCACTTAATGCGCTTTAAATTTCTAGTGTAAATTTATAATAATCTCTCGATATAGTACAGTATAAATACGTTCTGTGAGACGTAGGTTAGAAATTTCCCAATGCAATGTGAACAAATGAAGACTTTTTTGATATTCTGCAAATCTAAAGTTCGTGTACGTACACCTTCGTGTACGTACGTAACGTCGCGACATTCTAAAGCAATTCGCAGATAGTTTCCTGTTTGGTGACAGAATTAACTAACTCTATGACCAATGGAACCCGGATGTTCAATACCGTGCTCACGAAAAATTCTCCATTGTCTTCTGCCTTTAGCCAACAGTATCAAGTTTCTAGTTTTTATTTCTATTTCTGCGTGATCCATCTTAATATTGTCTCCCCATCTGCGCCTAGGCCCTTCTAATGATCTTTTTCCGATTGTATTTTCAGTTAAAATTCTGAAAGCATTCATCCTTTGTTTTATTTTTGCTGCATGATCTTCCCATCTGATCCCATGAGCCTCCTAGATTTGATTGCTAATAAAGTTTGGCAAATTTTATCAATTATTAATATAGTTCCTCGTTATATAGTTCCTCGTTTCAACCCTTCCTCACTCCATTTCCCCTTGGGTCTGAATATTCGCTTCAAGTTTTTATTCCCAAGTGATTTCAGTGTGTATTCTTCCCACAGAGTGAGCGACATGTTTCGCAACCATACAACACAACAGATATGATCATCGTTCTAAATATATTAAGCTTCTAATTCGTCGACAGAATTCACGAAGACAAAAGATTTTGAACTAGATAACAGCATGAGTTCTCTCCTTTTAGTAGACACTCGTGGCTATGGTTTTGACCTATTAATACTGATCGTGGATATTTGAAAGTATTCTCTTTGTAGAACTATTATTTGACGTTTTAACCCGTCTTCGTTTATTTTTTGCATATTGTATATGCACAAAGTTTCGTTGCAATTCTTCATGTCCTTTACACACATCTGACATACTGTTACTAGCCCTTTTGATATTTCGTGATCAAAGGTTCGGAGGGGTCCGTGCCCCACTCAACCGTTCTTTCCAGGAAAATACGAAACCCGAATTCCCTCGTTTTATGTCTACAATATATGTGCGTAATTTCATTAACTTCGGTTCACTTGTTTTTGCCTTTCGGCCGTCAACTTTCACAACTTTGGACAGAGGCTTTTGCCCCCTAAAACCGTTTTTCAGCAGAAAATAATAATAATAAAAAATACGTATTCGTTTATTTTACTGTGTAGTGTCTACCTGCTAAATTTTATCAAAATCGGAGTGTTGCACTTGGGAAGTGTTACTTGCAAGTTGGCCACTTTTAAGTGAAACCGACGGTGGTCAATATAGACAGGTTTCACCAGGGGCGGATCCAGGACAGACTTTTGGGGGGCGTGGTGGATTGTAATATTGCTACTTTTAAGAGTTCCAAGCTCTGGGATTGGTTTTATTTATATATAAGAAAAGAAAGTTGACTCTTCTGGGGGGAGACGATCACCCCCCTGGATCCGCCCCTGGGTTTCACTGTGTCTTCATTCTTCCTTTTTATACAGTAAAGATAAATATAAATGAACAAGACATAATATGATTGAGTTACCAGCAAATAAAAATGTCCTCTCGTGGGGCTAACGGACCAGAAATTTTTAATTACTATTGTTTAATAAAATTTTGAAGTTGGAAAATAATATACTCAAATAATACGGCAAAATACATTGAAAGTCAAGTATCGAATTCCCTGTGTCTGCTGATCTCTGAAGTTTTATTTACTTTTTTTTTTCTTCGCACAAGCCTACCTATTGTTTACTTTTATGTCAATAGGCTAGAAGAATGCAATAATTTCAGCACACTTTACAGTGGGAAATATGAATTCCTGAGATTTACTGAAAGCAACGTCTAAACTGGTTAAATAATTCGAAAGTTGTTTCCTAAAGGAATACATACTATCAGCGTAGGCATTAATTGATCAGTTTTAGTGCTATTACATTATATATGAGACGGGATTTATTGTTTAAAATAGGATCCGACCCAATATTTAGGGTTTTATCTATGAAAAAAAAACCTCGTTCAATACGACCAAGTTCCAAGACCGACATGTGACAAACTTAAAGAGAATAAGTCGTGCACCTCTTATAGAAAAATTTACCTTCAACAAAGTAGGGATGTGGCCAAGGTAACATGTTTCTCTGCATTTATTTTCTCTCTCTGAGCGTGCGACTTGAAGGTTGGTTCTAACTTGTTGAATAAGGCACCTGACGAGTGCGAACTTCTTTTGTCTGAATTAATGTACACTAGGGTGTATAAAATAACTTATTTTCTAAATGTTAGCGTGGGTACAGCGAAAAAGTGGCTATTTTTGACCAAACAGGCACATTATTCTTTTCAGACTTTTGGAGGTCGTTTAGGTGGCGCGCATCAACCTTCAAGTTTTGATAGCGATTTGATTATGCAACATGCACAACAATTTCACAAAATATCATTACTTGCATATTTCATGTATTTTTCTGCATTACAGTCATTTATTGTTTTGTTTGTGACAAATATGTTACATTCTTGCCTCAGGGGTGGTTATGCTTTTCGGTATGCATTTCAGTATGAGTCACGTGGACTTTTTGTTTTCATGTGTAGAATCATCTTTCAAGTGTTGTAACACGTATTATGTTACACCCTGTTACATGCATTGTTGACCTAAATTACCTGAACTGTAAAACTATATGTGCTCTCAATTCTTCTGATTTATCAGCCTACTCTAACAGTAAAAATAAAACCTGAAGAATCCAACAGCAAAGGACTAATTGGATACAATATAACGTTAGGAGATATAGAACGAAGTGGGAACTTTTCTTAACATTTCTAGAAAAGTATGTAAAAAAAAAAAAGAAAAGGAGGAAAAACCCACAAGAGGCTTGGAATATTGATTCATGCACGGACTCAGACATTTGAAGATGAGAACAAGTTTAGTTAAACAAAGTTAAGGATAGCAGATGCACAAACTCTCCCGAACAAAATCGCATTGCTTGCGTAAATATGGATCAGCCGATAGGAAACAGGGTATGAGGGTTGAAATATGAGGTAATTTGGTAATATTCGAAAAGCAAGGTTATCTCATTTTTCTTTGTAGGGGAGCGCAAATGTCTGAAAAATAATGTCAAAGTTCTTATGCTTTTATGTATAATAAATTTTACTTTGGATAACGCGTATAAAGATTTGTAACTACGGATAAAAACTAAGACAATCTGGTAAATTTGAATATCTCTGTCTCCAGTCAGACATCAGGTTTATAATTCCTCGCGGTAGGTTGCACAGCTTGCTATTGACTAACATTTTTGTGTAGTGTTTGTTTTTGTTCGTTTTGAGTTTAAAGTCCCTTCACAGCACCAACACTGTATATGCAGTTTCCTGCAATTGTATCGGTATCCACACAAGTTTTTGTATAAGTTTAACAATTCTTTAGTGTGTTCCACATATTAACATGAATACAGCTTATGAACGAAGTGAGCGTTTAGTGTATCACAGTAGCATTTCTGCACCACTGGAGTTTCCAGCGTTGTTGTGAAGACAAATTACATGAAAAACAAATTTCAATTCGGTCTCAGCCTACCTTGAATGAGTTGTTCGGTGTGAGCTTTCAGT
This sequence comes from Thermobia domestica, assembly GCF_964235325.1. Lineage (NCBI taxonomy): Eukaryota > Metazoa > Arthropoda > Insecta > Zygentoma > Lepismatidae > Thermobia > Thermobia domestica. Next base: position 257,504,250 of record NC_137459.1, on the reverse strand, counting down.
CGTTCAATCGGCTACTACCTCTTATGTGATGTAACTAGAGAATGTGATTTGATAGGATTCAACTGTTGCAGTTTGTGTGTCTCTGTGGTGTGTGTGTGTGTGTGTGTGTGTGTGTGTGTGTGTGTGCTTGCGTATGTGTGTGTATACATGTATGTATGGTCGACACCTTGTATTTTAGACGAGATGGACCTAAGTACCCAATATGATTAAGAATGTCATATTGAGATTGTTGAAGTCGTCAAAAGAATTTTCGTGGTTGTTTCTTTACTACTTCCTCTAAACAGGGATATTTGAATATAATAAGCAAAAAATCGATTTTCCTGAAAACTAATGAAATAGATTATTTCATTTGTATCGTGAAAATATTAGGAAATTATCATAGTACAATATATTGAAACTAGAGCCTCCTTTAAGAGGAATATTCAGAAAAGAATACATTTTAAAGTGAAAAGAGCGGAAAATAAAACTTGGAAAAATAAAAGGAAGCGCAACATGATTTTATTATTTTATTGAAAGAAGTAGGAAAACGTTTCAAAACAAAATCTCAGTTAATATTTCACTCTTGGTAAAATGTATTTATTCAGTTTTCTTAGAATAGAAAGACTACATTTAGAAGAGAAAGACGGATATCCGATTTTGGACACAGGGCTGAGTGACCAACATAAAAATGCATAGTGCGACTAACACAGAAAGAAACAGTTGATAAGCTTAGATTTTTTCTAACGGGCTCTCTCTTAGTTCTTATTATCCTAAGACTTGCTTGAAACACTTTAGATCTAATTTCTTGTTTCTTGCTGAAGAGGTGGTCACTCGCTTGATTATGTTATTAGGTGTGAAGCATCCAGTGCTACATATTATATATATATATATATATTGTAAACAAAGAACGCTGAGAAAAGGGCATATACTGAAAGTGCATGGACTTTTGTAGGTATAAAAGAAAAAAACAAAACTTTTCTACTCTGAGATACAACATTGTATTTAGAGAGACTAATATGATTATGGCCAATATCAGGACGGTTTCAGACAGGCCACCATTAAATGTCAAATATTGAGATTTAATTTATGATTTATCTTACTGTTGCATTGTTTAACAAGTATGTACTTTGGTTCATCAGATGTCTGTAATAAATACTGATTTACGGTGTAGGGTATATTACTTCTTTTCTTCACTTATCTTAGTTTTGCATTTGAAATTAAATGTTTTATATAACATATATACAAAATGGCTCTTTTTATATAACCACTATAATTACTGGGTGTCCTTTCATTGTACCTCTGTAGCATTACTAATATTTCTGGTTAGTTTTCACTTATTATAATTGTCAATATGACATAAATTACTGCATTATTAAGATGCATTATTAAGAGAGAATAATAAGAGGAGGAGGATGTCACAGAATAAAGAAGAAAGAAAAGGAACAGAGGGATATTTGAGTCACTGAAGGTACTATTTGTGTCATTGTTAAACTGTACTTTTGATTTATTTTATTTAAAAAAAAAAATATTCCGTGTCTAGGTCTCACACTACTTACTACATGAAAACTGCATTGCAATAATTACTTTAGAGAAGGGTATCTTATCTAAATTAGAAGTTTTTAGCCTTTTTGCAAAATCGCCGTACTACTATGTTGTGAATAAAGAGAGGAAAAGTATGAATAAAAATTAAAAAAAAAAAAACATATGAAAATCATAAGTTAAAAATATGAAAAAAATAGTTATGCATTCTACATACTTTCTAAGAGATGAACCATCTATAGCTATTTTGTATTTTTTTTATCACTATTCACTAAACTTTTTGAAACACATTAAGTGTAAGTTCACACCTTATTTCAATATTAAAAGCTTATGATTAACAATTGGTACTGTATTTTAAAAATATACCATAGGCCTACCTTAAATCTAGACTGGACAAACTTCCCAAAGCACTGATCTACCTCAGATTGTGAAAAATCTTGGTAATTACTTCTGTGTAATTGTCACTGGCAGGGCAATTTCGATTTCCTTATTTATTTTAAGGAGAGAAAGCGGAGTTATATTTCTTTTTTTGGAAATGAGGCCTCTTCAATTTAAAGGATATGCCACAAAGAACGCAACTTTTGAAATGCCCGCCATTTCTGTTCTAGTAAGTTGCCAGCACTGAACGTCACACTATTCCCATCTGTTGTCTTTGTTGTTAGTAGACACGGAGGGCCGAGAGCGCATGATCGTCATCTCTTTTTAGGAACGGATCGCTTTCCACTGAAATAGCCATGATCTCCCTATGGCATATCTAAGCCTTAGTGGGTCTGAGAATATCTATGTGTCACTAGATTGGCCTGAAATGATTCTATATTCGAAATTATGAACTTCTGTGGTAGTTGCTTACTATGTTGAAGCTTGTTCCGAGGCAGGTTGGGCTTGCAGCAGTCAAGGGCGGATCATCAGGTTGTAAATGCGTAGTCGAATCTTGTGTGTGTTGCATGTTGCACGTTGGCTGTGTGTCCCACGTGGCACTCAGTGCTCTTTGCAGTACACGCTGCTTGAAAATATTGGTAATATCCTATCGTGATACACTCTAAAGTACTTCGTTCCTGAGTAAAGTTGTACTTCATGTCCTTGGAAGAGAAGACGTACTGGTGGCTATCAATATTTTCTGGCAAAGAAAACTATATATATATATATATATATATATATATATATATTAGCAATAAAAATCTTTAAGCATAGCTGTGGAGCAAGTGTTTCTAATCCATGTCCAGTGATCATGTGGTGATGACTCGCCCAAAGTACCACAAGAGCAAACCTAGTCTTTAAAAAAAAGAATGTTGATTTCGAATCTTGCTTTGTCTTCAATAGCTGCTTTCGTTTTCCATATACACTAGAAACCGTCCTAAACAGATTCCTAGTGATATGACTGAAAAAAATATATTATATAATTGAAAGCAATCGGGTAAATAAGGAGCACTGATTTCCCTTCTCTTAAATTTGTTCCTTGATAGTATACTCAAGGATCAAAGCACACAAAATATATAGAAAACAATAAAATAATATTGAAAACAAAAAGATAAATCGAAAATGCTGATTCCGAATTGAAGACTGTTTATCAATAGTTGTTTTTTATTAGGAGTTACAAACACCTTATTCCGGATACCATAATGAACAGACAATCCGAATACGAAGAGCCATTTTCCTTACGGAACCTTAAAGATTAATAACATTCAAAAAATCTGTGTTACTTGATTATCTCTTATGATGACTCTCTTCTATTATTTAAGATAGCTGCATTACTTTTGTTATGATTCTTTGCTATTCCTTAGCTATGTTTCATTGTAACCCCGTCTGTAAGATCCTTTAGTTTGCAAACACGCTATGCTAATTTTCAATGCAATTTGCTTTACATTACTACGAATACTCCTCGTTGGGTTTAGTTGAAAACGGGAAGTTCTGTTTACTTCTCACCCAGGGCAACATGCTGCTATGTGCAAACAACCTTTATTGTATTTTGTTTTCGAGAGAATGAAATTATACACGCAATTCAAGAGATACTATTTAATGTTTAGTATCTTTTGGAACATGAACGTTATTGTTTACAGCAGAACATTAAACAAGTGTAAATGTTCGTGTTTGCATGATCGAGAGCAATGCTCTTCCTTTAAGGAGTGATCACGCAGATTCGCCGGCATCGAGGCAAACAACAGGCTTCAACAATAAATTTAGAAAGATTTGGACATCAAAAACAGCCAAGATAAATAAGAATAATGGAGTAAATAAGAATTGTTTAAGATAATAATTACAGTTATGAATGTAAGGGATCGACTTTTTTTTTTCTTTTTTTTTCCTGCAACGCATATGTGCAATAATGAAGTTCTTTGTCTGCATAAGTGAGGTTACTACGTGGAACACAGTTTCGTGACGAAGACAAATAGTCTCGCCGCTGTAGTCTCTATTGAACTTAAATCAATCAAGTACAGCTATGGTGATCTTAACATTTCCAAGTTTTTTTAATATTTCAGGTGAAGCTAGTGTCGTGTTTTTTTCACACATTTTATTTTATTCCCTCATCTGAGCTTCTTCATTTTTTTTAAATAGTCTACTAGCTGAACCTGCGCTGTTTATACAACACATCGTTCTAATATGAATGTGAATCTCCTTCACGTTTCTCACAATATCTGTAGAAATCCATTTACAGACACAAATAAAAGTCTGAAAGACTCTCAAAAGGAGTGAATTGCTATAGACACATATATAAATGTGGTATTTTAATATATAGAATGTTGGGGTGAGTCAGTAGCAAACTTGGGTAAGTGATTGATGATACCAAAAGCTTATATATATATATATATATATATATATATATATATATATATATATATATATATATATATATATATATATATATATATATATATATATATATATCGGGTGTTTCAAAACAACACCGGTAACGTTAGGGAGGCGATTCCTCACACCAAGATGCCAAAAAGTATACACCAATCTGGGTGCACAAATGCTTCCTTTCGGAGTTATAGGCTGCCGAAAATAACGAAAACATGAATTTTAAAGTTCCATACCTCGCATACTACGAAACTTACTGTAGTCGGGTTAGACTTCACTTAGGAACTAGCATGTGCCCTATCCAAATATCCATGTCTCAGAATCCTGCGGTACTTCGATAACAATTTCTATTGAGGTAGTTGGTGAGTACTTCAAATTATATGCCCGTAGCCAAATTACCTCTATAAAAATGTCGTGTGAGTACCGCAGGATTCTGAAACATATATTTTTGGATAAAACACATATTAGTTCCTAAGTGAAGTCTTGATCCGGCTACGGTAGGTCCCATAGTTTTGGAGCTATTGACTTTTAAAGTTATTTTTTTCACGTTCTCGGCAGCCTATAACTCCGAAAGGAAGCAAATGTGCACCCAGGTTGGTCTATACTTTTTGCCTTATCTCGGTGTCAGGAATCAGCTCCGAAACGCTGTCGTGGTTGTTTTGAAACACCCTATATATATATATATATATATATATATATATATATATATATATATATATATATATATGTATGTATGTATGTATCGTTACCCGGGTACACCTCATTGTGGGTTCAAAAGCCTTCGAAGTTGCCAGCTTGCAATAGGTTTTGTCATTCAGATTAAAGCAAACCTCCTGAAATGTCATTCAACCCGCTATGCGTAGCTCCTCTACTGCTTGCCTTTCAGAAGGGAAACAACTTTAACATCCTAACGACAATGTTAAACAAAGGGGCCAAAAACGTTGCCTAAAATGTGTAATAGACACATAAAGACAGATTTTTTTCTGAAAATTTGAGCTACAACTGGCAAATCTACATATTATTTGGAGTCAACCAAGGAAAACGACACGTTTCTAGAGCTTGTGGTTTTGCAAATCTCATTGTTCTAAAGAATTGGCAAAAAATATTTATTTTTTTCTTGATCAAATAAATAAACCTAGCATTTTAATATATACATGGGTGATAAAGTGTAACCTACAATCTTTCCCAGAGCCCTAGGAATACATTTTTAAAGGTTTTACTGAATTCTAACCATTAGTTTTTAGGTTAAATGCATTCACAAATACGCAACCATCTTTTTAGAGTTTACATTTTATATTAAATAAGTACATTTCTTTAAATATTTAAAACCATATTCTTAAATTCTCTGTTTTGTTCTTCATTAGCTGTTCAATGGCATTCTTAGCGTCGCAGTTTTCCATTAATAATAACATAACAAGTTTTCCTTCTTTTTTAAAATAATATTTACCTGTCATTCTGTGGAAGAGGAAATCCATCCAACGACCACCTAATCTGAGGAGTCGGATGTCCAGTGGCTATGCATTTCAGTGATACGTAAGGCCCCGGTTGTAATGTTTGTTGAATAAATTTGTAGAGAAGTTGGGGTTTGGCAGCTGGAATGAGAAAAAGTAATCAACATAAAATTAATTGTATTTAAAGGTGGAAAAGTTTTCTACTGCTAGGTAACATCGCTCTGTTAAAAATAAATAAATAAATAAATAACTATAAGTATATTTGATTAGAATGATAACAACATAGGATATACACAGTATATTATAATTGCATAATTTAAGCAATAGTTTTCATATTACAAACAACGCTTGGTTCAGTGGCAATCAGAGATCTTCCAATGCAATCTAACTACATTCTTTAAACTATATGTAACGCCATTTCCGGTAACTGTATAGTTTCCGGTAAATGTTGATACGACTTACACAATTGGACTACCTAAATGCTAAGTGATGTAACTTTCAAATTGAAATTTTACAGAAAAGAATTTTGAACTTCAGTATCTCATGTAAAACGCATCAACATAAAGCGGGATTTTTTACTATCACTGTTTGAGAAAATAACCCTTTACAATTGTGTGTTTGGTTGTAACTGTAAAAGAGCTATGCATTTTCTTTTTTTTTTTTTTTTTAAATGATATACTATTGAACTCCAAAGTTATCTGCTGATAAAAAAAAATACATTTCAGTTACACCACTAGGCACCCAAGCAACTCAGTTTATTGCATCAACGAGTTTAAAACTAAGTAAATCAATTTAAGTAATTATTTCTCTAATTAAATGGGGGACTATAATATATTCAGTTATATACACGCTTTCTAATTATATACACGTCTGTGGAAGGTGATATTTCTTGGTTCTATCTGCTAAGGCAGTAGTTCCTAATCTGTATGTCACGACACACTTGCATGCCATTAAGTACTGTAGGATGTATCGCGAAAGTTAAGAATTTAAAAATCATGAAGCATTTAATAATTAGTTAAAATTAACTTTGTGACTGACTATATCAGTCAACGACCCAACAAAAGCAAAAATGCTCAGTACTACATACTCATTACTTCTTAGAACTTTATAAACTTACGCTATTATAATCTATATAATTATTAATACAAATCAAACAACTGTGTCACGATGTACTGAGCGTTTAGTAAACTATAACTAGTCAGCCGAAAAGATTAGGAACCACGTGCTAAGAAACTAAAAAATCGGAGTGTCTTATATCAAAAACATAACAATTAACGAGGCCATAATTACTCAACAAACGTATACATTCTATCTCTAATCTCGATTTTGAACCTACCTCTTCAAATCAAACTCATGATATCAATTTTTACACCTTTGAAACTTAAGAAAAATAACTGGCCATCCTATCCATACTCTGATGGTATACTAGTCCTGCCTAGCTACATTAGATATTAGATATTCCTTCGGGAAGAAAAATTCATATTTGATACATAGAGAATTATGTGCAATTAAATCGGTTCCTGGAAGTGCCACTTCATGTAATATTACCATCATAATAATAGCATTATACTGGGGCACATTTACGTTTAAAGAAACCGGTGTGCCTCTCTGGTGGAGCTCTCAGTATCAGTATGACATGTGCCTCTTAGATCCCTGAATGTATGAACATGTGGTGAACTACGCTGTGTTCACGTATTTTGAAAATTTTCTGCTTCCCTCACATTGCCATTTCACTTGATTTTCTATAATTGTTTACCTACGCTACTCATTCCTTCTATTTTTAGAATAAAGTGACATACATATATGACACTGAACAAAAGCTTTCATTTACGTTTAAAAGTTGTAGTACATCTAACACAGCTGTCAGCAAATCTAGTTTTTTGGGTGTGAGTGCCCACCTAGTTCACCGGGCAAAGCCGCAAGCAGGTAGCACAGCAACGCCCTCTAACCTTTTCTTTTAATATTTAGCTCAGTGTTTCAGTTTCAGTATAATAGTGCTACTCTATAGTATTCCAGCAGTTAAATTATTTTACTTATCATTGTTGATAAAATAACTAATTTCAATTACTGATCTAGATAAGCGTAATCACTCGTTAACATTCTCTGTTGACAAAATCAAATTAACTGATCGTAGATGCTGTAAAACTGTCCCATATAGGTTGTAGGTAGAGCAAGGTAATTAATTGATTGTCCGGAATCGACTCCGACTATCAGCTTTAATTATAAAATTTACTAAATAATAGTATTTACACAAATACTACAACATTATTTTCCTCTAAATTTGTTAGGTTAGAAATAGGTGGTGCTTGACCGTGAGGTTGCGAACAGGATCTCCACAGAGCCCAGTGGCAGGCTAAGCAGAGTGGCAAAAGGAATTCTCAAAGCTCCCTGGCAAGCAGTGAGGAGGTTAGTAGTCACAGAGCTCCGTAGCAGGCTAAGCAACTGGGGAGGGATTCCCAACAGAGTCCCGTAGCAGGCTAAGCCAGGATAAGAGCAGTAATCAAGAGTCCCGTGGCAGACAAGAGGCTCGGAGTTAAGTTACTCCTAATGTTCCGTGGCAAACAGTAGGAGGGACACAAGAGAACTAGTACTGGTCCGCTGGTTGCTGCCGAATTTGTAGGCTCCCAGGCGGTGGTAACGCTGCTGCTTCTATGTGATCGTCTGCTTCGTAGGATGAGCCAGAAGTTCGTCGTCTGCTGACTGTAGTGAATCCGCGTGGTGTGTAGTATCCCGACGTAAAACTATGCGTATCCCAGCCCCGCCAAGTGAACTTTGTGGTGGACAAACACCGTGTGCGTGGGTTTTCTCGGGGTTCTCCCGTTTCCTCCCACTTAATTCATTCCACCATTTCATTCATTACTCATCATCAAAGTCTCCTTTAGTCTAACCGGCATAACCGTGGGACGTAAAACTCAAAGATTTCATTTTCATTTTGTAAAACTATGTGGTGGTGTTTGTAAACATAAGCGTAAAGTATTGTTCGTATACAGTACCAGGTGGGATATTACGATATTTTTCACATTAAAAGAAACATATAATAACCAGGCAGGTGCATACTAACAAAATTTTCTTGCTAAAGGGAACATGAATTTTCCAGGGGGCAGATTTCTACAAACTGAAAGCAAACAGAAAGTCCTGTTATGAGTGTCTTGTGTTTCAGGGTGTGAAAACATTAACAACTCGCAATGCAGCGGTTAAATACATATTATTATTATTATTATTATTATTATTATTATTATTATTATTATTATTATTTAGAGTTGAAACCTGGAGTTTTATATAACTTACAAAATTAAAGTCAGTGGTTGTAGAAAATATGTCAATAATCTATCTGTAATATATATATATATATATATATATATATATATATATATATATATATATATATATATATATATATATATATATATATATATATATATAGTGGCGGATCCAAGGGGGACTATAGGGGCTTCAATCCTGCTTTACACTGGATAAAACGGCAAAATATGGTTTAGCTCCTACCTTGAATATATCCTGGATCCGCCCCTGTATATATATATATATATATATATATATATATATATATATATATATATATATATATATAAGAAATACATTTGTTTGATTTCACCTTTATATGAGTGAGAAAAATTGTTAAAGAAAAGGAAAAATAAATGATAAAAATAAGATCACATTCAGACATTGTTATGTAATAATGCAACGATAAAATTGCAACTGTATGCATTTAGTTAGGTAAATGAAAGTAACAAAGTTGATGATTCTCAATCAGTGGCGTAGACAAGGGGCGTAAACAGAAAACGCAAGCAGCAGTTAAAATGAAATAATGTTTTCTTCTCCTGTAAACTGACTGGTTATTTTTATTTCTTCCTCCATTTTCTCTGAGTTTACCTTGATCATTGTACATTTGCTGATGCGCAAGAATAGCGTATATAATACAGCTTACTTGGTCACGAGTTTTATGCAAATATTGAGCAGATGGAGCGAAAACACACCTCTCCGTATTTCAATCTTAGGTCACTTGCAACTAAAATTTCGAGTGGTAACTAGCATACTTTATTCCTAGATGGTTGGCAGCGCTGAGAGAGCTGATAGATTTTGCCTGGCTTCTGGCAATCGTACACGGACTTGCCCAATCGTGCAAAATATGGAAGCCCACTAGCCGACCCCTGACGTAATGATGATTATTCAACATGCCGCTATTTCTAAAACATGTTTCATAAAATTATTCATTAGGAATACCGGTGACTACCAATAATGCGGCAGAAATAAACGTAATATTTGTAATAACATAATGCGCAATACATCACATTTCTAAATTTTACCTGATCACTTGAATTTAATTTTTGTTTTTTGAATCCCACAACATTAGTTTTGAGAATAAAAATTACTCGTTTTAAAACTAAACTCTGAATTTTAACATTGTTTAAACCAATAACAATATTCCACAAAACATAATGAAATGATGGGATGAGATAGTGGGAGGAAACGGGAGAACCTAGAAAAGCACACACAAGATATCATATATGTCCACCACACAAGATATCATATATGTATCTTGGGCGAGCTCTAATCGAAACAAGGACCTCACACACCAGATATGATATACGATGTAACATGGAAGCTAAAGGTTGTGTACTACTAAAGAAATCCAGGTTAAGTGTCCCATCCAAGGATGAGAATACTACCTATTCAGCCTAGAGAGTTTGTAATGTAAAGCTTTACCTGTGTTTGTTACTTTAAAATAATACGAATAAAAGAGACTGAATTGAAAATACTGATCACATTGCTACAAATACTTTGTAAGGACTAAATATTTGAATTATGACCTTCGAGGGTGAACATAGTTCCTTCTCTCTCCAAGTTTATTTATTTATTTATTTTTATTGTGTGATGATTTTGTCAAAACAGCTTATGTACGTAGGTATAAATGTTAAATCAAAATGCAGATAACTCATTAAGTGAAAATAAAATAAAATATGTTAATTACAACATTCTCACTAATCTATAGCAATAAAAAGATATACAGAACCCACACTAACATTATCAAAACTGTCACATAATTAGACAAATTTATGTTCAACATTAGCTGAGGAAGAGTCCTGCTTGCTTTTCACGTCTAGGATTGAGAAATTAGCTTATCGTTAATCTATATTATAAAATGGAAAGTGACTATGTTTGCGACTCTTAATCTCTCGAACCGACCGACCAATCTCGATTATTTTTTTAAGTATATGCGGTTCTGGCCTAGGAGTGTTTTAGCTATTCACTTTGACGGTAGAACTTAGCGGAGGAGGAGGGGAAGATAGAAAAAAATAAATAAAACGTAATAACTCTTGAACCACCAGACCGATCTCGATAAAATTTTCAACATAGATGAGGTCCGAACCTGGGACGAGTTTGTAATTTTACTTTGACGACACAACGTAACGGACGGGGAGGGGGTATATATATGTAAAACAAATAAACATAAAAGTGAATGTCTTTGTGACTTCATCACTCTTGAACGACCCGACCGATCTAAACCAATTTTTTAAAGTAGATTAGGTTTGCACCTGCGGTGGTTTCTATCATATCATTTTGAGGGTAGAACTTATGGAGGGGAAGATATATTAAAAAATAAATAAAACCTAAAAAAAAAAACCTCTTGAATCACCCGGACCGATCTCAATAAAATTTTCAACACATATGAGATTTAGGAGTGGAAAGTTTATAAATTTTCTCTTTGATGGTAGATCCCAGGGCTGGGGGAGGAGAGAGGGAGTTATATGTCTAAAAATAAATAAAACTTAATAATTCTTGAAACACCCAAACTGATCTTGAGTAAATTTTCAACATAGACGATGTTCCTTCCTTGGATATTTTTTATTATTTCACTTTGACGGTGTAACTAAACGGAGGGATGGGGGAACACATACGCGTATATATATATATATATATATATATATATATATATATATATATATATATATATATATATATATATATATATATATATATATATACTATGTGATCAAAAGTATCCGGACCGTACACCTGGCTGAAAATGACTTACAAGTTCGTGGCGCCCTCCATCGGTACTGCTGGAATTCAATAGTGTAGGCCCACCCTTATCCTTGGTGATAGCTTGAACATTCGCAGGTATACCTTCAATCAGGTGCTGGAAGGTTTCTTGGGGAATGGCAGACAATTCTTCACGGAGTGCTGAACTGAGGAGAGGTATTGATGTAGGTCGGTGAGGCCTCGCACGAATCCGGCGTTCCAAAACATCCCAAAGGTCTTCTATAGGATTTAAGTCAGGACTCTGTGCAGGCCAGTCCATTACAAGGATGTTATGCTCGTGTAACCACTCCGCCACAGGCGGTACAGTATGAACAGGTGCTCGATCGTGTTGAAAGATGCATTGCCATCCCCGAATTGCTATTCAACAGTGGCAGTAAAACATCAATGTAGGCCTGCGCTGTGAGAGTGCCACGGAAAACAACAAGGGGTGCAAGCCTCCTCCAAAAAAACACGACCACACCATAACACCACCACCTCCGAATTTTACTTTTGGCACTACACACGCTGACAGATGACCTTCACCGGGCACCGGGCATTCGCCATACCCACACCCTGCCATCGGATCGCCACATTGTGTACCGTGATTCGTCACTCCACACAATGTTTTTCCACTGTTCAATCATCCAATGTTTACGCTCCTTACACCAAGCGAGGTGTCGTTTGGCATTTACCTTCGTTATGTGTGGTTTATGGTCAACCTCTCGACCATAAAATCCAAGTTTTCTCACTTGACGCCTGACTGTCATAGCACTTGGAGTGGATCCTGATGCAGTTTGGAATTATTGCGTGATAATCTGGATAGATATCTGCCTATTACACTTTACGACCCTTTTCAACTGTCGACGGGCTCTGTCAGTCAACAGACGAGGTCGGCCTGTATGCTTTTGTGCTGTACGTGTCTCTTCACGTTTCCACTTCACTATCACACCAGACACAGTGGACCTAGGGAATCTCGCGTACATACTTCTGACACAAGAGACACCCAATCGTCTGACCTCGTTCGAAGTCCGTGAGTTCCGCGGAGTGCCCCATTCTGCTTTCTCACGATGTCTAAAGACTACTGAGGTCGCTGATAATGAGTACCTGGCACTAGGAGGCAGAACAATGCACCTAATATGAAAAACCTATGTTTTGGGGAGTTTCCGGATACTTTTGATCACATAGTGTCTATATATAATGAAAGTGACTATCTTTCTGACTTCATCATTCTTCAACCACCTGACCGATCTCGATTATATTTTCATCATAGATTAGGTTTCATACCTGAGATGATTTCGTCATATCACTTTGACGATGCAACTAAGCGTTTGAGGGAGCGGGAGGAATATTTATAAATGATCAAAAGTGACCGATATTAGTATCGAATTTATAGTTCTCGGGGTCGCTGAGATGCACAGTGACACTTCTGATGCTGATTAAATCCAAATTCAGCAGCCCAACTTGGGGGAGGGAAAGTACAATATATGATAAAATACAAAATAATAATAATAATAATAATAATAATAATAATAATAATAATAATAATAAGAAGAAGAAGAAGAAGAAGAAGAAGAAGAAGAAGAAGAAGAGAAAGAAGAGGAAGAAAGAGGAGAAGGAGGAGGAGAAGAAGAATTGAATGATTTGCTATTTACGTTCTCTGTCAGCAGTGAGACTAGTAGAACAAGACCTATAGTTGAAAGTGGAATCTAAGTCGCAGTATGGTGTATTATGCTCTCCCGTAGGAAATTGAACACAGTAACACCCGCACCAAAGACACGCGACCTGGCCATTAGACCAGCATGGAAGGAAATGATTTGTAAGCATAGTAGAGTTATCAAGTTTGTTGGTGAACTGTTTGCAGCTAAAGAATTACTATGCAGCAGTTCTGTTTGGAACAGCTGGATTTTAATGACTTATAGCAAAATATCCAAACGCTTCTTTCATTTAAGTGCTAGTATCAAAATATATATTATCATTTAGAAATGCGCAATACTTCAAGATAAATGTTTGTCAAAAGTTTCTTAGATTGTTTCAGTAATCACCAAGTTTGATCCAAGAAATGGATAACAATATATTATTAGTCAATATTGAAGAAACCATCGTAGCACTTATCTAGCTCTACTAACAAGAGCATAAAAATAAATAAAAATGCTCAATAGTTGTATAGTTCGTTTATCAAGGAGGCCTTAAACACATTTAAATAACGAAGTTTACCGGCTTACGTAGTGAACATTCGAATAATATCGTACTAGTTTCTTTAGAAATATTATCCTACATTTTATATATAGTTTGAAGCACGTGAGAATCCAGTCTTCATATCATTTTCTTTTGTTTTACTTTTGCAACTTTCAAAGTCTTTTCTTTCGTGCACTGTGAAGTTAGATACTTCAAAGTAATGCAGAAGTGTCTCTTTTCTAGAGAAAACCATTTCAACGTGTGTAATCACACTTCGGGAATGAGATTGAAAGAGAAATGGAATGGCTGGAAATGGAAGCGAAGGAACGTAGAAAAAGAGCAGGGAAAACTTTTCGATCTATAAAACGAAGAATTTCGCGTTGGTAGAATTCGGTCACATTTCCTTTTATATATCACTAAGTTCTATATCATTCCATTCCATCCCATTCGAACTAGTAAATTGACGATTGCTCTCTCTCTCTCTCTCTCTCTCTCTCTCTCTCTCACACACACACACACACACACACCATATGAATCAGGGCTACGCCAATTACAAACCTTTTGAAGTCACTACTTCAAATGGATGTGATTGACTCTCATGCATTAAGTGTACTTTCGCCTGCATTGTAAACTCTTTCAGTGAAACCGGTTTTTATTTTTTATGGTTTAATCTTTAGTATGTAATTAGATTTTTAAAAGAACTGTTAGGCTTTCAAGTATTGCTTTGCATATTACACAGAGAAAACCTCTAAAACATATTGAAGCTATGTTTGTTGGTTTTGTAATTGATTACTTATTTCAATACTAAGACTTATGAGATATAAACCCACAGCTTAACATAAAATCTAACTACAGAAATCCTACCGGAAATTGAACTCGTGGCTCTTGAGACAAATGCACTCGCACTAACTACATAGTCGCAAGGGATCTCTGGCAGTTCTGGGATAGTTCTCGTTTAATTGCCCAACTCTTACTTGCTGTTGCATTCACATGCTTTTCATACACACTGTAGCATATACGTACATGCCGTAAATAAAGCAATGCTATCAACGTGTACGCAGACAAATAATTATAGAAACAATGAAAGTGAGCTCTCTTATGGCTGTCTAAGCGTTTTCCGCGGCATAGATCCGAGTTCGATTCAAGGCTTGAGCACATGCGGTTTGGATCTCGAAGTAAACTGTAAATTCACTTCTGTTATAATCATTACACTGAAATGGACGTTAAGCTTTTGTTTAACTAACCATACTTAGAAAAGTGCAACTTAGCTGATTAATACAAAGTTAGACCATTTTTATTCTTTATTACAACTTGTATTCATTATATAGTTGAGTCATATTCCAAGTTCGTAAATCGTTTTCAAATGAATAGTACAGACGTGTTCAAATTATTAGAGTCGCGCTCGAAAAATGGAAAATTGATGTAGGAGTCCTAATTTCACAGTTCTAGAACATTTAGTTTAATACTTAAACCACCAATATAGGATCTTTTATTTTTTTACTGTACAGTTGAAGTGGTGATATCACCGTTGAACAGCAGATGATATTAGTGAGGGGATGAATTCTGAAAATGGTGTTTTAGTTGTTGATAGCTATTGTGGTTGTTATCAACAGGCTACAGACCGAAGTGTTGTGAATGCTGTCGGAAGAAGTTAACGATATTTAAACCGTTCAACAGGTCGAATGGGCCAGTTTAAAATGATCGTGACGTGTTTCGTGTATCAATCTTTTATTCTGTGTAGTCCTGTAATTGCGGCATAATGGGAAAAGCAAAATGCCTTTGTCCGCGTAAAATGGAAGTTAATAAAATACTTCTGGTGGAAATAAGATATACATAGCAATACGTTGCTAGTAGAGTTGGGATAGAATAAAAATCTATGAGTAGAATCTCTATTGAAATGAACAAGAGCCAAAATAAGGTTGGAAAGTGTCGGCGAAAACCAAAGCTATCGCTAAGAGTTATCAGAAAACTAAAAAGATGGCTCTGGGAAACAGAAGTGCAACTTCTAATAGACTTAAGCATAAAAATGGCTGAGTATGGCGCAGACATTTGGCCTGAAAGTGTTCGAAGGATTTTTTGTGCCAAGGCAATAAAAGCACACGGTCAAGAAAGAAAACAAAAAAAAAAAAAATAGTCTATTCCAATCATGGCAAAGAAGCGCCTCGAAATCGTATGAGGTCTAGAATATTGAACTGCTAACGATTGGAGAATAGTGTATGAAATGAAATCTTTAAGTGTAATGTCTCACGGTTAAGCCGGTTAGGCTAAAGGAGACGGTGATAATAAGAGATGAGTGAAATAGTGGAATGAAGAAAGTGGGAGGAAACGGAAGAACCCCGAGAAAAGCCACGATCACGATGTTTGTCCCCGATACAGTCCACACGGCGCGAGCTGGGATCCAACCAGGAAACCCAACCACCAGAGGGAACACTCTACCACTGAGCCACCGCGCCGCTTGGAGAATAGTGTTTCAGTGATGAATCATTTATCTTTGTGTCTGATGAATGTTCA
Source organism: Thermobia domestica (assembly GCF_964235325.1). NCBI lineage: Eukaryota > Metazoa > Arthropoda > Insecta > Zygentoma > Lepismatidae > Thermobia > Thermobia domestica. The sequence goes on along the minus strand of NC_137459.1, from coordinate 257,487,754 downwards.
CCATATGTGCGACGTTGACCTGGGAGAAATTCAAGTTGTAATGTATTTAATAAACCGTGAAGCATCTTACTTTAGTCATGGTCTGGGGTGTGATCTCCGTCTTCGGACCTGGAAAACTGTATATAGTAGAGAGGACAATGAAGCACGACTAATACCTACAAGTTCTTCAAGAAAAACTGCTTTCTCAGACTGAACTCTGGTTTGATGACGTGCTATTCATCTTTATGCATGATGGAGCCCCATGCCACCGGGCCAAAGCTGTGACAAAAATCTTCGATGACAAATAAATTAGTGTTTTTCCGTGGCCAGGCACTAGTTCTGATATGAACCCGATTGAAAACTTTTGGAGCTTCATGAAAGAAAAGCTAGAGAAGAAGCACATTAGAACCAAACTTCAATTGATCTAGGAGATCAAAAATTTTTGGTTGAGTTGATTTTAGTTTAGCGTCTCTTTCAGCAGCGAAGCTATATGAGACGTGGACCTACTGATTAACGTGGAATACGAACCACATGAGCTCCCGCCGGAAATTGAACGCGGGTCTCCTACGCCAAAGGCTCGTACGCTAACTGCTTAGCCACGAGGGAGCTCAACAATTTTTGGTATCACGATGCTGAATTGGAGGCAAAATGTGCTAAACACGTACAAAGGATAAAAGACTTAACAAATAATAAGAGATTTCATAAGACATATTAATCTTTGTGTGAGAGATAATTTTCTTGTAAGTATTCCATTACATTTTTTGTTTCCAATTTTGATATACACACTGTATAGTAGTTATATTTGAATGTTGCGTACGCATTTGTCTTATTGATATTGAAAAGCACATGCCATACCCACTAGAAATTAGAACAGAGTTACAAAGTAGTAATTTGGACTAAGTTCGAACGTATTTTCTCACATAATATTGAAAGAACAGTAAAATATTCAGAAACTGAATGTTGATTCTAATGATTTGAGCATGTCTGTATACCACACAATCCAACACTTGGTTGCTTTAACGATGATGGAGAAGGAAGTGTGCGTCAAACTTCCTGCTCTAAACCTCATTACAGATGTTGAGTGTTAAAATCGGGGGACTGAGTGAACCTAGTTTTGAAGTTCGTCCCGGTGATCGTCATATATTGTCAGCGCCGACTTTATAGGACATATTGTTCAATCACTTCTTGTAATCTCTTTCCTGTCTTTCCTATATACTTCGTGTTATACGTTTTCACAATTAATTCTTCATATTATTCCTTCCTCACTTTGTATCTCATTGCCTTTAACCCATTTCTATCCTTTGTATCTCATTTCCTTTGCTCTCGTTTTCTCTAACCTTAAGTCCAATATTCTCTCTTGTTTTAAGAACTGTAATTTTATATCATAGGTCATCATTGCACTTCTTCTTTCTCTTCAACTCTTCTTCCTTCTTCCCTCTTTGAGAAAGTTGGAAGGAAAAAGACATGAGATAAAAAGGAAGGAATCAATTTCATATGTTAAAAATAATCATAAAATCCCCATTCTTCCTTCCCTTCTTTTACAATGTATTAGCAAAACCTGACAATATTTATTTTACATCTTTCCTATCAAAGCCCCCTCTACTCCATAACAAGGCACTCTAAACCTTGAATTCTCTAGTGAAAAATATAAGTATCAGTAAAATATATACCGCTGATTGAGAAAACTACACCAAGAAAGACACGTGCGATTGAAAATAAATTTACACCACAGACTCAATATATAGCCATGCTGGAGTCAGAGCCTCTATTTGTCACACCTACACAAAGAGATATTGAATGTTTTGCTGAAGAACACTGTTTTTGTGTCACGCTGTTGTTGTGAGTCCAAAAGATATTGCCACATTCTGCTCAACGTGAATTTTATTCATAATTCGTAAATAAAAATTTAATTAATAACCTGCTCATGTGGCATTATTTATTTCTCCTGAAAGAAATCGAATTCCTCGTGACTAAGTAGCTAAAGCATGCGTCTTTAGTGCGGGAGAGCCGGGTTTGAAACCCGGCGGGAGCTTATGTGGTTCGGATTCCACGTTAAGCTGTAGTCCGACGCCTCATATAGCCTTGCTGCTGAAAGAGACGCCAAACTGAAAATCAAATAAAGTCAAATCTCCTGAAAAAGTCCACAAGGGGTAGTTTGCTTTTGAGGGTGAGTTTTTTGGGGCGATTTTCTCAGCAACAACAGCTAAAAAACTCAGTGAATTATATTCACATATCTTTAGAAAAATGTTTCATTAATAGGCTCACAATACATAATATATTATTTCTCATGAAGCAGTCAACGAGTATTAGTTTACTGCAGAGGATTGAGCTCCATTTTTTGACATTTTTTTTCGAAAGCGATTCCGGCGATTTTCTTCATATTTCATAAATAAATATTTCATTAATTACCTACAGTAATTCGTAAATTATTTGTTATGCAAGTATTTTTTTGGAGATGTGTTTTCTTCGGTCGAAATTTCCTTAGAAAACGGCTATAAATTTCTTCGTATTTTACTAATAAATGCTTTAGTTATAACTTCAGCATGACGTGATTATTTTTTTTAAATGGAACCAGAAACTTAAGTGTAGTGGCCCGTAGGTTTTATTTCATATTTTTATTAAATCATACAGTTCGAAAAGACTTCCATAAAGCGAACACACAAAATACAAATAACATAGACACACATTTTGTGAAACTTCTAAAATATCGTTCGTCTATTTTTTTTCAAACTATACATTTGGCTGTCTTTTCAGTACATAGAGAAAGATGTTTGCCAGCGAAAAACAGGTTTTGCTCTTATCAACGGTCGAACAATGTGTCCTCACTGCCATAGTTTCAGGATAATCCGGTTAGGTGCCCTAGCGGGAAGCCTTGTTGTGAGAATAGAGTTTTTGAGTTTTAAGGTTGTGAGAATGGAATCCAAGAAATCTGTCTGTCTACTACAATAATGTGCACCAATCACTCTGTTGCCAAATGAAGCCGTGCTTTAAACAACTATCAAATGAAGAAATTTATTTATTTTTTTTTAATTATCTGTCTGTCTGAAATTATCTTTGGGAGAAAAGATAAAAGTGAACACAAATCATTAATAACAAGAAGTGCCTGGACAAATTTGGAAATCTAGAAGATAAGTAATAATCATAATTCTTTCAAAAGAAATGTGTAATGTTATTACATAGGATAGTTCCATCGCATCTCGGGTGTTAGGCACAGCCGTAAGTGACTCTGCAGGCTAGAAAAGCAGTGGTGCCGTTTGTTCCTCGAAGCCTTACGTATCCCAGTATATATGTGGCAGGATAGTATCATCTTGAAATATGAGGTTCGGAGTTGTCTAAGGGTAGGGTATGACCTTCCACTTAATGTAACATCGAAACACGCACATTGTACGCAATAATATCGTACATCATTGCACCTGCTGATCGACTGCTGAGATGCGTCGTTCGAAAATGCACGCTGATATAATTCTTGTCAATGTGACAACGTCTAACGTATATTTGACTATCTCTGTAGGAGTCGTTCAAAGCGAGAGAGATCTGAAAGCATGATCATCTGCCACTTATTACATCAGCGACCAAGTTAAAACTTTCATTGTAGCTTTATTACACTGGCTTACAGTGGTTTTGGTGCCGGGTGTTTCTTAGCTGATTTGAAGTAGAATTGGGACGCTGAATCCAAATATGGCGTTAGTTTTCCCCTAACAGCTTTAGTTTTTGAGATATAGGAATTGCAAGACTGACCTGCTACAACGTTGAAAATTGCATAGGTGCTGTTTTACTGTAAGTGAAAAGAAAACTATGACATTTAAATCTGTTATTTGGAACACTTTGAAAATAATGAAAACCATATAAACACAAACATCAAGTACATAATAACTCTGTAACTACATTTTATAATAGTTTTTATGAATAAAAAATCAAATAATTTGTTCAAAACGATCTATTCAACACTTCGGAAGCTTCGTTTTCGTGACATCCTTGAATGTTTCTTTGCACAGTCTCTTTTTAGGTTCCAGCAGTAATCTGCCATCATATGGGCATCCCATCTTCCTTGGTAGTGGTCCTCCATTGTTTTAATATCTTGGTGAAATCTTTCACCTTGTTCTTCACTCAGACTGCCTACGTTGTCTGGGAAACGGTCCAAATGGCTGTGCAGGTAATGAATTTTGATACTCATATTACATCCAAGTTTTTGGAATGCATTAAGCATCTGGTTCACTAGCTCAACATAGTTATCAGCTTTATTATTGCCAAGGAAATTCTTGATAACTTCTACAAATGAGGTCCAAGCTCTACGTTCAGTCTCATTCATGGACTCCACGAAAGCCGGATCTTTCATGAGTTGTCTTATTTGGGGACCATCAAATATTCCAGCTTTTAATTTTTCTGTGCTGATCTGAGGTAGCTTGTTTCCCATGTAAGCAAAGCACGGCCCGTCCTTATTTAGCGCCTTTACAAACTGCTTCATCAAACCGAGCTTGAGATGTAGAGGTGGCAAAATGATTTTGTCACACTCAACAATAGGCATGTTAATAATATTTTTCTTACCAACAACCATGTCGTCTCTCTGCGGCCACTCTTTTTTTGACCAATGGTTTGCTTTGTCTCTGCTATCCCACAGACATAGAAAACAAGGATATTTTGTGTAGCCACTTTGCTGTCCAAGAAGAAAGTTCACCATCTTTAAATACACACAAATCACCCACTGATGGTCCTGATATTTAATTTTTTCCATAACCAAAGCAATTGCTTCATATTCTTCTTTCAGTCGTGTTGATTGAGCTATTGGAATTGAGCCATATTTATTGCCATTGTGTAGAAGGACGCATTTTAAACTTCGCTTGGAGCTATCAATAAACAGGCGCCAATCATCTGGATTGTATTCTGGAAGACCCATGTGTTCTAGGAGACCTCTAACATCGTGACAGAATACGAGATTTGTGTCTTCAGTGAAAAATGGTAAAAACTCCTTTCCCCTTGTTCGGTAGAATGTGATTTTAATTCTTTTGAAAGATTAAGGTCCCTAACTAGATCATTTAGCTCATCTTGATTAAACTGTTGAGGAATTGTTGACATTCCCTCATAATCACTGTCACTTTCATCATCCATGTCACAAGAATGTTCACTACGTTCGTTTTCAGTCTCACAAAGCTCTGGCAAGTGGTGAAACGTTGGGATTGGTATTTCATCGGAATGAACAACTGGACGTCTTGCTGAAGGCAGATCAGGATATGTCCACTTGTTCCGGTTATTTCTATTCATACCCGTAACATTTACCAGGCAGAAATAACAGTCATCAACATGGTTTGTGGGTTCCCTCCAAACCATTGGAACACCAAACTTAATACTTTTTCTTTTTCCAGTTGTCCACTGTCGCAAGTGTTCAGTACACATTTTACACACAATATGTGGAGCCCACGTTTTATCTTGGTCCCCTAGGTGTACACCAAAATATGCATGATATGCTTTTTTTACAAAGTCACTGATATGTTTTCTATTGTCTTTAAATGTGTATTCACCACATATGTAGCAAAACACATCAGGATGGTTAACACAACTTCTTCGACTTGAACTCATTTTATGTTCAGGCCACTAACACGGATGTTAAATATAAAGCCTTAGTATACGCGATACAAGTTATGATTTCAGAACAAAACTCACATGTTCCAACATGTCACTCCACCTGCAAGACAACAACTACGATCCACTAGCCAAGTAGAATACCAATGCAATCTAGTGGACGTTCCTGGAACTACTATATGACTAGTTTCCGTTTAGTACCGACAGATAGCAGCACTAATGAGAAAAGAGCGCCGTTCTTCCAAATAGAAATCTCTATAGAGCACAGTAGGATTTATTTGAGTTGCAGAGTTTATAAGATCATATTCAAACTTGTTATTACGAGAATATTTGTATTTCTTTTGCTTATTTTGTATACTATTGCAAGAAGCATGCAGAAATAGTGGTTACATCATTTATAATTTACATATTTATTTTGGATTGTAATATTTTTTCCACATACATTGTAACGTAAATAACACTACTGGTACAGTAGCCTGTATCTACCAAAGTAGAGCTGATAGAAAAAAACTGCTTACATTATTGGATTCAGCGCCCCACACATAGTTAAAATCAGCTCTAAAATTTTAGGCACCAAGAAAAATTTTTTTTTCTGTAGGCCTGTGTTATTGTTCTAGTTTAATGGTTAATGTAAGCTGACCGAAAACAAAGCGTAATGACAGTCCGTTTTCACTTTTTCAGCAAACAGTAGTTAAACAATGAAAACAGACACATCCACAACAATGAACATGTCCAATATCGAGTTAGCATTGTTCATGACAATGTAGAGTCCTTCCATGCAGACAATATTTATTTCATTGCATGGTATGGTTACACGTCGATCGTTTCTGCCTAGTTGGACTTCTGTCTATTTCTTCCACATGTGCATCAGTATCGATAAGGTATGTCATTTGCACACACCTAGTTAACAGTACAAAAAGGGCTGACAACGCAGTCTTCTATTGATATTGCGTACTTTGACTTCTACAAGGCATAGTAACGCACACCCACATGCTCACAGTGTTCTTGCTCACACAGAACTACATGGGTGTTGCGTAATCTGGCCTCTCCTGGTATTACTCCAATCACCAATCTGAGAGTGCTGGTGTGTTCATATAAGCGCCATTCCACTGATATTGTCATTCCTTCTTGGAGTATTTTCATTAACAGGCAGATATAATAAAGATAAAAATGTTTAACATCATTTAAACAGTTCTTACTCATAATAATTGTATCAGTTGAAACAGCAACATAATGAAGGGAAATGCAACATATGTTTCCTATACACCAGGGTGCCAGAATCTGGGGATTGGAACACAAAGTGTATGGCTCATATAATTTTATAAAAGTGTTCAACTTTCCATGTATTTAAGAGGAGTATACAAACATTATGCCTCTTTTTCTCACAACTTTGAGGAGTCGACTTGAATATCTTGTGATCTAAACGCCTCATGGTATGAACCAAAATTGAAATGATGTCGCTGACAAGAGGATGTGATAGAAGGGGTTCGTGGTATGAAATAAATCAGAAACCAGCTATAGATTAAATAAAACGGACAGTAAAGTGGGTTGATGATTAAAAAAAAGAAGAGACAATCCGGTGATAAGGCCCACATAGTTAAGCATCAAACTTGGCACTAGGTGTAAGCGACATATTACTAAATCATCATGAACCCCTAATACCAAAAATATATTCTTTAGTAAGAGTGGAGAATTGTACATAATATAGTAGTAAAACATGGGTCATTGCAGTATGTCGCAAAATATTCTAGAATATAGCAAATACTTTTATTCTAGTATAAAGTGATCAGGCTTGGATTCCTAGTCACAGTAGCAATAACTCTACAAACAACAATAACTCTATTTAAAATAACACTTTTTGTTTGCTATTTTACTTTATATTTATATAAACTACATTTTTTTGTTATGCAAAGCGACATTTTGTATTTGTTATAACAAAGTTTCCCAAGTTAAGAGTAGACTGTCTTTTCCCGACATTTTGTATAAAGTTAACAGTACGAATTCATAATATTGCTATTAAAAGAGAAACAAGGATCCCTTCCTGATGAATACAAATGAATAGACTAAATTGAATACGTACTTTGAGATTTACAAAGTTAAAAACTCGGGAAGCAGAAATTGTGTTCTGTCCCATCTGATCTTTAAAAAAGGAAAGGAAAAAAATAAAATAAAAAACGACTGCTTTCTTTCTAGAAGACATCAGTCCCATGTATTATTCATTATGGAAGTAAAATATCTGGAGATCAGTGTTTCAGAATTACGGACGCACGAAATCATACTAACTGGTATGCATTCCTTCAACAAACTGAACGCAATTCTTTTAATGAATTTTATTACGTTAAATCTATACTGAAAATGTTAAACCTCCTTCTGTCTGTGGCGCCACTAAGGGTATATAAAGCAAATATTTTTCCAGACCAAACTGAAGAGGAAAATATCCTTCTTGGAAAGCTGTATTAAAATACAAACATTACATGTCATTTCCGCTAGTTTTTGTGTGATTTTTTTAATACATTGTTGAGAATCGAATCTCTGCGTCTTAATCTACGTTGGCTTAAGGCCAAAATACTAAACAACACTTATACAAATGCTCACTAATACACTTCAGATTTTTATAATTTCAAGTAAATGCTAGTTCTCGTTTCTTGAAGCTGCTGTCAGAAAATGCAGTGCAAACATGCAGACAAAATATTTGTATTGAGTCTCCTATTTGCATAATCGAAACTTATTTTCAAAAACTTATGTCCTTTATACAACAACAATAATAAAAAAGACCCTTAAGATATTTACTGAGCAACAATTGAAGCTATACATTGTTTTGGAGATATGCTCTGGTTTATAAAAGTGACAGCCAAAATGATCTAAATTTTACATTTGATTTTTACAATACTTTTGTTCACATATAGAGAAATAATGTCAAAACAAATCTTGCTTTGATATCTATTATGTTTCAGGTTACAAATGAAGGGTATGAGGCAAGAACACCCTAACCCACAAATTTTCAATTTCTGAGTTATGCAGCACCCAATAGAGAGCAAAGCATACTCCTTCATTTAATCTTGTCCGCTATCAAATTGTGCTCTATAGATCACAGTAATATTCACTTATGGTAAGCCTCTTTGTAACTTTTTGGAATGTATAAAATGGCAATCCACACTTAAGATGGCGGGCAATGAGGAGCCGTGTAACACCTTCCCATCTATAAAGAGAAGAATTAGCACATTGGATGTTTCTTAGAGTTATTTCAATGAAGATGATTTATTGTTGAGTGACTCAGGAAGTGAGTATTGGCGCGAAGATCACACAACTGGGTCATCGTGGGGAAATGTTGTGGTAAATTGCACTGTTTTCTCTATCATGATCTGTACGTGGCTTATCAGGTTCTGTTTACATGATTGTGGGTATTTTCCATTCAATTTTGCATAATCCAGTATTGTTTTCGGATAAAGGTTACCAACTGGTGCAATTGTGTTGAGTGACTCATGCTGTATTTTCAATAATAAGTGCTTAATGTGGAATATCAAGTTTTGCATTGTAGTAGTTGCTGTAGGATATCAAGTATTGCATTTTTAGTAATTTCAGTAACTGACCCTTTTTCTTTTTTCTTTCTTTTTTTTAACCAAGAATCCAGTATGTATTTCCAGCAACACTGTGTGCGTCTTTCAAAAATTTACGAGAATCCGTCTCTGGTCCAATAAAAATCCACGAAAACAATTTTTCGCACCAGCAAGCTTCCATTAGCACAGTATGTATTCCCAAACATTCTTCCGGAATCCATACTGCGTTGTTGGAAATTCATGTTGGATTGTATTTGATCCGGCAAGATGTTTTAACTTGGGCAAACAAGTGAACATTTGGCCCTTGTACTTCAAAAACCGAAAGAACTATTATTGTTACGTCGTCTGACGTGATTTTCTTTTATTGATACTGTTTTACTTCGGTGAAGTACAAGGCCTACATCCCACTTTTCGAATCCTAAGTAAATATAGTTTTCGTTTGATGTAGAAAACAAACCTAATTGTGACAAATAAGAAAACACTTATTGTATTCAAAAAAAAATCTATTCACGCAAATCGAAAAAGGTCAAACCGCGGCCTGAAATACTCAAGGATGGCGGAGTGGAACTTTACTACCGTTAGAGTTTGTTTAGGTTAGGTTAGATATGGCTCTTTGGGATGAACAACGGAAATAGCGCCAATATTAATATTCTACCGTGTGTATCAAATTGACATAGGAGAACTTGATAATACAGAGAATGACCAACACGTCATGGTTAAAGAAATATACTCCAAGATTCATTTCCGTCTCCTTTAGATTCGCCGGCATAAACGTAGGATGTAAAAATTAAAGATTTCCAAGATTCATTTTTGTATAAACTTCTGTTTGGATATTCTGAAAACAAATCGTTCTTATATTAGATTTTCTTCTTAATATGTAATTGATTTCTTTTTATATTAAAGTTTTTCACAAAGTTTGTAAAATTTGCATTAGCTGAATTAAAACTCCACTCGTTCGAGTTTTCTTTATGTCGTTAAGTACATTTCTGTAATACTCATGTTTCATATTAATGAGTCAACAAATATTGTTCCCTCCTGTCACCACGTCATGGCGCGTCCTCAGGTTGCGGATCGAGGAGAAGGCCTCTAGATATAGAGGTTAGCTGCGAATATACTGAATAAGCAGTCGCGGACAGACGACTAGGAGTGGTCCTCCAGCTTGGGGGTTTGGGTAAGGCTAACACCCTCATCCTGTAAAAAAAGGTACTTGTTCAGAAACATTCACAAAAGCCTCGGACAATGACTGATAACTTGGCACGACATCAGCAAAAGAAAATGGACATGAGATTTGGAACATGGAATATTAGAAGTCTTTATAGGGCAGGCGCGTTAAAATCTGTAACGAGTGAGTTAGAGAAATACAGGATGGACTTAATAGGAGTTCAGGAAGTTAGGTGGGAAGGAAATGGATCTGAGAATTCCGGAAATTTTACGTTCTTTTACGGGGAAGGAAATAAAAATCACCAGTTAGGAACAGGGTTTTTCGTTCACAAACGAATATTACCAGCAATTAAACGGGTTGAATTTGTTACTGACAGACTTTCTTTTATTACTCTTAAGGGACGGTGGTATGATATTATTGTTTTAAATGTACATGCTCCAACTGAAGATAAGGGTGACGATATAAAAGATAGTTTTTACGAAGAAGTGGAACGGATATTTGACCAACTCCCGCGATACCATTTGAAGATTCTATTAGGGGATTTCAATGCGAAGGTAGGACGAGAGGATATTTTCAAACCGATTATAGGGAACGAAAGTTTGCATAAGGAAAGTAATGACAACGGTGTTAGACTCGTGAACTTTGCAACATCCAAAAACCTAATCATGAAGAGTACAAAATTCTCACATCGCGACGTTCATAAATACACTTGGACATCACCAGACGGAAAAACACATAATCAAATTGATCACGTTTTAGTAGATAGAAGAAGACAATCTAGCATAATTGACGTCCGGTCGTTTAGAGGGGCTGATTGTGACACTGATCACTACCTGGTAGCAGCGATAATACGGGAGAGATTATCGTTGAATAAATGTAATACTCAATGTCCGAAAACGGAGAGATTTAATTTAAAGAAATTAGAAGAGAGCCAGGTAAGAGAGGAATACCAGATTGAAGTTTCGAATAGATTCTCGGTTTTAGAAGACTCGGAGTGCACTAGTGTTGAGGATACTTGGATTGAAATTAGAGATAGCATTAAAAGTTCAGCAATAGAAAAATTGGGACACGCGGAAATACGTAGGAACAAACCATGGTTCGACCAAGAATGCATTAAACTAGTAGAGAAGAGAAAACAGGCAAAATTACGGTGGCTACAAAATCCGAATGAAATAACTACACAAAATTTCGCAGATATCAGGCGGGAAACTTCCAAAACTTTTAGAACAAAGAAACGGGATTTTTTGAAAGCTAAAATTAAGGAACTTGAAGATAATAGCAAAAATAAAAATATTCGGGACATGTATAAGGGGATCAGCGAATTTAAGAAAGGCTATCAACCTCGTGCTTATATATTAAAGAAATCCGACGGAACAGTTCTCACTGATACGGATAGCCTCTTAAATAGATGGAAAGATTTCTTTGACGATTTGCTGAACACGCAGCCAAAAACTAATGTGCGTGGAGAAAAGGAGATACACACCGCAGAACCGTATATTTCAGAACCCAATCGAATAGAAGTGGAAGCCGCTATAAAGAAATTAAAGAAACACAAATCTCCGGGTGTAGATGAAATTCCGGCTGAGTTAATTTTAGCTGGAGGCGAAAAATTGTGGAACAAGATACACAAACTCATTCTCCTTATCTGGAACAAGGAAGAATTGCCACAAGAGTGGAAAGAGTCAATCATTGTTCCAATTCACAAGAAAGGTGACAAAATTGACTGTAATAATTATCGAGGCATTTCTCTTCTGTCAACATCCTATAAAATCCTTTCAAATATTCTGTTAGCAAGATTAACCCCATACGCAGATGAAATTATTGGAGATTATCAGTGCGGATTTAGACGAAATCGATCAACTATCGACCAAATATTTACCATTCGCCAAATACTCGAAAAGAAGTGGGAATACAATACCCCGGTACATCAACTATTTATTGATTTTAGAAAGGCTTACGACTCGGTTAGGAGAGAAACATTATACAACGTTCTTACAGAGCTTGGAATACCGAGAAAGCTAATTAGATTAATTAAGATATGTTTAAGTGAATCCCAAAGTAAAGTCCGGGTAGGAAAATTTTTGTCCACGAGCTTCCACGTCGAAAATGGCCTGAAACAAGGAGATGCGTTGTCGCCATTATTATTTAACTTTGTGCTGGAATACGCTATAAGGAAAATCAAAGATAGCAACCAGGGCCTAGAGTTGAACGGCATTCACCAGGTTATGGCATATGCTGATGATGTAAATTTAATACGGGATGATAGGAGAACAGTAGAAATAAATGCAGAGATATTATTAAACGCTTGCAGGGACATGGGTTTAGAAGTAAATGCAGAGAAAACTAAATACATGGAAGTGCGTCGGGACCGTAATACGGCAAATTGTGGAGGCGTTAAAATATTAAATAATACTTTTGATAAAGTGGATACTTTCAAATATTTAGGATCAATATTAACAGACGAAAATCATATTCACGAAGAAATTAAATGTCGACTAAAAGCAGGGAATTCGTGTTACTATTCGGTTCAAAATCTCTTGTCGTCGCGAATTCTGTCGAGGAATTCGAAGCTTAAAATATATAAAACGATAATCATGCCTGTTGTTCTGTATGGTTGCGAAACGTGGTCGCTTACTCTGAGGGAAGAACATAGACTGAAAGTATTTGAGAACAGGATCCTGAGAAGAATATTCGGACCCAAGAGGAACGAGAATGGGGAATGGCGGAAGCTTCATAACGAGGAACTACATAGTTTATACGGTTTACCCAACATTGTTAGGGTCGTCAAGTCTAGGAGGCTTAGGTGGGCAGGTCATGTAGCTAGAATGGAAGAAAGTAGAAACGCTTTCAAAGTCTTGACTGGAAGACCAATCGGAAAACGACCATTAGGAAGACCTAGGCGCTGATGGGAGGATAATATTAAGATGGATCTCGCAGAGATAGGAATACAAAGTAGAAACTGGATCCAATTAGCTAAGGATAGAAGTCAGTGGAGAGCTTTTGTGAACGCGCCACTGAACCTCCGGGTTCCATAGGCCATAGAGTTAGATTTACAAATATTGTTCCCTGATATGAAAATCCAATACAAAATATAAGCCATGGCGCAAAGTAAACACACACACCTCAGAAAATGATGCTCGTATCAATTATGGCTTAAATGTAAAGCATACAGCAGCATACAAAATTAGAAATTCACTATATTGATTTGATACACTTATTTTAATCCGGCATGTATAATCTTATGTGAAAAATCAGCTTTCTAACTTTCAAAATGAATTGTGCAGCAGGAAACCGCTAATTTCTTAAAATAGTAGAATTGTGGGTTGCCATGTTCTTGCCTCACAACCTTCAAATATTCTATAAATTAAAAGAGTTACACGTAACAAATATTTTTTTTAAATAGGTGAAGTTATGTCTTGTTTTAATTGTTTTGATATCCTTCGTTCATTTATATAACTTATGAGATCAAACACAATTTTAAAAGAAGACGATAGAATAAACAATGAGAAAAGGTTTAAACTTGTCTCCCGGAAAAGTTAAGAAAATGATATACGCTCCTTTGTCTCGAGAGGGACGATATGTAGCTGTGCAACTACCAATATGAAAAAAAAAAAACGTACAGGTAATAGATATTGAAATTGAAGCTCCTGGTATTTGTATTAAAAAGTTTTTGGGGCGCTTTTGGCAAGTATTTTTTTTAGATCCGGCGATTGAGCGAGCCATGACAGATGCTCAACCTCACTGCCATGCTCGTCGAATTATTCTGATAAGTTTAGCAGTTTAAATTGGGAAATTATCTTCCGGGAAGAGTGTTCGAACCATAGGGTGTAAATGATGCTGCAGATTGGTCCTATGGTTCTTGGTGGTGACACAATGCTCCTGAACAATTAGGGACCCAAAATATGCCACGATTTTGCACCCAAAATCACCACGAAATCGCCTCCGTGTTTGACTGTGGGTAACAAGCAGTCTGGGTTGTATGAATCAGAGGGACTTCTCCATTAAACACTCTATCTGTTCTTTGTAAAACAGTGTAGCTTGACTCATCCAAGAATATGACACATTTTAGGTCTTTAAAGATCCAGGTTTTATGCTTCTGTCACCACTGAACCCTCTTTGCGGCATTTGTGTTGCTGATAAAAGACTTCGGTATCGCAACCTTACCATAAATGTTGACCTTATGCATGTATCAGCGGACTGTTTCCGTGCACGCACCACACATGTTTTGTGAGAAGTGTATTTAATTCTGCGGGGATTGCTGATGCGGTGGTTTTCCGTTTTCTTGCAACAATTCTAACCAATGTCCTGACGTACCTTTCAGAAAACTTTCATTTTCCCTTGCAGTTGCTCCTCCTGGATGTGGTTCATCCTTCCTATTCATATGCACGCATCACTCTGGATTCTGCAGCTTGGGAGATGTCACATAGTGTTACAGTTTTGGATACAGATGCGCTTGCTAGACCCCTCCCTCCAATCTGCCCTCTTTTGAAGTCGAATGTATCCATTATACCGCTCTACACACATGATTTGATATTTATTGATGGATCTCTTCTACTGGAGTGACTACTAACTACCCACACACGTGACGCATTGCTCAAAAGTACGAAAAAAACTACCAAATATCTCTGATGAGCTCCGCAAACATCCTATGCTATTCACACAGGTGTTTGAGTCTCACTGTCCACTACCCTTACACTAGGGTGAGCCGAATTTCAACTTTTTTTCGAAAATCAGTTCTGCGAAGAGGTTAAAAGGTGTCTTTTAGTGGGAAAGGTGTGCCAGATTTTTTAAAGAATTTTAGTCGCCGCCTTCATGTACCGCATTGAGATTTTATGGAAAAGGTATGCACGGTACCATATTTCACGTTTTTTGACTATGTAAATTGCATATATCCTTTTTATTTATTTCTTTCTTTTAGATTCAATCTTAAGGGAAGCTTGAACTGCACGTAATTCAACTTCACGACGTCCACTAATGTGCAGTTCTTCACTTAAATTGGCCAAATTTCAACGCTTAAGGCAAGGATATTGTTTTTTACATGCATGTATAAAAATGGATTTATTTTTTAGCCTAAGAGCACAGTTTATTTTTTTGCTGTAATGCAACTCATTATCAACATGCTCGATCATTTATTCTTAGGCCAAAATTTCCCAGAACTCATCACGAGGAGGTGACTGCACTTGGAGTTCCACCCTGTTTAATTTCCTGTCGTGGCCTTATTGTGTCCTCACTTACTTGCTTTAATTATGTAGATGGCATAGTCTTTCTTCGACACAAATGTTGGCATAGTCTTTCTTCGACCCTAGTGTTGGGTTTTCCTTGTGAGAATGCAAGGTACAGCATACGAATCCATCGGGATGCAAGGTACAGGATACGAATCCGTCAGTACTTGCCGGCTCATACACGGATTGAGAAGTTTGCATCACCAAACGCACCATTCGCTCTACTAATTGGGTATAGCACGGAACCGCAGTTATTTTTCTCCAGGCAGTTGCACTAATCGCTAGTGCAGCACTTGAGGATGCAGGAGTCATTTCAACAGCACAATTTCCCAAATGTTTGATACATAAACTGTCAATCTTTGAGTTCGAATTTGGACTAATGCTGCGCCAGCAATCTGAAATATTTGTCATCGGAAAGGAACAATTTTCATCAAACCACAGCACAACCACTTATTGCTTACAGAAATTTCGTGCAGGTTGTAAAAATGTCGAGGATCAGAAGTTCAGACCGCCCATAGCTCACAGAGACTCAAGTCGCACGACAGGCCATTGAGAAAGAATCCATTTGTCAAACCAACTCGGCATGTCCCAGTTCACTGTAGTGCATCACCTTTACGAACTCAAGGAAAATATCATAAGCATTGTCGCATTGTACCACACCAGCTCAGCCTCAAGGAAGAGTGGATGATGCCGACAAGTATTGCAAAATCCGAATGATACGAGTTAATTGAAACGAATTGCTACATGCATCGAAAAATTGGTGTTCTTTCTTTCTTCTAAAACCTGAATGTGAAATAAAAAAGTAGTTAAGCAAGTACCAACTTCCAGAATTGGTCTTCAAACAAGACCGTTTCGAGCGTAACGTTCTGCTATGTGAGTGGTGGAACTACGAGGAGGCAATTCACTTTGAATTTGTTCCTAATAGTCATACTATCAATGACAACCTTTATTTCAACAGTTGGGTAAGATTTATGTCGCACTATGTCAAAAAAAAATCCCTGCATTGGTGAACCGAAAGCACATTCTACTGCAATAGTATAACGCAAAATCATATTCAGCTCGAAAAATACAGCAATAAACACAGGAATTTGATAACGTCAAACTGATGTCACAACCAGCATATAGTCCTGACTTTGCTACTTCGGATTACTACAGGTTCGGTCCATGGCGCAATTCTCGAAATCACGACATTTAACCAACCAGCAGGAGGTAAAAACATCGGTGGTTTATTTCTTTCCTTCTGAGGACAAGGTATGATATCGACGTAGAATTGAGCAACTGGCAAGAAGGCGGGTGCAGACAGTTCAACACGATGGTCTATGCTTTGAACGCAAACCTGCTTTCATTATCCTGTAAGACATACAGGCATGTTGTGTACCAGAATATTTTAATACTTAAGACTCACATTTGTAAATAATATACCATAACATTATGCAATTAATTAGCGTGCATTCAAAGCATTCAGTGCGAATGCAAACTAATATTAACATTTATTACATACAGTGTTTTATAAAGGTACAACATACAAACCAATACGTAGATAATAATTTGCTACTCTGCTGGAAGATACTTTCAAATATCTACTATCAACATTAACAGACTAAAACCATGTTCACCAAGAAATTAAATGTCGACCGAAAGCAGGGAATTTGTGTTATTATTCAGATAAAAACCTTTCGTTGTCGCGAATTATGTCAATGAATTTAAAGCTTAATATATATATAAAACAATAATCATGACTGTTGTTCTCTATGGTTGCGAGACGTGGTCGCTTACTCTGAGGGAAGAACGAAGACTTAAAGCATTTGCGAACAAGATCCTAAGACGAATATTCAGACCCAAGAGGAATGGGAGTGGGGAATGGCGGAACCAAACATTGTTAGGGACATCAAGTCTACGAGGCTCACAAGGGAACCTTTCGAAAACGATAGTTGCAGTGAAGGATATGGCCTGTTGAAAGAGCTGTAACAGAGATGAGGATTCCCAGAAAATTAGCTGCCCATAGCAATAGGTTCAAGAAATATAAGGGGTGGAAGTTCGGGAAACAGCAAGGTTGGACAAGGGGTAAAGTGCAAATTCCGCAAAAAAGGGGGGCACGGCAAAATACAATGCTGACAAGTGAAGTATAGAAAGAGACTTGCCACAATAGGGAACAAATAAAGACCACCAGTGGGGTTAACTTTGTTGCCAACTGCAATAAAAAGTACATGTTTTGCAAAGAGCACTATATGTAATGAGTGCAATATTCAGTGTCATGTAGAACATAAGATATGACGTGTATAATCAGTGGTACAATCTAACAAAAGTGAATAGAAAAAACAGAAGTACGAAAAATACGGAAGTTGGCCATAATGCGCCACATTTGATCACGAGCTGTACATATTAGAATGAACAAAACAAGAAGCACCAACTATGCAGGAAACCGACGTACCTAGAGTCCAAAAGAAAAACGAGTTCCAAAGTTGGCAGCACCGGCCATGAAAATCCAGACAATTCTAATATAGTTAGGCCACTCGCTTCACAAAAAGAAAATTCCGGCAAGAGGCATTAGCCTTCGCATCATTTGTACATGCTCGTCCACAATGTACGTGCAATTGTTCGATGAGACAATGGTCCGAACAGAAGATACATTCGCAGTGAGCACAGCGAAATACTGCCAATCCGTCATACATGGTACAATGGTCGCCTGTGAATGTCTCGAAGTACTCTAGAGGTGTCGGAACCTTTGGTGGTCTTTCAATCACATATCCACACCAGTAGAAAGCAAACATAATCAAAGGCTTGATCTGCTGTGTGTTGCTGTCTGCAATACTATCACCGCCTATATGATTTATCCAGAGTGTCCCACCTAACTATGCGACTGAAATAGTTTCAAAGCGAAAAAAATGTGACACATCCAGTTGTGAAGGAATGTACCCATGTCATCGGGCGAGAAACTTCTGTGAGACGCAAGTGCCCCCAAGTCCCCCATCATAGGGTCCCAGGGGCCAACTTCAAACTTTCAAATAGCACCATCGGTCGAGTTATATTTCTTTCGATAAATCATGGAATATGCAACAACGCATATCAGAAATATTTACTATATGGTATTTCAAAATGGCCGACAAAAATATCTGCTCGGTGACAAGAACAACGTGCATTTTTGGCGGCCATTTTGAAACCCGTGCTTCACATGGCAAATGTTTCTTATAGGCGGTGTTGTATCTATCCAGAGAAATATCATCAGCCCCCTGTTCCCATTTGAAATGTTGCGGTTGACCCCTCGAGCCTTATGATGGGGACCCTGGGGACTTGCTTCTTACAAAGTTATCTTGGCCCTCGACATGAGTACATTCCTGTGCAATTGGATTTGCAACATCTCTTTTCGTTTCGCAGCAATTTGAGATCACAATGTTCGATGCCATGTTAAGACACAACATATATTTGTGGCGGCTATTTTGAAAAACATGCTTCATATAGCAAATGTTGTTGTTGCACATTCCATGTTCTATCGAGAGAGGTACCATTCCGGTCCCTGTTGCCATTTGAAAGTTTGAAGTTGGCTCCTGGGGCCCTATGATGGGGATCTTGGGGCACTTGCTTCTCACAGACTTTTATCATCCCCTGACATTGGTACATTCCTGCACAACTGGATCCGTCACATTTTTGTTTGTTTCTCAAATCTTTCAGGTCACAAAGTTTGGTGGGACACCCTGAATATCCCTACATACGACCCAACCATGACATAATGTTTACTTCTATTATAGGTTGTTGGCTCAACCCAACCTTTTCATGTTCCCCGACTTGGCATTGCCTCAATCACTCTAGCATTGATGCACTCCGAGTGATGCCTGTTGCCGGAATTTTCTTTTTGTGAAGCGAGTGGCCTAACTATATTAGACTTGTCTGGATGTTCATGACCAGTGCTGCCAACTTTGGAACTCGTTTTTCTTTTCGACTCTAGGTACGTCGGTTTCCTGCATAGTCCCTTCTTGTTTTGTACGTCGGTGCTCCTTGTTTTGTTCATTCTAATATGCACAGCTCGTGATCAAATGTGGCGCATTATGGCCAACTTCGTCTTTTCCGTATTTTTCGTACTTCTGTTTTTTTTCTATTTTCTTTTGTTAGATTGTGCCACTGATTATACACGTCATATCTTATGTTCTACATGACACTGAATATTGCACTCAATTCATATAGTGCTCTTTGCAAAACATATACTTTTATTGCAGTTGGCAACATTGTTAACCCTACTGGTGGCCTCCATTAGTTCCCTATTGTGGCAAGTCTATTTCTATACATCACTTGCCAGCATTGCATTTTGCCGTGCTCCCCCTTTTTTTGTGGAATTTGCACTTTTTCCCCTTGTCCAACCTTGCTGTCTCCTGAACTTCCACCCCTTATATATCTTGAACCTATTGCTATGGGCAGCTAATTTTGGGGGAATGCTCATCACTGTTACAGCTCTTTCAATTGGCATAGGCCATATCTTTCACTGCAACTATCATTTTCGGAAGGTTCCCTTGTCAGGTGGGCAGGTCGTGTAGCCAGAATGGAAGAAAGTAGGAACGCTTTCAAAGTTTTAACTGGAAGACCAATCGGAAAACGACCATTAGGAAGACCTAGACGCAGATGGGAGGACAATATTAAGATGGATCTCGCAGAA
Source organism: Thermobia domestica (assembly GCF_964235325.1). Taxonomy (NCBI): domain Eukaryota; kingdom Metazoa; phylum Arthropoda; class Insecta; order Zygentoma; family Lepismatidae; genus Thermobia; species Thermobia domestica. The sequence continues at coordinate 257,467,612 of NC_137459.1, read as the reverse complement.
ATAGCAATACAAAGTAGAAACTAAATCCAATTGGCTAAGGATAGAAGTCAGTGGAGAGCTTTTGTGAACGCGGCATTGAAACTCCGGGCTCCAAAGGCCAAAGAGTTAGTTAGCTACCTAGAAGAGGTTATCTTATAGACTATAACATTTTTTTTTCTTTTTTAAAGCACATTTATTTGCTGTAAGTTGGTCCTCTATCTATTTTAGCCACTTTCCAATGCCACTGTTGGTGGTCAATATAGGCAGTTTTCACTGTACTTACTTTATGCATTTTTCATAAATTATTCTGACTTTGCTTAAGTTCTAACTTTGGGAGCCGTCGAAATATTACGAACCAAAAAGTGTGAGAAGTACTGCCATAAGAAACTCCCTCGTTAGTTTCAGCATGCAATCACCATGGCTGCACTGCTTTCATAACAGAGAACATAAATATACTAGTCTATAACCATCTGCAAACATTCTGAGAATTCAAGAATGTTCAAACTGTCTTTCAGTTTTGCATGAAAGTTAAAATATGAGATAATCCAAAGGAAAGTGTTATTTAGAATTACTTTGAGCATTATTTCTAGCAGTTTCTCTTAGGAAATTTAGGTCACTCATTTTACATGTTATAGGAAAGACGATAATATGAAGCAAGACACCTGGAAAATTAGAAATAATCATCAACAACACTAGCCAAAGCCTCAACTTCCAGCATATTACACTGTTCAACAAATTTTGATCGAAAGTATGTAAATTGTTTAAATTTATGATTTTTGAATTCATTTAAGCATAATATGAGAAAATGTAATAGCAGTGCACTATTCTTAGCTCTGGTTATGAAAAAATACCCTTGTACAACAGTATCAGTATACTTCAAATGTATTAAAAATTATAAAAACATTTAACCATATAAACAAAGTAGTTGTAAATACCGAGATTAAGGTATTTTTACATTCATTTAACCGTAATGTGGTAAGCTTGGATATAATTAAGACATACGTTAGCCCATAACTTTTATACCCTTGCACATCCATACTTTAAAATGCGCAAATCGATGTTATATAACGAGCTTCAAATTGTGGTAGAACAAGTTTGTAGAAATATGCTTTTGCTATATCAAGTAAAATCAGCACGAAGTAGTCCTAATTTATTTATAGTTGAATAAGAATTCACAATTAGTATAGACAAAATCCAACAGTTCCAAAAGAAGCAAAGTTAAAATCCAATGTAAATTTTCAAACCAGCAACTACACCACAATATAGGCAAACATGTCGTGAGATCCCTTGTACAAAGTAGATTCCTGTTGAATTCATTTTGAGCGTTTTCGCTTGGCTTACCTTTTATACAGTACATCTGAAGCGTCTCTTGCAACATTCCAACAGTAGTCTACTAACATGTTAGAACTCCACTTGCCCTCGTATCTCTTCTCCATGGCTGCAATATCTTGAAAACACTCATCATGTTCATCACTTACTGCTCCATAATCCTCAGGGAAAAAAGTCCATATGAAAATGAAGAAAGTGGAGTATCAGAGACATATTGCAGCCAAGTTTCTCGTAGCATAACAACAACTCAGCCACCATTTCTCTGTAATTTGTTGTTCGGTGTCTTTCCAACAACTGTGAACAAACACTTTTCAAGCTTTCCCACGCAGCTTTTTCCTCACCTTGTAGAATTTCATCGACTTGATGATCTCTGAATAGCTGTTGAATCTGTGGTCCTATAAAGACACCTTCTTTAACTTTGCCGTCACTTAAGCGAGGGAATTTTCCTCTTAAGTACTTATAAGCCTCACCCTCTTGGTTCATGCTCTTAACAAAACTTTTCATGAGACCTAATTTAGTATGAAGCGCGGGAAGCAAAATTCGCTTACGATCTACAAGTGGTTCATGTTGCACATGTTTCACCCCTAGCTGAAGAGCTTCTCTTGTACTCCAGTCACTTTTGCCGTAGTGAGATGAACGATCTCTACTATTCCACTCGCAAATAAAGCAACAATATTTTGTATGCCTTAACTACATACCTAAAAACAACGCTATCACTTTAAGGTCACCACAAATGAGCCACTGAAAATTATAATATCTAATGGCTTGAAGTAAACGTTTCAAATTATAATAAGATTATTTCAAATAAACTGCACAACCTACTGGAATTGAAGGAAGTTAATTTCCAAAATGCAGAAGCACTGCCTTTAAACTCATCTTTGACGAATCTATGAAGCCTCTACTCCGTAGGATCGTAATTAATTTTGAAGGCCTTCATGAGACCGCTTTTATCTATACATGTTACAAGTGTATCTTGCGTAGCAAAAAATGAGGTGAACTTCTTTTCCCTATTCCTATACACTGAAACATTTACTTCTTCCTGCAATAAATTCCATTGTTGTAACCGTGACACTAAATGTTCTGCTTTGCTTTTTGGTAGGTCTAAATCCATGATTAGATCACTTAGTTCTTCTTGAGTGAGCCTATGTGGTTCACTTGGGGATCGTTTACCACAAAGTCAGGGTCGTTCGAAGTACTTGGTTCAAAAGCTACAACTCCTTTATCATCATTAGAAGAAAGGTCGTATTCTTTGGGTGGGTCAGGAACAGGTAGTTCTTCTCCATGTGGAACTGGGTGCATTACACAAGGAATATTAAGATATACCAAAGTCCCCTTCCTCTTCTGAAATTCCCTTCTGGACAAAAAGAACCATACAAAAGTAACAATCTTTGATGTGGTCGCTTGGCTCCCTCCAAATCATATGCATTGCAAAAGGCATTGAACATCTCTTCCCATTAATCCAGTTTCTCAGATTGCTTGCACAAGTGTTAGAAACAATGATGGGGTGTCCAAGCCTTATCCTGGTCTCCAATTTTACAACCATAATAAACTTCGTAAGCTTTGTCCGCTCTATTCACACAATGTCGCGGCATTTTGGTCTATTCAAACATTCAAAATGTGATTTCAAGCAACTCAGATGAACTGTTCAAAAATATCCTTGTAAAACTATGTCTTTTTATATGCAGCACTACAAGAAAATCACATCAACAACTCTGATAACTGCAATAGCGTTGTTGTTTCGAATAATAGCAGAACACAACTGTGATAAGAAATAGAAAGAAACACAGCATTTGTATAGCTCCTCCAGTGTTGCCAGATCAGGGACATTTTTACCCCAAATATATTCACTATTATAACGTTATTTTTAAACATGGCTGTAAAACAAAAAACAGACCTAATATTCGATTTTCGCTTTTACATTCGTGATCAGCACCACAAAACCAATAAGAATCAGGTGATTTTGTTCAATTTACATTTTCATTGTTGAACAGTGTTATAGGTCGCAGAGCGGTAGAACTCAGCGGAAGATGAACCAAACAAAAAAGTTGTTTAGTGCGTGGGTAAATTCCGAGAGGATTCGATACTATCACCCACGCAGATAGTTGTCTAACGAGTGTAACAAATAATATAACGTAGCAATATCCAGAGAAGATGACAAATGCATTAGTACAGTATTTCTGAACCAAGTTGAATAATGATATTACGAGTGACCTTAGAGGCATGCCTTCACGTTGCACTGAAGTAAAAGAACACATCTGCGATTCACAAACGCATGATTTACGGTTTTTAATTTTCCACGCACACGTTTCGCTTGCTGCGAGTGAATAGTTACGTTTGCCCAGGAGGCAAAGCTTTGCTTACAATTTACCAAATATTAGGTATAGCATTTAAGGTACATTTTTAGTGAGTATATGTTTTGCCAGCTAATAATGAATACCAGTGATGTATCGCATATATAAAGGTAACCAAGAAAGTTCTGTCGTTTTTTGTGGATGCCTGTGTTCCATTGACCCTCACACCGTGAGTTGAATGCGAATGGAGATAAGGCGGTCAGTTTTTGTTGTGGATATGTCCAACAACCTACCTGGTTGTGGCAGTTCAGTTACATCGTAAACTTGCGCAAGGATAGAGTCAACATGGAACCTCCACAGAGCGTCATAAAGGAGTGTATGATGTACGGGTTCAAACTGGCTCAAACGCCGCTCCAGCAGCGCAGAAGATTTGTCAAGCCTTTGATGATGGTGTCATGACTACGCAGACAGTGTAGTGGTGGTTTAACTAATTTAAGGACGGCGACGAAACACTCGAAGGACACACCACGTGCCGGAAGACCAATGCATGTACAAAATGAGGAGAAGAGAAGTACAGGCAGGAATTGAGGCGAACAGTGGACAGACATGTGAGGAACTGGGGCCACAATTCAGGGTGAGTGGAGAAACCACTCGGCAGCACCTCCAAACTCGGGAACCACTACAAGTGGGGTCGATGGTTCCCACATGATTTGATTCCGGGCCAGAAAGCAACGCGACCAGACACCTGTGTTTCTTTGCTGTCTCGTCTGAGGAAAAGGTCATTTCAGGACAGGGTGTTCACATGTGATGAGAAGTGGGTCCTGTACAAAGCACCACGGTGTCATCATCATTGACTAGCATCCCATGAAGCATTTCCAAAACAACAGAAACCAGCACTGCACCAGAAAGAGGTCCTCATGTGTGTTCGGTGGACTGCTCGCAGCATCGTGGGACGAAAACTACTACCAGCTGGTCAGAGCATCAATATAACTGTATACTGTCAGCAGTTGAGCCGTGTTCAAGAAGAACTCAAAACCCTGGAGCCAGAACTTCTGAATCGCAAAAGGGCCCTTCTGTTACAGGACAACGCTAAGTTCTACGTGCCTAGGATGAAACGAAAAACGGTTCTACGCCTTGGATGGGAAACACTATTGCATCCTCCATACTTGTCGGACATTGCACCATCCAATTATCACGTGTTCCATTCCTTGGACACTTACCTTAGAAGAGGCCTGTTCAAATCCCTAGTAGAGGTTCAAAATGCACTTGATACCTTATTCGCTTCACGACCCAGAAAGTTCTGCCGCGCTGGAATCCATGCCTACCAGGACATTAGGAGAAGGTCGTCGATGTTGATGGGGACTATTTTTGATCTTCCAGGCACGTGATAGGTGACATATCGATGTTCGAAGGTGGTGGGTGAAAATGCGAGAGATCTTTCATGGTTATCTTTATAGGTAAAACTCATATCTCATCACACGCCATTGCACTCTCCACAAATTGATTATTTCCATGATGAGACAATAAAAGAGCCGAGGCTAGTTGGGTGATCGAAATTTAACTCTTTCCCGCACAAATGATCTATATGATATGTAGCTATAGTTTAAAATGGCGTCCGAATCACTGCAATGATTTCAATGAAGGCTCCCAATCAAATCGAGCCCAGATCCCCGTACACCAAAACCACATGTACTAGCCACTAGACTAACGTTGCGAGCAAGAAAAGAATTGAAACATTCATTTGTGTCGCTTTTTGAGTTGTAACCTACTCATGTGAGATCTATCGCAATATTTACATTGTTTTCTAAGCTGCGTATTGAGGAATAGTTTGTGTTTTATAATTGCATGTTTATTTCGCATGCTTGGCCTTGTCAGCCTCAGTAACTGTCTTGTCCTCGAGGGCTCGTACGTAATTGTGTCCTAACGAAATAAATTTCAATTGTATAGTTTTTTAAAGCACCGTGTGTCCGACTTCTTCTTCTTCTTCTTCTTCTTCTTCTTCTTCTTCTTATTATTATTATTATTATTATTATTATTATTATTATTATTATTATTATTATTATTATTATTATTTCATTTCACTACAATTTGTTCCCTGTTCGAAGTCACAACTCATAATACTGTTTGGATCTCTCATGTTCCACCTGTTCTCCCTGATGCCCCATTTAACCATAGAAACTACAACCAGCATTCTAGAGAAGAAATTAAACTAATCGGTATTTTTTGTCATCTCAAATCGAAAGGTATGAAGGACGCATCGCACATGCAATGGCATCTAGTGGAAATCCAACAGAACGTATAAGACTATAATATTCGATCGGTATATATAGTATATTTTTTTATGGTGGTAGGTAGGCAAGTTATCATGATCACCAATTGTTTGACATTACACACCAAGTGGGAAGAGGAAATTTCACTATTATTATATAGGATATCCCACTTGAAGGTATTCCCAGAAACTGTTGTGTAAAGAGAAAAGTAAGTAGAGCGGAAATAGCATTTGTAAATGACATACTTATATGTGTGAGAAATCAGCTCAAATCACAAGATGTGGTGAAAATGTCCTTCCTTACTTTCAAACAAATTTGAACAAGTTAGCAACGTGGATATCAGAACCTCGAATACCACAATATGGATTTCATGGTGAATGTTCTCTCATAACTCATCGATGATGCGTGGTTATTCACATCCAACAAAGTTTAATATAAACAAGCACACTTTGACAGAATAGTGATATATCTTCACTATGACGCGAAAACAAGCAAACATCTTAGTCACTTATCGCACTTCACAGAAAAAAAAATGAGCTAACAACGTCTCTTGGAAGTTTGCTGCTGCTACCCTTCCGCAACGGCTATGTAACACAATGTTGCCGCCTCACTCTTTCATAGACTGCACTACATTCTCTCAAATTTTCATTCCAACTCATCAAATATTTACGCAATAACGTGACTTTGTTCGGGCCTACTTTCTAGTAGGACACGGTCTATAATGTTCTTCTTTAGAACCTTCCCAGACAGCAATTTAAACATGCTGCAAGTTTGCCCAAAATTGCTGTTGCAGGTCCATTTAGCTTGCCGCAAGCTCTATGATGCAAGCCAATTAGCTTGCTGCAAACTTGTGGCAAGCTAGTTAGTTACATCAGAGCAAGGCTTGCGGCAAGCTTGTCTTCACAAGTGGAACGCAAGTCAAATTATCTTAAACGCAAGCCAAGTATAGGTGAAATTCATCAATGACAAGCCTTATTAAGCTAAATGCAAGCAAAAGACACGCCGAACAAGCCATAAGGAAGCTTGCGGTAAGCGAATTTAGATAAAACGAAGCAGTAAGAAATCCATATATATCAACCGTCTGACTAAATCTATGCTACAATATATTTTTCCTCACCTTCCAAATTATTGAAGCAAATACGCAACCGTAAAAGTACCCACGTCTTTCTTCTGCTTGTACAAAAGATGAAAATAAACATAATTGTAACGGTTTTATTATGACAAGCAACGCACCGTTGCTTCTTACTAATATCAAATATCTTGTTATGTTAGCCGCGAGTACTTGAAATGTCTACGTTTTTATATACAAACGCAGAAAAATGTTTACACCTTAAACACAACGTTCAAATGAAGTTTATACTGTAAGTTAAACTTTATATTATATCTGCAACAATTCTGTATTCTTTTGCGAAATAAGTAGGTTCAAATCTGCTGCCATCTATGTTCACATTTATGCTTTATACATAAATACAATTCGTTATGCTTGATGGTTACCAAAATATAAGGAAATAAAGAGTTACATTATATGTACGTGGGATGTAACGCGATCTCCACCCTTTACTCGTACAAGTGATTGAATGGAGCCGTCGTTAGGTAGAACAAATGTACCCTTCGGGCACATCCACACTTATAACGTATAGCAGGTTCAGAAATTAAATTATTTAATGCATAAACAATGTTAATTAAATATATAGTAATCCTGAGTTCAAAAATATTAGAGCGAATGCAGCTACTATTCATAAATATACTTAATAGTATGGTTAATCGGGAAAATAATATTCTTTGTTCTATTCATTAACTTTATAACAAATTCAATAAAGTAATACATATAATGACTGCTAATAAAGAATTCCATCCAAAGAGGCTACTTCAATAGACAAATATTTCTCCAGCAAATAAGCAGATAACCTTAACTTCCTAGAAAATTACATATAATCTGTAAGAATTTTTTAAATCTGAACAATTCTTAGTTACTTATATCAAACTTATTTCTTTATAATTAATAAATACAGTAATTAACTCACCAATATTTTGAATACAATATTCCTCCTTGTTATTTGCATACTATAGGCATGGAACTTCCACACAAAACATGTATTAACAGGATCAAATGGAAACACACTTTTTTTTTTTAAACGTAGCACCAAATAACTATAACTTATTTCACACATACACCGATCCTCAATTGAATTCTTAGAATATAATAATATCACGTAATAAGATTTTAACTTTCAGAACTATGCTTTCAAGATACAAAATAGCAACTGGTTAACTGGTTTTACCCATTTCGAACAAAATTCGAAACTCAGGATAGCTCAGACTTCTACCTTTGGATTCAACAGCTAAAGTGCTGTTGCCTATAGACAGAAATTAAACGTAGGAAGATAGTTCGCACAAATTCCGCTGTTGGCGCTGTTATAATGTGAAGCTGATTTACTTTTTTTTTAACTCTAAATAAACATCTCGTTACAGGGACTAGAGTACTATGGCACAATTAAAAAAAAATAATAAGTGTGTCCTTTATTCAAGGTGAATGCTAAAAACACGCTAACAACGCGAACACTATCTTGTCGCCGAAAGTTAAGAGACCAGCGTCATATGTTTTTTGAGAACAACTAAAAATCGAACACCCGCTGGCTTTTTATTTCAATCTAAAGAAAAGCGTCTCGCAAGTGAAGCATGGGTTGTCCGCACTACAGCTTGCGCTAAGCAGAAATAAGCTTTTGTGTATAAGCCAAAGCGAAATAACATCAAATAAAAGCAACAGGCAAGCTTCCGACAAGCAAGCATGCTGTCTGGGTTTGAACTTACAGGCACGAATTTCGGTATAAGGTTTGTTTGCTTGAGGACACATTAACGCAATAGTTATTTACACGATTTCAATGTAGAAGAAAGGAAGCTATTTCCTGCTTGTTTTGAATCGCTGGTCATTCAGGCAGTAAATTTGGTATGTGAGAGCTACTTGTTATCAAAAGAGTAATATCACATTTACTTGATCGAGTTCTTGAAATTCTACTACTAATAAACTAATAAGGGAAGAATAGAACTTTAGAATTATCATTTGTTTGCATAAATTTAATACAACGAAAACGCAATTGTTTGAAGCTCCAGCCATATTTGAACTGCTTGACACAAAGTTACGAAATTTAGTATCCGAGAATTTTAGTCTCACAGAATAATGATATGTCAAATTCGGTGAATTCAAATAACTGAACATGATTCCTGCAAGTGGTGTTAGAATATTGACCGCAAGTAAACGGGGAATTATCTGATTTTACCTTTTGCTTCAGAGAAATCGATTTAGCTAGTCGTAAACTTTAGGGAATTCACTAAGGGCTGGACTTGGAAAACTCATTTAAGATGGGCTAACTACCTTGTTTGACTTTTTACATTAAATAGGGCGACTCTCATCATTTTCTGATATGTGAATTCGATTTAGTTAAGTTTCTAATTTGGGAAAATTATTTAGAAGTCTGCTTTTAAAAATTCAGGGGCTTCAATGAATTCCGTTTAATAGGGTTTGCCTGCAATTTTGCCTGCAATATGCATGCAATTTTGATATTCTGAAGAACATGCAATTCCTGAATATTGCAAAAGAAGAATAAAATCAGTGATATATATATATATATATATATACATATATATATATATATATATATATATATATATAGTCAATTTCAAAGCTTGAGGTACTCGCTAAGTACCTTCTTCCAAGGAAGCTATGCTGTTGCTAAAAATATAACTGTTAGATGATGGTAAATCTTCAAGTAAGAGTCGGCCTTCGAATTTTCGTATTTCTCTCAATGTTAAGGAAATGCTAGTAGGTTAGTTTTACGAATGTTTCCTGTGCAATTGAACAATAATAGAATAATCTGTGGAATGAGGTTGTGGTACGGTACGGGAAAACCTCAAAAAGATAATTAAAACAATCTCGGAGATGACGATATAAGCTATCCACAACAAACTCTAGGAGAAGACCAGCGTCCCTTTACCATAGGTGAGCGTTTTACTACAGATTTATCGTGTCTCTCACTTTAAATTACCTCGACATTTTCAATAGGTTATACATTACTTTTCAGGTAAATTCATACAATTTCCATTAAGTAATGTGTCAGAAGAAACTTTGTTAGAAAAAAAAAAACAGCTCCTCTTCGTGATGTGCGTATGGAATATGGAGTATGTGATTTGATCCTCTATGCTAAGCATAATACACTTATTCAAATCCTTGAAAAAAAAGTGAGTTTCGTTTGGGAACTCAATACCCAAACTTGAAGTAGTACATCTAACTACTGGTTGCAATAAACTGACAAAATCTAAGATGGAACCTATTCTTCGAACGCTGAATCCATATCAAAAACCATTACTCTCTATTACTTACTGGGTTTGTTCTATGGAGATAAAGGTTGAAACCGGTAATCATTAATTTGAACCACTTCCGGATTGAATATATGGTTAAGGGAGGGGACAGAACCTATTACTGGGAAGCTAAATCAGAAGAAAAAACCTGGATCTCGATATCTCTTACCGTTTGTGCTCTATGGAGATCAGTATTGAAACAGGAACTAGCAGCAAAATTTCAAATACTTCAGATTTTGATGGAGTGTTATAAAACCTACTTTTAAGAAGCCGAATTCATTGCAAAAAGCTGCATTTCGACATCTCTTACCATTTTTGCTCTACGGAAATCAAGTATTGAAACCAAAAGGTATGAACCACTTACTATTTGAATAAACTGTTAATGGAGAAGATAAAACCTATTCTTGGGACAACAAAATCGATAGCAGGAAACTGCATTTCCTTATCTGTTACCGTTCTTGCTCTGTAGAACCAGAACCCAGAAGTAATATTGAATTTGAACCTCTTCCGGTTTTGGCAGAGTGTTCGGGATAGTCATGGCATGCTGTCTTGAGACGCTGAATAGTTGACAAGAAACTGTTTTCGCTATCGGTTACCGTTTTTGTTTCATGGCGATAAGTGCTGAAACCGGAAATGACTCATTTGAACCATTTCTGGCTTGAAAGGAGAACTAATGGAGGAGATGTAACTTGATCTTGTAATGCTGAATCCAGTCTTGGGAAGTAACATAACGCAAGTAACGCGTTACTTGTAACGCATTACTTTTTAAGTAACGTTTCCTAGTAACGCGTTACATTTTTTCCAAAGTAACTGTAACGGTAACGCGTTACAAATTTTTAAGATACGTACCTAGTTTGCGTTATTTTTCGCGTTACATTTCGGATGAAAATGAAATGAAAATGAAATCTTTGAGTTTTACGTCCCACGGTTATGCCGGTTAGACTAAAGGAGACGGTGATGATGAGTAATGAATGAAATGGTGGAATGAAGAAAGTGGGAGGAAACGGGAGAACCCCGAGAAAACCCACGCACACGGTGTTTGTCCACCACAAAGTTCACTTGGCGGGGGCTGGGATCGAACCCGGGACCCCAAGCACCAGAGGTGAACGCTCTACCACTGAGCCACCGCGGCCCCACATTTCGGATGAGTAACTACAATATATGTATATTTTTTTTTTCGGAAACAAATGTTATTTCCTGTAAGTGAATTTCTCAGAATGGAACAATGGAGCATGAGCGATGTCAGTGACCGACCATTCCTGCACTGTTCGCCTTTTCCCGTTTCGCCTTATGATCTCTAGCAATGAAATTAGCATGTAAAACCTGTTATCACTTTTCATCTTAACGCAAGGCGGAACGGGAATCTCGATGTGCATTTTCCCGTTTCCCTTTACGAACTTTACGTTGGTAGGCTTCCAAATGCATTCATAGATACAATTTGATTTGTTTATTTACATAACAAAATATGGTGCCACTTGCTTTTGGAAGATGAGGACAGCCTCAGGGAAATCACGTGTACTGATTGCAAGCACCTGGAAGATTTTGTCTTAGATTTTGACAGCTCCAAATCAATACATTCAGTGAGTGAACTAGTAGTGCAATGGTACTGGTAGTCTATTTTACTTTGAATGGTGTTGTTTTTATAAAGATGGAGAACGAAAATATTTTATCGTTCGAACATTTGAAAGAATACCTTTTCTTAAAAGCTGAAGATGATGGTGAACAGCAGTGGCGTATTTAGGGGTGGGGCTTCCGAGCTGAAGCCCACCCCCTTCCGAAATCTTACTTACTATAGTAAAGTATATAAAATATCTTGCAGAATTTTCACATTTTCAGGCAAAGCCCCACCGAAACACCGGTAGGGTGCCATAATGAACGACATTCAGTAAGGGTTTAATATGAATACACGGTGTTCTGATGAGCAGGCCTACTTTATTGATGTAATGTTGATGGTATGTAATATTAGGGTTCTTTTAGATCAGTTCGCATATCCTAAAGTCACGTTGATTATAGAGTTTGGAACAACTAGCTTTAAAAAGCATGTATCGATTTTAGAGTTATTGGCAATGTTGATTCACCCCCAGTTCATGTGTTCTCATTTCGTCAGTTGTAGTGCAATGTTTCTCAATATTCTGTATTTTTAATTTTAATAGCAGCATTGTTATTATTATATAATTAGTTTAGCAGAATAATAATAAGCAACCACTTTTTCTAACGCATAGGGATGGGCACGAATCAAGCTAAAACTCGACTCGAATCCAAGTCGAGTTTCGAGTCGAGTCAAAAGTAATATTCTCAAGTCGAGTTCCGAACCGATTCACTGTTTTTGGTGTCGAGTTTTGAGTTGAGTCGAGTTTGATAAGTGGTTCGCTCGTTTTAATTCGTTTTGAAATCATGGGCTGATTACATTGGAAAGCGAAAGCCATGAGAAATGTAAGCTAAGCAGTAATATGGAATACTTTTAGTGTTGCTCGCGAGAGGGGACACTGCTCGCATCTCGTCTCGTTTCGATAGCGAGACTACAAGAGATTTTTTATAACAAGCTTAGTAGGCTCGGCTTAACTAAGCCGATGGCTCGAGCCGGCTCGCTTGGGGTGAACCATCGGCTCGAGCTGGCTTGGTTGGGATAAGCCATCTGCTCGGTTCGACTCAACTGAGCGAAGGGGTCTAGCCGACTCGGTTGGGTGAGTTGTTGGCTCAGCTCACATCTCGGTTTGAGTCGATAGTGAATGAGCTGTGAGCCGATCTGCTCGAGTCGTTGACAATTCTAAACCGAGCAGTTTTGAAGATATTTGGCCAGTGCCCTATAACTTTTAACAACGTTTGGCTCGAGCCCAAATACTCAACCTAGACCCTCAACCCAAATTCAGAAGCTCGTGAACAATGTCCTTTACTCCTAGACTTCACCACTACCGAGATTGGCAATCAACTACTCTTTTAGTATTCATATATAATTTACCTATCTTTCATGTTTATACACAGTGTTGTTATAATAATAATAATAATAATAATAATAATAATAATAATAATAATAATAATAATAATAATAATAATAATAATAATAATAATAATAATAATAATAGAAGAAGAAGAAGAAGAAGAAGAAGAAGAAGAAGGAAAATAAGTTGTAGTAGTAGTAGTACGATTGATAATAATTATATTGTCTATGTAAGATACTTGAAGAGAGTACTCGAAACTATACACCAGATTTGACTCGACTCGACTCGAAACTCGGCCCGAATTCGAGTCGAGTTGGAGGAAATTTTTCAAGCCAAGTTCTCGGGTCGAGCTCAAAGATGTCAGTTTCGAGTCGAATCGAGTTTCAAAGAAAACTTGCTTGAATTCACTCGTGCCTATCCCTACGAGTAACGCAGTATGGCATTTTAGTCAATGTTACATTACATTAAAATGTTCATATAGTTGTCAAGTAAAAAAATTGTCCTTGTATTTACATAAATCGATTCAGAATGTGCAATAATAATAATAATAATAATAATAATAATAATAATAATAATAATAATAATAATAATAATAATAATAATAATAATAATAATAATAATAATAATAATAGCGGTAGTGATAGCAGTACGGAAAACTGAAGTAATAAGATTTTTTCTACATACACAGTTTGGAAGTCTACCCTAGTTTTGCATTGTGGAATGAAACTCATTTGTTTATGCCATTTGCCTGATTTGTGCTTTACGCTTAAATTTCAATTTCACAAGTAGTTTGGAAATTTTGAGATGATTAATTTGTATTAAAGCTTTATCTTTGTGAAAAGGAAAACATAAATGGCATTAAAATTGATGACCGGAAGTGAAAAAAAAAATCATGTACACCTTTTTCAAATATTCAGTTTTTTTTTCCGTTGGTAATTATGTTCCAAGGACTATTCACTTCCGTAATATTACAACGTAAGTACAACTCAGAATCTTTTTTTTTTAATACAAAGTAATTTCAACTGAATAGAGTAACATCCCAAGTCCAGACTTGAGATGTAGTTCGATTCAATTGATGGATTTAGTACGATATTTTGTTTTCAGAGAAATCACATTGTTGGAGTGGAAAACTTGAATGACAGAAATATTTTATTCAGCCACAAGAAGATAAAATTTCGAGCGCACTTAAAAGGAAAATCCGTAGTTTCCAATTACAAGCGGCATTCGTAGAGCTGCTCATGATACCGGAGGATAACTAATCCTAGAAATGTACTACAGTGTAGATTTTCTAGATTGTACAGAACCGGATAGTGTTTATCGAATTACATAGCCAATTTTTCTGTATCCTACACACGCAAAGGTATCGAGATTAGGGATGTTACCGAGACAAGGCGAGACGATACGTCATATAAATGACGGTCTCAGTCTCGGTATCGTTTCGAGTCGACGTCTCAGTCTCGACATAGACTAAATCAACAGATGCTCATCTCGATAGTTTCGAGATAAATTGTGTGGTATTAAAAAAAAAAAAACTATAAATAGTATCATTTTTACCAGTGTTGGGCAAAATCAATTGAAATCAATTGCAATTGATCAATCAATTGAAAGTAATTGCTCTGAAAATCAATTGCAATTGATTTCAATTACAATTGATTTCAATTTGTAATTGACAATTAATTTCAATTGCAATTGAATTCAATCATAAAATTTGCAATTAATTTTTCGTCAATTGTTAATTGTTAATTGGTCACCAGGCAATTGAAACTTTTAATTGTTAATTGTCAATCGCAAAGAGTGCAATTGAAACATTTAATTGTTAATTGCAATTGACAAATTGAAACTTGTAATTGTTAATTGCAATTGAAATCAGCAATTAAAACTGAAAATCAGAAGATATGTGTATATTGTGTTGTCCACTTGTTACTGTTTTACATATTTCAAAAAAGGTACTTATAAGAAATGCTGGCTAACTACCATCCCTTCGTGCCCCTGGGAAGAAAGCCGTGAAACTAAGCATTTTTTAAATATATTATGTTTATGACTATCACCCTCGAAAGAACTCTATATGCCCGTCATGTATACAATAGGGATGGGCACAAGCGAGTTCGAGCGAGTTTTCTTTAAAACTCGACTCGACTTGAAGCAGACATTTTTGAGCTCCACTCGAGAACTCGGCTCGAAAAATTTCCCCCAACTCGACTCAATTCGGATCGAATTTCCAGTCGAGTCGAGCCAAAACGAGCTAAATCAAGCCAAATCCTTTGTGTAGTTCCAAGTGCTACTCTCTTCAAGTATCCTACATAGACAATATAATTATCCATGATACTACTACTACTACTATAACTAATTATTATTATAACACCGTGTATAAACATGGAATATAGGCGGTTTGTATCTGAATATAAAAATTAGTTGACTGTCGATCTCGGTCGTCAATAAATCTTCAGGAGGCAAGGACATCGGTCACGAGGTTCTAGGTTTGAGTTGAGGAGAAGCAAGTACTCGGGCTCGAGCCAAAAATTGTTAAAAGTTATAGAACTCCAGCCAAACATGTTCAAAACTGCTCGACCCGGGTTTAGGATTGTTAACGACTCAAGCGGCTCTCTCACAGCTCATTAACTTATCGAGCCGAACAGAGAAGTGAGCCGAGTCAACAGCTCATTCAACCGAGCCAGCTCGAGCCGGTGGCTCACACGAGCTGAACCGAACCGACCTGATTGCTTACCCCAACCGAGCCAGTTCGAGCCATCGGCTCAGTTGAGCTGATTCGAACCCAGCCTATGGACTCGTTTCAACAGAACTGGTTCGAGCCATTGGCTTCAATCGAGCAGAGTCGATGACTCGTCCCTGCCGAGCCGGCTCAAGCCATTGGCTCAATAGAGCCCAGTTGATGGGTCACCTCAATCAAGCCAGCTCAAGCTATTCGCTCAGTTGAACCGAGTCGAGCCGGACATCACTATCCCGGTTGGGCTTCTACTTTGGCTAAAAAAAAAAAAAAAAAGACCGTGCAGTTCTCAGCCTTGATGGGATACTTATATTGGTGCTCACGCCGTCATTAAATTGTTCCGCCACCAACGAATTTCGAGGTACTTTGTTTTGCATTTTTTGTGCGTGTTTGTGTCGCTTTGCGAGCCTATTCCTACATGTTGTGCGTCACCGGAAGTGGGTCAAAATGGGCCTACCAATATGGAGGAACAAGTTATTGCTGTTCCGCCACCAATGCATTTCGAGGTCGTTGCCGTTTTGTGAGTCTACTTCCACGTTTTGTGCGTCATGGGAAGTGGGTTATAATGAGTCCCCAAGGTGGGACAAAAATGAATCACTGTTCCGTCACTAACGAATTTCGAGGTTGCTTCTTTAGCATCGTTTAGTGCCAGTTTCTTGCCGTATTGAGCGCGTATTTTCACGTTTGGTACGTCACCGGAAGTGGGTCAAAATGGGCTTCCAAGATGGGACGAAAATGACCAAGAGTTCCGCCACTATCGAATTTCGAGGTCGTTAATTTCACATCGCGTACCCTTTTGTGCGCCTATTTCGACGTTTTGTGCGTCACTGGAAGAGAGTCAAAACGGGCCTCGAAGGTTGGACGAAAATGACCCACTGCTACGCCACTACCGAATTTCGAGGTCCTTCCTTTCGCATCGATTAGTGAATTTTGGTGCCGTTTTGTGCCCCTATTTCCACGTTTTGTGTGTCACTGGAAGTGGGTCAAAATGGGCTTCCAAGATGGGATGAAAATGACCAAGAGTTCCGCCACTATCGAATTTCGAGGTAGTTAATTTCACATCGCGGACCCTTTTGTGCGCCTATTTCGACGTTTTGTGCGTCACTGGAAGAGGGTCAAAACGGGCCTCAAAGGTAGGACGAAAATGACCGACTGCTCCGCCACTACCGAATTTCGAGGTCCTTCCTTTCGCATCGACTAGTGAATTTTCGTGCCGTTTCGTGCCCCTAATTCCACGTTTTGTGTGTCACCAGAAGTGGGTCAAAAGGGGCTTCCAAGATGAGACGAAAATGACCAAGAGTTCCGCAACTGGGGAGCGCGGTGGCTCAGTGCTAGAGCGTTTTCCTCCGGTGCTTGGGGTCCCTGGTTCGATCCCAGCTCGCGCCGTGTGGACTTTGTGGTGGACAAACACCGTGCTCGTGGGTTTTCTCGCGGTTCTCCCGTTTCCTCCCACTTTCTTCATTCCACCATTTCACTCATCTCTCATCATCACCGTCTCCTTTAGCCTAACCGGCATAATCGTGGGACGTAAAACGTAAAGATTTAATTTCATTTTCAGTTCCGCCACTATCGAATTTCGAGGTCGTTAATTTCACATCGCGTACCTTTTTGTGCGCCTATTTCGACGTTTTGTGCTTCACTGGAAGTGGGTCAAAATGGGCCTCGAAGGTGGGACGAAAATGACTCACTGCTTCGCCACTACCGAATTTCGAGGTCCTTCTTTTCGCATCGATTAGTGAATGTTTCGTGCCGTTTCGTGCCCCTTTTTCCACGTTTTGTGTGTCACCAGAAGTGTGTCAAAATGGGCCTCCAAAGTGTGACGAAAATGACCCACTGTTCCGCCACTATCGAATTTCTAGGTCGTTTCTTTCGTATCGTTTAGTGACTATTTTTTTAAAAGTTTTCTGTGCCTACTTCCTCGTCTTGTGAGCCACCGGAAGTGAGTTAAACGGGCCTTCAAAGTGGGAGTTAAATGACTCACTGCTCCACCACTACCGAATTTCGAGGTCCTTCTTTCGCATTGACTTATGCCCGTTTTGTGCTCCTATTTCCACTTTAGTGCGACAAGAAAAAAGAGTCAAAATGGCCTACAAGTATAGCGGAATAACTTAATGCTGTTCCATCACCATCGAATGTTGATGTCGTTTCTTTCACATTTTTTATGTATGATTTGTGTTGCTTTGTGCATCAGTGGAACTGGGTCAAAATGGTCCTTGAATGTGGGATGAATATGTCTTTTTCTGCCATATTTGTAGGTCCTCTTTGACCCACTTTTGGTGGCGTACAAAACGTGAAAATATGCGCAGAAACGGTACAAAACATGCACTAAACAAAGCAAAAAAAAAACGACTGTGGGATACTGGTGGGATAGTGGGTCATTTTTCTTCCCACATTGAATGCCCATTTTGACCCACTACCATTGATTCACAAAACGTGGAAATAGACTTAGAAAACGGTAGCAAGGAAATAATTATCAATGATAATTATAATAATTACCTATATAATTGAATTCATTGTAATTTGATCCATGACAAACACTTTACCATTTCGCACTCGCTGTTATGCCCGTTCTTCGCACGGATAAGATAAAATATCAATGTAAAAAAACTGAACAACGGGAGAACAGTTAAGAAACATTTCTAAAATTGGATATATTTTGTGTGAATATATATCCAACAACGTACATGTGTTTTCATTGGGAAGGCCGATGGGGACTGAATTTGAACGTAAACACTATCGGGGGTGTCACTATACATCTGAATAACCCCGATAAATATGTATTCGACACAAATATTGGTCATTTTCTACTACTTTTACATGTCCCGATGAGAGCCCCCTCAGACCCCTTGGTTCAAATTGTGAAAAAAATCTCCTCTGGCCCCCAGCCGATGCCGCGAAAACTATGAATGTGACACTAACATCTGCCATTTTCTACTACTTTTTACATATCCCGGTAAAAGCCCCTATGATCCTCTGGTTCCAATTTTCAAAAAACAACGCCTTTGGCCCGCAGCCGATGGGGGCTGCATTTAGAAGTCAACGCCTGTGGAAGTATCACTATTCATCTCAGCGACAGCGAAAACTATGGATTTGACACTAATATCGGTCATTTTCCATTATTTTTACATGTCTCGCAATTCCCCACCCCCGGGTACTCCCGGCCAGCATACAATGGTGGCTAAATTTGAAAATCATCGCTAATGAAAGTATCACCATTGATCTCAGCGACCGCGAAAACTACGGATTTGACCTAATATCAGTCATTAAGGATTATTTTTACATGTCTCTTGATCCCCTTTATAATGCCTCCGTTCCTTAGCTAATGGGAGCTAAATGTGAAAGTAAACGCGGTCTTGAGTTTCACCATTGAGCTCAGCGACCCCGAAAACTATAAATTTGACATTAATATCGGTCATTTTGGATTACTTTTACGTTTCGGTATCCCTCCCCTTCCCCGTTGACCCCCGACCCGCAGCCGAATAGGGTGAATTTGGAAGTTAATGCGATTGGAGTTTCACCATTGATCTCAGCGACCGCGAAAACTATGAAATTGACAGTAATATCGGTCATTTTCTACTACTTTTACATGTCTCGGTAAACGCCCCCCTGATACCCCCTGGTTCGAATTTTGTCAAAAACGCTTTTCCTTGGTGTGGGACCTGGACCAAGATACCCGTGACCAAAATTTGGTTACTCTCGGTCAACTTGTCTGGTCCTTAGGCCGTTCCCGGAAAACGTCCCCCTGAGACCCTCTTAGTTCGAAATTTGAAAATAAAACTCTCCGTCTTGATCTGGGGCCTAGACCAAGCTACGCGTGACCAAATTTTGAAAAGATTCGGTCCACTCATCTGGTCTACAGGACGCACAAAGGTAGACAGACAGATGCAAACAAACTCTTTATTTTATTTATATTAGAAAGGTCAGATCCGCCGTTATTGTAAGAGAGCGGTGCTTGAGCGATTGATCGTAGAAATTCAAATTCTGATGCGTGATAATTTCATAGGCTTGTTTTATTACAAGTTTAAACTCTTTAGTCAGTAGAGAAGAGGGCGTGAATCATGGGTCAGAGTTAATGACAATAGGTTTTGGTGGGTCTGTGGGTCACAGTGGGTTAGAGTGGTTCATGGTGGGCGGTGGGTCAGAGTGGGTCACGGTGGGTCATGGGTCACGATGGGTGGTGAGTCAATTGGTCGTGGCTAAAGTTTTCATTGTCCCACGCCCTCTCTGAACTACAGTGTTGAAAATTAATCAGTGAAAATCAATTGCAATTGATCAATCAATTGAAAGTAATTGCTGTGGAAATCAATTGCAATTGAATTAATTGCCAATTGATTTCCATTGCAATTGAATGACTGAATTCAACTGCAATTACTTTCCACTGCAATTACTTTCAATCAATTGATTAATTGCAATTGATTCTCCATTATTAATGGTCAACTGCAATTAACAATTAACCATTACTTACTTCAATTGTCAATTGCAATTAACAATTAAATTTACAGATTAATTGTTAATTGTTAATTCAATTGAAATTTGCCCAACACTGATTTTTACCTCCTCGAATTGTCTCTTCATTTACATTTGTACTTCATTATTAACTGTAGATCGTGTACTCCTTCGTAGCGAGGTGTCCTATGCTCGTGCCTTCTGTACATGTATTCATGGGTTCGATCCATCTTGAGTGTTTTTTTTTTATCAAATTTATCCCAGTTTGTCAAGCCTTGAATAACTCAAATATGAATTCAAACCCCAATTTAAGCAATAGATCTTGTCTCAAATGGTCTCAGTAGTGAAAAGGGCAGATACTAATCAATCACCTCTACATTATAGTTTAATTCATGTCTTTTGAATCAGAGATATATAACATTGCATTCCAAATAATAGATAGCACCAACATTGTCTTTAATCGATTTACAGTGAAACGTTTATGGACTTTCCTTTATTATGCATCATATTTTATATTTGTGTGCGATTTCTTCTTTAGTAACATGAAATTACGCTCCTTATCTTATAAAATGATACTACGTATTGGAATAATATATTACCACTACAATATTTTATTTCTAAACAATAAAATGATTTCTTTTACCGTGTTAATTTTCCGAGTTTAATTGATGCTTAATAACACATATTTCTTGCAACTTTATGGTCAGCTTACCTCTTCATACTCTCATAACTAAGGCCCGGATTTTTATGTTTTTACATATTTTTTCCTTTGTATGTACGCTGGTGAAAATATGAAATGTTCGCAAATTACGAAGTAAAGAGCCATACAAACCAAAATCACGTTACATATTTTTACATATTTTGAAGTCTGTTACATATTTTCCGTCTACTGTACATATTTTTACATAAATTCAGTTTCCTTGCTCCTTTTCGCTATTTTTTTTAAATAATACGGAAATAAAAATAGGCCTATATATGGAATAATAACTCAAAAAGTACTCTATTTAATTATCTGTATGTTTTTCTCTCATTTTGTTCAACCGATTTGCATTGCGGGAAAGCTGGGTTAAAACAAATCATACACCCTACAATATGCAAAGAAACGTAGTCAGTTATCGCTTCCAATCCTGAAAAAAATCTGTTTTTTATATATAAAGAAAGAAAACAATATAAGGATTTTTGTGCTTATCGCCTTTGCAAGCAGACGCCACTCGGATATGTGCCGACAAAACAAACTGAAACGCACACAGTTGACTGGCTGTCTCATTTTTTTTTTTTTTTTTTTGTATGTGCAACCTCTACGGGTGTGGGTGGGGGTGGCGGTGAGAGGGAGGTGATTGGAGCGGCTAGGCTTTATCACTTGTTTCTTAAATCGAATAAAAAATCGCTTTTGTATAACTCGATGGCTACTTCGCCACTTCTTCCTTCAAACAAAGGGAAAAAAGATTCAGTTTCGCAACTGGTTTGTTAGTGTGCAGCTTGTGACCGAGTCAGTTTGTTTCTTGTTTTCAATGATGGCTTCCTCTTTAGAGTCAAAATTGGAATCGTGGATAGCTATGGATGACGCTTATACCACAGACGGTAAAATTGTATTTTGTCAAGTATTCGATAAGAAAGTGGGTTGTTCAAGGAAGTCGCAATTGGACCAGAACACGAAAACAGCTATTCACATGAAAAACAAGGTGTTACAGCGTGCCACAAAGCAAAAACTTTTAACCCAAACAAAACCAGCATCTGAAAACAGCAGTGAAGTTTACAAAGACCTTGCCAATGCGTTCATAGCAGCAGACATACCGTGGTATAAATTGCAAGTCTCACAGTTTGCGTCCTTTTTTAAAAAATATTGCAAGAGACACATTCCTGACGAATCTACTATCCGCAAGAATTATTTGGATGTGTGCTATGAAGATACTATCAAACACATTCGAGCTGAAATTGGTGATTTCCATATATGGTTTGCGGTGGATGAAACTACAGACGTATTAGGACGTTTCATTGCCAATCTGGTAGCAGGAAAGCTTGACCCTGATTCTCCATCACGACCATTTCTGATCTGACAAAAGTTTTGGACAAAACAAACCATTCCACAGTTGCACGTTTCGTAAATGATGGACTGAGAGTGTTGTGGCCAGAAAGTGTTCCTGCAGAAAAAGTGCTTCTGATGTGTTCTGATGATGCGGCGTACATGTTAAGAGCTGCCGATGCGCTTAAAGTGTTCTACCCAAACCTCATTCATATGTGCTGTTTGGTCCATGGATTACATCGTGTAGCAGAGGAAGTGCAGATCAACTTCCCTGAAGTCAATAAGCTTGTGTATTCTACTAAGAAAGTTTTTGTGAAAGCCCCTGGTCGTGTGCAGTGCTACAACAATATGCTACCAAATATGTCGCTACCACCGCAGCCTGTACTGACACGGTGGGGCACCTGGATACAGGCTGTTAACTTCTACAATGAAAATTTTGATGCTGTAAAGTCAGTTGTCACCACATTTCCTGCAGAGTCCAGTGCAGCAGTGCGTGATTCTCAAAGTGCGTTCAAAAATCCTGTTGTTCAATGTTCACTAACGTACATTGCAAGTAATTTCGGGTGGATTGCAAATGTTAGCGAGAAGCTAGAAAAAAATCAATATCTTTTATGTTCAATAATGTGATTTTTTACTTTCTTAATACATATTTTCATTTGTTTCTCTTGAAATTTTGTACGTACCTGTAGGAAGTTATTACAGAAACATGTTACAGTATATTTATTAGCTAAAAAAAAAAAAATAGCACAGACACAAAATAAACACGAAAAAATATTTTTACATATTTTCATATTTTTAACATATTTCTTACATATTTCATTGATTTTTGTTACATATTTATGTACATATTTCGGTACTTTGCACTACATAAAAATCCGGGCCTTACTCATAACTAATAACTATATACTCAAATTTACTGTGTAGGTGACTCAGTGGTAGAGCGTTCACCTCCGGTGCTTGGGGTCCCTTCGATCTCAACTCGCGTCGTGTGGACATTTTGGTGGACAAACACCTTGCTCGTGGGTTTTCTCGGGATTTTCCCTATTCTCGCACATTCTTCATTCCACCATTTCACTCGTCTCTTATCATCACCGTCTCCTTTAGCCTAACCGGCATAAGCGTGGACGTAAAACTTAAAGATTTCATTTCGTTTCAAATTTGCTGTGCATAGTCCTTGGCTGGATTCCTGGACAGATTAGATTCAAATTTCCACTTCTCGCATAATATTGGATCTTACTTTAAACACATGGTATCCGGTTTCTTGTACTAATTTATTGGGTTGTATACTATATGTCCCGATTATATTTTTCCAACTTATGGTGCAAATAGTTCCAAATTATCGTGTACTTTTTTCCCTGCAGTGAAGCAACATTTTGCTAATTTGGGAGAAAACATATTTACGCAGAACACAAAATATAAAATCAAGTTTAAACCTTAGAATGCGATGTCTACTACAGTATGAATAGTCATTTACAGGATAATTATGGGTTTCGTTCGTCAGCAAGTCTTTAGCATTCTTATCTGTGAGAAATTGAAATTTATTTTCCTTTACAATGTGGAAAACGTACTGTTAATCAGAAGTTACGCTGGATTTCAATTCATTTTAAAATGAGTTGGAAGAATTGTCTTGTAACTCCAAATTTATTGAGTGAAGTTGATTTTGAGTTTAATGTGCCGTTTAGCCGTGAGGCTATATGAGATGTAGACCTACTGATTAACATGGAATCCGAACCACATGAGTTTCCAAATTTATTGAATACAACAGAGTCACCTCAAGTGTTTTTTTATTTTTTTCTTCATTTTTAAAATTGAACCTTAAATTTTTACTTAACTGATAAGATTACCAATATCATAATAGTTGATTTGAAGTTTATTTTTAATGTTCTTTCTAACCACTGGAGCTACTGTATATGAGACGGGAATGGAGAGGGGATCGGGATATGTGCTATCCGAACAATATGAGCTCCCACCGCGAATCAAGCTGGGTCTCTCGCTCTGAAAGCGTGTGCGCTTATCCCACGCCCAAAGAAAGGAGACTACGATGGATCTTATACTAATATTCTACTTGAGGTGGGGAACATTTTGTAATTTAATTGAAATGTAAAAAGCATGTTTGTTGATAATTAATAATGGAGATCTTCCTACCAATTTAAAGGTGATTTTTTTTTCCAAGACTGAAAATTATATTTTGAAAACAAAATCAGTAGCTATCAGCTAATACTTTTTGAAATAAAAGAACATCAATCAATTCTGTAATGGATCGTTTGTGCATGGGTGTGTCTATTTATAAAGTTTTCAAAGTTGAAATAATTTTGTTCATTTCTTGTATCAAAAGAAGTTGCTTCAAATACTGGACTAAATGTAAACTAATATGTAGGCTTAGTTGTTAACCATAGTAGCTTGATTATGTAGCATACTAGCTGAGATACCCATTTTTCGCACGGAATGTACAAGATTTATGAAATATATCACATTTAACAGCAGATAAATGAATGAAATAAATACATAAAAAAGAAAAACGCCTTGGGCGCTGCTCTTGTCAAGATAAGAGAAATATAGCCTATAAAAAGCGAAGAGCAATGTTTTGGGCGTTGCCGCTGTGAATATAAGTGAAATTAATAAAAGAGAAAGAAAATCATCGATGTTGCACCTGTAAATATGAGTGTAATCTATATTATAAAATTGAAAGTGATTATGTTTGTGACTCTTAATCTCTTGAACCGCCCTGCAGAACTCGATCAAATTTTCAATGTGGTTGAGGTTCGGTACTGGGATGATTTTTATCATTTCACTTTGACGAATAAACATAGAGGAGGGGGAGGAAGGGAAGATATAAAAAAATCAATAAATATAAAAAATAAAAGTGACTATGTTCTTGAGCCACCCGATCGATCTCAATCAAACCTTCAACATATATGAAGTTCGAACCTGGGAAGTTTTTTTTTTTTTTTTTAATTCCACTTTGATGGTAGAAATTAAGTGAGGGGAGTGTAGGAGGGGAAATATATGACAATGAATAAAACTTAGTAACTCTTGAACCACCCCACCGATCTCAATCAAGCTTTCAACATATATAAGATCCGGGCCTGGGATGATTTCTTCATTTCACTTTTACTGTGCAACTAAGGGGAGGGGGTAGATATATGTTAAAAAAGTAAAAATAATAGTGACTGTCTTTGTGACTTCATCACGCTTAAACCACCCGGTCGATCTTAACCAAAGTTTCAACATAGATGAGGTGCAGACCTGAGGTGGTTTTTATCATATCGCTTTAATGGTAGAATTTAGGGGAGGGGGATGGAGGGGAGAAATATATAAAAATAAATAAAACCTAATAACTCTTAAACCACCAGACCGACCTCGATCAAATTTTCAACCTAGATGAAGTTCGAACATGAGATGATTTTTGTCATATGACTTTGAAGATGTAACTTAAAGCAGGGGGAATGACATTTACAAATGATCAAAAATGACCGGTATTAGTGTCGTATCTATAGTTTTTGAGGTCACTGAGATAAACAGTGACATTTCTGGTGCATTTTATATCCAAATTCAGCCTCGCAAAATGTGGGAGGGGGAGGGGATATATAAAAATAATAAAAAATGATCAATATAAAGGAGCGCTTAGAAATAGTGAAAAATGACTGACTAACTAAACATATTACTATTTTTTGCTTAATTTAAACCAGCGAAGCAGGTTATTGGTACTAGTAAATAAAAATAAATAAATAAATAAATAAATAAATAACGAATATTCCGCATTGTTCCTCTCAATATGAGTGAGATAACTAAATACGGCATTACCCCTGTCAGTTACCACATCAGCTGGAATGTCCCCTCTTGCCTAAACTTAGGTTCAAATGTAATCGGAAAGGTCACCAATGAGACTAGTGATCTCAAAAATTATGAGTTTAACACTAACATATGTCACTTTTATGTCCCCCCCCCCTTCCCAATCCATATAACGATGCGGACTAAAGTTGGACTTCAATGGCATTTCAGTGTTATTTTTCATCCCAACGACTCCGAAAACCATGAATTTGACACTAATACCGCCAATTTTGAACATGTTATTTTTCAGGTCTCCCAAAGGGCATAACGATAAGGGATAAAGTTGGACTTGAGCGGCATTTGGAATGTTACTATTCATCTCAGGGACCCCGGAAACTATGAATTTAACACTAATATCCTGGGTGTTTATCATTCCATTTTTTGCATACCTTTGACCCCCGTAATTTCCCCCCTACCGATGTTCAGAAAAAGACTTCATAGGCAATTAGATCTTGTAAATATCAATCTGTGTGCAACTTTGGTGGCTCTAGGTCGCTTCTTTCTATGCGAAAGGTTGATGACAGGCAGACAAACAGACAAACACACACACGTACACATTATTTTATCTTTATTAAGGACAATATGCAACTCATCTATACAATCCGTTAAAATATTCCATTTTTACAAAACTGAAACAAATAGCACCTTGACTATGTATGCAGTAATTGCAAATTTGAAGCGAAGTGATCGATCTTTATTAATTATTCATTGAACTTTTTTTTTACTGTATTAATTATTGTATTACTTTCGAATTGTTTTCATGAACGAACATGACATGCAAACAGTTGTACTTTACATATCAGTAAAAAGCACAATGGCTTTCAAAAATTGTGTTCACAGAACGAAACGAAAAGAGCTTTGTCCTATTTCTAATGTTGAAAATTATATTTTCCATTGTTCACAATGAGCATTTGCACGCCAAATGCTTTTCCAAGTTTATCTATGGGCATTCCGTATACCGGTGATCATTCCTCACTGGTATGTACGATCGAAACACATGGCCTATTACGACACTCAGCGCGCGCTCTCAAATCAAAATGCCAAATTTGGTAAAGAGGCCTTATCATTGCGAAATTAAAATGCCACTAATTTTACAGCAATTATGTGACATCTTCAAATAGATAAAAGATAATCGAACTGTGGAACAAGAGCGCCCTAGACAATATTATTTTGCATGAGTTACCATTATCACGAGTCACGTAGTAGCATTCCATTTGCAGCCATTTATAAACGCGAAAATAACTGCCGATTTTCTAAATGGCTGGAAATCGGAAGCGGATAAGTGAGTCGTGACAACGGTATATCACTTATAATAATATTGTCTAGGGAGCTCTTGTTCCACTTTTCCATTACCTTTTATCTATTTAACGATATCACGCAATTGCTGTAAAACTAGCGGTATTTCAATTTCGCCGTGATGGGGCCTCTTAGAGAACGGTTCAGAATTCTCGGAGGAGAATCTGGACAAACAAACGCGTAACTCGAGTAAAAAGGAGTTTTACTTGAATAAATTTAGAACCCAGATGATTAGTAGGTAAGACATCTACTTACCAACAGACAGCACGGTTTTGATCTTTAAAGAAATAATTACAACCAATATTACCGTCGTACAAATGTGGCTCTGGGATTCATTCAATCTGTGCCATGCGAATAACTGGGAATCATAGAGAAGAGGCGGCCAGAACATGGTGCTGGGTAGTGACCACATTGTTCCTCAATACGGAGGTTGTGGAAGAGTAACAGCGTACTTCATACCGACCGTGGAAATTTGACCTACTCGGAATGGAAAGCGTACCTATACATTCTAATTTGATTAGAGTAACGTTCTTCCTCTTATATCTGCTCTGTACTACAACTGCTGAATCTTTAAAGTAAGTTCTTCATAGTAAATATATGTTCTGAACTGGAACTACTGAATTAAAGATGTGTATTAAATACAAATGTAGTAAAGTCTGTTAATAATCACGTAATGCTAACTTAACTTGTTAAAAATACTTATTTTTAAAGAACCCTTTTAACATTTTTATTGCTTAGTTAAAAGGAAAGAAATATTGATATACAGTTTATCACATATTTTTAATGTGAACTGGTAGTTGTAACCAATTCTGTGGATTAATCCGATGCTCTTCCTCTTTTCATGATCATGGCCGATCTTATTCAGGGATGCCTGCTCCTGCATTGGAAATTAACATCTTCTGTGTTTGCTTAGCAAAATTAAGTTTCGGAATATATTGGCAAGATGCAATTTGAGTACATATGTAAAATGTCTGAGAATATAATAAAATGTATGAAATTCCATTTCAAAATTTATTTCCTTTAAAACTTTTGTGATATACCAAGTGACCAGAACTGGCATTCCATATCCTTCCGTCTATGAGTGCGAGTATCAAAGGACTATCTTTCGACTATCTTAAATATAACTTAATAACACAATGAATGTTTAGTGGAGGAAATATCAGTTTTCTTTTTGGTCAATATTCGATACGAGATCAAAATTTTCGAGACTGGGTTTGGTCTCGACTCGAATCACAAGTGTCCGTCTTGATCTTGGTATCATCTCGAGCAAGACTTGTCACGTTAAATCTCGGTCTCGTCTCGATTTATAAACACCCGTCTCGATCTTGATCTTGGTACAGTCCGCAACAAAAGACCTGCAACTTGAACATGTAAGTTTATTGTGAAATGACGAAGTCTTTTGCTCCAAAATAAGTGTGCAGGGGAGAACACTGAGGTTTATTCTGGCGTGATTCGAGCCACTTAGACGTTATGTTGATTCAGTGTCCTGTTAGGCGTAGTGTCACAATAAACTTACATGCTCATGTCGCAAGATTTTTTTTTTTTTTTGCTGCGGACTGTACCATCCTTGGTGCCAACAAAGGACATACATGATTTTCGTCTATTTGTGACTGTAAAGATCGGTCCTGTCTAAGCAATAAACATTTAAGTAGCCTGGTACATAATATCTTGTGTGTAATAATGAATTCTGCTGAGTTCGAGCTCTCCGGATTTTCTAGAGTAAAAATAAGCTTATTTTTCTTTCAATATACGTATAATGCTTTTTTCTTTGCCGCAAACGACGAGACATCAAAATTAATTGCCTGCCAGGCATTCAATAACAACATAATTGGACTCTTCAGTTCGCCTGAGGCGGCGGTGGCTCGGTGGTAGAGCGTTCACCTCTGGTGCTTGGGATCCCTGGTGCGATCTCTTGAACAATCCCGTGAACTTTTTTGTGGACAAACGCCGCCACAAAATCTGTGTGTGGGTATACTAGGGGTTCTCCCGTTTCCTTCCACTCTCTTCATTCCACAATTTCATTCATTTCTCATCATTACTATCTTCTTTAGCCTAGCCTACCTAGCATAACCATGGGATGTAACACTCAAAAATTTCATTTCATTTCATTTCTTCCGCCCGCCTTCTAAACTCATGCGGCAATTCTCTTTAACTGTTTGATTCCGGTATCCCTTTATGCGTAATAACATAACAATCACAACAATATGTAAATAACAACGACCAATCAACAATGCTATAACATAGAAGGTACGGTCGATTAGTAGTACATGGTTTACCTCTGGTGCGTGATTCCCGTCGTTCGATACCCAGCCAAGTCAATTTGTGGTGGACAACATCATTCCTGTGGATTTTCTCGGGCTACTCCCGTTTCCTCCCAATTTCTCATTCCACCAATTCTTACATCATCATTCACTTTCCTTAATCACAATCTTCCTTAGCCTAAATGGCATAACCGTGGGACGTTAAACGGAAAGATTTCATTTACTTTCATTTCATTTCAACATTATAACACAACACAATGATGTCATTTTAGGATGTGTTTGGGGGAGTGACAAGACCCTTTGACATAAACTGAGTTCCATGTTTTTCGTTAGTACGAGGTGTGTTCAAAAAGTATCGACCTTTTGGTTGGCAGAAATACATTTATTGATTTGGAAATCGGAAACACTAATTCCCTTCAATGTAGTCCGTTTGGTAATGCACACACTTCTCCCAGCGCTCCTGCCATTGTTGGAAACACTTTCGGAACGTATTTTTTTATATATATACAGGGGTGTAGCCAAGGGCAGCCCATCGAGGCCAGGCCCCCCAAATGACCAGCTTTTAAAACATCATAGTAAAATTATCTTGCTTCATTCATTTAAAAGTAACAAAGTTAATAGACAATTGATAATTTACCGTAAAATAGTATGGAGAAATATTGTTTTTCCATACCGATCGAAAAATAGGATACTCTTTGTGACAGCAGATCACAGAATTTACTGCGATTTATATTTGACAGTTTGAAAACAAACGTTTTAACAAGGTAATATAAATACAGCCATAAAACAAAAATACTAAACAGATTTGTAAGAACAGTATATTTTTATATGCTTTAACAAGTGTTTTTTAAAAAAAGGAAAATTTGGTGAGAAACAATGTTTTTATTCAGTTTGGATTTCATTCGCTTTCTCTTTTATTTCTACTCAGTGTAATAAAATAATATGTTTTCTTTTAGTCACGAATAATAAATAAATATTTTTGTCAGGAAACCGTAAATAAATTAAGTGAAATTTCAAAGAAAATCAATCTTGTGTAGATAGGTTCTGTATACAAGATCTTAAATTTAAATACAAAGGTAACCAAGAAAAGTTTTGTTGCTTTTCCACCCACCACCTTCGAACATCGATATGTCACCTAACCTGGAAAATCGAAAGTAGTTCCCATCAGCATCGACGGCTTTCTCCCAACATTTTGAAAGGCCATGGATTCCATCGCGGTAGAATATGGTGGGCCGTGAAACGAAGAAGGTATTAGGTGCATTTTGCACTTTTACTAGGGGTTTGAACTGGCGTCTTCTAAGCTGATTGTCCAAAGAATGGAACAGGGATAATCGGACCGTGCAATACCCGGGGAAGGCGTAGAATGGTGTCCTGAGCCATTCTAGCCACGTGGGACTTAGAGTTGTCCAGTAAACGAGGACCCGTTTGCAATTCAGAAGTGATGGTTCCAGAGTTTTTAGTTTTTCTTAAACACAGCTCAACTGCTGACACTACACAGTTGCATTGATACTCTGACCAGCTGGCAGCAGTTTCCGATGCACGATGCACTAAACACACAGAAGGACCTTCTTCTGGTGCAGTGCTGGTTTCGGCTGTTTTGAAATCGGTTCATGGGATGCTAACCAATGATGACGGTGCCGTGGAGCTTCGTATAGGACCCGCTTTTTATCACATGTCAACACCCTTTCCAGAAAAGGCTCCGAAACAGTAAATAAACACAGGTGACTGCCGTGTTGCCTTCTGGCCAGGAATCAAACCATGTGGGACCCATCGACCCAACTTCTAGTGCTTCCCAAGTTGACGGATGTGCTGCCGAATGATCTCTACACTCACACTGGAATGTAGTCCCAGTTCCTCTTTGTACATGTGTTGGTCTTCCGGCACGTGTTGTTTTCTGGTGTTTCATCATCTTCCTTAAACTTGTTAAACCATCTCTGCACAGTCCGCATCATCACGACACCCTCACCAAAGACCTGGCATATTCTCTGTCCCGCTGCAACGGCGTTTGATCTCCATTTGAACTCGCTCAGCATACATGCCCTTATGACGCTCTGTGAATGTCCCATGTTCCCTCTGTACTTACGCAAGTTCACGGTGTATCTGAATTGCCACAACCAGGTAGTATGTTGGATATACCCACACCAACAACTGACCTTCGCCTTATCTCCACTCGCATTCAACTCACGGTGTGAGGACCAATTGAACACAGACCTCCACGAAAAGTGACAGAACTTTCTTGGTTACCTTTATGGTTATGCACAAAAGTGGGTCCCGTTTGGTCCCGAGCAGTAGTTCTTGATTAAGCATAATACAAATTACATTGAATGTAATTTATGGAGAAAATAATAATAATAATAATAATAATAATAATAATAATAATAATAATAATAATAATAATAATAATAATAATCTAAAATAGTATTTTTAGTTTTCCAGAAGGAAACCAAAATTTTCCTTTTTTCAGGCTTCAAAAACACTAGCAGCAACACATTTTTGGCTTTGTACATTGTAGCTGCCCCCCTCAAAAACGACGGGCCCCTCCTACATAAACCTGCTGGCTACACCCGTGTATATATATAATGGCGAGCAACCATGCCGTCTCAATCCGCACAATGTCTTCTCTTGACTCAAATAGGGTCTCTCTTTTAGTAGCATTTTCAGCTTCGGAAATAACCAAAAGTCACACGGAGTCATGTCGGATGAGTAGGCAGCCTGATGACACATAGAAATGTAGTGTTTGGCGTTGAAAGCTTAAATCAAATTTCGTGGACACTCTCCTTATGCCCAAATTATCGTTCACAATTGAATGTATCGATATGTTTGTTTGGTTTCTGCTTGGGTATCGCCAATTTTGTGGCAAAATTTGATGCAAAATCGCTGCTCAAGTTTTTCTGTCATTTTACAATAAACTGAAATCCGACGACCGCTCACTACATGTCTTCCCTTGTTGGCCGACTGTCAGCCATTGTAAAGGAGTGTCTCCTCTACATCTACACTGAAGAATGTCTCCCCGCTTCACTGATTTACACAGGCCAAAATAAGGTTTAACAATTTTTAATCACACCTCCTATTTTAGAATGCAACAAATTATTCACTTTGATCATGTAACGGTGCTGAACAACACAAAATATTTCAAATTTAGGACCTGAAATATTTATGCATATATATATGTATGCATATATATATATATATATATATATATATATATATATATATATATATATATATATATATATATATATATATATATATATATATATGCATGTATGTATATACGTCGGGTCTTCAACTAAATTTTGATCTGTTTTAAAATTTTTTTAGCTCTTTACATTATTTAGTAATTCGACTTCGAAACTATAATATTTCTAGCCTTTTTATGTGTTTTTCATTTCTTCTTTCCTCATTTTTGAGAAGAAAAATAAAATAAAGGTAACTGCTTTCCTATTGTAAACTGAATTCATATTATCAGGATTTCCTTTCCACTTTGCCATCTTATTTTCCAATTTAGTCAGTGGGTTTTCTTGTAAGATTTGAAAAGTTCTTTGTATGTTGTGGTCTCACTCTTCTCCGTCGTTTATCGTACAAAGGAGAGATGCGAAAGAAAGAATGAATACGTCTGCATTTTCTCGGTCGCAATATTTGAAAGACTGCTACAACATGTTGGATTTATCTTCCAGAGCGAAACAGATGGTGGACGCCTCCTGATGATCTTATCCCCTCAACATTCTCCGCTTCCGAAGCTCTTTTACTCACAGTTCCTCTTTCGCTGTGTTTTCAGAAAAAGCAAGGAAGAAAAGAGAAGAGAGAGAGAGAGTAGCAGCCACAACGTTACCTCTACGTTATGTGGGAATGAGTACTGAACACTTTTCTTTTTTTTTTCCTTTTCTTTCTTTGAAACAGTTCAATTTTCTGCACTCTTTCTTCTCATCTATATTGATTTTGTAAGTTTTGTACGTTATTTGTGCATCAAAAAGATCGTTTTCTACAGTAAATTTTAGAATCATTTTGGTGTTTGTTAAGAAGAGGTGTCATTTAACAACTGGTTCTAAGATTGGTATAGAAAGATGATTTATTATTATTATTATTATTATTATTGATGTTATTTGTTCAAATCATACTAGTAACAGTTGACAGTGCTTACCAAGTGTTGAGATAGGTCCAGAATTAAAGAAGGTACTACGAAAGTTAATCGATATTAAACTATTCGAAAGTTGTTTTATTTTACCTGACAAGCGGCAGCTATATGATGTCATTGACATAGTCCCAATTTCAAAAATGACATAACATCTATTCTTCTGAAGGCTTTCATATAAGTTTTAATACAATGAGGTGAATATATATATATATATATATATATATATATATATATATATATATATATATATATGTCACTCTGACGCCACAATTTCACCAAAACATATGCCATAATAACATCGGCATAATTGCATGACTTTCAACAGAAACATTCCATGAATTATAAATGGACCAATACATATTTAGCTTGCTGTAACAATGTATAGAATAATTAATAATTATGTAAGTAACGAAAATTGTTTTTGATTTGCGCCAGGTTCGAAAATAGGACCCTTGGATAGTAAACCACGATGTTACCTGTGTAGCCACGGTACCAGTGTTGGCAAGGGCGATTTTTGTTATATATGATATGGTTTGCTAACTTTAAGACGCGTATTCTAGGACGTTTGTGGCTAGTTCGTTCTAGACCTTCCCAATTGAACAGTATATGTTTGCGTGTAACACTTCAAACAGATAACACAGGCACAGGCAGCATTTTTAACTTACTGTCATTTCACCTGCAAAATCTGTTCCAGTGAATTGTAGGTGATTTTCATGCTAAAACACCTGAACTGTTTACAGTGTATATTTTATATGCGTATTTCGCGGCTACATTGGATACACGATGTAGAAATTCTGAACCATTTGTATTATTTTCCTCATCTACTATTGGTAATAGGCCTTTACACCAAATTCCGTTTTTGTAGTACGAGCTGCTTGGTGGTAGAGGGGTGATTGTGACACTGACCACTACCTGGTAGCAGCGATAATATGAGAGAGGTTATCGTTGAATAAAGTAATATTCATTGTCGAAGACGGAGAGTTTCAATTTAAAGAAATTAGAAGAGAGTCAGGTAAGAGAGAAATACCAGATTGAAGTTTCGAATAGATTATCTTCTTTAAAAGGTTCGGAGCGCACTAGTGTCGAGGATACCTGGATTGAAATTAGATATAGCATTAAAATTTCAGCAAAAGAAAACGTGGGACACGCGGAAATACGTAGGAACAAACCATGGTTCGACCAGGAATGCATTAAACTAGCAGAGAACAGAAAACAGGCAAAATTACGCTGGCTACAAAATCCGAATGAAATGATTACACAAAATTTCGCAGATATCAGGCGGGAAACTTCCAAAACTTTTAGAACAAAGAAACGTGATTTTCTGAAAGCTAAGATTAAGGAACTTAAAGATAATAGTAAAAATAAAAACATCCGGGACATGTATAAGGGAATCAACTAATTTAAGAAAGGCTATTAACCTTGTGCTTATATATTAAAGAAATCTGACGGTACAGTTCTCACTGACACGGATAGCATTTTAAATAGATGGAAAGATTTCTTTGACGATTTGCTTAACACTCAACCAAAAACTAGTGTGCGTGGAGAAAAGGAGATACACACCGCAGAACCGTATATTCCAGAACCCAACCGAATAGAAGTAGAAACCGCTATAAAGAAATTAAAGAAACACAAATCACCGAGTGTAGATGAAATTCCGGCTGAGTTAATTTTAGCTGGAGGTGAAAAATTGTGGAACAAGATACACAGACTCATTCTCCTTATCTGGAGCAAGGTAAAATTGCCACAAGAGTGGAAAGAATCAATAATTGTTCCAATTCACAAGAAAGGCGACAAAACTGACTGTAATAATTATCGAGGCATTGTCTTCTGTGAACATCCTATAAAATCCTTTCAAAAATTCTATTAGCAAGACTGACCTCATACGCAGATGAAATTATTGGAGATTATCATTGAGGATTTAGAAGAAATCGATCAACTATCGAATAAATATTTACCATTCGCCAAATACTCGAAAACAAGTGGGAATACAATACCCCGGTACATCAACTATTTATTGATTTTAGAAAGGCGTACGACTCGGTTAGGAGAGAGACATTATACAACGTTCTTACAGAACTTGGAATACTGAGAAAGCTAATTAAATTAAGATATGTTTAAATGAATCCCAAAGAAAAATCAGGGTAGGAAAATTTTTGTCACTGGCTTTTACGTCGAAAATGTCCTGAAACAAGGATATGCGTTGTCGCCATTATTATTTAACTTCGCTCTGGAATACGCTATAAGGAAAATCAAAGATAGCAACCAGGGCCTACAGTTGAACGGTATTCACCAGGTTATGGCATATGCTGATGATGTAAATTTAATAGATGATGATAGGAGAACAATAGAAAAAAGGCAGAGATCTTATTAAACGCTTGCAGGGACATGGGTTTAGAAGTAAATGCAGAGAAAACTAAATACATGGAAGTGCGCCGGGACCGGAATACAGCAAATTATGGATGGGTTAAAATATCAAATAATTATTTTGATAAAGTGGATAGTTTCAAATATCTAGGATCAATATTAACAGACGAAAATCATATTCACGGAGAAATTAAATGTCGACTAAAAGCAGGGAATTTGTGTTACTCTTCGGTTCAAAATCTCTTGACGTCGCGAATTCTGTCGAGGAATTTGAAGCTTAAAATATACAAAACGATAATTATGCCTGTTGTTTTGTATGGCTGCGAAACATTTTCACTTACTCTGAGGGAAGAACATAGACTGAAAGTATTTGAGAACAAGATCCTGAGATGAATATTCGGACCCAAGAGGAACGAGAATGGGGAATGTCGGAAATTTCATAACGACGAACTACATAATTTATATGGTTTACCCAACATTGTGAGAGTCGTCAAGTCTGGGAGGCTTAGGCGGGCGGGTCATGTAGCTAGAATGGAAGAAAGTCGAAACGCTTTCAAAGTCTTGACTGGAAGACCAATCGGAAAACGACCATTAGGAAGACCTGGGCGCAGATGGGAGGACAATATTAAGATGGATCTCGCAGAGATTGGAATACAAAATAGAATCTGGATGTAGTTAGCTAAGGATAGAAGTCAGTGGATAGCTTTGGTGAACGCGGCATTAAACCTCCGGGTTCCATAAGCCATAGAGTTAGTTAGTTAGTTAGCTGTTTGGTTGAGTATTTTGTTCGGCCATATTGTTTTTCTGATGGCGATATTTTGAACCGTTTAATGGTTTTCGTTCGCGTCTAGTGATACTGTACTTCCATAGTACAATTCGTTTTCCAGACACGAGTCGTTGACAAATTGAAATTTTGATCGGTCATATTGGGTTCAATACGTCAACGTCCGCGGAATTTCAAACCAATAGATGTGTAGTGTTCATACATATATCAATCTGCAAAACATAAGTCAATCTGCCCATGGGAAGTAGATGAGAGGTTGCTTGCAAAAGTCGATTGGCATGACCTTCGGGCGGCCATATTGGATTTATCCTTTGCTGTCGGCCCGCCATATTTAACCAGTATTCCTTCGTGGCCCTCCTCTATCTAAATATATGCGCAGTTTCCGGATCCTTGATTCTTGGTAGAGAACCTTTACTTGTGAGTGAACACTGACTTACTTAATTCGCTTTCAGCTTCATACTAATTTAAATTATTTACCCTTAGTAAGTTTCATACTATGAATAGAAATAATAGGAATATTCCACTGTACTAAACGTTCTTTCTCAAATTTATTAAGCTAAGACATGTTATGCAGCAGTAATTACTAAAAAAAAAAAGTGAAGTAAAAACAAAAGCATCGTTTCAATAAAATTCACTCTCGAATGTCAACTATCCATTCCGGATTTTTCATGAGAAATGACTGAACGAATTATGCCATATTATTGCTATTAATAAGACAAATATGAACTATCAACAAAATCTCATGAGTTGCTTTGAGAAAAAAAAATCGTCCGGAAAGAATTGACTCCCAAGTACAAACGAACCCTTTCGAATTTTTCTCAGAGAAATTTCAGACACCAAAGCATGGAGATGCTAATAAAATATTGATGTGTGTAATATACTGTATATATATATATATATATATATATATATATATATATATATATATATATATATATATATATATATATATATATATTGCATATATTGTATTACACACAATATACATGCATGCAACATACATTACACGCCAGCTTGAAAGAGACTAGGAAATCTTATTTTTTTAAAAAAAAAATCGTTAACTTTAAGATTTAGTACAGATACTTTAACCGGTATGATCTCTAGGCTAGTGAACACATTTGCATATTGACGAATGGATGAGCATGCGTACTTGAAAAGTCTTTTTTTTTCGGTATGTCGGGCACATGAAACATGTAAGTCCGTTGAAACCTCGAAGTTTGTTGTTTCTAGATCGCAATACTTTCTTTCCTCCTGTCACTACTCCGTGAGAATGTATTACCTTGTTTACTAAATCAATTTAATACTACACAAAAAGATAACATAAGAGGACATCAAGTTAAAACTAGTCACATGCATGCGTTCCTCAAATGTTTATTTCATGCTACCTTATTAGCAACTACCAACTAATTAACTAACTATATGGCCTATAAAACCCGAAGGTTCGATGCTGCGTTCACAAAAGCTGTCCATGGAATTCTGTCCTTTGCCAACTAGACCCGGTTTCGACTTTATAGTCTTATTTATGCAAGATCCATTTTAATATTGTCCTCCCATCTGTGTCTAG
The DNA here is from genome assembly GCF_964235325.1 of Thermobia domestica. Taxonomy (NCBI): domain Eukaryota; kingdom Metazoa; phylum Arthropoda; class Insecta; order Zygentoma; family Lepismatidae; genus Thermobia; species Thermobia domestica. Next base: position 257,429,019 of record NC_137459.1, on the reverse strand, counting down.
GTCTTCTTAACGATCATTTTCCGATTGAATTTTCAGTTAAAACTTTCAAGGTATTCCTATTTTGTTCCATTCTGACTACATGACGTACGCACATGATCCTCCTTGACTTGATGACCCTAACAATGTTTGGTAAACCGTATAAATTATGTAGTTCCTTGTTATAAAGTTTCCGTCATTCCTCATTCCAGTTCCTCTTGGTTCCGAATATTCGTCTCAGGATTTTATTCCGAAGTACTTTCAGTCTGTGTTCTTTCCTCGAAGTAAGTGACTATGTTTCGCAACCATGCAACACAACATGCATGATTATCGTTTTATATATGTTAAGCTTCAAAATCCTCGACAGAATTCGCGACGGCAAAATATGTTGAAAATAATAATAGCATATTACCTGATTACACATATTATTATTCTGAACTTTTGAAAGGGGGTTCGTTTCTTCAGAATACAATTCAAAAACATATTAGGCTTGCTTACTTACTCACTGTAGTACTAAATATATTTCCTGTGGTTAATAAAATGTTGCAATGTGCATCAATCATAGTATGTTTTACATAAAGTATTATTGCAACATGGCATGTAGTGCATATTCGCGAGTTCTCTTGTGTATCAATCTTACGTCTGAAAAAAAAATCATTCCTGTACTGGACGAATTTATTGAAAAGAGTTTGATGCTAGAGAAGCAGGTTAATGAGAATCTTCTGCTAGAATAAAATAAAATAAAATGGAAATAAAAATGATAATCCAATTTTCTACTATTGAAACAAATACATTATTATTATTATTATTATTATTATTATTATTATTATTATTATTATTATTATTATTATTATTGTTATTGTTATTATTATTATTATTATTATTATTATTATTATTATTATTATTATTATTATTATTATTATTATTATTATTATTATTATTAATTGACATATTATTAGTATTGTACTTTCAGCGCACAGGAGGAAGTTATATCTCGTAACTTGATGAGTTCGAGTAAGAAACTCAATATTAATCTTGTCTACGTCAGGAATCGTTTAGTTTGTTTTAATTAGTGACTGATTATATAACGTGAATTATAATACATCAGATTCAAACATCCTGCTGAGATAAACTTTCTGCTCGGTCTGTTTCCCAACTTGCAGAAATACGACACCTTACGCTAAAACTTGTCATTAAATAGTGCAGTGGAAACCAGAGATAGGCTAATTAACAGATCGTCCAGCAGGCGCCTAGTTGATGTTCCGCCACCTGGGATACAGAGTGGCTCCCAGCGTCAACCGAGAATGTTGATCCAAGCACAACTCACCCAACAACGCCACAAGCCATCACGTGATACCAATCTAAATATTAGCCACAAAGAATCTTTTCCCCATCTCATCAGACTCGACTGGAAATCTACCGTTCTAAAGACAAGGACAACACGAGGAAATGAGGAATTGCAAGCCACAGAGCGAGAGAGTGAGCGAACAGGCGATCGAGAGAAAGCTAAATAGAGCTGGGCTATTGAGTAGAGAAAACGCCTCGAAAACCGAAGAAAAAGTGAAAAGAGAAATAACTCCCTTTGAAATTGCAGTTAAGTTTGCTGAAGTCTAAATTAAACTACGACAAACACAGATGATATGTCTCCTGATGCATAAGAGATAAAATAAAAAAAAGAAAGAAAATAAAATAAAGTAAAAATGTGAGAATCTATAGTTAGTATAAAAACTGCACACCCATATTATTCTAGTAATAATCGAAAGGCGAGGTGGTGTTTTAAATCAAAATTATATCACAAATGAATTACTTATTTATGAATTTAATCTACTTACGTTCGATCGTGCACTTTATTGAGAAGTTGCTAATGCTTACGCTATGACCACGTTTATGTCCTGAAGCTAGAAAGACGGTAACGATTATGATAATGAACGAAACAGCGGAATGAAAAAATAATGGGAGAAATTGGAAGAACCCCGAAGACTCATGCACTTAGTTGTGTTAGCTTAGCGCAAAGCCGTTTTGGTGTGAGCTGGGATCGAACAAGGGCCCTAACCACAGCCCTCACTGACGCTCATCGTATTTTTGCTTTTGTTTCAGGCATCGATTTCCTTTGGGGTGAATGCTTTGCATAAAATCCCAAGTAACAGTTTCAATCTCACTTAAACAAGTAGATCTCGTGCATAACTTTGGCGTGATAAGGGTTTGCGCTCTCAATTTTGTCTTTTATTTCTTAGGCTATCAACTTATACGCAGTGGTATTGATCACAAGATAATAGCATAACCATTTTTCTTCATGTTATGAAGTAATTAGTGATTGTAAAACATACCAGGCTATCACATCCTTTTACGAGTCATTGTCTTTACACGAGTTTCCACGTTTCTATTGTATTAGTACATAGTCTGTTGAAAATGAAATAAGTGTTTTGTTTTCCTTCTTGGTTAAACGAGAAAGCCTTAAGATGTAGTGTATTTGATTGAATATATTTTAAGGACCAAAACGTATATTAGTTTTCAACCTACAGTTTAACGCAGAATATAAATCAATAACGTTTACCGAGAGCAAAAAAAAACTATTTTTCAAAGAGAAACACTAATTATGTAAGGCAATGAAATGAAATCATCCAGTTTAACGTTCAACGATTATGTCCTTTAGGCTAAGGGAGACGAATATTAGACAAAATGAATGATGAGGGAAGAATTGGTGGGAGGAAACGGGAGGAACCTGAGAAACCCCACAGACGCGAAGTTGTCCACCACAAACTTACTTGGTCGGGTATCGAGCCAAGGACCTCACGCATCAAAGGTAAGCGCTTTACCACTGAGCCAACATAGCACCCTACGATAATTAAGTAACCATGTGGTAGTCCAGCTCAAAGAAACATGTGGGCTCCTTCGTGATTATTTATGATTAGGGCACACATCTTCAGCACGGAAAGCCTGAGTTAGATTTCTGGTGTGAGCTCATGTGGTTCGGATCCCACCTGAAGGTATACGTTCATTTGTCATGCGACGTTGATGCTGAAAGGAACGCTAAACTTCAATTAAACTAGACAAAGCAAAGAATAACGTAACGTAACGAATGCACTTGAACCAAATGAGACTACTAAATATACCAGGACGAAAAAAAAAACAAACAAACAAACAAAAAAAAAAAACACTATGAAATTACGATTCCGTTTTCATTTTTCGAAAGCCATATCTCACAAGGGAACCTCATACTTCCCAAGGAGATACGGCAAAGTCTTAGGTTTCCAAAAGTTGGTTTAATTCTTGAGTAACATAGTAAAACTAAAATTAAAACAAAATAATAATAACTCCTGCAAGTTATCGAGAAAATATATTTGAAAGTTTGGCAACTATACTATCTTACCAATGAGAGATTTAGACCATTTTGGAAACGCTGGTTTATGGTTAAATAATTAATTGATACTAGTTGTTCTTTCAAAATCCTTGTGACTGCAAATCGTTTTCATGCTAGATGCATCTCTGGATGTGAGGCAAGATGTACTGCAACAAGTGACGACAACTATTTGCCTGACTAAACTATTGGGAGAGTGACTGGCAAACTAAAGCGTATTTGTTTTATAATAAGGACTAGCCTTTGGCTACCTGGGAGCTCCGCCCCCAGACCCTGAGTTTGCTCGGCCTACGGCCTCGCATTTCATATTTGTCGGCCTTTGAATCAACAGTGAATTTCATGAACTTGCTCTTCATATTCCTGAATCTGCCCATCCGGGGGCTTCGCTCCCACACACTGCCTTTGCTCGTCCAACGACCTCGTACCTCTTGAACCCAATTGAACCCTAACCTAACCTAACCCACAATTCTATCGTTTCTTTTCTTAATTCAACTATCTAAAAGATATTTTATATCCCAACAAAACTCCTATTTAAATAACATTGGAATTTCTTTATCCCCCTTTAGACCTCTAAAAAATTAGGAATATTCACTTTTTGCAATTTTTCTGATGGCTAGTCCTGGAAGGCTATAATCGTACCAAATTTCATGATTCTAATCCTGCCGGAAGTGCCTAAACATTTGGGGTGCACAAGACGTCCCATATAAATAACATGGCAAAGATTGTCTAGTTCCTCATAAAACCACTCTATGTTTGGAAAATTTTATTTCTGATGATTCCCTTTGGAAACACTAACGAAAACGTACAAACATACTGAATTTCAACTTTTTATCCCAATTCTAAGTACCTAAAACATGAGATTATAGGTCCAAAAAAGGCCCATTTAAATAACATGGGAAAATTTGTCATCCCCTCTTTAGACCCTCTAAAAATTAAAAGCATTCACTTTTTGCAATTTTCCTTTGGGTTTGTCCCGAAAACCTACAATCATGTCAAATTTAATCATTGTAGCCCTACAGGAAGTGCTAAAAAATTTGAGGATGAAAAAGATGTCCCATATAAATAACATGAAAAAGATTTTTCAGTTCCCTATAAAACTACCCTAAACTTGTTTTTTTTTTTTTTTTTTTTTAATTTTTAGTGATTCACTTAGGTAGTGCTAACAAAAACGTACAAGCATACCAAATTTCAACTTTTTATTCCAATTCTCAGGATCTAAAACATGAGATTATATGTCCAAAAAAGCCCATTTAAATAACATGGGGAATTCTTTCATCCCCTCTTTAGACCCCTTAAAAATGAAAAATAATGGGAATTTTCCTGTTTGGTAATTTTCAATGGGTAATTTACTTTTGGCAATTTTCCTGCTGGTTAGTGCCGGAAAGCTACAATCATGCCAGAGTTAATCATTGTAGCCCAACAGGAAGTGCTCAATAATTTGTCAGCTCATGTAGTTTTATATATAGTTAAGATATGCATCCAAAGCTGTACCACTACAGCACTCATTAATTCTGAGAGAACAGAACTTAAAAGCTATCAATTTTCAGATGGCGCTATATCTAGCACCTTGTAGATGTCGCTACTACATTTTATAAGAAACAATAAATAATCATTCCTTTGAAATTGTAAGTCCAAATTTGAAGTTCGGTTTTATCATAATTAGTGAATGCTCTGATAAGGAAACTTTGGAGAATTTGAACTTAAATAGTTAACCATGAATCAATGTTTCCAACTACAAAGTCTAGATGTCAGCATTCATAAAATAGGATGTCAAACTTACAAATTGATTTTGTCGTTAACATTTAAGTGATACTTTCTTTAACTTCACAATGTTATTCAAGTCATAAGGGATTATTTGGGAAATTAAGATGCTTTATAATACCTCCTTTGGAACTCGAAAGATTCCTGTATGACGAATACGTCAGATAATTTTAATGAGAAGGAAGAGGAAAGCACAAATGTGTATACTTAGGAAAATGTAGTGTTCATGCTCTTCTAGTGAATACACGGGGAAGAGTGGCAAGAGTGAGTGCTAGTTGTAATTCTGCATAAATGGTTCACCGTGTCAATACAAGTGAACGTTTGCATATCATTGAAGGTTTCACAGCGAAATCTACGCACACGAGAGCTTATTGGACTGGAAACGATAGATTGTGCTATCAGCTACAACGAGAATAAATAAGCAAATAATCGTACAGTATCCATTCAATCGGTCCAACTTGTGTACTTTTCACTTCATCATAAATAATTACACCCTAGCTGAGCAATGGGTTTTTCAAAACTGAAATTCCTATGTCCAGCTTTTCTTAAATATATTTTGAGAGAATAAAACTCACTCCCAGATTAAAATTACATTCCGTTATTTTTCGACTGGAATTTGGCTTTTGACTGTGACATTTTTCAGATTTTTGATTATCTGCTGAAAAAAGATTATATATATACGGGGTGTTTCAAAGGTCCCCTAACAAGGGTAACCCTGTTATTATTTGAGTTACAACAAAATGTAAGAGGGAAAACCGTCTCCGAATGTGATGTTTCAAATCTAAAGTGAATGATTTTGTTTTTAATTGGACCAGTCGCTTGGACTGCACACTTTGTATGCCCCCAATGTTAAATGAAAATGCAACTTTGCCATTTACCTAGACCCACAACATAAGTGAATGAAGTTACTGTTTGACATGGGGTCCGGCCATCGACACGTTAGCGTAAAAAACATGTTATTATGTGTGTGTGTGTGTGTGTGTGTGTTTGTGCGTCTGGCCTTTGCTGAGGGAGGAGTGTGTCGTGACAACGCAGACAGTACAGAGGTGGTTTTCCAAGGTTAAGGACGGTGAAGAAACACTCGAAGACGCACCACGTGCCGGAAGACCAACACATGAACAAAATGATGATCTTCAGACAACAATTGAGGCGAACACTAGCCAGAGATGTGAGGAACTGGGACTACAATTTAGTGTGAATGGACAAACTATTCGGCACCACTTCCATCAACTTGAGAACCACTACAAGTTGGGTCGATGGTTCCCACATGATTTGACTCCGGGCTAGAAAGCAACGCGAGCAGATATCTGTGATTCTTTGCTGTCTCGTGTGAGGAAGGAGAAATTTATGGACAGGGTGTTGACATGTGATGCAAAGCGGGTCCTGTAAGATGCTCGTCGGTGCCGTCACCATTGTTTAGCATCACATGAACCGGTTCCGAAACAGCCGAAACCAGCACTGCACCGGAATCAAGTCCTCCTGTGTGTTAGGTGGACTAATCGTGACATCGTGCATCGGAAACTGTTAGCAGCTGGTCAGATCTTCAATACAACTGTGTACTGTCAGCAGTTGAGTCGTATTCAAGAAAAACTCAAAACTCTGGAACCGGCATTCTGAATCCCAAAGGGTTCCTCCTGTTACAGGACAACGTTGAGCCCCACGTGAATAGGATGATCCGGGACACCATTCTAAGCCTGGGATGGGAAACACTATTTCATCCGCCATACTCCCCGGACATTGTACCTTCCGATTATTACCTATTCTATTCCTTGGACAATCACCTTAGGGGACGCTAGTTCAAATCCCTACGAGAGGTGCAAAATTCAGTTGATACTTTCTTCGCTTCACGGCCCGCCAAGTTCTACCGCGATGGAATCCGTGGCCTTTCAGAACGTTCACAGAAGGTGGTCAATGCTGATGGGGACAATGTTCTTCCAGGTACGTCTTAGGTGGCATATCTATGTACGAAAGTGTTGGGTGAAAAAACAACAGAACTGTCTTGGTTACTTTTATTGTTTTGCCAACAATATATATGATTTTGAAATAGCACCACCTCTGATTTGTACACATAATATTTCAAATCTACATGTCGAACTAAAACATGTGTCATGTTTCTATCTTGAGTAGTTCGTGAGATACTTTATTATCTATATGAATTTGACTCCCATGCATCCCCTTTAGGATACACCCGCAGATCAAAGTGACATGACAAGTAAATTGTTCTAGACAGGTACTATGTTACGAAATTCGTTTCAAATGGTTGAACCTTTTCCCGCGATTCGATCAGGCAAAGATCAGTTAAATTTCTCTGTATTATATGAAGTCTTTATTCAGGTTAAAACTACTTAGTTTCTGCCCTGTTGTCAAAATGAGATCCATTTGACAATTTTATGGTAACATAGGATTAGTTGCTGAGATACTTTCATTATGATTATTTAATATTCTTTAATATTAGTGCATTCTTCAAACGAAATTTTCCTATATGTTAAAAATGCTAATTAGTTAGTTTTGCATGGACAACGAAACAAAATTCTAATGTACAGTCTTGCTACAACGAAATATTTTTCTTCTATTTGAATGTTCTGTACTCGCACGTCAGGTAACATCTTGATTCAAATGAGACAATCTGCTGTTTGTGCCAAATTTACCTATTCATTTTTTTTATTATATTTCACAAGATCCTCGAATTCAGTTATTTTACAAATTCACCTACGGTTCTCATTACGACTCTGGTATTGGTGTTAGTTATACCTACAACAACCTTGCATTCACTTAACTGTTCCCTACATTAGCGTATGTGAGCTTATGTCAATTCTGGTCCACATATTCACGTACTCGTAAAACAAATCAACCTAGGATAAAGATAGGAAAAGTTCTTAAATTCCAGAAAGAATTATATAAGCACTAGATATGGGAACCAGAGTCTTATTCATAAAATAATATGGAATCATCGCAGAAATATTATGATGCTGGTACGGATGTGATGGAGTCAGGACAGAAGTGATCAAAATTCTTGACAAGCTAGGACGAATATACTGCTATTATTTTGACTCTTCGTGGAACTGTATTGACAAAAGCTGGTGCTCGTCAAAGCAACGTCGGTAATGCATTCATATTGAATATTACTCTTGATGAACCTGACCGTACCACATGATGCAAATATCGGATTGACGACAAATGTGCCTCACAACTCTCCGGCTATTCATTTCTTTTACTATTATTAAAACGAGCTTCAAATTTTCTTCAGTGCACAGTTTTTGCAACTCATATGGGCAAGTGTAGAATTTTTCTTCAAACAGTAATCAATTGTATGTAAGAGGGTACGCAACATTGCATCATGTTCTCAATTATCCCATAGCATAACCGGAAAATATTGTATAAAAACAGCCATAGCTAACGCTTGTAAAATCAATTACAGAGAGATGGCACTTTTCTCCATTATCTAAGCTCTGTAGCATCAGTTTGTGAAGTTCCCTCGCTGCTCTAATGATTAGCATGTGCGCGTTTGATGCACGTCGATTCGGCTTCGATTTCCAGTGGAAGAACATTGAAATTTGAACGCATCACTGTTGTATGGATCCTACATTAAGATGTAGTCCCATGTTTCATATGGAATTGGTTCTGACAAGGGACACGGAATTTCAACAAAAAACAACAAATACTTCATATTGCTAATTATAAGTTCACTTTTGTAATCTATTTAAATGTATAACAAACAATTTAATAAAAAAGAGCGCACTTAGTTGACAATCCAATAAATAAATGTTTATTCTATCAATAATAATATTTTTGTACTTAACTTTCCTGCACTATCAATAATAAAATAAACACGCAAACTCAATAGTACGCTATTTCTAGTGAGTACTGGTATTCCTACTGTTAAGGACTTAGAATTTCTGATTAAAAATAGAAACAAATCATAAACTTATGTATCGAATAACTGCACGTAGACCTAAACTGATTTTCTTCTATAACAGAACATAACAATAAACGTCAATTTTATTCCTGCTGGAATAGGAAAGGTGCATCTAGCCTTGGTACTTTGTTCAGTGATTTTCCAAAACTAAAAAAAAAAGTATAGTATGTTGCTGGGTGAAGTAAGTAACTGAACAATGATTCCTCTGTCTTAGTTTGAAATTGTTTGGTGATCCACTGGGGTTGATTCCATTCACCTGTAATAATCAGTGGCTTGTGACATGATGAAAAGTAACATTTAGCGAAAAATCAGTTTTTACTTAAAAAAAGTAATAATGTTTTGCACACTATGATGCTTGCACGTACAGTTCTTCTAAAGTTGATGTGAGAAGGAAGAGGTTTTCCATCCAGTATTATTCCCACATACTGGATAAGACGATGATATCACAAATATTCAAGAAATTTATTTTATGTCTGATTTGGGTTTTCCTGTGGCTGGCTGGATGATCTCATTAATACTTTGAAGAGTCTTGATTTGACCTTCCTGAATGGTTAGTTTTAGAATTACTCTTACCTTATTAGCCCAAATACTAATCAAATCCACCTCACTCTATTGGTGTTTATTGATATATTCTATATTCATGGCAACCAAAAATAATGTTTTAAGGATTATCTTTAGGAATTTAAGATTTAATGTTTCAAAAACTAATATAAGAGAAGAGAATTAATCGTACATAAGATGAGAAACTAGTTGAGACATTAATTGAGAAAAAAATGTTAGGAATAATCTGATGGATCTCGCAGAGATTGGAATAGAAAGTAGAAACTGGATGCAGTTTGCTAAGGATAGAAGTCAATGGAGAGCTTTTGTGAACGCGGCTTTGAACCTCCGGCTTCCATAGGCCATAGAGTTAGTTAGTTAGTTAGTAATAATCTATAATGTGTAGTAGATGTTAAAACGAAAACGAAAAAAATATTGAAGTTGAAGAGCGATATTACTACATTAATGCTAGTGCGGGATATTATGAACACCACAGAATGCAGAACATATCTTCAGACTGATTAAATCTAATTGACCACTTGTACCTTTAGTATCTATCCATTTACCTGTTATCTAAGCATCAAATTTGGAATTAATTATCTGACAATTGTCATTTTTGAGTGATTAAGTTATTAATATGCTTGGTGTTGCTAACATCCCACACCAATGAAGTGATTGTGAGTATGTTGTCAGAGTAACATGTGCCTTGCTCATATCGATACAGTGTGCGATAAGTATTACGTTGGTCGAAATACAAAAATAGATTGATAAGATGTCAACAGTTCTCTTTTCAAATAAGATTAAAATAAATCAATTACTTTTGTTCTCAAATAAGGTTCTCAAATAAGGTTGGAAAGAAACCCATTATTTATCCTTCAAATACTTACAAGTGTGTAAGATATTGTGAACAAAAAAAAAAATAGTTACAGCATAATAATATCTGTTTTTTTTTTTCAAGAGAATGCTTTACGTACTGAAAATTTATAGACACTATTTCCGAACTAATTTAATGTAAGGGTCATTCCATGTCAAATCACCTAATTTTAAAACATGACCGTGATTCAATGTCTTAGATTCTCCTCAACATTTTTTCATGTATTAATACCAATAAAAATATGCTAAATTATTATTTTTTTGATCTTTTGGATGAGAAATGGGCCGGGGAGAAATCTTTAAAAAATGTGAAGTTTGCTTCAATTTCACTTTCCGGCACTCAGCATCACGGAACTAAAATTTCCATAACTTCCTTATTTTTGAAATTATTGGGCTCATCCACGTGTCAAATGAAACCTTAATTCTTTTCTCTTTCAGTAGATCTTAAGTCACCTTGCAAAAGATTACATTGTCAAACACTAATGGGCATACAAAACAAATTTTAGGGGTTTTACAAATTGTGCCATTGCTCAAAAGTTACAACTACGAAACTTTAGAATTTTTTGTACATTCATCTTAACACGTACATTGTATGGTTAAAAAATAAAGAGGGTGTTTTTTTTTTTGTATTTTTTGTAATTATTCTTCTTATGTACGGAAATATAAAGTTTTAAGTTTTGTTACAAATTGTGTCATTAATCGTAAGTTACAACTATGAAACTTTTGAAACTTTTAAAATAGAATCATCTTTGCACATACATGATATGATTAAAAAAATAAAAAGGGCGCTTTAAGTATTTTTGTAATTATTATTTTTTGGTATTTTACATGTATGGATATATACAGTTTTAAGTTTTGTTACAAATTGTGTCATTGCTGGTAAGTTACAACTATGACATTCTTGAAGCTTCTTTTTATAGAATCATTTTATCACATACATGATATGGTTAAAATATAAAAAGGGTGCTTTTGGTATTTTTTGCAATTATTATTGTTATTATTATCTTGTTTTAAAAGTAGAGAAATATATAGATTTACTGTTGTTAACAGATTATGCCTTTCCTCTGAAGTAGTGATAGTCAATTCCGGAATTTTTACTTTCCGGATTCCGGGAAGTAAAATCGGAAAAATTTCGGAATTCGGAAAAATTCTGATTACGGAAAAATCTGGAACTCGGAACAATTCCGGAAAGTGGAATTTCCGATTTCGGAAAATTTTAGCCATCCCTACTCTGAAGTGGCAACTGTCACACTTTAAAACTTTTTTTTTCAAATAATCATCTTAGTAAATATTTGGTACGCTTAAACATAGAACTGGTGTAATGTGTAGTCTTGGTATTACCATATTATATTTTAGTACTTTAACTATGGCTTTCAACTTTTTTCCCAGTTGAAGTAATTTTTTTATAGGATTAGTTTGCATTTACTAGGTATAATTCAATAACAAAAAGGGATATCCTTTTTTGTAATAATCTTGCGGTTTTGTGAATGGAAAATATAAGGCTAGCAATGTAAGGGGTTGAGTGATTATTACAAACCCTATCAACAGAAATAAGAAATAATATACTATTGTACATAGATGAATACAATAAACATACATACCAGTAATACTTCTTAGAATTACATAGATTTACATACAAAATGCTGTGTCATTTATTTCACAGCTCATTCTTTTCATTGATGATATGTCTTCTTTTAATTTTGCTGTCAGGTGCGTAAGTCCGGGCTGATTGACTTGTAAGAGATGTAACAGGAACTTCCCAGATGATATTTTCAAAAGATATCCAACAAAAGTCTTCATTTTCCAGCCAGTACAATATAGAAGGCCCAGAGCGATTCATGAATTGCACTCTGACGTACAAAAATAATAATTACAAAAATACCAAGAGCACCCCTTTTATACTTTAACCCTTTCCGGCATCTGGTTTTTTTGGCTATTTTTTAGACTTTCAGTCAAGCAGCTACTGCATCGTCACTATTTATCCTAGGATCATGGTTCATACCTCATTTTATTTAGAATAAAGCTGGCTTTCAAGTGATACTACTTGCATGCTCATACCATATACCAGGAGCGGGAAAAATGATGTCAAAAAGAAAATTTTGGGGGGAATTTTTTTCTCGAACTTTGGGCCCCTCTGGAGCGGCCCTGTGTGAATGTAGCTATATAAAAAATCTGATAAATAGTACTTGGTATACTGAATTCGTGTGCCAAATTTCAAGTTTCTATCTTGAACACCAAGGGAGGGAGAAATTTTATCAGGAATTCCCACCATGCCCCAAATTACCGTAAAACACCATGATCTCAGGTAAAAAATTTCCTGAGACATCCCTAATTACCCTAGGGTCATCTTTCGCCCATCATTCTCTTCAGCTTAGAACTGCCTTTCAGGCGGTATGACTCATGTGTCTCCATCATGTATCTAAGACGGGAAAATGAGGAAAAACGGGATTTTTGGGGTCTAAATATCTTTTTTTCAACATTTAGCCCCTCCTGGACCCCCCTGTTTTAACGCAGAGATCTGAAAAAAAATCTGGTAAATACTATTCGGTGGGCTGAATGTTTATGCACAATTCTAATTTTCCAGGTTCAAAAGTAAGCCCGCCAAAAAAAAAAAAAAAAATACCGACAATGTCCCATATTCCCGTATACAGAGGGAAATTTTTAAACATTCTCTGAAACATCCCTAGTTACCCTAGGGTCATGTTTTACCCATCATTCTCTTCAGAATAGGACTGCCATTCAGGCAGTACCATTCACATGTCCCCATCATGTATCTAAGGTGGGAGAATCCCGTAAAAGAGATTTTTTGGTAAAAATTTCCCTTTTTCAACGTTTAGCCCCTCTGTACCCCACTGTTTTAACGCAGAAATCTGACAAAAATTCTGGTAGATACTACTCGGTGGACTGAATGTTTGTGCAAAATTTCAATCTTCTACGTGCAAAAATAAACCCGCAAAAATAATACCGAATATCTCCAAAATTCCCCTATACAGAAGTATATTTTGGTAAAAAATTCCCTGACACTTCTCTAATTACCCTAGGGCCATGTGTCGCACATCATTCCCTTTAGAATAGAACTGCCTTTCAGACAGTACCATTCACTTGTCTCCATCATGTATCTAAGGTGGGAAAATTAGGAAAAACGGTATTTTTTGGTAAAAAATATCCCTTTTTTCAACTTGTTGACCCTCTGGATCCCTCCTGTTTTAACGCAGAAATCTGAGAAAAAATCTGGTAAATACTGCTCGGTGGACTGCATGTTTGTGCAAAATTTCAATCTTCTACGTGCAAAAATAAGCCTACCAAAAATACTTTACATACCCCCCCCCAAAAAAAAGTATTACACGGAAATATAAATTTTAGATTTATGACGTCATCACCTCCTATGTCTCGACGCAAGAAGGTGTGAAACTATACGTAATGTCTTCTACAATGCCTCTGGACTTGAAAAACAAAACAAAACGAAAAAAAAAAAACGAACGAAAAAGCTCAAATAGGAGAGTTATAACGCAATGTACCATGAAACACCCCGTATGGTACAAATTGTACCATGGGATCCCCAAAGGGTTTAATCATATCATGTGTGCTAAAATGATCCTATAAGAAAGGTATCAAAAGATTCATAGTTGTAATTTACGAGCAATGACACAATTTGTAACAAAACTTAAAACTTTATATTTCCGTACATAAAAATAATAATTACAAAAACACACACAAAAAAAAACACCCTCTTTATTTTTTAACCATACCATGTACCTGTTAGGATGAATGTACAAAAAGAAGTTTCAAAAGTTTCATAGTTGTAACTTTTGAGCAATGGCACAATTTGTAAAAACCCTAAAATTTGTTTTGTATGCCCATTAATATTTGACATTGTAACCTTTTGCAAGGTTGCTTAATATCTATTGAAAGAACAAGAACTATGGTTTGATTTGACACCTGGATGAGCCCAATAGCTTGAAAAATAAGGAAGTTATGATATTTTAGTTCTATGATGCTGAATGCCAAAAATTGAAATTGAAGCAAAATTCATATTTTTTTTTAAATTTCTCCCCGGCCTATTTCTCGCCCCCCCCCCCAAAAAAAAACGGAAAAAATGATTCAGCATAATTTTATTGGTATTAATATATGAAAAAAAAAATGAAGAGAGTCTGAAATATTGCAGCACGGTGCTCTAGGTGATTTCACATGGAATGACCCGTAATTGAAAATGTTTCGTCTACTGTCTGATGTGGTGCAATGCCAGATACTGATGCGATCGCGGCGTTTTCTAACAGGAAAGCTCTGCAAAGTGGGTGTAAAAATGTTAATGTTAACATATCGTTATTTGATGAGTAACGAATGGTGAGGAGCAGGGGTAAAAGTACGGGGGAACGCGGGGGACGCCGTCCCCACCTCAAAAATATGTAAGGGGTCCCTTCAGTTCCTAAAAATTACAATGGGCAAAGATAGGCAGGAGGAACGACGTGGCGTCCTACCACTACCTTCCGTCCCCTACCTTTTCAGATCCACTTTACCCCTGATAAGGAGCTATCTTTTATTAACAGAAGGATTCGGATTCAAGTCCTACAATCAGTCATACAGACTTGTGATTTCCGTGATATTTACCACCAAGTTAATGCAAGAATAATAGTTTATCTTTATAAATGATTAACAGCCTCCTTCCAATGCCATTTTTAAAAAGTGTTTCATTGTTGACGTTTCGCAAACTCTATAGTTTACAATACATATGAATATGCTAGTGTATGCTCAATTTGATTCAACAACTATTTGATAAATTTTAATCTATAGAACAAAATAAATAATATCATTATGTTACATATCAAGTTGAAAGACACGTGTTTCTTAGTTTGTAAGACAATGCACGAATACTAATGCTATGAAACAACGCAGCAGTAGCGAAGGGTTAAGGTAAAATTCTGAAATATTTTATGGTATGAAAACTCTCAAATTTGTGATAAATATTCTCATAGTGATGGCAGAATATTGATGATAATTACGAAGAATGATAAATCTTACGTTAGTGATGCCAGTGCTTTGTGTTGTTTCTAAATTATCTTTTGCTCTACATCTTTGACTCCATTTAATTTGCTGAAAGTGTACTGTGAAGTATTTTTTTCGCTTCTCTATACTCGTCTCCTCGTCCTCTGAATGTCTACAACATTTCGTCCATTACCCTTACCCCACTTTAGAGCTGCTTCATGTTTGCGGCGAAACCAGCTTCACTTTTATCTCTTTTCCAATAAATTTTCACACATTTCAGCCTCACTTTGAAGTACTTTATTTAATTTTCTAGAAAAAAGTGTCACTTCCGTACTAACCTCCTGGTCGCTACTAATTATGAAACATTTCTTTTTATTTCGCGTTTGCAGCAATGTTTCAAAGCTCTTCAAGTTTTTCAGCCTTCTTTTTTTCTTCTTTCTTTCGTGTTGTGGTGAAGTTCTGACATGCGAATCAGTGCTGACGAGAGCATTATCTTTCTCATTCTCGTTCTACGCATGCATGGAGTGAACAGCTTAAGCCAATTAATTTGCAAAGCTCATAACCATCATCAGAATATAGCGGACGGTTTGGTCATCTCATGTAGGATTTGTGGCCAGCGAACTGTGCCTACCCTAGCCTTTACTTGTTTTGTAATATATTGTAGTTGTGTGTCTACTTTTAATGTTGAAACAGTATTACTTTCTCTTTGTTGACTCTTAATCTGATCGAAATTATGTTTAAATCTCTTATAGTTGACTTAGGACTAAGAGTCATCTTGAGGATTTGAGCAATTGAATGGCACGGGAAAACTTTTATATTAAAATGAAACTGGATAACATAATAATGTTTCTCTGATATGTAAAAGATGTAAAAAAAAAAAAAAAAAAAAAAAAAAACTTTCGGTTTAGAAGAGAAATAAAACAACATTCCATTAGTACGGTAAACACAACAACTTGTGACACATTTTACGTCCTGATATTATAGCCGCATTTCTCAACCACGTGAAAGAGAAAAAATCTGCATGGTGGTCGCAACATCGTTAACGATAACTGATAATTATTTCAACATTAGTTGGAAGGTTAGGAGCTCTCTATTATTATCAGAAGGATCCGGATTAAATTCCCACGATCGGTCATAGAGATTAAATATTTCTAAGATGCATATATCATTACCACCAAGTGAATGCGGGAAAATTAGGCTTACTTTAAATGCATTCACAGCTTCTTTCGAAAACGATTCTTAGCATCTTACACTACAAAGTTCCTCAAACATTTTTTGCACTGAAAAAAATAAGCGGTAACCTAGTGGAGGTTAATGGCCAATTTGGCTGCTAGAACAAGTTAATAACTCTTCTGACAACTCTTCTGAGATAAAAAAAAAAAAGTTTAATTTTATGAGGTTACCGGTAATCAATCGAATAAGGTTACTGGAAAATGAGTAGAAACAATCCAGTGTTTGGTTGTTATTAACCTATAAATTAGGTTAGAAGAAGGTAACCAATTCAAGAATGTTAATTTAATTTAAAACACTTGTTGTTATCAACCGATTTTCAAACAAGGTAAATTTAACCCTCCAGAACTTGTTTACTGGTATCACTGCACAAAGAGCAACGTCGCCATTTGCAATTTTACGAACAAAAAGTGTTAACAATTTTGAATACGTCCGAAGGAATAGGAAAACAGTTATTAAAATGTTTATTCTACATGAATTAATAGAGAAATATGAATGAAAGTTTATTTACGGAAGTTTATGAAATTTCTGATATTTAAGAAATAATAAACACTTCTGACCAGAGTATATACACTTGTTTATTAAAAACTAAATTCCAGTGTAAATACTCTGGTCAGAAGTGTTTATTATTTATTTAGTAAGTTCCAGAGTCGTGATGGATAGAGTTGCTTCTGATATTTAAGTGAATATATTATTGTGAGTCATGTCTTCAAATAATCACACGAGATAGTAACTGCCATGTAACTGCCAACAAAACATTCATACAGTCATACTAATAATTTCGTGGCGGATTATGGGAAATATAATACGTTGTACGTTGATTCACGGTAAAATATTAAATATACCGAGTAAAGCTTTGCTTTTAGTAAAGAGTATGTACACACAAATTCTCACTGTAAGTTATTATATATTTCTGATAGGAGTAGAAGGGTAATACAAAAGTACAATTGAATTATGACCTTATGGAGTTTTCATTTATTTTGATATTGCATTTTTTGATGTGTATTCACAGCTGTCAAAGTTGTGCTTGAAGGAACATTACCAATTGAATATATTATATTGATACTCGATTACTATAATTGACGCACCCTATTTCATTAACCGAGTAAGTCGGTTCTTCCAACATGCTACCTATGTGTCCGGTTAAAGGCTATGATCGGTAGTGATAATTATGTGATCGGTTAGCGTACCCCTGTGAGTTATTACACTGCAACCTAGCAACATTAACCTGTAACGCAAAGTTTCAAGCACCTTCTCTCGTTAACATTTTTGGCTTGGTTTCTGGGACACACAACTTTGTTGTCCCTTTATTGACAAACTAACTTGGTTACTGTCCACCCTTTTCTTGTTTACAAGTAACTTTTCTTTTTTCGCGTGTAACCTGTATCTGGATTTGTAGCATCCAATAGTTAAGAGGCCTTATCACTGCGAAATTAAAATATCGTTAAGTTTGCAGTAATTATATAATATCTTCAAATATATATATAAAAAAAAGAATCAAAATGTGGAACAAGATCGCCCTAGACAATATAATATGAGGTACCGTTATCACGAATCACCTAGTAGCTTTCCGTTTGCAGCCATTTAGAAACGCGAAAATAAATGCCGATTTTCTAAATGGCTGGAAATCGAAAGCAGATAAGTGAGTGGTGCCCCAAGCGACCTTAGCTTTTGAATACATTTACAGTTTACAATATGAAGCAAAGGTAACTTGCAAATTTGGAACGGCTAGTGGGAGTAACGCCATGTTTTGAATAAGGGAAATGGAGCAAAAATGCATCCATTTCTGTATAGTACCATCATGGCGACCATCTTGAAGTTCTCCATCTTAGATTCAGGTCTGATACTTTTAATATGAAAGGGTAATACGATATATCGTTTCGTGATATTTTTCATTATAAATATACATCTGACGTTATTTCCAACATATCTAAAATAATTTAATAGTTAAAACTTTCATGATATGTGTCTTTTAAAACTCACAAGGTACCTTTACCTTGTCTTGTAGACTGTAAATGCATTTAAAACTTCATTAATCAATTTAGCTATTTTTTCCTTACATGTTAATTTGTTCTGATGTGGCAACATTTATCGAGGTGAGATAAAAAAGTTGAAAGTCAAAAAAGGACCATCACGTGTTTAATTTAGTGGAATAACTAATGGATATTTTCAATGCATCGTCCGGGACTCCAGTGAATGTGAAGTCGTGTAACAAGCATCTTATTCTAGAAGCTGGAGTGTTATATAAATATAGGTTTTAAATATATTGTATAATTCCTTCTTGTGTGGTTCATGATGATCTGATCCCACGTTCATGTTTCGCATAGTTTCGATTATCTACAGGCAAATTAAACTAGGAATAAACGTATTACAGGTTACTGAAACTTTAGAGCTGTTAATTGATTACAAGCTGTAGTGCCAATAATACATAAGTCTACATTTCGTTTTCGCCACTGTTTTGGGTTAAGCGAATCATTTTACAGAATTGTGTACTGCATAATGTTTTAGAAAATGTGGATATAGTATCAATAACATTCTACTTAGTAAACTGATTATATAAAATTATCAGTGTTGAACAAACAAAATAATGTTCAAAGATGAGAAACATACTAATTGAAGCGGAATAAAATTATGTGGTTGAACGTCATTCTTCATGTGTAGTTTTTGAGAAAATAAAATTAAAAAAGAGATTCCTTTTGTAAACCTAAAATGTAATTCTGTACAATAACCGCACCTTACTAAGACAAAAAGAAGAAGAAGAAGAAGAAGCTAATTGTACTGTTATGAATTTTTCATTATGACACCAACATGACAATAGTATACAGCGTACTTAATTAGATATTTCCTAAAATAATCAACAACTTTAAACTTATAGCTTTTCTTAAAGTCTTTGTGGATGGACATTAAAGAACGGTACCGTGATTTTCCAGCAGACGGAAGATTTTGATATTTTTTAAAAGATCTGTACAAGACAATTCGTTTAAGCTGTCTTTATTTTAAAGACACTTACGAAAACAGTAAAGCCTGTTCTTTCGAAATATATACACTGAACAGCCAAACATTTTGATCTCTACCTAATATATGACAATTCCACCTTTCGCTCATTGAAGAACAGCAATAAGGTCTGGCGTGGAAGCAATGAAACATTGTTAGGTGGCTGGAGACATGTCATATCATATCGGCACACACAAGTCATTTCATTTATGTAACTTCCATAATGAGCTCGGATCTGATGTTTAATAATATCCAAAAGGTGATCAATTGAATTTTTATTGGGTCAGTTTCGGTGCCATTGCAGTAATTTCAATTTTCCACTCTGCATCCCAAACCACTCAGCACGATGTTGGCTTTATGAGAAAGAGTGTTATCCTACTGAAATATGCAATTTCCAGCTGGAAATATGGCCGACATGAGCTCTACAATGCATATTGTATCATGTTTGATACAAAGTAAATTATGGCTAGTATTAGTGTTCAGGTCGTGAGCTGTATCACAAATACATATTATATCATATTTGATATTTCTCCTGAGCACATAGTTCACCCTATATTCGGTAGATGTCAGGAAAATGTTGCTTCAGTACAGAGAGAAAGAAGTCGTGCGCGTGCTTAGCGAAGATGAGAATAAAAGACTTTATGGGTCGTCTACTCTGAAGGACAAAGAATCGTTTCGAAGTTGCAAAAATTCCAAGTTCATGAAGTAAGTTTCCTAATTGTTTTTACGTATGCTATAATTTGATTTTGTACGAGAGAGGAACATGAAATGTTGATGCATAATGTATCGTAAGTGATACAAAATACCTTTATATTTTAGCACGAAAAGAATACTTTAGGACATTTTTCTGTTCAGAATTAGAAGTGTCTTATCATATTCCTGTATATTGTTTCACTTAAATACAAAAAAAAAAAAAAAAAAAAAAAAAAACATGCACTGTAGGGTTAATGGATGTACGTGATCAGCAATGATCTGCCGATAGCTAGGAATAGTCAGAAGGGCTTCAAGCACACTACTTGGACCATGTGTGATAATATGAGGGTTTCACAAATCATAATGCAGCCACCATCGGTTTGCCATCATTCTGTAATGTACGTCTCAAGTAACTGTTCTTCTGGCAGACGACAGATTCTGACCAGTCCATCAATATGGTGAGTGCAGCATCATGATTCTTTGGACAATGCAATGTTATGCCATTGCTCTGGGACCCAGTGATGATTGTTATGTGCTCATTTCAGTCATTGTCGACGAAGCCGAATGATTAACATTGGTACACGTGTGTAACGTCGGTTGCAGAGGCCTATATAGAGAAGTAGGGTGAACTACATGTTCAGACACATCTTTCCACGTGTGCATTTTCCATTTCTCAGAATTTCCTTCAGATGCAAGTACCTTTCTGGGAGTATTTTCGGTTGCGCGAGGAGATGATTGGAATTAGTCAGAGACTTATTCACAAAGCCAATAGGACTTGAGCAGCCCCCCCCCCAAAAAAAATAAGCCAAACTTTTTTCCATTCCATGCGTAACATATAATGCTATAATAAACCACGTATATCGTTATTTTGAAATTAGCTCTCGTCATTGAAAGAAAATCCTATAAGTGCACTAGTATTACTGTTTTCAAGTAATGAAGTTGAGAGAAAAGTTTTATTCTACGGATGTTTCATAAAATAATAACAGTAATACTAAATGTTATATATTTACTGTTTGTTTCACCTTATTAGAAAAAAAGAAAGAACCAAGAACATTCAAGCGTATTGAAGCAATTACTAAATACCTTTATAATTAGAAACTAGTAGTGTGATTGTGGTGTAAAAAATAATAACCTTATTATAATGCAAACATAATCAAGCCGAACCTACATTTAACATGATTTTAAAACTGTACTTTTTTTAAGATTTGAACTAGTCCAACCTCTAAAATTTTTCAAAGCAGTGCTTTTTTCCGTAAATTAAATTAGAGTAATCAGTTACGAAACTATTTGCTACCTGTCACGTATATAACTTGTATAATTATTTTGGGCATTTCATTGCAAATGTCTAATGATGTTAAATTTTAATATTGGACGAATTATATACTAGATAATTAAATTTACTAAAAATGTTTATAATCATACACTGGAAAAAATGATGTTCAGATTTAAGGAGAAAACGAGGATAGTATACTTTCTGTTGGGAACACCATGACAAGACGTTGGTGTAAAATCGTAATACTTGTAATACCCTAATTTCCTGCGGCGACGTACGTCAGTAAGTGAGAGCACCAATTACTCCTGTGAAAACAGTAAGCACCGCTCTCACTTACAGACGTACGTCGCTGCAGGAAATTAGAGTATTTCACCAAGTATTACGATTGAAACCAACGTCTTGTCATGGTATTTCCAACAGAAAGTATACTATCCTCGTTTTCTCCTTAAATCTGAACTAGGGCCGCGGTGGCTCAGTGGTAGAGCGTTCACCTCTGGTGCTTGGGGTCCCGGGTTCGATCCCAGCCTCCGCCAAGTCAACTTTGTGGTGGACAAACACCGTGTGCGTGGGTTTTCTCGGGGTTCTCCCGTTTCCTCCCACTTTCATTTCATTCATCACCGTCTCCTTTAGCCTAACCGGCATAACCGTGGGACGTAAAACTCAAAGATTTCATTTCATTTTTAAATCTGAACTTTTTTTTTTCAGTGTAAAACACGATTAAATCATGTAATAATTCTTGCAAAGACATTCCATATTTATGCCGAACGGATCCTTCTTTGTCTTTTGAATGCATACCGCTCAAGAGCCTAAATTAAAAATTGTTCACTTGCAACATTTTCAAACATAAATTCTCATGGAGTGACAAAGCGATAAATCTTCGAGTCGATTTCTTAGCGGTGTCGGTATTAGGTTCATTGTTCCCAAAGACCTTTCAACGGTACCCGTTGACATAAGCACAGTTAACATTTTCAAGCATGTGTATTTTAGTATACTAAAACCTAGCGAACTCATAATATATTTTAATGACACACTGTTATTCACACTTTTTACCAAGAATAAGAAGTATTTTATACCTGGTTGTAAATTATCTTTATTCTCTATCATGAATTAACTGACAAATATTCCTGACACTTTTATCAATCGAATACGATTGAAAGTTTCAAACGATGGACAAAAGGATATTAAGCCTACTGCATCTGCGTTAAATCTACCCAACTCTGCTATCACTATGTTGGTAAATTTCAGAAGTATTTCGAAATATTTTTTTTTATTTTTCTTTCACTACAAGAATCTTAGATACTTCATGCACTTTTATTGTCTTCGTAAGCTTCAGTAAACTAACTTGTTTCTTGCTTTGTTGATGTTTTTATATCTTCAGGAAAGGATTTAAAATGTGGGGTTGTACTTGAAATTGGTTGCGGTAACAGAGAGTCCTCTTTTTGCAAACATTTCATTAAATTAGACAAAGAATGAAAATAAAAGTAGACCTTTCCATTTCAAGAACTCTGAACATCATCATGACTATAAGCGATTATTGTACACGCCTTTGGAATGGGAGATACGAATTCGATTCCATGTAGTTTCGAGCTCATGTAACTTGGATTCCACCTGAAGCTGTACGTCTCATATAGTCCTGTTGCTGAAAGAGATGCTAAACTTATAATTAGCATCAAATCAAGAAGGACTCGAACAGTCAATAATGCTACATCTGCGTCATGTTAAGGTATATTCTAACTACTCATCATTATGAAAGTGCACCATGGATAATACAGAATTGAAATGGATTTTTTTCTTTAGGAATTTAAACTGAAATATTCTGTGCAGCAAGTAGAAAGAAAACAGCAGTAAAATAAGGCCATAAATGACGACTAAACCCAAGAACGTGAGACTATTTTCCTGGTCTTTCTCCGAAGAAATATGGTTGAAAAGTGTTGCCAACGAAATGAATAAAAACAACTACAAAATATAAACATATAGTATATAGTACTTCCAAATTTCAGAGTTTAGATGCAAACCTCGTAACCTGGAGGTAATACTTTCATGTCACTCTCTGAAAAGAACATTGTCACTGCTAGTGAAGTGTAGCCGCCCCATGCCTTGTGGTTTGGTGCTGGGTTCAGCATCCTTTTCTCATGTTTGGAAGATACAGTAACTATCATACGTCCGACAAGTCCGCTGTTTCCAGATGCTCATTCACAGCCATATGACCATCACAATCTGGCTCCTATAAAACTCCAAAACATCGCCAGCCTTCCACATTCTACGCACAACCATTAAACTGATTGATTGAGTGAGATACCTTTCACCGTCTAGCTAGTAGTTCTGCTGTTCCCTGTAGTTTTACGTCAGCTTAACGACTTCGTTCTAAAATAGCTGTGTCATAATGATTTGATTGGTCAGTGTATAATTTATTTCTCTTACAATAATTGTTCTAACATTTGAAAATATTGTTTTTTTTTCTTTAGCACTTTTTTGGATAAGAAAAAAATGATATTGTATTTGAATTTATTTTCACGTATTGATAGTAAATAATACACGAATCATTACTGCAAATATATTAAACATTGGCAGAACAGGAATCCTCGTGAAGAACTTTCAAAATCTGATCAGCGTCTGAACTGCTCGATTCTATTTTCAACGCATTTAAGTGAACGTGCTTGCTACCTAATGACTCAAATATAAACAACGCGGTGACTCAGCGGTAGAGCGTTCACCTCCGGTGCTTGGGGTCCCTGGTTCGATCCCGGATTGCACCTTGTGGACTTTGTGGTGGACAAACACCGTGCTCGTGGGTTTCTGGGGGTTCTCCCCTTTCCTACCACTTTCTTCATTCCATCATTTCCTTCATATCTCATCATCACCGTCTCATCTAGCCCATTCAGCATAACCGTGGGACGTAATACTCAAAGATTTCATTTCATTCATTTCAAATATGAGCAAAATAGTGCCAATAAATGTGCACAGAAAATACACATTTATTCACAATAAAACGTGTAAAACAAGGAGCGCGCTATGCCCATCGTTGGTCCTACTGGACATTAAATCCACGACGGGCATGTATCATTGCTCGTCTGGAAACTGTTAGCCCATAATAATGTTTAAAGACAATACATGCATTTATATATCACATCATGCTGGGAAAAAAATGTGAT
Organism: Thermobia domestica; assembly: GCF_964235325.1. NCBI lineage: Eukaryota > Metazoa > Arthropoda > Insecta > Zygentoma > Lepismatidae > Thermobia > Thermobia domestica. Next base: position 257,404,270 of record NC_137459.1, on the reverse strand, counting down.
ACGTATGTGTAATTATCGAGAAAATCTAGCAAAATGACTTTTCATATCATTCGTCCCCAATAACAATTGATAGTTTTATCTTACTTGGACGGACTATTCATTTATTTACTTACGTACATATATGTTTATAAAGATAACTAACACATTGTACCGGCTTTTATCTGGTCCTAATGGAGAAACTAACACTACTTATAACTGATTTTAAATATTTCATGTAGGGTAAGATATTCGAGTTCGGAGTTTACGATGTAGGATACTCAAATTAGTGCACAATACCAAAGATTTTGAAAACTATAGTTGAAATATATTATTGGTTCGTTTAGAACCTTGTAAGTGTTCAATAGTAGTCAATTACCGAAATGGTCTTTTATACGTTGTTATTGATTAGAAAAGTAAGTAAGAAAACTGAAATATGGAAAAAGAAAAATGGTGAGAAGCGTATCGAAAACTTTAATCTAAATTTCGGGTTAGGAGCTGAAGATCCATGTTATGATCTATTCGATTAATAATAATAATAATAATAATAATAATAATAATAATAATAATAATAATAATAATAATAATAATAATAATAATAATAATTTTTAAATAAAGTGTTTGTAACAAATGAACATTTGAAGAGTATACAATTGAATTTTGTGTGCAAATCAATGAAGTTAACTTGGCTTCCCTGTCCGATTTGGCAGAATTTCAGGTCAGCTTGTAAATGTACTCTGTTTTTCCAGAATGAAGCAGAAAAAGAGAGAAAAAAAAAACTCTCTGTTTTGCATATCAGTGAACCGAGATTAGCAATGCAAGACTACTGGGAGTCAACGCCAACAAAAGCAACAATATTTAGAGTAATTTGTCTGATGTTTCAGTTAAAGAAGGGTACACTTCCAGCTGGATTCTTATATCGTCGTTTCTTTCAAATCATTTTTATTGTTCATTAAAGTTATATGGACAGTCTCAAGTTAGAAAATCAGTCGTCCGAGGTGTATATTTCAACATGAGAAACAAAACACATGAAATGAAATTAAATATTAAGTTTTACATCCCACGATTATGGCGACTAGGCTAAAGGAAAATGATGATGATGATGAGAAACGAAAAAAAAATGATGGAATGAAAAAGTGGGAGGAAACAAGAAAAACCCTCGAAAACCCACGCGCACAATGTTTGTCCACTACAAAATTCACCTGGCGCGAGCTGAGACCGACCAAAGGATCCCATACACCAGAAGTGAACGCTCCCCCACTGAGCCACCGCGGCCCCGTGAAAGAGAACAAGCAGATATCTATATTGTATAGTTGTACCAAACCGACTTTTACTTGACATGATTATAAAAACAATTAAAAAAAATAACAACCAAAATAGAAGCGGCTTGTAAAGTGTTGAAGAATAAGCTTGAACCCGAAGTTGTTACCACTTTCTGCGGCTGAGTGCAAAGAAAAAAACTCCATTACCCCTTACTCTGACGTCATCGTATCGCCTTCATTGGCGGCTCGCATTGCTAATTCATGGTTCTCCAAAGCAGATATAATTGATCGTTTTTCCTTTCCTTTGTGCACCCCTAGTCACACTTTCCATTCAAGCGTGTAACCCAGATACATGCTATTCTTATTTAAAGTTATAGGTAACGATATGGAAAGTATATTATACTATTTATTACTTGTTGATTAAATATCCCAGTTTTACTATAGATTGGGGAATAGTGCTATACATTTAATACACTAATATTAACAACTAGCATTGACTAAATATTATAATACATTTTGCATCATGAATTAGTTATATAATTTTACGTACTTCTTGAGAAGGCATGGACTATCCAGGATGAGTACCATTACTCTTAATCTCGAAGTCAAATGCTCTCAATTCCAACTTAATTGAACACTCGCTATAGAAAACAATGTAAATGCCACCATACAATTGTTTCACTTATTTTATTTTATTTATTTTTCTTAAATACGTTTATGCCTTAGTTATATTTTTATTCATAGCTTCACTTCGTTATATTGTAGGTTGTATTTCTAAGCAATAATATTTTCTATTTTATGAAGCTTGGACACAATTTAATATATTTTGTCTCTACTGTTACAGTAACTGTCGTTTTTAGCACTTACATTGTTTTCTACAACGTGTCTTCAATTATGAACTTCTAAATAAACTGTGTTTAAAACTAATTTAATGCTGTTCGTCTTTTCGTATTAAGTAGCCCATCTATTTAAATACAAATAAAAAATTGAAACAACAATAAACATTACAAAATGCGATAAATAAGCAGTTAATTGGTTGCTATCAATCTATAGCAACGACACTATGCAGATGAATCCCGCTGTTAACGACCTTGCTGTTACTTTGCAAGTAAAGTTGTCAATAAAAGAAGTTCTGAGTGACAGAGTAGCTGACAGACTGATCAACAACCAGGCCAAACCGCTTACGGTAAAATCTTTAAATTCGATTCGTGAATAGCATTTATGACGCAAGGTATCACTAAGGAAGGATATTTAGAAATTCGATGTGGAAGGGGAAGAAATGGGGTGACAATTATTATATTAAGATGTTCATATCTCCGGACCTTTGAAGGTTAAAGATATTAAATGTGGTATATTAATTTCTCATTGAAAACAATTAGATACGTGTTTCAGCTTTTTAAAAGAATATTTGTTCAAGAAGGGAAAAGAAGAATGTGAGAATGAAAGAGGGGAAGGATTTACAACTTTATAATAATATGCCCATATCTCGTAATATGTTAAGATTCGAGACATGAAATTCGCTATCTGGACTTATCATTTAAAATAATTAGGTACATGTGTCACCGTGTGTTTTTCATATTTGATCTAGAAAGGAAGAAAAGAAAGTAGGTACAAAAACAACGGGGTGTTACAATTATTATAATAAGAGTCTATAACTCGGAGTCTCTTGTTCGAGGCATGCATTTTGTTAATTTGACTTTTATTTAAACTAATTTACCACACATTTTAACGCTTTTTAGAAAAATATTTACCATAAGAGAGGAAAAATTGCATTTATTAAAATGAGTTGTCCATATCTCTAAATCTTTTAAGGTTAGATATGTGAAATTTAGTGTCTGAATCTCTCATTTAAAATAGTTAAATTGTGCTTCATAGTGTTTTGATATTTGTACTAGGACAGAAGAAAAGAGGTGAGAAGAAAGCAGTTGTAGGAGATTGCAATGTCCATATTCCAAAATCTATTAAAGTTAGAGACATGAAAGTTGGTGTCGTCTTCACAATTCATCCAAGATAATTAAGTATGATCGAACGTTTCTAGATGATTGACTTAGAATGAAAAAAAAAAAGGTGTTTCCCTAAGATGCCCTTGCGAGATGTTTGTATTTTGTGCAATACCTCGAGTACAAATGAACTATGTGTGATATATGGAGAAGGAAAAAAAAACATACAAAACATTGCCTACGGTAACATGTAGAGGCATTTGCTAGTTTATATATATATATATATATATATATATATATATATATATATATATATACCTAGATAGATAGATAGATATAGATGAATAGATGGATGACGGAAATGTGCTACCAGTTGTGTCGTTGTATCAAATAAGAATTACGTGCGTAGTCGATGACGATACGGATAATTTCTATTCGAAATAAAACATAATTCACAAAAGAAATAAAACATAATTCAACTCAAACAATCATATAACTTTAGATCAAAGATTCTCATCGTAGTAGGTCGCTTGATGCAAATTGGAAACTTTCCTTACAAAATCCTAATCAACTAATTTGTTAGTCTTCACATAAGAGCTTTTCTGTCCATCAATTGCAGTGTTTTACTCGTGCTCGTGGGTTTTCTCGGGGTTCTCCCGTTTCCTCCCACTTTCTTCATTCCACCATTTCACTCATCTCTCATCATCACCGTCTCCTTTAGCCTAACCGGCATAACCGTGGGACGTAAAACTTAAAGATTTCATTTCATTTCTTCTTTTTTCTTCCGCAATATATTATGTCACGTTCTTCAGAAGACATCTATTCATGTGAATTTCACCGAATCAAAGCTCAAAAATGCATATGATATATTAATACTCTATCACGTAATTATATAATTAACTGCGTAACAAAGCATTTTTCAAGCAAGTTTCCCTTTTCTTAGCTGAAAAGTAACATATTACACGTTTATTCTATACCAGCTGAATATACCCATTCTTCGCATGGGACATATAACATATCTATGTAAACAAACTGAACGAAGAAAATATCGGTCATTTTCTACTACTTTTACATATCCCGGTAAAAACTCATGTGACCTCTGGTTCGAATTAAAAAAAAAACGCCTCTTGTCTCCAGCTGATGAGGGCTGTATTTGGAATTCAACGCCTATGGCAGTATCAGCATTCATCTCAGCGACCGTGAAAACTATGAACTTCACACTAATACCGCTCACTTTGTATTAGTTTTGCATGTCCTTAGCCCCTCCCCCACGGTGATCCCAGGCCAGCAGCCAAATGGGGTGAGTGCGATCGGAGTTTCATCATTAATCTCAGCGACCCCTAAAAACTATGGATTTGACAGTAAAATCGGTCATTTTGGATAAATTGTACATGTCTCGGTAACCCCCCGCATGTGACTATGCCGGCCCGCACACTGAATTTACAAGTCATCGCTAATGGAAGTGTCACCACTGTACTCAGCGACCGAAGAAAATATGGAATTGACACCAACATCGGTCATTTTGGATAATCTTTACATGTCTCTGTATGCCCCCGGTGATCCGTGGCCCGCAGCAAAATGGGGTGAATGCGATCCGAGTTTCACTATTGATCTCAGCGACCGTAAGCACTATGAATTTGACACTAATATCGGTCATTTTGGATTATTTTAACGTCTCGGTGCACTCCCCCATCCGGAGGTGACCCCTGGCCCGCATGCAATGGTAGCTGAATTTGCAAGTCATCGCTAATGGAAGTGTCACCAGATCTCAGCGACCGCGAAAACTATGGATTTGACACTAATATCGGTAATTTTGAATTACTTTTACATGTCCCGGTATTCCCTTCCCAACAGTGACTCCCGGCCCAAAGTCAAATAGGGTGAAATTGGAAGTTAATGTAATGGGAGTTTCACCATTGATCTCATCGACTGCGAACACTATGAATTCGACAGTAATATCGGCCATTTTCTACTACTTTTACATGTCAAGCTAAACTCAGCCCTTGAGACCCCCTGGTTCGAAATTAAAAGAAAAACGCTCCGATTTGATCTGGGGCCTAGACCAAGATATCCCTGACCAAAATTTGGTAACCTTCGGTCCACTCGTTTGGAACCCAGGCCGCGCATAAACAGACAAACACACAAACAAACTATTTATTTTATTTATATCTTAACTATATATAAAACTTCCTCAACTGACATAAATTAAAGGGGTACTTCCGGTTGACGTGGAAAGTTGAAATTTGGTATGATTGCAGCTTTTTGGGACTAACTGACAGAAAAATAGTCAAAAGTTAATAGTTTAAATTTTTATGGAGTCTAAAGTGGAGATGAAGAAATTCCCCATGTTATTTAAAAGGGTCTCTTTTCGGACTTATAATCTCATATTTTAGGTACTTGGAACTGGAATACAAAGTTCAAATTCGGTATTCTTGTATGTTTTTGTTAGCGTTACCTAAGTCAGTAAAAATTAAAATGTCCAACCCTAGAATGGTTTTATGGGGAATTAAAAAATATTTCCTATGTTATTTATATGGGACATAGTCTACACTCCAAAATGCTTAGGCATTTCCGGCAGGATTAGAATGATGAAATTTGACATCATTGTAGCTTTCTGGAACTAACCAACAGAAAAATTGCTAAAAGGGAATAGTTTTAATTTTTTAGTGGTCTAATGGGGGATCAAGAAATTTAAATGTTATTTAAATTGACGTTTTCTTAAGATACAAAATCTTATCTTTTAGATAGTTGAAATAGGAAAAGCAACTTGAAATTTGGTAGAATTGTGGATTTAAGAGATGAAGAGCCGTAAGCCGAACAAAAGTGGGGGTCTGGGGACGTAGCCCTCAGCTAGCTAAATGCTGTAGTTATATTATAAAATTGAAAGTGACTATGTTTGTGACCCTTCATCTCTTGAACCACCCGACCGAACTCTATCAAATTTTCAACATTGATGGAGTTCTAGTCTGGAAGTGGTTTTACGTACTCGTTTTGATGGTATAAAAGAGGTAAGGGTGGAGGGGAGATATAAAAATAAATAAAACTTAACTCTTGGAGCAAACGATCAATCTCGATCAAATTTACAACATACATGAAGTTCGTGCCTGGGGTGCTTTTTACATTTCGTTTTGACAGAATAACGTAGCGGAGGGTGAGGAGGGAGATATATATATATACACAAATCTATATAAATAAAAATATAAGTGACTATGCTCGCGAGTTAAGAAAATCTCTTGAACCACTCTACCGATCTCTCCGGGTTCGATTCCCGGCGGGAGCTCATGTGGTTCGTATTTCACGTTAATTAGTAGGTCCCGTCTCATAGCCTCGCTGCCAAAAGGGGCATTAAACTCAAAATCAAATCAACTCAACTCAACTCTACCGATCTCAATCAAATTTTCAACAGAGATGAGGTTCGAACCTGAGAAGTTTTTTCTTTTTTTTATCATTTTACTTCGACGGTAGAACTTAGGAGGGAACATTAGAATGGGAAATATATAAAAATGAATAAAATCTAATAACTCTTGAACAAAGAAACCGATCTCGATCGAACTTTCAACATAGATGATGTTCGGACTGAACATGTTTTTATCATATAATTTTGACGATTTAACTTGAGGGAGGAGGAAGGAGAGATACATTTAAAAATGAAAGGAAATGATCGATATCAGACAGCGCTTTAGTAATAGTAAAAAATGACTGACATGGAACATGTTACTATTTTTTTCTTGATTTAAGCCAGCGAAGCGAGCAATTGGTGCTAGTAAAATATAATATTGCATATAGTTTCAATGCTTGGCTTAGTTAAACTTACATAGAAAAGGAAAATAAGGCAGGGTAATAGAATTTACCTTAAAATGAATCCTAATCATCTAATTTTCATCTTTGGATTACACAAGACACCTTACATTTCTCCCTTACTATTCCTAATACTTTCCCAGTAGCTTCCTTTCGATCTAACTGAATTTCTTCTTTCTTCTCCACATCTACATTTAGAAGCTTGCGGTTTTTCTTATTTAAATCGCATTTTCGTATTGCCTACGTTTTTGCTCCAGTACAACGCTCCAGATGAAATATTTCATGTCCTTTTTCTTTCTTGCTTTCCCTTTAAGACTCCCAAACTGTGTTATGCGTAAGTGTCGGAAGTGTTTTATTACGGCTTTGTCCGTCCGTCTGTCTGTCCGTTGATATTCATCAGAGTAAAAGCGGTAAAATGCATCGAGAAGCGATCTTTTGCGATCGATTTAGAGTTTCAAGAACAGGACTCATCTCCTCCGTTAGACCTCTATTCAAACCTGAAGTAGTTGAAAGTACCCATTTCAGGATTGAATGTCAATCGTAATTGAACAAGATCGATAACTTATAGCGAGAAGCTACTTTTCATGCAAACAGTTCTGCGTCTAAAGGCAATAAACCGTGACAATCCGCTAAACTGTATCAAAACCAGAAACGATTCAAATTTAATATTACTTCCTGTTTCAATACTGATTTCCACAGAAAAAAAAAGACAATAAGAAATAGCAAACTGATTTTTATTTTCAATCGATCCAGCTTCCCAAAAATAGGTTCCATCCCCTCGACAAACCTTTACTCAAAGTCCTATTTTTCTTCATTTTTAAAAATTTAAACAAATGAGTTTCGTTCCACAACATGAAACTACGGTAGGCTTTCAAATTCTGGAAATTCAACACTCAAACTTGAAGTTGTACATCTATAACTACTGGTTGTAATAGATTAATAAGATGAAAGATATAACCCGTTCCTCGGACGCTGAATCCATTTAAAATAAACCAAAATAAACCTTACTCGCTATTCCTTACTGTTTTTGTTCTATGACGATAAAAGTTGAAACTGGAAATCATTATATTGAACGAATTTCGAATTGAATGGCAAAGAATGGAGATAGAATTTACCCTTGGAAAGCTCAATCGATTACCGAAACTGTATTTCGATATCTATTACCGTCTTTGCTCTACAAATCAACGCTGAAACCGGAAGTAGTAGCAAATTTCAACCGCTTTTGGTTTTGGAAGATTGTTCTGGGTTGTGATCAGAGATGGAGTGGGTCAGTGGGTCGGTGGGTCTGTGGGTCAAGTGGGTCAAGTTTTCTGAGTGTATCAGTGGGTCGTGGGACAACGGCATGTGACCCACTGTGACCCACCACCCACCGTGACCCACTGCGACCCACCACCCACTGTGACCCAACACACACAGTGACCCGCTGCGACCCATCACCCACCATGACCCACTGCGGCCCACCACCCACCGTGATCCACTGCGACCCACCACCCACCATGATTCACTGCGACCCACCGACTCAGTATGATCTACCGACCCACTCTGCTCACTGCATTGTAGACAGTATCTTCTGAAGACTGGTAAATTTGTCTTCGTTTTACTTTCAAGACCTTCATTTCCCTTCCTTTTCCATTTGTTACTGTCTACTTACCTGAGGTGAGTATATCTAACCAAGTGAAAAAAGAACATCAGAACTTTTGGATATTGATATTTTTAATTGTAATAATAACAATAGGACTTCTACTACTACTTGGCTTTCGAAATCTGTGAGTTTTTAGAGGAGCTAAATACTGGAAAAAATACATTTTTGAATCACTGTAATATATAAATTATTATATTAAAAAATGAATGTAACTATGTGTGCCTGATCATCACGGCGGAATTGCAAAGTCAAATGAAATTACTTTTGGTATGTAGTTAGGCCTTAATCCAAATTGGGATGTTGTATTGCTTGCATTATAATAGCTACATATTCTAAGGAGGGTGAGGATCCGAATTTTTGCGAAAAAAAAATTAGTATCTCGCAAGCCGTTATACTTACTGAGCTGAAATTTAGTGTATTAACTCTTTATTCAAAATAAACAGAATGTGTCCTAGCATTTTTTAAATTCTCCTTTATGGAGGGGGGCACTTTCTATATATCGAAAATTGGTAGTGAGTTGGTTTGTAAAAATGATCGAAAACGATCGATGTTATTTAAGAAAAAAAAATCAGAAACAAAAAATTACAGTGCTTGACTTCATATATCCATTGCTTTCTACCATAATAATTGCTGAAGCTTAAGTTTATTATATGGAGCGCTTACAGCACAGGGCAATCAACCCATAAAGTTGTGACTAAAATAGGCATAAAATTTGTACTGTAAGCTTAATTACACGGAAATTTTAAGTTTGGATTGTATGCACAATTATATGGAAAATTTTACTTTTTTCCCTTTACGTTGGTCTACTTACCTTGATTTGGAACTTTAAAATTTCATCCTTTTTTCCACTGAAAAGTATCGATAATTCAACAAGGAAATAATTATACTATGATAATTTAATTGAAATTCATCGTAATTTGGCACATGGGAAACAGCAGTGTGGTAATTGAAGGGGAAGAAGGAGAGAAATTCCCATTCACCTCTGAACACTTTCCATGAACTTCGTTCCCTTTCGCTTTCTAGACGGGGGAGGGAACTTCGTAATGACATCAAACCTTCATGTGTAATTACAAAAAATTAAATTTATAAACAAATAAGAAATCTTCAGTTTATCAGGCTTTAATTGATCATTTATTCACAAAATTCCCTATCGAAGGCGTGGTAGATGAAGTTTCTGTTCTCCATGAGTCGACATTGACAACTGACATGGTCGATATGGAAAAGATGTTGTATGGCGATAGAGAGATGATACTTCTTGCTGAGTATTTCAAAACTAACCGATAAAAATAGTTATCAGACTTAAGTCTAACAAGCAGATTGTCGATGAGTAGTTGCAGAAATCGGGTAGAAGTATTATCAATTTCCACGACAGAGTGCGAACGGGGATTTCCCCTTATGAATTTACGGATGGCTGATATTAGAAATAGACTAAGTGTTCAAACATTGTCTAACTTGTTGTTCATCAATGTTAATGGCCCACTGCTAGACAAGCTCAAAGTAGACGAGCTATTTACTTCTTGGCTGAAGGATGAACATCATTCCGCTGCGGATGATTTACCACGAAAAAGTTACCAACAGGAAATAAACCCGATTTCAGGTTTGTTTTAAAGTGGAAAATTACGAGCTATAGAAAATGTATAGGCCTACTTGTATTACTAATGTCTTATTTGTGTTATTCAACTTTGTACCTATTTTTTATTAAGTCTCTTCTTTGCTTTAGGTAAACTACTTTGAATAAATATTCATAATAATTGCAATTATGCATATTTGTAATTTAAATTTAACGTGGTGTTGAGTGATTACACAAATTACAATTATGAGCATACTTTATGGAGATGCTCTCACATAGGGTACCCTCCCGAGCACCTTTATACACTATGAAAAACTGATTTTTCAAGTCTTTTGTGAGAAAAATACTGTGAACTGAGAAACCATAACCTTTTCCATATTGTACAGGAGTATTTTCCTCCGAATAGACGTTTCTTTTGGAATGCGTTGAGAAATTAACACTTGCAAGAATACTCTCTTAGTGCAAGTATATTTTACGCACACACTAATTTTCCCTCACCTCGAACTGTTTCAATTTCCTCACTGACAAACACTTTACCATTTTATATCATAAAGATCAGATCCACCGTTATTCTGACAGAGCGGTGCTTGAGCGATTGACTAGAAATTCAAACTCCGATTAGTGACAATTTTAAAGTCATGTTTTATTAAAGTGTAAACTCTTTAGTCAGTACAGAAGAGGCCGCGGATCGTGTTCAGAGTTGATGACGATGGATTTTCGTGAATCAGAATAGGTCACAGTGGATGAGAGTGGTTCATGGTGGGTGGTGGGTCATGGTGGGTGGTGCGTCACGGTCGCTGGTGGGTCACAGTGGATCACGGTGGGTGGTGGGTTACAGTGGGTCACGGTTGGTCGTGGGCCAGAGTGGGTCACGGTGGGTGGTGGGTCAGTGGGTAGTGGGTCACGGTGGATCGTGGGTCAGTGGGTCGTGGGTCAAGTTTTCATTGACCCACGCCAACTCTGGTTGTGATGGTGTATACTCTTGAGACCCTGAATCAATTGGAGAAAATCACTTGTTGCTATCTATTACTGGTACTGTTCTTTGGCGATAAATGTTGAAACCGGAAATGGTTAATTTGAACCAACTCCGGTTTGCATAGAGGATTAAGGGAGGAGATATAACCTACTCTTTCGAAGCTTAATCGATTGCAAAGCAATTGTATCTCGATACCTCTTACCGTTTTAGCTCTGTGGAAATCATTATTAAAACTGAAGGTAATATTAAATTTGATTTACTTCCGATTATAATATTGCGCTCGAACTAGTCATGGTACGTTGCCTTGAGATGTTGAATCGTTTGCAAACGTGTACTTCTCGCTATCTGTTACCGTTTTCGTTCTGTGGTGACATAGGTTAAAACCGGAAATAGGATTTTTGAACCACCTCGGGTTTGAATAGAGAGTTAACAGACGGGATGGAACCCATTCTTTGAACACTGAATTGATTGCAACAGCTGCAACTTGATATATCTTACGGGGCCGCAGTGGCACAGTGGTGAGAGCGTTCACCTCTGGTGCATAGGGTCAAGGGTTCAAAATCTGCTCTTTCCAGGTGTACCTTGTGGTAGACAAATACCGTGTGTTTGGATTTCCCTCGGGGTTCTCCCGTTTCCTCCCATTTTCTTCATTCCACCGTTTCATTCATTTGTCATCATCACCGTCTCCTTTAGCCTAACCGGCATAACCGTGGGACTTTAATATTTCATTTCTTTTTTTTTCTTTTTTTTTCGATATCTCTTACGGTTTTTTGCTCTGATACCTGTTGACATACGAACAGACAAAGCCTTCCTGTGAGATTGCCGACGCTTATACATAACATAGTTTGAAAATCTAAAAATGATAATTTGCGTTTTTAAAACTTTAATTTTCAACAATTTTTAATGTTTATTAATTAGGAGGCTTAAATGTGCAGTATAAATAGTACTACCTAGGTATATTGCCCACACATTTTTTATGTATATTTTGTTTGTTTGTTTGTTTGTTTGTTTGAAATCACTATATTTTAAAATGAAAGAGGTTACAACGTTTACCAAAAAACTTTGGAAAGTGCAAAACAGTCTTACGTACCAACCAAAATGGCTGCTGAAAAGAACTCAGCATCTAGAGGGCCGATGTGGCTCTGTGGTAGAGCGTTCACCTGTGATGGGTTGGGTCCCCGGTTCGATACCATCTCACACCAAGTGGACGTTGTGTTAGACAAACATCATGTGCGTGGATTTTCTCGGGGTTCTCCCGTTTCCTCCTGCTTTATTCATTCCACTATTGCATTTATTTCTCTTCAATACTGTCTCTTTTAGCCTAGCCGGCATAATTTGGTGTGGGAGACCCGGGTTCGATTCCCGGCGGAGTTCATGTGGTTCGGATTCCATGCTAATCAGTAGGTCCACGTCTCATATACGAGTTTTGCTGCTGAAAGGGGCGCTAACCTAAAATCAACTCAACTCAACCCTAGCCGTCATAATCGTGGGACGTAAAACTAAATATTTCATTTTTCACTCAGCATCTACAATATTGTACAAAAAGTGAAAAGTCAGCAACCTTAAAATCTAAAGTAATTCAACTGGATTGACCCATAAACTAAATTTTTTTTATCATTTAAAATTTCACGATTTGCATACTTATCATTACATTTTTGTTTATATGTTTGAAGGAAACTAAAATCTTGGTAAATTACCATAGATTTGATTGAAGTTCAGGACTTTGAAATAATTATTCATGGTGAAAATTATATGTTGTTACCGTATATTAAGCATTAAGAAAATAACATAATTTTAATATCTTAGTATACATTCAAGTACATAAAGAAGAATTTTAAGTTTTAGTAGATGCAGATATGTTTATATGAAGTTTAACAAAACTACTGATCTGTGAAACGTACTGTTACGAGATTAACAACTAGTGAGGGCATTGTTTAAAAAAAAAAAAAAAAAAAAAACTGGCTGTATTATATTAATGAGATAAATTCTACAGACTGAAATTGTTGCCTTGCATAAACTCGTGAGGAGTAAAATCAAAAGCGAAAGAACCGAGTATTTAAAAGAAAATTCTGTAGTTGAACAAAAGAGCAGAATAGCATAAGGTGAACTTGTCTTCAAACTTTACTCGAAAGAAGACAGTGCGTGCTATTGAGTGTTCCGACAACTAAAGTCTTCAGTTTTGATGATGTGTTGATCTTCAAAATGCTTTCGGTGTTTTAAAAGAAGGGTCTCCAGGTGATCAGAGTCTTCAAAATTCTGCATCACAAATGAGGTTTCGGCTTCAGTTTCAGCAAGAGAGAGAAAGCACTCTTCATGTTACTGTCACGTTCAGTCATGAACTTGATCTCAGGAGCGGAAATAAGTTACAATCGTTTATCGTTACTTCAAGTATAAATTACATTTTAAACTTTATGAAAGAAGAAGGGTTGCTACTTTCCTCGGTTTGCTCCCTTTATTTTTTTTCAAGTACAAGACTCTTCTATCCCCCTTCCACTCCTATTTTTTTTTCTTTTGGCCCTTCCATTGTTGTTTGTTTTGCTGTGTCAGAAATTCTGAGTGTATTAGAGAAGTCTTGTAGTGGTTTCTACTACTAGACGTTTCCTAGCAACCTATAAAGCAGTTCATCTTTTGTTCTCTTTTTAACACTTTCAGACGAACTGAAGAAGAGAGAGAGGGATTGAAAGGGAAAAGCCAAGAAGGTTGGGGAATATGGACCACATTCCCGCATTACACTGTGGCTCAAAACTCCTACAATCTCTCTTCTTTTCTTGGAAGCGACTCCCTCTACTGTGTATCCACAAATTACGATGAAAGCTCATAGCTACTTCAAAAGTACTAAATCACAAATACTAAAAACAAAGTTTTAGAGGTTTCAGGTAAAGGTTATTTTTAAGAGAACTATAGGCATTTTTGAATTTTCGGCTTGTTTACGCTTCTACGACAAGCCTCAATTGTACTTGATCGAATAAGTAGATAATATTAAAGTGGATTTTATTTGGTCTATCAAAGATGAGACAAAAGCAATATGTGGACTATGTCTCAGCGAATAATATACAAATATTGGGGAAGTTAATTTAGTTTGAACTGTGAGACGAGACGAAAGTAACAAGTGCGTATTTTTTTATGTTAAAGTTAATGCTAATAATTTTGATTGTACCAAAGACGGGGGAAGTATGCACTTTTGCATACTTGTTTATACAAACTTAGCGTCCCTTCTTAGAACAGATTTTATCTGAGACGTGGGACTACAGTTTAAGGTTAAATCCGAACTACCTTAATACGTTCAAAAAAATCAAGGCTTTCCCACCAGGATTCGTAACAGGGACCATGTGTACCCAAAAAGACACACCCTGTAGCTACTAGACCAGCACAGAGGGCTTGGAAGTAGTCTGGTACCATATAGAATATTAATATGAATAATTTATATATATATAATATATATTATATATATATATATATATATATATATATATATATATATATATATATATATATATATATATATATATATATATATATATATATATATATATATATATAATTAAAAAGTAACAGCAATATAGCCACTACTTGATGGCCACAAGCTAAACGTACTCTTCGTTGGAAAATATCTTGAATTGTTATTAACTTCTAATTGTTTCATGTATGGTATGTATTTTTTTTCAATAATACAGCATAGATTCAGGCAGCGTCGTTATTTGGACAAAGCAAAATTCATTTTTTATGAAAAAAAAAAGATCTTGAGAGCAACCCACCACACGTTATGGTGTGGACTGAAATGACTGCAATAGACGTATTTTTGTGGTCCCGCGTAGCGTATTCGCTAACGCTCTTGCCTCTGGTGCGAGTGGTCCTGGGTTCGATTCCCGGTTGGGGTATTTGGTCGAAAAAAATGTAACAGGTTTTTCAGGCCAGTCATTTTGAGTAAGGTTTTCCTGGGTTTCCATCATTCACACCAGGCCACTACCGGAATGCTACCTAACACATTGCTGTAACTTTATTCTATGAATGATATCATGCAAAATGTAACCATACTTATTAACTTAATGTATGTAATTTACTCTATCATTATTTCCTTTTACTTTTGTGTTTATATATAAATGACGTGTCCACTTCACATACATTGTAATACAGTGCTAAATGTATGAAAAAAGGACGAAAATAAATACAATACAATACACATTGCTCCCAGGCCATTTCATTCCTTCCTCAATCCTTTCTTCCTTCCCATTCATCGGATAGTGTGCTCGCCGAGGGACGTCATCCGTCACATACGTGACGGGCTAAATTGACATAGATACCGACAGCCCAGAAGGCTAATCCTAATACACATGTTTTTGTCTCTTTCTTTTTTCACAACTATCCGTTAGTGAACCTTCGTACCAGGACATGATCAGTAAATGCTGGTGCCACAATTGGAATAAACTAGTATCCTAAACACTGCGTAGCAAGAGGAGACTCCAGAAAACTTTGCTTTGCAAGTCCGTCCTTACCTAAATCTGGGGTTTCCATAGAAGAGTATTTGATTGAACATTTGATGAGTGTCCGGTACATTTACACTGACCGCCACAAAGTCTCAACCTTATAGTACCCAATAATGCTTTCTGGACATGACTATGAATGCGTTGCTAAAAGATGCTCAAATGCTTTTCAGGACGTAATGCCGGAATATCCGCGGAAAACATCTATAAAGGGGTATGACATATAATATAGCTGTGCTATGATAATAATGGCCTCCTTGTCGGTGTTTTCTTCAAGTGACAGGCCTGTAGCCAGCCTTAAAATGTAGGGGAGGCGGCTGCAGTTAGGGGGGGGCTGATGCAACCATATTATAGTACATTTGCAAGCCTACCATGAAAATTTTAGGGGAGGCAGTAAAAATTTAGGGGTGCCCGACCCCATAGATCCCCCTGGATACGGGCCTGGCAAGTAAGCTATCAGGTATGCGATTATATCGCTATAGCAACAACTAATACAAAATCGGAAACAAAGGGGAGAGCGGCCACTTTATAACTGCCCTACAGAACCTATATGTTCCTTGATTTTTTTTTTTTAAATCGTCAGGATCATATCCATTTGCTAAATATAATTGTCCAAATCATAACTTTATATTCAAATTTAAGAGCCTGCCTTACTAAAAATAATACAAATTTAATCATTTTTCTTTTGCTTGTTTATTCATAAGTGAAAGGAGATAACAAAATGCAACTTACCACAATCATAGATAATGTTAATCTACAACATAAAATATGAACTTGAAGAATGTTCAGTGTTGCCATCCATAGAAATTACAGTGTTGCTAGAATAACAATTCCCCTAAAATCTAAGTTAAGGCAGCTTCTAGAAGAACGAACTCAACTGCATTTGATTACGTATCATGTTGTTTTGGTTCGCTGTGAACTACCTTTTAAATAATAGTTGTATTTGGTTTGTACTAAACAAAATAGTTTTAACATACAGTTATTAAAATTAAATAATAATGCTATTTAAAAAGTAGTTCACAGCAAACCAAAGCAACATGATATGTAATCAAATGCAGTTGAATTCGTTCTTCTAGTCGCTGCCTTAACTTAGATTTTAGGGGAATTGTTATTCTGGCTATACTGTAATTTCTATGGATGGCAACACTGAACATTCTTCAGGTTCATATTTTCTGTTGTAGAATAGCATTATCTATGATTGTGGTAAGTTGCATTTTGCTATCTCCTTTCACTTATGAATAAACAAGCAAAAAAAAAAGTGGTTAAATTTGTATTACTTTTAGTAAGGCACGCTCTTAAGAGAAAGAATCGCTATAATACAAGATATGTTCCGAAAGTAATGTGACAAGTTGTGTACCAATCAGAAGGACCCGGGATAGGTCCAAAAAGCAGAGCGGTTATCAGAAAATACGAAACATGCACTCCGACTCAACTCAGTTGTCTGGACTGTATTACAACGTTCGGAGCGATAGCAACGTAAGGTGTTTCATTGTTGCTGTTAAGTATTGTATATTAATATACCATAAATACAAAGGCTACAGGCAAATTTTCTACAAACTCTACTTATTGTAGTGCTAGTGTTCCATTATTATTAAACTTGGAAGATTGTACCTTTCTTTGTTCAAATTACCTTCGATTGTTTGCTTAAGCCGATTTGTTTACTTTTCTCAGCAGTTTGAAGAAGTAGTTTCGTGTGAGAAGTTGACATTTCTCATGAACACTATTGGACAATGACTTTTCATGATTTCAAATGTAATATAACACCAAAAGAATGCATCAAGCGACTTTATTTTGTTTTCGGGGATGAAGCACCATCCAATAGGACTGTACAATTCGTGCTCCAAATTCCAGCGTGATTGCACATTTCAGAGAGATGCATTTCATGAAGGTTGTATATCCACGTATGTTACCAGTAATGTTGAAGATGTAGTAGAAATGATCTTATAGAAATCGGCATGTAAGATGCCATAACATTTAGGCATGTTTGAGCATTGACATCAAAGCAATATATACAATTTTGGATGGTCATCTGAACGTACGGAATCTTTGAAGCCGTTGGATCCCACACAACTTGACCGAAGCTTAAACACAGCTCATGTCAGTTAGTAAAAGAAATTGATCAAACAATTCAGACAAGATAAGTTAAATTTGCTATACTGCATTGCTAGAGGGGATAAAATTTGTATCTGTTCATATGAACACGAAATAAAACATCAATTTCATTCATTGCGTGTTTCAACGTGAGCCGAAACCAACAGAAGTTGTTCGTTCCAAAAATTGATTGCTTCTTTGGTTGTACTATTGGATTTCTGACGACCTAAGCTTTAAACGGACAAACAGCTGTAAATGTTAGGTGATAGGCAAGCATTTGTTTGCCAGAGATCATCAACGAATTGCGTAAAATAAACGAAATCGTTGCATCATACTTCATCACAAAAACGCCAGTTCCCACTCAGCACAGCAAACTATTTTTTTTAAGTAAAAATGTAGAATTAATTACTCGTTGCTCGTACTTATCTGATTTAACACCTGATTAATTCATTTTCTAACTACACATGAAAAAGAAAGATATGTGTCGAACGAATTATTTCGCGTGAAGTAGTTATTGACGCATTCCGAACAGTGGTTTCTGAGACTCTTTTTCAAACTGCTGTGAAGAATAAGCGAATAGACTTAAACACACAACCAACAATAATTTAAACATAGAAAGGTCTATTCTTGTACATTTTATAACATCTGAACATTAACACCACTGTAAATATTAGTTTGCAGGTACTTTTCCAGCAGCTGTCGTATTTCGTTTAGTTATGCATGGCGTATTCCGTGGTTATCACCTCTAGTCTAGTGCTTAGTATGTGCGTCTTTGGTGAATATGGTCCCGGTTCTATTTGTGGATAGAGAATATTGAATGCATTACGGCTATTCGGATACTACATTAAACTATAGGCCCACATCTCTCACAATCTCGGTGGTGAAAACGTACGCTGAACTTCAATAATAATAATAATAATAATAATAATAATAATAATAATAATAATAATAATAAAAAAAATAATAATAATCCATAGGCAGTGCATAACGAGGGCCATGGTGGCGTAGTTGGTAAGAAGTATATCGACTAACTGGACGACACTCATTAGATACATGAGGGGCTTTTTTTTTTTTTTTTTGCCTACGGTCACAGTGCATCTGATTTTTCACTCTGGCGATTACGGCTGACCGCGTATGCCGACTGCTTGGTCACACTGCAACCGACCAGGAGCGTCATTTCAGATTTTGCTTGGGGGGCAAAATCCCTCGATATAAGTACAATTTCGCCTTTTTTCACTCATTTATTACTACTCTATTGATAAAATCTATATAAATCTCAAACTCATGGGGGGCAAATGCCCCTCCCTGCCCCCCCCTAAATGACGCCCCTGCAAGCGACCCGTCGTCAGTCTGGCTTCTTTTGGGATACAGTATGGACGAAGAATTGCTGCTATTGGAAAATCCTGTGTTATAAATATTACTTTTGCAGGAAGATAAGAGCGAATATGTAAATATTGTTTTTCAAGAAAGAGAGAAATATGGCGAGTTTCACACGCTATTTCCAAAGGTGGTGGACCAGCCACAGAAGTTTTATACTTACTAGTACTCAGTGGCGTATATAAGGGAGCTTCCGGGCTTAAGCCCCCTGAAATTTAATAAACTATTTTAAAATAAGTGGGAATAAAGTTAGCAAAGCCTCCCGAAACAAAATCGTAAATACGCCACTGCTAGTACTGTTTAGTTCTTCGGCTGCTTCTAACCACAGACTTCTTGCTACGTCCCTGTTGTTGTAGCTACTGTTCTAAATATCCCACAGAGGTTTCCGTTCATTTACTAAATAAATCAGTTTTTCAGGATCAACTATCTTGCATAAACAAGTGAAAGGGGAGTCTCCATACTTGCGAAGAGTTGCAGACCACCCACTAGTCTGATGTAGCCTGACGACAAAAACAAGATAATTTGTTTCCGATCAGTGGTCGGTAGAAGTCGGCCGCAGTCGCCAGACCATGTCGGCGCCAGTCTGACCACGTAAACTTCTCTCAATGCATTTGTTTATTTCACCGATGTCGTCAGAATATGTCAGACTAAAAAATCGGTGAAAGTCGAATCCACTGTGACCATAGGCTTAACGCGATTCAGTTCTACGGAAATCAGTATTGAAACCGGAAATGAATGTGAATTCGAACCATTTCCGGCTTTGGTAAACTGTTGTGGATAGTAATAGCATGTTTAGAGAATCTGAAACGTTTGTAATATATATATATATATATATATATATATATATATATATATATATATATATATATATATATATATACAGGGTGTCTCACCTAATTTTGCGACCTGAAATATTTCCGAAATGAGAAATAAAAGTGACAAATCTAGTTACGCAAGAATGTACCCATGTTATGGGCCTATAAAATTCTGTGAACACTAAGTGCCCCCAGGGGTCCCATCATAAAACCCCAGCTACCAACTTGAAAATTTCAAACGGAAACCCCTATTTTTATTGCAGGATCTGATTCTCCGATCAAAACTAAGCAACTTTTACTTGAAACACTTTTTCGTTATTCTAATAGATGGCGCTGCTATAACAAAAAAATGAATATCATCATACATACGTGTAAATTTGCGACCTCAAATATTTTCGAAATGACAACAATGTGAAAAATCAAGTTATGTAAGAATGTACCCATGTTAGGGGCCTGTAATATTCTTTAAACAATAAGTGCCCCCAGGGGCCCCATCATATAGCTTCAGGGGCCAACTTGAAAGTTTTAAATGGAAATTCCCTATTTTTACTGCAGATTCTGATTCTGTGACCGCAAATACGCAAATTTTACTTGAAGTATTTTTCGTTTTCCGCCTAGATGGCGCTGTAATCACAAAAAAAGTAATATCGTCATACGCTACCACGGATTGATGATAAAATAAATATCTCAAGAAATACACGTGAAATTAAAAACACACGAAATACCTGTCGAATATTTACATTTGAATGCGACCGTGGTAGACCATTGCGATACTGAATGGAAAGTTTTGTGTTTTTCACCAAGAAACATCTTCCCTAGAATTGTAAAGGTCAAGCAGACCAATATTTTTGTTAAATATCACGTGACACTGACAAATTAAGTACGTAAAAGCAAAAATAACAAAGGAGATTTCACAGAACAAATCTAAAAAATCGGATAAAGTGCAAAGAAACTTAATTGATATGCAGGGCAGGCCCGTATCCAAGGGGGTTGTGCCCCCCCTAAATTTCTGCTGTCCCCTCTAAATGTTTCACAGTAGGCTTGCAAATGAACTATAATATGATTGGATACCCCCTAACTTCTAAAAGCCCCCCTACATTTTGGGCTGGATACCGGCCTGATAGTGGGCTATTGTAAATGATTTTCCCGATTTCAAAGGTTAATAACTCACGTGTGTTTAGTGACAGTGACATGCTGCTTATGTTAAATGACAGAAAACTCAAAATTATTTTTGTTTATAAATGCATGCGTGTTCCTTGTCAAAGCTGCTCAACATGAGTGCAGTTTGTAATTCAACATACATCAGTTTGATAGTCTAGTTATTGTCACACTCTTTCTTACATTCCACAGCCAGAAGATCCATCTGCTTCTTAAATGCATTCTTTTCGCAGAAATGTGACTAATGTCATGTTGTGTAGCAGCTTTATGAATGGTAAGTTGAGTATTTTCAACAAATAACTGCAACATCAGGCCGTTTGTCACCGTTTTCGGTCGACTAGGAATGTTACAATCTTTTATAGTTACCGTTTCCTCGACACGTCTTGCGACGCACTCAACAGTATATCTCGAAATTGGATTGTGTGGAACGCGATTTTGTCGTTAAATATTACCCTCACTTCAGCACATGATCTTTGGTGATTGACCCATCCTCCTATCATCGAGAGCGTTAGAAGATTACTTCGAGAGTTCTAACAGAATCCAGGTGAAATTTAGCTTGAATGTTCAGAGGTTCTCTGTAATAATATTTACTGCTACGAATATCTAATGGCTTCTACGTTGCTGGGCCGTAATTTACAATCAACCATAAGAATTTACAGAATATGACATTGGTGATACACGTGCATCTTCTGGTCAAATGTTATTTGTTCTATTAAGTTTATAAGAGCACATTTTCTCTCTTAGATCCACGGATCAACTTTACACGTTCATATTTACTTTCACTTATCAGATGAAATTACATGCAGTTTCAAATCAAATCGTAATTATGCACATCTACATCACCGTAACAACAAAATGATGATGTCCTTTTAAACTTTAATAGATCCATCGATCAACCTTACGTGTTCACTTTCACTTTTACCTCTCAGGTTTATACATATCTACATAAGCATGACAAAAATAAATAACATAATTCTCTTTTGACACTATGTCCGATTATCAATTGAAACTTCATGTCCCAACGGAGAGCTAGAGTTAATCAACTTTCATAGTGTCCACAAGCTCACATACAAAATATCAGTTTTTGAAGAATATTGTTACAAACATGTTCATAACTTGATTTGTTTGCAAGTCTTAGCACCAACATCACACAGCATGTCCAGTTCTTGAACAAGGTTTTTATTTATCAACCTCAGGTGACATACAATGATATTATTATTATTTTTGCGATTTATGTGTTATCTAGGAGACAACGAAAAATATACATAAACTAAAAGTTGCTTATTTTCGGTCGCAGTATCCGAGTTTACATTAATGTAGAGGGTTTCTATTCGGAATTTTGTGAAGATGAAGGCAGCTTTATTTTATATTAGTTGAATGGGTGTTTTAAAATGATTGGATACGTACTTAAATTGCAAGTGCATTTCTCGAGGTATTTAGTTTATCGTCTGCTTTCGGTGAGTGACTTGATATCCACTTTTTTTTTATAACAGCTCCACCTAATACAATAACGAAAAAGTGCTTCAAGTAAAAGTTGCTTAGTTTTGATCGCAGAATCAGAATCTGCAATAAAATAGGGGATTTCCATTTGAAATATTTAAGTTGGTCCTTAGGCCCCTATGATGGGACCCCTGAGGGTACTTGTTGTTTACAGAATTTTATAAGCCCTTGATATGGGTACATTCTTACGTAACTAGATGTGTCACATTTTTTGTCATTTCGGAAATATTTGAGGTCACAAAGTTAGGAGACGTACGTACGATGATATTCATTTTTTTTTGCGATTTCAGCACCATCTATTAGAATAACGAAAAAGTGCTTAAAGTAAAAGTTGCTTAGCTTTGATCGCAGAATAAAAATCTGCAAAAAATAGGTTGTTTCCATTTGAAAATTTCAAAATGAAATGAATCGAAATATTTGTTTTACGTCCCACGCGTATGCCGTTGAAAATTTCAAGTTGGCCCCTGGAGCTCTATGATGGGACAGTTGGGGGCACTTGTTGTTTACAGAATTTTATAGGCAACTGACATGGGTACATTCTTACGTAACTAGATGTGTCACATTTTTTTGTCATTTCGGAAATATTTGAGGTCGCAAAGTTAGGAGACGTACGTATGATGATATTAGTTTTTTTGCGATTACAGCACCATCTATTAGAATAACGAAAAAGTGCTTAAAGTAAAAGTTACTTAGTTTTGATTGCAAAATCAGATTCTGCAATAAAAGTAGGGGTTTCCATTTGAAATTTTCAAGGTGGCCCCTGAGGTCCTATGATGGGACCCCTGGGGGCACTTACTGTTTACATAATTTTATAGGCCCCCCGACATGGGTACATCCTTACGTAAATAGATGTGTCACATATTTGTCATTTCGGAAATATTTGAGCTCGCAAAATTATGTGAGACACCCTATATATATATATATATATATATATATATATATATATATATATATATTGTGCCGGTGCTATGTCATCAGTTATAGCTCAGAATACGTAATAAATAAATGCAACCAAATGGGGATGGAACTGATGCACAACACGGTACTTAACTGTAAAATTGTGGTTGAATTTAATGAAATTCAAATGCTTCTGATTTGAAAAATGACTAGTAGGGAATAGGTGAGAGAGAGAAAGGTTATGACTAAAAGATAAGGGATGAGCACTAGCCTGAAAGATCCAACGAGGCTGGCGTCGTCCTGGTCATCTAGAATGATGAATATCTTTCTCTGGAGAAGTCTGGATTAGCTGGAGACAGTCAACATCTGGATCTCTATCCTGTTGATCTGCAATGGGCGTCTATAATGCCTCTTTACGATAATGTCCTTCTACATCTTCATTCTACTAGACTGCTGGAGCTTGTTGAGTCTGCGGTGACAAACCAACAGAATGGTACTCTTTGACTTGTGGAGTCTGTGGTCCTCCAATGGTGAGATCCGCTCCTCTCCGATGATCCTGCACCTGTCCCAATCGTGTGTTGAATACCCCTTGTTGTTCTGTTCCTCGTGGTTTAGATCAATTCAAGAATGATGACCTAATCGGGAAGTATGAGCCTGTGCTTGAAGGTATGCGGAAAGGAAAGAAGGAAGCTAGTCGAGTTTATTTAACAAATATGCATTTACAACAGGTGTCTGAGAATGCACACTTCTAGTCAAAGTTTTCTTTCATAAGTTTTCAAAAGTTCATGTTTCTTTATATCAAATACATAGTTACTTCACACCCTCTCCTCGAAACCAAAATACACGAAAATTTCAATTTTAAGTAGTACAAAAAAATTTTTTTGAAAAAATTCCAGAAAAAAAATGTTTGTTGGAAATAAAAGAGTTCTTAGTATGACATATTGTTTGTTTTGAATTAATTCTCGGACGCAAACTACTGAGTATATATTTCTGAGATTGTCCATGTAGTTCAGTAGGTTGACCTTGTGAAATGTAACGACAGCGTCTCTGGGAAGATGGAAAGTAAGAAAAAGAAAAATAAACATTAGTGCTTGCATAATATCATTGTGAGTGACATATGTTTTAAAACGTTAGTGTGGAGTTCCGTTAGTGCTCAGGGAAGTGAAATGAAAGGTAGGAATAATACTAAATTTAGTTATCACTAATACAGATCATCAAAACTTAGATACGTATAATGAAAAAAAATCATAATCAAATAAATAAATATTTCATAAATATAGTATAATATAATGTAGATCTCTCTATATATATATGTATATGTTCCTCTAATGCAGAAAATAACTTCAATATCAAACGTGACTAATACGCGAGAAGAAAAAAAAACGGTGTAATACTATCTAGCTAACCAAAGATAGTAAAGTTAGACTACACAAGAAGGGTACTGATTTCAGATTGAGAAAAAGGAGCTTTAAGTTATTTAGGCTTAAAGCGTCCGTAGACTGGAAAAAAAATCCAAAATATGGTTATAACTCCATATACTGGCTGTAATCAAACTATATGAAATCAGCACGATAGAACTGTTCACCACATGTAACCTACAACCCTAACTAACATATAAATTCTTCTTATCTTCATCTTCTTTCTTCTTAAATCTTGTCCTCTTCGGGCATCAAATGCTGGACATCAATCATGGCATCGAATCTTAGACATCTAAAAGGATGGAGCATGGTTCTTGCAATCTTGATTCCAATCTTCTTACATCTTCCTAATATATCCATCGAATTATCTATCCATACGCGTGTCGTTGATTTTCTTCATTCTTCACATACTCACATTTAAAAAAAATAAAAGTAAGAAACTTTTGTAGTGATACGCTGTCCAAAAAATGAAATGGTACAATTCTTGAAGATACCAACGTGTTCCAAATTACGAAGTATTCCAAATTTCAAAGTGTTCTAAATTTTTGAAGTGTTCCACCGGCGGATTTGGATACACTATTCAAAACCAAGATAAACTAACTTCTAAGCGTGGCCAGTGCTAAAAGAAAGTTCATCAGCCATCTAGATGTTCCTATCCACTATCCAATCTTCAAGAAAAGTAATCCACATACAAGTTACGTGCGGACAGACGGACTGACAGGTTCTTCATCAATGGGAAAATATATGGGGAGTAATCGCTGATAAATGTCCCAATTCTCTCTATCATAAACACAAAATAGGACACGGTTTACGTCATCAAGATGTTCCTCTAAAAATATTCTTGTTGTAGCCAGCGCAATTTTGGCAGCTTCTAACTTCGGAAATTTAAATGCTCTAAATGCACTATGTTACCTTTATAAATACTAATCTTCTGATTGATGTCAGTATTACAAGCAAATTTCGGTTTTTCTTCTGTAGAATTCTTCCCTATAGTTGCCCACGTTGGTAGATTTTCGGCAATCACAACATCCTTAATATGAAGAGAAGGGATGAAAATTTCTTCTTCCAAACATTGTTTCTTGGGGTTGAAGATCTCTTCAGTTGGTGGTCCTTGATGGTCTTCGCGTCTCGTCTTCTTCTTCATCGTATGGTCTTCCGTGCAGACGTTGATAGGCATCTCTTCGTCAAAGTCTTCAAGGTGGTCTTCCTCTTCCGGGTTTTCCTTCTCATAAAACTTCTTCAATCTCTGGACTGCTATAATGTCTATCTTATAAGATCCTCGGGCGGTCTTATACTTAACAAAATATGAATTAGGATTTTCCACACGTTCAATTATACCTGGACCAATAAACTTCCCGCTGAATGCTTTGGCGTGACCTATTTTCCTTGTGGTGTCTAAAATCCACACTTTTTCTCCTTCTTTAAAAGTAGGTTTCGTATGTCTCTTGTCAAAAAATTTTGTCGCCGTTTTATGACGTTTGTAAAGATTTTCTTGCGCTCTGTCTCTAATCTCTTGTAATTTCTGTAAACGAATGGCATTATCTTCGTATTGACACGGAGTATTTAAAATTGCCTGATGAAGTAACCTGGGTTTGAAGCCAAAAAGACATTCAAATGGTGAAATTTGAGACGATACATTTTTGGTGACGTTAAGCGAAAAAACTATAGGTTGTAATAAATCAATCCATTCTCCTAAATCTTTGTCACATAAAGCTGATTTCAATCGTGGTTCTATGTTCCTAATACTAATTTCACAAACACCATTACTATAATGCCCATGTACATTTACAAAACGCATGTTAGCACCAATCATAGCACATAATTCTTTAAAAAGTCCACTAGTGAAGGCACTGCCTTTGTCTAAGACAATTTCATAAAAAAAATTCCAAACTTTAAAATTACTTTATGATAAATAAATGAAGCCAAAGTACTTGCTGTAACATCAGCAAAGGAATTTGCAATTATGTATCTAGTACAACTGTCTACTACAACTATCATGTATTTGTGATTTAACATATTATTGTGGGAATAATTCCCAGCTTCGTCTATGTGGACTCGATAGAAGGGGGGAACGGAGGGATAAGTAAGCAATGTTCCATACGGAGAACCAATTTTCAATTTCGATACCTGACATATCGTACATTCTTTACACTTCTGATATATATATATTTCTTCATGTTGGGAAAATACACTGTTTTTACTAACATATCATAGGTTTTAGAATAGCCAGAATGAGATGATCCCAATGCAGACGTATGGCAAGCATTAAAAACTTTATAACGCAAAGAAGTAGGAACTGCAACTAAAAATTTTATACCTTGAGAAGTTTTCTGCTTTCTATACAAAATTCCATCTTAAATAGTAAAATATAATGCTTGGCGTTCTATTTTAGGATTTCAATTTTCTTTCTGTTCCAACCAAGAAAAAATATCTTTAAAAAAAGGCTCTTTACGCTGTTCTGTTGCCAAATTTGATTCATCTAAAATTGAAAATGAATTTGTGGTCTGAGTAAACAAAATTTTCGGATCTTCTTGATTCTTTGTCTCGTCTTCCAAATCTCTAGGAGGGTTAAAAAAACGTGAAATGGCGTCTGCCTCTATGTTAGTAGAGCCACTGATGTGTGAAATAGTGAAATTGTACGATTCGATTTCACTTAACCATCTAGAAATTTTACTTACATTCTTTGTTTGCTTCAAATAAATTAAACTATGACAATCTGTCTTCAAATAAAAATGACGTCCCAAGAGAAAATACCTGAATGAACGTAATGAGTACAATAATGCTAGTAATTCAAGCTGATATGGGTGTAATTTTCTCTCGCTAGGAGACGTTGCACGACTACAATAACTAATGGGAACTAGATTTGTGTCGTCAGGTGAATTTTGAGGTTGTTTGATTAGACCAGAAAGAGCGACCTTGCTGGCATCAAAATAGAGATACAGAGGATAATCAGGCTTGTATCTCATTAGACAAGGTGCTGAAATGATGGCTTGTTTGATACTATTGAATGCTGTCTCCTGTGGTTCCTTCCAACGAAAAGGAGTGTCTTTTTTCAACAAAGAAAGTAACGCTTCTGCTAATTGACTAAAATTAGGTAAATACGAACGAACAAAAGAAGCCAATCCTAAAAAAACTTTTGACCTGCTTCTTTGTTTGGGACGTTGATAATTGGAAATTGAGTCAATTATTCGTTTCGAAATAGACAAACCATCTTTACTAACAGTGTGACCTAAAACATCTATGCGGAAAGGAAAAAAGGAAGCTAGTCGAGTTTATTTAACAAATATGCATTTACAACAGGATTCTGAGAATGTACACTTCTAGTCAAAGTTTTCTTTCATAAGTTTTCAAAAGTTCATGTTTCTTTATATCAAATACAAAGTTACTTCACAATATATATATATATATATATATATATATATATATATAATGCGTTCCACTTATTTATTTATTTATTTGCCATCAACACAACAGGCATAAGCCCAATTATAGTGTTGGTGCATTACATAATACATTTACAACAGTTTTCTTAAACATAGAGTTCATATTGCAGATGTCAATTTATTTGTGTTTGATACATATTTTGTTATAAGTAGAACACATTCTCCGAATTGGTGATTTCAATAATACGTTGGTCCTTGCTCTTTTGCAATAAAACAGACCAGAGTTATTAGCAGGAGTTTTAAGTGTCGGGACATGAAAATTTAATGTTGATATGAGATCCGGACAATTAAATTCATGTTGTACTATTTTATGGAGAAAAATCAAATCTGTCACACTTCATCTTTGTTCAAGTGTAGGGATACAGAAGTTGTCTATTAATGTTAGGCAATTTTCATAATATGGATAGATTCCAGTTGTCTTGTACGTCAAGTATTTGATAAATTTAGATTGGACCTTTTCCAGTTGGTGTCTGTATTGCTGTTGTGATGGGTTCCAAATCACAGCAGCATATTCCAGTTTTGATCGGACATAGGCATAATACATTTTTGTTAGTGTAGTACTGTTGTTAAATTCCTTTCCAGTTCTAATTATGAACCCTAACATCTTGAGAGATTCGTTAACTATGTTCTCTATATGGTTATTAAATGTCAGTTTCGTATCAAATATAACTCCAAGATCTTTGACTGAATTTAATCTATTTAGTAAGATCTGATTCATTGAGTAATTAAACTCTATTTGACTTTTGTTTCTGGTAAATGATAAAATGTTACATTTGTTTATGTTTACATTACGTTAAGTTGTTAAGAGAACATCAATTAGCAATATTTTCCATATCACCTTGTAAATCGAGACAGTCATGGATGGTCCTTATCCTACCGTATATTTTAAGGTCATCAGCAAAAAGCAATTTGTTGCTTGATAATATATGATCATGGAGATCGTTAATGAATAAAAGGAACAATAATGAATCTAGATTAGAGCCAGGGGAATTCTAGAATATGTAATATAATCAGATGATTTATGAACTGTTCCTTGTAAACAACAGTTTGTTTTCGATTATTTAAATATGATGAAAAGAACTTGATCAAGGGAGAAGAGAAATTATATTCGCCTAGCTTATGTAATAGTACCTTGTGATTGACTCTGTCAAATGCCTTTTCAAAATCTATATATATTACATCAACCTGCCATCCTAAATCTAACGAATTTGTTATAAAGTCTGTGATAAGTGCAAGGTTTGTTGTTGTTGATTTGTGTGGGATAAAGCCATGTTGATATGGTGAGATTACGGGTTGGATGTGGTCAATTATCCGTCGGTATAGGATTTGTTCAAATATCTTTGCAAAAGTAGGTAAAATTGATATAGGCCGGTAGTTATTTATTTCGTGTTTATCATTGGTTTTTGGTATTGGGTAAATGTTAGATGATTTCCATTTATCCGAAAAAAACGCATGCTTTTAAAGCGAGATTGAATGCAATCCTTAGTGAATATGTAAACGCATAACACTAAGGCCCGTCTCCTGAAGAAAAAAATACAGATAGAAGCATGAAACCTTTTGTAACCTTGAAGAGATACAAAAGACAACATTACGCTTACAAGGAAAATCCAGGTCCTAAGGGGGTTCTAGGGGTAACTACAAGTACTTCGACCGTACTTACGGATGGTCTTCATGATGGATAGAGATACGATAGCGATAATCAGTTTCCAAAACTGGTCTCTGCACGCCATTAGCTTTCAAACGAAATATTTCACGATGGGGGTGGCTATTTAAAATTTTACATTTACCCCCGCAAACCCTTTGAGCGCACCTCATGGAGGGTTCTCCGTACCAGCATAATGTATTTTCTGTCCCTTGAAAGTTACAAAAGGTTTCATGCTTCTATCTACCTTCGTTTCTTCAGGAGACGGGCTTTAGTGTCATTCGTGGAACGCACTGTATATATACTTCTTATCTATTGCCGTTTTCAATCAATGGAGATCAGTATTGAAACCGGGAATAACAGCAAACTTTGAACCATTTCCGATTTTGAAAGAGTATTCTGGATAGTCATGGTGTGTTGTCTAGAAGCGTTGAACCGTTTACAAAAAGACGCTTGTCGCTGTCTGTTACAGTTTTCGTTCCGTGGCGATAAATTTTGAAACCGGAATGACTAATTTGAACTACTTCCAGTTTAAATAAAGAGTTAATGGAAGCTATGAAATCATTTCTTGGGGCGCAAAATCGATTGCAGGAAACTGCATCTCAATTTCTTCTAACGGTTTTGCTCTGATACCTAACAACATACGGACAGACAAAGACAATCTGTAAGTCTTCTGACACTTATGCATAGCATAGTTTGGAAGTTTAATAAAATAAAGAAACGTGACTATGAAGCCAAATAAATGTACACACGCAAAAGAGTTACCACATTCCTCTGTCGAAGAACCAAGTGAATTTTACTGTGTTACTTTGTTGAAGATGAATCTGAAATATTAAATGGAATTTGGAGTTGGCTAGTCTGCCTCCCAAAAGGATTTTCCGCTCCACAAACAAAAATGACGCCACTGGCTGAATTGCAAGAAAACTGGAACACCCCTTGTTACTAGATATTTCAATATTGGACGTTGTTAGTTTTAGGAGGCCTGGGTGTACTCAGATGTTATACAGAAAATGTGTTGTTTGTTGCGACGTTAGAGTCCACCTCACAAGGAGCAATAGCACGTG
Source organism: Thermobia domestica (assembly GCF_964235325.1). Classification (NCBI taxonomy): domain Eukaryota; kingdom Metazoa; phylum Arthropoda; class Insecta; order Zygentoma; family Lepismatidae; genus Thermobia; species Thermobia domestica. The sequence goes on along the minus strand of NC_137459.1, from coordinate 257,373,220 downwards.
AATACAACCTTCTCCCGTGACTGTAAATTGCATAATTGCGAAACATTTCCATATAATTAAGAAACATAAGCTTGAGTTAATATGCTCTGCCCTTTGCATACCATACAATCGAAAGCTATACGAACGTCACTTTGCAAAGGACATGTAGTACTTTTTGTTAATTCTGGGCAGGGCATAGATGTGTTTAATATCACGAATGGTTTAGACCTTCAGGAATGGTATTTGTTTATCGATACAGTCAGCAAGATTCAGTCCCGCATAAAGTATAAGTGGAAAGTTTACATCTATACCATACCTTGATTCTCTCCTTAAAACTTAGGATGGAGGAAAATATCTTCCATCATACAGGAATACTGGAACTTACACACACACACACACATATTTATATGTATTCTTCCGGTTTCAATAATACTATAGGATTCAATATTAATTTATATAGTTCGAAAGTTTATCGTACTTTAAGAATATGAAATGAAACTGACTTGTTTTTATCTAATGTTTACATTTCAACAGTTTGAAGCATTTTCTGTGATTGACACTTAAGGAAACGAACACTTAGTATTTGTGTTTGAGTTTGTGAGCTGAAAGTCGCTACCGTGCCCTTTTGACTAAAAGAGGCGGCTAGAAATTAATGATAATAACGAAATAGAATGAAAGGACAATACTTACATTCTCATCTCAATGAGATTTGAAGCTACAATATATAGATCATATGAGCGCTGGTCTAACACTTTAAGTAGCTAGACCATGCCAACAGACATAAAATACTGTGGATAATGACCCTGAGAGGAAAGATATAGTACAAGGTTGAACTTCAATTGGTTAAAAAGAAATACGAAGCTACTGTTTCATGAAAACCATATTAACTTCTAGCAAGGAAACCTTGAGATGCAAAGTTGCAAAGTTCCCGAGTTACGTAAATTTGTCATGCGTAAGTTTATACTTACGTAACAAATTTCCGATATAAATAAAATATACGAACGGTACTTATATCTGAAGTAAGAAATACATTTCGGTCAGCGACAATACTGCTGCAATTGAAGATTTGAACGTAGATGATCCTGGTATTCAAATAATTGAGTACTGTTGAACTATTATTTATTACTTATTTCTATTTACTTTTTAACAATCTGTGTTGTAAGAATATAAGAATGTCAACCATATTTTTAAGATATATTATGTAATTCAGTTTTTATATTGCAGTATTATTCAACATCATTATCTTTTTTTAATATTTTGTTTTAGTTTATTTATTTATTTATTAGATTTATTTATTGCGACAGATTTTAGGATATAGTAAGCATTCGACTTACGTAATTAATCCTGGAATAATCTGTTTACGTGAGTCGAAGACTGTCTGCACTTTGTAAACATTTTTTTTAATCTCTGTGTTACAGACAGCTCATATGGGTAATAATTCCAGAAAATGGATATTTCAAAAATGTTATGTGTTCCCAAATAGGGGGTTGCTGTATGCTTTGAACATAAAAACAGTTACACATCATTAATTAAATTCCGTTGAAAAGAGACTTAAAACCGTTCTAATTAATCAATATATTTTTGGAACAATCTTATTTTTTTTCTTTCTAGAAAGAATATTATTTCATATTGGTAGAGGTTTTCAAAAAAATATTTGATTCGAATGTTGTGACAATGTATGCGTATAGCATCTGATATGTGAAGTATTTTCTCTCTCTCTCTCTCTCTCCCTCTCTCTCTCTCACCTCGCATAGGGAAGTTCTAATTGCATATTTATGATTTCAATTATTACAACTGAGTTCAAATTGAGTCACATGAAATATTACACTTTGCTGCGTGCCACTTAAAGAATACATTACCTAGTTGAGGTGTTAATGAAATTAACTGAAAAGCTCCTGTATAACTGAATGTTAAGGAAATCACGCAAATGTCATCATCCATTTCGGCAAGTTTTTGTTCTTGCCTAAGAAGTGGAATTTTGCATGTCTTCTTGTAGAATAGGAAAACAAACTGACCCTTTGGGCATACTTTTTAACAAGGAATTGTAACGCAATATTATGAGAACACACTTCTGAGGAAATTTCGTGTCCACACTTGGAGAGAAAGTTGAAAATAATAACTTTAACAGTTAAAACTTGATTGAATTGCTCAATATTAAGTTGCAAATTGGCACTTTTGAGTTTCAGTTATTAACACGAACAATTTTCGTACTTTTTTCTTTTAAAAAAGTAAAATCAAGATGTGGTGCTCTTAATTAATGATAGACTAAAGTAAATGGCGATTCATTTGTTACAAGACGCTGCAAATGCAAATAAAAAAAATCGAAAGTCAAGAATTGTGTTTAGAATATACCGTAAACGCGGGCTACTTGAGCCCAGATTTTGAAACTTCTAACATAAATTTGTGTAAATTGTGCACAACATTTTTTTTCCTTAACATAATGACCTTACGTTATGAAACTATAGTTTATTATGGATAGATTAACGTGCAATTCCCAACGTTTCTGAAGTAGTAAATATCTTATACTAGTGTTTTGTATCTGGGTTCAAGTTAACATTACGATTGGATTACTTGAACCCAAACCGTAAGTCCAATACACACTACCATTTGAATGCAGTTTGGGAGGAGATAGGTTGATGGTTATTATATTAACATAATTTTTGCACATCCACAGACATCCAAACGTTGATTTCAATGACAAATATTAATTTTAAAAAAGTAATGTTGTACACAATTTGTGAGACATTGTACAAACATTAGGCATATAACAGTGTTTACTCTCCAGTTAAAGTAAACAAACATCTCTTGATTACTTTTGGGGGTTCTATTTTTATTACCACATCTTCACATTTATATACCAAGACATTTTTGTCTTTGGGCCACCTCCAAGCCTTTCGTGTAGGCTCTATGCAGTCGACTCGAACACCTTCAGCTTCTATAGTGAATACGACTCCTGGATATTCCTTCCCGTTCCATTTTACCAGAACAAAATTGCCTATTTCGAGGTCATCTTTCGTTACAGGTGCCAGAGTTGGTGCTGATTTGGCTTCGGTCTGGCCACATTTCATAGTCAAGTGTCCGAGATGTTCCTCATCAGGACTGTCGATACTGAAGTCGCTGTCATTTCCTGATTTCGAGCGGAATGCGTCATCTTCTTCTGATGTGAGGTCTTCCAATGCTTGCTTTCCATTTCGAATGGTGGTCTAGGTTGTTTTTGAAAATGCTCTCTTTCTTGGACTTTTTCCTGGTGTTTGCTGTTTTGCTGAAGTAACCCGCGTTTGCAGGTAATGTGTACCAGTTGTACTTAGCCACAAATTGTTCAATGAATGAATTATTTAGGACACGAACAGTCCTCAATTGGCTTTGATACTAAACTAAATATGAAATGTATGCACTTATCTACAGTTTTAGGCTATTCCTAATATCTGTCCCGACGGAAGTGTGCAGCGTGAAATCCACAACGAACTTTGGTGTAGATTGCCTAACAGTCCTGCCACTGGCTGTGACTTACAAACCTTCCTAGCCCTCCGTTGGTAACAATTATACATCGGTGGATGGTAACTTGGGGTTACTGATAACACCAACACTATAAGTACATGTTCTGTTAATATGAAGTGTATCCACAATAACACGAAAAGCTGTTCTTGTCTTTCCTGATGAACCAAGTGAGTCAGGCTCTACCTTTTTACGATATTGCCTGAATTGTTGCTTACTTCAGTCTCTGAATCCAATACCTGTATTTACGTACTGACTCAAAATATACTTCAATATTGTTCTGTTCATTCCTAGAAATGTCATCAGTACTACACTCACAATGTTATTCCAACTCAGAAGAAATAGGTTTTTCGAAGTTAAGACCGGATACGGGCACAACTGCAATTATACGTTAAAATGTTCAATGATTTTATTAAAGAAGTTTACGAGCGCGAATAGTAACATGGGTGGCTAATCACCCCGACACTCTCATAACTCACTAAAGAAAGGTGATGTGAACGTAGAACACATACATGTTAATAAACATTGTTGTTTCCGAAGTTTACATGAAGGCACACAAATCTGAGAATAGCATTTCTAGTATTAAAGAACATAATAATCCGAGATGGGGTTACGCGTCACCCCTGTTACCAACGGAGGGCTAGATCCCCATACGGGTCTTCGTAGTACTACTGTTGCCTACCAGCCAAACACTGAACTACTTAGTTCTACTGATGTTAAGTGTCCACAGGAACCAAATAACATTTTTCCGTTTTGGGCTCAAGTTAACCTGCAGGGGTCAAGTAGCCCGCGTTTACGGTACATAGTTTGACTTACGATAAACACGCACACGTTTGATAAAGTGTTATCATTGTCCACTACAATTATCCAGGCAGAATTATACGTTGTATATTTGTAGACGTTGCCTGCAATGCGTCGTCACTGATCTCAAACAACTTTATGTTGAATGTTCGTTTTCAGTATTAGCATAATCCCATAATTCTTAGTGAAAACCACTTCACATTTGAAGACGCTTCTCACGAAAATAAGTCGGGGTAAGGAGATATTGATTTATACATGTTCCTCAAACTCGATCCGTTTATAACCAAGATTTTGATTTCACTAATGCTTTCATCTGAAATGTAGTTAGTAACAGTATCCTATTATAACCAGCCATTTTGCAGCTCGTAGTTATGGTCAAAAATTGGTTGGAAAATTGAAGGTAGCGGACAATGTTAAAAATGTAAATAAATGACGCGTTATGCGTGTCTAGAGAATGCTCAACATAACGCCGCTATTTTTCGAGTGTAGTGGTCATATGTGAATGTCATGGTGATTTTTTTAAATTATTCACGCCAGTGTATTTGTAGAGTTCACGCAATCACGTAGGTGATACTATGATTAGCATGTAAATAATGCATTTCTTTTTTACTTAAGTTTAGCGCCCCTTTCCAGCTCTAGTCTATATGAGACGTGAACCTACAGTTTAAGGTAAAATCGAACCAACATTGATTGCTTTGAAGTTTAACGTCCTTCTTCAGGCTGATGCTATATGAGACGGGTCTCATAGCCTAACGTGGAATCTAAGTTACATGAGTTCCCATCAGGATCGAACCCGGATCACTTACGCCGAAGCTGTGAGAGAAAACGTTAAATATGCTTTGGGCGTTAAGCAAACAACCTACATATCGGTACCTGCTTACTCCACTCTACTTTCTATGAAGGCTATGATATCATGACAAATATCAACTGCATACAAAAAAAAAAAAGCGTAAATGACAGGTGTTGAAGGTCATTATCAGCATTTCTTTCCGCTATATTTTCATTCATTGTTAGGTACATTTAAGTTTATGATACGTCATCCTTTATTTCAGAATCTTTCAGTAAGAGAGTCATTTCTATTACAGCAACAAAATAGTAATCATCAATACATGTTTTTTTTCAGGAATTCTATAACTGTATTTATTGTGTTATAGCTGAAATTACTTAATATAAATCGATCAGTTCTTGCAATATGAATAAGCAGAACGTCTGATCGTTGTTCCACCTAAATATTTCACCAACTAGCGTCATAGAATTCATTTGCATTGAACTCTTTATAGCGAAACTTGTTGCGAACCGATGAAATAATTATTGTCAAGATGGAGCACCTAAGCGTCTAGACCGATTTAAAGAAAATATTGTATACACATTTACAGTACAGCTAGAAGGCATACATGATTTTGTTCTGTGGTGACGTAATTAGTCTGATAAACGTTTTAATTGAACCTTCTAACCTGTTATTAAGAAACATTTATAATTTTCGTTATATGCGAATATAAACGTTGTTCATGTACTCATTGCTGTCTCATATACTCAACCCCTTTCTGCATGATTTTTATTCTTTTAGCAAAAAAAAAAAAAAATGAGTATTGGAAATCCTCATATGGGAACTTGAAAAATGAATTAAAACTTGACTTGAATTTTAGATTTTTCACTTAATTCCGACGAGAAATAAGTAAGTGCAATATATGACACACTTACAACTCACAAAGAACATGCCAGATGACACCAAAATCTCTTATTCATACACGTCAATATCTCAGACAGCAGACAAAACAGTCATTTGGTACTGTGATAAATCACAGAAAAGCTAAAATGAAAAAAAAAAAAAGATGTGCCATACATGGCACGACATGCGGTAAGGGGTTGAGTTATCATTATTGTGCACAACGCACAAACACTGAAGAGTAAGATAATGTCACCTTAAACAGCATTAGATTTAGTAACCGAAAATGTAGTTGAATGACATCCATTTCGTTTCTAATAATAAAGTACGTTTTATGTGCATTTTTTTTTTTTTTTTGTCCTGCGTTTACAAAATTATTTATCGGATAGTACAACAGATAACTCAGAATTGAACGTTCAAACTTTCGAACTTTCAAGTATACTAAAAAAGTTGAGCGAATAAGCATTAACTTTAAGTTAATTCTGAGATACATCAATAATTTTCGTCGTTTTGCTTTACTTCTGTGTTTGTACAAAGTTGTAAATTCAACAAATTCTGTGCTTAATCTAGTACAATATACATTTTTATATGGGTGATCACGTATATGATTTCAGGTTTTCACACACTCAACCTACATAGTGCAATTTTTCAAAACCGCCTTCTCGTTTTTCATGTTCGCCAGAGACGCACCTTTAAAATGGACTGCACTTTTTCTAATCCCCTTGACATTCTTGTCTAAAAGCTTTACTGTTTCTTCTCTTTATAATTGAGTTTATACAGGAAGGTGCGTATTCTAACCATAAATATCAAAAGGGCTCTGGTTATCTTTATTTTAACACAAGCAATGTCCTCTTTAATATCGTTCATTAATTAAAGCTTTCTTTCTCTTTTTTTAATCTTTAATCGCACATTTTATCACATACCTAATAAGATAGCTGATTCTCATATAAATTCTAAGCAGTTGCATTTGGTTTCCTCTTCCTAGCTAAGTTTGATATTGTACACTTTTCACTCTTCTTCATTGATTCTTTTTTTACTCTACCCAGCTAATTTCTTCATTATTCTCTGTACTCGCAACTCAAAGACTTTCAGTTGTTTCTCATCATTCGTCTGGAATATACATGCTTATACCTTAAAGGGCACGACAGTCTACATCAAACAGTTGATGAGTCTTTTTCCAACTCATTATTTAGCAACATGTAATATACTTTTCTTAATCCTAAAACCTTATTCCGTCATTCTTACTTTTATTTTTTTTTTCGTTCACATTTAAGGTATTTACTAATAATTGCGTTTAGAGATACATGAAACCAGTCACATATTGTACTCCTTTCCTCTCGAAATTCTTTAACATAATTGTCTTTTCCTATTCGTTTTGATTTCGTCTTGTAAATTTATATTCTTCACAAGTTTTCCTAAAAAATTCTGACATTTCCCAAAAGCTCACCCCATTTTTTTTTCTTTCATACAGAAAATTTTTGAAAATAAGGTTTTTCGATCCACTATATACGATACACCACTTTTCTACTGGGGCAATCCAAACTAAATTGACCAATGATGGTTGCTGGCAAAATTTATTTTTTTATTAATATTTTAACTAAGTTTGTACCACATTTAGGGAGTTGAAAGCGGGTATTTATTAATTTTTAGTCGCGCAGGTTTTCTCGTAGCGGCCATTTTGTATAGCGCCTGAGCACATTTTTAAGTTGTCGGCGAATTCCGTTAAACGTTGTAACTTTTTAGGTTTTAATGATAATGAGTCCAAACTAAAATCATATGAAAGGTAAGGGAATGTACCATATTATGTGTTTTGTGCACATTGAGACGTGCTTCAGAACGTCGAGGAAAGAAGCTCTGCACATTGAAGTTGGAAACCTAGAAATTTCAGTTTTAGAATGTACATTTTGAAACAAAATAAATGAGTCTCACCTTCAATTCTTTGCCTACATAGAGACTAGATAATGGACAACGTCCTGAACAAGATTCCGATCTGAGAACCACATACTTGAATTTTTGGAATTTTTTAAATTTTGCGAATTGTTACCATCAAATATCTCAGGAAGGAAAGAAGTGAAAAATCCCAAATTTGCACAAAATAAATTATAGTTATGTAGTAACAAGCGGGTAAAATTGCATCACTGAGACTCGAACAGTTTCTGAGTTATAAGGGTATTCTTCACTGGGACTTAATATCATGAAGCGCCATTGGAGTGAGTATATACTTTGTAGCAAAAATCAAAATAACACGAAAGTAATGTTAAATGGGTAAAGTGTGCACAATTTATGAATCATATCTTAAACAAAAGACGAAAGTCGTCTGTTTGTTTTTCTGCCTATATCGCTGTTGTTAAAACATCAGTAAGGTAAATAGTTGACTAATTTGTATACAGAGTTTGGCACTGATGTTGAAAGTAGACCTGTAGGAATTATGAATTCTGTAGGTGTGAGTTTCCGGCGAACCTTAGTGATTGGCACCCACACTTTGTGTTTCGTACATAGTTTAAAATAGTTTCTTGGGCAATGGGGATGGAAAAAGTGATCAAAAAGATTGTTATTTTCCTGACTGATGTATTTAATTCCCCAATCCAGCATTTCTGTCATAAATACAGGCTACGGCATCATTAGGTGCAAATGACAACATGCTATGTTCTGAAAGTACGGAAGTACTGAAATCAGTAAATTCATCGTATTGTGAGTATTCATAACATCTGATTTGTGTTTTCGTCAGAGATACAATTCTATGATATGATATGGTATTAATAACTCTTTTACAAGTAGCAAATCTTGAATTTCTTGTTGTTTGACTGCACCTCTTCTGATGAAACGTAGATAGATTGTATACCTGAGATACTATGTCAATACACAACCTTCATGTTCAGCTTTTAACATTATGAATTTCACATCACTGCAACAACTTATAACTCAGAGACTACTCAAGTCTCAGTGATGCAATTTTATTCACTTGATACTGTACAACTATCGTTTATTTTGTGTAAAATTGGGATTTTTCAATTCTGTCCTTCCTGAGATATTTAATGATGAAAATACACGATTTTCAAAAATTCACAAAGTTTAAAAATTAAAAAAAAAACGTCAATTATAAGGTTCTCAGATCTGAAACTTGTTTGAGACGTTGTTTAAAATCTAGCCTCTACGCAAACAAATAATTGAAGGTGAGTCTTATTTATTTCATTTCAAAATGTACATTCCAAAATGGCCACTTCTAGGTTTGCAACCTCAATGTTCAGAGCTTCTTTCCTCGGCGTTCTGAAGCACGTCTCAATGTGCACAGAACAGAGAACATTGTCCGTTCCATTAATTTTCATATGGTGTTAGTTTGAACGCATTATGTTTAAAACGTTAAAAGTTACAGCATTTAACGGAATCCTCTGAAAAGTGCAAAATACGCTCAGGCGCCTATACAAAATGGCCACCACAAACAAACCTGCGCGACTAAAAATAAATGAATACCCGTTTTCAACTCCCTAAACGTGGTACAATCTTAGGTATAAAAAAATCAAAAATAAATAAATTTTGTCAGCAACCTTTGACCTGGAAATTGGTCGATTTCATTTGGATTGGCCTTACTTCTCACAATATTCATAACTTTATTAAAGTATATTTTTTTCTTTAATTATCTTCTGTTTGCTCTTAAAGCAGAAGGCATTGACGTAGCGAAATGTATTCGCATTAAAAATAACAATGGTGCTGCATACATGGTTCGCGTTTAAACCACGTCCCAAACTTCTATTGTCACCTTATTGCAAGACGGAGCTTATATCTTCAAACAACGACACCGAGTTGAGCCATCCCGTACTACCGCACCTCTCCCAGTTAGATGCGAGAAGTGTCAAGCTTACAATGCGCACGTCACGTCAAAATGTCCAAATGTTCCCAAATGTGGTTCTTGTGCAGGACAACATGAAACCAAGGAGTGCCCTAATACGGGAAGACAACCACATTGTTCTACATGTTCCAGTACTTCGCACCCTACTTACAGTTACAAATGCAAGTCTAAGCCGGCACCTGATCCAAATCAACCAGAAATGACAGTTCCGCTCCGTACGGCGGATGCTTCAGTACCATTCTCGCAATCTATTGCTTCACCCATCACTGTGGAAAACTTCCTGAGATACATCACTCTTATTTTGCAAAATATTTTTTCCATTTCAACGTCAGCTCATTTTTGATCGTGTTATTGCGGCTGCCTCTGTTATATTTCAAGTTAATCTGTATACCACCTATTCTGGTCCATTTGTTCACTTTCATATTGCACCACGTGATACTGCAGTTTAAACCAAACCTTGTCTGTCTCAGTATGGGTCTTACCACCCTTTTTATGAATATTCGATCGCTATCTCAACATAAAATACTATTTGAACAACTACTTTTAGAAGAAACAGTCGATATATTCGCTTTAAACGAGACAGCGCTTAAACCAGCACATACCGTACGTTTTCCTAGGTATCAGTTTGTACGGCATGATTACCCAGACACCAACGCCAGAGCACAAGGCGGTGTAGCGATTGGAATCCGCAATAAACTTTCTTATATATGTCACTCTGTACCAATAAATGTTCCATTGCCAGAGCACTTAGTAACGACAATCTATCTTTCAAACTTAGCGCTAACTGTTGCTACAATCTATGTCCGTCCCGGGCATATAATTCCGCTAGAATTCTTTCGTTATTTGTTTTAGCAGTCTCGCAATCTTCTAATCTTGGCGGATGTCAATATCCACAGTCGCTCCGACAGAGATAAAACTCAGTTCTCTGACTATATATCTCTGGGCTTACATGGCCATATATATAACCTACCCAGGCATACCAGGCCTAGTAGCCAAACTACCCCTGATGTTCTTATTAGTACACCTACATTAGTTGCTAAAGCCACTGTATCTGTTTTGGATTGCATCGGTAGTGATCATCTACCCATAAATGTTACAATCAACCATGCACGCCCACCATCGTCTCCATCATTCGAAAGAACTCTATTATTGTACGATAAAGCTAATTGGGAGCAGTATCGGACTGATATCAGTATAGCAATGGATCAATTGGAACCGCCGACGTCTGAAACTGATCTCAACAAAGCCGTTCAGAGCATTAGAAATGCTCTTGTTGAAAGTGCTAATAAAAATATTCCTACCTACCCTGGTAAAACGTATCAACCAATGTTGCCACCTGAATATCTTTCGCTTGTAAGAAAATCCAGGCAGTATTTCCGTGAATATGAAAAGACACGAAATCCAGGATATTTGGCTCAGGCGCGTCATTGCCAACGCACAGTTCACAACTACATTGTTGCCCACAAACGGCTTAGCTGGAGTAAAACATGCAACAAGCTGAACACTGACACACATCCTACAAGGTACTGAAAAAAATAACATATTAACTGGGCAGAAAGTTAGTACTACATACCCTCTTGTACAGGACGATCATCTTTTGCAAACAGATCAGGCAAAAGCTGACGCTTTTGCATCTCATTTGCAAGCAGTCTTTGCACCACCTGTTTCCACACATCGCTTAAGTCCACGAATATCTGAACCGGCAATTAGCAACTTACTTCAGCCTTCGATATCGCATGAGTTAGATAACGCCAATCCTTTGTCTCAGGAGATTACTACTGATGAAATACGTGGAGTCCTCAAACGCAAACGCAATACTGCTCCTGGTTTTGATAGTATATCTTATAGAATTCTTAAATTATGCTCACTGCAGTTTTTCTCTTCTTCGCAACAATATTTACGTTTATTTTACGCACTGGCTATTATCCGCAGGACTGGAAGGTGTCCAAGGTTCTTAAAACCTAACAAACCACCTTACTCCGTGACTTCATATCCACCCATACAATTAACTTCTACTTTGGGTAAACTGTTTGAAAAAAAATCCTGGTACGTCGTCTCCATCCATATCTTAGCGAACATAACCTTCTACCTTCTCATCAAACAGGATTCCGGCCGCTATATAGTATCAATGACCAACTACTTCGACTTACGACTATAATTACCAATCATTATAACGAAGCTTTACTGTCTTGCCTCGTACTCATGGACCTCGAGAAGGCGTTTGACCACATTTGGCATTACGGCTTATATTGTAAACTATTGAAACTCGGAATTCCTCTCACTTACCTTCGAGTTATATATTTGTTTATACTGAATCGTATTGCCTATGTGAATATCAATGGTACATTATCACATCCGATATCCCACTGACCGGCGTACCGCAGGGTTCAGGCTTATCGCCACTTCTTTACATCCCCTATGCATCGGATTTACCATCTCCAGCACCTAATACATATTTGTTCCAATATGCGGATGATACTCGTACCACTTCCCTAACGCTTGGTAAAACAATTCAGCAAATTAATGTCCACTTACAGGCTACAATTACTGCATTTCTTCAATGGTGTGATAAATGGAGACTCACCGTTAACGAAGATAATACACAGGCGCTGGTAATTTTACCGCCCAACCGCCGCAGTAAGGTTCACCGTAATCCAAATTTGCTACGGATACGTGTTGGTGATCATCTTCTACAGCCGACTAAAACTGTTACCTATTTACGTATTATTTTCGATGATAAATTGCGGTGGACAGCCCAACTCCAGAAACTTGTTGGGAAAGCAAAAAAAATCGATTACAGCTTTTACGCCGACTCGTGGGTCAAAACTGGGGCTTAAACTGGGGCTTAAGTTATTACTGAATACTTATAAAGCCTTTATGCGTAGTGTCCTCACTTTCGGTCATATTGCCTGGTGCTCTGCTCCGCAGAAGTTTTACAATAGATTAGAAATTATCGAACGCCATGCTATCAGACTCACATTTCGCATAAGACTACCATACCCCAATGATGATCTTTATAATAAGATCGATTTTCCTCCGCTTGTCCAACATATTGCTCTCTTACGGCAAAAATATATAGCTAACTGTCTCCATTCATATAAATATATATTTTTCGAGACTATATTCATAGACTTGGAACAAGACTCCCAGTTCCGGTACTGCTATACACCACTAAGTATCCTCATTCCGATTTTTGCTTGATCACTTCCAGACAATCATCATCATGCAAGATTTTTCCGACGACAGCTCATTCATCATGATATTCCTCATCTTTTACCATCATAGCACTGTCTCCCACAACACTAATAAGGGCTTCCCAACGTTTTTCATCAGTCTTGAGCCGCCCCAAGACAGAAGACTAACCAGTATTCGTCTCACTAACTTATTTCATTGCGTTGTGACGTGATGTGCACTGCATTCATTATCATGAGTATGAATGTCGTCCATTACAATATGCCTATATTTCGCTAGCACGTTTTTCATATTTTGAATATTCATTTATTTGATGCTCTCACTGCACCTCTTTACTATTTTTTATCTAAATGCACTTATTATTCTATTATACTATTATGTGTTAATTATTGTTAATGTTTATATTTTGTTTTTGTTTCAAGTTTTTTTTTTTAAACATTGATATGCATATATGTGTTTGCAACATCTTGCTTTTTAGTAATTGTTAGTTACCAAAATTTTCTTTAACAGCACATTGCCCAGCAACAAATGTAATAAAAGTTAATTGATGCTTCCACATCCCAGGCCAAGAGACAAGGCGAAACCATCTAGTGACAGTTTTTCATATTTCCAAATATTTTGCGACAATAAAGATTTCAATCAATCCTGTCTCCCTCAAAAAAAAAAAAAAAAAAAATCTGTTTCATTTATTCAAAACTAAAGAATGTATAATGTATCATTTTCTTATCATCACATTAACAAATCACTCAAATAAATGTTCATGTGTCATTCCAAAACTCTGAAGAATACCAATAGGACATATCTCTCGTAACGCTTGTAGTTTTCATTAGTATAATACAGTTTCCCATGTTATGAAAGTTACTGAAATCGTCTGCATTGTACGACGTGACTCTTCATTGATTAATGAGCCGTATTTGTCCCTCAAGTTTTGAACATATTTTGAACTTGGCACTAGAAAGTACTTTACATCTGAGTATTATTTTCGTGAGAAGACTATTTTATTGCTTTGTCTCAAATAATATTTAATATATCTCCAATACCTCAGAGCTATTCGATATACTTTCTTTACCTTATTGGTATTCGTAAATCAAACATATATGGAAAAAGAATTTAATATTATGAATATATATATATATATATATATATATATATATATATATATATATATCAGGAAGACATCTCAAGTGATTAGTGGATGAAGCTGAACTAAAAACTTAATTACGGACCATTGGTAGACGAACATAGGAGATTATTAAAGGCGTTCATAGGTTGGTGATATTGGGTGTGATTATTGAGAGAAAGAGCGCAGGAGAGAGAAAAAAAATCGAGACTCATGATGGAAAGGCATAAGAGCCCTGCTCCTGCTACCGACGTGGATATCTGTTGTTCGACTCTACAATGAGACCCCACTGGAGTTAGCTTCATTCCTCTTCTCAATAATTGCTTGTTCGCTTTCCATTTTGTGAGAAGACGAGGGGCGTCACATGTATTTGGAGTTGGACTCTGTCCTTGCGGGGAAATCGAATTCCAGCGAAGAGTTCGTCTCTATTCATAGAGCCGGCAGCCAGGTTTATGTCCTGCGCATAATTTCACGCGCGAGTGGCGCCGGCAGCTTGGAAAAGTGACTTCCTATGAGGTTGCCTGTGCTAGAACTCGACGAAGCCTAAGCAGACAGATTGGAAGCCCTTCCGGAACATTATGCTGCTTTTGCGAAGACTGGGGCAATGATGCTCTTTTTTCACAAAAGGAGAACAGACTACTGCTTAATCTGTTCTGACGGTTTGTGAACATTTGAAGGGACAAATCACCCGCACACAAACCTTCTCTTGAAAATCACGAACGCAAAAGAACAATGCAACTACAGCAACCCGTGCAGAAAATAAAAGCTTTCGTAGTTTACTGCAGGAGCAATGATGGCTCGGTTTACCAAACGAGTTTTTATATCGTTCCTTTCAACGTCTGCTTCCTTAATATACTTTCACAATTTAATACTACACTGTTGACACATGAGAAACGTCAAAGTATTGCAAGCTTTTTTATTTTATTTTTTCCTTACTATGTGTTGATCAAAGAGATGAGAAAACAAACTACACGAGGAAGACTTGTAAAATAGAACATTGCGAAAAGGAAATCAGATGCTTATCATTTATTAAAAAAAAATGTATAGAACCAGATAAATACCTAAACTAAAATTTCCTTGTACTGACTTTACTATGGACCATAGCTGGCCAGACGGCGTTTAGTTAGGTGATATGTTGTTATTTGTACATCTATTTTACTGAACTTATCTCTGACATTTTTATACCGAAAGTTACTACTTCTTTAGTTCACCAACCGTGTCACTTCATCCAAAATTTGTGTTGAAGACTTTTGATGTTTGACAAAAGTTAAACTATATATCTTTGATAACGTACTTTTTAAAGGAAAACAATATTGCACATTGAATTACTAATATGCAACCATCTTGCAATATATATTTTTTTAAGGAATTTTATAACATATTTCTTTTATTTTACATGGAATCGAATCATAGAGTGAAATTGTGTCGTATCTAGCGAAAATGAACTGAAACAAGTGAATTGGATGGGACAAATTTACTTTTTTTTTTTTGCTATTTTACAACATATTTCTTCTCTTTTCAGGCAAGATGACATATTTATCCGTAATTTCGTAATTTTTCTCCACACAATTACTTTTAAAATATTTTCCGTGTCTTTATTATGCACTTATTTTGAGAGACGCAAAACTGAAAACATCCATGACCTCTGAGTAATTGTCTGAGCTTGCATTACGTAATCTTTGTTCTTCATGTATGTACGCATCCACGATAATCGCCTGAGAGGAATGAAACCAATTTGAACTGTTGTTTTGCATTTCTTTTTCATTTTACAACAGTGAAAGGAAACTTAAATCAATCTGTTTTGTTAGACGAAGCATAGTTGTTTAGAACATACTCGTAGGAAGTCAGCACACGTTGGACGTAGCAATAATGATAAAAAGAACCTAGAAGTTTATTGTGTTTGTCGGTAACAAGTAACAACAATGCTTGGAAGAAGTGTTTGATAACGCAGGTACCTCTTCCATGCCAAGTGAATATGGATTGACGAGGCAACTGTATCAGCATTTGTCACAGAAAATCCAGAATCAGATCGAGTTGATTACGATGCCTCTTGTAAAGAAATCAGATTACTTGAAGTTGAGAGATTATTGTATTCTACAAACAGAACATGCCGTAGAAACATTCCTTGTGCATGGTGGGCAGTTAGAGAAGATAAACCATTCAACAATTGCTAGCTGTATTGAAAACGCAATGCAGATACTATTTCCAGAAGATGTTCTGCGCGGTAGACTCTTATTACTTTTAATGTATGCAACTATATATATGCTGAAGGTAGGAAAAACCTTAAGCCTTCTATACCTGAAAATGACACGCATAACCTGCCTGACACATGTGAAAATATTCGATTAATGTATCCCAATGGAGATCGGTGTGTGTCAAACATGAACAAAATATCTTATTGAAGCACCCATCACGATGACAAGCACTAAAAGAAGCTGCACCATATATTCCTTCACCGCCACGGTCAGTGGTGAGTGACGCGTTGGGGAGCATGACACACAGCAGTTCAATATTCTGTTCCAATCTAAACTTTCTTTCGGAAGTAGCTGCAGGTTTTGAAACAGAAGATGCCACATCTGTTATGAAGTTCAAAAATTACTTCAAGATTCATAACGGAATACACTATTATTCACATTTCTGCGAATTTCGTGTTCCTCGTGTCGTACATTGAGCGATTGGAGACAAATACTGCAAGTGCTTAATTCCCATCAAACTATAGAAGATGAAAACGAAGTTGTCAACAGTGATTGGTTGTCAACAGGATAAACATTAGTTGGTTAGAGACAAATTGAGAGCCATCTTGAACACAAATCTTGGATACAACGGTCTAAACACCATTGCAAGTGTCTTGACCGGTGACGGAAGATCAACTTTGGAAAGTGTTCAGGAAGATTTGACACCTGCAGATGTAGGCAGGGTTGGAAAAAAGATTTTTTTTTTTAAAAAAAGAACAAAACATGTGTTTAAAACATGAAAAAGATGTTCAAAATGTTTTACACATGTTTTAAAACACAAAGAAAAAAAAACATGTTTTAAACATTTTGAACAGTTTAAAACATTTCAAAATCGTGTAATAACTTGTTTGTTACGATTTTTTACTTGCAACCAATATTACAGATTCATACTGTATATACTGATTAGTGCAACATTAATAACAGAAATAAAATCGTTTGACAAAAATGGCTTCTATATAGTTTTTTAATGAATTTTTATTGGCCACTTGGCCACTTGTTGTTCAAGATGATTTTCGAGAAAAGATTAAATATTTTCATAGTATGTTGGTAATAATGCACCTTAACATATCAAATTTCGTTTTTGTAGCACCAGTTGTTTTGGAAATGACTTTTGAGTGTCACTGGTAACGCACATTTTTTTTCTTTTTACCTAATTCAATTTGTGTAACTCCAGTGGATTGCAAAATGACTTTGAATGACCATTGGATTTAATATGACATTTTTTACGGTATTTGGTTCAAATAATTGTATTGTTATTGGAATTGTACACACATGTACATAATTTTTACTCAATTGATCACCTAGAGGTGGGTGAAATTTTAGTTGCAAAAATTTGCTAGACAAACTAACCCACACTACACCTTTTCATGTGTTTTCTTGCTTCATTTATTTCGGACCCTTCGCCAGTGTTGGGTAAGTTACTCGTAAAAATGTAACGCGTTACAAGTTGCTTTACTTTCTCTTAAAATGTAACGCGTTAGTAATGCGTTACTTGGCTCAAAAAAGTAACTGTTACTTTACTTCGAAAGTAACGCGTTACTTTTAGGTTCGAAACTTTGAATATGTGGAAAAATCTTATTACTTCAGTTTTCCGTACTGCTATTACTACCGCTATTATTATTATTATTATTATTATTATTATTATTATTATTATTATTATTATTATTATTATTATTATTATTATTATTATTATTATTATTATTATTATTATTGCACGTTATGAATCGATTTATGTAAATGCAAGGACAAATTTTTACTTGAAAACTATATTACCATTTTAATGTAATGTAACATTGACTAAAATGCCATACTGCGTTACTCGTAGAGATGGGCACGAGTGAATTCGAGCAAGTTTTCTTTGAAACCCGATTCGACTCGAAACTGACATCTTTGGGCTCGACCCGAGAACTTGGCTTGAAAAATTTCCTCCAACTCGACTCGAATTCGGGTCGAGTTTCGAGTCGAGTCGAGTCAAATCTGGTGTATAGTTTCGAGTACTCTCTTCAAGTATCTTACATAGACAATATAATTATTATCAATGGTACTACTACTACTACAACTTATTTTCCTTCTTCTTCTTCTTCTTCTTCTATTATTATTATTATTATTATTATTATTATTATTATTATTATTATTATTATTATTATTATTATTATTATTATTATAACAACACTGTGTATAAACATGAAAGATAGGTAATTTATATATAAATACTAAAAGAGTAGTTGATTGCCAACCTCGTTAGTCGTGAAGTCTAGGAGTAAAGGACATTGTTCACGACCTTCTGAATTTGGGTTGAGGATCTAGGTTGAGTATTCGGGCCCGAGCCAAACGTTGTTAAAAGTTATAGGGCACTGGCCAAATATCTTCAAAACTGCTCGGCCCGGGTTTAGAATTGTCAACGACTCGAGCAGATCGGCTCACAGCTCATTCACTATCGACTCAAACCGAGATGTGAGCTGAGCCAACAACTCACCCAACCGAGTCGGCTAGACCCCTTCGTTCAGTTGAGTCGAACCGAGCAGATGGCTTATCCCAACCAAGCCAGCTCGAGCCGATGGTTCACCCCAAGCGAGGCGGCTCGAGCCATCGGCTTAGTTAAGCCGAGCCGAGCTAAGCTTGTTATAAAAAGTCTCTTGTAGTCTCGCTATCGAAACGAGACGAGATGCGAGCAGTGTCCCCTCTCGTGAGCAACACTAAAAGTATTCCATATTACTGCTTAGCTTACATTTCTCATGGCTTTCGCTTTCCAATGTAATCAGCCCGTGATTTCAAAACGAGTTAAAACGAGCGAGCCACTTATCAAACTCGACTCGACTCGAAACTCGACACCAAAAACAGTGAATCGATTCGGAACTCGACTTGAGAATATTACTTTTGATCCGACTCAAAACTCGACTTGGATTCGAGTCGAGTTTTAGCTTGACTCGTGCCCATCCTTATGCGTTAGAAAAAATGGTTGCTTATTATTATTCTGCTAAACTAATTATATAATAATATCAATGCTGCTATTAAAATTAAAAATACAGAATATTGAGAAACATTGCACTACAACTGAAGAAATGAGAACACATGAACTGGGGGTGAATCAAAATTGCCAATAACTCTAAAATCGATACATGCTTTTTAAAGCTAGTTGTTCCAAACTCTATAATCAACGTGACTTTAGGATATGCGAACTGATCTAAAAGAACCCTAATATTACATACCATCAACATTACATCAATAAAGTAGGCCTGCTCATCAGAACACCGTGTATTCATATTAAACCCTTACTGAATGTCGTTCATTATGGCACCCTAATTGTTGATAAATATTTCCCGCCGGGGCACCACTTTACTTTTAAATTCTGTTCAGCAGTGGCGTACTTACGTTTTGGTTTCGGTGGGGCTTTGCCTGAAAATGTGAAAATTCTGCAAGATATTTTATATACTTTACTATAGTAAGTAAGATTTCGGAAGGGGGGCTTAAGCTCGGAAGCCCCACCCCTAAATACGCCACTGCTGTTCACCATCATCTTCAGATTTTAAGAAAAAGTATTCTTTCAAATGTTCGAACGATAAAATATTTTCGTTCCCCATCTTTATAAAAACAACACCATTCAAAGTAAAATAGACTACCAGTACCATTGCACTCCTAGTTCACTCACTGATGTATTGATTTGGAGCTGTCAAAATTTAAGACAAAATCTTCCAGGTGCTTGCAATCAGTACACGTGATTTCCCTGAGGCTGTCCTCATCTTCCAAAAGCAGCAAGTGGCACTATATTTTGTTGTTTAAATAAAGAAATCAAATTGTATCTATGAATGTATTTGGAAGCCTACCAACGTAAAGTTCGTAAGGCGAAACGGGAAAATGCACATCAAGTGATAACAGGTTTTACATGCTTATTTCATTGCTAGAGATCATAAGGCGAAACGGGAAAAGGCGAACAGTTCAGGAATTGTCGGTCACTGACATCGCTCATTCCCCATTGTTCCATTCTGAGAAATTCACTTACAGGAAATAACATTTGTTTCCGAAAAAAAATACATATATTGTAGTTACTCATCCGAAATGTAACGCGAAAAAGTAACGCAAACTAGGTACGTTTCTTAAAAATTTGTAACGCGTTACCGTTACAGTTACTTTGGAAAGAATGTAACGCGTTACTAGGAAACGTTACTTAAAAAGTAACGCATTACAAGTAACGCGTTACTTGCGTTACGTTACTTCCTAAGACTGCCCTTCGCTACGAAGATACTACGTTTTCTGAGCAAAAATGAAACTTTTTGAAAATGGACTTGGATCCTTGTGCTCTGAACGACCCATATCTAAAAATATTTTTAAAAATCTCTAAGTTGGAGCCAAGTTTATCCGGCAACCCAAGTTTGTTCGAAACGTATAAAATTAGTTTCTTCGGTTTACTCGAAATGGTGTATTTTTTTTCTTCCCGTAAAACTCATGTTAAACGATCCCAAGTTGTACGAAGACTGAGAACCAACATGTAATGTATGCATTAACGAATGCCTGGCATATTTTAACTTCAGAACCGCAATTTAGTAAAGGGTCCTTTGTTTTCTGAATACAACACAAAAACTCGTTTCAATGATAATTATTTTGTTCAATATCATTTCTACAAGTAGTCCAACCTTCGACTACAACACTTTCTCGCAAGTTAACTGATAAGCATTTAAGCAATACAATAGATGATAAAGAAAAACAAGGGAGAAAGAGACAAAATAAAGTGTGGATCACCACATCGACCTGCAGTAGCCACAAGAAATCAAAACATTCACATGGGAGCAGTGTTGTCACAGTCCTAGCTCTGAAATGGGCTGAAAATAGTACCAAATTAAAACAAAAAGGGCTGAATTCATTATTTTATCACAGTGTAATACATGGCTCTATAATACGAAACTAAAAGAAGTAAAATTCTAAAACACTCCGCCCCCTTTTTCCAAGAGTCCAAATCAAGCAATTGCACTTTTTAAAAACATCCTAATAGGAAGACCCCGAACAATTGTGGAACTAGATGAAACTTTTCTCGCACGTAGGAAGTATAACAGAGGCCACAAATTAAAAGGGCAACCAGTTATCAATTTCGATATGTATTGTCAGGAAATCAAACGCGTCTCTATTTTAAAGTGACCGATAGACCAAAATGGTATTATGGCAATATATATATATATATATATATATATATATAGATAGATAGATAGATAGATAGATAGATAGATAGATAGATAGATAAAACAAGGAACAAATCAATCAACCAATCATGAGATGTAGGAAAAATTATTGCTGACACTTTTGAAAATGTGCCAAGTATCTGTTAAATGGTGCTGAAATAGATATAATTGTACCAACTTTTTTCACAAAAGGGGATGGAAATGCCAGAGTGGTACCAACGGACCAATCAATGACAAAAATGGCTGAATTTGATAATTGTACCAAGTGTGACAACGCTGTACGGGAAGAAAATAGCCTTCTGAACGGGATCATTTTTTGGTAATTTTCTTTCGCTGGCAGATTTTTTTTTTACAAAAAATAAATAAAATAAAAAAAAAACATGTTTAAAACGAGCCTTAAAAAATAAACGTGCTTAAAACAAAATGTTTAAAACGTATATAAAATTTGTTTTAAACAAAATTAATTGTTTAAAACAAGTTTTAAACATTTTGTTTTAAACAAAACAACCCTGGAAGTAGGGCATTTTAGGTTTGCTCCAGAGACATCAAGCTACGTGGAACGTACATTCTCACGCTACAAGGCACTGCTGGTAGATAACAGGCGAAATTTCACGAAGAGAATGTGAAGATAATTTTCGTCTCTCACTGCAATCCTTGAAGTTAGTAAAATGACAATTTGTGAAATTTCTTCTTTCATATGCGTATTTTTTTTAATATATCTCCTCTGGGTCGACTAGTACTCAACTCAGTGCAATACGTTCTGACAAAGATCTTTTAGGCAGTAAATACATTTTTTTCTGAAAACTCTGTTTTTATTTTTTTATTAATTCGGAAATTAGCCAATAATTTCAACAAATATGTAAATGTGATACAATAATAAATGCATTTAAGAGTATCCACCACAAACGAAACTTTTAGTGTTTTACCATACATTGTCCATCAAATATGTTCTAATTTCATTTAATATACCATCTGAATCCTTATCGATATTGTGTGCAAGACCTTGAATTAAATTGTAAATGAAAACATTTCTGGACTTTTCTCATATATTTCAACATTTTAACACCACACACACACACACACACACACACACACACACACACACACACACACATATATATATATATATATATATATATATATATATATATATATATATATATATATATATATATATATATATATATTATAAAGATGACATATTTGCATACATATCTTACACTTTCATGGGGTATAAAATCCCGGGCTCTAATTATTACACTCAAAAACTATTGTGTACATAAGTGTCGACAATCTTATAAAACGAGCATATCCATCCATCTCTCTATCTGTTAACAGGTATCGGTTTAAAAATAATAAGAAGTATCGAAGAGCGTGTTTTGCAATCGATTCAGAGTATCAAGAATAGATTTCATTTTCTCCATTAGTCTTCTATTCAAAACGGATATGGTTGAATTAGTCATTTCTAGTTTCAACATTTTTCATCGTAGAACAAAAATGGTAACACAATGAGGAAAGCGCTTTACTTTTCAAATGGTTTAGCGTCTGAAGATAACATATCATGGCTACCAGAAACACTCTAACAAACTCAAAAGTGGTTTCAATTTACTCGTACTTTTTCCTTTTCAATACTGATTTTCATAGAGCGAAAGCTATAACAGATTTCGAGAAACGTTTTTTTTTTCTTTTTTGATCGAAAGTAAGTATCCCAAATGTAAGCTCCACCTCCTACATTAACCTTCTACTCATATTTAAAGTGGTAGAAATCTTCCATTTCCGGTTTCAACATTTATCTTTTTCAAAACCGATAACATATATCGAGAACCGGAATTTTGCAAATGATTCAATGTCTTGAAAAAACATGTCATTACCACAACCCAATATTCTACCGGAACCCGAAGTGGTTGAAATTACTTCTTTCGGTTTCAATACTGACTTCCATAGAGCAAAAACAAAGAAAATATATCACTGTACTTTTCTTTTTTGCAATGGATTCAGTGTCCCAGGAATAGATTTCTTCTTCTGTGTTAACTCTATATCCAAACCGAAAGTGGTAGAAATCAACCATTTCCAATCTCAAAGTTGGCTCCATAGAACAAGAATAGTATTATTTAAAGACAAGTTTTTTCTTAATTGGTTCGGTGTCTCAATAGAACATACCAGCACCAGCCGCAAAATCTAGAAAACCAGAGTGGTTGAAATTTACTAGTGGCCTCGGTTTCAATATGTATTTTTATAAAGCATAACAGTAAGATATAATAAGTGATGTTGTTTTTTTAGATACCGTTTCAGCACCTTGGAACAGGTTCTATATTTAATCTTACTAACGTATTGAAACCAGTAGTTATTGATTTTTAATGTTTTACAATTTTTTACCCATGAAAGGAAACGAAATGGACCACCTGAACTTACAGAAGTATATAACCCGATCCTAAATTTGACAATTTTCAAAATTTAATAGGGGTAGTTCTAGGTACTCCTATCGAAATTCAGGTAGTACGTCAAAGAAGCGCTGCCATAATTCAGACCGAGTGATCCTATGGAACCCTCCCTGGACCCTGGGTAGGGACCCAGAGTAGAAAATGTGCGATCAACCGACTCCGGTAAAATTCACCACTTTTATCGCTGAGAGCCCGTTTTTTAAGAAAATCCTCAAATTACAAAGCCCATCTCATAAGTAAATTACTGTATTTGGATTCTTTCAGGCAAAAATTGCCATGCTGTAGGCCTACAAGTTGTATTTTCTTGATGCTGGAGAAGAACGTTAATCAATAATTAACGATTAATCGAGAGCAATCAATAATTAATGTTTGGTTCCATGTTCTTTCTGTAAATGTCTTTGTTATGAACAAAATCAAATATCTTGAACATGACTATCCTCTAGGAGACAGAATTTGCGTTTCACAAGACTTCAAGCTACCTGATATCATATGTTCTGCCATGAATAAAGTGATTAACATGTGAGGCATTATTCAACTTCTTGTAGTACTTTACATGAATTATTACAATTATATCACGAATGAAATTAACGGATTTTCAGATAGGTACTACGAAGAGTTCTGTGTCAAAGTAGAACGCTTTATTACCTCCTTGGTTTAAGAAATGGACACTATTAGCTAGTATTTCAGGAAAGTTAATTTGAAACAGATCTGAAGACTTAAAACATTAAATTTGCTTTGGAAATGTTAACATTGATTTTTGTAACTTTTATGAAACACTTTTAGTATACTATGACAAATATGTTTCCTTTTATGCGTATGAGAAGTGCTTTTCACGAAATAAATCTAGCATAAACATTATTATATAAAGACAACATACATAATTACAAATGTCAACCATAAATCTTATTATTTCAAAATAAATATAAAACAAAAAAAAATAAGTTAGGAATTCTGAATACAATTATAATCAACTTAACAACATCCCTAAGTAAATATACACACTCATACACAATTTTATCAGGTTTAATAAGAATGCAAAATGAACCCATAGCTTAACGTGGTGTCCGTTCCACGTCCACATCTATAAATTAAACTCCAGTTCCAGCGCCAAAGCCGGGGAAACAACTCACTTAATCGTGAGAACATTCATTTTGCAGACTAATTATTTAGAGCTTACGAAGCTTTTGGTGGAATAACAAGGTACTTCAAGACCTCTAAATACACAATGATTGTTCTACCAAGAATCGGCAGCTACGACTAGCATTAAACTGAGACGCAATGCTCAAAAATGTGATGATATTTTTCTTGCAATTTAGTGGCAAGGACATCATATTGTTCGGGTTACTCTCTATTGATATGTTACAACTAACGAATGTCGTTAGCTTTCAGTTAGATTCTTTGAGACCAACAATTATATATATATATATATATATATATATATATATATATATATATATATATATATATATATATATATATATATATATATATATATATATATATATATGTGTGTGTGTGTGTGTGTGTGTGTGTGTGTGTTTGTGTGTGTACGGTGGCCCATTTTAATCCTTCCACGGAAATATCTCGAAAACAGTTGAACATAAATGAACTGAACAAAAACTCAAATAGGAAATACCATGGGGCAAATCGAATGATGATATCACGATGTCCCCCCAGGGCCGCTCTTCAAGGCGGCAAGGGGCCCAACTTTAAAATTTTAAACGGAAATACGGGGCGAGTGACACCTAGTTCGATAGATCTTTAAAAAGTAAAAAGCGACCTGGTAACAGATTTTTCATATCGGTCACCGTATTCAAAATGGCCGCCAAGATATGTTACCAGTATGAGGTAAACATGTAGTAGCACTAAAATGAAAACGGTTGAACATAAACTAACCAAACAAAAACTCAAATCGGGAAGCCATGGGGCAAATCGAATGATGTTATAAGGGCCGCCTTTCATGAGGGCCCAGATGCAATTTAGAAATTTTAAATGAAAATATATGTCAATTGATACCTTGTTCGACACATCTTCATACACTAAATAGCGTTGTGGCTAAAGATTGTTCATATGGGTCACCGTTTTCAAAATGGTCGCCAAGACATGGTGCCTGTATCAGATAAAACGTCCAGCACCACTAATATGAAAACGAATGGAGATAAATGAACAGGATAAAACTCGTATAGGAACAGATTATATTTATCATTCCACGCCTCGAGAATAATCCAACGGAGAAAAAGGTTATTAAAGTATATGTGTCATAATGCGAAAGAGGAAATCTAATTTTTAGAAAAAAATCTTTCCGATGTCCCTCTGTAAGTGGGTGAAGCGGGAATGAATGGTAAAATCTCATATGAGAACCTCACTTTTACTTGCAATAGGTATGGTTTGTCTGAAACACTTGGGTGTACAAATGACTGCTACTGTAATGAACCAATATTGTGCATACGACTTTTGAGCAAAACCAACGTTTGTACACATTGTTCTAAAATTGCATTGTACGACAAATTGGTTTCGCATTTCAGTTGATTCATTTTTGCACAAATCATTGCCTAAAACCAAAATGGAAGGTACCATTTAACGAGAATTTTATCTACTTCTTTTTTCCATTAAAGACATCTATCTCTTATAAAAACACATTTCAGATAATTTTGTTGTGTAGATACAATTTGCAAAAAAACTAAGGTTCTCATTTGTAATTTCACCGTTCCTTCTCGTTCCACTTCACCCACTTACGGAGGACGTTGGAACGATGATTTTCTAGGAATTATATTTCCTCCCTTGCATTATAGAACTTTTACTCTAATCATCTTCTCCTCTGTTGCAACATTTTTGAGCCGTGGAATGAAAAAATATCCTGTGTGATTTCCTATAGGAGTTTTATTATGGTCATCCGTTATTATCTCCAACCGTTTTCATATTAGTGGTACTGGACGTTTTACCTGATACAGGCACCATGTATTGGCGGCCAGTTTGAAAACGATGACCCATATGAAAAATCGTTTGCCACAACGCTGTTTACTGTATGAAGATCTATCGAACGAGGTACCACTTTACCCATATATTCGTTTAAAATTTCTGAGCTGGTCCTGGGTCCTCATGAAAGGTGGCGCGGAGGGGCACCGCAACAACATCATTTGATTTGCTCCATGGCTTTCCTATTTGAGGTTTTGTTTGGTTCATTTATGTTCAACCGCTTTTATATTAGTGGTACTGGACGTTTATCTGATACAAGTAACATATTTTGGTGGCCATTTTGAATACGGTGACCGATATGAAAAATCTGTTGCCACGTCGTTTTTTTAGTTTTTTAAAGATCGATCGAACGAGGTGTCACTCGCCCCATGTTTCCATTTAAAATTTTAAAGTCGGGCCTCGGGTTCCCTTGAGGAGCGGCCCCGTGGGGCACCGCGACATCAACACTCGATTTGCCTTATGGTATTTGAGTTTTGTTCAGTTCATTTATGTTCAACCGTTTTCGAGATATTTTCGTGGAAAGATTAAAATGGACCACCCTGCATATACATATAGGGACCGGATCCAGGATTCTCTGAGGGGGGGAACCAACAACTACCAGTACATTTGAATTAAATTTGAGTTTTTCAAAAGCCTTTAGGCATTTGTGATGTGTGTGAGAAATTCCTTTGGAAGTGCTGTGTGTCTGCTCTAGATGAATTATTTACCTTCAACCTTCAGAAAATTGACTTAAACCATTGATTTTGGAAAAAATCGCTGCTATATTCTCACTTTAGGTAGTGTATATTTACAACGAAGCGGGGAGGACGTGCACTTTTGCACCCTCCAAAATCCGGCACTGTATATATATATATATATATATATATATATATATATATATATGTATGTGATCAAAATTTCAGGACACCCCAAAAGCAGACGTTTTTCATATTAGGTGCATTATGCTGCCACCTACTGCCAGGTACTCATTATCAGCGACCTTAGTCATTAGACATCGTGAGAAAGCAGAATGGGGCGCTCCGCGGAACTCACGGTCTTCGAACATGGTCAGGTGATTGGGTGTCACTTGTGTCAGAAGTCTGTACGTGAGATTTCCACACTCCTAAACATCCCTAGGTCCAGTGTCTGATGCGATAGTGAAGTGGAAACGTGAAGGGACATGTATAGCACAAAAGCGTACAGGCCGACCTCGTCTGTTGACTGACAGAGACCGCCGCCAGTTGAAGAGTGTCGTAAAGTGTAATAGGCAGACATCTATCCAGACTATCACACAGGAATCCCAATCTGGATCAGGATCCACTCCAAGTAGTATGACAGTTAGGCGTGAGGTGAGAAAACTTGGATTTTATGGTCGAGCGGCTGCTCATAAGCCATACATCACTCACGTAAATGCCAAACGACGCCTCGCTTTTTGTAAGGAGAGTAAACATTGGACGATTGAACAATGCAAAAACATTGTTTGAAGTGACGAATCACGGTACACACATGTGGCGATCCGATGGCAGGGTGTGGGAATGGCGAATGTCCGGTGAACGTAATCTGTCTGCGTGTGTAGTGCCAACAGTAAAATTCGGAGGTGGTGGTTATGGCGTGGTCGTGTTTTTCTTGGAGGGGGGCTTGCACCCCTTGTTGTTTTGCGTGGCACTCTCACGGCGCAGACCTGCATCAATGTTTTAAGCATCTCCTTGCTTCTCACTGATTAAGAGCAATTCGGGGATGGCGTTTGCATCTTTCAACACTATCGAGCACCTGTTCAGCACGACCTGTGGCGGAATGGTTGCACGACCATAACATCCCTGTAATGGACTGGCCTGCACAGAGTCCCGACTTGCATCCTATAGAACACCTTTGGGTTGTTTTGGAACGTCGACTTCGTGTGAGGCCTCACCGAACTACATCGATACCTATCCTCAGTTCAGCACTCCGTGAAGAATGGGCTGCAATTCCCCAAGAAACCTTCCAGTACCTGATTGAAAGTATGCCTGCAAGAATGGAAGTTGGCATCAAGGCTAAGGGTGGGCCAACACCATATTGAATTCCAGCTGTACCGATGGAGGGCGCCACGAACTTGTAAGTCATTTTCAGCCAGGTGTCCGGATACTTTTAATCACATAGTATATAATATACATATATATACATTTTCCGTTCCACATACTTACACTACGAAACTATATATATATATATATATATATATATATATATATATATATATATATATATATATATATATATATATATATATATATATATATATAGTTTCGTAGTGTGAGTATGTGGAACGGAAAAAATGTTATGTATATATTCCAATAGTAATCGTTTAATTTTACGTAATTTTTAAAGTATATTATACAGTTAAATTGCAAAACTGAAGCAAATTAAAAATTAAAAACTCAAAACTTATCTATCTAAAATTATTTAAGACATTTTTTTTTCTTAATTTCACTTGATTTTTTTTCTATTTTTTTCTTTTTTCTTGTTTAGAAATCAGAATATATATTCCTTTGAACGAAGCAAAAAGCAGTAAAAAGTTATTTTCCTAGAAAACCAATCTCACCTGAACTTAACATAAAAGAAACTAACTTAAAGTTACGAAAGATCTGATCTACATGTTCTACCAAAGTTAAAAGTTCATGAATTCAAAAGTAGTTTAGTATATTTATACAAATAGTACATGTATGGAAGCAAAACAACTCTCACCGACTTTCTGACTAACTGGTTCTTCGGAACTCATTGATAAAACCACATGAAATTTGGTAATTATTTCAAACTTCTCACTTATCCAAAATAAAGAGTAAAGAAATAGAAAAAAATAGGAAGTTGATGAATGAAGTACATTCCTTCGGTCTCCCTAGGTTTTGATGAACACAAAAATAGGAATCTTGTACAATACATATGAACTTTTTTTGTTCATACGAAAAAAAAAAATAATTTACTTTCCATGTGGAAAATAGTGTAATTAGGGAGGCATATTTTCCTGTATTTTCGTATATTATAATTTGACCAGAAACAATTTTGAAATCGTAACGATAGCTTTTACTTTCCAACAAAGATTGGAAATAGTAAAAATTATCGTGATTGTGAAAAATATAGAATTCGGAAATTCAGCTGATCTACGGATTTAATAACTTTTACATGCAGAAAAAGTGATTTTTAGATGTGTTTCTGTTGATTGGTCCATGGTGGATTAAATACACTTTCCTCCATTAAAAGCCTGCAACGGATACTTTACTGTTTAAGGTGAGTTTTCTTCGGACGATTTTCTCAAAAACGACATAGATAAATTTGTTTATATTTCATAAATACATATATCATTAACAACCCTATGGTACAGTCAGCGACAAAATATTTGTACTCCCTTGATGCTATAACTTCATAGGTTGGTCCAGTAATGTTGCTATTATCACAAACACCTAAACAGACGCAACTCAACTTACACGAAGCTTTTCAAACAGCTGGTAAACCTCTGGAGCACTGAAAGAGTTTTTTGCTGTGGTGTGAACGAAAAAAGATCTGCACTTTAAGATTGATATTTATTGTTTGGAACGTGTTGTCCGATGAGTGTCATATTGTTGTATACCAATTTCAAAAACCCGGAAATTATTGTAAATATTTATTTTTCTCAGATGCATTATAACTCGTTGTGTGTATACTGTATTATTTCACTACATACTGCATATAAGAAGAAAATAAAAATACTGATCGTACACGAGTTAGAAAACAGTTGAAATAAACTGAAAATATCAAATCTGGAACAGCTGCAGGGAATAAATTTGTAAATCTTTGTATTCGTTCATGGTTCTACTAAAAATCCCCGTCATTGTGGTATTTCTTTCCTTGTCCACAGTAGGAAATCTTGCGTATCACACTGATTGTGGTTTTAAATTTAAATTGAAGCAGTTAAATTTTTGAGCTGACCGAACTCGAACTAGGATCATCTACTTAGTAGTCAAATGCGTTAACCACTCACTGACTGTAATCATTTCTTTGAGTATACACAAAAACTGTTAGCTTGTTAAAATCCTTTCATGTGCCTAGGCGAGCCGCTACGAAGACATGATCATTAGTTGAGCTAATTAATTTTCTTCATCAAATTTAGTTATTTCGGCAATTGTTACTGCCATTATATTATTATTTTTTTTTATTATCAACGATCATGGCAATTCCCATCATTTCATAAAATCAACCTGATTTGCGTCAATTACTGTGACGTAAAAAATGTATGACTTGTGCGAAAAATACGTTTGTGCTTATTGCCTTTCTAAATCAACATTACAAATCTTTTAAGGAAGATTGTATAAAATTTCAAGATAGCATGACGAACAGACTGATATGAATCCTTTCTATAATTAGGATATGCTTTCCCAAACATACAAAGGTGCACCTTGAAAAGTGACTCCTAAGGCTGGACTGATGCACGAAATGACGAACGAAATATAGTAGAGCCCGAAACAGAGAATTCGGGAGGCGAGCGACGGTTTATGACAGTTAGGTTTAATCAATTGATTGGCTGATTTAGAGTTTACTTTCTCGTTCAAAATGAAGCTATACGAGAGGTGGACCTATATCTTAACATGGGGTCCGAAACATATGACCTACCGGGAATGGAATCTGGATCTTCTGCGCCGAAGACGCGTACGTTAACTATGTACTCACGAGGAAGCTACGTTGGATTTGGTTTAAATTTACAAATATAGTGATATTGCATACAATATAAGTATAATGATCGTATTAATGTAGCAAAAATGTAACGGAATATTATTAAACTGTACCATCAGTTGCTAGCATTACCAGGTGGGACAGCCTAATTTTCTGTCAAACGAAAACATTCATTTGTTTTTTTTAAATATATTAAAAATTTTAACATCAATTTGTACTACGAAATGTTTGTTATTTAATCTTATGAGGTCTAGATTGCAGGTAATCAGGACTAATAGTGCACATATTTGTGACCCTTTTCTCTCATTTGGAAGTAATGTTCAAAGTGTATAAATAATAATAGTCCAAAATGAGATACAAACCGAACTAGCATAGTCTTCTGCAAAAGAGTTTGCTGGAAATTAAAAGTAATTGTTATTTATTTCACACTATTAATATTTTGAACTACAATTTTTTGCTTGGCCATGTTTGTTCTCAACGTATACAATTGTGTTTTCCTAAGAATAGTCCGTGAACCACTGGTGATGCACAGCGAGGCTTCGAGTGGACGGTGCAAAACACGATAATATTACAGTCATGCCCAGAAGATATGTAAAATGCATGTACTACTAATTTAATTTTGTTTTGCTTGAAATAGTATTTGAATTTATACTTGATGCTAGGTAAGGGATCTTATTTCAAGAGTAATATAGTATTATAAAACATGTTATTTGCTTTAGGTTTATGAAACAATTTTAGAAATTACTTTAGTATCTAGAAATTCACAAAAGTCACTGTTAAAGTTAACAACTTAAAAACAATGCCTAACCTTAGTTGTTCCAAATTGCAGTATTGGGTGTTACATATATATATGTAACACCCAATACTGCAATTTGGAACAATTAAGGTTAGGCATTGTTTTTAAGTTGTTAACTTTAATAGTGTTTATATATATTATCTTTCTAAGCAGCGTTATGCTAAGTGAAGAGCCGCGGAAGCGAATTCAGTAAGGCGGTTCAAGTGCGATCGCGGGTGACGGCCGGACTTTTTGCGACGCTAAAGTCACCCTGCTTTTGTAAAATTGGTACCTAGAACAATCTGGATACGGCTGGTGCTAGGTGCTGACTACATTATCCCAATTAGTTCTTTACTTAGAGAAGTAAGTGTGTGTGGGGGTGCGTGCGTGTGTGTGTGTGTGTGTGCGAAAGTGCATTTACTTTCGCACCTTCCGGGGGCCCATTAGGCCTGTCTCGTATGGGGTTGCCCTTTACTATTTACATGTCAGGTGAAATATATTAAATAATTAAGAAAGGAACGAGTCCACTGGTAGAGATTCCAGATTATTTCTAATGAAGAAAGGGGTAGTTGTAATAGATGTTCCGTCCTGGAGTATTTCCTGGAAAAAATACAAACTCGGGAAGTGATATGGATGAATATAATTTACACACGTTTCTTGATTGATTATTTTGTAGTATAGCGTCCCTCTCAATGCTCAGGGTGTGACACAGACTTATAGCTTAATTTAGAACCAGGAGCACATGGGCTTCCTACAGGAACCAAACCCGAGACTCCTGCATCAAATGCGCGTAAGCAACCATGCAGTCTCGAGGAAGCCCTCTTAAAATCATATGCATGTAAGCAATGTTGTATTCAGTACTGGGGTGCCTTTGGCCGCGTGAGCTCATTCTCTACTGTCTGAGAAATTATGAGCTTAGTTATTTTATATAGTCTATGTATGAACTCATTTACTGTAACGATAGCGCATCCTAATATTTTTAAATAGTTGTAGACTTGTATTTTTAATGTATTTCTTGAGAACTAAACATAATTGAACACTTTGCATTGTGCATTTTAAAGAGTATTACTCTTGCCCAAAATATTACTAATAGTTTTAGTCTTTGCGCCTCCGCATTCTTCGATTCTTAAAAATGTAGGTTATATCAGAAAATGTTGTAATTCAGAGTCATGAATGACTGATGTTGAGGGTCAAAAGTTAGGAAGAAAGATCGTTGGCGGAAATGATCCACCCGCTTGGTACGAATATTTGGACGTCTGTGAAGTTGTCCCGACCACCTAACGAATTTTTCTTTTTCTTATCCACATCGTTAGTTTATCTTTAGTTTACGCTAGTTTTGTTTAAAATATCGTTAGTTTCGAACAAAAAAAATATTCAAAAAATAAATGGGCAGGCCAACTTCACGGTTCCCCACCCACAAACAAATTTCATTTTTTTTTTACATTACATCGTTAGTTTACGTTAGTTTTTCTAAAACTATCGTTAGCTTCGCAAAAATAACGATTTTATTCTAGAAATAAAGATTCCCGCCAACTGTGAATTAGCCCACCAATATTAAATTCTCATAAAATTCCAACTCACATCGTTAGTTTATGATTAATTTACGTTACTTTTGCTAAAATTAACGTTCGTTTTGCAAAAAACACGATTTTATCGCAATTTGAATCCTACTTAGGCCATTGTGTTCTCACCATTCATTTCTTAGCGTGTTCATCAGTCTAAAGGAGACAAAATTGAGAAATAAATACATACATAAACGAGCAGTATTATCACGTCCACAAAATGTGACAGAGTTCGATACGTCTGTGAAGTTGTCCCGCCCACCTAATGAATTTTTCTTTTTCTTATCTACATCGTTAGTTTATCGTTAGTTTACGTTAGTTTTGCTAAAATTATCGTTAGTTTTGCAAAAATAACGATTTTATTCGAGAAATAAATGGGCAGGCCAACTTCACGGTTCCCCGCCCACAAACGAATTTCAAAAGTTTTTCATATCACATCGTTAGTTTATCGTTAGTTTACGTTAGTTTTGCTAAAACTATCGTTAGTTTCGCAAAAATAACGATTTTATTCGAGAAATAAAGTTTCCCGCCAACTGTGAATTAGCCCGCCCATATTGAATTATCATTAAATTTCAAGTCACATCGTTAGTTTATCGTTAGTTTACGTTAGTTTTGCTAAAACTATCGTTAGTTTCGCAAAAATAACGATTTTATTCAAGAAATAAAGTTTCCCGCCAAATGTGAATTAGCCCGCCCATATTGAATTCTCATAAAATTCCAAGTCACATCGTTAGTTTATCGTTAGTTTACGTTAGTTTTACTAAAACTATCGTTAGTTTCGCAAAAATAACGATTTTATTCGAGAAATAAAGTTTCCCGCCAACTGTGAATTAGCCCGCCCATATTGAATTCTCATTAAATTTCAAGTCACATCGTTAGTTTATCGTTAGTTTACGTTAGTTTTGCTAAAACTATCGTTAGTTTCGCAAAATAACGATTTTATTCAAGAAATAAAGTTTCCCGCCAAATGTGAATTAGCCCGCCCATATTGAATTCTCATAAAATTCCAAGTCACATCGTTAGTTTATCGTTAGTTTACGTTAGTTTTACTAAAACTATCGTTAGTTTCGCAAAAATAACGATTTTATTCGAGAAATAAATGGGCAGGCCAACTTCACGGTTCCCCGCCCACAAACGAATTTCAAAAGTTTTTCATATCACATCGTTAGTTTATCGTTAGTTTACGTCAGTTTTGCTTAAACTATCGTTAGTTTCGCAAAAATAACGATTTTATTCGAGAAATAAAGTTTCCCGCCAACTGTGAATTAGCCCGCCCATATTGAATTCTCATAAAATTCCAAGTCACATCGTTAGTTTATCGTTAGTTTTGCTAAAACTATCGTTAGTTTCGCAAAAATAACGACTTTATTCAAGAAATAAAGTTTCCCGCCAAATGTGAATTAGTCCGCCCATATTGAATTCTCATAAAATTCCAAGTCACATCGTTATTTTATCGTTAGTTTAAGTAAGTTTTACTAAAACTATCGTTACTTTTGCAAAAATAACGATTTTATTCGAGAAATAAATGGGCAGGCCAACTTCACGGTTCCCCGCCCACAAACGAAATTCAAAAGTTTTTCAAATCACATCGTTAGTTTATCGTTAGTTTACGTTAGTTTTGCTAAAACTATCCTTAGTTTCGCAAAAATAACGATTTAATCGAGAAATAAAAGGTCCCGCCAAATGTAAACAATTACATAGCAGGCATACGCCTATCATGTTCCCTCAGGTACAGTACATGAAAATGTGTCCAGTATGTGCCTTATATACTTCTTAAGTATGCCTGTTATGCAAATGTGCTGTTAGGGTTTACATTTGGCGGGAACTTTTATTTGTCGAATAAAATCGTTATTTTTGCGAAACTAACGATAGTTTTAGCAAAACTAATGTAAACTAACGTTAAACTAACGATATGAGTAGGAAGTTTAAGGGAATTCAATATGGATTGGCTAATTCACAGTTGGAGGAAAACTTTATTTCTCGAATAAAATCGTTATTTTTGCGAAACTAACGAAAGTTCTAGTAAAACTAACGTAAACTAACGATAAACTAACGATGTGATAGAAAAAAGTTTTGAAATTCATTTGCGGGTAGGGAACCGTGAAGTTGGCCTGCCCATTTATTTCTCAAATAAAATCGTTACTTTTGCGAAACTAACGATAGTTTTAGTAAAACTAACGTAAACTAACGATAAGCTAACGATGTGATAGAAAAAAGTTTTGAAATTCATTTGCGGGTAGGGAACCGTGAAGTTGGCCTGCCCATTTATTTCTCAAATAAAATCGTTATTTTTGCGAAACTAACGATAGTTTTAGTAAAACTAACGTAAACTAACGATAAGCTAACGATGTGATATGAAAAACTTTTGAAATTCGTTTGTGGGCGGGGAACCGTGAAGTTGGCCTGCCCATTTATTTCTCGAATAAAATCGTTATTTTTGCGAAACTAACGATAGTTTTAGTAAAACTAACGTAAACTAACGATGTGAGTTAGAATTTTATGAGAATTCAACATGGGCGGGCTAATTCACATTTGGCGGGAAACTTTATTTCTTGAATAAAATCGTTATTTTTGCGAAACTAACGATAGTTTTAGCAAAACTAACGTAAACTAACGATAAACTAACGATGTGACTTGGAATTTTATGAGAATTCAATATGGGCGGGCTAATTCACAGTTGGCGGGAAACTTTATTTCTCGAATAAAATCGTTATTTTTGCGAAACTAACGATAGTTTTAGCAAAACTAACGTAAACTAACGATAAACTAACGATGTGATATGAAAAACTTTTGAAATTCGTTTGTGGGCGGGGAACCGTGAAGTTGGCCTGCCCATTTATTTCTCGAATAAAATCGTTATTTTTGCGAAACTAACGATAATTTTAGTAAAACTAACGTAAACTAACGATGTGAGTTAGAATTTTATGAGAATTCAACATGGGCGAGCTAATTCACATTTGGCGGGAAACTTTATTTCTTGAATAAAATCGTTATTTTTGCGAAACTAACGATAGTTTTAGCAAAACTAACGTAAACTAACGATAAACTAACGATGTGACTTGGAATTTTATGAGAATTCAATATGGGCGGGCTAATTCATAGTTGGCGGGAAACTTTATTTCTCGAATAAAATCGTTATTTTTGCGAAACTAACGATAGTTTTAGCAAAACTAACGTAAACTAACGATAAACTAACGATGTGATATGAAAAACTTTTGAAATTCGTTTGTGGGCGGAGAACCGTGAAGTTGGCCTGCCCATTTATTTCTCGAATAAAATCGTTATTTTTGCGAAACTAACGATAGTTTTAGTAAAACTAACGTAAACTAACGATGTGAGTTAGAATTTTATGAGAATTCAATATGGGCGGGCTAATTCACATTTGGCGGGAATCTTTATTTCTTGAATAAAATCGTTATTTTTGCGAAACTAACGATAGTTTTAGCAAAACTAACGTAAACTAACGATAAACTAACGATATGAGTTGGAATTTTATGAGAATTCAATATGGGCAGGCTAATTCACAGTTGGCGGGAAACTTTATTTCTCGAATAAAATCGTTATTTTTGCGAAACTAACGATAGTTTTAGCAAAACTAACGTAAACTAACGATAAACTAACGATGTGATATGAAAAACTTTTGAAATTCGTTTGTGGGCGGGGAACCGTGAAGTTGGCCTGCCCATTTATTTCTCGAATAAAATCGTTATTTTTGCGAAACTACCGATAGTTTTAGTAAAACTAACGTAAACTAACGATAAACTAACGATGTGACTTGGAATTTTATGAGAATTCAATATGGGCGGGCTAATTCACATTTGGCGGGAAACTTTATTTCTTGAATAAAATCGTTATTTTGCGAAACTAACGATAGTTTTAGCAAAACTAACGTAAACTAACGATAAACTAACGATGTGACTTGAAATTTAATGAGAATTCAATATGGGCGGGCTAATTCACAGTTGGCGGGAAACTTTATTTCTCGAATAAAATCGTTATTTTTGCGAAACTAACGATAGTTTTAGCAAAACTAACGTAAACTAACGATAAACTAACGATGTGATATGAAAAACTTTTGAAATTCGTTTGTGGGCGGGGAACCGTGAAGTTGGCCTGCCCATTTATTTCTCGAATAAAATCGTTATTTTTGCAAAACTAACGATAATTTTAGCAAAACTAACGTAAACTAACGATAAACTAACGATGTAGATAAAAAAATGAAAAATTCGTTAGGTGGGCGGGACAACTTCACAGACGTGAGTTCGATTAGGAAATTGAAATTACTTTATAATATGCAACCAACCTAACTCAGCTGTGCAGATGGGTTGCATAGCATCAAGGGATAATACAACGGACTACAGTGCCCGAGAATTATCCTGGCAGTGACGTAGACTTCGCTCTTGCTCAAATGCCATCCCACTGGTTCCAGCAGACGTTTCGTTCAATTCAATGTCCAATCCCAGAAAAGAGAAAATGCGCGAACACAAATACCAACTTAAAAGCACGCTCCGTTTTCTGCAGCATGAACCGAAATGGGAGAGTCGTTTTTGATAAATATACTTCTCATCTTTGTATAACGATAACTGGAGTTTGAGGAGACATAAATTCTACATTTTTTGCCTTTATATTTATATAACTTTCATTAAGAATATAGTTATTTTATATTTGAATTTTATATTATAAGTATATGGAAAATAATTTTAAATGATAGACATTTATGTTTAGTCTGTTCTAACAACACTCAGATTTCAACATGCTACAAACTTTCGTTCTATTGAAGATAGACACAAATATGCAGTGGACGAAATGGGAAGGGAAGTCCAAAGTTTATTTTAACGAAACCCCCATGTCTTTACCTATCACAGTCCTTGAGTTAGAGGATGATATGTGAACGTGTTTCCTGGTCGCGGAAACAGAGCGTGGGGGTTAGTGAATGTAGCTTCGAAAAGTATAACATTTGTCAATAGGACATAATAACACCACTTCCAGGAAAAAAACACAAACAAATTTAAAAAAACAAAAGCGAAACGAAATGAACTGAAAAGCTCGTGTTTTCTTTGTGTAGGGCTGGTGAAAGTTGTCAATCCTTTGTTTTATTCTCGTTCTCGAAATTTTGTGTATAAGCAGTGGCGTATTTAGGGGAGGGGCTTCCGGGCCTAAGCCCCCCGAAATCTTACTATAGTAAAGTATATGAAATATCTTGCAGAATTTTCACATTTTCAGGCAAAGCCCCCCGAAAGTTAGCAAAGCCCTCCCCGAAACAAAATCGTAAATGCGCCACTGTGTATAAGAATGGGTGATAGTGCCTTAAAGAAAGGCAAGCCGTTGCATTGTGATGCAGGAAACATTGTTTTCAGTGTTTACAACTCTTCTTGCAGCAAACAATAATAAATCTGACAGTGTTCATGGAACCTCCCGAGCAACATGTGTCAGTGAGAGATCCGTGTGGAGATTGTGAAAGAGAAGGCGTAAAATCTGGACAATCTGTCGTAACACCCTGTAAAGCAAGGTCAAATACACAGAAAAGGCAAACAAATTTACATTCTTTCGATGAAGTAATAGTTCGTAGAACAATTCACAATCTCTATGCTGAGAGCATTGTCGCCACCTTAAATAAATTATTGTGCGAACTTAAGAAAAGCATTGACTTCAAAGGTTCTGAGTGGGCTTTACAACAAATACTGCGCAAGTTAGGATTTAGGTTTAAAAAAATTATTGGAAACAGAAAACTGCTTTTTGAAATGAAAGATATTGTCGTTTGACGACATAAATATACGGTCTAATTTTATTTTTTCTTTCTTTGTCGTAACAATGCACATATATATGCTAGTATTATTCAAATACATTGTTATCTAAATTCTCTCTAGTTCGCTACCAGCATTATTTTAAACTGTAGTTACGACGTGACGTACAAAGCGTTCACTGTGCCATCTAAGCATTATTTGTGAATAGCGTAAGTTGGTAGCCTTGCAACTGAGAGCGTTGACGTCACTGCCAAGATAGTTCTCGCCGACTGTAGTATAATTATGTTGTTTCTAGTAAGAAACTTGGTGGATAAAAAAAAAAAAAGAATAATAGTAGCCTTGCGTGGTAGGTTCAACGTAAGGATACTGCGCATTTTCCCTATCCACCAAGTTTCTTATTAGAAACGACATAATTATACTAGTCCGTTGAATTTGAAATGAGTTTTACTTGGAAATTATTATTTGTACACAGTAAAAAATGGTTGTGTTAATTCAACTCAAATTTAGCACAGGGCAGTGGTTCCAGCGTGTCTACCACTATGCGGTGTTAATTCATCACAGCTCCCATGGTGTTGGCGTTTACGTGTTACGTTTTAAACACACAACCGGTGTTAAATTCGTATCTGTGTTATTATTTTTGGTGTTGATT
The DNA here is from genome assembly GCF_964235325.1 of Thermobia domestica. Taxonomy (NCBI): domain Eukaryota; kingdom Metazoa; phylum Arthropoda; class Insecta; order Zygentoma; family Lepismatidae; genus Thermobia; species Thermobia domestica. The sequence goes on along the minus strand of NC_137459.1, from coordinate 257,332,912 downwards.
CGACACCATGTAAGGGTCGATAGTGTGGGGAAAAATGTTGAGTGTTACTTGTAGCAGTGTTGCATCATAACGAAGAAAGTAACACAGTGTGTAATGTGTTAATTATTTTGTGTTAATATTACACCATGTCAAACAGCACATGGACAGTTCCTGTGTTATTTTAACATAATTTTGGGGGCGCGGTGGCTCAGTAGTAGAGTGTTCAACTCCGGTGCTTGGAGTCCCTGTTTCGATCCCAGCTCGCGCCGTGTGGAATTTGTGGTGGACAAACACCTTGCGCGTGGAATTTCTCGTGGTTCTCCCGTTTCCTCCCACTTTCTTCATTCCACCATTTCATTCATTTCTCATCATCACCGTCTCCTTTAGCCTAACCGGCATAATCGTGGGACGTAAAACTAAAGATTTCATTTCATTTTTTAAACATAATTTTCTTATTATTTCAACACACAATATGTGTTATAATTCAAGGTCAAAGCCGTATAAGTAACATCGTTTTGGTGTTAATTTAACACCCTCTGTGTTAAAATTCAAGGCCACACCACCAGATTAACACCGTTTTTTGTTGTCAGTTCGACTCCACTTCTACGACACTTATTTCGGTGTTGAAATAACTCCGTCTGCGGCGTTGATGTAACCATTTTTTCTGTGCTGGAAAAGTTTGTGGTGCGCATGCTTACGATTACCGAATATTGTAATTTTAAAATAAGAATAATAAACTACAGAACACTTCATTTAGAAAATCATAAACTTTTTTCCTGTCCTCCTCAACATTTATTGTGAAAAATTTATTGCTGGTGCGAAATACAACCTTCACCAACATCTTGTTCAAGAACGATAGGAAACTCTTACCTATATCCCTGTAGTATGTTTGCCTCTTAATCGTGTTTCTACTTGTTTTCCGTAATTTTTGAAACAATGTCCCCGCTGTTGGCTGGCGAGGTCTAATCCAGTGTAGAAGTGACACAGCAATACACTATTGTTTATCGCTGTTGATATATTTCTTCAGGAACATTACCTAACACAATTGAGAGTATATTGCGTGGTTTGTACGTTGAAATTTTGTGAAGACCTGGATTATTTTTAAGTATTTCTTTCTACTGTATTTGTCTGTAGCTTCAGTACATAACCCTTTATAATTAGATGCCCAACATATTTGGAAATCACGCAGAAAACAACACCGAAGATTCTACACTTGTGTTAATTGCTGCGAATCATTTGAACTACCGGCGTTTGACACACAACTTCAAATTGAAAGTGGGTTGTTCTAACCACCTGTTTGCGCTATATTTTAATGCAATCGTGTTAACACATAGGCATGTCGTTGAAATAGCACCATGATTTTTTTACAGTGTATGCGTACCTATTTGACTGCTTTCCGACTTTCTGAAAGACAAGATGCCTGGCAAATAAAATAACATAAAGCCACACAAGAACATTATCCACGATCTAGATGATAGTGATGGAGAACCTGGAGATATCCACTGAAGAAACAAGTCACTTGACATATTGCACATCACGCGATACACCGATCATCAAATTGTGTTCTGGGGAGCACGGTGGCTCAATGATAGAGCATTCACCTCCGGTGCTTGGGGTCCCTGGTTCGATCCCAGCTCGCGCTGTGTGGACTTTGTGGTGGACAAACACCGTGCTCGTGGGTTTTCTCGGGGTTCTTCCGTTTCCTCCCACTTTCATCATTCCACCATTTCATTCATCTCTCATCACCGTCTCATTTTGCCTAACCGGCATAACTGTGGGACGTAAAACTTAAAGATTTCATTTCATTTTTCAAATTGTGTTCTTCTAAAGTCACGATACAATATATTCTGCATAGTTTGGGGTACTATAAAAGAAATGTTGAATTGTAAAATAGAAAACTATCTAAATTATACCATTGAGGAAGTGTAAGTGGATAGTACTAAAATTGTCACATTTCCGCTTTAAACAAAGAAACACTCTATTCCCCGTATCAAAATGAATGCATTTTTCATTGTTAATTGTTCGTTTTTTTTTTAAATATTAATATTATACTTGCTTGCTACATGCTAATTCCTTGCTTAAGAATCTTAAATACTTCATTGTAAAGAGAAAGCAATCCACGTATTACAATCTTGAACTCCATTCCTGGATAACATGTTTGGAAAACGTGATAATATATGATATTTAAAATTAAGTAGTCTACAATTCAAAAAAATATGTTATTACTAACAATAGCTCTTGCATTTTCATCTGCATTCTATTTATCTTATAAATATTCCGCATCTAACAGTGTTTGTAATGCCCGGATAAATTGCAATAATGGAATATCCGAAAGTTAAAAAAAAAAATTATAATCATAAAATTATTTAAGGTAAAAATAAATACATGCTCATCTTTGCTATTTATGAATACTTTCCTTTATTGAATGCTTTACTTTATGTGATAGCCTCTAAGTAACTCTCATTTCTCAAAGCCTTTGTAATATAAAATAAAATAAAATAAAATAAAGTTGAACGTCCCTACATATCTGACAAGCAGTGTTTTCATGTAAGGTTTCATAATTGCAGTAAAAGATTCATTTCGTGGAAGTAGGTTTTTGAATGACTGGAATCAGATTAAGTTCGAGTTCGTTTTTCAATTGTCTGCACAAATTACTTTGAGGAATCTGCTTTTAGAAATTTAACGTTGCTGGTTGTGATCAAACGTTTTCCTTCATAGGATAGAAAGCACGATAGTAGACAAATAAATGTAAAGAAAAAGGGAGGACTTCAGAATTAACGAAGGAAACGCGAGCAACAATTTCCCCCCTCCGATCTCTAATCAATCGGCTGATGGATAAGATAAGCAGCGCTGAGATCCACCATTGCTTTGATGTAGGTTGTTAGCGTTCAGAGGGAATAATATGTTACAGTTCCCTCGACGCTGAGGGTAAGGGGGAAGTAGAACATGAATAAAATATTAAGATAGCATCTCTTTAAAATGTTCTCTAAAAAGTACTAAAAAGGCTGGGACGGATGGTTTAAGATGAAAGACGAAGAAGAAAAGAGTGCGTTGGTGATAGAGGATCCTAATTGAAATAAATGACCTCTCCACGCAGCAAGGCGCTTGAGTAATTTATCTCTGACTTTAAACGGTCTTTCGTGGAGTAAGGAACGAGGGAGAAGTTGAAAATGAAGGAAAAACACTGAAAAGTGACAAAGTACCTCTATACTAAAGAAGAAGTGGACCGGAGACTTAAAACCTCCCCTCAGAGATTATTATGAACTACGAGCATACTATTTATCTATCCCTTTCTGTGTCACTCTCACACTGAAACGTACAGATTTAGCTTATTATTTTCCTCACGTGTCGCTCTTCCTCAGAACTCTCTCTCTCTCTCTCTCTCTCTCTCTCTCTCTCTCTATATATATATATATATATATATATATATATATATATATATATATATGTATGTGTGTGTGTGTGTGTGTGTGTGTGTGTGTGTGTGGTTGCCTAGAAATTGAAAATAGAAAACTATCTTCTCGAGAGAAGTCTAATTCCAGGAGTATAGTGCAAGGGGAATGATTAATGTTCATATTTATGGCTACTTTGATACTTTGATCTTTAGGTACATTGTAAACAGTGAACAAATATTTTATTCTGGGAGATAGTAGAATATATTTTAGGTTATACCATCTATACTTGGGTGATCCAGTAGCAAAGTCGTAGATGAACCCTGAAGAGAGGCCAGTGTTAGTATTGTACATACATATTTTTAATTGAGTAATATATGTATATATACATATTGCAATAATGTTCCTTATTACACAAAAGTTGAATAATATCAATTGGCTTTCAGCTTAATGCAGGTCGATGAATTGTATAAGGCGAGGAATAAGTCAGAAAACACTCCTCATTTTGAAAAGGTTTCATGGAGTGACATATATTATGAAAGGATGGAGAACGAGCAATCATCGAGATAAAAGTAGGATATAGCCATCATGGCGCCCTTCTTGAATCTTACTTGAAAACTTGAAATAGGAAGGAAATCATATTACATATCCAATAAGAGTAGGAATTGTAAGACAGAGCATTGTAATTGGTTTTGAAATAAGTTTGTTCGTTAATATTATAATGACTTTTGAATTTTGTGTCAATGAATTTCTTTAGAACATGTTAGTTTTTTTTTTTCATTCCAGATAAAAATCACCTTGATCCTCTAAGAACGGATTGATATAGAATTTAAGGAGTGACAGGCGATTTTCATACTCATAGAGTGAATATCTTACAGCATTGCTTAAAATGTTTTACATTAATCGATAGAAATGTGGTCAGTGAAGAACAAGTCATATGATGAACGATTGTAAACGTAATTGCCTCTGCATCATCGAGAACCAAATGCTGCAACCGTCTGTTATCCTTAAAATCACGTATAAGCTAAAAGTTTAGTGTACAGACAATTCACGCTAACAGCACCTGTGTAAGGTTAAATTGCATTTAACTGAGAACGACCAGTCAGAAGTGACCTCACGTTGCAAAATGAGATCTGATCCAGTGATATATGTTAGCTGATATTTTAAAATAAAAACGCATAGTCTTATTTTTCGTTCCAAACTTTTTTGTTGGTTCAGTAGAAGGAAAACTTAATTAAGTTGAGCAACTACATTATATTTATTTTAATCAATTCATTCATTTGAGAATTTATTTTATGTTCTTCTTGAAATGGAATTCTAACCATGAAATTTTATTGCTTTATTTTTCTAGTCTTGTTAACTGACACTTGGTTTATCAAAGTAAATTTGCACTATATATGAGTTTAATACAACTTAAAATTGATTATTAAATATTGAAATTGCATAAAACAAAATTCAATTTTCACGGAGAAAGGACCATTTAAACAGATTTGAAGAAACCAGTTAAATCAAAGCAGTAAAATTCCAATTGATTTTAAAGAAAACAAAAATAATTAATCATAAAAAGCAATCTATGGTAAGTCATGTTAGCCAGTCACATATGAAGAATGACGTCCCTCGGAGATCTCACTGCTCGAAAAATTGGAAAGGAAGAAAGGAATGGGGAACGAAGGAAGGGACATGGGACTACTATGTTGGGTACCATTCCGGCATTTATCTGGTGCGAATAAGGAAAACCCAGAAAAAAACTCACTCAAGATGGCTGGTCTGAAAACATGTTATAACTTTTTGACAGAGTGTCTTAATAATTAGATTATATATTTACAATGCAAAAATATAAACGAACACCACTGCCAGCACTGTGGCACTTTATATTTTTGAAGCTCAGCAACCAGCACAACGTGATAGTTACAACGTAACTATAAACTTGAAACACACATTTTATTACTAGTAATGCGTCAATATCTAGCTTATTATATTATTTTTGACAATAGGTTACAAGTTCTGTTTCTTGAATGATGTTTCTTTCTTTCCCCCGCCCCTCTCTCTCTCTCTCTCTGGTCACAAACAAAATTTGAAATAATTTCCAAAGACAGAAAAAAGTAGAATAATGTATTGACATTTGATTCCTAAACAAGAAATCTCTTATTTACCCGCTTCGATTTTCCATCTTGTTTGATAAATAATTTGCGTCACGGACTACAATAACGAGAAATCCATTGTTCATCACAATCAGAAAGGATGAACACAACAATGGTATATAATGAGACTTGACCAAGCGTAAGGTTAGAAATACTGACCTTTCTTCCTTTTATGACTATCATAAAACTTCATCTTGCAATATCAGACCTCTCTTAGCGATCGTAAAATGGGCAGTTGTTTTCTGCACTGTGAGCGAGGAAATTAAATGAAAGTCATATGTTAGCATTTGGTCTTGGGAATTCTAGTTGGATCTAGCAAGCATATCAGAGTTCAAAGAAACAATCGTACCATTCAAGATCTGCAGAATAAGAGACAAAATGCTATTGAATGCAGGAAGATCTCGTGAAGAAGAAAATAAATTGAAATGAAAGCGGAATGGAGGAAAGAAATAAGGAAAAGGATTTTCTTAGCTCTAGAAAATATTATTTCCAGTTCTTGTTCCAAAGAAGAAGAAGAAGAAAAAATAAACAAAAAAATCGCAGTTTTCTTATTTGCGATGAAGGAATAGATTGTGTTTGTTCTACATTTTTTTCTTCTACATGAAAAAAGCATGATGTGTGTTTAGACAATATGATATAGGGAGATAGTTTAGGAGCTAGAGCATTGGTTTCAAGTTAAAAGCCATTATTTACGTGCAGGCGCCATTCAATAGCATCAAGCCCTATCGTATTAAATACCTCCTATTCACAATCATAAGAAGTTTGTTTCGTCACAAGAGAATTCAAAACGCACCTTTGTTTAATGACATTACATATATCTAGAGCGACAACTATCGCATATCCCAGTAGATATGTTTTCCATACGCATAGTAGTGATTCGATTGCATATTGCAAACGCGGTTCTAATTCAAATGGAGGCAGTTAACTCAAGTATCGTCTCATGTAGCATATTCAATGAAAAGAGAACTTGAACTCCAATCTTACTCAGTTTTCGAAGAAACACCAATGATTAGGTCTTTTCAACGCGTCTTACTTCGTGGAAATACTATTGATACCATATAAAAATAGGATTATATAATCTGTATCGACCTTATTCCATAACCTCTAGAATATGATTTGTTAACCTGCTAGTATAGTTATGATGTTTGAGTTACGACATTTCACCCGTTGTTCACATTTGATGTCTGCCTGGATAATACAGTGTTTATTTAGAAAGGCAGGGTGCATTCTTTTAATGAATATATGTGACTTCCCTAAAATATATTTCCTTCACTCAAAATAGAAAATAATACATTGAAGAAACATAACACAATTATAAATTTCTGTCAAGAATTTAGCATTTATTTTACTATAAGATTTATTCATAAGATTCAAATTAATCCCTTGATCATGCAATTAACGAAACATTAATTAGATGAAATAGTTTACAGAGGAGAAAAGACATGGACATAAACATAGGAACAAATCATCGAACTTCTCATAAATAACAGTTACGTTATCAAATTGGGAAATGATTTAATAACAAAAAAATAAAATAATTTCAACTTGGTCTATCCCTCAGTCTCAGGGACACGCAACCACGAAGAGTCTTTCGGGTCCGGACCTCCGAAAACTTCCTAACAACACATTCTAGTAAACTTTCTCAATAAAACTATGTTAAGAGGGAAATGATTGATATAAGAAAATTTGATCTTACACTTTATCTGTACTCTTGCTCTTTATATTGGGCAATCCAAATGAAATTGACCAATAATGGTTGCTGACAAAATTTAGTTTTCGATTATTTTTATCTAAGTTTGCACCATATTCAGGGAGTTGAAAACGGGTATTCATTTATTTTTTAGCCGCGTAGGTTTTGTCGTAGCAGTCATTTGTATAGGCGCCTAAGAGTGCTTTGAACTTTTCAGAAGACTCCCTTAAACGCTGTAACATTTTAGGTTTCAAAGATAATGAGTTCAAACTAAAATTATATGAGAGACAATGAAATGGACAACATTCTGTGTTCTGTGGACACTGAGACGTACTTTAGAAAGCTCTGAACATTGGGATCAGAAGCCTAGAGATAGCCATTTTGAAACGGCATAAATGAGATTCACCTTCTACGTAGAGACTAACTAGATAATAGACAACGTCCCAAACAAGTTTCAGATCTGAGAACCATATACTTGATTTTTGGGCATTGTTAAACATTACGAATTAATGAAAATCGTGCATTTTCATCATCAATTATCTCAGGAAAGAAGCAAGTGAAAAATCTCAAATTTGCACACAATAGACGATACCTTTGCAGTAACAAGTGGATAAAATTGCATCACTGAGACTTGAGTGGTTTCTGAGTAATAAGTTTTTTTTCTCAAGTGAGACTTAACATCATGAAGCGTGGATATAAACTTCGTAGCATAAGTCAAAGTAACACAACAGTAATGCTAAATGGGTAAAGTGTGCACAATTTATGAATTATATCTTGTACAAGAAAACGAAACGCGCCTGTTATTTCTTTTCTGCCTATAGCGCTGTTGTTAAGACATCAATGAGGTAAACAGCTGACTAATTTGTGTACAGAGTTTGGCACTGATATTGAAAGTACGACCTGTAGGAATTGTAACCTCTGTGGGTATGAGTTTCCGGAGATCCTTAGTGATAAGCACCCACACTTTGTTATTCGTAGAAGCCGTAGTGGCTTGTATTGGATTTCCCTCCTACGCAAAGCTTGGACCCCTCCCAACAAGAATTCATGGGTGCGCGTCTGCTCAGCCTGTTACATGGTATAGCGTTAATGTAAAGCATACTCATCGGTAAGTAAACATTCAATGCTAAGCAAAAAGATCTGTTAAGAACATTTATTGATTGAACGTACTAATCTGTAATTCTATCGCCCAACTAAGAAAAAAAAAATCTAGAGAAAATCTGGTTTAAGATATTCAATTTGAACTCAATTCCTGCATTGCCAGACTTCAGAAAATCGGGTGAAATATAGTAGTATGTGGTACTGCAACATATTCATACCTTGGCATTTGTCTTATTGTTCAACTAAAGATTAACACAGTCATAAAAAACATTCTTCATTTTATTTTTATTTTATGTGATTATAAAAGTGGCTGCACAAGATTTTCATTGGTATTAATATGAACCAATTTACCTGCAACAAAACTATGAAAAATGATATTCACAAGGAATTGAAAGGATCTAATTGTATAGAAGCCCGATGAATTTGTTTATAAGTACATTTAATTGTACATAACTTACGAACTAAATTTCTACATCCAACATCTGACAAGCTTGTACAACAGGGCAACGTTTACCATCATGCTATATTTGGTCCGGACGAATGAATTCGACTGAACTAATACGATATATATATATATATATATATATATATATATATATATATATATATATATATATATATGCGTGTGTGTGTGTGTGTGTGTTCTTTATGATAATATTTAAACAAAATAAATACAGGACGTAAAATACATACTACTTTTGTCTCTACTACTTTTGATAACTTTTAGAGCAAACATGTCAAACTCACTATCTCAAGTAAGCTCAATATTCATTATTGCGGTCCGCAAAGAAAGAAACAATTCACATACGTAACCGTAATTTTCATTTTAGGGTTATGTAGAACAATTTAGGCACGGGGAAATTATGACAAGGATCTATAATGTCTATGCAATTCAGTTTTATTGTCCAATTCAGTAGAATATGTGTTATTTAACATAACATCCTTGCAAAGCAAGAACAATTGTTTCAGAAAAAGAAACTGGTTTTAGTAGCTGTTATAACCAATTAAAAACAATTGCTTCCTTCTGTCGTACGGGGATTTCATAACATTTTGTCTGAATTAATTTTTAAGCTAGACATTCCTTTTAGAAAATTATTTTAATATAATAGTTGGTTTCACCATTTCAAAATACTATAAAACAATTATATTAGCTAATACAATAAATGATACTATTTATCAGGGATACTATAGTTATCCATTTTGTTATGCTATGAGGCAATTAAAAACACTAGGAAAATTATGGCATCATTGTCTTTAAGCAATAAAATAACATTTGAAGAAGAAAATGTATTTAAATAATACTTATTGAAATTATATTTAAGATCAGCTGAATTTGGATGTATTTTTAAACCTATGTGATATACCTACATTACAGCCGAAGAACTTCTTTTCTGATGTTGATGTAGTGAAGTATATTTTTGTGCACTCTTACCTTAAATGTGCATGAACCACTCATAGTAGAAGACGTAACATGGCATGAAAATGCAGAAGTATGTTTCTAGGTATAAAGAAGAGTTTTTCCTAATAAGTTTGGATGCAGTTGCTGTTATATTGTGCCTTCAGTGTTTCTTAATGTAGCTGACAATTGAGGCTACTTATATTTTCCGAAATATGTACAGATTCCATACATATATGCAAATATTTATTTAGAGACAATTTAAAAATACAATTTTAAAGGACTAGAACAGGTGTGTTCAATGATTGCCCAAACGCCACTTCAATGTAAATTCAATAGATGCCAGGAGACTTTACCATAATTTCTCCAGGGTTGGTAGTTGGGAATACAAAAAAAAAAAAAAAAAAAAATCAGATGAATCCTTCAGTTGTGAGAAAAGTTGTTTAAGATTTAACATATATTTACTTTTTGTTATTTTCACGGGTTAAACCAAGGGCCACCGAAAACTAAATTAAAGGTTGCATGCAGTTGAAGCCGCAAGTTTGACATGTCTGTTTTTAGGGAATATTATTTTTCGTACATTACAAAAGTTTTTCAAAGGTTCACTGAAATATGCACATTTGGTCTGAAGTATTGAAAAATAAAATAATCTGACGAATGTAGTTTTAGGGAGTACAGTATAAATAGCGGTACTAATGCTACAAAGATTTTGCAACATAAAAAAAAAATCTCCCTAGTGCTTGTTTCTAGAATGCAATTAGGAAACAATGCATTTGCAAATAAAGAGAATATGACGAATCATGTTACCAAAGTATTGTAAACTTTTTTTCCTGTAAATTAAATGCACTACTAGTTGTATACAAGTTGTTCTGATGCGAACTTTTTTTTACATATATTTGAGCTCGTTCAGCGAAATAAAAGCCTTAAATTGAACTTATTAACTTTACAAGAAATATACAATACTTCACATTACCTACAGTCAGTAACTGGAACAATAATTTCGGAAACTCCAAGCAGTACTGAAATTTCCTCACTCCATCAATAATGTGTAAGATAGTATTATATGAACATATATATTTTTCCAGAGATGTCTCCATCTACTTCCTCAGTAATAAGGGTCTTGTTGTCTGTGGAATGTATTCGGATTACGTTTCACTCACAGAGTATTGTTTCTCGGATACGCCATAGTCAATTAAGTCTATCAAAGGGAATATTGTGCATGTACAACTGGTAAATACTTTACCAGTTACCATGGTTAATACAACGTCCGCAAAATATTTTAACAACTTTGCAAATTTAACACGGATACACTGGGCTATGCAAATTTATCTGTAATTATTAAAGTCTTACGTTGACATTTGCTGTATGCAACTTACTAATAACAAATTGTGTTGAATGAAAATGGAGTTTCCATAGGAGGTCGCCAATCCGTTGCTTGGTTCATTTGACACAAAATCGTAAAGCCTAGATATAGGAAAACTCGGTTACATTGTCCTAATGCACGCATATCTCAATAGCTTCAGAAATGCATGGCAACTCCATCCGTCTTGGGTCAGTGTCACAGTAAGTATGCATAAGCGTCGAATGAGGACATTGAATGTGTTTGTGTGTTACGATGCCCAAAGAAGTAAACTCACTCCAATGTAAATGGCCACAGTACAAGATGTTACGCGTATAATGCTACTGAATAGGCCAAACCATGGTTTTTTCGAGTGTTAGAAAGCAACTTAACTAGGTAAAAACTTAGTGACTTGTTGACCGATTTGAAGTTTAAAGCTCCTTTTAACACTGCGGTATACGAGAGTAGAACCTACAGCTCAACGTGATATCCAAACCACAGAACTCCCATCGGGAAGTATAGAAACTCCTGAGAATTTGAATGCGCATCAACTAGCGAGCGTATTGTTTTACACAATTAATAATAAATACATCTGTTAGCAAACAATGAAAAGTACTTCAGGTAATAACAGACAAATTGAACTGGTAAGAGTTTTTTTTTTTTTTTTTGATCGTCGAATTAAAGGATTTGTTTGCCATTGCTATGGATAAATGAAAAATAAGTAGCAATAATGCAATATTTATTTTTAAAATTTTTGAATTTAGCGTTCCTTTCAGCAGCAAGGCTATATGAGACGTAGATCTACAGTATAACGTGGGGACCGAACCACATGAGCTCCACCCATGAATATAATTCGTGTCTCCCACGCAAAAGACGCGTATGGTAACCAGTTAGCCTTGGAGGAGCTCTGCAATATTCATAAAACGTAACCTGATATGCATATTGCTACATAAAAATGAACGTGGCGTCTGGCGTGTCGTTTTGGTTGATTATTATAATGAACAAAATATTCTACATACTTCAGCAATATACTTTAAGACAGTACATGCAATTCACAAATGCTTATAATAAGAATGTAAGCTCGCGGAAATGCATCCAATCTCAATGATACTATTTGAAGGTGGTTAACGTTTTACATATTTAAGTGCGTAATCATATTTTCCGGATAAAAAAGGCTTTTTTTTTCTGAATGAATTGCATACACACATACAATAAGTACAAAAAGGATTGCCTTTTTCTTAAATCTTTTAAGAAGGAAAAGTATAAAATGTGGTTTAGTCATCGTTCATACCTTGCACTACGCAGGTTCAACTTGTAAATTAATAGTTAAATGTACTTTTCCACTGAAATGAAATTGTAATGTGAACTTAACCCTCTGAATATATATATAGTTTCACAAAAATGTTTTTTTTTCTGAAGTATGTAATTTCCTTCGTAAATAGAATAAATAAAATATTGCATAAGACACTAAGAAATAATTCTTTGTAAAGAAAGAACCATATTGAACATGAAATATACATCATAAACATCCATGCTTTAATTAACATTACAAATTATTTGCAAGTTTTCATCTGTACCGACTAATATTCTTCATAGGATTATGCATTAGATCTTGCAAACATAAACTGGAGAATAATGGAAAACGTCAGTCTGATTGGCTGGGCACTTTCAGCCTAGAAAATAGTGCACCACATAACGGGAGTTAATTTTGTTTTATGGAGACTAATCAGGTTAAGTATCGAAGCATAGAGGATATAAATCAATTAGAAACAAGTACACTTCTGTGTAAAGCTACGAGCGTAAGCAGCTGGGACTATCATGTGGCGATTTAATTGGATAAAGAGGCAACAAAATTGCCCATATATTTACTTAAGTACATTTACTTAGTACTGAGAAGAGGACTAATATATATTCACTAACAATAATGGGAAGAGAGAAATAAACACAGAACAGAAACATCTGCGTAAAATATAGTTATCAAGCAAGTACCATTATTATTCAATACACTGTGAAACTAATTGAAATGAAATTATGTTGCAATAATTCTCCATTTATGTTAACATATTTCTTCTCCACACATTTTAAATTTCCTTCATTGCGGTACATATTCTTTATACAGTTTTAACAGGTGCGATGACTTTTTATTTATTTCCTTGTTTTGTATTACTTGTATTTTGCAATTAATCAATACTGTTATTATACCATTTTTTGATTGGGTTCTGACTTCATATTCTATGACCTAAAAGTAGGTTATGAGAAAGTTTAGTGTCAGCATATTTTGTTGTTGCAATGAGCAAAATGGCTTCGTAAAACAATAGTGATAATTTTTGTTAGAAAACGTTCGCGGTACTTGATAAAATGAACATTATGAACTACAGTATTCTGATTATATTCGAACAGTTTTAAAATTATCTAATTTGGAATATAATATCGAAAACATAGTGATAAATCATTATAAAAGCTTTTTTTTTTACACAGTCATGTTTAAAAAATATATTCCTATATTTAAGAGAACATATATATTTTCATTTCTAGATAAATATAGCAGTATATTTCTTGCTATATTAAGACACTATCAATATATGTATAACATGTCAGTTCCCGTTCCATAGTGTAAAACTACCTACATAGTAGACTTCCAAACTATGCTAGCACAATACTCAAGCTTGATGTAATGCATTTATATTTTAATTTAACGTCCGAAAATTATGTCGTTTAGGCTAAGGGAGACGATGATTAATGCAGGTGAATGATGATGGAAGAATTGGTGCAGTGAACAAGTGGGATGAACCGGAGTATCACAAGTAAATTCACGGACTCAGTGTTCTCAGCCACAAATTTTACTGGGCCGAGGATGGAACCAGGGTCCCACGCACCAGAGGTGGGCACTCTACCACTGAGTCACCGCGCCCTGCAATACATTTATAACTTCTTCAATAGAGGAAGAAGATCAAAGATAGAATCTGCTCCGGGATGTTGAATCCAGATCTAAAAGACATTACTCGCTATATCTTACTGTTTCTGCTCGATTGACATTAATATTGAAACCGGATGTGTTAACTGATGTCTATCCTTCCGGTTGCAATGAAGGAATAACATCAGATGTAAAACATATGCTTGTGGTACCGAATCAAAAAGAAAAACAAAATTGCTTGTCGTTATCTATTTCAAATTTATCCATTATGCTGTCAGTGTCGTAACCAGAAATCGAAAATTTTCACCTCTTTCGGTTTGAATATATATACATAAAATTCGAGGTAAAACTCATTCTTGTGACGCATAAAATGTATCAAAAACACATTTTTTTTTACATTTTTTAAAAAGGATTTGCCTTACGGAAACAACTATCACAACCGGAAGTGGTATTTAATTTAAACTATTTACGGGTTTGGTAGGCTGCTACGGCTGGTAGTGGCTGATGATGATGATGATTGATTTTTGAGTTTAACGTCCCTTCCAGCAGCGTGGCTATATAAGACAGAACCTATAAATTAACGTGGAATCCGAACCACTAAAGGAATCGAACCCAGGTCTTCCATGCCGTAGGAGCGTACGCTAACTGCATAGCCACGGAGGAGTCTGGCTGGTGGTGGCATGTTGTCTTGAGACTCTGAATCGATTGTAAAATAAATAAATAAATAAATAAATAAATAAATAAATAATTCTCGTTACATGTTACCATTTTTGACCTATGCAAATAACTTTAAATCCCGGGATGATTGATTTCTATCACTTCCGGTTTGAAGAGAGAGTTAACAAAGAGTATAGAACCTATTCTTGGAACGCTGAATCGATTGAAAGAAACCTCTGCTCAACATATTTTTTTCTCTTTATGGAAATCAGTATTAAAGCCGGAAGTGGTAGTAAATTTCAACATCTGCTAGTTTTGAAAGAACGTTTCGGATGGTAATGACATATTATCTTGATACGCTGAATCGACTACATGACACCACTTCTCGCTATTTGTTACTGGTTTTGTTCTATAGTGATGCATGTTGAAGCTGGACATGATTGATTTTTACCACTTTTGGTTTGAATAGAGGGCTAACAGAGAAAACGGAGCATACCTTTAGGATCCTGAATCAATTACAAAAGACTGTTTTTCGATATATCTTACTGTTTCTGCTTACATTTTTCCAGACAGAAGGTTGTCATAGGGACTGACAGAGTCTAAGGTAATTCAAATATTTTTGGTGTCAACTCAAACTTGAAGAAAATATAAAATAATATTATTTTATAATATTTATATTTTTCTTCAAGGCCTCTCTGTTTTTATTTAGCATATATATTAAAATGGCCTGCCTATTCTCTAAGTATGATATGGAGGTCGCGGTGGCTCCGTGGTACAGCGTTCACCTCTGGCGCATGGAGTTCTTGGTGCGATTACAGCTCACGCCGAGAGATTTTTGGTGGACAAACACCGTGTGCGTGAGTTTTTCGGGGTTCTCTCTTTCCTCCCACTTTCTTCATCCCACCATTTCATGCATTTCTCATCAGTCTCCATCAGCCTAGCCGGCATAAGCCATCAGCCATGGGACGAAAAACTTAGAGATTTCATTTTATTTCATCTCATTTTCTGAGTATGATATGTACAAGGCTAGCAGAATTATTTTTCAAAATATCAACACAATATCACCCAAATAAAGCTATATATCTCTGGTGCTAACACGAAACTTAAGAACTATTTCATATCCTTCTACACGGCACTTCTTTTATTGTGATGCATGTAAAAGTATGCCACTTTTTCTCTAAGTAGTATATGTAAGAGACAAAACAGCAATTTTTCGAATTTCGCTATTTCTCTTGTTTATTGCAGAGATGAAGCTGTCTTTGAAACATCAAAACAATTCCACCGAGTAGCGCTTGTTTATTGACAACTTGAAACTAAGACTAAAGGCATTGCTTCTGCATAATGGAAATATTTACGCATCTGTTCCTGTAGCATATGCGGCTCATACAAGGGAGACGTATTAAAATATGAATGCGATATTGGATTTAATTGAGTATTAAAAAAAAATCAAATGGAATGTGTGGGGAGGACTTGATAGTTATTAGTAAGGCCCAGATTTTTATGTAAAAACATATTTTTTTTTCAAACACGTACATGTCCAAAACAAAGTTTATTATCTCAATTAAGAGTCTGCAAGAGTGAATTACACATTTTGTTTCAGATAAAAATACACATTTTCTGAAAAAAAAAGTTATGTAAATAAATTTGGCATTATTGTAATACACATTTGTAATAATTTTCCGATCTTTTAGTCTAAATTTCACAACGATTTTTTTTCTTTCTCCAAAAAAAAAAAAAAAAAAAATAAGATCGGAAAAAGAATAAATAGTCTAGGGGAGAGGGTGCAAATGTGGAAACCCAGTTTGTATTTAATTTGTAGAAAAAGCAGTGAATCGTTAATTTAACTTGCAAAATTGCCTCGAAATGCCTTAGAATGTTAGAAATATGGGACTATAATTCGCAAGAGCAAAAAACATGTATGTAAAAAAAAATTAAAAAATGTTTGGCACATGTACTAGCATATTTCGATTTTTTAAAAACTGAGGGTAACGTGGAAACACCCTAAAATTACAGTAAATCAATGTGTAAACACATAAATTTGTTGGATCACAGCATGTTTTTTAATCATAGTACGGTATGTTTTTAATCTGTAGACAAAACAAAGACAACAAAAGATTTGAAATGATTACAAAGTAAAAAACTCAAAGTTACAAAGTAAACACATTTGATTCAAGGTTTCGTTGTCAACAGACAAACATGTTATATAGGTAAGTCTTATTTTCAGAAATCACAAGTACAAATGTCTTTTTCCACACCGGTACACTCAGAGTGACTCCATTCCCCACATAATTGACATTGAATCCATAGTTCACCACGCACATCTTTCGAATTATTTCCCATAAAATATACACAGGGCGTCTTTTTTGGTGGGTTCTTCTACTCCGACTGGAAGATAGACTACAGTTTTTTTTAAATTGGAATGCAACTTTGGGCATTTTTTCTAGTTTTTTTACCACCTGCGGGCGGCTTCTGTTTAGGTCTAGCCGTACTCTGAGATAGGGATTCTTCGAGCTGTCTTTTTGGCGGAGACGATGTGAAAACAGCACAAGAACTCGGCTTACGACCTCTATTCGAAGTCTTCCTCTTCAAAGAGGGCATTTTCATGATTCCATGTGGTGACACATAAACTTTTGAATAGGTGCTCGGAACGTTGGGATCCTCTGAAGAGGTGTTCGGTACACGGCGATCCTATGAATAGGTGCTCGGTACACTGGGATCCTCTGAAGAAGTACTCGGTACGCTGGAACACTGTAATAGAAATTGTGGAGACAATTATTTGCCTTTTTCCGCCTCTTTGTCAGTTTCCACTTTGCTTTACTCCTAAGCCTTACCCTCTGCCCTGCCCCTCTCTTTGACCATGAATAAAAAGTACCTAACATATACTTGTATGATTAAAATGTGTGTTATCTTCAATATTTACTAATAATAAAACAATGAAATGGACTTTAGGGTGAGGGAAATGTGGAAACGTTTCCTCATTTCCCTCATCCACATGTTTTCAAGTTACCCGCACTGTTGTCAAAATGGATTGTATGAGTTAAGTTAATAACACGTTTGCTTGTGGTTGATTGAAAGCCACCAATACCTTCCCAATAACTGCCTTTCACAATACTCTGATATGTATTACACTACATCTATGACACTTTAGACTTAATAATACTACACCCTTACCTCCAAAAACTTTACGAAAATGTGTAAACAACAATCGACGCACCACCATTAACTACACTGGCCGACTGCTTCATAGCGTTTTGCCGTGACGAATGGGGAAGAGGGTGATTGTTTACGGCGATCACCGCTAGGGTAAAACTCTCTGCAGTCAACAAACGTTACGTTTCCACATTACCCTCACGTTTCCACATTTTCACCCTTTCCTCTACATAAATCCATTCATTGCATTTACAAGCAATTTCAAACCTGCAAAATCAGTGTAGTCATAAATGCTGCTTATCAGCGCTGGGGTAACTTGTTCCAAACAAAGCGCTTCTAAAGGAGTGCTTTTTACTTTGAAGCCAAAACTGAGGAGAGGAATAGTAGGTGAAGGGGGACTTATCGTAGGCACAGTACTGCTAGCCTCTAAAGAATTTTAGTTACGATTCACTGACAATTGCCAAGTTGTTCGATGAATCCGGCACATTTTGTGGTCGAATGGTGTGAAATATGAAAATGTTTTTCTTTTTCTGAATGATGGTGCTCCTTATATGAGGAAAGCTGGTGAAGCTCTTTCTGTATGCTACCCTAATATAATTCACGTGACATGTGTCGTACACGCCCTACATCGATTGCGTGAAAAACTCCGAACCCTTTATCCTAAAGCGGACAAGTTAGTGTGAAATGAGGAAAGAATCGTACAATCGCAAACTAGAATTGAACTTTTCAAAGAAGCAAATCCCGATCTTTCACTTCCTGCAACACCCATAATCGCGCAATGGGATACCTAGCTTAATGCAATACTATATTATGCAGATCACTTTGAAGCATTTGTATCTGTACTAACTAAACGATACTTCATCCTTTTAGTAAGTGACAGTGGCTTCAAATGTGACTTGGCTTTCATATCCGCCAATTTCGGATTCTTGACTCAATAAAGAAGCTAGAAACTATGCGAGATGTGGAAAGTTCATTTCCTCAATATAAGACATAATTTCGTGACAACAGGCATGGCTTTACGATGGACAATTTGAAAAAGACGTTGGTTCTGCTTCACTGCAACGCTCATGGAATTTCGACATATGATGAGTAGGAGCTATTGGTTAGTTCAGTATTTATTTTTCTTATATTGGCCGTTTTCTCATACTTTTCCTTGTAATTTTTGGTAAATACATTCTTTAATTTTTAGCATTTTTTTTATTTCAGCACATACAAAATAAATATGTTACAGTTTTTTTTTTTTTTTTTTTTTGCACATCAAAATCCAGGCCCTAGTTATTAGTATTCTCATAGAAATTGGAAAACAAAGTTTTGGTGATTTTTTTTTTTTTGAGCCGAAAGGGAGGGTCAAACTGGTGAATGGAGGAAACTAAAAAACATCGAACACTATATTATATTATAAGCGTGATTGAATATTGTACGAAATATTAGAACAAATCATTTAAGGTTGATGAGATATGTCATAACTGAAACTCAGTATATAGTGTTGAAGTTAGCATTTGGGTATTATAACTCTGGAAAACCAGACCTTCATGAATCAGGGTGTATCTGAGTGAACCTGTTTCGCACACGGTAAGATCGTGGCAATCTTTCGTATTCGGAATAAACTTCCTTAAGACATAAAGCTAATTATTGATATAATTAGTACATGAACATAACTTATAAACCTATCTTTGCGAACAGACCATTGAGAAAGGCTGGTAGGACAAGTAAGAAGTCGATATTTCTTTTTTTTTCTTTTCTTTCTTTTTTTTTTTTTTTTTTTTTTTGGTGTGAGCGCAGTTACATCACAACTGGACAAACTTCTTACCTCTGATTTAAAGCAATAACTCATTGACAAAAAAAATTGTTTGCCGTCCCACTATCAACTGAATATAAATTTATTTAGTCCATGACACATTATCACCTATCAAGTGCGTCAAGTGTATTAAGGACATACAAATGTTAGTACTTTGTCACAATTAAAAAAAAATGGTCAAAACCATGTAATTATATAATTCGCTTTGTTAGATCTTCTTTTCATGCTTTATATTTAGCTCATTAAACTGGCGTTATGCGATCTATCAACAACTTTATACTATTTCATCTGTACATATTTTAATTAATACTTTCATCATATAATGACCATTAATGCGTCACTGTTCTCGGAACTTAAACGAGCTCACATTGATGTGAAATACTAGCGCAAATAAAGCATTTCAGACCATCAAATTATACATTTTTGTTTATATATGTATGCACAAAGTTGTAACGAATATTAAAGCGTTTATTAGGATAAAATCTTATTCAGATAAGTCAAAAATTTATGACTGAAGTTAAAAATATGTATTTACGATGGAGTTTAGAAGAAAAAGATCTCTTTATACAGTTCATGTGATATGTCTACGTGCTAATGAAACCGGCGCCAGGACTATAAAGCATTGAGAGTTTTTCTTTTCCTCGATCTTTTGGTTACAGATGACCTTGACACGCTGAATCAAAGAACATTAATAGAATTTGGTGTCTAATCAATCTTCGAAAGTTCTCTTTCAATGTGTTTGTGTCCATTGATTGACTTGCCATGGTTTGCTATTCATTCTCCTGAGTTTTAGCATTACAACTTCTGTCGTTACGGGAGACGAATTTCTATTGATTTCAAAAGGAAAATGCTGTATAAATGGATACGACATATAAATTACACGTAATTAAAAAAATCCACAGTAAATGTATAAGTAAAAAAAAAAAAATACTTTGTTTAAAATGCACTTCCATGAGCAAGTTGTAAGATAAGTAATTCAGACACAAATTTTGGTGATTACGACTACCATAGTCGTATCGTCTTCTTCACAATTGTGTTTGTTATGTGGCATACAAATGGTTATTTTAAATGGGAAGTTTCTTAGAGATGAGCTTGAACAGTTTATTTACTAGGTTCATTACATATTAATTAGTTTTATTATTTAATACTTTTCTTCACATTACATTTATTTTTTCCTGTTTTGAGGGAGGGGGAAGGCATCACTCATTTGTTGTATTCCCGATTATCTAATAGCTAGCTCATAGTTTCGTTGCACGTGGCCGCAGGATGAATTCATGTTTGGAAAACATTGAAATTTGAACGCATTCAGTGTGGTTCGGATCCCTCCTTAAACTTTAAGTTCACACTGAGAAAAATCCATTATCCGGATAGCGGTATATTATACAAATACACGGAATCCATATGTTTACTATGGAAATATGTACAGAGCAAACGTTATCCATATTCTGCATACGCATTGCCTTTTTCCAGTCTAGACGTTACATCATGCCACTGCAAGATATATTACATCTAGCAGTCTTCCAAATATTACATATGTATACGTAGGTTACATGCGTCAGATATATGTTATATACGTCCATCTGTATGTGAGATCCTGACTGTCTATATACAGTTATTTCTTTTGTACGGAAATTGCCTTTATTCGGAACTTTTATACGGAAAATATAAAACATATGTTTTCAGTTATACGTTTGCTGCAGCATGTTACATATAGTCATACGTTACATCCAAAAACTCCTGGATTTACGCGTGTAACCTACGTTTTTACGTACGCCACATACGCTTTGTTTTCTCTGTGCGCACCTCTTAGTCTCCGTGCCGAAAAGAGGTGCTAAGCTTCGGTGTTTGAAAGGGAAATTAAACATCAATAAACAAACTAGCTGAACCTGCGCTCTCTACACAGCCCATCATTCGCATATGAGCATAAATATCCTCCTCATTCCTCACAACATCTATGCATGTCTCTTTACAGACAGAAGTGAAATACGTCTTGATAAAAAAAATCGGCAAGGGATATCATAAAGGGGGGATTTTTTCAATTATTTTTTTCTCAATGTCTCGCACCGTTTGCAAGATTTGAGCCTACTTCCGGTTGGAGTTTCTAATTTATGTATGACTAGTGTTTTCTTTCTTCTTGCATGCAGTATGTAATAAGCAAATACATTACATATACAACTAATTATAATGTCAGTTATATATGGTGTTCATTGGGCAAAACACTCAAAAAATAAAGATCTATCTTACACTAGAAAATGCAATTACATTTTTGAGTTTTACGTCCCACGATTATGCCGGTTAGGCTAAAGGAGACGGTGATGATGAGAGATGAATGAAATGGTAGAATGAAGAACATAGGAGGAAACGGGAGAACCCTGAGAGAACCCACGCACACGGTGTTTGTCCACCACAAAGTTCACTTGGCAGGAGCAGGGTTTCAACCCGGCACCCCAAGCACCAGAGATGAACGCTCTACCACTGAGCCACCGCGGCCCCCTATCTTAGACTAGAGAAATTGTTATCCTTCCCTTTTCATTATTATTTGTTCATGAAACAAACGCCTGAGACATATACAACCCTAATGTAAAATTATGTGGTGTTGGAATGTATAATGCGTCAGATATGATGCTTTAGTTTTTTTTTTTTTCAATTTTAACACTTCCAGTGTACCCGTAGAAATGTAATAAATAAATAATAGCCATTTTTTTAATATTCAATTAGAATTGGACAATCTAAGCAGAATTTACAATTAATCAGTGTAAACGTGAGGGGTGTAGAAGCAAAAGTGGCAATCTCCACTCGGCCGAAATTTTCAGGACGAGCGATTAATTGATATCTCGTAAACCCCATAAGATTTGAACGTACCGATTTTTTGGCATAGTAGATCGTAGCAATATTAGAGGGTTGAACATAAATTTTCCCCAGAGAAAGTCGCTCTTTTTTTTTTTTTTTTTTTTTTTTTTTTGTAATTACTGTTTCAAAATTGGAGATTGCAAGTTTTGAAAATGAACGTGGATATTTTTTTTTCACAAACATTTCCCTTTTGGGGAAATTTGCTCCCCTCAGGTGCACGATAGGGATATGCATGTTATATTTTTCGAAAGGCCGATTCACGCCAAAGAGAAAGAGGTACGATGCATTATTTTAGGATAGATAGTGATAATACTGTAGATACTTCACTAAATTCAATGACTAAAAATGTGTAAATAAAGCAAACATTCAAACTTTGGAAAAGTTCCTGGCGCATTTCTATTTACTCTAGGATCATGGTTTGTATCTCGCTTTGTTCCAAATAAGAGTAGGTTTCCAACGGTACAACTTCTATATGTCTGTAAATGTTCCTGAGGAGAAAAATTTAGAGCAAAAGGGCAATTTTATCCTGAAAACAAAAAAAAATCGATTTGGGCGGGATTTTCCCGCTTCTGGTATACAATAGGGAAATTTGAGTGCTACGTTTGGAGACTCTGCTTTATAACGAAACCAATGAGGTACAAACAATGTTTCTACGATTAATAAGGGGAATGTAGGTTAATGAATCGGGGGTTTACTGGGAGTGTGTAGGTTTTGATTCAAACAGACTTCACCGCTCGGTCGGGGACACTTAAAACAATATAGCCCCACCTCTAACTCAATTTCTCAAAAAAAAAAAAAAAAAAAAAAAATGGAGATTGACACTTTTGCATCTACACCCCTCACGTCATCTTTCTAGAGCCTGTAGTTTCCGAGAACTCATTGTCGAAAGGATTGTCCACAAACATATATACGTCCACAAACATATAGTCTAAAAGAACTCCAAAGATGGCAGTACAGTTCATTTGCATTGATTTTGGAGAAGGTTTACTAAAATACAAAGGCTCTGAACAATATTTTTTAAACATAAACTTTACGAGTAAGATTTATTTAAATAGTTTATTTAAAGTACACACACTTTATATGTTTGTCTCTGTGAAACGTGAAATCGCATATAACCATAAATAAAATATTTGAAAGCCAAAGTTACAGGTTTGAGCTCAATCGTTCTTAATACCTTCCCATAGACCATCCTTCATACATCCATTACCCATGCTCCATAAAATTCCCTTCCCTAAAAGAGGGCGTAACCCTCTAACAGGGTGCTAGCCGCTGGCTAGTTTAAAAAAAAAAAAAAAATCGTTCTTAATTTGCATTGTAGCATTTTAATAGATAGATAAACATACAAACAAAACTGCTTTATTCTATCATTAGGAAGAGAAATTATGAAACTCAAGATTTTACTGGTGGTAGGTAAATTTGCTAGCCAAAGTCAGAAAGAAATTATAGCTATATTTAATATTGCTGTATATTTTTATACTGTGACTAATGTGAATACCATCTCATTATTTTGAATAGCTGCCTCATGTGAATTTGGATTTCTTATTTTATAACACACTTCCTGCAGTATTCTTATGAAACATAATTTATCTAAGTAAATCAAGAAATAAATTAGTAATAATTTAAGCAAAACGTAAAAGCAGAGAACAAGAGTAGTTTCCAAGTGCAATTATGGTCAGTCAAAACTTTGCATCATAAACTTTACCTTGAGTCAGCATTTTCCTCATACGAAGTTGATAGAAATAAATTTTAGCTAGAACTTCGGTTTCTGCGACGTAAGAGGAAAAGGGAGCCATATACCGCAGCAGGAAACGGATACACGAAAACCGCTGCCTACATTCAAATCGATTACGATGAAAGCCTCTTGCCATAAGCCTACAGGAAACACGCAAAAACACTTTTTTTTTTCCTTTTTAAGTAAACGGTGGAGGCAATAATAATTATTCAGATAACAGAGTTTCCATTACATTTAATTTGTTATTCCGAGGTCCTTGCTGCAATTGCAAGAGAAGCTTCTTTACTTGGATAGGAGAAGGAAACAATAAGTTAGAAAACTTTAAATATGTGTACGTCCCTATTGAATCTGCTTTCGAATATAAAAGTCGCTGATTTCTTTAAATTTTATATTCAAAACAAATCTTACATTTGAAGTAATGTACGAAGGATTGTAATCATTTGATTTTCACCGAGTACAACATTACCAATAATAATAATAATAATAATAATAATAATAATAATAATAATAATAATAATAATAATAATAATAATAATAATAATAATAATAATAATAATAATAACTGCAAATTAGCTCCCGTGTAATTGATGGTTTCCGGATATGGTGCCAGAGTTCATTCTTGTGGTATTGCGAAACTTTTAGCTATTTTAATTAAAATGAAGCAAAATATAGTTCCATATTCAGTCAATAAACCTAATAATAACATTGAGAGATATCACCCATAT
Organism: Thermobia domestica; assembly: GCF_964235325.1. Taxonomy (NCBI): domain Eukaryota; kingdom Metazoa; phylum Arthropoda; class Insecta; order Zygentoma; family Lepismatidae; genus Thermobia; species Thermobia domestica. The sequence goes on along the minus strand of NC_137459.1, from coordinate 257,308,051 downwards.
CGAATTTTTGTCATACGAATAGTTACAGCATGAGGGTAGTTAGTTTAATTTGAGCTCTCTAGTGTGTGTGCCTTTGGAGCGGATGCCGGGGTTCGATTGCCAGTGGGAGCTTATGTGATTTGTATTCCATGCTAAGCTGTAGATCCATGTCTTACATAGCTTCCTTGCTGAAAGAAGCGCTGAATTCCAATCCAAGTTCCCAACCAACTTAGTATCTCAAATTATGTATCTCAAATTGCCTCATGATCTAATTCACGCCATGAGTTCTGTGTGCTCAATTCCTAATCATTAACCGAAGGCAAGGTTATTACAACACATCACACACGGCAGCAAAATAAATAAATAAATAAAATAAAAATAACAATAGAAATAAACTAGCACAAAGTTAAGCTGTATAATGTTGTTCCATATCTAATATTTCTCTCTTTACATATAATAATATCTAAAAGAACAGAATGATTAAAAAATGCCGCATAACATAACAGACTAGAACTAGAGACCCCATTTTTTCTTACTTTAGTCGTTCTCATGATACTATTGAACTCCCATGGTTATGAAAAAAATGTTCTTACCAATCTCTTGTATGGGGAATAGTATAGTAGTCCAAACTGTGTCCTGGAAAGAAGGGGATCAATCTCGTACTTTTAGCTCTGTAATAATGATTGCCGATGAACTGGAGTGAAAAAAAAAATAAAAAATAATAATCACTAAGGTGTTACATTATTAAAGCATGTTGTGGAGTGTTTACATGCATACCTCCCACAAAAATATTTTCAGTTTTACGTCCTACAATTATGTCATTTAGGTTAATGGAGACGGGTGATTAAGGCAAGTGAACGATGGAATGATAATGTAGCATGGAACGGGGGTAACCTCAAAGATACCTGGAAATGTTAGAAAAGTTTGTATGGCCTACCATTTATGAATGGAATGCCTCACACGAACCGTTCTTGATACAAGATGAAGATCCCCTTTAGTATGTCTTACTTGTAAGACAATGGCTTGATGAACGCTTCGCAGGACACTGGACAGGTCGCCGGGGTCACACAGAATAACCCGTGTGGAATACATACCTCACTTCATGCGATTTTTTTTTTTTTTTTTTTTTTTTTTTTTTTGTTGGTGGGCTAAGAAAGAAGTGTATCGCAGCAAACCACAAACTCTTGGCGAACTTGAGAATAAGATCCGTGAGGTCATAAGTGGTGTTCCTGATGAGATCTTGAGGAAGGTCATAGAAAACGTACCTGCTCGTTTAAGACAGTATCTAGAAAATACTGGAGAACACATTGAGTCTTAAGTTTTGGAAATACTGTACAATGACATATAATAAACTTCATGCGTGCAAAAAATGAGTTTATACCTATAATATTTAATGTGGAAATATATTAAAAAGGGTTACTGTACTTATATACTGTAAGTCTCCCAACAAAACAAAATTGCATATTTGACAAAATAAATTAACACAAGTACATGAAATAGGCTATTAACGTTTCTCGACAACAGCACATATCCTTTGATACAATGAGAGAGTGTTGTACTTATTCATGCCTAAGTTGCTAACGCTATTTATCTATTTATGTCTCTTCGGGTTTGACCTTCAGTTCGATACTTGCTTCGGATAAAATAAAACGAGTATCATTCGAGTCGAAATTTAACTAGTAGGTCTCATCTTTTTGAGTTAAAATATATTTTCTATAGGCTACACTCAAAGGGAAAAGTTACAATGAACATTTTGTATGTACTGTATATCTAATGAACAAAATGTTCGTTATAACTTTACCCTTTGAAGTGTCTGACAATTGCACTAGGGAATAAACACATATTGATCTTTGACGTTTGGGAACATGATCCAGAATATATCAATTGACTAATAGACATAGGTGTGCAGAAGATAGTTGAACTTTTTCTCAAAATGTGGCTGCAAAACAATATGGAGAGAAGACATGAAATTCAAGTTTCCACGCTAGTTTACACTGGAGAAGTTAACAATACGAGAAAATGAAGAGGAAACAAGTTGGATAGAACCTATTTTTATAGCCTTATTTACATGAAGGAACTGAAAAAAGGAAGGATAGACCAGCAAATTCGAACCATGCACTCCCGAATAAGAGGCAAGAACATTAACTGATAGCTGTTCTCCACTCTTCAAGTTAAGAAACACAACAGATTTCTGTTAAAAAGTAGCCAGTGTTGTGAAGAGAAATTACAAAATCCCTAATTCAGGAAAGGACTGACAACCATTGATGATTATTAATAACTAAAATGCCAGTTTTTGCACGGGGAGGATAGGTTTATGGAACGTATTGTAAATTCCTTCAGTTCTATGATACGGGTTTCAATGCAAATGTAATTATTCAAACTCATAATATAATGTATATTTGGTATTTGAACTTCCATACCCACTTCGAATATGCCTGTTAATCAACATGACATTATAAAAACCTTGAGCCAGGAACTTGTTCTAAGATTCATTTCAAATGGGTTAGTCGATTTCCGTGATGCGATCACAAACAACAAACACACACACACACACACACACACACATATATATATATATATATATATATATATATATATATATATATATAGGGAAAATGCTGGAACACGTGTCAGCTTAGTTGCAATGAGGAGATTATATGCATATTTTGATCTTCCTGATTTGAGAGGCACACAAGGTACTTTATTTTCTGAAATAATTTTGAACCTCATACTCCTTTAATCAAAGTGGTGGTTGAAACCTAGCTCGAGTTAGATACTAAATTTATTCCAAAATTAATTTCGAAGTTTTCAGCCATTTTCCCGTGATATGTTCAGGAACAATCGACAAAATGGCTTTCAATGCGAAGGAAAAGAAAATAATAGAAAATATATCTTTCCTTCTAAATCAGCAGCCTCTAAAGCACTGGGATACGTGCCCGCTTATGAAGCGCATATATGCCAAGTTTCCTTTCTCTAACTTCAGGAATTTTTGTGGCACTCTAATTTGGGCAAAATACTTGAATCCTCTTTACCTTAATTATGATAAGTATTTTTTTAAGTTTATTTCTTTTTCATTGTCATGTAAAAAGAAATCTGTCCAATTCGTACGTTCCTAGATACAGTAATGCTTCATAATTTTACAGTTAATTACTTTCATTCTTCCAGATTATTGCGTGAATCGTCCCCTTTCACGAGTAGAATTCTCGAAAACGCTGAGATATGTGTTTGCCTGATTTTCAATTCAGAGCTTAAATACAAAATGTTCATGTCTCCAATTTAAGCAAATTTTCACATATAGCACTTTTCAACTAAATAAAAATTTCAATATCATAGAAATATACTCCCTTTTCCATTAGGAGCGAAATTTTAAAAACTACTGAAATACATATTATCTCATCTTTGGTTAAAGAGTTTAACCGAATTTTCGATCTCAAATACATTAGTTAGCTCTATAACACTGACATATGTGATACTACATATATAACTTAGATGGTACAGAAAACAAAATAACTACTATTTATTTGTTTCTAAGCCACTAGCCGCACAACTTGAAATGTTATTATGCACTTTGGTTCCCCTACCCGTTTGCGTGCGAAGAAGAAAAGAATGCGAGACACTTTATTTTATATGTATGAATATCACAGGCTTCTCCATATCAAAATAACCACAAAATATAACAAGCCTATATTGGAATTTTATGGCATTTTTGGGAACTTTTATTTTCGTGACTATGGTTGAATATATTAATCACTTTATGCATTACGAAATTATACACGAACATACACTCAACAAAGGAGTTTCGTTTCAGAATGTGAAACTGCGGTAGACTTACAAACTGTGCGAATTCAATGTTCAAACCTGAAGTAATACACTTATAGCTACAGCCATCAATGCAGTAATAAGATGAAATATAGAATCTGTTCCACGAACGCTAAAGCCATATCAATAAAAGGTATGGACCACTGCACTAAACTTTCTCATTCCAATTCCTTAAAATGAATAATGTTATGTAGCAGTTATTAATGAAACAATTTCTTGTTAAATACGAACAAAGTTCTGAGAAGTTTTCGAAAAACTTCATCGAAAGGAAACTCATCCTCAAGAGTAAACTACTCCTTGTAATTTTTTTTTTCATAAGAGAAGACTTACACCATGTGTTAGGGTTATTAATGAAATATTTGTTTACAAAACAACAACAAAAATGCATGAGTGGTAGTTCACAAAGTTGTTTTAAAGCAATTCACCCTAAGTGTAACCTATCCCCTGTATTTATTTTTCGTAAGTTATGATTTACACACCATTATAGAGTTATTAATGAACCATTAATTTCTGAAATATGAACAAAATCGATATATTTTTTTTATTTAGAAAATCGTCTAAAGAAATCATCCCAAGAATGAACTACCTGTCGTAGATTTCTCCAGGAAAAATAAGTTTTGTCATATTGTCAGGTTATTAATGAAATATTTATTTACAAAATATAATCGAAATAACATAATTCTTTTTTTTAATCGCCAAAATTAAGAAAAAAAGACAATCATGATAAAAAACTGTCCCTCGTATATTTTTGCTCTGTGGAGATCAGTATTCTAACCAGCAGTAGTAGTTAATTTAAACCACTTTCTGCTTCAGTAGAATGTTGTAAGTTGTGATGGTATATTCCATGGAGACGGTGAAACGATTTCAGAAAATCGCTTACACTTTATAATACAATTTATATTCTACGGTAATAAACGTTGAATTCGGAATTTTTTAAATTTGGCTTTCCTCTGGTTTTAAGAGAGGGTTAATGGAAGAGATGAAACGCTAAATCAATTTCAAGAAAACATCTTCTCGAATATAAATTTACCGTTTTTGTTCTATTAAGGTAAATATTGAAACCAGAAGTAGTAGTAAATTTCAACTACTTTCGGTTTCTGTAAAGTTTTACGGCTTTGATGATATGTTTTCTTGAGACGCTGAATTGATTGAAGGAAACGTCTTGTCGCTATCTACTATATTTTTTTGTTCTATGGCGATACATGTTGGAACTGTTAATAGCTAATTTGAACCATTTCCGGCTTGAATAAAAAATTGACGGAGAAGGTGGAACGTATTGTTTGGACAATGGATCCATTGCATAAAACATGCTTCTGGATATCTCTTACAAGTATTGCTCCTTGGAAATTATTATTAAAACCAGAAGTTGTAGTAAATGCCAATTATTTCCGGTTTCGGTAGAGTTTTTTTCTCCCTCTTATATGTTTATTTTAGACTCTCAACCGATTACAGAAAACAGCTTTTTTTATATTTTTCCATTTCAGTTCCATGGCGATAAATGTTGAAATCAGAAATGACTAATTTGAACCATTTCCAGTTTGAATAGTAGGTTAACAGAGAAGATGGAACCTATTATTGGAATGCTGAATCGATTGCAAAAAAAAAAAAAAAAAAATAAAATAAAATAAAATAAAAAAATAAAAAACGCATTTAGATAATTCTTTTGGACGAACAGATGGACGGACAACCGTTCTATAAGACTTCTGACATTTATGCCTAGCATAGCTTGGAAATCTAATAATTACGATATTAACACTACCAGGCGTTAGGGAGTTCCATCGCCCAGTTCCGTAGACTTTAATGATATCCTAGTAAAAGGAAATGAGTAAAGATCTGCTTCTTCGCCTATGGTAGTCATAAAAATAAAAGTGTTAATAAAAAAAATCCTAACTATATATAAAACTACATGAACACCTATCATATAAGGAAATAAAGGGGTACTTCTGATTGATGTAGAAGGTTGAAATTTGGCACGATTGTAGCCTTCCTGGACTAACCCACAGGAAAATTGCCGAAAGTGAATATTTTTAATTTTTAGGCGGTCTAAACGGGGGATGAAGAAATTTCCCATGTTATTTAAATGTCTTTTTTTTAAAGACATGTAATCTCTTGTTTTAGGTACTTGGAATAAAAACTCGGAATTCGGTACACTTGTATGTTTTCGTAGATGTTACCTAAGATTAACTAACTAACTAACTCTATGGCCTATGGAACCCGGAGGTTCAGTGCCGCGTTCACAAAAGCTCTCCACTGACTTCTATCCTTAGCTAATTGGATCCAATTTCTACTTTGTATTCCTATCTCTGCGATATCCATCTTAATATTATCCTCCAATCTGCGCCTAGGTCTTCCTAATGGTCGTTTTCCTATGGGTCTACCAGTCAAGACTTTGAAAACGTTTCTACTTTCTTCCATTCTAGCTACATGACCTGCCCACCTAAGCCTCCTAGACTTGACGACCCTAACAATGTTGGGTAAACCGTATAAACTATGTAGTTCCTCGTTATCAAGCTTCCGCCATTCCCCATTCTCGTTCCTCCTGGGTCCGAATATTCTTCTCAGGATCCTGTTCTCAAATACTTTCAGTCTATGTTCTTCCCTCAGAGTAAGCGACCATGTTTCACAACCATACAGAACAACAGGCATGATTATCGTTTTATATATTTTAAGCTTCAAATTCCTCGACAGAATTCGCGACGACAAGATATTTTGAACCGAATCGTAACACGAATTCCCTGCTTTTAGTCGACATTTTATTTCTTCGTGAATATGATTTTCGTCTGTTAATATTGATCCTAAATATTTGAAAGTATCCACTTTATCAAAAGTATTATTTAATATTTTAACGCCCCCACAATTTGCCGTATTACGGTCCCGACGCACTTCCATGTATTTAGTTTTCTCTGCATTTACTTCTAAACCCATGTCCCTGCAAGCGTTTAATAATATATCTGCATTTATTTCTATTGTTCTCCTATCATCCCCTATTAAATTTACATCATCAGCATATGCCATAACCTGGTGAATACCGTTCAACTCTAGGCCCTGGTTGCTATCTTTGATTTTCCTTATGGCGTATTCCAGCACAAAGTTAAATAATAATTGCGACAACGCATCTCTTTGTTACCTAAGATTACAATGATGAATTTTGGCATAATTGTAGCTTTCCAAAACTAACCCACAGGAATATGACCAAAAAGTGAATATTTTTAGTTTTTAAGGGGTTTAAAGGGGATATGAATACATTCCCATGTTATTTAAATGAGCATTTTCTTGGGATACAAAACCTTATGTTTTAGATAGTTGAAATAGGAAAACAAACTTAACATTTGGTAGAATGGTTGGATAAGAGATACGAGGCCGTAGGCCGAGCCAACGTGGAAGACTGGGGCGGAGCCTCGAGCTAGCCGAAGGTTATTCTTCATTAAAATCGAAGTGTTAAACAAAGTCCAAAGCTTCCTAAGAAGGAAAGCATATTAAGAAACTTCAATTTCTAGCCTTCCCCTCTAAAAACGCAGTTTTTTTCAAGTCATTTCATCTCTGTATTTACTATTACTATCTGGATCTTGTAGAATGGTTACACCTCCATCTATCGATAGGCTTCAGAATATAAACACTAAGAGAAAGCGAGAATCGTTTCTTAGTTGTGTGCTGTGATTCGAGTTTAGCGTTCCTTTCATCAGCGAGGCTATAAGAGACGTGGGCCTACAGCTTAACATGGGATCTGAAGCACTTGAGCTCTCGCCGAGAATCAAACTGGGTTCTCCTGCATCAAATGTACGCACGCTGCTCACATAGCCACAAGGGAGCTCAAAACGTGTTTTTTCATGTTGATAGAAGGTCCCAACAACATGCTCCTCACGCAGTAATGTATATACGAGTAAGACAGTGGGGTAACTGCACCTCCAAAGGCTAGTTTTTCTCTTGCAAGTTAAGTTCATGTTGGACCCCTTCCAACGCAGAGCCGCAGAGCACCCTTCCAACTAATACTAGTCATATGATTATAAAGTTCAATCATTAAACGTTTCATGTATATAAGACTCATATGAAAAAAGTTGTAGCAAGTCACATAAAGATACCGGAAAGAAAGCATAATATTGTTGATATTCTGCCAGTTTTGACGTTTCTTTTGAACTTGCAACAATAATTTTAGTATGGGGCGCTTCATGAACCAAAATACACAAATACCTGTTGATAAGCTTGTTAAATCTAGGCTTCGTGAGGACAAGAAGTATAAGAATTAATGAAGCCTCTCAAATTAAACTTGTTGCTGCAAGTTCGGAAAAGAAAAATAAACTCTAAACAGGAAGAATATCGACAACAATGCTTTGTTACCGGGGCTCATTATGTGACTTGCCACAATAATTTTCGTACATATTTCACAGGGAAGTAACGACTGATACTTGAACTTTATTTTCTTACATGAGACTACCATGAAAGAATATTCTTTTAAAAAATAATAAAAAATGGTGTACTTATGTCGAAGTTACGTGCGGACATGATGTTAGCTAAAAGTCAATTTCACGCCAAGTATGTATCGAGAGAAGAAACTGGTAAGGACCAAAAGTGAAGAGCACAGAGAGACCGACAAAAGTCTGTGAAAAGCGAATACTCCCAGGGTCCCATCAAAGTACCCACGAGCCAACTTGAAAACGTCAAATATCAACATGGGTCAACATATATCTTGTTCGATACGTCTTGAAAAGAAAGAAACAAATTTAGTAGGAAACAAGTGTTGCTATGGAGCACCATTTTCAGAATGACCGTCAAAAGTGGGACCTGTTTCAGATAGGTTTGCATGGCCCGTAGTATGAACACTGTGGGAGATAAGTCAATAGAACAAAAAAGGGCAAATTGTTCGAAAATTCAAAGTGATTCCTACCAGTTGTAACTACGGATCTGTAAATCGAAGCTTTTTTATCAACTGAGTTTCAATGTTCATTAAAACTAATCGACTGAGCAACAAGCATTATAAAAAGAAGAAGAAGAAGAAGGAAATTAGTTCTGTTGAAATAAATGTACACTACTTAAGTATACGCTGTTTGGTACTTTTTTCGTCTTATGTCGTTCCTACGTAGCGCTACCAAACAGGTAATATAGTTTGCGTCGTATATTTTTGGTTCATGATATTTGATACATTTTGCAGAACATACGGAGAAGGTTAGACCTCAACGCAGACAAATACGTATACATAGCTCAATCGTCAAAAAAGGTCAGACATAGAAACACACATACTTTTGTAGTCTTCTAAGTTATTGTATCTGAACAGCTATACATTAGCATCACATCGACAGCTTATGTTAATATTGACTGGTTGATTTGGAATTTAGCTTTCAATTCAGCACGTAGGTTATGTGAGACATGGATCTATCATCTAACGTGGAATCTGAACTACATCAGCTTCCACCCCTAACCAAAACTCGATTCTATCACTGAAAGTTAATATCGATTTGGATTTAGGAGCAGGATGGATAGTTTCGTGGCTGTTCATGATGATTCTCTCAGACTTTCCGTGCTAAAAGGCTTATTTGTGGCACAAAATAACTCAGAAATCCTTAACTGGTTGGCTTCTGTTACCATGTTCATGAAAAAATAAAATAAATAAATAAATAACACTATTTAAACATACTTATATATATATATATATATATATATATATATATATATATATATATATATATATATATATATATATATATATATATATATATATATATATATATATATATTTTACTGTCACTAGCTTATTGGTTTCTTTCTACAGTTCTCTGACTGAATACATAAGCTTACTTATAGCGCTTTTCAAATTATAAGTTACACGGCCTTGATCAGTCTCCATTTGTTTGCTTGCTCCAATCGCAGTTACGCGGTGTTTTCAATTTGGGGCAGGAAATAGTATTGCACTGACTTTTCGCATCGCTGCGAAAATCTTCATTACTAGACATGCTACCTAAAAATATTCTATTACTGTAGCACTTGCTGTCTTTATCAAGTAAGGCCTACCGCTCACTGGCGACAAAACAGTTGCGCAACTATCTTGTCGCTGTCGCCTGCAGTCAGCAACTTCACGGCGACAAAACAGTTTTGTTGCCATACCCTCGCTCACTGGCGACGGCAACATAAAAGTTGCCGAGCATTTGATATCACAATTTACATAATCGGCAACCGGAACAGTTCACATAATCGCTGGTTTCGGACATGAAAAAAACTACCACCCATTCCAATGGTTAAATAAATAAATTTAAATAAACTTGCGAAGGTAGCGTCAACAGGGGCGTTATTTCAGACTTCACTTGAGGAGGGCAAGAGCACCACCGACATAAGACTTTCACGTTTTGTACTAGTATATTAGTAGACAATTGATTAAAGTACATGTATTCCTCAAACTCTTGGGGAGCAATTGCACCTCCTGCCCCCCTAAATGACGTCTCTGAACGTCAATAAGTGACAAAAATAACAGCATTGTGTAAGCTAATACGAACAGGAACAATTATTCGAATCAAAAGATAACAAGAGTAACGAAAATATAAAACGACTGGAAATAACTAACAGAACGAAACTAACAAAAGCGGCAATCCGACAACACTGTACAGTAACTGTACTCTCAATGTTCTACGTATAGCCATAAAATAAAAATTGGCTTTCTTCGTTCTTCCCGCGTATTCTTCACGTTTTAAAATCAGCCATTTTTATACACTACAGTTTTTTCTTCTTTATAGCTATTTGAAATGGAAAGAAACTTGAAAATGATAATTTTATCTGTATTTTTTTCTAGTTGTGGGAAATTAATGAAAGTAGTAGTGTGTAGTATGACAGCGATATGTCATTATCGAAAATCACCTGCCTATGTTGTTTTTTCTTAGCTGGAAAGGTCATTCTAGTTTCTTATAACAGCGAAACACACTTCCTTCCATAATTTCTTCTTTATATATATTTCTTCTTTAACGCTGAGCGTTTCTCTATATCCTCAATTAATTTTTCATATTCTTTATCACTAAAGACATGCTAGTCACTAATCAAAGAATGTGTTAGTTTCCATTGCGAGCACTTCTTTTCACGCGCTACACACGGAACGAACTGTTACGTGAAAAAACTTGTAGAAAACATTTATTTTTTACCTTTCTATTTGGAGGTACCTCGGCAACTTTTTTGTCGCCGTCGCCTCAGTGAGCGGACTCCCATAAGACTCAATGCACTTTTAGATGTTGCGCAACTGTTCCGTCGCCGAGCTGTTGCCCTGCTGTCGCCCTGCTTGGCGACACCTCGGCAACTTTTCTGTCGCTGTCGCCTCAGTGAGCGGACTCCCATAAGACTCAATGCATTTAGCCAGAGCAACAAGATAGTTGCCCGACAAAATGTTGCCAGTGAGCGGTAGGCCTAAGAAAATTAATTACGAGCACATACGTGCAGACCGCACTTTTTTGTCAACTAGTTGTCATGATACAGACTTTCAAATGCTTCCATACAAAACAATTGACAAAATCTTTAGAATATATTGTCTCGTACAACTCCTAGTAAATTTTGACTCAACCTTTTTTTTATTTACCATTTGTATGAAATCAACAAAAATATATCATATGATAGTAAACAAAGTATCTTACTAAGTCTGCTTGGGTTTTCTCTGGTTGGAAATGCATATGTAACTGCGTATTTTTAAACAAACATTTTCATACCTATAATACACTGTGTATAATAGAAAAGAGTGTAAATAAAGAAAGTCCAATATTCTATTTCTTTGAAAAAGAAAAAAAAAAACAATTTTAAAACAAACATTTATTTATCCTGTATGGGCGATGTAATTTATTTTACTTCGTGTTTCACGTTTGACTATTTCATTATACATTTCCCTCTCTCTCTCTCTCTCTCTCTCTCTCTCTCTCTTTCTTTCTTTCTTTCTTTCTTTCTTTCTTTCTTTCTTTCTAATCAACATGGTAGCTGAACAAAAGTGCAGACATCTAAATGATACAATAAATTATTGTGCTCAAAACAAAATTGACTACTTCGAAACGCGGAGAGCTGATACAATTAGGCGGAGACAAAGCTTCTTGCTTTCAGGCGCTCTGCACACATACCGAATAATCTGTCGGTCGTAAAATATTAAGTTTCACCAGACTTCTATAAACTAAGACGTGATTCTTATGGTTTGCACCAGGGTTGCCAATATTTTCTTAAATTGTCACAGGTACTGTTTTCTTTTGCGAGAGTGAGCTCCCAATATTATTCACTTAAACGTTATTTTGAGCGGACGTAATTTGGAAAGAATAGTGGTAATTCAGTCTCCTCCCTGAGTTTGAGAAACTTATGTGGAAAGTTATATATTCATACACCAATAAAAACGTGAAACGCTTTGTCGATGGACATTCTTGCCTTCCTTGACAAAATCTGAAATGACTCTGCTGACGTCGCATACAACTGAAATAATAATATCAATAAAAAAGTGATACAATGGAATAATTTCAGACGAATCTTCAGGTAAAAACATCTGAGAACGTATCTCACAATATATCACTGTACACGGATTTTGTTATAAATTAAAATAAAGGCATGTTAGATAGCATTTGCTCATAAGCATTTAACAAAAATCATGCGACAAAAAGGACTGGGCTTAATTTTTAAGAATGCAATAGCAAGACAACGAGGTGATTTACCTTCGAACTAAACGAAATTACATATTTCCGTTATACTTCAAATACAGAGTGACATAGTGCAACGGGGAATTTCGAACACTAGAGTTGGGAACACTCTAGTGCTGAAAAGTTGATCGGAACCGATGCGTGGTTGTTGAGAATGCGCTGCCATTTAGTAATCATGCAACTTGGAGTGGTGCGGAACATGTTATTGTTGTGAGAGCTTGTTATAAGCAGGATGAAAGTGTGACTGCTGCACAAAGAATATTTTGACAGCATTACCAGCTAGGACATCATGGATGTGTCCGATCTTCTCATTCCATTATAATGTGGGTGCATAATTTTGAAAAAGCTGGTTCAACCTTAAACAAGAAGCTTCTCAGTGGTATTCGAACGGTATGTACCAAACAGAATTCCAGCTGTTCGAGTTTCCATCGTGAGGAGCCCTCTCCGCTCCGTTCGACAACATGAGTCTGTGCTAGAGATTGGACGATGAATAATGCATGAATTAAACTTCCTTCTCTATAAGTTATAGATTATGCAGAAATTACATCCAAGAGACCCTGTGTCGCGTACGGAGTTTACTGAACCCAACGTGTTGGCTAAAATCAACGAGGACCCCAATTTCCTTAACAACATACGGATGTCAGACGAAGCCTACTTCTACCTTAATGGATACGTTAACAAACAGAATTTCCATTACTGTGCACAGGAAAATCCGTGTGAGTTACACGAGCGCCCATTAAATAGCGCCAAGGTTACAGTATGGTGTGCTGTATTTTGTCATAGTGCCATTGGCCCTTAGTTTTCTTGAACGTGAGGATTGCATTGCCAGTTGCAACAACAGTAAATTCGCTCGTTATTTTGATGTTTGAAACATTCTTTACACATATATTACAGGATCTAAATCTTAACATCGAAAACATGTGGTTTCAGCAGGACGGAACCATACCACATGTTGCTCGACAATTGATGCAAGCCGATCACAAATTGTTTGGAAGGTACACAATTTTACTTCACGGTGACATTCCATACCCTGCAAGATTCCCTGATCTTAGTGTGCGCGATTTCTTCCTGTGGGGACATCTTAAAGCCAGGTGTACCGCACACGTTCACCTATACACGAACTGAAAAATAACTTGATGACTAAATCACTGCCATTCCCCGAGACATGCTATACCGAGCATTCCGGAGTTTCCGTCCTTCCTATGTCATTTTAAAGAAGTAATGAGGCAGTTTGTGACATTTCATAATGAAAACATAAATGATATATTGTACATATCCACTTTCATCATTAAATGTGTTTTTACTGTATTTAATCGTGCAAATTACGTTACTTCAAAATCTCCCGTTTCCCTATACCACCCTGTGTTTTTATGAAGATTAATGATTTTGCAAGTATCACTAAAGCATACATCTTTATCAACTTCCTTTATCAAATTCTAGGAATATATATATTAGAACTCGCTTTACTGAATTTGCAAATATTAACTTTTAAACGTCATTATATTAAAACATACAATGAACTTCGTATACCACACAGATGCTGAGTGAGTGAGTGAATAAGAGAGAGAGAGAGAGAGAGAGAGAGAAATAATCTCGTGTCCAGAGTAATGAAGTTTCCTGACGATAAGGCAAATTGCCAGAATCGTTTTCTCGCTATATCCCTTAATGGTCACGTAATCAAAGGATTTTCAACACAAAACATGCAATTAGAAACTTGAAACCGCACTAAAAGCAAAAATGTATATGAACAGATACGGGATGAAACTAGCACATTTGGTTTCACCGCTCCCAGCTGTGGAGATATCGAACAGTAATGGGCTTTTCTAGTAACTACCCTTTTTCACTTTTATGTAGCTTTGTACAGCACGCACATAAAATAAATTGTGCTGCCGATACTTAGATCATCAATGTAATCTCACGAAACTTATCAACACAAGTTAGTTCACACTTGTTAAATTTAGTATATAGGTTTGCATACCATTATTTTTTCAAGCTTTTCTCTTTGCATATGCATGTTAAAAAGTAGTTTCCATCTTCAGTTTTTAAATAAAATATCCGTAGAATGTTGACATGCTAAAGTCACAAAAAAAGTGTGTATGTAAAGGGTACGTTTGACATTGTTAGAAAAACATAAACAACAATGTACTTGTTGATAGTGCATTTTCTAGCTCCGTCTTGGCTAAGTAGTTAGTTAGCATACGCGTCTTTGACGTGGGAGACTCAGGCTCAATTTCCAGCGGGAGCTTGCGTGGTTCCGATTCCAGGTTAATCAGTAGGTGCACGTCTCATAGAGTCTAGCTGCTGAAAGGAACGCTAAACTCAAATAAAATAAAATAAAATGGTGCATTTTGCTACATATGCGGTGCATATACTGTATATTAAATATATAACAATTTCTTCGAGAAAAAAAAACTGTTAATTATTATTGGCAATAAACATACTTTTTAGTGCCACAACGGTTCGATCTTCTCTATTTTCTCGAAAACTACACATGATAATCTACTCTTAAACATAATATTTTTTCGGCTTCATGTTGTATACCGACTGATATATGCATTATATTTGGACAATATTTTAGCTAAACATAAATTAAAATTTATGAGATAATTGTACTTTTAGGCTGCATCTCATTAACTGCACTATTCACTACCGTCTTGCTTGTAGCATAATGAAGAATTTTAGATGGCATGTCCTCAACAAGTGGCATGGTTCTCGTACATCATCAACTTTTATATTTACAAATCCATTCTTCTCAAATTTGTCAAAAACAACGCATGAGATTTTACACTTATTCATATCATTTCGTTCAGCTGAATAAGAACTATTGATTGGTAAATGTTCAATTTTTGAACAATTAATTTTCCTTGTGAACGCCAATAATATTGCATATTTTTCTCATCATTGCCACAATGATTTCCACGGATACTGACCTCATAACTAGCAGACATGACATGACTAAACGAATATGGGTAAACTTACTTTCAATTTCACAAATATACTGACTAGCAGAAATTACAATTATCGTAGTGTATTATAAATATAAAAAACAAACTAAACAATTTGCTAACGAATAATAGTTTTGTGCATGAGTTTTCACTTTGGTTTCGAGAAAATATATGTTTTACATGAATAACTAGCATGCAACTACATTTTCATCATCTAAATTACGGTAATAGTAACAGACACATTTTTTGAGTTCAAGAATCAAAGACACATTTAAGAATAGATAAACTGAAATATATTCGCAATCAAAATATTACATATTATCTTCAGAATATGAAACTCATGATGATAATCATCGGAGAACATAGCAAATCATGTACTACTGAGGTTAATCTTGGAGGGAATTCACAAATGTATAACCTGTTGAATACATATCTAGATTCGTTAAAATATTCATCATATGTTATCACACACTACAATGTATATTACTTCCAACAAGACAGAATGGTGTCTAGAGTGTATGATATTTCCAGAAGTTAATGGGATAAACAACCAGGCTCATTTACACACAGGAAGTACCAGGTTGAAATTTGCTGTGGGACTTGTCTTTATTCCAACTAATGAATATTAGATTGTCAGGATGGATATATGATGATCACTAGACATTCCAGTATTGAGAGTACGGTTTGTTGATCGCGTACTCATTATATCTCTTTGAAAGAACATCAATTAGTAGCAATTAATCAGTTTGAATATTACTATTTTAGCAATATAATTTGATCTTATTTATTTTTCTTGGTAATCGATAATAATGATAGAACGAAATTACATTTGATAGGAATGAATTCCATAATTTATAAATGTTATTACAGACTGTAATATACAGATGGTGATCAGAAAAATGGAAACACCTGTAGTTGGCAACACGTCAGATGTATGGGTTGGCAGTGGTGTCGTGGCGCTCGCAGCGCCGGACCGCTGGTGGTGGTGTGTTAGGTCGGTCTCCATACTACGTCAGGCGCAGTGGCACAGCAGTGTCCAGTGGCTCCAGCAGACGGAGGTAGTGTAAAATAGGAGACCTCTCAGATTTTCAAAGAGGGCAAATTGTTGGTGCGCGATTATGTGGAGTGAGTGTGACGGCAGTGGCTACTGTGTTAGGTGTGTCGCGTGGGACAGTGTCGAAGGTGATGATGGCCTACACAACACACGAGAAAACCACATCGGGGAAGCGGAACAGTGGGCGGAAGAAAATCATGAGTGACAGGACACGCCGGGTTTTAAAGCGCATTGTCACGCAAAACCGTCGTGCCGCTGCGGAGCAAGTGACGGAGGAACTCAATCAGCACCTCCCCCACCCTGTTTCGACAATCAAAGTCGCGAATTACATGACATGAACTTACGGTGTCGTGTTGCACGGGCCAAACCGCTCATCAGGGACCATAACGCTTTCGCACGCCGCAAATGGTGCCGCGACCATGCAACTTGGACCGTTGAGGACTGGAAACGTGTGATATGGTCGGATGAGTCATCCTTCACCCTATTCCCAACCACGGGCCGTGTTTATGTGTGGAGAACGCCCAAAGAAGCTTATGATCTGCAGTGTCTCCGCCCAACTGTGAAACATGGCGGCGGCTCGGTGATGCTGTGGGCCGCCATATCATGGTTTTCATTGGGTCCTGTGGTCACACTTAGCGGACGAATCACTGCCAACGATTATGTCGCAATTTTAGGAGACCACTTGCATCCTATGGTTCGGATGTTGTTCCCGGACAATGACACCATCTTCCAGGATGATAATGCACCCATTCACACAGCTGGCGTTGTTGCAGCGTGGCTTGAGGAACATCGGGATGAAGTTCAACACCTCCCCTGGCCCGCCCAATCCCCAGATCTCAACATAATTGAACATCTGTAGTCCGTCTTGGAAACACGACTCCGGCGACGATTTCCACCTCCATCCTCTCTCACAGAACTGGCCGATGCCCTGCACGAGGAATGGTGTAAAATTCCACTTGCTACCATTCACGACCTCTATGCCTCCATCCCACGTCGCATCAAGGCTGTTCTGAAGGCGAAAGGTGGCCCGACACCATATTAATCTGGTAAGTTGCAATTTCGTTCCGGTGTTTCCATTTTTCTGATCACCATCTGTACATGGGCAACATTGTGAAATAAACATAACAATCTTTCCATTGTTACTTCAACGCAACGTTTCAAAAATAAGGCAATAGAATAACCACCGCAACAACAACAAAGGAATACACATGAATTGAAAAACATTCCAATGAACATAGGACTAAATATTGCATGTATACATATCGCGTGAATAGGACCTAAGGAACCAGACACGAACAATTTTACACACAGAACCCACTTTGCATTAAGTCCGCTGGCAAAACTACAAAATATTACATTCCTTGAACAGTGCACAATTTACATTTTACAGAATATCAAAATATAATTATCCACTATTATACGTTATTGTGTTAAGCCTCGCAACAGCATCCTCAAACCTTCGCCGAGGTTACAGACAAAAGATATCCAACAGTTCCTTACCAGAGGGTAGCGTTCCCAAAACTGATGCAAAGTTCCCTCTTTGTACTGCCATGCTGATGCGTTGCAGTAGAAAAGAGGTTGCTCTAGCATCTCCTGACGATAAATAAATGACGATAAATTTAGCAATATTATATAACTTATGATAGATTTTAGTGAAATAAGAACGTCGAGACAAAACTCACTTGCTATTACATAAATGTCTTTTTTCGCTTTAAGAGAAAACTCAGTCCATATTTATTTGGATTATTACTTGGTGTCCTTGATTTAAACCACAATTTGATACAGATCATTGTATTTCGTGTTTTCGTACAAAAAAATCAGGTTAAGAGTGTGCTATGGATTTCTAGATTTCTTCGTCGATTTAATACATCAATACTGGATATGAACTTGTTTAATTGTTTACAATATCAGTATGGTAAAATGGCTTAAGTAGTACATAACTTCCTTATTATTACATTAACTTAATAAGTTCAGATAACGATGTACTGTCCTTCAGAAGGCGACAATTAAAAACAGTGTTATGAAGTTAAAACTATCCAGAGAAAAATCTGCCAGATACGTTGATTTGTGGTAGTTTTGCGTTCCATTTAAGCACCGACACAACATAAGACGTGGACCGACAGTTTTTGTTGGTATTCGATGCTGCGCAATGTGTTCACATTTACACGTTTTCTCACCAGGAATCCAACCCGGAACCCCGTATATCAAATGCTCGTACGGTAGACACTAGACCAGCAAGAAGAGCTCACAAAACCTATGTACCATAATAAATCATTTGGGTGAATTTGTTGCTCTCTTAAACTAAAGAAAATCATTAATTTATTAATAACACTGCTATTAAATTTATGCAAAATCTAATTAGACCTTGTTTGTTTGTGTATATAGAAAGATTAAATTTTAATGACTTGTTAACTTCATAAACTCTGAAGTTATAGGGAAAAGTTTATTTTTAGAAAAAAAAAATGCATTAAACTAAGACTTGGGAATTATTTTAACAGCACACGATTGATAAATTAAGTAGTAAATTTAGTTAATTTACTTACTGAGCAAATTTAGTTGAAGAGAAAAATCATAAGAAAGTTAAATATGTTTTCATATTTTTCCTTCAATATTTTGATTGAATTATTAAGTTAATTAATTCCACTTAAATTCTTTTTATTGCTTATAATGAAAGACTTTAAAGGTATTCATACTTTCAATAAATTTTCTGCAATTTGTAACATCATAACTTGGGTTGTATCTGTGATATGAAAATAAATGCAAGCTTGTAAGTCCAGTTTTTTTTTGTGTGTGTTTTTAAGATGGCAGATAATGTTTAAAAAGTAATTAAAAGGATCATCACGAAATTCAAAATCATTACTCTTATTTTGCAACAATACATTTTCTGTTTGTGCTTTATGTGCTTATAACAAGTTCAGCTATAGACTAAGATAATGACAAAGCAGGTATAAGAGTTATATAATCTATCAATGGATCATGGCTGTCACAAAATTAGGAGTTAGAGTACCCCACCCCCACCCGAAATAAAATGTTATGTTTACTCTAGACAAAGTTTCATTCCAAGTGCATAGTTTTCAGTGATCGTTTTAAAAGAAATATCCATACAGGAATTTTTCCTCTTGGGTACGACCATGAAAAGAAAAATGAAAATGAAATCTTTGAGTTTTACGTCCCACGGTTATGCCGGTTAGGATAAAGGAGACGGTGATGAGTAATGGGCGAAATGGTGGAATGAAGAAAGTGGGAAGATTGTATATTATTAGGGAATTCCTTGCGAAGCACACTGTTAATTTGTAACTTAACGCTTCGAGTACAAAGTCAAAAATCTTACGTAAAGTACTGAGCCTGGGTCATTTTGACCCAGGCGTGTTTTTTTGTTAAAAAAAATATCAAGATTGATTCAGGGAGTTAAAATTTCCAACGTACAATAAAAACGGCAATGTACCTGATTGTTCTTTATATTACAATAAATTTTATACGCTGTATACACTGTCAGTGGCGGCTCGCGACACTTTCAAACAATACCAGAATTATAGTACTGTAAGATTAGAAATTTATACATAGACATGTGTTATCTTTGTTAGGAGTTATTCCTGTCACACATGGTAGTTTGATTACACCTGACAGTCCTCGCAGAGCGGTTCGCTGGTGCAGTGTGGTTTGCATACAAACTTGTGGCAGATTGCACACTTTTGAGGGGTGAAGAATCACGTGGCTTGCTAAAAATAAAACCAGATAACAATGTAGCAATAGCTGAGAAAGAAATGTACATAGGTATTTGTGGAGGGGGGAAATTGCGAGAAAAAGAATTTGCTAAAATAAAACTTTCTATTACTCTCATCCCAATCAAAGCTCGGTAGAACGGGGAAGTGAATGTTGCGGGAAAAAGAAAAAGCTGCCGTTTCAATTAGCATAATAATAATAATAATAATAATAATAATAATAATAATAATAATAATAATAATAATAATAATAATAATAATAATAATATGTTATTTTTGTGTGTCGTGCTGCGGAGTACCAAGTCTGGGTCAAATTGACCCAATTACAATTTCTGCCACATTTTTGGGTATTTTGTGTTTATTTTATATATGAATTCTACTGAAATGGTTTCCAACAGTAACAATTGTTGTTAAAGGAGAAATATCTAAAATATTAGCCCAATACGACTCTTTGAAATTATATCATTTTTTATAAAAGATCACCTGGGCCAAATTGACCCAGTCTTGGTACTCGAAGGGTTAAACCCAGTGATTTATTTTGGATATAATCGGAGAAGAGCGATGTGATATTTAGTGGAATGACTAATAAATTACTTGCCTTTTAATAAGGACAGAGACTGTTTCTAAAGATTCCTCACTGACTCGTAATGAGTAACAAAATATTCTAACATTTTATACATTCTTTTCGAAATGCATGACACCTATCTAATATTTTGTACGTTCTCCTTTGCCTCGCTGGACAGTAGCCATACGGTTTGGCATGGAAACATTGAGGACTTGGTAGCTTGCTGGAGGATGGTACGCCATACCTGCACGCACAAGTCACTTAATTCCTGTAAATTCCGTGAAGGGATTGATGAGTTTGGATCTGAAGTTCAATGAAACAATGTAAGTGTTTCATTGGGTTAAAATAGGAAGAATTAGCAATTTATATTTACCAATGTGTTCATTAAACCACTGTAGTGCATCGTTTGCCTTGCGGTAGCGAGCAATGTCCTGCTGAAAGGTGCTGTTTCCAGCTGGAAGTATGGTTGACATGATTAGTGTTGTTAAGACACTTTGCTAGAGTGCTAAATATTTGTGTGTAACAGGATATCTGTAGATTTCGAACAGTACTTGATTGAAGGCCACGTGCTGCTGGAGGGCCTACAAAAATTAGTGGTAGCTAACTGAATTCAGAAAAAAATAGTGTGGGAGAGATTGACAAATTAAAAAAAAAATAAGCTCCAATGTTCTAAGTGTAACATATATCAAGCTAGGTTAAATATCAATATTTATGTATATGAACTCTATTGCTTTGGCTACCTGTACCGTTCAATTCATGGTTTCAATCTTTTACTTCCTATAGCCTATCTAAGAAGATGACGACATACGAAACCCATGGAATATTTCATGATGTTATAAAGAGAGACATGTACATCAAAGAGATAGTTTGTCATTTTACTCATCATTGCAGCAACATCAGGACGACTCTTCATTCTAACAAGGAACCCTAGGTATCTATCAGAGCCCGATTTTCATGAAACTTTGTATATAGATAGAGTACCTCGGGAAACACGCACAGCCAAAATTGTAGCTGCAGAGTCCAAGACGTTGGGACACTACGGCTCGAGAAAAATCAAATGCGGAACGTCAGTACATTAAGGACATGGTGAGAAAATGCAAGTTTTTCTTTAAAACTCGTCATTGTAACCACATGAAATGAACATACATGGATAAGAGATAGTAGATATGATCTGTTAAAAGTGATGAAAAGAATATCCGCCATCTTGAAAGAGGCCATGTTGAAACTGGTGCGATTGGTATAAATGAGAAGAGGGCCATGCGATGCATCAATTTGAACGTAAATAGACGCAAAAACCCGTTGGTGAAGTTTGTTGTGGGATTACATTAATTCTGTGCTTCTGGTAGAGTGGTTTATGTACAAAATGAGCAAAGGTATCTCATGACACTCGAACAGATGGAGGGTATGGAGCGCTATGAGTGAACTGATAGGCGTTCTGATTTCTGTTCGAGTTAATGGAAATATAATAAACAGTTACAAATTAATGCTAACCATGGCATTATTATGAAGAACACGTTATATCAGCACATCCACACCAATTATATGTTGACTCTGACACAAATCATGTAGTGCTAAAATTATATTTCGCTCTGTTTTTCTAGTTGCACTGATCCCACTCATAGCGCATCATAACCTGCATCTGCTCGAGTGTCATGAGATACACTTTGCTCATCTTGTACCTAAACCACTCTGCCAGAAGCACAGAAATAATGTAATCCCACAACAAACTTCACCAACTGTTTTTTGTGTATATTTATGTTCAAATGGATGCATCGCATGACCCTCTTCTCATTTATACCAATCGCACCAGTTTCAACATGGCCTCTTTCAAGATGGCGAATATTCTTTTCATCACTTTTAACAGATCATATCTACCATCTCGTATCCATGTATGTTCATTTCATGTGGTTACAATGACGAGTTTTAAAGAAAAACTTGCATTTTCTCACCATGTCCTTAATGTACTGACGTTCCGCATTTGATCTTTCTCGAGCCCTAGTATCCCAACGTCTTGGACTCTGCAGCTACAATTTTGACTGTGCATGTTTCCCGAGGTACTCTATCTATATACAAAGTTTCATGAAAATCGGGCTCTGATAGATACCTAGGGTTCCTTGTAAGAATAATTTCCGTGGTGAAATTAACTTTAATTAAAAAAAAAATCTTTGTGTTCTACCATCACTCCACAATTTCCAGAGTGAACAGAAAACAACACATTATTAAATATTCACTCCACTTACAAGACATATAAAAATATATCTAATTCTATATTTACTTAGGTACAATTATTTTGGTTACACTAGCTTAAAATTTTATTATGTGCTTAAAACACACTTTAGTTCACTTGACTTAAACAAGCTCCTGGAAGAAAATGTAAACAAGCTCCCTGTCATAAGTTCCAGAGATAGGAGTAGTATTGGCCCCACTATAGGACACTTTTTGGCCCCTGGGTCCCTGCCTCAGGACCCATGGTCCCTGGCCGGGGTCAATGACCTAGGGGTACCTAGGACCACCCCCTCTAAATTTTGGCAGGGGTACCATGGCCCACCCCCAAAATTTTGGCAGGGGTACATAGGACCACCCCCCTTAAATTTTGGAAATTGCCAAATCTAAAAATTTGGTATGGTAGCCTAGGACCATAGTATGTACCTCTATCCGTATTGGGGGTCTATGTCGTTCCCTTTCATGGGTAAAAAATTGCCAAAAAGTCAAATTTCGGGGGTTTTTGACCTAATTTATCCCCTTGGATGAGGTGTTATTACCCTATATGGCTATATGGGCGTATACAGGGGTCCATTCCCTTTCATAAGACATGGGTATATTAATGCACCCCTTGAAAAATTTGGGAGGGGTACCTTGGCCCACCCCTTAAATTTTGGAAATTGCCAAATCTAAAAATTTGGTATGGTAGCCTAGGACAACAGTATGTACCTTTATCAGTATTGGGGGTCAATGTCGTTCCCTTTCATGGGTAAAAAATTGCCAAAAATTTACATTTCGGAGGATTTTGACCTAATTTATCCCCTTGGATGAGGTGTTATTACCCTATATAGTTATATGGGCGTATACAGGGGTCCATTCCCTTTCATAAGACATGGGTATATTAATGCACCCCTTGAAAAATTTGGGAGGGGTACCTTGGCCCACCCCTTAAATTTTGGAAATTGCCAAATCTAAAAATTTGGTATGGTAGCCTAGGACCACAGTATGTACCTTTATCAGTATTGGGGGTCAATGTCGTTCCCTTTCATGGGTAAAAAATTGCCAAAAAGTCAAATTTCGGAGGTTTTTGACCTAATTTATCCCCTTGGATGAGGTGTTATTACCCTATATAGTTATATGGGCGTATACAGGGGTCCATTACCTTTCACAAGACATGGATATATTAATGCACCCATTGAAAAATTTGGGAGGGGTACCTTGGCCCACTCTTTAAATTTTGGAAATTGCCCAATTTAAACATTTGGTATTATAGTATAGGACCCTAATATGTATTATGATAAATTTGGATGGTCCACCTCGTTCCCTTTTAGGGGTACCAAATTGCCAAAATATAAACGTAAGCAATACGTAGTACCACGTGTTTGGTTTTGACCTAATTTATCCCCTTGGATGAGGTCCTATTACCCTATATAGTTATATGGGCGTATACAGGGGTCCATTACCTTTCATAAGACATGGATATATTAATGCACCCCCGGGAGGGGTACCTTGGCCCATCCCTTAAATTTTGGAAATTGCCCAATTTAAACATTTGGTATAATAGTATAGAGCCCTAGTATGTATCACTATAAATTTGGGTGGTCCACCTTGTTCCCTTTCATGGGTACACAATTGCCAAAATATAAACGTAAGCAATACGTAGTACCACGTGTTTGGTTTTGACCTAATTTATCCCCTTGGATGAGGTCCTATTACCTTATATGTTTATATGAGCGTATACAGGAGTCTATTACCTTTCATAAGACATGGATATATTGGTGCACCCGGGAGGGGTACTTTGACCCACCCCTTTAATTTTGGAAATTGTCCCTTTTATATGTTTGGTATTATAGTATAGGACCCTAATATAAATTACTATAAATTTTGGTGGTCCACCTCGTTCCCTTTCATGGGTACACAATAGCCAAATTTTAGTACAACCACGTGTTTGGTTTTGGCTCAATTTATCCCCTTGGATGAGGTCCTATTACCTTATATGGTTATATGGTCATATATATATTGGTCCATTTCCTATTATAAGACATGGGTACATTGATGCACCCCGGAAGGGGTACCATGGCCAACCCCTTAAATTTTGGAAATTTTCCAATTTGAGCATTCGGTATCATAGTACATGCCTCAACATGTATCATGATAAATTTGGGTGGTCCACCTCGTTCCCTTTTAGGGGTACAAAATTGCCAAAATATAAACGTAAGCAATACGTTGTACCACGTGTTTGGTTTTTGGCCCAATTTCTCCCCTTTGATGAGGTTCTATTACCTTATATGGTTATATGGTCATGTATATGGGTTCATTTCCTATCATAAGACATGGGTACATTGACACAACCTTTAAAAATTTGGGAGGGGTATCTTGGCTCATCCACTCGGTTTTAGAAATTTTTTAATATAAGCATTTGGTATCATAGTACAGGACTTCAATATGTACCACTATAAATTTGGATGGTCCACATCGTTCCCTTTCATGGGTAAAGAACTACCAAAAAATCAAATTTCGGAGGTTATTGACACCTATTTAGCACGTTATATGGTTTATTACCTTTATATGTTTATGTTCCCTTTTAAATTTGGGAATTATCAAATAACAAAATTCGGTAAACGTTTTCTAGGACCCATTGGTGTTCCTCTTATGACCAAATATTCAAAATTTAAAGGTTATTGACCGGCTTTATTATTGAATAAGTACAGGATTTATTACTTTTTCATAAGACACAGGTGTATTTGTGTACCAATCTTAAATTTTGGGAGGAGGTACATTTCTTATTGTCATATCAATAATTGGTAATTGGATAGTATCTCATTCATTGGGTAAATCATTATGATCACGTGATCAGTTATTAACCTATGATGGGATTAGGAGTCCAGAACATTGGTACATTGAAACTTTGTAGGATAATTTGAGAATGCGTCATTGGTTTTGATTATTCCCGCCAAATATAAACGTAAGCAAGACGTTGTACCACGTGATTGTCCTTGATGAGGTAGTGTACAGGGATTCATTTCCTTTGTTGTGGTACTTCTTAAGTTTGAGTACACACACACTTCTAGAAAACAGTTGGTTCTACTCAGGTAAACAATTGACGGACATTATTGACCTTATTGAACATATAATGATATGATTAACTCTAATACTTAGGTATATCAAGAGAAGTATTCTTTAAATTTGGGAATGGTGATAAACAGAATTTTAACATAAGGTGCGAAATTTGAAACAATACATTGAACTTTAGTCACAGCTCATAGTCTAAGATCATTGGTGGTGATTGATTTGAAATCTGATAGCTAACCTTATTGAATCTTATGACTCATAGACGAAAGGCAATACATGCTACAACAGTTTGAAATTTAATCATAAGGTGATGTAATCTGACACTAGCAAAGTTATTGTTAATGCAATTTTATTGGATGATCACTATCTTTCCTGCAATCTGATTGGTTGATCACTATCTTTCGTGCAATCTGATAGGTTGATGAGTTTTAAATCTTTTTCTGCATTCAGTTTTGTTTTAACATTTAAAAAGTTTTTGAATTTTTTTTTGTTTGAAACTTTGGTTTGAAATTTTTCGTTTTAAAAATTTTTTGTTTGAAAATTTTCAAAATTTTGTTTGGGATTTTTTCGTTTGAAATTTTTGTTTGAAAATTTTTTTCGTTTGAAATTTTTTGTTTGAAAATTTTTGTTCGAAAATTTTGTTTAAAATTTTTTTGTTTGAAATTTTTCGTTTCCAAATTTTTTGTTTGAAATTTTTTGTTTGAAAATTTTGTTTGAAAATTTTTTCGCTTCAAAATTTTGTTTGAATTTTTTTCGTTTGAAATTTTTTGTTTGATTTTTTTTTCGTTTCAAAATTTTGTTTCAAAGATTTTTGTTCTAATTTTTTTTTTCAAAGTTTGGTTTGACATTTTTAAAAGTTTGTGCACTCATTAGAAAAGAACCGGAACTCTTTAGAGCAAAAACCTCTGGCAACATTGTGGTGCAATAGTACACATCAGAACATGATAATGCAACGTCATCAGTTTTTCATCATATATAAGTATCGTTCGAGTTAGTATTCATGATAACATCATCATGGCTACTTGTCTGCAGTTTTTAAACACGCGTGATGTGATGAAATCATTTACCAAGATTACTGATTTACAACAGAATGTACCTTATAGAATCTTAGCTAGCCAAATGATCCCTACAAAGTTTGGATTAAGAATCGTAGTGAAGCTTGAAAATGATAAGAATATAATTTTACCAGCAAGATATTTACCCATGGAAGCATCAAAACAAGAAGAACTGCTGCGTTTCTTAAATTCTGGATCTGTATCTTTATGTTACAAAGGATTCTTGGGTCGAAGTCATCAACTTGAATTTAGTACACAGCCAGATTCGTCAGCAATTGTGATGAAATCATGAATTCAAACGTCAGCACGTCAGCCGTAGTTGTATGAATTTGGTTGCTCGGCATGACGTCAGCAACTGTGATGAAATCATGAATTCAAACGTCAGCACATTCCTTACCAATGACGTCAGCAATAACTATAAACCAGCAAATACAGTGTCATCCCACGAAATCATTTGAGCAAGTGCTTTTCAGGAGGAAAGATGTGTACTTCTAACGATAAAGAGTTCATCTTCGCAAGCTATTATCCAATAAATATATTTCAAACAAAACATGTGATGATTGGTATCAGTGCTAGAACATTTGAACCTGTGATTCGATTGGGAAAAGCAGAACAATTTGGTGTACAACTGACCTGTGAAGAATGGCAAATATTATGTTCACGAATCGACCAAATGAACGATTATTTTCATGATGAGCTAAATGTGACCATAGTCAAATCATTAGGCTCAAATCATGAAGTGGTGCTGCGTACAGTCCTCGAAGAGAAGATGGTGCTGTTACGTAAAAAGAGTACATTTCATGTCCCTCGCAATATGGTGTATCTAACACAAACGGAATGGAACAAATTCATCAGCGTATTTCAGTGTGTGAAACACGCAGTGGAAGTGTGCAACAAAACTAGTATATTCCTGAAAAAATACTATTTTGAAAAATGTGTTATGCATATTGTACAACATGTATCTAGATATTGTGATGGTTGTCAACATCGTTCGTGGGTGCATACCTGTATTGATAAACAGTTTATTTGTGATCAAATGGACATTGAGTTTCCACCAATTGATATTGCATTAGACCTTAAAAGACTTCAACTGGAATTAAAATTATATGCTAAAGACAAACTAGTGCAAGAAGTTCAAAATACATTGTATCGACAATATCCAGAACCACTATCTGGTATGGATGTATGTGGAGTGTAATAAAATGATCCATTTCAATGAATTGTGTTTTTTCATTTCAAGTACAACCCCAGGTTCTGACGTGTACTATTGCACCACAATGTTGCCAAAGGTTTTTGTTCTAAACAGTTCCGGTTCTTTACTAATGGGTGCACAAACTTTTAAAAATGTCAAACCAAACTTTGAAACAAAAATTTAGAACAAAAATCTTTGAAACAAAATTTTGAAACGAAAAAAATTCAAACAAAAAATTTCAAACGAAAAAAATTCAAACAAATTTTTGAAGCGAAAAAAATTTTCAAACAAAATTTTGAAACAAAAAATTTCAAACAAAAAATTTGGAAACGAAAAATTTCAAACAAAAAAATTTTAAACAAAATTTTCGAACAAAAATTTTCAAACAAAAAAAATCAAACGAAATAAATTTTCAAACAAAAATTTCAAACGAAAAAATCCCAAACAAAATTTTGAAAATTTTCAAACAAAAAATTTTTAAAACGAAAAATTTCAAACCAAAGTTTCAAACAAAAAAAAATTCAAAAACTTTTTAAATGTTAAAACAAAACTGAATGCAGAAAAAGATTTAAAACTCATCAACCTATCAGATTGCACGAAAGATAGTGATCAACCAATCAGATTGCAGGAAAGATAGTGATCATCCAATAAAATTGCATTAACAATAACTTTGCTAATGTCAGATTACATCACCTTATGATTAAATTTCAAACTGTTGTAGCATGTATTGCCTTTCGTCTATGAGTCATAAGATTCAATAAGGTTAGCTATCAGATTTCAAATCAATCACCACCAATGATCTTAGACTATGAGCTGTGACTAAAGTTCAATGTATTGTTTCAAATTTCGCACCTTATGTTAAAATTCTGTTTATCACCATTCCCAAATTTAAAGAATACTTCTCTTGATATACCTAAGTATTAGAGTTAATCATATCATTATATGTTCAATAAGGTCAATAATGTCCGTCAATTGTTTACCTGAGTAGAACCAACTGTTTTCTAGAAGTGTGTGTGTACTCAAACTTAAGAAGTACCACAACAAAGGAAATGAATCCCTGTACACTACCTCATCAAGGACAATCACGTGGTACAACGTCTTGCTTACGTTTATATTTGGCGGGAATAATCAAAACCAATGACGCATTCTCAAATTATCCTACAAAGTTTCAATGTACCAATGTTCTGGACTCCTAATCCCATCATAGGTTAATAACTGATCACGTGATCATAATGATTTACCCAATGAATGAGATACTATCCAATTACCAATTATTGATATGACAATAAGAAATGTACCTCCTCCCAAAATTTAAGATTGGTACACAAATACACCTGTGTCTTATGAAAAAGTAATAAATCCTGTACTTATTCAATAATAAAGCCGGTCAATAACCTTTAAATTTTGAATATTTGGTCATAAGAGGAACACCAATGGGTCCTAGAAAACGTTTACCGAATTTTGTTATTTGATAATTCCCAAATTTAAAAGGGAACATAAACATATAAAGGTAATAAACCATATAACGTGCTAAATAGGTGTCAATAACCTCCGAAATTTGATTTTTTGGTAGTTCTTTACCCATGAAAGGGAACGATGTGGACCATCCAAATTTATAGTGGTACATATTGAAGTCCTGTACTATGATACCAAATGCTTATATTAAAAAATTTCTAAAACCGAGTGGATGAGCCAAGATACCCCTCCCAAATTTTTAAAGGTTGTGTCAATGTACCCATGTCTTATGATAGGAAATGAACCCATATACATGACCATATAACCATATAAGGTAATAGAACCTCATCAAAGGGGAGAAATTGGGCCAAAAACCAAACACGTGGTACAACGTATTGCTTACGTTTATATTTTGGCAATTTTGTACCCCTAAAAGGGAACGAGGTGGACCACCCAAATTTATCATGATACATGTTGAGGCATGTACTATGATACCGAATGCTCAAATTGGAAAATTTCCAAAATTTAAGGGGTTGGCCATGGTACCCCTTCCGGGGTGCATCAATGTACCCATGTCTTATAATAGGAATTGGACCAATATATACATGACCATATAACCATATAAGGTAATAGGACCTCATCCAAGGGGATAAATTGAGCCAAAACCAAACACGTGGTTGTACTAAAATTTGGCTATTGTGTACCCATGAAAGGGAACGAGGTGGACCACCAAAATTTATAGTAATTTATATTAGGGTCCTATACTATAATACCAAACATATAAAAGGGACAATTTCCAAAATTAAAGGGGTGGGTCAAAGTACCCCTCCCGGGTGCACCAATATATCCATGTCTTATGAAAGGTAATAGACTCCTGTATACGCTCATATAAACATATAAGGTAATAGGACCTCATCCAAGGGGATAAATTAGGTCAAAACCAAACACGTGGTACTACGTATTGCTTACGTTTATATTTTGGCAATTGTGTACCCATGAAAGGGAACAAGGTGGACCACCCAAATTTATAGTGATACATACTAGGGCTCTATACTATTATACCAAATGTTTAAATTGGGCAATTTCCAAAATTTAAGGGATGGGCCAAGGTACCCCTCCCGGGGGTGCATTAATATATCCATGTCTTATGAAAGGTAATGGACCCCTGTATACGCCCATATAACTATATAGGGTAATAGGACCTCATCCAAGGGGATAAATTAGGTCAAAACCAAACACGTGGTACTACGTATTGCTTACGTTTATATTTTGGCAATTTGGTACCCCTAAAAGGGAACGAGGTGAACCATCCAAATTTATCATAATACATATTAGGGTCCTATACTATAATACCAAATGTTTAAATTGGGCAATTTCCAAAATTTAAAGGGTGGGCCAAGGTACCCCTCCCAAATTTTTCAATGGGTGCATTAATATATCCATGTCTTATGAAAGGTAATGGACCCCTGTATACGCCCATATAACTATATAGGGTAATAACACCTCATCCAAGGGGATAAATTAGGTCAAAAACCTCCGAAATTTGACTTTTTGGCAATTTTTTACCCATGAAAGGGAACGACATTGACCCCCAATACTGATAAAGGTACATACTGTGGTCCTAGGCTACCATACCAAATTTTTAGATTTGGCAATTTCCAAAATTTAAGGGGTGGGCCAAGGTACCCCTCCCAAATTTTTCAAGGGGTGCATTAATATACCCATGTCTTATGAAAGGGAATGGGCCCCTGTATACGCCCATATAACTATATAGGGTAATAACACCTCATCCAAGGGGATAAATTAGGTCAAAATCCTCCGAAATGTAAATTTTTGGCAATTTTTTACCCATGAAAGGGAACGACATTGACCCCCAATACTGATAAAGGTGCATACTGTTGTCCTAGGCTACCATACCAAATTTTTAGATTTGGCAATTTCCAAAATTTAAGGGGTGGGCCAAGGTACCCCTCCAAATTTTTCAAGGGGTGCATTAATATACCCATGTCTTATGAAAGGGAATGGACCCCTGTATACGCCCATATAACCATATAGGGTAATAACACCTCATCCAAGGGGATAAATTAGGTCAAAAACCCCCGAAATTTGACTTTTTGGCAATTTTTTACCCATGAAAGGGAACGACATAGACCCTCAATACGGATAGAGGTACATACTATGGTCCTAGGCTACCATACCAAATTTTTAGATTTGGCAATTTCCAAAATTTAAGGGGGGTGGTCCTATGTACCCCTGCCAAAATTTTGGGGGTGGGCCATGGTACCCCTGCCAAAATTTAGAGGGGGTGGTCCTAGGTACCCCTAGGTCATTGACCCCGGCCAGGGACCATGGGTCCTGAGGCAGGGACCCAGGGGCCAAAAAGTGTCCTATAGTGGGGCCAATACTACTATAGGCAATGTCTATTGAAACACAGGCTGCTTGGACTGTATAATCTACTCTCTCTTCCCGCAGAGTAAAACAAGTTGAAATTATAGCAAGAAGATCTACTTTTTTACATATACCTCTGATGTGTGGAGAATTGATACCATTGCTCCATTAAACCATCTGTATCGGAAAAAAATAGGCATAATAACGAAGTTCTTATCGCCAACTATCTGGAGAATGTGCTTGTTATACTTTTCGTCTCAATTTTTAAGCACTACAAATTAATATAGTTTATCGCTAGTAGCACTGTCTTCTGTAGCATTCAAACGTAGTTACTATCATTATTAAACTTCACGCCTAATGTAATTCTCTTCAAACGTACTGGCATTGGGAATATGTAAAGCAATAATGTATTTCATTAGATAGAAACAATGTATTTTCTAGTATATTGCCCTATGCCCTAGCCCCTTGCCCTATGCCCTAGTATATTCTAGTATATAACCATATTCGCAGTCAAATAGTCCTTTACGCGAGGTTCCTGTTTCAATCCGCAGGGATAAACACTGCAATTTTAGAGCTACCGGCGAATCACATAGTATGATATACCAATAATATTTCTATGTCCGTTGCACCGAACAAATATAGTTTCTACGATATATTCTGATGTAAAGATTAGAGAGGTATTCTGTCAATCTCTTAAAGTGTACTTGCTAATGTGTTTCTTCACCAATTCCAACTGTCAAAACACACAATGTTTAGCAGTGCAAAGTATCTCCCAACTTTCTCATGAAACAACCAGCAACAATACTGAATATTCGACGAATTACACTCGGTCCTGCCTATCAAGGATGTTTTGCATCTACCAAATTCTGTACAAACACAGAAAATCAAATTTAGGTAGCGGTTTCCTAATGTGCTTTCTTTCAGCGTTCCAACTAGCTGGGCGGTCTGCATAATGACCTTTCTCAGCGTAACGCAACGATGTTACTCTAATAACGCATAGACTGTACATTTTATGGCAAATACTGGCCCCACTGTCGAAGAGAGCGATTATAGACCGCGCGAAAAGCTACATTTCCTTCAAGGAAGCTAAAAACATTGTTGCTAGGCATATATTAATTTCAGGGCGTAGTTCCAGTTTTCATCTTCATTTTCCATCATAAGAAGACACAAACTATGTATCTCTGGAATACCCGAAAAGTCGCTCTGTTTTCGAGATGTTCGTTTCCTGCCATCTGGCCATCACAATCAAACTCTGATATATCAGTGGCCTTCCCTATTGTACTCTGACCAATCGAGTGAGATTCCTGACAGTCTGCCTAGGGCTTCTGCCGTTCTCAGGGCCTTTTAATTCGTTTCTATAATATTCGTTGATTAAACTGGATGTATCAAACTCTGTACACAATCTTTAGTTAAACATAAAATGATACAAGTTTCAGATTGATCAAACATCCTTCTCCTAAGGCGGCAAGGGAGTGCTATTTCTATAATATTTAAATTTCCGATTTTATATTCATTAATTCTTCTTTCCGCTTGAATAATGGGCACTTCTATTAGTGAGTGATTCAGAATTTTCGAAATCAATTTTAGGAGAGTCGATCTTTACCAGTTTTTTTTTTTTAATCCGTCACTTACGAGCAGAAAATTATATATGCACACACTTTGATTTGTGAAGGATATATAAGTGCGAGTGAAGTACTAATGTATAACAAAATTGATTGTAGAACTCTAGTTTGTGAGACTAGTATATATAACATTCCCTCCGACATAAATGATTTTTCCTCACAGCATTCAGTGAAGGGCACGTGCCAGTTTGTCAAGCACAAACATTAGCTTATGGCTGTGTTTACACTAGAGATTCTAAAGTAGCATAAGAGACTGGTGAAGCGAACCTGATAATACCCTACTGAAAATACCTTCTTTTTTAAGTGAAAGAAAATGCATTGAAAATATATTTTTTGGAAAGACTTCAACCAAGGGCGCACCCACAAAAGAGTATTCACCAAGTCCAGACTCCCCCAAAAACCGTCCTAACTCAACACACATTAGTACGTTTTGTTAATAAAACTATAGGATTACTTGTTTAACAGGGAAATGATTAATGTAGCATGAACATTTGATTTTACACTTTATTTATACTCGTTCTCTTATGAAAACAATTTTTATCTATTCCTTTTTTTTTTTTGAAAATATAGTCGAAAATATTTTACAATTACTTATACGATACAGAAGGATACCCGTTCATTACTACATAGACATAGTGGCTATGAAGTATTGGACCCTCCCAAAGCTTGGACTCTCCCCCAACAAAAGCTTGTTGATGCGTGCCTGACTTCAACCACATTATTTCAGTAATAAACCTGTTGAAGGAAATTATAGAAAAAATGGCGGACATAATGTAATGCTGAGCATTGTAAAGAATAGACAAAAGAGTACCTATGGAACTCTTGCGATTAGGTTTGCGTAGCAATTGCTGTATTATTTGTAAGGAAATATTATCGTGCAGTTTCTTCAACCAAATTTTAAGTTAATAAAACTTAATAAACAAATCCGCAAAATAGTGAGTCTTCAATGGAATTTCCTGTACAAATTGAGAACCTTTTCCTCAGTTATTTTAATACAAAATACACAGGAAACTTCCAATAAAAGTTTATGTATATATTTATACATCACAAAGTGTAAAACCCTTACTTTCTTGGAAAACTTAAGCCCGTTTCCAATGACATGTAAACCATGCGACTTTTCTTTAATTTTGATTCAAAAAAAAAAAAAAAAAAAAACTCAAGTGGTAAAGAATCCTAGAGCAGGTTTCATTTAACTTAGTGTAAAAAAAATATTATTTTCGTTTAGCACTCCTATTTTATCCACTTCCCTCATTTCATTCTTGGAAGTGATATCGCGTAAACGAAGCCAATTTCTTCGAATAAAGAAGGTGATTAGCGAGAAGCTAAATCTATAGGGTCCCAGACATTGCAGTGAAGAGCTGCAAAATAAGAGGATTTACTCTGGGAATTCTAACGCTGATATCAGGCGCAGACGAAAACAAAGAATAGCAAGACAGAGCCCAACTGTTGTGAAGATGCTTCCGAGAAATTGGACGATCCTAACTCGTCAAGAGAACAGTGGAGGGTTTTACAAAGAAAAGGAAGTCATCTAAAGCCAACTAGGAACCAATCTAGCGTCGAATACTTCTGAGAGGTCAAGAAGAAAATCAATGGCCACGTAGGCAAGTGTACCTCATGCCGAGTAGTCCCCGTGCAAACCAGAACGTTCCAAGGTTTTTCTTTGATCGTCCGCATTGATTTTCGATACGTCTTCTTTCTTTTATTTCAGATTTTTTTCTTCTTATAATTTGAAAGTTTGGCGTTTTGTTGTGTGTTGCTATTTCACGAAGCAAGATCTCACATTTCTCAGATACCTTTGCATTTTTCCTCCATTCTATCACAACTTAGCGGGAGACATCTTGATTCTTTCTCGCTTCAATTACCTCACTGAATGTTATAATTGTTCTGAACAAGAAACTCCTAATTGCTGATTGGACAAATTGTATCATTTTGGAACTGCCACTTTCTAACACCAAATTTTGTAGCGCAAAAGAAGGAAAATACATTTCAGTAAGGTAAATTATAAAGATATGTAGCTTAATTCATAAAATATGCAAAATATAAGAGCATGTTTGCTGCTAAATCTTCATTTTTTGTTTGATACATTTGTGCTTCTCTTTGTTGGTATATTAAAAAAAATAAGTAGAGTTTTTTTTTTAGTTAGTGAGAGATGGATGGTTAGACGATAGTCTTAGCAATACAAGAAAACTATCCATCATAAGTTGACAAGAACCACTGCACTAAAAGAAAAAAATGATTGATTATGAGTTTAGCTTATAAACAGTACAATAAGAGCTGAGTTTGAAGTACTGTATAGATACATACTGCGGTTATGTTTCTTAAAGAAATATTCTTAGAAGGAAGATTCATGAATGTATCACACAGAATTCTTAACTAAACATATTCCATTCGAAATAACATAACATAGATATGTTCAAGCACAAAAAAGTGTCATGGACAATGGGATAACCGCTGTGACAAATTCGCCTGTGTAAAGTAGAAAAATATTAATTTTACGAATTATGTATAGCTTGTAATGTAAGTATACCTGATAATGAATCATATTTGAGATTTTGGTAATAAAATAGGTTGTCGAAAAATATAACACATTGGCCTTGTACAGACACTCACAAAAGTATCTCCCTCCTAAGTGATCTAATTCCATTATCTGGGTTCCAGGTCATTTGCAGTTGTGAGAACGCCTAGACAGATGCAGCCCAACCTACACGTAACTTTTCTCGGCACTGACAGCACTTGGTAGCACTGAGTCAAGTCTTTATGCAAGTAAAATTGTGAGTAGATGACGCACGAAACATTTCTCCATTCTGAGATCAATCTCTCTGGTTCAGACCGTGTTGTCCAATGAATATCATATGCTAATCTCAATATTAATGTGTATGTAATGTATTATTTCATTATATACTGTATATTCAAAGAAATAAAAACATTGATCACACACGAATCAGAAAATAGTCGAAGGTAGTCGAAAGTATCAAATCTAGAACAACTGCTGGAAATAAGTTTGTAAATTCCTGCCTCCATTGAAAGACCGTCTTTAATTATCCTTATTCAAACATGTTTTTTTCTTTCTAGAGAAGAGAATATCTTGCTTGTCACACTGAGTATGCATTGAAATTGAAACAGAAACACTTGAAAAAGTTTCAGCCCGGCCGGGATTCAAAACCTTGTCTACCGAATACAAGTTGAAAGCGCTAACCAATCACCTACTGAGTTTTATTATACATGTACTGGACTGGATAAGACTACATAATTTACATAATATGGTTTCACTCCGTAACTAAACACTATAACAATACTGAGACACAAACATATATACGAAGACTAGCATAACAATTGAGAGCGCTTCCGAATGGAATCTAGCAGTAACGAACAGGAAAGGGGGGACTCACGAAAGTACAACTTCTTGAAATCTACTAAAATACCGCTTGTCCAACGAAGATGAAAAAAGCTTATAACGAGTGCGATTGAGAAGGTCGTAATAAGTGTGGGCGTCCATCAAGGGGACGTAGCGTTGAATGTAAACGATGGTGCATGCGACTGAAAAAAGAACGACGTGATAATTTGTAGGTGAGAAAAAAACGGAAATTTGGAAACAAAATGTACGACACTGTGAACTGATGAGGGGTCGATGACAAACTCTTCCTAATAAAGTTGTGAGGCAATTCCAAGTAATTTGAGCACCGACTCAACAAATGTAATGTTGGTATAGCGTATCTTCGTGGGTACATCTGATGCACTGAGCGTCAGGGAGACGATGCAGCTCAAATAGATGAGCACGGGTGGGCATTAACTGACGAACCACTTGAAACCAGATCGCCTGTAAATATGAAGGCAAAACGGGGGCAGATATGTTAGCCCAAACTTGCGATCAATGAATCTGTGGAAAACGCTGGGGGATACGTAAGAGAGTTGAATCGAAAGTGTAAGACGCAAGTAAAGGATACAAGGTACGTGAAGTATGGCCCTCAGGGCTTAGTGAAACACCAACATAGGGCCAGTACTGTATTAATGGGAGAATGCAAGACGGAAAACAGTCATAGAATTGAATGAACGGGGGGATGAGAGGGAACTCATAACTCGGTCAAAGCTACGGATCCACTGGTATGCAAAGGACTCGGCGTTATAGACGGGCTGTATAGAAGTCAACCATAAGCAATGTTCGGGATCTAATACGTATATTGACCAGTCCTAAACCTTTCATAGAACGGGGAAGGTAAAGGGCCGGACGTGGGGTGAGAAAGAATAAACAGCGCCAAATATTCCACACAAATAAAGATTCAAACCGTTTCGCTTAGATATCCCGTAATGGGAAAATGCGCGCTCTGTACAACAGTTTAGAAGCCACATACATATTAATAAATTGGATTCGATGCAATAAGTGGAGACGAAGAAATCGTTGAGAACACAACTGGTGACGGATTTCGGTTAAGAGTGGTAACCAAACTTCGTCATACAGAGGGGTAGGGTTTGACATAGTAGGGATACCTAAGATCCGCTCAGAGGATACGGTATTTAGGAAGTCCTGGTGTCGGGATTGGGTAAACGAAAATCATGGAATTGGAGTAGCTGGGTTTTTCGTGGATTGTAATGTAATGCTGAAGAACGGGTATAGCGCTGTAACACATCGAAGACACACGTCATGTGCGTAGGAACCATACAGGTAATATTGATGTCATCGGTAAACGTGAAAATGTTCTGGCTAAGAAAACGAGAAGGCCCGGGGGGATGTAATGTTGCCAATTTCCTGATCTAAGAGTCTAGAGAGAGAAAAAATAGCGTAGCTGATAAACTACACCCTTGTCTAAACCCCGTTTCATCGGAAGAAGAGGGGAAAGATGTCCGTTGATTTGAATGCGGAAAGTAGCCGTAGAGTATAAATTCGCAATGACTCGACGGAATGCTATGGGAAACTGCCAAGCTTCGACAATCTGCATAAGAAAACTGTGGTCGAGACTGTCGTATGCCTTTTCTAAACTTACGGCTAGAGCATCTGTCGGAACTTGACGAAAATGAAACTAGGAAACCAGATTCCGCAAAGAGCGAAGGGTATACGTAAGATTATGTGTGGAGTGTAGTGCATCTTGAAACGAACTGATGTAGTGCGACATAAGTCGCCTTAGACGAGCTGTAAGGATTTTCGTGAACAATTTAATATCCGCAAGTGATAAAGAAATGTGTCTAAAGTCCTGAACCACTTTCGCAGAAGTGGATTTGGGAATGAGCACCATAATAGCCGTGTTTCGACAAAAGGCTTCACCAGATAAGTAAGCATTAAATAAAGACGTGAGATGAGTGCCGAGGTATGTCCAATATTGTTTATAAAACTGGAGCGTCACGCCGTCCTCCCCAGGGGAGCTACGACCCCGTACCCGGTGAAGGGCAGCGCGGCGAAAATTTCATTCGCAGTAATCGGTTGGATAAGAGTCTTGCTATCGTGCTCTGAAAGTGGCTGAGATATCATACACAGAAAATCGGGGGTCTGGGTAGCATCCACAGGAAGATCGGACATCAAGTCCGTATAATAGAGTGTAAATTCACTTAATATTTGTGTAACGTCCGTGGTGGACGTACCGTCTCCCAGAACTAGAGAATTGATAGTACTCCCAGAACTAGAACTAGAGTAAATTTACTTTTGTAAATAGTAGTACTTTCATCGGGGAAACGGTAGTAAAATCATCTGACAAATAGGCTTGGAGGAAATAATGGGAATAAATCATTATTAAACGCTGTTTGATACTTTAATATGCGCAAGCGAAGGAGGGGCTAACCAGATCTCGCGAATTGCCGATAAAAGAATTCATGTAAATGATGATCTTCCGCACGCGCAATTTTGCCGCGCCACTGAAAAAACTACGAATTTTCGGTTTGCAGTAAAGGTTTTACCATAAGCTTACAGTTGGGTAATATCTCTGCATGCGTCACCAGTAGAGGAAACGAAGGATAAAGCTTCCCTACCTCCTCTCGTAGCATCAACTCATGATTCGTATTCCAATAAGAAGGGCCTCTAGAAGGTGGCAACAAGAAAGGTAATTTAAAACTAATATCAATTGCGGCGTGATCTGAAAAGACTTGGGATTGTTGTCAATTGGAGAACCACAGGACAGAGGCTGTCAGTAATATAGTCCCTATCGATACGTATTTTAGTAGTTACATAGCAATATATATATATATATATATATATATATATATATATATATATATATATATATATATATAAACATGTGGAGACTGGGACACGAATAGCGCGTCTTTCAATTTCATAACACGGACAAGCTCTACTAACGAAGGACAAGGCGGGGCAGGGGTGAGTGAGTCCCGGAAGTCGATAATAGCATTAAAATCACCAACCAAGATACTATGCGAAATCCATGAGGGAAATAAAGATGGGATCGTAGTTGCGTAAAATTCCTCCCTTTCCTCTGTACGTACAAAGCCAGAATGCTGTATAAACCTAGAAAACATATATTCTTAATATAACAACGAATTTCTCGACCATCGGGAGACAGTACCACTCTGTCATACTGAAATCCCTTACGAATCAGAAGCGCAACCCCAGTAGAATGTTCTATATTTACAATTGAATCATAGCCTCTCAGAAAATCTAATGACGGGAACGTTAGTTCTTGAATAGAACAGACGTCTGGACGTCAATTATCAATAAAGTTCTTTAGTAAAATCTTATTATACTCTGAACTACTTCTGTGTATATTAATCGAAAGCACCTTAAAGGCGTTCACTGTGGGCATCGTATACCATAAAAATATTAAATAATAATATAAATATTTACTAAAGGGAAATGATACATGACTCGTCAAAACTATAAACACAACACACGTTGTGAAAAGAACATGCCAAGAAAAGAATACACTTGCGACTCCAAAAAAAATAATAATACTACAACACATGCTAGCAAACCAAACACTGCTTGAGGTGTACTGAAGGTCAAGTACAATAGTCAGCTGCACATAATGTAAACGCTATTCGTCACGGCAGTTCAGAGTCAGAGGTAGAAGGAACTTGGGAACGGAGCTCTGTTGTTTCCCTTCTGTCTATTCCGGGGTAATCTTCAGGAATAAAGCTGTGCTCTTGTTTCTTTTGAGAAGCACGAGTCAGTTTCCTTCGTTTTTGCTTATAATTAGAATCAAATGTTATTGACACTGATTTTTGTTCTCTTTGAGAGCTTACTAAAGCGTCGTTATTCTCACTAGGGGAACCACTCAATACAGTGGAAACTTCCTGGGAGGAGGGATGAGAAGAAGCAAGAGGTAGAACTTCCATCGCATTATTATCCTGGGAAAGTAAAGATAATGGGTGTGAGTCGGGAACGCCTGAAACTTTTGATGAGTCGTTGGGTAACTTAATCGTGGATTGTAAGGTTGGCAAAGGAGGAAACACATGTGTATCAGATATTACAAGTACTCGAAAGGGGCCTGGGTTGGAGTTCAAGAAGGCCGTTGAAGGGCACGTCTGGATCCACGAACGTTGTACTTTTCCAATTTCGGTCGTACAAAGGGGAGTCTGTTCGGTGACATTGGTAGTAGATTTTCCTTTCTTCAGGGGTAGCAGGAGGTGGTATGTAAATTAGATTGGCATTGGAAACAGGTGATTGACTGTCCTTCATACGACACACTGACTCTACAGCCCTGCACTATAATTCGGGACGGAATATGTTTTTGGAGTTCCATATGAATAACTAACACTCTACTGTCTATACCACAGGGAAATGGCACACTCCATAATTGGGGCTGAACTTTACGAAACAGCCCATACTAACGAAAATGTTTTTTTCAAGGATAGAAAAAGGACATTCTAAAGGGTAATCGTGCACACGTATTACTTTCACTGAATCCCCGACTGCGACGATCCTGACGTCACTGATATTGCCGCCCGATTGGTGAAATGCAACTGAAGCCTGAGCGGTTGGAGCAAACTGTTCATAGGCACATTGATTTTTGAACTTATTAAGAATACTGTGTGACTCCGTATGTAACTGCAGTGCACTTAGATTGTCAAAAATACCAGGAAACTGGTCGGCTAACCATATATATATCTGGCTGGGATTTGGCCTAGAACTACGAAATCTCCGGTCAAATAGCAACTAAAACTGTAGGTCGTTTTTGTATTCCATATTTTGATCATTGAATAAACTGTTTAACACTGAACACTCAAGGTGCTACGCACCAAAAACCTGAAGGTTATAAACCTTAGGAGTAAACCACAAGGCACGTCGATGAATGTATGAGTAGCAGTAGCTTCACTCAGCCAGACCACTCGAATCATCTATGTGACCTGCTCGAGAGCGCGAGCAGAACTGACCTACCGCGCCACTTAACCTTCCATCCAAACCAATACCTAGTTAAAATCGTTTCTTGGAAAAATATAAACAAGATACTCAAATATAACAAAAACAAACAAATATAAACGAAATATAAATAAAAATATAAACAAGAAAGTATAAGCAACTTGTGTGAGTGTCTTAATGACTTACTCGAGATTTCCTTGTTTAACTCAAAAACAAGTTATATAGACGTTCCTCAATGAGAAAAATATCGCGAAACGTTCTTCAAGTTGAGGCTACCTCATCGGCAGAGCCGTAACTTGCGGGGACTGAAGAGGGGCAACTGCCCCCAGAGAAGCTCCCCGCCGTTCGAGGTGGCTCATTTTGAAACAAAATGTTCTTACTCCATATACGCTTCGAACGTGAAATTAGAAATGAAGCATCAAATAGGGCCGCTAAATTACATAAACAAAACAACACACAAAAGGTAAATAGAATAAAAATGAGTCGTGGACCCATTCCAGTAAAAACGTCTACCATTAGGGGCTCTAGAAATAATATTTATTCGTATGGCTTTGAGATTTATCAATTTGTCCCCTTAATAATTTTGTCATGTATGGAATGGGCCCAGGTAGTAACTAACGGAACCGCAGACCTTGCCGTGCGGGAGGGCCCACAGCTCCGGGGGATTATAAATATTACAGAAAATTGGAAAGAGAAGGCCCAATAATTACAAAAACAACTTTTCCTAGGAGGTCCAAATAATCTTATTAATGTTCGCTTCCCCAGAAAAAAAATCTAAATTACGACGCTAGTCATCGGTTGCAAAAATGGTCCCGATTCACATTGCATTTCGTCTTTACCATAACTTCTAACTTCCAAAGAAGAAAAGACGACAGAAATTATTTTCACATTCTTTGAACTGTATCAGCACGTGTAAAAATAGACAGTTGTATGTTTATGTTCCAAAACCACTAGTTTATTTTCTTATATTCTTATGAGGAATTTGTGGCAAATTGACCCAGTTGCACTAGCCGAGTGATCTCGGGCGTTCGGCTTCTGATGATGAGGCGCAATCCACTATTGGTTCGAATTCCTCTGTAGAGCAAGGTCGGAATTTTAACTGTCCTCAGTATTTCTGTGTTCGTGTCCTTGTAGTGTTTGGAATACGTCGAAAGGACATGAGGTACCAGTGCCGAGCAATACTCCTTTTGGGGCGATTTGTTTTTAAACAAAAATGTGAAAACCATAAACTCCCAGTGCAGCTACCTGGGTTCAAATCCCGTCGTGACAATTATTAATTTTTCAGAATGGGAAGATAACGTTCATGTAATTGGTATTGTAATTTGTTAATCCTCTATTATTATTATTATTATTATTATTATTATTATTATTATTATTATTATTATTATTATTATTATTATTATTATTATTATTATTATCACAGAAGGAAAGAAAGGAAAAAAGTCGAAGGTATTCATAGGAATAGAAAAGATATAGAGTATGTCAGATTTTTCTTAGATTTACACATGAACGCAGAAACATTATTACGTTTGTGGATTTGCAGACATAATTATCATTTTATGACAACAAGAAATGGAATATAAATATTTGGTAGCTTATTACAGTAATGCATTTTATTTCGCCCTTCTTTTACGATTCCAGTGTAATAATGCTGAAACTGTCTGATTTCAGTCATGATAAAATAGTAAAGTATTATGCAGAAAGAATAGTCCTTAGAAGTCAACTTTGAATTGACAACTCATATATACGAAGGCGCTGTCGTAAGCTCTCCCTTCGGGCTCTGATTTTTCACGGCACGGCATTGGACAGATACTCATATTGATTGGAATCTGGTGTTTCCGGGCACTGGATCTTTTTTAATGTTAAATAATTTAATGAACCTTTCTCAGTACCTTGTTTCCTATTTTTACGCGTGTAACTCACTTTACTGTTTTCCCACTAACCCTTTTAGAACAGGGGCAAAAACATAGAAACATTAAAGACAGTAAAAAAGCACAAACACTATTCGCGCGTTCTTCCCTTGCCTAAAGTAAAACAATAAAATATGGTGAACATGCAATTTTTGGTCTTCCATATTCTATGTAGTGTCAAATCCCGAGTTGGAGTGATTCAGTGGGTCAAATGGATCGAGATTTCTGAGTGGGTCAACAGCCTGTGACCCATTGCGACCCAACACCCACTGTGAC
This sequence comes from Thermobia domestica, assembly GCF_964235325.1. Lineage (NCBI taxonomy): Eukaryota > Metazoa > Arthropoda > Insecta > Zygentoma > Lepismatidae > Thermobia > Thermobia domestica. The sequence continues at coordinate 257,263,860 of NC_137459.1, read as the reverse complement.
CCACTCTGCTCACTGCATTGTACACAGCTTCTTTTAAACAGCATATTTTTTCCTCTCTAGCTATATAAACTAAAAACACGTTTCTGATTGGTTGCAGCTTGCGACTGTCCGAACGTTCTGGTGTATGTATGTGTATTATAGTTGTAATATAAGAAAATTGTCACTTTGTTGGAATTGGAGAAGAAGAAAATTGAAGAAGCAGTTGATGTTAAATTTACATCATGGCAATCAAGGTGGAACAAAACGAGTCCTGTGGGGCTTCTAACCCGCTCCTCTTAATGCTGCTACTACTACTACTACTTATACTGTGGATTCGTATAGCAAAACTGCACATATAACGTAATCACTTTTTGGGTATTATGTTCACCTTATTTTAATGAAAAAAAAGTGTTTTGGAAACATTAAAATTAAAAAAAAAACTTCCCTTGGCCCGGGTTTGAACCCATACCAAAAGCAATTATAATTTCTAGCCTAATGCGCTAGTAGTTTCGGCCACGAACACCGCCAGTAACAGAAACTTCATTTTTGCTATATTTCTAGTTCGTGGCGAGAAACGGATAATTCCAACTTACCAGAACCGTGTATTTAGCTCCTATGAGTAGAGTCGAGCGTGATTTTAAAATATGCTTCTGAACACTTGTGAATCTGTCTACGTTTTACTTTCAAAGCCTCCACTTCCCTTTTTCATTTGTTTCTGTTTACTTACCAGAGTTGACTATCTCTAAGTGAAAAAAGAACTTGAAGCATTTTTGGATATTGTTATTTGTAATTATAATAATAGGAATATGACATATACAACTACTTGGCTTTCGAGACACAGCTTGTGAGTTTTAGATGAGCTAACTACTGGAAACAATACATTTTTGAATCACTGTAATATATAAATTATTATATAAAAAATAAATGTAACTATATATGCCTAATCATCACAGCCAAATTGCAGTCAAATAAAATGGCTTTTGGTATATACAGTACTTACTGCTTAACTCAAACTGTGATGTTATGATATTGCGTTCATTATAATAATGTCCTAAGGAATATCGGGGATGAGAATATTTGCGAAAAAAAATGAGCCGTTAAAGTATCTCACAAGCCGTTAAATTTGCGGAGCTGAAATTCAATATATTAACTCTTTATTGAAAATGAACAGAACGTCTCCTAGCATTTTTTAACATTCTCCTTTATGGGGATGGGTGCACTTTCTACATATGGTAAATAGATAGTGGATTAGTTTGTAAAAAATATAGAAAACGATCGATATTGGTTGAGAAACAAGTTGAGAAACAAGAAATACAGTCGGGTTCGATTCCCGGCGGGAGCTCATGTGGTTCGGATTCACGTTCGTGTACTTCATGCCGTAAGCGTCGGTGCACCACCGATGCGCAACTATTGACATACCGCCAAACATTGGCGGCCCCGCAGTGACGATCCGCAGTGCCCCCTCCTCCGTTTTAAAAATTATACCACCAGCGGCCCACCAGTGGCAGAGGCGCGGCAAAACGCATAAACCACAAAATTACTTCACCAATCGAATATATGCGTAATTTGTTTACATTAAGGGTAGTCTGAGAAACACTAGAAAAGTTAAAAAAAAAGTGTCCCGGAAGGGCGCGAACCACCAACCTTTGGATTACTGGGCGCGTGCTTTTTCAACTTGGCCACGGGACGATGAAAAAAAAGTCGTTTGTAGTGGCCTAAATCCTTGAAGTATTTTTAATTGGCTAATCAGAGTGCTCCTATAGCCATGCATATTCGACAATAACCGTTTGAGATCAGATAAAGTCTGTTCGCCATGTAATTGTATAACAAAATATTGCGCGTCTATTTACTTTATTTCATGGTTCTCCCATATTCACTTTCAAATGATCGGCTACAGTTTTCATCTAAATTCATACAATCATACGCACTCATCTCAAGATTTTTCACTTCATGATGTAGAGCCAGGGGTTAATCTTGACCCCCGTAGCTCACTTTAGGAACAATTCGTCAGGAAAAAATAATATGTAATAATAACCACATGCACAGGACTGGCGATAGTTAGTGTTGGTCCCTTCGCGATTCTCCGCGACAAATCGAAGAATTGCGGACCAAAATGAAGTACTCGCCGCTATGCGGTGGTAACTTCAATACCCCGACTCTAGATATATCTTTCGACTCGAAGAAACCCTCCCGCCAGTGGCACACTAGCGGCAGTACTTTGACGCGTCGCTATAGCGACGATCGACATTTACCGGCAAGTGGGCCACTAGGTATTGGCGACTTTTACGGCATGGGTTTCTATGCGAAATTCAAAATCCACATTTTAATTTGAATTTTTCAATTGTTAATTTTTATTTTACACGTTTTTTCACTATAATATAACTTGTAGAGCAATCTTTGAGCATTATAAAGGTGTTTGTTCCACGTCTCTATTGCACATAATAACCATTTTATGACCATTTTTAATAATCACTGTAACTGAAAAAATGCCCTTTTTTGATATTTTTGAACACCCTGTATTTGGATACTTTCATTAGAAGAGAGGTAATATTTGGTATCTTTTCATCTCCCACTGTAATAAAGCGGTGCATTTTTTTTTTTATAAAAATCTGAGATGGCGAAGTCTGGTGACTTGTTGATTTGACATGGAATGTCCCTTTACTCACTTTTACAGTTTTTCTAGTAACTCTTTAAGAACAGGGACCGAAACACAGAAACATTGAGGACAGTAAAAGTACAGACTCTATTCGCGCGTTCTTCCCTTGACTGAAGTAAAACAATAAAATTTGGAGAACATGCAATTTTTGGTCTTGCATCTTCTATGTGCTGTCAAATCTGTAAAACCAAACCAAACAAAGAGCAATATTAATACACAAAACGCTCAACATCTTAGCTATTCATGACATAAATATTGCATGATCCGAATAACTCCAGGATATCCACAAATCATCATTTGTCATATTTTATCGAAATACGTCATAACTTTTCTGACAACCTGATAGTTTAAATATTTTTAATACGCAAAGTTCATTGATCTAATCACTTATACACTTACTCTCTTATGATCATCAAAACCTTTAGGGTACTCCCCGTAGATACAGAAAGGTGAAATGTAGAATCCAGGCTTGGTGTAGCATGCAAGTAAACAAATAAAAAGCAACAGCATGATATTTCCCTCCGCCAAGTCCCCTTCAAATGGAGTGTGTTGATTATTCAACAAAAAGACGTGAACTCCAATCAGAAAATTTATAAAATATGAAATATGTAGGCAAGTCTCGACTTTGCAATAATAATAATAATAATAATAATAATAATAATAATAATAATAATAATAATAATAATAATAATAATAATAATAATAATAATAATAATAATAATAATAGACTAATAATAATAATAATGAAGGAATAACAGGATTACAATTTCAATTACGTAAACAATACCTTCCAATAAAGACAAAAATAATAATTGCCACGCCGGGATTTGGACCCGGGTCACTGTAATGGTAGTTCTTTGCTCTCACACTTTGCCATGAATTCCTTAGAGATAGATAAGAAAATAAACTATTAGTTATGTTAGATAATCATAACACACACTATTTCCACACGTGTTGATATAATTCGAAGAATATGAAAATAATTTCTATCGTCTTTTTCTCTTTGGAAACTAGAAGGCAAAGAAGAATTGTAGAAATGGGCACGAGCTAGTTCGAGCGAGTTTTCACTCAACGTCAACTCGACTCGACTCAAAACAGACATCATTGAGCTCGATTCAAGAAGTCGACTCGAAAAATTTCCTCCAACTCGACTCGAATTTGAGTCGAGTTCCAATTCAAGTCGAGTCAAAACGAAGAAAATCGAGCCAAATGATGTGTGTAGTTTCAGGTACTTTCTTCAAGTATCCTACATAAACAATATAATTCTTCTTCTTCTTCTTCTTCTTCTTCTTCTTCTTCTTCTTCTTATTATTATTATTATTATTATTATTATTGTTATTATTATCATTATTATTATTATTATTATTATTATTATTATTATTATTATTATTATTATTATTATTATTATTATTATTATTATTATTATTATTATTATAACAACACCATGTATAAACATGAGAGATAGGTATATCTGAATACTAAACATTATTTAACTGCTGAACTCGGTAGTCGTGAAGTCTAGGAGGCAAGGACATCGTTCACGAGGTTCTGGATTTGAGTTCCGGAGAAGCAAGCATCCGGGCTCAAAATAAAAATCGTTAGAAATTAGAGGGCGCCGGCCAAACTTGTTCAAAACTGCTTGATCCGAGTTTAAGATTCTCAACGGTTCGAAGGGATCGACTTACAGCTCATTCTTTATTGAGCCGAGCCAGTAGCTCACCCACCCAAGCCGTCTCGAGTCGCACCACACCGAGCCGATGGCTTACCCCAACCAAGCTGGCTCGAGCCGATGGCTCACCTGAGCCGAGTAGGTGCCTCATCTCAACCGAGTCAACTCGGCTGTTCGCTCTGTTGAACAGAGCTGAGTCGGTTCACTACCCGGGTTGGGCTGCTTCGGCTCAAATGTTCGACCGTGCAGGTCTTAGCCTTGGCGGTAAGAAATACAGTATATACTTATGTTAGTGCTTACGACATTAGAGACTGTCTCGTTGCTATATAAAAAAAGCATTGTCGTTTTGTTAATCGAGACGAGACGAGATGCGAGCAATGTCCCATCTCATGAGCAACACAAAAAAATATTCCACATTACTGCTTATATTTCTCATAGCTTTCGCTTTCCAGTCTAATTAGATAATGATTTCAAAACGAGTTAAAGCGAGCTAAACGAACGAGCCATTTATCAAACTCAACTCGACTGAAACTCGACCTCAGAACAGTGTCTCAACTTGGAACTCGACTCGAGAAAATTACCTTTGACCCGACTCGAAACTCGACTTGAATTCGCTTCGAGTTTCGAGTTGAGTCGAGTTTTAGCTCGACTCATGCCCATACCTAAAGAATTTTAATGTAATCGGGACCATCGTTGAAAACTCGTATCGGGACCATGACGTAGCCTTAACTTGAAGAACGTTTCGTGATATGTTGTTCATTGATGAACGTCGACATAAGTTTTTTTTTTTTTTTGTTAACTCGAGTAAGTTATTATTGTTTAATCTCGAGTAAGTTATTGTGACACTCACATGAGCAACGTCTCCTTATAGAGTGATAAATCGTTGAGTCATTTTAATTTGGCCAGCAGGGTGCTCCTTCAACCGTGTATATTCGACGATAACCGTTTGGGATAAGATAAAATGCGTCGCCATATAATTTTATAATAAAATTACGCGCATCTATTTACTTTATTTCATAGTTCTCCCATATTCACTTTGTAATATTCGGCGACAGTTGCCATTGTAATTCATAGAATTATACGCATAATAATAATAATAATAATAATAATAATAATAATAATAATAATAATAATAATAACAATAATAATAATATCTATTACATAAACAATACCTTCCAATAAAGAAAAAAAGTCCCGCCGGGATTTGAACCCGGCTCACTGAAATGACAGTTCTCTGCTTTCACACTTTGCCATCAATTCCTCAAATAACTATAAGAAAATAAACTAGTAGTTATGTTAGATAAACATAGCAGACTATTTCTACACGTGTTGATGCAATTCAAAGAATGTTAAAATAATGTATGCTGGCGTTTCTTCTTTAGAAATTGGAAGTTACGGTGAGGAAGAATTGCAGTAATGTAAATCGGGATCAGTTAATAACGATGATGTAGCCTCATCTTGAAGAACGTTTCGTGATATTTTCCTCATTGACGAAGGTCTATATAACTTGTTTTTGAGTTAAAGAAGGAAACCTCAAGTAAGTCATTGTGACACTCATAAGGAACGTTTCAGTATACGAATAACAGTACGAGTATTTTGTGTATAGTCTTACATGCAATGCTTTTAACTAGCTAATAGGTTAGGTAGAAGCTGAGGTGACGCGTTAGGTAAGTGATTCAAATCCCTGTTAGGTTCCAAATGTTTCAATTTATATCTTAATATATACTCAACGTGACAAGCAAGATCTTCTCTCCTCCAGAAAGAAAAAGATGTTGGAATGAGGAGAATTGGTGAAGGTCTGTCAATGGAGGCAATAGTTTACAAACTTATTTCCAGCAGGTGTTCTAGATTTGATATTTTCAGCTACTTTCAAGCATTTCCTGATTCATGCGTAGTCAGTATTTTTATTTCTCTAAATATACGTTATATAAATAAATAACACATTACACACACAGCAATATTAAGATACATATATAGTGTTCTTCGAAAAACACGATCCGAACCATAGATATTCATCTTAGAATGGAGTGATTCGTTAGTCACGTACTTTACAATTTTACATGGATAAACACCTGGATCAGGGCTACCAACTGCTGTCAGTGGCGAGAAAAGTAACGTGTAAGCTGGGTTGCATCTGTCTAGGCGTTCTCACAACTGCAAATTACCTGGACCCCAAGTAATGAAATTAGAGCACTTAGTGAGAGGAGATACTTTTGTGGTTGGGTGTACACCAATCAGCGAAAATAGTATGACCACTTCTCGCACTAAAAAATAAACTTATCCGGCTAATGTAGGATTCACATGAAAAATATATCCAGTTGTGACCATAATGTGAACACAACAAATATAAACAATTTGTTACGCAGGTTCCAGTTTAGTTGGATACACACCAAGAAAGGAGAAAGCAATATTACTTATCCATTATAGATCCAATATCCAACAAACAATAATGTCCGCACTATGTCATGTGGTGTACTTGTTTTCTTATGTTAAGCAATTCGGAAATTTCCCTGTAATAGCTCCCCACAGGATAGTGAAATACAACTAACCTTTGCTCAAACCTTTTATTCAGCCCACTTCTTACAATTTCCCTGCCACTGCACTATTTGCAATCACTGCTCTAGCCGTTCTCGCTGTACTTGCTACAAAAACGCAAGCAATGTTTTTTATATATATATATATTTCTAGCACTTTATGAACACAGCAAACTTAGCTCTCTGAATATTAAAGGGATATACAAAACGCAAATTTTGGAGTTATATCTAAAAAGTGTGACAAAATTAAACGAGTATACATATATATGACTAAACATAGTAGGTCTGTATGTTCTTGGCAAGTTTCCAATCAAGTACATGCAAGCATATCAGAAACCGATAAATCCTTATGTTGAACTGTTACAACATTCGGATATTAATTTGAGGCTCAGTCTAAAACGTAGGGGCTGCTGTGGCTCAGTGGTAGAGCGTTCACCTGTCGTGCAAGGGATCCCTGGTTGGATCCCAGCTCGAGCAAAGTAAACCTTTTGGTGGACAATCACCGTGGGCGTGGGTTTCCTCTGGGTTTTCGCATTTCCTTCCACTTTCTTCACTGCACCATTTCATTCATTTCTCATCATCACCGTCTCCTTTAGACTAACGACATAAGCGTGGGACGTAATTCTCGAAGATTTCATCTTCTGTTAAAATGCATGTACGAAATATAATTTTAACGTTTTTGTGGTGAATTGTGAGTTTTTATATTCTATTCACAATTAAACTTCGTTCCAAAACATATCACAATATTGTGTTGTTTGTCCTATTGACTTCCGTGGACTTCTAAAATGATGTCTAAAAGTTTTCGACATTGTTTCCATGTGCTGTAATTGTCATCACCATGTACGTACCAGCACTCTACTAACACACAAAACTAATAACACAATTTATTGGTTACCTTAAATGACGGAGGGTTCTTATTGAATGTATATCGGAAGTTTTGTTGCAACTGAATTACGATTTTCTTTCTGTATATCATCCTAGAAGTTGTAATCTCTAACTTAAGACATTGTTGAATACAGCGCTATCCTTTATCGGACTATCAATTTCAACATACTACACTTCATTACAGCAAATTTGTCGAAGATTTGTATCCTTCCGACCACAATCATAGCGGTATAATCTACAAAATTTAAATAAGAAAAGGAAAATGTTCCAGGTGTTCGAAGAAAAATGAAATGAAATCTTTAAGTTTTACGTCCCACGGGTATGCCGATTAGGCTAAAGGAGACGGTGAAGATGATAAATGAATGAAATGGTGGAATGAAGAAAGTGGGAGGAAAAAAAACCTTGAGAAAACCCACGAACACGGTGTTTGTCCACCACAAAGTCCACACGGCGCGAACTGGGATCGAACCGGGGACCCCAAACAACGGAGATGAACGCTCTACCACTGAACCAAATACTTCGAATGTTTATAAACTTTGATTTGTGGGCAAATGTTGCCCTTAATTAAGGTTTACATTTATTTCATACTTTTTTTTTTTTTTTTTTTTTTTTTGGCATTCATACGAAAGATGAAACCAGAATGTTCTGAAATGTAAAGTTAGTCATCCATCGTTAACAATAGCAAATAGCTCATATTATTGAAAGTTCAGTTTAAGCCACAAATAGAGAAATTAACCAGGTATAGTGCAAAAGCAATAGAAACACCGTTCTTTCAACATTGACTGTTTCAATTAACTGCTTTAATTTGTTGTATTATTCACATTTTCATACACAATTAACAAATACAATAGAATACCCGTTCATATTGTACTTCATCAGATAGATCAGGCAGCTACAGGAGTCAGTTTAAATAAAATAAGCAAAAACAAGAAGTCTTATTGCAAATTATATCGAACAGTGTGGTAATTCTTATTCATAACAAAAAGAAAATCTAAAATGTTTTGTTGTAACAAAAAAAAAAAAAAAAGGTTCGTTCTAAAATTAACTATTCAATGTATAATGGTGATTTGCAGTATATACATAAGATGGATCATTAATCTGATACGAGAGAAAAATATAAGTTTTCGTGGCAAGATACGACACAAGACAAAGCCCTTCTCATTCAACATATATTACATTGTAAAAGTTCTCTGCCTTAGCATTGTATCCAATGTCCATATTTAGATGATCCAGCTGCAAATCCTGATACATTGCAAAATTCACAAGAGTCAGTATAAATGTCGTTGGAACTCATACACCAAGTATTACTTGTTCCTTCCTTCTTCTGTTGAAGAGGACTTTTTTTATGCTAGTCGTAGTGACTAGCTACCTATAAGAGGGTTACGCCCTCTTTGAGGTGCGTGGTGGGAAGGAAGAAAGGAGAGCTATGGGAAAGAGATTGGTGAGCTAAGAGATTTTATTTTATTCCATTATCATATCGCTTGCATAATCTTATAAAAGTCGGCCTTAAGGAACTTCGTTCCTTAACATGAGGTGTGGAAGGAAAGGAGAAGAAACATATTTATCTTTACACATAAAACATATTCATATTTATACACAGTAAAACAATGTAACATATTAATATAGTAATACAACTTAATGATCGTGAAAATAACGAAATAACAAATGATGTTGGTACATGGAGAAAACGGCAGCCACTATGATGAGAGAGATAATGCAAGGTCATTGTTAAAATGTAACATGTAAAATGGAGATGAGGTATGAAGCGAGGTGCATTACACAAGACAACACATAGGTTCTGTTAGTGAGACAAATGAAGTCATCTTCTGCCTAGGGGCAGCTCTAGGCGATAATGAGAGACGAAGGGAGCCCAAGTTAGACACAAAAGGAATTACTGTGCAGGGAAAGATGGATGGATGAAAGGAAGATGTTCATGAAGAATGTAATCTCCAATGACTAATAATAAGGGATCTTCTGGCGGTAAAGTATAATGGTATAGGGTGAACAGTAGCGATAAAGGAGGATGAAGATGTCGGTGTGGTGTAGGGTGGAGTGCGAGATGATGCATTGCGTCTTGAAGTAAGGGATGCTGACTGTGTAGGCGTTTACTGATATAGGTAAGGCGAAGTTTCTCGATGTGATATTGTAAAGTTGGGAATGAAATAAGGCGGTATAAATCCTGAGTTGGGCTAGGTAATCGGATGCGGAAGGCGATGCGAAAAGCGTGACGTTCAAGGATTAGCAGCTTATTATAGAATTTAGGTGGAGCGGCTACCCATGCAGTAAAACCATAAGTTAATATTGGACGGAGGAACACTTTATAAGTATTTAGAATGGTTTGCGGTCGAAGGCCCCAGGTAGTACCTGTCAAGCGCTTTAACAAGTTCAGCCGATTGTAAGCTTTAAGTGTGACATGTTCCATGTGTTTAGTCCAAGTTAGGTGTCTGTCGTATGTTATACCTAGATAGGTAACTGTGCGACGTGGTTGGATAGGAACGTGATCAACGTGTAACGTGAGCAGTCGTTGATTTCGATGAACTCTAGAATAGCGTCCACGCGGTAAAAACACTATGGCTTGGGTTTTGGCCGCATTAATTGTAAGTCTCCACCTAGTACACCAGGATGTAAAGCGATCTATTGCGGTTTGGAGGAGAAGGTTGATCTGTTGGATAGTGGTAGCAAGAGTGAGGAATGCCGTATCGTCGGCGTACTGAAATAAATGAGTACGTTCGGGTAGTCGAGGCATATCTGAGACATATAGAAGGTACAATAAGGGTGACAAAGCTGAGCCCTGTGGTACACCGGAAAGAAGAAAAATGGGGTGAGATAAACAGTCATGAATTGAAATGTATGCCAGTCGATTAGTAATGAAATTATAGATGAGTCGAATGTATACTATGGGCAATCGAAGTTGTAGTAGCTTATAGATAAGTCCAGTATGCCACACTTTATCAAAAGCTTTTTCTAAATCAAAGAGAATTAAACAAGAAGGTTGGTTTGAATTGTAGTGTTCTGTGATAAGAGTCGTGAGTCGGAGAAGTTGATCGTTTATGGAGAAGGATGGTCTAAAGCCAGCTTGTGTGAAAGGGATGATATTGTGGTCGTTCAGATAAGCATGTAATCGTTTGACTAAAATTCGTTCAACGATCTTACTAAGTGCAGAGGTCAGTTGTATAGGTCGATATGATGTAATATCCTGAGGAGACTTGTTAGGCTTTGGAAACATTAACGTTTTGGATGTTTTCCAGGGCAAAGGATAGTATCCAGTGCGTAAGATAAAGGTATAGATAGCAGCCAGTAATACTAGGAATGGTATAGGACATTCTTTAATATGGCGGTAAGTGATAGTGTCAAAGCCGGGAGCTGTATTGCGTTTATTTTGAGTGACGGAAGTTATGTCCTGTACGGTGATAGGGGCCTGGATAGGTGCATTTTGGGATAAGACATGGTGAATGTTCGGTTGAAGGAGAGGTGATGATAGGTTGAGAGTATCTGCAGCGTGTGGGGCGTGACCTAGCGTAGTTGGAGTGAAAATCTGTTGTAAGTGGTTGGCAAAGGCGTCAGCTTTGTCTTTGTCTGTCGAGAGAGCATTGTTGGCGGTTAAGACTGGATACGGAGTTTTGGAGAATTTGCCACATAACGCATTGAAGCGAGTCCAATATTTACTAGGGTGTGATACGTCGGAAAGAGAGTTACATGTTTTCACCCAACATCGTAGTTTATAGGCTTTGATATAATTTTTCACCGTGCGTTGGAGTTGCCTGTGGTGTCTCAGTGCGTCTGGATTTCGGGTGCGTAGAAATTCTCTATAAAACTGGCGTGAACGACGAATCAACGTAAGGTATTGGGGTGGTAGGGTAGGATGGTATGGCTTAGCTGTAGTAGTGGGTATATATAACGAGCTGGCTTCTTGTATGGTAGTTGTAATAGTGTCAATAGTGGTGTATAAGGTCTCTTCAGAGGTGGGCTCGGTGAGATGAATGGTGCATTGAGTAATGTGATTACGGTACTCTTCCCAGTTAGCTTTGTCGTACCTAAAGCTAGTACGAGGCGGTACAAGAGAATGAGAGTTACGGACTGCGAATGGGTTGTAAATGACTTTAATTGGAGCATGATCACTGCCTAGAGTGTCTAGAATTTCAACTGTACAATGTGAGATGATATTAGAAGATGCAATGACAATGTCCGGTGTTGTATTCGAAATTGGGCGAGTGGCTTTCGGCAGATCTAATACAATACCTGTAGTGTGGGTCGTGATGAAATTGTGAAAGGTAGTTTTGTCGTGAAGTGAGCGGCTGTGCATATTGAAGTCTGCCATGATAAGGTATGTTTTGTAAGTATCTGATATATATTGTATAAATTGAGACGAAAGTGGATGACCTGGTCGTATATAGATAGTGGCTAGGGTAATGATCACGTTTTTAAAGTAAATTGTGGTAAGCAAATACTCCGGCAAAGGTGCAGTCAGATAGTGATGTTGACGATATGGTAAGTTGGGAGAAAATCCAATGGCAACACCCCCGTTGGCACGAAGAGCCGGCGAGGGATTTTCGGCATGAAGCATCGTATAGCGCGGGATGCGACAACAGCGAGACTGCGTTAAAAAGGTTTCATTTAGCAAGAAAGCCGTTACGTGTTCTTCAAGAAGAAGTTGTTCAAAGAGAAGTTTGTTTTTCGGCAAAGAACGAATGTTTAGAAACAGAAAAACCAAAGCCATGATGGGGTTATGGGTTCGATATATTTTGTGATTTATGAAAGTGAACGGTGTTGCCAGAGTACGTAGCTGTGAAGGTGATATGAAACGTCGTTTTGGCTGCATGGATGATTTGTTGTAGTATGTGTGGTCGGATGAATGGATGTATGTTCTGTAGCGAAAGTGTTATGAAAGTGAGAAGTTGATCAAGGGTAACTGGTGATTCAAGCGGATGAGGTGTGTCAGTGGCCTGTGCCGGAGGTCGCAAAGGAACTATGAGTTCAGGATGTTCTTGAGCTGGTTCCGGTTTTGCCTTGCACTTATAGCTATACGTCGGGTGTTGTTCGTTACAGGTGGCGCATTGCGGTGGCTGTTGGAGATTGGTGCAAGTGCGAGTGTTATGATGACCAGCACAGTAACCACATTTAATGGGATTCTTACAATCACTGGTGAGATGAGAGTTATAGGTCTGGCAACGTTCGCATCGAATCGGCATAGGAGCTTAAGATCTAGAAGGCTCTACTCGATGGATGTGATTGTAGATAGAGGCACCGTGTCCTAACAGCTCATCGATGGTGGCTTGATGTCGAGAAAGTACTCGAACCATATATGTAGGACCTCGATCGTTTCGAATCCTTAGCACCTTGTGGATGGTGTGTCCTTCATACTTGAGCTCGTCTTCAATTTCTTCATCTGTGTAGGAAGGATCAACCCCACGGATGACGACGGAGAGCATCGGTGGACGTCTTGGTGGTGGAGGTTGCTTGCGCCTTGAAGAGGTAAGAGACTGAAGCTGTGCGTTCTTCCCAAAGATGTCAATTGGCACTTTGTTCTTGATAGTGCTGAGGAGTGTAGAATCACTAGTCTTGAGGATTATCCCATTTCTGGTGTGTACTATTTGAGAGATCGTAGCACGTGGCAGATATTTGCGTAACTGGATCGCTACCATCTTAGCATTGCTGAACTTAGGATCGTAGTCGGTAAGCAGCATGGAGTGAATTGGAGGTGAGCCGTCATCAGAGTTGGAGGTTCCTACATCCATCTGGTCAGATTCGGAAGCCGTAGTAGAATCCATGTGATGCTTCTTGGACGGTGGAGAGTGCTGTACTCTGTCGGCATAGGTGGTATGTTTGTCGGACGCTGGAGGCGATCTGGAGCGGATGGAAGCGTTTGAAACGGCTGAGGCAATGGACTCTGCAGAATCATGGCGTTTTTGACCCTTCGCTTTGCTGGAGCTGGTCGATGATTGGTCCTTGCGTGGTCGCACTTTCGTGTTATTCCCCGATGGGCCGGTTACCAGTGGAGGAAGACCTGCATGTGTACCTTTCCCTTTGTAGCCAGAGACTGTGCGCGGGTCCGCCATGGAAAATCTGTCCGTGGGCTACTGCCCAAAGTGTGTGTGCGTCGATGTCTGCTAATGGCTTGATGAAATGTGATGTTTGATGAAAGGTAGGACTACCCGTTTGGATAGTAGTCCAGGTGCAGCTAGCTTCCAGTCAGACCTGTAGTACCGTTCGCCCTTGGCTGGATGAGTCTGACGAACGGAACTCGGCAGAATGACGAGGAAAGAAAGCCGAGGATGAGGAGCAGGAAGGTATTTCCAAAAAGCAGCTGTTCTGACGTCTGGTACGTCACAGCTGATTGATCGATTAAGCAATCGATCGGAAGTATGAAGAGGACTTATTTTCTTGCCTTATAAATTTTTCACAGCACACACGTAACCTGCAGGAATCAGAACGGAAGCTTCTGGCATGAATATTGCTCCATTTCAGGAATTTAACTTGTGTTTTACTATTGTTCATTTTTTTTGACTAAATTAATAAACATGTTCCAAATCACTCCATTTTAATTGTTATAACCATCATCCCTACAGTTCAAATTTTCTATTAAAAAAATCTCTGCCAGAAGGTGATACATGCTGATCACATTTGGACAACTAATATGACACTTCTTGCCATATGCTGAAGGAAGTTGATACATTTCGTGAAACCCAAGTAGGATTTAAACTTGAAATATGAAACTGAAATTATCACATACCATTATTATCATGAAAACATTACAAGTTTCCTCGAGGCTAAGCGGTTAGCGTATGCGCCTTCGGCGTGGGAGATCAGGGTTCAATTTCCGGTAGGAGTCATGTGGTTCGGATCCCACGTTATACTGTAGGTTCACGCCTCATATAGCCTCGCTGCTGAAAGGGACGGTAAACACAAAATCAAATGAAAATATTACATCGTTCCCTTGGTACGTATGCAACATTTTGATTTCTTTTACTGCATCTCTCACGTACATTCAATAACCACAGAAACAATACACAAAGGCAAAGTGGAATCCACATTTCTGAGCAACCACTTCTCTTCAGCTCAAACACAGTGCAAAGCGAGACAAATTGAAATACGTTAGGTTTATTCTAAGTCGCCCGCCGTTGCAAACCACCCATTCTTATTCTATTTATTGTGAAACAGGCTCTGAGGTAAATTCTGTATATTAGGTAGCCATAATGCTAACCACTACATTACACTAGCTGAAACACCATTGTTTCTATCTTGTAAGATTCCACACGCCATGCTTTCTTTTTTTTATTTTTTTATCGCTTCATTTACTCTCTCTTTAAGTGTTCATTAATTTTATATATTCAGACCAGTTACCAGCTACTGAGATAAAACAATCTCTCTCTCTCTCTCTCCTGCCATTTGCTTCTGTGTCTCAATTATAACTTAGAAAAGCAACACTTTCAGGGTTTGTCTATTTAAGTTTAGAGTATCTTTTCAGCACCAAGGCTATAATGGGCGTAATTTTACAATTTAAGGTGGAATTTAAACCACCGTAATTCATTCAAACTGTTCATGGCTCTCCCACTGGGAATCAGACTCGGGATCCCGTGCAGGTAATTTTTAGCTGAATATGCTACAGAGTACATTATAAATGAGCGGCTCAGGAGAACATAATTGTATAGGATCACATTTTCAAATTTGAGTTAAGTTGGGAAAGAAGGTTGACCATTTCCATGCAACTCAATACAATGACACATACCAAAGAAGTTCATCCTGCCATGTGTAGACCCATTTCCGAAATATAATTGCTACATACTTTCCTCTGGTTTGACATGAACCCATTCTATATAATAACTGAATTTCACCGGAAGTGGCGCTTACCATTATGTCCGCCCGAGCCTCTCAAGTATTCGCATAAGTAATTGTGTTGACTTCATGGATATAGGCAGGTGTTGGATCATGGATCATGGAGTATCTAGCAAACCACCGATTTCGCCATCGGCGTTTTCGTTTGCCTGTCACCAATGTCTTCGTCTGCTCATCTTGTTAACTGAACACTTGAAAAGGAAACTGAGATGTCACAGACGAACTATATATATGAAGCAAAATTAGAAACGAATTAAAAGTTTGAAGCCATGTGAAAAATATGTGTCAAAAAGAGGATCTACGTCATTAGTATTAAAATATTGTCTCTTCACAGCGCATGTTCAAAAGTGTTTGTCGACCAAGATGGAAGGCGCACATCAGACGCATCAGAATATTCACGGTGTGGTAATAGGGCAGCTCTTTCTGCTCCAATTCTCAAACGCTTCTAATTTTGTTCCAAGGATAATTAGAAATGATTGTTGTACGTTTCCTTGTGCTATATTCGCTGAGTGTTACTGCTTATGAAATGCTACTTAAAGTATTAATGAAAACATATTGGCTTAGTAGTATAGTGCTCTCCTTTTTTGAGTTAGGTTCCAAATTTGATCCCGAGTCACGTTAGTTTCTTGTGGACATTGTGTTTCTTCCGGAGTTTTTCAAATTTCTTAGCACATTCTTATTTTGTCAACTTCTTCATGATAATTATATTTTACTAAACGCCAGTCTTCTTTAACCTAAAGGGCAAAACGCTGCACGGTAAATTAAATATTTCATTATTTTAATAAATTGAAGTTTATTGACGTATCATAAAACATGAAATGGAATAACCCTGACAAAGCCCACGCATACAATGTTTGTCCACAACAAAGCCAATTTGGCCCGAGGGGTGCCCTACGCACCAGAGGTGAGTATTCGAAATGTGGAACTCGGTTTAAGGTTGAGTCCAATTCATCGTATTGGCTTCAAATTTTATGGTTTTCCCACTGGGAAACGAACTTGGGATACCGTGCACTTGAGGCGCGCGCGATAGCCACTGGACCAGCATGAAGGTTTAGTTCTAAGCTTACGAACTATGTTCGTCAATTTATGTAGTCTGTATTGTAATTTATGCTACTATCCGTCTAATCGTCAATATCTCGGCTTACTTTTATTTAGCCAGTACTCTTTCTTACAAAGTCTGAATATGTAAAGAAACTGGAAAGTTTTTGAAATTTGAGTGAAAGACGAAACTGCAGCTTTTGCTTCATTAACAAGTGGCTAAACTCTCTAAAAGTTCGTTTCCTTATCAATCTTTCTTTTAAGGAAACATTAGAGCTGCATAGAACATTTTCTTGGCAGTGAATATATCAAAAATCGATATTCCTGTCTTGGAGACTGTGCGCAAGGTACTTTGACACTTTCGTTTGCCTAAAAGGTGGGAAAACTGTGAGGAATTGCAAAGAGATTTCAAAAGACCGGAGCTTTTGATGCTCACCAAGACTGGAATATGTTCTACGCCAACAAGTTTCTTTGAAAATTGATTTTATAAGAGAACTTGTTCGTCAGAGAAAGACCGAGTTTGAACAACAAATTAATATTCGTCCTGCTCTTACTATCCATGAGAACGAGTATTTTTTTCTCTTTTGGTATGATACGAAGGAGGAAAACATGTCTTACAATATAATGGACTAAAATTAGCCTATAAAGAACATAAAACAGATAAAAACCGCTGTTTTATAATATTTAAAGAAATAAATTAGAATCAATAAACTTTTCGGTTTGGTTGGTTACTTTGATGTCTCTAGTTGGAATTTCGAAATCCAAACTATATCTGCTTCGTAAGAATGGGAACTCAATTTGACTACTAGATAAACATGGAAGCAAATTTAAGTTGTTGTGGAAAGATGGATTATTCGATAAAAATACACAATTGATACAATAGTATGATTAGAAATAATCATTTGAAGTGTGTTGGAACGAAACATTTTTTTCTGCAAAAGCAATTCTAAGGAAGAACAAAAGTCAATTGCCATATGGACATCCCTATCTTCTATTGATTTGCTAATATTGCATTTTGTGATATAATTTCGAGGCATATCAGGTGACTATCCAAACTATTATAATACTATAAAGTACACGTACATCCACTTAGATCCACACCTTTTTTTTACATTTGTTGCATTCCGTTTACCTTTTGACTCTTCGTTTCTTCCTTTGACCATATACCTCTATGTTCTACTACATGTTTTTATTATATACTTATTTCATTTTTTAATAGCACGATTGTATGTGGTATATTTAACGAACTGAATGTAGAATTAGACATTAAGAAAAGTTTAGGTGATGATTATTATTTCACCGCCAACAAACAATAGTTTTATTCATTTTTTAAGCTAATGAATGAGGATGGTATTACTCTAAATGAGTTTTGTTTGCATGGAACATGATCAGAAGTGCAATATTTTTGAAGCATATATATTTTTTCAGGCATAAATAATCAAATGAGTGACTTAAGATAATGAGTATGAATATTTAGTTTATAGATCACACTGACAAAAAAAAAATATAATAACTTATCATATGGTATCAAACGAATATTGCTAATTTGGAAAATAACATATATACTGATTGCACATAAAGTGAAACAATTTCTAGTTTCCATTTATACAGAGAGAATAAAACTTAGATTAAATTATATTCAGTACTGAATTGATTTAGTTGAAAAAAAATATTTTTTTTATATCCGGAAACAAAATATCATAATACGTATTATTTTTTAAAAAAAGGACTATTATATACTGTTTTACATTACGTTCAGCCATAGCAGTTAATTACATTAGTTTTCAATTATTTGATATATAATATTTAACTATTTATTTAAAAAGATACACACAAAGCAAGTTTTAATTTTATAACATTGTTTAGTCAAATGCAAATTTATGCATCCAGTCCAATAATTATGTTTGTGGTAGAATCCGATTTGATTGGATTGCATTAGAGATAAAAGAACATACGACTTTGCAGTAAATGTATCGATTTTCATTTAATGTTTTCAATCATATTTTCTCAGTGATACTAATTAGTTCAGCAATAAAGTTTAGACAATTATTTTGTGTTAAATAAGTGGGCAAAATGACATTTGAAATATGACAAATACGAATTAAACTTTAAGAAAAAAAAAACAAAATACTATAATATTAATATTGTTTGTTATTTAGACATTACACAATGCAAAGTTTTAAATTAAAATAAATAAATAAATAAAAGGCATAGTCCACCACACTACAGTTTCCTGCTCTAATTTTTTAAACTAAATCATATTATGCTGCAGTTATTAATGCAACATTTTCTTGTGAAATACAAACCACATTTCAAACTGTTTTTTTGAAAATATCACCGCAAGTAAACCCATCACAAAAAGTAAATTATCTCTTGTAGATTTTTACACAATAAAATGATTTGTGCCATGCGTTGGGATTATTAGTGAAATATTTGTTTGTAAAATAAGAAGAAAATTGCAACTGGTATTTTACAAAATTGTCAACAATATTCCCCTCCAAGAGTAAACTACACCTTGTGACTATTATCATGAAAGTGATTTATGCAATATTATAATAATAATAATAATAATATTTTTTGTATGAAATATAACCAAATTCGCTCCTGTCGTTTTTGAAAAAAAAATGTCTCCTCGAAAAAAAAAAGATTGAAGTATCCCTTGTTTCTTTTTTAAAGGATGAATCAATTATGATATTTTGAAATGCTGTTAATTAAATATTTATTTATGATGCATGAACAAAACCATCTGAGATTTTTGTTTTTAGAAAATCGTCCGAAAGAAAACTCTCCTCCAAGAATAAACCACCGCTCGTAGATCCTTTCAGCACTAGCGAGTTATACTGTATTGCCAAATTACTAATGACATATTTATTTACGAGGCATGAAGAAAATCGCCATACACGTTTCTGACAAAATTTCCAAAAAAAAAAAAAAAAAAACTAATTTCGAAGAATAAAGTACTTCTCGTACATTTTCTTCAGCACAAATGAGCTACATTATATTGTCGCATTATTAACGAAACATTTATTTAGGAAATATGGAGAAAATCGCCAGTCTCTTTTGTAAATAAAAGTCTGAAAAACAAACTTTATCAGGACATTTGTTGTACTGGACATTTGCGGAACTATGATAAAATCAATTTTTCTGGAACATTTGTGGTACTGTTCAAAACTTTCCCTTAGACAGTGGGACATTTGCGGTACACACTGTGGAATGTGTATATAATCTGACAATAGATACTGAGACAATGCTCTCAGATGACACCATAGAGGGAGAAAGAATGGTAATATTTTTCACTGCGAAGGGAAGACAGTGTACAAGTGAGCACGCTGCGTTTTTCATGGACGGAACATCTAATGTTGTATTCAGCAGTTTGTTCAATTATAGACAACATAGGCAGATATAGGAAGTAACTTGGAGGAAGTAAACATTGTCCTTTGATCTTCGGCCTCTTACCAGCAGGACAAATAAGATGTATCAGAGATTATTTTGAGTTTGGAATTTGAATATTAATGATTGTAATCCGAAACTAATCAAACTGGTTTTCGATCAAGCTGCGATAACATCTCTGGAAACGAACATTAGTGGGTATAATTCATTTTAAATCAGTGCTTGTGGAGTAAGGTTCAGGAATTAGGACTAACAAATGACTATAAATCAGTTCCAGAAGTGAGGCTCTCCTCAGAATGTGTTCTGCGCTAGCATTTATTCTTCTAGATGATGTCGCTGTTTTGTGGCTTTCCATTACGGAAGATGCACCACATCACAAAAGAGTTGAGAGGTTTTTAGATCATTTTTATAATTTTAGTTAGACACTTTCAGTATTGATATCTCCATGTGCAACTTCTCAAATCAACGGCACAGAAAGGAAAATAATGTTAAACGACGAAACCACAGACTCAAATCATTAGGTAACTAAAATCCTAATGCGTACTGTTTGGTGGAGTATCTAAAACGTGAGGCTGTATACAACGATTACCTATATGGAAGCAGAACGTTAAACATTGAAGGCAAACGTAGACAACATCCGTACATAAGATGGATAGAAGAATAGAAAACGTATTAACTGAATATGTAGCCTCGAAAGATGTTAAGATATTCTTGAGGAAACTGGTACACATTTAAAAGTTGGAGTAATTTTTGTTTGTTCCACAAGAGAATCTATCTACTGATGTACTGACTGAACTCGATCATAAATTTTAAAAAAAAATAAATAAATTACTAATTCATTGAAAGCCGATTTTGACTTTGTTTCTTATACTTGTTCCGAACCAGATCTGACCAAAGGTCCCTAAATATGCTCATAACAATGGGCAACTGTTTTGACAAATCACTCCGTTAGCAAGTTGTTCTTCGGATAATCCCGGAATTTTTACGCGCAATTACAAATATCTCATATGGTAAACATTAAGAAGAAAAATATTACAGACGGTGATCAGAAAAATGGAAACACCGGAACGAAATTGCAACTTACCAGATTAATATGGTGTCGGGCCACCTTTTGCCTTCAGAACAGCCTTGATGCGACGTGGGATGGAGGCATAGAGGTCGTGAATGGTAGCAAGTGGAATTTTACACTATGGCTCCTGCAGGGCATCGGCCAGTTCTGTGAGAGAGGATGGAGGTGGAAATCGTCACCGGAGTCGTTTTTCCAAGACGAACGACAGATGTTCAATTATGTTGAGATCTGGGGATTGGGCGGGCCAGGGGAGGTGTTGAACTTCATCCCGATGTTCCTCAAACCACGCTGCATCAACGCCAGCTGTGTGAAAGGCTGCATTATCATCCTGGAAGATGGCGTCATTGTCCGGGAACAACATCCGAACCATAGGATGCAAGTGGTCTCCTAAAATTGCGACATAATCGTTGGCAGTGATTCGTCCGCTAAGTGTGACCACAGGACCCAATGAAAACAATGATATGGTGGACCACAGCACCACCGAGCCGCCGCCATGTTTCACAGTTGGGCGGAGACACTGCAGATCATAAGCTTTTTTGGGCGTTCTCCACACATAAACACGGCCCGTGGTTGGGAATAGTGTGAAGGATGACTCATCCGACAATATCACACGTTTCCAGTCCTCAACGGTCCAAGTTGCATGGTCGCGGCACCATTTGCGGCGTGCGAAAGCGTTATGGTCCCTGATGAGCGGTTTGGCCCGTGCAACACGACCCCGTAAGTTCATGTCATGTAATTCGCGGCGGACTGTGATTGTCGAAACAGGGTGAGGGATGTGCTGATTGAGTTCCTCCGTCACTTGCTCCGTAGTGGCACGACGGTTCTGCGTGAAAATGCGCTTTAATACCCGGCGTGACCTGTCACTCATGATTTTCTTCCACCCATTGTTCCGCTTCCCCGATGTGTTTTCCCGTGTGTTGTGTAGGCCATCATCACCTTCGACACTGTCCCACGCGACACACCTAACACAGTAGCCACTGCCGTCACACTCACTCCACATAACCGCGCACTAACAATTTGTCCTCTTTGAAAATCTGAGGTGTCTCCCATTTTACACTACCTCCGTCTGGTGCAGCCACTAGACACCGCTGTTCCACTGCGCCTGACGTAGTATGGAGACCGACCTAACACACTACCACCAGCGGTCCGACGCTGCGGGCGCCACGACACCACTGCCAACCCATACATCTGACGTGTTGCCAACTACAGGTGTTTCCATTTTTCTGATCACCATCTGTATATTTCATCTGAGTAACCATTGGCAAATAGTTAGTTGAAAACTGTTAAGAAACAAACTACAAAAGAAAACAAACAAAAAAAAAATATATATACAAATATTTTTAGAAGTTTCCTTTAAATATCAAAGTCAGGCGTTCAACCAATCAGAGATAATGATTTGTTTATAATTTCCAGTTTTAGCCAATAATAAACAAGCATTTGTTTATATCCTTCCGATATGTTTACCATGTATCAAAGTAATTGTTCTTTCCATTTTCTGTGTAATTGGTCCTTATATTTGTCTTTACGTATTCTTAGGTGCTCTGAGAAAGGTTTATACGTATGTATGCATGGTGAGTCAATGATGGTTTATATTCTGAAAGAAAATTTTAAATCTGCCTTTAGTATGCAAAAAGCCCAGGTTCCCTGAAGGTCATGTTATTTCCCCATTGCTGGCTACAGCAATGTGATAAATAGGGCTCGGAAGTTGAAGACGTAAAAATGCCTAAAAAAGACCTATATAAGATCCAAAAAATCTAAAAATACCCAAAAACTAAAAAAAACGTAAAAAACAAGACCCAGTTTACATAGAATTATATATTTAAAGAATATAATGCTTAAGAAATACAAACTTCTGGTAGTATACAATACAGTGTTGAAATAAACTTTATCAAGAAAATGTTTTGCTTTGTCGTTCAATTTGCACTTTTGTTACCTAGGTATATTGTTTCTGTTGTCCAGTTTAATCCTACATTTTGAGCACTTTTGGACAACAAATAGAAGCCGGACACTTTTAAAGAAGAACAGGACACCACATTGGCTCGTTACATTCTGAAATTATAATTGATCTGTGTATCAGTTGGCACGTAATAAAAATATTTAAATATTTTATGCTATATATTGTAGGTAAAGAACAAGGTTACTTCCCCGCCGGACGTGAATTCGGCAGCTTTGAGCAGCAAGACATACGAAAGTAAATTTTTATTTGGCCTTTTACAGGTGCAGCTCAAGGGAAAATTTTCACATGAGCAAAGAGATTTGTTCCTACTTTCCTAGTCCTAACCTATGACTTACATTTTATTACAGTGATTTTAATCATTTAGAAGCCATTTTTTAGGAGAAGATAGGGCGGATTTTAATTCTATTGTAATGAGAATTAATGACCAGTAACTTTATTTTCGAAAAATGAAGTGCAAAAAAGGGCCTTAAAACATACAAAATAAACTTTAAAGGAACAATAAAGAAAAAAAAAATTGAAAAAGGAAAAAAATGCAAATAAACTCCACTATTTTCCGGCCTACAATGATCCAAAATCAACATACATTATGTTAAGGCTCGTCTTCAGGCACTCGCATAAAAGATGATTTTTTCCTCAACTTCGGGGCCCTAGTGATAAAAATTCGTCTTTTCGTAGCAGTTGATACTGTGTGCCTGTCCTCCAACTGAACACCCGAAAATATCCTCCCTTAGCTTGGAGAATAAGTTATTTTGAATAGTACCGCAAATGTCCCAATACCACAAATGTCGATACTCGAAGTACCGCAAATGTCGATATCGCAAGTGTTGCGCTTTCATAATAAACTATTCTTCGTAGATCTTTTCAGGACAATGAATTATACCATATTGTCGAGTAATTATAGAATATGTATGTATGAAATATGAAAAAAAAATGTTTCTGAAAAAAAGAAAAACTGAAATCAAACTCAAACCTCGAGTAAAATACCTATTCTCGATTTTTTACATCACGTCACATGATCATTCCTGAAAACTTAATTTATGAAATATAAGCGAAATCGTTAGAGCCGTTTTCCCTAAGTAAACTACGCTTGTTTACGAGTAGAAAGAAAATTAAAGAAAAAAAACTAAAGGATCGGATAAAAAAAAAACGTAAGTTTAAAATTAGTTTGAGATATATTGAAATATATGGGCCCTATGTGAGTATATATCACGACTAACGGGCAAAGAGATGGGCAATTTGGAAACAAAATAACTTTTTTGGAACGTTTGAGTAATGAAACGCGTAAACAATTTGAAATTTTTAATTCATTTTTTTTCACGATCGCCGAAGTTTCTTCTCTCCTTTCATTGCTCGAAAATAAATATTAAAAGTATCAAAATAAATAAATAAATAAAACTTATTTATTTTATTTCCAAAATTTTCAACACATTATGTTTTACAATTTGCATATAAAATGTTATTAGCGTTTTTATTTTTTTATTTATTATTTTTTTATTTTGACTTATTTATTTATTCCAAGAAAAGAGATAATTACATTACATTCAAAAGTTCAGACATTAGGCAAGGCATTAGAGTTGTTTTTAATTTTTTTGAAGTATATTCGTTTTACATAACCAGAATATGTTTCCCCAAGTAATAGACAGTCATTTTTAGTAACCTGCCATAAAGAAAAAAAAAAACGAATGTTTACACTAGAACATGATTTTAAACTTCAACTGAAGTAACTGGGGCATTCGTAAATGGAGCTATTGTATATCTCAAGCTCACAATTTTCACCACTAAGAAAATCACGAATTTACAATATTTTTTTAAGTGTTCGTAAGCAGTCAAAACACGTTTGCAGGTCCTTTTTTCCAGGTTCTTACATTAGCTGGTCAACTGCTTCTTGAATATATCTAAGGATATAGCAACATATCCATCTCTTTTCTCTCGTTCCGTAATCGCTTCTGGCAACTTACAACAAGGCACTGAAATGAAACACTGCTGTGATCCGAACAGCACAAACTCTTTTTTTTTACCTCCTAAACTGAAGCAGCATCCTCTTCTGACAAATTTTACATCACAACATAAATTATTTCAATATTTTGTGCCTAGTACACAGTAGATGAAAACCAAGTCTCCCACTTCATGACAAATGACGGAGAACCTTTGGTTCTACTTCCTTAAAAATCTAGCATCAGGATGAAAACTTCAAAATATGTTTTCCGGTGTTTGAAATTAGCTTGTCTACTTTAGGGTACAGTCACGAACATTAGAAAGTGGAGTTTGGATATATAAGAAATGATAGCCTTTTCCAGTAGCAACATACCTTCACTGTATGTCTGATAGTTGGACAACCAACATGACAGCAAATACATAACCGAAAACATAACATGCCAGGATATTCCTCTACTTGAAGGAAAAAAGTATTACTATCTGAGAGCATCACTTAGATAATCAACAATGAGATAAATCTGCAGAAATTCCATTCACGTTAAGTTCAAAGAGATAGGAATTAATGGAAAGAAAACAAAAAGAATAATACGCATCATGGAGAGTCGAAAAAGTATGGAAATCTAAACAAAATGAGAAAAGAAGGAAAGAGGGAAAGGAAAGAACAAAATATATGGGAATAAATTAAATTTTAACACTTAAGGATGAACAGTCTCCACCTTTCCCCCTGCCCCGGTATTGTCTTGGTTTTACTCCCTTCATAGGATAAATCTCTTTCAGTATCAAACGGGAAGATCATTTATAGTGTTTAATTCCTTAAAAAATGTAACCCAGTCTAGGCTGAGACTCGAACACAGAATCCTTAGAACGACAGTCACACGCGGTACCCACTTATCTACACAGGCTCTATCAACTGAATTTATAAATCAGCCATTACACGAGCTGTTATCAAACATGTTAAATCAGCCATTGTCGGTGAGTTACCCCAGTTACACTTAAAGTTTGAATTTTATTTACGGTCTTTAGCCATCTACGGCAACATGCCCCATGTTTTCATTAAAAGCATTTGTTCTGTAGATTAAAATCAAGAATAAATTAATCTATAATGAATTTATCTCTTGTTTGCACCAACACACACACACACACACACACACACACACATATATATATATATATATATATATATATATATATATATATATATATATATATATATATATATATATATATATATATATATATCGGATTGATTACTGATTAAATGAGTTATTTCGTTAATTTACGAAACGGGTCTTGAAGGAGGTCGTCGCAACAGTAACGACATCTTGTAGCATTGTTGCGTAGCATACGCAATATAAATAAAGCTTCAAAACCAGAAGTTACAAGTTCTGTCGTGGGTAACTCGGTAAGATGTCTCCTTCTTGGGGTAGAGCAACGCGGGTTCACGTCTCGGCTGGTTTACTTTGATTTTTATTTCTCTGAAAATACAATTCTCTATGTTTGTATTTGTCACTAATAATTGAATTTTTTGTAGATTAACTTAAATTTGTAGAGGTTAAGTAAAGTCAGGAAGGTTAAGATAAATATGACTGCTTTATACTTGCGTGCAGTCAAGAGATGGAGTGAGTTAGTTGGGTACCGCGTGGTGGGTCAACAGTTGTAAGTGGGTGGTGGGTCAACAGGATGTGACTCACTGTGAGACACAAACTGCCGCGACCCATTCTGTCCCAACAATCCATTCTGTCCCACGCTGAACCACTGATCCACTCTGACTCAGCAACCCATTCTGCTCAGTGCATTGTAGGCAGCTTCTTAGCACTGGTGAATTTGTCTACCTTTCACTTTCAAGGCCTCCCCCTTTTTTCTTCTTTTTTCATTTGTTTCTATTGAAGAAAGAACTTCAGGCACTCTTGTAGAACTTCAGGCAATTGACCATATTTGGAATTGTAATAATAGCAATAGGACTTACTTCTTGAGTTTTCAGACACATCCTGTGAATTTTTAGAGGAGCTAACTTCTGAAAACAATTGGGAATCACCTGTAATGTATGAATTGCTATATAAAAGAACTTAATATAACTGTGTGTGTGTGATCATCATAATCAAATTGCAAGGTCAACTGGAATGACATTTGGCATATACATAGTTAGGCCCAAATCTCAATATATTTTTTTTAAAAAAAAATCTCTTTTATTGGGGGGTCACTTTCTATATATAGAGTTGATTTCTAAAAATAATCGAAAACGATCGATATTAGTTGAGAAACAAATTGAAAAGCAATTATTGAAAAAAAACTAAATCTACTGCTTTTTATTATAATAATTGCTGAAACTTGTGTTTAGATATGGAGCGTTCACAGCATAAGGGTATCACGTCATAAAGCTGTGAGAAAAATGAACATAAAATTTGTACTGTAAGCTTAATTACGTGGGAATTTAAATTTCTACGAGATGCTTAATTATATGGCCATTTTTAGATTTATCTTTACTTTGGTCTACTTTACTTTGATCTCAGACTTTCAAATTTCATACTATTTTCCACTGAAATTTCATACTATTTTCCGTCTGTAAGTCAACAAAGAAATAATTATATATGATGATTAAATTTAAATTCATCGCAATTTGGCCCATGACAAACACTTTATTATTTTATATCATAACAATCAGATCCACCGGTATTGTAACAGAATGGTGCTTGAGCGTTGAACCGTAGAAATTCAAACTCCGATTAGTGATAATTTCACAGCCTTGTTTTATTACAATTGTAAATTTTATTTAGTTTAGAAGAGAGCGTGGATCATGGGTCAGAGTTGATGACGATGGGTTTTGGTGGGTCGGAGTTGGTCACAATGGTTTAGAGTAGATCATGGTAGGTGGTGGGTTGGGGTGAGTGACATGCTGTTGACCCACGACCCACTCAGAACACTAGACCCACTTGACCCATTGACCCACTCTAACTTTGATTAACGCTTTGACATCTCGAGTAAACAAGTTCTGCCCGGGGACCTTTTTTCTTTCAAAATATATTTTTATATGCTCATATTTATTATTATTAATTACTTTCTTGCTTTTTTCCTACATTACCTTAGATTGGTGACCGTGATTTAGGATAGATTATATAAAGTGAAATACGGTTATGTATGTTTACATTTTCGTTTCTTTCTTTCAAAATACACTCCTATCTGTTTACGTAGTCCAAAATTAGGCATACACTTTTATATTGATCAACTATAACATTCTAGTTTATAAGTTTATTTGCGACGGCTCTTCTGAGTTCAAGATGTAAGTAAAACATATTAAGAACAAATAATAAAAAAATTAAGTCTACCTGATGGATAAAAATAAGAAATTATATAAAATGCAATGAGCTGATCATTACGGTACTATATACTTATTTTTGGGCCACCCTGTATATTGCTAATAATTTATTTCTTGCATTTAATAATAACTAGCTGAAATACCCACTTTTTGCATGGGTCAGATAAAATATCTATGCAAACAAACTGAACAACGAAACGAAAGGATATCGGTCATTTTGCACTACTTTTACATATCCCGGTAAACTCCCCCTGAGACCCCCTGGTTCGAAATTTAAAAG
Organism: Thermobia domestica; assembly: GCF_964235325.1. Lineage (NCBI taxonomy): Eukaryota > Metazoa > Arthropoda > Insecta > Zygentoma > Lepismatidae > Thermobia > Thermobia domestica. Next base: position 257,235,322 of record NC_137459.1, on the reverse strand, counting down.
AACGCCTCTCGCCCCCAGGCAATTGGGCTGTGTTTGTAAGTCAACGCATTTGGAAGAATCACCATTCATCGCAGCGACCGTGAAAACTAGGGATGTGACACAAATATAGATCATTTTGAAATATTTTTATATATTTTGGGACCCCATCCCCCGGTGACACCGACCCGCATCCATTTGTAGACGATTTTTGAATCCATCGCTAATGGAAGTGTCGCCATTGATCTCAGCGACCGTGATATCTATGAATTCAACACAAATATCTGTCATTTTCTAATATTTTTACATGTCCCGGTAAACGCCAACTTCCTCTGAGACCCCTGGTTCGAATTAAAAAAAACGCTTCGTCCTGGCCTGGTGCCTGGATAAAGGTATCCGTGACCAAAATTTAATAACTTTAGGTCAACTCGTCTGATTCCCAGGCTGCACACAGACAGACTCGTACTTTATGCACAAAACAGATAGAACAACCCAGGGCATTTTTTCCATAGCACAGTGTTCTTTGGCATACAACGTTGCTATGTTGCTACCACCCAGTTAAGCCTTCTACTAAGTGCCTGAAGCATTAGTACTTTATACGTAAACACATCTGTTGAATTTGCCTCTTCTATCGAAGTAATGAGTCGCGTGTACACCTAGTGTTAGTTATTTTGTTGATGTATTGACCTTGAAGAACCAATTAATGAATTTTCATTGAGTCACGAGTCGCTCTTGTCCGTGAATTTGATATAGAGTAGAAATGACCTATGCATTATTAACCCGATGTAAAATAGAAATATTATATTGGTTTTACCTGAACTCCCACAAATTTGATATATCAAGAGGCCTTCCCACAACTGCTTCCAATCCGGCATAAATTTCAAGGCTAACTTTTTTAATTATACACAAGAGTATCGTTGATATGTTAGTGTTAATAATATTTATGTAACTATACAGGTTTCAAACTTCCAAACTATGCCATGCATAAAACTTGAAAGTCTGGTAGAGTGATTTCATCCGTGTGTGTGTGACAGATACCAGACCAAAGACATTACGTGATATCGAGAATTGATTTTCTGACATTGATTATGCATGCAAAGAATAGGTTGCATCTCATCCGTTAATTCCATATTCAAGCCAGAAGTGTTTGAAGTCAACTATTTGTACTGTTGGCACGAGACGAGACATGTATGGTGTCTCGTCTCGTCTCGTCTCTCTTCATAAACACAACGAGACACGAGACGAGACAGACTACTTGTTTAGTCTCATTTTCGAGATGGGACACGAGACGAGACGAGACGTCTAGTGAAATGTCTCGTCTCGTCTAGTATCTTGAAATTGCAAACACAGTTTTTTGAATTTAAAACACACAGCAAATGTAACGTTTTCGATGTTACTCGGATGACACATTAAGATGTTAGAACATTGAAACCGTTACGTTTGCTCTGCTTTTTTTCTTTTTTTTAAAAAAAAATAAAGTTAAGTGTGATAGACTTGTTAGCTTGTTTTTATTAGATTATTTGTTCATATTTAATTTTTCGTCTGTTACTAGTATACACTACTTAATTTCCTACAGTAATTTGAGTCCGGCATCTTAACTTTTGGTTCCATTGCATTTTATTGTCAGTAGTAAAGGTGCCTTACAACACATTTAATTTTAAATGAGGAAATGAAATTTCTTCACGTATTTGTGAATTCGAACCCCTGCTCCCTATGACTTTTGTATGTGCCCTTAACCTTACTTTTTACAACGCATGTCCTGCTTAGTTAAAATGAAATGAAATGAAATCTTTGAGTTTTACGTCCCACGGTTATGCCGGTTAGGCTAAAGGAGACAGTGATGATGAGTGATGAATGAAATGGTGGAATGAAGAAAGTGGGAGGAAACGGGAGAACCCCGAGAAAACCCACGCACACGGTGTTTGTCCACCACAAAGTTCACTTGGTGGGGGCTGGGATCCCTGCTTAGTTAAAAAATAGCTGTGTTGATTATACACCATGGGCGGAGCTATGGAGGGCAGGGACGTCATTGTCCCCCTCCCAACTTTTTGACAAAAAATGAGTCAGTTATATTAATTCCACACTCGTCTAGGAAGTATTCCACAGGTACGATACCGACCAAAAGGTCTGCCCCCAGCAGACAATTCCTAACTCCGCCCATGTTCAACACAGTGCGGTGACTGAGCGTGACTACAACTTTTTGTGTTAAATCAACAGAAGACACGGTGTTTATTTCTGTAGTTGGAGAAAAAAGTTAGCTGCAGAGAGATTTGAACATGGATTACCCAGTTAGAAGTCAAGCGTCTTACCAACTTGGCTAACTCATCACAGATAAAACAACACTTGAAACAGTATAGAGATAAAAACATCATTGCTGAGCACTAAACACAAAATTACTTTCACGAATTATACCATGATTTAATTACTTTTTCAATGGTCAACTAAGAAGCACATTTCCTTATCCCTTTCAGTACTCTTTCTGTAGTTTTATTTTTAAAGCCACTACACGACCTGGCGACGCGACGGCCAAAACATTTTCTTTGATCACGCTTTTGTTATTGTCTCTATAACCAATCATAGCATTGCTATTACTAGCGTCGAATCATAATAATAAATAAGGTCGTAATTGAAATATGCCAAGTTCCATTTTGTTCTACACTTTTCCTGTCAAAATCATTCTTATAGGGCTATTATCATATCTAATATAAGTGTATAGGACTTGGGAACGATTAGTGAAAGTTAGGAAAGTCACGCCTCCATTCTAAATATATCTTAAGACCGTCTTTACTATTATAATGTCGTGTTCTGCTACTAACTCCACATGCCTATCCGACTTGACTCGCGGTTTTAGAAAGTAAGGTAGGTTGTACGGAATACTATTTAAAAACAAAGTCTAAGTGAGTCGGTACTAAAATCCTCAATACGTTCACGAAGGCCTATTTCAATTTAGTTTTATATTTTACTTCGTAGGAGCTTTTATTTTCAGATGTTTGCCACCCTCTAAACGTGCCGCCTTACTCACTCCTCCCAACCGCCAGTACCCTCTGGGTCCAGTGCAGTCATATCGAACTTTACTTGTCGTGTTAACATTACTTGACATTAATGTCTGCGTTTTCGACGTATCTATGAGCAATTTATATTCCAGTATTCCTGCTGGTAAAACAAATTTCAATGTTTCAGAATGTAAAAAAAAAGTTCAGGGTGAGGAGAATCAAACCAGAGGAGAATCAAGTTGAAAAAGAAAACTGTGGAGGATCAAGGACCAGAATTGTCTTCAACATTGGGAGGCGGGCAGATTTGAGGCTTATTCTGAAAGGAGGAAGATGAGACTCATATTACGGTAAATGAATCTGATTTTTGAGGGGAACCTGTTGCATATTATATGGCAATTAATGGCGGAACCAATGAAGCCCAGGCTCTGTGACCCCAAGCTCAGGGGACCCCTTAACATCCCTCTCTTTGATACTAAATATAACAATCAACTTATTATATATAAGCTTCAGACCTAGGGTAAATTTCTTTAAGCTCGTTACGCTGGCGGTGTTGCTAGACTTAAGTCTTTCCATCAGCAGTATTTAAGTGTTAATAAGTTTATAATTATTTAATTGTGAATATTGAATGTAACTAATCTAAATATTGTAAACTTGGAGCGCATTAAAATATTGCAGCATAGTTCTCGGTGTTTCGATAAGCCTATGAGGCAGTGGAAGGCAGCAAAGAAAATTTATGTGCTGGAATTATTTGTAACGTGGGGCCCCTTAAAATAGTCAGATCCAGGTCCCAGAAAGCATTAATTCGACCCTGTATATAAGCAATACTTCACGAAAAGTTGGTATTTTTTAATACAAATGTGTTCTTCATCAAATTTTCATAAAGTTGTACCTTTCTCCATTAAATAATTTCAGAGGCAACGGTCTTTCAGTGGTAGAGCGTTCACCTCTGGTGCATTTAGTCCTTGGTTTGATCCCTGCTTGCGCCAAGTGAACATTGTGATGAACAAACACCGTGTGTGTGGGTTCTGTCGGAGTTCTCCCGTTTTCTCCAACTTTCTTTATTCGACCATTTCATTCATTTCTCATCATCACTGTTCCTTTAGTCTAGCCGGCATGAACGTGGGACGTAAAACTTAAAGATTTCATTTCAAATAATTTCTATCAAAAATAGTTGCGGGACGTATGTAATTTCGAATAAAAGAAACTACTATATGAAATTCTATGTATATTATTTTCTTAAATGAAATTCTCGCGAACCTTATTTCTAAGTCAAGGGTAAAAAGACTAAATTCACTCTCTTATTATTATAGATCCGTTTCTATTGAAGCAGCTGAACTAGTTGGGAAAAAATAAAAAGCCATACCCCATATTCCAGTGTGCCATAATCGTATAACGCGACACACTGGTGTGTCCAGCAAAGTGAACAGTGTGACGCAAACTTTTTCCTATCATTTGCAAGAATATTTGCCAACTTTCTGTTATTTATTATTATTATTATTATTATTATTATTATTATTATTATTATTATTATTATTATTATTATTATTATTATTATTATCAACCATTCTTCCATGGATCAGCTGTCTGTATACAATTAAGCAAACACAGGTATCACATTGAGGGAATGAGTATAATTATTCACTTTAATATTAACAGAAAATACCATTTGCTTGTATATTCTACCGGGAATAACTGCATCCTTCTAGAAAGTTAGGGCTACCAACAAAGGGATCCGATGTTCTGATCACACACTGCCCCAAAATCGTGAGTGCCACAAGTTCTCTTCTACGCCTTGTCATAATAAGGGCTGTTGCGTTCAGGGAGAGAAGGAAACAACTTAATTCCATTGCAGTTACATGCTTTAATAAATGTTAACTTTAGTTTATAAATTATGTAAGTGATCGTTTCGTTTTATGTTTATTATTATTATTATTATTATTATTATTATTATTATTATTATTATTATTATTTCTTATTATTATAGGTTTCTTAACACGTTGATTGTCATGTGTGTGGAAACGCATACATACGGGTCTCCCATGCAGCGCCGTGTCATGATTTTCCATACACAAATTATATAGATGTTTCAAGTTTGTGGTGTTTCTTCTATTATGGCGTAAAAATCGAAACTTAATGTCCACGCCACATATATACAAAACCACACACAAAGAAATTTATGAACAAATGCATTGAGTTTGAGTTTAACATCCCGTTCAGCAATGAAGCTATATGAGACGTCGACCTACTGATTAACGTGGACTCCGAACCACGTGAGCTCTCGCCGAGTCTCCCACGCCAAAGGCGCGTACGCTAACCGCTTAGCCACGAAGGAGCTCATGAACAAAGACACTTATGGGCTAAAACAAAGGCGAAAACACAGATGAGTAATATGATTTTAAGTTTATCGTCCCTTTCTGCAACGAGGCTATCTGAGACGTGAACCTACTGATTAACGTGGAATCCGAACCAGATGGGCAAACATCGAAAAATCATTTTTTCGATATGTAAGGGCCATGTAACTTGAATTCATTGAAATATCGTATTCATTTTTTATAACTGTCACAACTCTTCCTTCTTTCGTTGCTCAAATGTGAAAACGAACAGGCTTACAGTGACACGTAAATCCCAAATTTGTAATCCCAAAAATTTAATTTGCTATGTTTACTGTGTTGTCACGCTAGAAAAAAACATATGCCTGTTACATCATTTTATTATCGGTTTTTCACGGTACTGAATAATTCAGAAGAACGGTATCATTATAGTTAATATCCATTGCATATTTTGAAGCATTCGTGTTCCTCACAATTATAGCTGTATAATTTAGTTTTGTTTTAAGAAAACATTCTTTATTCCTTACACAGACTTATGATTGCATTTCTTGCACTTGTGGATATGAATAATGGAGAGACAGAGAGAGTCAATACTCTAAAAACAAAACACATTAAAACACTAGAACAATAATTTACAATAACTTATTTTATGACAACGAGCTATTCTACTTCATTCGCTGTGACTGTAAGGCTGCAGGTCGGACATGTTTTTTTTTCTGTTTCATACTCGCAGACACACTCGAAGTGACTTGAAGTTTTTTCTGCTGTGCAAAAACGGAAAGTGGAGGAATAGGCATACCATACCATAAACTGAATAATATCGGTGTTACTAATAGTTCACTAATTCTGAGTAAATACGTCATTAGAGGAAATAAAGTCATTTCTTTATTATATTTTTTTATGTTCCTATTAACAAAAATTATACACTTTCTATAATGTTGTGTAAAAAAAGTAAAATGGATGGCATGGAATGGGATTCGACCTTGTGTCAAAACTTTATAAAAACCACTCTATCCACTTGAGCATAGATACTACATTTTGGTGCCTGTCTTTATCTTAACAAATAAATCCTCATGGCTATAGAGCATGTCACTTCCAAAGTTAGGAAAAAAGTTTTCCTCTTTTCTTTCTATATTTCCGTACAACTTCTTGGGTACAGAAGCTAATTTATATTTGACAGACAATTTACACCCTAGGTTTAAACCAATAAATGCAATATTTTAATCCACTTTCTAATTCTTTGATTCAACTTCTGGATACTACGATACTACCAATCATGTATAGTATGTTTGTGTTATACAAATGAAAGATACATTGTTTAACGTAAAGGAAATTGTTGAAACGTTCCGTGTGAAGTTTTTAATATAGTTTGCACCTACCAAAAACTGGGTTGTTGTCACGTCATATTTATTAAAGTGCGTATCCTAATAGACGAGAGAGGGTTAAAAATGTATAACAAATAGAGTATTTCGTGTTAGTGAGATGAAACTTATTACCGGAAGACGGGGTTACTTTGCACAAGATTTAAGTCACTTTAAAGAAAATTGCATGTAACTTACAAACATAATGATTTAGAACAATGTATTTTAAACATATAATAGCTAGATATAGAAGGAAATCATTAGTGCAAGTTCATTAGTAAACATTCAGTATAGCCATAGTTATTGAAATGTAAACTTTGGTGCAAAGTAATCCCATAGCTAGGGTTACTTTTCACAACATACAAAGAAAGGTATGTTCGCCATACGAACATAACGCTTCTGTGCAATGTTTTCCCTTCAATATTTACACATTTTGCTTTCTACTCAAAACTCATGCAGTCTACAAATATTGACATTAGAATGATGATACTGCCATCAGTACTTATTTTGAATTATCGATATTTCTAAAGAAAATTATGTATTTTCTGCTCCCGGAACAGGAACCGCATTTTAATAGTTGACCATATGTCCCAAAAGTGCTAGCTCATGAAGAGAAAAATATCCCCGTGAACCGATTTGCCTTGGTTATTCCTTGTTTCCAAGAATAGCATCCCAATCGTAATTAGTGGTAGTTTTAAGGGATTTGGGACTTTCAGGCTGAAACCCACCCAAATTGCATGATTTATTTATTTTTTTAATGAAATATTAGTCATTCCTATGCTTATAAGCTGAAGCCCCCCAAAAGGTCTAGTCATTTCTAAAGAAAACGAAGTCTTTTTGAGTGAAGACTCTCTCAAACATGAGTTGTTCTTAAACCTTTGATTCACAAGTTTGTTTCTTCTCCTCACCAAACTACAGATTTAATTCCCATACTCTGCATTAGTTTCAAACAGTCGCTAATACCTGATCAATGACTTCTGTTCGGCACTCTACAGAAAATGCCCCCTCAATAAAAACAACAATAAAATAAAAAAAATGCTAGGACATGCTCTGTAAAGAATTAATGTACTGAATTTCAGCTCACCAACTTGAACGGCTTGTGAGATAATAATTTTTTTCGCAAAACTTCGGACCCCCTTAGAATATGTAATACAATGAAACCGGTATGGGTATGATAACTTCCCAGTTGAGATTGGGGCCTAACTATATACCAAAAACTATTTCATTTGACTTTGCAATTTGGATGTGATGTTCACGGACACATAGTTACATTCATTTTTTTATATATAATAATTCATATATCACACATGATTCAAACATTTTTCCCATAGGATAGCTCCTCCAAAAAAGTCACAGACTGCGTCTCAAAGCTAACTAATAAGTCATATTGCTATTATTACAATTGCAAATATCAATATCTAAAATTGCCTGAGGTTCTTTGTTCAACAGAAACAAATGAAAAAAAAGAAGAAAAAGGATGCCTTGAAAGTAAAATGCAGACACATTCACCAGTGTCCAGAAGCTGTATACAATGCACTCAACAGAATCGGTCGGTGGGTCGTAATGCGTTGTTAAGTCACAGTGGATCGGTGGGTCAGAGTCGGTCCCGGTGTGTGGCGGGTCGCAGTGGGCCACGTTCTGTTCACCCGTGACTCACTGACCCGCTCCATTTCTCGACTGCACATACGGATAAAGCAATCATATATGTGACTTTACTTGACCTTCCTGACTTTACTTGACCTCTAGCCATTTAAGATAACTTACAAAGATTGCAAGAAAGCAATTATTAATAACATTTATAAAAATATAAAAACGCATTTTTAAAGAAGAAGTAATAGGTGTACTCGAGACTCGAACCCGGGCTGCCCACTCACCAGACAGACACCTTACCGACTTATCCACATCACAACTTGTAAGCTCTGGTTTCGAAGCTTTATTTATACTGAGTGTGCTACGTAACAACGCTACCAGATGTCAGTACTGGTGCGATCAACGTCTTGAAGATCCATTTCGCAGATATATATAGATATATATATATATATATATATATATATATATATATATATATATATATATGTGTGTGTGTGTGTGTGTGTGTGTGTGTGTGTGTGCGTATGTTGACAACATATAGTAAGAGTATAGATTAATTCATTCTTGATTTTAATCTACAGAACAAATGCTTTTAATGTGAAACATGGGGCCTGTTGGCGTAGATGGCTAAAGGCCGCAAGTAAAATTCAAACTTTAAGTGTAACTGGAGTAACTCACCGATAATGGCTGATTTATGACGTTTGATAACAGCTCGTGTAATGGCTGATTTATAAACGCAATTGATAGAGCCTGTGTAGATAAGTGGGTAGCGTTTGTGATTGTCGTTCTAATGATTCTGTGTTCGAGTCTCAGCCTAGACTGAGTTACATTTTTTTTCAAGGAATTAAACACTATAAATAGTGTTCGCGTTTGATACTGAAAGAGATTCGTGCTATGAAGGAAGTAAAACCAATACAATGCAGGGTGCAGGGGTCAGGGGGAAAGATGGAGACTGTTTATCCTTAAGTGTTAACATTTAATTTATTCCCATATATTTTGTCCTTTCCTTTCCCTATTTTCTACTTTTCTCATTTGGTTTCACTTTCCATACTTTTTCGGTCTCTGCATGATTCGTATTATTCTTTTTGTTTTCTTTGCATTAATTCCTATCTCATTAAACTTAACGTGAATGGAATTTTTGCAGATTTATCTCATTGTTGATTCTCTAAGTGATGCTGTCAGATAGTAATACTTTTTCCTCCAAGTGGAGGAATATCCTGGCATATTATGTTTTCGGGCATGTATTTGCTGTCATGTTGGTTGTCCAACTATCAGACATACAGTGAAAGTATGTTGCTACTAGAAAAAGCTATCATTTCTTATATATCCAAACTCCACTTTCTAATTTTCGTGGCTGTACAACAGTCTTATCTCTTCTCCAATTATATATATCCCATGGATTAATTATGCGATATGAATTATATTGAATAATATTATTTCAATGCTCTGGTGTCTTTCTTTATTAATATACAACATCAGTAATGAAGAAGAGGATATCATTGCCATCTTCCTTCTATCCAGAGTAGAACAAGGGCATTTATGGATAACGGTTAACTTGTTCAAGTTCCTCTGGCATGAGAATAAATTACAATGAAGAACATGGTTTTGCTAATCCAATGATAACGTTGGATAGGAATCTACATTTAGCGTATGTAGGGGAGACTGGTGCACGTTTTCTATAGGGGCACGTTTTCCAACTGGCTTTAGTTCTGAAAAGATCCGGTAGATCGCTCCTGGTGGTGGACTGGCTGAAGCAGCAATGCTTGACACGCCATCTACGCAAGTTTCAGTTGAGTAGCTGTGTTGACGTAGGCAGGAGATCTTGTAAAATAGTTTGTTTTCGAAGGTGAGTAAAGTATCAGGTCTGCATTAAAACTTAAAATAAATGCACTAGTGTTAAACGTACTGCTTTGACATTGCATGTACTAAAGATGGTGTTCTTCCTTTACGTAATGATGTGTTTGTTTTACAAATAATATACACCATTACTCGTCAAGATCATGTTGAAGTTCAAAAATGGCGATGGGGCATTTATTCCATACATACGGGGCACTTATTCCAATAATTTTCCGGTCTCAGTCACTTTCTCTAATTGTTGTAGGACTATACAAATACCTGTGGGCCCTACTGCGTAAAAAAACTCCGAAATAACAATGTATGGTACAAAATATGTAGCCCTTGACCAGACACGTAGCCAGGGGGGGTGTAAGAAAGCTAATGTTATTCTATGCTGGCACTTTTTTTTTGCAAAAATGGCGTCCTAACAACCCTCGAATTTAGTAGCTGCTGTGGCAATATCCCTCCCCCTAAAAATGCTGAATACGTGCTTGCCATTGACCACGTAGTCTATTGAGTAAGAAATTTTAATTCTAGTAATGAAGATGATGAAGATTGTTTACGCATTTATTGCTTTGAATCATTTTCCGACTCTGAGGCAAAGGAAAAGTGGGCGAAGTGCAAAAAATGCAACAACTAGGCACACGAAAACTGTACAAAGGAAAATGTTGTATTTTTTGTTCGCGTTCATTGTGATTCAGACAATGATAACTTTTGTTAACTTTTTAATTAGGCCTACCATATTCTCACTTCTCTATACTGTCCAAGCAATAAACAAAATATAAATTTTCAGTAAAAGCAACGATTTATTACCTGTGTTTTAGCATGGGAAGTAGTTGGAACACTTGCCTCTATATAGTTTTAGCAGGTTGGCCAACTTGCCCCGCATACGTGACACACTTTCCAACGTCATATGATCACATTTAACCATTTGTAGTGAAAATCAATATTCATTGTGAAAAAAATACCTATTCCACTACGTTCATGAAGGCATAAGGAATATAATGATATCATGTTTATTTCCAAATAGGTTTCAGATAAAATACCACACATGCATATAAAAAAAAGTTGGCAAATGTGCCCCGGTCTTCCCTAATCTTTCGAAATCCTTATATTTTCCCCACCAACTTCTTCACGGTCATTTCCAGAGTAATAGCAAACATTTGAATGCAATTTCCTCAGAGGAAATTCTGATGATACTACTTATTTCTTATATTCTCCTAGAATATTATTTAGTGTCTCATTTTCCAGATCCCAGAAATAATTTCAGCATGTAGGAAAGTCTTAAAATTTTCAGAAGAACAAAACAAAACGGAATTGCCTACTAAATTAAGATATTGCCATTGAAATCATCAACCATTTCCTGCATTCTATCATTTTAAAAGCAGTATCTTTATGTTTAATAGTATTCAAATGCTGAGATGCGAAGTGCTTCTTTTTATAATTAATTGTTTTTGCACACATTTTGCACAACAAAACAGTGCCGTTAGAAATAAACGCGTCTGCAATAAATCCAGGCACACATCTACGTAATTTGCTGCTCAACGGCATGCTAAACTCTGGCATGATGCGGCCTCTCAGCGTTCGAAGCTAAAGCAAAGAATGTTCTTTCTAATGCTTTGTTGATTTAACTTAGTTCTTTCATTCTTTTAGAGAAGCTGTAGAAAAACAGTTTATTGTTGGAACCTTCTAAACTGACGAAACACATTGCTCATTTAGATAAGAACTGGGAAAACAATGACCATTCACACAAACAAAGTATTCATATCAACAAAAACGGCTCAGAATTAAGGGTGCCACAATTGCGTAAACAACCTGAATATGAAAGCAATGTTATTGTTCGAACACAACATAATCCAAGGCAAGCATTTCAATGAAAATTAGTATAGTTTGACGTTTATGCACGATCCTTATCGAAAATGAGGAGTCATAATTTGAAAAAAAAAAAAAAAACATTCAAGAGTTGTACAAGCTGATAAAGGTAAAATAAACAAAATTAAAAGAAAAGAGAAAAAAGAAACTTGGGCTCTACTGATTAAAACAAATGAAAATTAACAAAAGTTTTAAAATATTTAATAGGCGTATTTTTGGAGAAAAATAGAAAAACAGAAAATAGATAAGGTTACATTCAAGTAACCTTAACAAATTTACGTACATTCAAAAAATCCTTTTCACAATATTATTATTATTAATATTATTATTGTTGTGCATTGATGAAACTTTCTCAGTTTGTGAAAACCCAACTAAAACTTTAAGGGCCAGTAACTTAGGGAAGGCAGTGTGATGTATACAAGTAGTCCGAGGCGTTAGACTGACGATTGAGCGTTGAAACTCATGAGGTATTCCAGTCCATCTGAAGAGTATTAGCTTTCTGAACTAAGTTTCTGTATTCCTGTTCCTCTCGTATTAAGTTTAATATTAAATCAGATTAATTGGAATATCACGGTGAATTATCTCATGGTCGGGACATTTTCTTTTATTTAAGTTATAAAATTACCACTTCTGAAGTGAATAGTCTCTAGCTCGATTCTAGATAATATAAGTTTGTGGCAAAAAAAAAAAACATGTTCTCCGTGAGCTTTTTACAGTTGCTCCTGTTTCTTTTCACATTCTCGTTTTACCAATTTATCCAAAATAGGTCACTTTCGTAATAACGCATAGTCCACATGGTATACAACAGCATGTGAAACTTCTCAGTTTTGAAATTATATATATATATATATATATATATATATATATATATATATATTGCTCTCTTTCGTGTGTTGTTAAAAACTGCTACTTCAGTTTGAAGCCTGAGACTTTTTTTGTCGAACTTAAATAATTTACCAATCCTAGGTAGTATAAAGTAATAATATAAAATTATTAACCCTCGGATGCATGTCGCTTTTTTTCTACACTTTTACATATGTGGGGTCAATTTGACCCCACGCAATATTTGGTTGATAATAATATAACATAGTATGCATGTTAGGTTAATTAGATTACGTTAGGTTTGGTTAAGTTAGGTAATGCGGAGGTATGTTAAGTTTGTTTAGATTAGGTTACATTAGGCAAGGTATATAGTTCAGTTTATCGCGTTTTATTCATTAATATAAGGAATAAACCAATTACAAATATTGTTCAGATATTTTAACTGTTTTCCTCTTCCTCGCTTTCCGAATAGTTAAAAATAGTTCACTCTTCTTCATATTAATATGAGTAACAGTTCACTTACACTTATCCGAGCTGCAATTCAGCACCATAATCTTACTTGAAACAAAAGATTTCTTGAGCAAGGAAAACAACACTAAATATGAAGAAAGTACCCATGTTTTGGCTTTGTCACATCAATACACATCACTGACATTCAGAACACACTACTACTGTGAAATTTGCACACATACTTCTCACATCTGCTGCAACGCTGTGATGTCTTCCTGTCCTCTTCCCTTGTACAGATCTGACATCTTACTCTCTTGTTCGAAGATGTAGGAGCCAATGCCTTTGTTTCCCTCTCTACACCGCAGAGTTTCATCGCATCAATCACTGGTTTCTTTAGGTTCAAACTGTGGCACCTCAGCCTGATGTGAGGAAGAATCAGTTCGTTCGCCAACTCAGTTAGAAAGACACGGCGCTTGTGACTGATCCCTGAATGATAATCCGGATGTTGTGATAAGTAGCATGTGTATGCATTGAGAGCGCCTACGTTGATTACATTATAAAAGAGGGCCATTGGCCAGCGACGCGTCTGTCTCCTACAGGTGTATGTTTGAACCAATTTGTCCATGGCGTCAACTCCACTCTTTGTTTGGTTGTAAAATTTTATGATTTCTGGCTTCTTCTTGGAATCTTCCTCATCCACGCCTGTGTCATGATGCATGGTGCTGAGTAGAATGACGTTCTTATTCTTTTTCGGTACGTAGCTTACTAGGGTAACATCTTTATTGAAGACGAATTGTGATGTGCTAGGCTGTCTTGACTTAACATTGACCAGCGCAGGTGGAATTTCACGTCTGTTTTTCTTTATTGTACCAACAATAGTTACATTTTGTACCAACAGTTCCTTAGCTAAATCATAACTTGTGAAAAACTGATCAGTTGTGATATTACTGCCGGAGTTCCGCAGCGTGTAGCACAATGTCTTCACGACGTTGCTGGCGAGGTTAGTTTGAACTGGTTCCCCTGGCTGTCGTCCCAAGTACACTAAACCGTCTTTTGCGTAAAAGTTCTCAGCATCACACAACCAGAAGATCTTAATGCCGTATTTACCTGGTTTACTTGGCATATACTGCACAAACTTGCATCTCCCACGGAAAGGCACTAACTGTTCATCAATCGTGAGGAAAACTCCGGGAACCATAACTTTTCGACAATTTTCTATGAAAAGTGTCCAGATATATCGAAATGCAGCCATGTGATCAGTTTCCAGACGCAAAGCGCGGGTTCGCTTGTCATCGAACCGGAGCAGTCTTCTGATATCTTCGAAACGATTCACGCCAAAAGTTGCTTTGTATTTCGGATTAGCGAATTTGTTGAGAAAAAGTTCGCGAATAGGAACATCCCAACTTCTCTCAGTACCTGCGATAAGAAGGATGCCAATAAAAGCCTGAAGCTCTTCTAATGTTAGGTCAGTCCACTTTTTCACTGATTTCACTGCCACTCTTCTTCCTTCTAAATTCGTGCACTGCACAATTTCCTCCAAAATGTTACGGGAAATGAACAAATCAAAGGCATCTTTGGGTGACGTCAAGACAAAGCCCCGCGGGAGACCTTGTACATTCCTTACGATGTTGTGCCTAGCAGTCTGGTGAACACCGGGTGGTTTGCTTTTCCACTCAATTCCATTCTTCGAAATCATACCGAAAGACGCTTGCTCATCCCTTGCATCTTCTTCTTCTTCTTCATCATCATCACCACCATTATCCATTTCAAAATCACTGTCTTCCCTCGGAATGTTTTCCTCCTCTGAAACTCCATCATCTTCGTCAAAACTGTCCAAGTTGCTGGCAACACCATTATCATCCTCCTCCGTAAGCAGTTCGTTTATTTCATTTAGAGACAATCCTCTTTTTGTCATTACTGTCTATGGCACTTTCAGTCTAATAAACAGGATTTTATAAAATCACGTAAAAGCAATAAGCATGCACTTGTTCAAACCTAAAATGCGGCGTTCTTTCACACACGGTGTGCAATTGTTTCTGCAACACAAACAAACATGAGAGCGGAGAACTGTAGAAATGTCGTCCGACTATACACGCGGTCTGTCAACAACAACTGATTGCAGTGTTGTCAGGTTACAGTGGAAAAAAATATTTTCAAATAAGATAAAACAACCTTTTATTCGTTACAAATTTTTACTATACTTGCAGCAATATGCGAATTTATGGAAATTTTACAAGAGCATAAGTTTATCCCCAGAGAAAATAAGATCTCGAAATCAAAACTTATAAAAAATATCCAGTTTTACAAAAAGATTCATCATAATCCCTCGATAATTCGAATGATGATGATTGTTGTTCTGCCCTAAGGCAGGTCTTTGACCCGAAGGTCCCTGGGCAAGATGAGCCCATGGTGGTTTTTCATTGCCTTCCATGGGATGATGATGACGTCCTAAGGACGGGACCTACAGTTTAACGTGGGATCCGAATCACATGTGTCCCCACCGGGAATCGAACCCGGGACCCCTTGATTACAAGGCGGTGAGAGTAACCACTTATCCACCGGGGAATACTGATTTTAAAAGATTTTCTCTACTTTGGGTATAGCTGAACATTATATCCAGGCCAAACTTTTTATTTTGAACGTTTCTAAACTATTTTGAAACTGGGGTCAAATTGACCCCACATATGTAATAGATGGGTAATGATAAAAAATGGTAAAAAAAATAAATAATAATAACTTGCAAAACAAATGTGTTTACATTCTTTTGTAGTTGAAGCATCCTGCTTAGATGTCACAGAACATCAGGATTTTTCAGTGAGATTTCCTTGTAATACTAGGAAATAAAAGCATGTTGGGGTCAAAATGACCCCACACATGCATCCGAGGGTTAAACTAGATGTCGCATGTCTATAAATATTTTGTTGTAGGATAATTTGATAACCAATTCATCCGGTATTTATTATGATGCTAGTGCGTGTATAATCAGCAAAGACGTTTACGAGGAAAATTTCATGTCAAAAAGCAGTAAATAAAAACAATAAAACGGAAATAAAACTTCTTTCTCCATTTAGCAACATTTTGTTTTACTCATTCTAATTTTCGTATTTATAATACTTTTTTTCTATGAAATTTACCACAAATATTTATTTCCCGATTATACACACAGTATCAGTATTAAAAGTTTCCTGCAAGATCATTATCAAATTAAATTATTACAAGATGACAGCTATAGATATGCTACAATCAATTTGGACATGAGTGTACATGTATATTTTCGACGCTACCTTTCTTGAGTTGTTTTCTTTAAGCCGTAAGACAATTTTTATTACAAATCACATTTTTCTCTTTCAAAGTTACTCTCATTGAAATGGCATGATGTGCTTGAATAAGGAATAATAATTCCAAGAACGGTCTCAGAGATTCAATTAATATGCTTCATTGAAAGCCACGTCAGATAGCTCATTGACTCGAACATCAAAGACGCTCAGTTATAATTTGAAGGCTGGTGGAAATTCTGATTCAGTGAAGATGACAAGAAGTAATAGCAATAGCTTAATAGTGTACGTACTAGGAATAGTATGTTAGTTATGAATTCCAAACAATACCTATCAACACTAGCACTTATTGACAGCATTACATATAGTGAAAAATATTAGCTTGTATAATAACAACGACCATTTTTTCATCTTCAAAATTATTCTGAATGATTATATAACTTCAAGAGCAGGCTTATTACAACATTTCCCAGAATTTTGTTTATCAAAGACTGTTTTTTCTCTAAAAAGAAGGGAAACACGTCTAATAATGGAGACTGCACATAACAAAATGGTATATTCTATGTTGTTTGTTGTTCTCGTGCAGTGTCCTTTGAAAAAAAAGAGAACAAAAAAATATAATATGAACATTTTAGACCAATGTATGGTTTAACGAAGTAAAATATTCATAGACTCCGAAACAGACCAGCTATTGGACCATGTCTTGACTAGATCCACAACCAACAAATATTATTATAGTCCCTCTCCAACTTTAGATATGGTTATTATCCTTCACCTTGGCCACACACGAAAAAATAGTCTTATACAGCTGTCTAACTACAAGAGAAATCAACATTATTTGCATATTTTTCAACAGAGTGTAGTGTAGGAAATTAGATCAAACGTAACTATAAGTTTTCAGTTTGTGTAGCAATCAGTCGCAGACGATTTTGTATAAACCCTCAGACGTTGGTTGTTCTTGCTATGAAAGTTTCCTATTTTCTATACTCGTCATGTACACATAAACATTCTCAATTTGTATTCATCTGCAACGTCCATCTACAGTTACAGTTACAATATAATGTACTACCATGAGCAAAATAAATGACGCGTCTCTTTATTTTGAAGTTTTTTGAAAATATCTCCGTTTTCTTTATATGTTCGAAATTTCGGAAGGTTTCCCCAGCAGGACAGGTTAATAACAAACCCGTTTTTAATATTTGTGTTAGATATTAGCTTAAAATAAAGAAATTAGAAGCAAAAAACATTAAATCGACAGAAATTTCGAGAATTACCAACTCTGCTAAAGTGGGAAATTTTCAAGAACACGAGGGAATTCTGCAGTTCAACACGAAGCAGCGACATCTATGTCATTGAGAGAAATGTGGATTAAATCTACAAACTAAACTTTTAACGAATATTTCTAGTATGTCTTATTATATGCATTATCTGCAAACTCCAAATATATGAATATATGCTAAGTATTAACATAAAGATAGAGCAAATAGTGGAAATTATCTATGGAAAAGGGCGAATTGGTAGGACGATCGTAATGAAATACCGTCTTTACCGGAACAGGCTCAGTTTACGTAAAAGAACAAATAGCTCAGTTAGTTAAAGCAATGAGTCTGTATGCTGAAGGTAGCGGGTTCGATCCCATGGAAGTGCCGTTGTCATTTTTATCTCTACACTACGGTTATTTTATTTATTTTTTTATGTGGGAAAGAATTAAATTGTAACGTATGTGTAAAAGTCATGACGATACCAAAAAAAGAAAAAAATGCCGTTGTCGCACTTGCATTAGCGTCCCTAATTTTGTTTGCAAACAGTTACGTAATTATTTCCCCTGTGCTCACTGCTCACCATATGCTCGCTGGCGCATAACGAATGTTTCCCAGTAAATGTTAATTCTAATTTGGAGAATTTTATAAAGTTTCACAATATTTCTCACTAGATACTCTTCTATCTACGTGTTTGGATATTTTGATAACAGATGTCCCTATTAAATGTTTAATTTTCCATAGATGTTTAATTACGGAAAAGTTTTACAATGTATTTGTATTGAATTGAAATTGTTTTGAATTTACTACATAAGGTAAGTAGACCGAAGGAGGAGAACTCAAGTAATTGATATTCTACGTAAAAGCAACCTATTGTAGAATGATGATGCTTCTTACCTTCAGCACATAATCTTTACGTTAGAGAGTCAGACAGAGAAAAATCCTGGTTTTTCCTCCTCTATGACCACCCATCTTAAACCTCTACATATCATTGTTCATCTCACAAAATTTCGGTGCTCCAAAAACATTCAAATAATAATAATAATAATAATAATAATAATAATAATAATAATAATAATAATAATAATAATAATAATAATAATAATAATAATAATAATAATAATAATAGTAATAATAATAATAATAATAATAATAATAATCCTGAATATGCCATCCTTATATAATGTAAGGATATCTTAGTTTCCTAGTTTAAATCTTAAATATCTTAGTTTAAAATGCTTTCTTTAGTACTTATTTGAGCAACCATGTAGGAGGGGGTACGACTTTTTATTTTGCCCCTCTCATTTCAGTACCCTTCCAACAGAAAGTAATTTTTGATAAGCAGAACAGACAAAATGAATAAGAAATATATTTACAGCATCCTCTCCCCTTTCATGATTGGAATATCACGTAATATTTTTTATTCTACGAAAGATGGCCCTGTGCGGTTAGGGGTAGGTAACTTAAAAAATACCTAATATATAGCGCCCCTTGATTGTAATATTACCGCTTCTTTATTTGTACGAGGGAGCCCCTACACAATCAAGGGTGACAAAAAGAATAGGAAGAGTGTCTATTGATTCCAGTGGTGGATCCAGCACGAACTCCTGGGGGAGGGGAGTTGAAGTGAAACATTCTTTTGATGATATGAAGCTGTCACAAATTACCACTTAACTAAACTAAACAATAATGGGGAGAACCGGAACCCAGTCAGTTTAAATTGATGTAAAAGTTTAATTTTTGGCTTCATATTAAAAGTTGTGGTTTCAAATGAGAATTTCAGTCCAAGTGGTCAATCATCAAATCTCGTGGGGCTCTTCAGTGTAGGCTAATACGGCCCCCTTATGAGAAAAGGCAAAATTTTAACATGTTTATAACTTTCGAATTTTTCGTCTATTTTAAAGAAATATTTTGCTTCGTATTAAAGTGTTGGTTCCAAATGACAAATTCAGTCCGAGTGGACAATGATCAAATCTCCGGGGGGGGGGGTGGCTCTTCAGTATAGGGGGCTACGGCTCCCTTATAAGAAAAGGCAAAAATATGAAAATGCTTATAAGTTCCGAATTTTCCGTCTATTTTAAAGAAATTATTGGCTTCATATTAAAGTCTTGGCTTCAAATGACAATTTCAGTCCGTGTGGACAATGATCAAATCTCGGAGGGCTCTTCGGTGTAGGGGTTTCGGCTTCTTTATGGGACAAGATTCACGTAGTTGATATTGCAAAATTGTTTTGTATATATAAGTGGAAACTTGCACCATTTGGTTAATTTTACCTCTTATGTTTTGCAGATTCATATTCCAAGCAATAGTTACTTTGCAGAGCTAAAAGAAGGCACTTACTAGTTTCATTAAAATGAAATGTCTTTTATGAGAAGTTCTCATGGAGCCGACGAACGAATAGGCACCCAAACGTTGGTTAAGTCGAACGGTTGAAACCCGTTGAGCTCGCTACAATTATTATTATTATTATTATTATTATTATTATTAATAATAATAATAATAATAATAATAATAATAATAATAATAATAATAATAATAATAATAATAATAATAATAATAATAATAATAGAGCATTCACCTTTGGTGCATGGGGTCCGTGGCTCGATTCCACTTCGCGCCAAGTGAAATTTGAGGTGGACAAATACCGTTTATGGGTATGTGTTTTCTTGAGATTTTCCATTTTCCTCCCACTTTCTTCATTTCACCATTTCATTCATCATCATTCTCCCTTAGCGTAGGTGCATAATCGACCAACGTTAAACTAGATATTGCAATTTCAATAATAATAATAATAAAAATTAATTCAACTGAAAGGACTGTAATTTATGTGGACAGCAATTATCATAAATATGCAACCATTATAAAAACAATGCTTTGAGTAGAAAGATAATCCTTTCCAAGTGTTAACGAATGCGCACGAGATAAGACATGTCTCGAGAAAGAGACAAGACGCGCTTTGTGACATCCAAGATAATACGAGGCAAATGTTTTGGACACGAGATAGCTTGTAAAATGTCTCGTTTTGTCTGGAATGTCTCGAAAACAAAAGTCTAAGTTTTAATATTATCTTTCAAGATCTATTCTCTCAGAAGTAGTTCTCTGCCTTAAAATTAATAACGACATTTGTGATTTAAAAAAAGATAAACAATGCCTAAAGTTAATAGTTAACTTTTCGAAAAGAAGCTTCATTAAGAGTGAACCTGAAAGATGTCCACAAACTTCGGGAGGTGACTCTTGACATCAAAAGGAGACAAATGTCCTCTTGCAGTTTTCGAATTCAGCTTCGTTGTCGAGATACAGGGTTGCCAACTGGTCGTGTTTGAGAAACTCACTGAGAATAAATTCAAGTCCAAGAATAAACTACTACTCATATATTTTTCAGGTCAATTGACTTATACCATGTTGTAAGGTCAAATATTTATTTATGAAGTGTGTACAAAATTCGCCAGGGTCTATTCCGAGAAAATCGTCGAGAAAAAGTCACCTCCAAGAATAAACTACCCCTTGTAAATTTTTCTAAGAGAAATATCTGATACTGCAATATAGGGTTGTTAATTAAATATTGATTAATGAAAAATAAACAAAATTGTTAAAACCATTTTTGAGAAAATAGCGTTTTTCGATTTTCGGCTGTTTGTAAACCACACTTATTTTAGGTGGTAGGAAAAAATGGAAAAGCTCCTGTAAGAATACTAAGTAAACCCTAAGTTTAAAATTTGGTGTAGATAAGTTGAACGGTATGGCCTCTAGGCGAGTGCATATAAAAGTGTGCCGAACGGACGGACCGGAAGGACGGGTGTCGAAAAGTCACATTTTCGGTATGTAGACGCCATGAAACATGTAAATCCGTTGAAATCTGAATTTGATATTATTTTCACAATCACTATATTTTCTTCTCTTTTTTGTCGCTCGAAAAAGAAAAGCCTAAGTTTACCACAAAAAGCTAGGGAGTTTCTCAAAAAATATTCAATTACAGGGCCACCGCACTAAACTTTTTCAATTCAATTTCATAACTGTGTTAGGCCGCAGTTGTTACTGAAGTGTGTATTTGGATAATACGAATAAAATTATCGTATTATTCAAATACATCGAATGTCAGATTATCGAATAAAAAACTTCGATTGAAGAAAATCCACACTACAAAACTAACTCACACTTTGAGCACATTTTCATAAGACATATAATAGACCAATTAATGCAATCATTGTTTATGAAATATGAAAAAAATCAAATTAGTCACTTTGGGAAAGTCGTTCAAAAAGAACACGTCAAGAGTAACCTACCTCTTGTGAATTGTTTCGAACAATGAGTTAAGATATACTTTTGCTTATTAATGAAATATTTATTTGCGAAATTTGAACAAAATCGCCTGTCGTTCGAGAAAATTGTCGGGGAAATAACCTTGACCCCAAAAATAAACTATCCGTTGTAATTGTTTTTCATAGAAATGACTTATACTAAAATATAGGGTTATTAATGAAATACTTATTTATGAATTATCAATAAAATTGTCCGAGTAATTTTTGAGAAAATCGAGAGGGAAAAATAACTCCCCGAATAAACTATCTCTTGAGGATTCTTTCAAGGTAAGCGAGTTATTCCATATTACTAGGTTTTTAATGAAATATTTATTTCTGAGTACGAACAAAATTGCTTGACTCATTTTTGAGAAAACCGTGGAGGAAAAACACCCCCAAGAGTAAACTACCCCTCGCATATTTTTTCAGGACAAACGAGTTTTGCCATATTGTTCGGTTATTAACGAAATATTTATTTTTGAAATATGAATAAACTCTTTTGAGTCGTTTTTGAGAAAATCGCCCAGACAACACTCCACCAAGAATAAACTACCCCTCGCATTTTTTTTAGGACAAACGAGTTATGCCATATTGATAAGTTATTAATGAAATCTTTATTTATGAAATATGAACGAAAACATTTGAGTCCATTTTGAGAAAATCACTGAGAAAAAAAACTCACCCCCTTAGTATAAACTACCCCTTGTAGATTTTTCTCAGATAAATGCCTGATACCACAAAATAGGGTTGCTAATTAAATATTGATTTATAAAAAAAAGAAAGAAAACAAGATCGTTAGAGCCAGTTATGAGAAAATATCTTTTTTCTATTTTCATCGTACAGGAAACTACCCTTGTTTTGGGAGTAGGAGGGAAATAAAAAAACTACAGGAAATACTATGAAAATCTTAAACTAAAATTTGGTGCAGATAAGTTGAACGGTATGGCCTCTAGGCGAGTGTACAGAAAAGTGTAGCGAACGGACGGACGAACAGATAGACATGTATCGAAAAATAACTTTTTCGGTGTTAGGGGCTATAATACGTGTAAATTCGTTGAAATCTCAAATTTGATTTTTTATTCGAACACCATACTTTCTTCTCTCATTTGTCACTTCAAAGTAAAAGGAACTCAGAACTACAGATAAAAGACACTTACTTTTACACAGACATTATTTATTGATTTAAAACTGTTTTAGTTTGTGTCATTTCACTTCCAATTGAAAGGTTTTACAATGATTAACGGCATACCAATGACGAGACGGAAGTTTTCAGGAAGTAAATGCATTCAGAAGTCTAGATTGCATTACAGCTATCAGCCTGTTTTTATTTCTGCAATTGTTAACAGCTGTAATTTCGTCGAAACGCTACATGAAATATTTTTTGGTTGACGTCATTGTGTTACTATTTTAGTATTGTTCTCTTCAGACTTGGTTGAAGTTTTGTCTTAACGGTTATACATTTTTTTCTTATTTCATCGTTACACATAAGAATAAAATGTTGTGGTGACTGGATAGATTCGAACCTACGAACATTGAGTTTTTATTCTTCAAACAATTTACCAATGGACCAAGCTTTGTCCTCACGTTAACGTACGGTTACAGGGTTTATTACGATTTAAATAAAATGGCTGGCTGTTAGAATTTCCTGCCCAAATTTCGATAAAAAATTTTCATTGCTTCGTACATTGTTTAGATACACATTTTAGGAGAGTGAATTTTGGTGTATATAATAATTTCATGCCAGATAAAAGCTGGATAAGTTTTAATAACATGTTTCATATGTAGTTCTCAATAATAGACTTGTTGTTCGGGATGACGTTCCAAGGTTTAGCATTGACTAGCAGTTTTTGCTATTAATATCCCTTCTAGCAATATTGGCAGTAGACAAAAGTTAGCCCGTGTTAAAGCTTTTTGCTCCTAATTTAGTTATTTTACTTTATTATTTAACGAATATATTGAAAATTGTCAGAGACACGTATGCAGTAATTTATTTCGGGAGGGGTCCGACTTCAATATTAGGATAAATTATAATAAAATTTTAAAAGATAATCCCCAAAATTAGGCTAAATTTACAGAAAATTTGGGGTTTCAGAGGGGGTCCGGACCCTCTAGACCCACCCCTAAATGCGTTCTTGTTTGTCAGTAACATTTCCTCATTTTGAAACCCTCAAAAACTTCGGATAGACTATATAAAGGAAAACGAGTTATTTTCGATGAAATATCACTTCAAGGAGACGCGTCAGTTTTATTGCACAGTGTGGTATCCCACGTTCACAATGGCAAGAGTTTCTTTCCTCTGATTCTCTGTCATTGTTCTCTATCGAAAGGTTAGGTTTGTAACATATTACTCCTACGAACAAGCATGACTGGCAGATAGGAATACTGAACACAACTCCAGAGAAATGCATGCTGGAACTTACGTTTATAGCTACGCTTTGGTGATTTGCCCTCAAGGTCAATCGAGTGGTAATTCAGTTCCGTCTCTGTTCTTAAGCCATGTTCGTATTACTTCGAACAGTTTTGATAATGAAAAGCATGCCTCTTAATATAACAGACTTCTTTCGCGTAAGAAATCGAAACTCAGTTGGTCAGAGCAACTAGTCTGTAAGAATTAGGTTGTTAGTTAGTTAGGAGCCCAGTACGAGTAAGGGTTTTTATTAATATTGTTTTTTTTATCTTTTTATGTGAGGAAAAATCAAATTGTGACATCGCGATATCAAATGTATTTGATTAGGTAGCTTTGTCTTACCTAAACTTTAAACATCAGTAACCGTCGAAATTATTTCACTAACCGATCACTTACTGAACATTTCAAACACGTCAAACCAGTGGCATAACATGAAGGTTAACCTCTCCTCCGCAGTCCTTAGTTATGCGTCCGTACTTTCAAGGGCGGACTAAGGGCCGGGCGACTGCCCGGGGTGCCAGAGAAAGAGGGGCACCAAAACGAGCCTCAAAAAGTAAATTTTGCAATGTGCTTTCTACTGACGTTTTTGGTTTATATTCTTGTAAAGTAGTGGCAATTATATGATCTTTTTACATTTCACTATGGAAGAAGAGAGTTTCATAGTACTAAGGGGGCTGTATCGAAAAAGTGAGAGATGGCATGTAGAATAAAGAGTGCCGGGAATTAAGTATTGTTTATTTGTTTGCTTGAGTTTAGCGTTCCACGGTTATGCCTTAATGGGCAAGGGAGATGTGGATACTAATTATAGTGGAATCCGAACCACTTTTATCGTTCAACAGTAATCCACCGGGAATTGGACCCGGTACCACAGAGGGCAGGCGTGCTAGCCACTAGACCAGAGGCGGTGGAGTTGGTATTGTTTATAGCGGGCCATATTCTTTGTGAAGTTTTCCTAGGTAATGGATTTCTTTTTGAAAATGGGTTTAAAACAGGGGCGTCATTTAGGGAGGGCAGGGAGGGGCATTTGCCCCCCCTGAGTTTGAGATGTATATAGATTTTATCATTAACGTGAAATTTTACTTATATCAAGAGGTCTTGCCCCCCCAAAGCAAAATCTGAAATGACGCTCCTGGTTTAAACTATTAAAAACACTATGATAAAATGTAAAATATAGGCTACTACTAGGGGAAGGGGGCCAAAAAGTCACTTTGCCCGTGTGAAAATTTGGCCTGCTCCGCCCCGGCGTACTTTCTGTATATTTTTTGGCCTTGCAGCTTGTGCGGTCCCCACGCCACATTGTTGCGGGGGCGCTATTCACGCCTACCTTTCGAACGTAATTCAATAACTGTTTAAGAAATTCTACCATCAGCGTGGAAACGGGAATATATTTTTCTAATAGTCCCATAGAACTTTCACTCAGAACGCCAGATGCAATTTTTCAGAGTGGGCTCTGGCTCATATTCAGGAATAATAATAATAATAATAATAATAATAATAATAATAATAATAATAATAATAATAATAAATATGAATGTCTTTGGAGAGACGAAATTATGTGACACGAATCATTATAGATAGAGCTTTAAGATGAGTGGTCATAGGGGAGGAAAAACATGATTTTTTCTCTCTCTGACTCTCTAACGTTAAGATTATGTGCTGAAGGTAAGAAGCATCATCATTCTACAATAGGTTGCTTTTACGTAGAATATCTATTACTTGAGCTCTCCTCCTTCGGGCAACTTTGCTTATGTAGTAAATTCAAAACAATTTCAATTTAAGACAAATATTTATAGAGAAAATTAAACATTTAATAGGGAAATCTGTTATCAAAATATCCAAACTTTTTTTTTTGGTATCGTCATGAGTTTTACACATATGTTACATTTTGATTCTTTCCCAAATAAAAAATAAATAAAATAACCTTAGTGATAAAAATGACAACAATACTTCCACGGGATTCGAACCGTCTACCTTCGGTATACAAACTCGTTGCTTTATCTAACTGAGCTACTTGCTTTCTTACGTAAGCTGAACCTGTTCTACAGTAAAGACGATTTTTCATTACGATTGGGCTAACAATTCGTCTTTTTCCACAGGTAATTTCCACTATTTGCACTATCTATACGTTAATACTTAGCATAGATTCATATATTTGGAGTTCGCTGATAATGCATATAATAAGACATATTAGAAATGTTTCGTTAAAAGTTTCGTTTTTAGATTTAATCCACATTTCTCTCAATGACATAGATGTCGCTGCTTCGTGTTGAGCTGCAGAATTCCCTCGTGTTCTTGAAAATTTCCCACTTTAGCAGAGTTGGTAATTCTCGAGATTTCTGTCGATTTAATGTTTTTTGCTTCTAATTTATTTATTTTAAGCTAATATCTAACACAAATATTAAAAACGGGTTTGTTATTAACCTGTCCTGCTGGGGAAACCTTCCGAAATGTCGAACATATAAAGAAAACGGAGATATTTTCAAAAAACTTCAAAATAAAGAGACGCGTCATTTATTTTGCTCATAGTAGTACATATACATCCAAATATTTTGTATATCACTAATTTGGAACATACTAGTGTAAATGTATTTTTCTAAAATAAAATTTGAGGAAATTGAAGTACGAGGAAGGGTCAGTAACTAAAGATACAAGGCCGATATTTCTGAACTTTAGTATGTTATAGAGGAATGAAAAGTGTGCGGTAATTTCAATACATGGAGTTGACAGCTATGCATAGTTTCAGCCATCCATCACTTACGGCGTTAGTTGTATTGAAAACACAAATGGTGACTTGTTTGGAAAACTAGTCTTGGGAAGGAGTCCGCTCAGTTATTCTATTTCTGAAGGAGAAACAAGTAACTGCGGTTGAAATTCGCCGGCAGCTGGTAGAGGTTTACGCAATCAGGAGAAAATGGCCAGAACTTTTCAACGACGGTGTCATCTTCCTTCACGACGACAAGCGAACGCATACAACCCAGAAGACCACCACTATGATGAAGCAGTTTCGCTGGAATATCATTGACCACCCTTCCTACAGCCCGAACCTCGCTCCAAGCGACTTTCACCTGTTCCTGCACTTGAAGGAGCAGCTAGGAGGTCGTTGATTCTCTTCAGACGAGGAGGTGAAACACTTCGTAACAATAGCTGAACATACAAGGACATATTCTTACCAGGAAGGAATCTTCAAACTCATTCCACGACGCGACAAGTGCCTCAACCGATATGGAAACAATGTCGGAAATAGCCTAATGTATATAGTATATGTTGGCTACATTGTTTCTATGAAATAATATTTACCCTTTTCATTGCAGGCATTTTAACCTTACATTCTGATTTCTCCTCGTATTTAATTTATGTCAAACTGGATTTACTCATAATGATCACTTAATTAAAATAAAAAGATATGTAGAGCCTTGTCCAGAAAGGGGAAAAAAAGAGAAAGTGTCAATTCGCTTCTCTTTCAGGAGTAGTGTACTCATCCATAGTTGAAATTAAAACATATAAATACGGATTTTCTTTGATCAATTGAAATCTCTGTTTAGAACCAAAATGCTTGTTGGAATATGACATTCTAAAGCAAAGTTTCAAGGTGGGTACATAATATTTTTTTGACCGACATTATTCGTAAAATATTGTTTTATTGATGAGTGTATTGGACAATCATTTAACACAAGTTGAAAATCTTAAAATTTCTTGGAAACTATAAGTACAAGTGTAATAATTATTCCATTTAAGTAAATAATAACAGAAACATTTTTTAAGGAATTGTTTTCTAAATTCAATCTTTATTATCCAAAAGCGAAACATTAAGAAAAAAAAATGTGCGCATAAGTTGAATATTTCAAATGCATGAAGACAAATACAAACATCATGTCAGAAAGAACTGGCGAAGATTCTTGTAAGTTTGAGCTTAGGCGATGAAAAAGCTTCTGCAAAGTCATTCTACAAGATTGTTCCTTAGAATTTTTACACAATTGTTTCCATCGATGTTCTTTTGTGTGAAGTTGTGTAACGAACATAAAGGAAAGAGCAATAATTCTTATGGTACAATGAGACATGGAAGTTTGCCAAAAGCTTTGGGAGAGAAGAAATGCATCCTCGCCAGACCCAATGCCGTTTTTCTCTGTCCGTCAGCCCTATTCTACTGCCTTCAAAAATATACTTCTCTAACTTCCGTAAGAAAAAGGAACATTTGGATTATTGCTTCCCCTTAAACATTCTCCTAAAACCATTTGTGTGGAAAGATGATAGTGAGATAAGGAGCTGTGGCTCACATTCTGAAGTTGGTCCAACGGCACAGCTAATGTTCAAAGTTTTTGTATACGCAGAGTGTCTTGATATCCTTCGACTTCTCACAACAAAAGTCTCATTTTCTCGCTCACAAAATTGAATAAGATGTCTATGCTAACTTCTAAGACACAAATTGTATACAATTTCTAAAGAAGACTTAGAAAACAACTGAAATTCTCAACTATTAACAAGATAAGACTTACCTGTTAAAGTGTCTATCTAATTGTATTTACAAAGTTCTAAGGAATCAATTTCAATTTCCTTGCTATTTTTTTTTAATTAAGTACACATCTATTCAATGTTGTAAATTGACCATACTATAATTACCCATTAAAAGAGAAAGCACCATATTTTACTTCACTTTTTTTTTCTAATTTTGTTGCCAAGTGGATTTCGAAGCTTCTTGGCTGTCATGTAGACACATTACTGGTTGTCATTTAGACACAATACACGGATATTTGAAGTCATCAACATTACACAAATCAGCAATCTGTTCTTATTGCTGGAAATTATAATAGATAACATTAAAAAAAAATGTTTTCTGACAATAGCTCGAAAATTGGCTATATCGATATGTGGTCTAACTCACACAACTGTGGCTTTATTAAGTTTTATGTATACGTCAAGATACGATTAACAGCGTGTTAGCTAAAGAAGTAAGTTTCAGCTTTACTATACAATGCAGGAACAAAATTTTGAGTCGTAAGTCTAAAATCGAAAAGCAAAAGTCTCACAATAGAATTAGGCGAGCTCTTGCCAGACTTGTAATTGTGTACTAAGGGACAAAAATAATATTTCGGTCTCCAATATCCATTAATTGTCACAGATTAAGCTACCCTATTAATAACATTAAAAAAATCGGTAAGTAGTGAATTTAAAATGTTTCTGTAGAATTGTCATTTACGATTCGTAAGCAAATTGTTTAACTATTTTGTTTCAAGATAAACAAATAATTAACATAATTTTAAAATGTTTAATTACCTAAGGTTATGAAAAACGTTTATTTTCATGTTAACATTGGTCCAGTAATGTAATGATATTATTTTCGGGAGATACATTTTTTACCAATTTAATATATATATATATATATATATATATATATATATATATATATATATATATATATATATATATATATATATATATATATATAGGAAGGATCCCCGCATTACGACGAAAACACATGTCAATACAATCTTGTTAAATAATTACAAACAATGAAGCAGACGAGAAGCAAACACGGACGACACCGAAGGAAGCCGAAAGGAGACGGACCTCACGAAGGGACCCGAAGAGGACAAACAAATGAAATGAAATCTTTAAGTTTAACGTCCCACGGTTATGCCGGTTAGGCTAAAGGGGACGGTGATAATGAGAAATGAGTGAAATGGTAGAATGAAGAAAGTGGGAGGAAACGGGAGAACCCCGAGAAAACCCACGAGCACGATGTTTGTCCACTACAAAGTCTACACGGCGCAAGCTGGGATCGAACTAGGGACCCCAAACGCCGGAGGTGAACACTCTACCACTGAGCCCCCCTCCGAAGAGGACAAATAAAAGAGGGATCACAGAAGGACCTGGTTTCAATCGACCAACTGATCAACTAACCAACACCTGCTCCGAGGTCGCATTGTACTAGGGTACACTTTTCTTTAACTCGAGGTCCCACTGGACTAGGGATCCTCACTACAACCAATCCTCACGAAGCTGTCTTGGGCTGAGGGAGCTTTCCTTCAAGACTCACCAAAAATCTTGCGGGTACCTTGGAGACTGCTTTCAGAGAAGGTGCACCGTGCAAAACACCAATCTTCCTTCATCTGGTCAATAAAAAGAAAGACACTATTTACTCTTTGTAATCAAAAACATTGCAATTAGTAATTTTATAATAAATTGGTGAAGGGGAAAAGATTAGCCCAGACCGTTATTTTGTCTGTGCCTATAAAGTCATTGCGTGGAGTAAACACCGGAGTTTGGTACTGGGCGCACTTTTTATTAACTTTTTAGCAGGCACTGATAAGGTCAGTATCAAAATCCGTATAAGTTTCGTTATCCCTTCCTCCTTTTTTTTCTCCTTTCCCGAGTGCGATTTATGCCGGAAACTAGGTCAGGTAAACAAACATATAAGTCAGAAGGAAATAATAAAACTATGACAGAGGGTGCATCTAATATATCTTTTAGCATACCTCATTGTGATATATATATATATATATATATATATATATATATATATATATATATATATATATATACCGTTGAGAAGAAATACTAATACAACACATGTATTTGTACTACGTTTCTTCTCTAAATCAATATATATTCTTCGTACCTTCATCAATGCTTGTAAGGTACAAATTTATGAACAATGACCCTACGCAACCTAGTGGCTAACGTGCATGCTTTTGTGCACCTTTTTAGAGTTCGATTCCCAGTGGTAGTATTTGTCTTGGACGCAAACTCAAGTGGCGGTCCGATCGCGTCTTATGTAGCCTTGATGCTGGAAAAGAACCATATTTCCAAATAAACAAACACTTTGTTCAAAAACTCCTGAATAACACAATCCTTTGAAGCCTAAATACTAAAAATTACAATTTACAAAAACGAAACTGTCATAGTCAATGGAAAAATGTTTGAAAGTTGTTATTTCATTGAAAGGAAATACAACCTTGAAATTTAACACGCACGATTATGTCCTAGTTAAAAAAAAAGTCAAGTTTGACTCACTCTGAGCTCTTTGTAGTACTATTAGAAGCTATATTCTTCTCACATTGTGGTTACAACTATGATAATTCCATATATCAGTTAAATATTAGTTATTTCTAATTGATTCTTATTCATAGTCAATAGTAATATTAAGGGGTTTGGTTTATTGGACATTGAAATGAGTAGACTACCGTTGTATACTTGCATTATTACGCAGCACCAATTTTATCATTTGGATTCCTACATGACTGAGTGCGTATAAGCTCTTTTATTATTGCTTATGAGCCTCAATATCTCCTCCCTTCAGACAAAGTTTTGGCGGAACATTTTCTTTAATGCCAAGCGAAAGGAAATTGACTTCCTGAGTGGGTAAATATGCGATATTCTCCACAAGTTGAATTTTATTTCGAAAGTTATCGTGAACCATATATATTAGGATAGGGTTAATTATTTCATTTTAATTCTTCAGCGATTATAACTACATTCAGCGAGGATCATTCGGAAGGTAATCAACTTCAAAAGAAATACATAGGTATAGTACGCCGTACTGTTTCAAATAAAACTTACGAAAATTAATTTGACACATATTTTAAGTGTGTGATGGGATATGTACCCTTTGACTGCTGTCAGATCTTCAGCCCAAACAGTGGATATGGTTGGGAAGCCTGAAAGAAACTATATATCATATTGTATTAACATCGAATAATTTTGTTGAAAGCTGAGAGAGACTTTTCTCTCATCTTACGAGGAATATTTTTTCTCATTTTCCGTTAAAACCACCAGAGGAAAACCAGATAAGATGACGAAGCAAGAAGAAGATAAATAACTCGTTGAACATGAACTATCCCGCACACCGAAAGTTATATTCAGTCGTTCAATCATTGTTGACTGGCAAGCGCAAAAACATACCAAGTGTCATCAAATCACCAGCCAAGTGTAAACTACGGGAAATTCGATTTTTTTTTCATACTACTGCTGAGTTCCCTGAAATTTCAAGGTCAGATATTTCAGAAATTCTAACCTACACCTTTCACGAACCACATTCATGAGTGTCTAGGGTGACCAGATATACTCATTTTAGGACCATTATGCTATTTTCGAGAATCAAATATTTTATACTTTTTTTTTTCATTTTCAAAATTCTTGCTTTATACTATTTTTACATTAAAATGATTAGATATATAAAGCATTCAAAACCCAAATGTTAATTGCATTTAGCAATAACAATAAATGAATTACAAATACAGTAGCTCAATATTTCATTCTGACTACCGACACTCAGATTAGAAAGTAATAAATTCGAAATATTTTTCTGTTTTAACAGCTTCTCTACTTATTACGATATTAGCGTTTCCATTTCACTTTGGTTTACGTTCATATATTTTACTTAGTAAAAATATTTCTTGTCACCCTAGATATCTGTCGACACAGATTTCCACCATTGGCTTCTTTCGCCAGATATATCGATAAGTCTTTCATTTAGCTCTCTGCAACACGCTTGTAGTCAGCCATCACATACAGATTTTCCACCGTAAACTATACTCATTTGACGACAAATTACATCCATATTGTTTTCTTCCGTCTGGATAAAATCTAATTATATCACGTTATACACACTTGTGGGCACATTGATTATATTCTATGTGTTTCCACGTTTACTAATCCGCATTGATTGAATGGGAGAGGCCGTTCATCGACGTAGGGATTAAGCACTGCCCAATGAATAATTTTGTCTTATACCCACTTGGTCATCTCAGGTCGTTCTTATATAATGTCTCATCAGAAGTTATAAAAAAGCCCTCGTATTTTGCGAAGAAAGCTCCAGTTCCGGAGAACATATTCCATACCCACTATTTTTGTCTAATTTCAAATGTAACCAATGAGGATAACTGGAATTCTTTAATATAATAATAATAATAATAATAATAATAATAATAATAATAATAATAATAATAATAATAATAATGCACATTTCCCGTAATTGGAAAGTGCACGGTGGCTCAGTGGTAGGGTTTCCACCTCTGGTGCATGGGGTCCCATGTTCGATCCCAACTCGCGCTAAGTTGGCTCCGTGGTGGACAAACACGGTGTTCGTGGGTTTTCTCGCGGTTCTCCCGTTTCCTTACACTTCCTTCATTCCACCATTCCATTAATTTCTCATCATCACCGCCTCCTTTAACCTAGTCAGAATAATCGCCGGAATAAAACTGAAATATTTCATTTCATTTCACGTAATTGGGTAAATTCCAAGTACCTAAAATATGATATTATATGTTCAAAAGGGCCCATTTAAACAGCATGGGAAATTTATTCATCGCCCGTTTAGATCTAAAAGGTTTATATATATATATATATATATATATATATATATATATATATATATATATATATATATGTGTGTGTATATTCACTTTTGACAATTTGTCTGTCGGTTAGTACCGAAAACCTATAATCATGTCAAATGTAATCATTGTAGCCCTTGAGGAAGTGAAATACCTAAAATATGACATTATAGGTCCAGAAAAAGACCATTTAAATAGCATGGGGAATTTCTTCATGCTCCTCTTAGAACCCTAAAATCAAAAATACTCACTTTTGGCAATTTTCCTATTGGCTAGTTCCTAATGCTACAATCATGCCAAATTTCAACTCTCCTTGTCAAACGGAAGTACTCTTTTTATTTTGTGTCAGTTTATGTAGTTTTATATATGTATAGTTAAGATTAAGATTTGATAACGCTATTTATAAATTTTGTGTTTCGCTCATCTAATGGTAGGTTACATTAACTCCAGGTGGTTTGTTGAGCTCATAACGTGTTTGATGAATGATGATACTTTGTCGAAGTTGTAACGCTGTTATTTATTAGATAATATATGCTTTGGTCAGAATTTGTAGAGAGAGAGAGAGAGAGAGATGTGACAGGAATAGACGCGGCAGCTAAAAATTATAAAATTTTCAGGGGAGGAGTTGAACATTAACACTAGCGAAGGATGCATACCTTCGCTTAATTCTTAGAGAAAACTTCCATAGTCTTTAGGACAATTTTCGACACCATATGTCAACAATGGTTACCTTTCACGAGTGACTCGTAGTAGTGTGACTTTTCTGTTTAAGCTACTATATATAAGCAGGTATATAAAAAATAGAGTATAATGCTGTATATAGGACATGTAGACTTTCATCGAACTAAATTTTAGTTAATATTAACTGTTGTAACAACATGTTGTGTCGTATATACTTTTGAACGTCTAGGTGTTTGTAACAGCCTATGAATATAAGTGAACTAATAAACTCTTCACTTCTCTTCATAGTAGAAATATGATTTCCATGTGGTACGGGAGTGCAAGCAAAATTTATGACCCAGTAGCAGTTTCACCACTTTTATATGGCCATTAATAATTGCAAAAGACAAAGTAGAAATGAATTACGTTTTCAGAAAATTTAATGTTATTAAATTTACGTAAGAGTGAGTTATACTTATAGCTTGACGTTTCTGTTCATATTTTTAGTTGGTATTACATCTTCCTCAGTATAATTTTATTTTTTAACGTTGAGAAATGTATATTTAATTCTGGAGGTGAAGTTTAGATTTGGTATCACAAATAGTGAAAAAATAATGAGTAAATATTTCTCAATCAGAGCACTTCTATGTGTACATTTCTATGTGTGCAATATTCGGGTATGCGTTTTTTTTTTTCATCGAGTGTTACAGACTAATATTTGCCGTGCAATTCACGGAGACATGGTTAATTGTGTCGGACCTTTTATGAAAATACACTTTCCTTTATTTAGAAAGCATTAGAAATGAGAACGCCGAAATTAATTATAAGTAATACTGGCAAACACATTGGAATAGAAACTTCAAATTCGGTATGCTTATACGTTTCCGTTAGTGTTAACTAAGCAAACAGCCCCCCACCCTCCCAAAAAAAATCCAACTGTGGACTGGTTTTATGGGGAACTGAAAAATCTTTCCTATGTTATTTATATGGGACATCATCTTCACCCCAAAATGTTTAGGTACTTCCTGTTGGGCTGCAATGATTAAATTGCCTTCCGGGACAAACTCTTAGGGAAATTGCCAAAATGAAATGTTTTTAGTTTCTGGGGGAGGGGGTAAAGGGTAAATAAAAAATCTCTATGTTATTTAAATGGACGTTTTCTTGGGACACAAACTTTTATCTTTTAGGTAGCGGAAATACGAAAAGAAACTTGAAATTCAGTAGAATTATGGGTTTAAGAGTTTTGAGGCCGTAGACCGAGAACATATGGGGTTCTGGTTGAGGAGCCCCAGCTAACCAAAATTAGTCTATATTAAAAAGAAGAGACTGACTATGTTTGTGACTACATCACTCTTGAACCACCAGACCGATCTCGATTAAATTATCGACATAGATAAGGTGCGGATCTGAGGTGGATTTTGTCATATCGCTTTGACGGAACAACTTAGGGGGGAAGAGGATAAAATATATTTATAAAGGATCGAAAGTGGCCAATATTAGTGTCGAATGCATAGTTTTAGGGGTCGGTGATTTGAACTGTGAAACTTCCGATTCCGTTTACGTCTAAATTCAACTCCGCAACTTGGGGGAGGAGGGATACATTAAAACGATTGAAATTACCAATATCAGTGTCGAATCCACAGTTATCAGTGTAGCTGAGATGAACAATGACACTTCCGATGTCTGGCCCCGCAACATGGGTGATGAGTTGGAAAAGAAATAAAAAAATCACCGAAAACGAACGATATAAGTACCTAATTCATAGTTCACAGTGTTGCTATAATGACATTTAAATCTAAATTCAGCCACACAACATGGAAGTGGAGGAAAATATAAAAATCATCGAAAACAATCGATAACAGAGAGCACTTTAGTAATAATAAAAGTGGCTGACTAACGAAACATATTATTATTGTTTTATTTCTTAATTTATCCCAGGGAAGCGAGTAATTGATGCTGGTTAGCCTATATATAAATAAAAAGCATGAATCAGCACACTAAACTCTCACGCTCTCATTTCTTAAGTTAGTCATATGTTGTTGTTGTTGTTGTTGTTATAGAAGCGTTTATTTGCATAATTGGGGCAAAATTATAGTATACACTTTTGGAAAGCTGTATTTAAGGAAACTCTTCCAAGAGTAAACTATCCATTGCTGATTGTTAATAAGAAAGTATTCATTTCATATTCTAGAGCTGTTAGAGAGAGAAAAAAAATGATATATGGACAAAGTTGCCTAACAAGGAAACATTCCGATTTGGTGAATTCAGTTGCTGAAAATGATTGCTAGCATTGGATTCAGCACCAAAAGAAGCAGAGAAAACGAGGGTGTTTAGTGGCAGACCGTATACAGGGTGGAAGATAAGTGAGGGCAAATTGCAAAGATAGAAGCTAGAAAATGACTAGAAATGACATGTTAATTTTGAAAGGACTAGGGGGATTGAGGTCAAATGTTGGATACGAAGAATGCATGTAAAGCTCCACTGAATAGGAGTATTGTGAATCACGGAGGTCGTCTGAAAAGACGCCATGTTGGAATTAACGCAAATAGAATATAAGGGAAAGGGACTCTTGACACACAACGTCAATTGAAATCAATAGTGACCAATACAGTTTGAGACCTCTTTTGAATTGCAACTGTTATGGACTTTAAGATTGATTGTGTGGTTGATACAAAAATGGGAACAACAATGGTCACATTTGAAAAAGGATAAATATGAGTAATCGTCCCCGACAAAGCTGTCGCCGGTATTGAAATTGAAGCAGTAGTCGATAGATGTCATGAATGCACCAGGTGCTATTTGCAAATATACAGTTTTGTAGAGAGCATATCTCATCATAACTTGGAAACTTGGTGCTGTAAATTGGAAGTGGGTGAGTGATTGCAAGCTAATGAAGTTGTCCTGTTGCCATAGTTTGAAGTCAGATGACAGAAAAACGGTGCCTGTTATATATTTTACGAAATTCTTATACGGACGGAAGAAGAACACATCCAGCGGTTGTACGAGAGACATGAAATCATCAGGTATAAAGAGTCGAGTAAGTTCAACATTGTCCGGTTTCTGCTTCAATTCTTCATCTTTGTTGGTTCTCCATAAATCAAGGAGGAGCATCAGTTTTATCTGCTATGTAGAAGGAAAGAAAAAGTCATTCATGAGCTCTTTCAGATTGTCCTTGGTCATATTTGGACTTTTACCCGTATATGAAACAATAATGGGTGGTTTGGTACGTTTGTTGGTTGGAAAGTGACCTCATTCATGTCAACTTTACGACAATATTGCTACATTGCCATAGCATAGAACGCCTCCTGTTACAGAGGTCCCAAACTGTATTGGCCATTATTGATTTCAATAGACGGTGTGCGTCAAGAACCATATACCACGTGACCCCTTTCCCGTATATTCTCCTTGCGCTGATTCCAACATGGCGGCTTTTCAGATGTCCCTCATGATTCACATTACTTCTATTCAGTGGAGCTTTACATGCATTCCTCATATCCAACATTTGACCTCAATACCTCTAGTCGCTTCAAAATTAACATATCATTTCTAGATATTTTCTACGTTCTATCTTTGCCCTCATTTATCTTCCACCATGTATACGGCCTGCTTCCAAACACTCTCTTTTTCTGTTTCTTTTGGCGGTGAATCCAGTGCTAGCAATCATTTTCAGTAATTTAATTCACCAAATCGGAATGTTTACTTGTAAGCGATTTCGAGAAAAAAAGAGTATGTAAGAAGACCCCAACAGTAAACTACCGTGTGTGAACTGCTTCGTGCAAAATGATTTATATCGTATTATATAATTGTTAATTATTTATAAATGAAACAAGACTAAGTCATCTGAACATTTTGGAGGAAATTGTCTAAGACAGAACTCACCCCAAAGTGTAAACTACCTACTGAGAATTTCTAATGAAAAAAGATTTCAGCATTTACAGTGATATATTAATGGAAATTTTATTTATGAAATTCTAACTGAAATGCTCGTCCTTCGCACGGAAACAGTTTCGTGGAAAATATCTGAACCCCTTCCCTCTTAGGATACGCATTTCAATGTAAATGTAATGACAGAAACCCATGTCGTCAGAATTTCTCGGCCTCATTTCAGTGGGGCTGATCTTTGATTTGCACGACATCGAGATTATCAGTATTCATATTAGCGACCCAAAACTATTAATTAGAAGCTAGTATCGATCGTTTTCGATCATTATTGGATGTAATCCGCTTCCCAGCCCCGTTCCTCACTCCTTCCCACTCCTTATTGCGATAATGAAATTAAAAAAAAAAAAAAAAAAATATATATATATATATATATATATATATATATATATATATATATATATATATATATATATATAAGATATACCATGGTCCACTCATATAACAAAAAATCATCAAATTAGGCACAGTGGGCTAGGAGGATTTGGTGGCCAAACATCGTTACATCCTTTTGTAATTATATATTAGCTGGAATACCCGTTATTCTTAAGGGGAGA
Source organism: Thermobia domestica (assembly GCF_964235325.1). Classification (NCBI taxonomy): domain Eukaryota; kingdom Metazoa; phylum Arthropoda; class Insecta; order Zygentoma; family Lepismatidae; genus Thermobia; species Thermobia domestica. The sequence continues at coordinate 257,196,365 of NC_137459.1, read as the reverse complement.
ATAGGATTGGGAATATAATTAGATTTCGAGCTTTCGGCATCTCTGGCCATGTTAGCCCGCCACGTATGAAGGATGACATTCCTTGGTGATCACACTACAGGGGGAACTGGAGAGGAACAAATGATTGAGAAAGGAATGAAGCAATTGGGGAACATTATGTTAGATGCAATTCTAGCTTTTGCTTGCTGTGAATGAGAAAACGTAGGAAAGCATTATGACATGCCTAAATCTGTTGAAGTTTTGTATTATATTCCTCTTTCCTATTTCATATTTTCTTCCTTCCTATCGTCGCTCCAAAGTAAAAATGGAACAAATTTCAATTATCAAGTTTCAATAGTCCTATCTGTGATTAAAACTAGGTTCCATTACGAGCGATATCCATCACTGTGTAACTTTGATACGATAAAATGCGTTTCGTTGTCAGATATTCAAATATATCGAGGTCCTAAAGGTCTAATCATACTTTGGAAATATGGATCAACTCGGCCCCCCATAACTGGCACCCGTGTTCATTACCCAAAGTCAATTTTTAAAACTTGTTTTCCTGTTAGCACAATGGTTTACAACACAGATACTTGTGAAAAGCTAGAACCTATACTAATTTGGTTCTAATGCATTTCTCACTGCAAAGATTATTTTCTTACGTTTTCAGAATCGAGTATCTTGGCAAAGACATATATTTCATTTGTGCCCACTATATAGTTTATTGTTTCTTTTGAACGTACCTGTATAGTAGCTAGATTTAAGCGTGCCGTGTTTTATATATAATTTTCTCACTGGTGCACAACAAAAGTGTATTTTGTGAAAATCTTAAGATGGTTATGAAATTTTAACTTTTCAGCTACTACAACTGTAGCTTGTAACGTCGAATCAATGAAAAAAGAAACAAAGAAATCGAGAAAAAAAAGGATGATCAGAAGATTGCACTTGAAATTTATTTGCATAGACAGTTGATGGGTGCTAAACTTTCCTAACTATACGCGAGAAATATAAAGTTTTCCAAGCATTTTTCGAAGATATCTGAGATGATTAGCGGAAAATTCAGCTCGGTGGAAACTCTCCTACTTTCGATGTCGTCACACGGAATTTTCTACAATGTCAGACAAACAAGCTTATTCTGACCAAGACTTTCATTTTGAATTAGAAAATGAACAGTACTAAATTGTCGACCACATTTTGTGCACAAGAAGAGGCGCAGGAAACAGAAAAGACAAGTTGGTTCTTACTCTTTTTCAGGCTGTTTAGTCTATTTCGATCAATCGTCTACTATGAACTAAAATTATTATTTGCTGTTATAGATTTCAATCGTTTCTGAAAGTAATTTGTAATTCATTTAACCTGTTTAGCAACAAGAACGTAGACAAGATATTCTAGAATGATGATCATTGTAAGTTAAATATAGGAAAAATTACACCAAAAACATTAGAAAAAATGAATATTTTAAATGTAAATAGGAGCGAATGAGAATAAAATTGTCTTAGCGGGACTCATTGTTATCTCTATAATCCTCGAATACACACTGAATAATTAGCCAGGTCTCTCTCTTACAGCAAGTTACTATCGTATTTAATATCTCTCCTCGACTGATATCTCATGGCTGAATGAGCTTTCTCATTATCTTTACATTAGACTTGATACTTTCTGTCTTAATATAAAAATAAAATTTAAAAAAAACTGATCCATACTACCTTTGCTATATTCAATAACTTACACAAAAAATACAAATTTATAAGCAAAGAAACGTTTATTATAAAATAATAAATGTGTAAGTTTCGCCAACTAACTGAAAATATTGGCTTCAACAGACATTAACAGTGTCTGATTAAGGCAATATGTTCAGTTAGTTGGCGAAACTGTTACACAGTTATTATTTTATAATAAACGTTTCTTTGCTCAGCAATTTGTATTTTAGTGTAAGTTATAAAATGACAAACACGATCTTTAAGAAAATATGAAAAAAAAACTATTGTGTTTAATTCCGAGAGTAAATAATAATATTAAGCACATTGTCACACAAACGCGTCATTTGCAAGTTCGCGAGTTTCTCTCTAGTACGCCTTATGTATAAAGGTTCATAAATAGCTATATGAAACTTAATATTGACCACAACGTATGCCTACTTAATTGCACTAAATATGTTTATATTCGCATCTATCATGACTTACAAACATTATTTATATATTATTGTTGTTTACAATATAAAACGGATATGTAATTTGTAGCGATATATTTGTTAATGAATTAATAAATAATATATTAGCAAATGCATTGTATGAATATGAACTTTCTTTCCTAGCCTTTAAGACTCAAAGTTAAATCTGACCGCTTTAGTGGAAGGCCTGGATTATACTCAAAGGGAAAACTAATGTGGTTCCAGTCCCACGTTTAGGTTGTAAGCGCACATGATACAACGATAAAACGTGACGAGGTATCCGCTTTAAAAAGAAAATAAGTGCTTAAAATAGCACATGCAATATATACTTTGAAACGGCTTTAGTGTGTAATTCTTCAGGACCCTTATTTCAGTTTCTGACTGCAATTTCCACCAAAACTGCGGAAAAATAAACATGTTTAAACAAAATTCTGAATAGGATCTTGCATTATCAAAAAGTATTTATGCTAGGAAAGTTATTACTTAGTGACTAAAACGAATTATAGTATTTTAATCCAAGACAAAGTGGGAATTCATTCCTTACAATTATTGTTAGTTTGTTACTTCGAAATTCCTCTGTGATTTGTGTAAACCAGAAACCGGGAAAAGCAGTGCAACTGACAGAAAATCAAACTTGCTAAGTAAGCAAATTACAGTATGTGTCATAAGCCTAACATTAAGTCTCCATTTTGTCTTCTTTCAAAACACTGTTTTTCGCTCTGTAACTTAATATATTTTACATGCATGGTCCATACGCAAAAATTACATTAAATATAAAATATTGTTTCACACTTATAGCATAAAATTGCAGTAACTCTTCTTGTAAATATTAACCATAAGAGTGCACGATTACATATATGAATTGCATTAATTAAATGCAACTTGTTATGTTTTACTCATGGTGTATAATGGCACAAATTCAATTTCCAATCAGGGAATATTGATAGTTAATTTCATACAATTCTCAAGTGCTGTAATATATTTTGTAATTGGTGACAAAATACATACAATCAAATGATTGACGCACCTGCCTTAAATGAGAACGGTTTAATTTTTGATTCCTAGTGCTTCACTGAGTATTCGGTGTTAGACCGCATCTCTTTAAGTGCAATTATAATGACAATACAATAATTTGCAATTAAAAAAAAAGAAATCAAACAATATTTATTATAATCAGAAATGCATTTTGTGAGCAAGCACAGTAGGATTTTACAGATAAGCACTCCACCTTCTGTAGCAACAAAAGCTGCAGATAGGTACTAAATCGAATATCAAATTAACATTGCAAATACTCTTGACTAAAGAATTCCGACACTGGTATAAATTTATTTTCTAATACAAATTTGACACTTAATTCTGAAACAATTTATTTGGTCTTCGAAAAATTTACTTACTATCCTGGAGAAATTTCAGTGTAACGTTACAGCAAAGCATGCTGTGCTGTATCATTTATTGAAGCAAATGATAATGAAGCTTCTACCATTCAAGTTGATCGGTATTTGTGTTTGTCCATCTGTTTGACTGTCCTGTCCCTTTGTAACAAGTTAACTTTCATAAAACTCTTCCAATTTTAATGACACTAGTAATGATCCTTCAACTTGGTGAACTAGTCTGTTTGAGGCTTTAATCTTTCAAGTTTAAGGAGGGGAAAGATTAAAAATCATCACATGTAGTGCAATTGCACATATTTTCATATCTTTTTAGTATAAGCTAACGAATAAATTATTTGATTGACGTATATTTTATTCGTTTTAATCAAATTGTGATCATCACTGTTGTTACCGTTGAAATTGATTGAGAATTAGCGGATAAAAGAAGGTGAGTACCTCCAAACGTTGGGATTACTTTTCTAAAAATAACATATGACTCTCCCCAAAATTATTAAATTTTAATAATAGTAAGGATCTTACTCTCCCACAGATCTAAAAACTGTGGATGGTTATGGAGAAAAAAATGTATTGATGGATGAGGCCCAGATAATTATTTCTGCGGGGAGACCCAGCTTTAGAAACGTTACACCAGTAAGCTCTGCTGGAAGACCCATCTTCTAAGCTTCAGAAACATCCCCACTGCAGGAAGTTAAATTCAAGAGAGGTTGACCTACCTTCCCTCTCCCGAATACTACAAAAAATAGTTCCGCGATAGAATATAATAACTGGCAACATCAGCGTCGAGTTTTTCGTGCTCTGGGCATAACATCTCCAGTCCTAACCATCTCTGAAAGAAATACTGTTTAAACGCATGAGGAAAAGAAAATATCCTTTTATCAACTGTGTTTCCGAGTCTCAGTCGAATTACCGGGTCACTGCGGATTTGAATCCTTCATGCAGTGGTGGTCCATAAGCTAATCAACATCATCCGATTGACAGTATGATTCGTTTGAACTCTAGCGTGTTCATTCTATCTGTGCAAATTACAACGTTATATTCGCAACAGATGAAAGTGATGCTGGATATTCGGAACAGATAAATCTTCGGACAAGACTAGAAAACGGCAACCTCTTTGGTTATTTGGAAACAAAATTGTATTTATACTAGTTCGACACAAATTTGTTTCCATCTTATAATTCAATGTGATTTATTCACGTTGGAATTGAAAATATGACCTACGATTCCTACTGGGTGTATTAGAATGTAGTTTGCATCAGTACGTCCAATGAACACTACCGAATTTACAACCGAACCACGGGGAAACAAAGCATGTGTTAAACTCTTGACATTATCTTAGATGTGTCTGTGAGATGTACAGTTCTACTGGAAATTGAGTATGTTATCCTTTTTGAAAGTGACTTAATGAATGTTTCAAGCATCCTCTATATATTCGAATAGTCCTGAAAAAAATGTATAAAACAAACGTTATTTCTATATTACTGTTGGATTTCTGGTAACGGAACTTTATAATGTTAGGGTCTTTTATTACTAAGTTTAAAATTCCACGTTTTTATCTGTTCTCCCTTTTCTTTTTCTTCTTCCCCCTTCTCTCACCCTCTCTGCCTCATTTCTGAACCTCTGTGTAATAGATATCCATTGGTTTCAATTTTTCATTGTGTGTGTTTCAGTTTCTCCTTAATTAACTTATGAATCTTGTTTGGTCTCGATTTTGTAGTTTGATTTTAACGATACTAATACATGTGTAGTTTGAAATTAGAATTACGTTCATGTTGTTAGCTAATTTTAGTATGGGAGAGATGAAAGGAGGAGAGAGAGGGGTATCTTTATCAGACACGATTATGGGATAAGGATATGTATATTGGGTGGCCTAGCTGCACGGCGTTAGGTGTCGCAATGTTTTTGATGCGGAGTGCACAGCGAGACCTTGCGAGGCATTCATGTGTCTTGTACAATACATATCATGAAATATCCCAGGGTCTGGTTTGCCATCCAGTAAAAGCCATCATGCTGTAAAGGATCGCGGCATTTATGGAATTCGGGAATCTAGCCCAATTTCTACCCACGGAATCTAAGCAGATAGTATTCTCAGTATTTTCCAATAATTCATGGTTCTTAAAAATAAATTTTGACGTGGAAGATTACAACGACATGGTGGAGTAGATGACCTTGTCCCCCGCAAAAACTCCGCTCAGCAAGATGCTCTCCGACGACGAGATTGAAGAAAATATTTACTCATTTGCAATGCTCGGAGAAGAAATGAGTACGAAATCGTGCCATGCCCAAGCAGTAGAGTGAATGGTGGGTTTGTTAACGCAAGCTTCTCAATCCGTGTGTGGGTCGGTAGGTTGTGATGGATTAATACGCTGTGCCTTGGTTTCTAGCAAGGAAATGCCAACACTCGGATCGGGAAAAAAATTATGCCATCTAGAAAAGTAAAGCAAGTAAATGAGGAGCAAGCAAGTAAGACCATGGCAGAAAATTAGAAAGGGCTTAACTAAAAGCGGGTGGAACTCGAAGTGCAGTCACCCCCTCGTGGTGAGTTCTGGGTTATTTTGGACAAATAATAAATGATTGTGAATGTTGATAATGAATTGCATTAGAGGAAAAGATAAATAAATACGTAAATAAATAAGTAAATGAACGCTATTCTTAGCCTAAACAAAAACAAATAATTTTTTTGTACATACTAATAAAACAAGCGCAATCTTCTTGTCTTAAGCGTTGAAATTTGCCAATTTAAGCGAACAACTGCACTGCAAAGTACTAAGTGAGCTTTGGGAAGGTGAATTAGGTATAGTTCAAGCTGACCCTAAGGCTGAATCTAAAAGAGAGAGAGAGAGAGAGAGAGAGAGAGAATATATGAGTTTTAAACAGCAAAAGCATGAAATACTGTACCGTAGATTGCGGGTTGCATACATTTTTCATAAAACCTCGATGCGGCACGAAGACGTTGACTAAAAATTCTAAAAAAAAAAAAAAAATCTGACACACTTTCCCCAATAAAAGACACCTTTTAACCACTTCGCCAAAATCGATTTTCGAAAAAAAGTTGAAATTCGGCCCACCTTAATATAAAGGGTACGAGCCAACGCATTAAGATTTTTCGTTATAGTTCCTTAAACTAAATTTTGTGTTGCACTTACTAATGTCACTTCTTTGTTTGTGAAATACAAACAAAATTATGGAACATTTTTGGCAAATTTCACCGAAGACTAGATTATCACTTGTATATTTCTCATAACAAATAACTTACGCCATATGTTAGGGTTACTAATGAAATATAATATGTTTATAAGATAATATGTTATGCATATTATGTTTATAAAATAATAACAAAATTACATGTGTGATATTTTACAAAATTGTCAAAATAAAACTCACCATTTGTGATTTTTTTTTCGTGAGGAATAATTTACACATTCGACAGTTGTTAATGAAGTATTTATTTGTGAAATATGAACGAAATCACCTAAGTCAGTTCTGAGAAAATCGCCCGAAAAACTCACCCCCAAGAGTCAACTACTACTCTTTGATTTTTTTCCAAAGAAGCGACTTATACCACAGTATGAGGCTATTATTGAAAAATTGATTGATGCAGTATAATCAAACTCGTTAAAGCCATTTTTGACAAAATAACATCTTTTTTTTTATTTTCGCCCTTTAGTAAACTACCCTTGTTTTTAGGGATAGAAAGAAAATTCGAAAAACTCGCGTGGAGACCATAAATTTAAAATTGGTTGAGATATGTTGAACTGTATGGCCTCTAAGCGAGTGTACATCAAAACGAACATACGGATGGACATTGAAAAATTACTTTCTTAGTATCTATGACCCATAAAACGTGCAAATCAATTGAAACATTATTTGTTTTCACGATTGACCCATAAAACGTGCAAATCAATTGAAATATCATTTGTTTTCACGATTACCATACTCTCTTCTCTTCCTTCGAAAACAGAAAGTAAAAACAAAATCAAGTGGCTATCGGGAATTGTCAATCTGTGAAGTGTTATTGAGAGAGTAATAAAACCTGAAGTACGCAAGGGGACTGAAGTATATTTCTACAACAATCTCTAACGATATTTTTACTTTTTTGTGGGTAACGTGTCGTGGTCTCAGGTTTGATTGCTGGTGCTGGATTTTGTCTCTGACACAAAATCGAGTAGTGTTTCGGATTCTGATTTGGGTAGTAGATTCCGGTTCGCATAGTTTTAGTACTGTAAAGGATGATAGGTCAAACCTCGTTACGTAATTATTATCAGTAATGATAAGTGAATAATAATCATACTACTACTATTGGGTTCACATTTACATTCATGGTTCACGTGAATCAAGAGGCGAAGATTTTTTGCTGTATATTGGAAATGCATCACGTATACCAGTATAAAGAATTTTCGGTCCATTGCTGGATTAAGGTCTTTCTAATACTTATTGACAACCATCTATCTTGGATAATTCGTTTCCAACATATTGGCAGTGCTATCTAATTTCATCACACTACTTTGTATTAGATACTGTGTAGGTCCCTACTTGTCACTTGTGGTACTCTGTAAAAGATTTGATTTTGTCTACCTTGTATGGTTTGTTTACTCAGAGAGTTATATCAATCTACCTACCCATCCATCTACTCTCTCTCTCTCTCTATATATATATATATATATATATATATATATATATATATATATATATATATATATATAGAGAGAGAGAGAGAGAGAGAGAGAGAGAGAAGAACCGTTTGTTTAAAAATTAGAAGAGCACCACTGTCCATACCCATATTATTATTACCTACTCATAATCTATACTACACAATTTGAGAATTATCACAGTAAACTGAAAAGCTTATAAAATAAAAGCTGAACGTAATTCATAATGAAGGACAGTCAATCTATCAACAAATATTACTCGGTGGCATAGATCACAGTAGATGAATCACATTTTCAAATCTGTCAAAACTGAAAATTGGACAGCATTGGGTGAGATTAGCATAATTACATTTCAAACTTGATTAAGACCAATAATTCTCAGCTGAATTATTGCGTAAGGTAATAATTATGGTGCGGTATTATTGAAAGCAATACTTATTAAGATATGCTTTAATATAAAACAAAGTTTTTAAGCACATTTTTAGTGTATCTTAAGAATAGTATCATTTCAAACGCAACATATGAAACATAAATAATAAATATGAAATATATATATATATATATTAGTACAACAGATTAAACTTTCAAATCATAATTATTCGTGACATCTCACTGTTCAGTGATACGGTAATACCTACATGTATAATAATAAAATAAGCTAACGCTTAAAAGAAATAGGTCTTTCAATCTTGCTTGATTTCGTTTTCTCCTTATGTAATAAATGACTGAAAAAATCGAGTTTCTATCTTGCAAATGCACGTGGGCTCAATTGAGAAGAAAAGAAATATGAGCACCTCAACTGCAGGGCTGAAGAATTCTGGTCCATAAAACGCACATAAACTATTCTATTGGTTTACTGAAGAACCTGTTAAGACGAAATCGTTCAAGAGTAAGCTAGTTCCTACATCTCTCCTTTGAATCAACCGCTGTTATAATAAAACAAACATACAGATTACACTAAAGTTATCAGCTAATACAGAAATGATTACGAGAATGTCGTAAGATGCAATAATGTTGGTCATTAAAGAGTTAATCGAATAGTTCACAAAATAAATAATTAAAGCGAAACTCCTCGCAACAGCACACTTATTTCTAAAAGTAATTTTTCTGTTCAAGTTAAAAATAAAACAGAAAAGGAAAACAATAGTGCATAGCTAAATAATACATGAGGTGAACTGATATGATTTACCTTAATTACATAGGTCGATGACCTGAAATATCTCTTTCACCTGGAACGTACACTTATTAAAAAGGAAAGACAAAAGCACCTTTAACATTCACCAAATATAGTGTATCACTATTACTTGACAAATACGTTACTTCTATACTTTCAAATTAATATTGCTGCTGCTATTGTAAAACTGATTTACTCATACTGCATAATGTGAAAGGATGAAAGGATGGAATAAAATATTGGACCTTGTAGAACTGCTGTGCAAAATATAATCCTAATAATAATAATAATAATAATAATAATAATAATAATAATAATAATAATAATAATAATAATAATAATAATAATAATAACTTTATTTTTCAGTGTTCTGAACTGCTCATTGACAAAAAAATGCAACACTGTATTAAAACCATTATACAATCATTTAAAACAGATCAGAAAATTTGTGGCACAGAATGAATATTATCAGTTTAAGGCCCTTGTCAGAATGTTAATATATTAAAATTACAAGATTTAAGCTGATTATAAAATAAAATTAAAATAGAAACAGTCATTATCATAATACACTATTATCAGAACTATGAAAATTAAAGCTTCATTTAACTGTCATTTAAAAATTACCCAACCTTGCTTAAATTGTCATATCCGATGTGCAAAAGATCCTGGTTACTTACTGTCGCGTTTCCATGTAAAAATGGGTTCTTTGAATAAAATGTTACAACTAAAGATATTCTGAAGATACATAATAACTAAAGCCTTGATTTATATGTAAACACATTTTTTTGTAAACACATACAAACCCTAAACAAAGGCTATTATCCCAATTAAGAGTCTGCAAGTGTAAATTATCAATTTTATTTCACACAAAAATACATATTTTCTGAAAGAAAGTTATGTAAATAAATATTTTCAACATTTTTGTAATAAATACACTGAAATAATGGCGAGGATTTCCGTGTGGATACATCGTATTTACGCGGGTGCGCTCCTTAAGTAATGTAATTTCATGTATAAAAGTACAGCAGGTGGAAACACCATGCAAAGTCTGGAGTTCGGCGTCTGGATTTCGTGTTAAAATATCTTTCCTCTCTTTCCTCTCTTTCCTTCTCACAGAATATGACGTCTTATTACTCTCGTAAGGTAGGGAGTCACAGATTTAGAAAGAACCAAGAGGGGACACTCGTAGGAAGGTAGTAACAACATTATATACCTAAGTTATCACCGTCGGAATGGGTATGGCGTTAATTCTAGATTTGAAATGTTGGTCCCATAATACAAAATTTTCGCCGGACGGTGGTGTAGATCGTACTACAGATGAAACAACGTTACTTAATGTGGTGACGCGCGTAACCTGGTAAAAACAGCATTTACATGCCGACTGGATTATGCATTTTCTCCGTGTACATATTTTTAATAATTCTCCGTGATTTTATTTTAAATTTCACAACGAATTATTATTTTTTTGTTTCGAAAGAAATTAACATCGGTAAAAAAATAGGCTATATGAATCTATCCATCACATTTACAAGAAATTTCCCACCTGAAGAAACAATGTCGTCATAAATCCAAACTTTTTATCCCAAAGTGGACAAGTTAGTATCAAATGATTTTTTTTTTTTCGTAAAATCGGCCCCTAGAATTGCACTTTTTCAAAGAAATAAATCCCGACCTTCACATCCTTCAACACACGTAATCACGCGGTGGGGTACCTGGCTTAATGCAGTACTATATTATACGGCAAATTTTGAAGCATTCGTATCTGTAGTAACTAAACTAAACCCAGATGATGCTTCATCCATTGAAATTGTCCAAAATTTAGTAAGTGACAATGGCTTGAAATGTGACTTGGCTTTCATATCTGCCAATTTCGTTTCTTGACTCCCTCTATAAAGAAACTAGAAACTACGGGATATTTATTGACTACTTCTGTTTAAAAAAAATACAGTGCTTTGAAAGAAGGCTATATGTTTTTTTTGCTTCGAAAGCTGAAATGGTAAGAAAAAAAAATAAGGATTTGTTTGAGGAAAAAAAAACATTCACTATAAAATCCCTGTATATAATATCTAAAGTATTGGAAGGTGAATCCACAAGTGAAGTTGATGGTTTGAATATTATTGATATGCCCATTCTCAAATACGCGAGGTTAAAATCGTTTGATGTAGAACATTCCTTTTCCCAATACAAGGCATTATTCCGTGACAATAGACATGGCTTTAAGATGGGTAATTTGGAAAATACGTTAGCAATTCAGTGCAGTGCCCATGGAATTTTGACACGTGATGAATGGGAGGTATTAGTGAAAACCAGTATTTATTTTTCTTATCTTGGGCGTTTTCCCATACATATCCTTATTGTTTGTTAATATATATAAATGCCCAAATAGCCAGTACATTTGAATTAAATTTGAGTTTTTTAAATGCCTTTAGGCATGTGTGATGTGAATGAGGAATTGCCGTGGAAATGCTAAGTGTCTGCTCTCGATGAATCATTTTCCTTCAACCTTCAGAAAATTGACTAAAACTATTGATTTTTTGCAAAACTCACTGCCAGTTTCTCACTTTAGGTAGTGTATATTTACAGCGAACTGGGTGCACGTACACCGGCCCTGTACATATATATTAGCATTTTTTTTATTTTAGCACATAAAAAATAATTATTTTACAGTTTTTAGCACATAAAAATCCAGGCCTTAATAATAAAATCAAGTCGCTTTTCATAAAGTTAAAGCAGATTAACTTTTGTAAAATATTGCTATATTGTTTCTTCCAACATATGCTCATTTAAAATTGTTATAAGACATTGCCACTCTTCTCAATATTTCGCGTTTTGAATTTTTTGCTACCAATGCCCATTGACGTTTTACATTATAACTCTGCACTCTTAATACTATATTTTCCAAGCAGTAATCGCTACTCTATTTATTATCCAATGCCATTTGAATAAAGTATTCACGAATAAATTTCCTTCTTTCCGAAAGTGATTGAAGTCCCCAAAAAAGTCATTTTTCATTTTATAACATATTACTCGTATAAAACGTTTTTGTACTGTTTCGATTTTGTTAACAATTATATTAGACAAACTGTTCAAGACGACTTAACCAAACTACTACTACTACTACTACTACTACTACTACTACTACTAATAATAATAATAATAATAATAATAATAATAATAATAATAATAATGTAATCCATATGTCCACAACCATTTTTATTATACTTCCTTAAATATTTCACCTCGTCTTTTTTTCATACCGAGACCCCTACTTTTTCGCAGTGATCATTATTTCACAAAGATGGTCTTCACCCCAAATTTTGACGGCATACACCTAAGGTTGTTCTACGTACAATCAGAAAACCTTGGCATGCATTCCACAGACATCCTTACCTCAATCTAGACTGGAGGGAAGCTCTCCTATTTCCCACAATATATACAAACAGGAGTCCGTTTACGTAAAATACTAGAACCAATTTATCTTCAATAGTGGAGATAGATAATTTAATACTGAAACTAGGTTAGGATTAACGCCTAGGCTGAGTAAACTGGAGACTAGAACGGCGCATAGACTATAAGCAAGTTTGTGATTTTTCTTTGGATTTGCCTACTTGCAACCAAAAACAGCAAATTGTGAACAAACTACTGAACTCTGGCCACTAAATTGATACGTTTCTAACAGTTGACAAACGAACAACTACTGTAAAAAAAGAATATGCCTAAAATCACCAGAAAGTCAGACATGAATGGGTCGTAAATACCGAAATGAACAACGCCGATTGAGCAGAATCAACAACAAGACGTAACGCCTATGGCATCACCCTTGACACAAAATAAAGAACAGACACGGGAGCTTCCAAGAAGTTGTCGCTAAAATCTGATTGCCACATATCACATCTGATAAAGCATCGTGATAAATGAAAATAAGCCAAATTTAAGGTGCTATGAACCAGAAGGATAGGAGCTAGGAGGCTTCAAAATTTGAATATCCAAAGAATTATATCACGGAATTATATACGTTTAAAGTAAATATCTTGAAACCCGTTAAAGCAATCAAAACAAAAGTTGCACAATATAATGAGAACTAAATGCCCTATCGAAAACCATAAACAATGTTGTCATAGATGAATCAATGTTTTCAACTCAACATAAAATACTTTATTATAAATAGCGCCATATACAAGTGTGCACAGATTTAAAATGCACTATTATCACTAAACATAGAAGCGGGAGTAGTGGTACCGTGTTGCACACTATTGGAGCTACATGTGCTGAAAATGTACAATGGAGAAGTCTGATATGTGGCAACAGATGGTAATAAAGGAATCTGGGTCTTATATTATGAATTTAGTTCAAATGCATAACACAGATAGTATAATATAGCAAAATGTCAGCAGTGTCACAAAATAATGATGTATTTGAAAAACGAAATTGAGTGACGCCATTTTTACGTTCTATCAGCTCCGAAGCTATATAGGATTGCTAAGGGGAATCCGAATCACTATGAAAGTGAAAGATAACAATGAAATGTAAGGTGAAGTACAACAAAAGCATGTCCGAGGCCGGATTGGAACCCGCGATGCCTAATATGTCTGTTGTCTATCCTAGACCACACCGCTATCCGGTCCGACCTAAAACGAAATGAGGTAGTAATAAAATAACTATATTTCCAATGTGAATATGGTAATATTGCAATGTAAAAACAGTCATGTCGTACGTAGGAGAGGAAGTAAAGGAATATGTCACTTAACACGAAAGACACAAACCAAGAAAGTACTCTTCCAAATATTCATAAGATAATCTGGAGAACCAGTTTACAGAATTAGAAAACGCATTTTCCTTTCCTCCCATGTATCATTTTGTTTTCGCGAGTTGCCTGCTTATTCATCGGGACTACAGAAGTATATTGCAAAATCCTCACTTTTTACTAATGCATTCCTTAATTACTCTTTGTTCCCACATATCAGACTTCTGCATTGTACATTTTCAGCACATGTAGCTCCAATAGTGTGCAACACTGTACCACTACACTTCGCTGTTATATTTTGTGATAATAGTGCATTTTAAATCTGTGCATACTTGTATATGGTGCTATTTATAATAAAATATTTTATACAGAGTTGGAAAGACTGATTCACCTATGGCAACACTGTTTATTGTTTTCGATAGGGCATTTTGTTCTCATTATATTGTGCAACTTTTGTTTTGATTGCTTTAACGGTTTTCAAGATATTTACTTTAAACCTGCATAATTTCATGATATAATTCTTTGGATATTCAAATTTTCAAGCAAACACCGTCTGCGTGGGTTTTCTCGGGGTTCTCCCGTTTCCTCCCACTTTCTTCATTCCACCATTTCATTCATCTCTCATCATCACCGTCTCCTTTATCCTATTCGGTATAACCGTGGACGTAAAATTCAAAGATTTCATTTCACTTTCATTTCAAATTTTGAAGCCTTCTAGCTCCTATCCTTCTGGTCCATAGCACCTTAAATTGGGCTTATTTTCATTTCTCATGATGCTCTATCAGATGTGGTATGTGGCAATCAGATATTAGCGACAACTTGTTGGACTCTCCCGTGTGAGTACAATAAATAACGATAGGTTGCTCCCTTACAAATGTTAACAGCGATACCAGCTGTATGTTCCTCGTATTCGGAATAATACGTGGTGTGATGATTTTGTCACAGTATATTTCATTTTTTTACGGATAAGCGTGAAAAAAAAAAACATCACAGCAGGTTTTATCCTCAGTAGTTAGTGTTGGGGGTTCAAAACACTTACGACTTCATGCTGAAGCACTCCGTGTCCACTGTTGTCAAGGCTTGCCTTTTGCCTACTTTGGACCCATCTTAAAATCAGAGCATATCATATCTGAGAATTATATTAACAGTATTTCTGAGAATTACACCCTGTAGATAATCTCTTGCACACTCATTGCACACTGGTGAAATGTGCATTTTTGGATTGCGTGTATGACTTCATTTAAGCTAATATGAATAGTGATTGGCAGTGGGAATATTGGCAGTAGGAATAAATTTTAAAAGTGGGAATATTCCCGTTTATTCCTGCCCTATAAATTCCCGGGAAGGAATTTATTTCCATTTCTTTACTTTATCGTCCAAATTATAAGAACCGTATGACTAATTACATTATTTTAATATATTATGATTTACTTCTAGATTTTAAGGAATTTGGATGTTAAAAATATTCTTTGACTGTATTTTTTTAACCAACAATTTGAGTTTTTAAGTTCCATTTCCATTTACACTAAAAAGTAGGAAAATTGTTTAGTATTGGGGGCCCAAAGCTAGCAAAAAGTAGGACGATTTAGAACAAATGAGTTGATAATGGTGTTCAAGTAGTCAAGAAAGTATCGAACACATTTTTTTTAGGGTATTAGGGAATGTGTACGAAGTAAAAGTAAGTGAAAGTGATTTATATGAGAAGATAAAGTGAATTATTGGTAACGACGATAGAACACAACGTGCCCTGCGGGGCTCTAACCCGCCTTCACTCGCTAACGCTCGCTCGGCAATCCTCTCTAAATTTAATGTTGGAAACGGTAATTTAACGTATGAAACCATAAAACAACCGCATCGGAATAGAATATCGCAAAAAAAAAATTAAGTGTTAAACCTGCCCCCCCCCAGCTAAAGAATAGCCAAAAGTAGCAAAGTAATAATTTACAAATGATGAAAAGGAACCATTTTGTAAAGTAATGTAGAATTAAAGAGAAATATAGATGAAGTACTATTAATAAACCCTCAACCACTGTTAGTAATAGACGTCCGTCTGTCTCCTGTCTCTGACTCCAATTTCTGAAGAGATACTCGGACTTCTCTCACATGTGAATTAAGGCTAGAAATTTCGAGAAATAGGTAGGATGAAAGGTCGTGTGTGGCAATATCACATGCAAAATTATAAAGATAAGAAAGTATCTTGCAAATTTTGTGAACATACATATTTATACGCAAATGTTGACAAAATGGTGGGACATGTGTCTTCTGGCAGTTACCAACCTAATTTGTTTATAACATTTAAAAAATTAATATGTTTATATCAGTAGTAGCGTCAAGTTTAGAAAATCCGCTTAAACATGTAAATTTAAACTTTTTTAGCGGTATAAAAGTATGTGGACTTACTATATCATTTTTGAAACATATTTACTTTCATAGAACGTATTGTAAATAAATATCCATTGATGGGTACTCTCTAAATATAATAACATATTAATAAAATAACATAACATCGTTCAGAATATACATTTTAAAGACTCTTCTGGGGACAACAGTAATAATATACTGTGATATAAAAACGAATTTATCTTTGAAGTCATAATATACTAATATAATGCAATTTTATTTGTGATTGTACATAAATTCCCGGAAAATTCCCATTTTTGGGAATCTCCCCGGGAATATTCTCGAAAAAAATATATTCCCTTGAATTTACCCATCGCTAAATATGAACCGCCAGTACACGGATTCTCTAATCCACTGCGTGTTCAAACTACTGTGTGTTCAAACAGCTTTTCGATGTTTTTGGACAGGCCTAGCTCTGATAATATGCACTTTTCCCGCAGACCAATACAACCTTTTTTTTCTCTCTCTCTTAGTTTGATACGAAAAATCACCTCTTATGTTCTCTTAATTTCAGCTTTCTGATCAACCAACCTTATGCATGAGTTTTTTTAGGCTCTCTTTCTTTCTTGTTTTACTGTATCAGATTATCAATTATTTCACCACAAGATGCTAACATTTATTATATGTAATGCACGTTAATAAATGTCATCTGTACCATTTTAAACTATAAATTATTAAGTTGTTAAGTTTCGTGAAATAATGTATCTACTCACTACGTATCTCAACAAGTATACGGGAATCAATGATTATAATTTTTCGTAATGTCTGAAGGGCGCTATTGCCTTGCTCGTGCCATTGGTTTAGTGTAGGATATAGGTTATTATTTTTTTTTAAATTTAAGCCTCTAATTGTTTACATTTAATAATTTTATTTTAATTGCTCACCAACCACCCAAAACTGCACATCATTATTTATCGAGTTCTTCAATGACTTCGGTATACAGACATGACTTCGGTATGTGAACAGGTAATGACATCAATTAGCATCAGACAAGGAAGCGATAGCAGCGCATGTAGCGGGGTCGATTAGCTTGACGCACAGGCGGGATTCGTTTTGTTAAATACCTAATTAAAACATTTATGTAAATACAAGCGATTGACGTTTTTGCAAATATTGTTTTATTGATTTGTATTTGGGTATATATATATATATATATATATATATATATATATATATATATATATATATATATATATATATATATATAGAGAGAGAGAGAGAGAGAGAGAGAGAGAGAAGGAGAGAGAGAGAGTGAGAGAGAGATCATAAAACGTAATATCCTTAACAGTGACTGGTTCGTTAAAAAAAACACACACAAAAATGTGTTGACTATGCAACATTGCTATTAATAAGTAAACACATTTAAGAAAATATCTTGGGAAATTTTCAAAAGTTTCACTTCTAATGTATAAATCATGTTTTTAAAAGTGAGTATACAATCCAAGATCAGTAGTACTTGCACTTAAAATATACTCATATGAGCCAATAGCAAGTATTCTGAAGAATATCCAGGTATAGAGAGTTTTTAACTCACTATACCATAACCACTTTACTGACGATAGTTCCAGCTGTAAATAAGAGCATGAAAAGCATGAAAATATTGGTTAACAGTGATTGTATATTGTAAGTAAAGGGATTATCGTAAAGTCAGATTCTGTGTTCAAACACTAACTTAATGTAGTACTTTTAAACCGCTAGTTTTGTATTATCTTGGAATTTATGAAGCTGGTATGAACCCATAACTGGAATAGTGAAGGTTTGGTACAGTATAATTTCATATATTTTAAATTTTCCAAAATGTTGTCATATACAACTATACATATTCATTTTAAAGTGAAATATGCCGCGTTTATTTTCAACATAATTTACATAAGATATTTATTATGAATAGTAGTATTTAAAATTTGGGAGAGTACAAAGATGCAGAACTAACTAGATTTTAATTAACTTCAAAGCTAAAACCAACTGCCTGTTGTATCCGAGTCTTTGTTAGCTATATACTATATAGGCTAAAATTGTATTTAATTAAAAGTTCTAATTATTTATATTAACATATTTACTTAATTTATGAGTTTGTCCTTCAACTACTCCAAACTCAATAGCATATATTTTTGCAGTTATTCAAGGAGTTGTTATACACAACATTCAAGCAGATAGTAACATATATTAGTGTTAAGTAGGCAAGTGGTAGCATGCGTAGCGATATCTATTGATGTAAGGGTGTGCTCTTAGAAATTAGCGGGACACACCGAGACGTTGGTTGTTTATGATAATGATTCCCATTCTATCCCTTGCCTTTCAACAACAACATTACCAATTTCTTAAGCGAGGTTATATACCACTTAAGGACAGCGTAACGCACAGACTAACATTTTAATCATTTTAAAATTAAGATTGATTTGTTAGAAATATTGTTAACATATTCAACACATTCATTATCTAGTCAAATTGGATGAAAATTAGTCAACCCGTGGATCTTTACTAATACTGGTAATTCCATTTTCGGTGCGTTCCTGAATTCTAATCGGAAGTGACTCCACTAGTACTAATGTGTCCCATGACAGTCAGGTATAGCACATCGATTTAAATCCATTTTATTATCAGTAGATTCCGTACTTCCAGCAAACAGATACACGTTTCTGTGTTTTAACTATTGCTCCGAGTAGTTGGAAAAAAAGTTTTAAGTTAATTTAAATATTGAGATTTTGGATGTGAAACCAAATGCGACGGGGTGTTTGAAAATTCAAAGCATTTACCATCACTTTGATCCCTATAAACGCATTCTAAAATGAGAATATTTATTGTGTATTCAAAATAAAGATGTTGGAGAAATGACTACCTTGGTAACTGGAAATACCTAAACAAATATGATGGTTCATGTTAACATTTACCTACATGAGTGGGTCCAAGTAATGATACGAAAAACTTTGGTGCACCATAATATATAATTCAGCTCAAACCTCTTCTTACACACACACCGAGTGAAATGTTACATTATGTTTTCAGTGCACTCACGTCTTTACACTGTACACGTTTTACAACAGGGGCGTAAATAAGGGCCCCGTAGACCCCGCATTGCGGCTCGCCTCAAGCCATCAGAGGGCCCCTAAATCGTGAAGTGGGACGTAGAGAAGGGGCAACGCTCCACGCTGTCTGCGGGAGGGTCCCCAAACCTTTAGTTACGCCACTGTTTTACACCATCGGAATACAGAGAACACGTCACTCATCAGATTGCAATTCACATTTCCAGTTCACTGCAGTCCAGTCTGTGTTCTTGAGCTCACTAAAGGTGTGCAGCTTTACGTGCCGTAAGAAGAAGTGTGTTACGTTGTACTCGACTCCAAATGTCTATTGCTGTAAGTTATATTCCCAATGCTTTTTCGTCATTGATTGAAACTCACTTACACTTGCAGAATCCAGTGATTCCTATTGGATTTGGAAACGATCTTCTTTGACCAAAAGTGATCGATAGTCCCTCTGAACTGGAAACACTTTTCAACGCTGTTTTGTGTTCACATGCATATTAGGAATTCCCTGTGGATACTACGTCAGCATGCTTTAATACATAAATAAATTGGGTAAATTTCTTTGACATTTCCTTATGGACAAGCTAGAACGTAATCATCTCGCATTCTCATTTTGTCACATATTTTGTTTTTACCCACATTGATGAGTAGTTTCCACGTAAGAAACTAACACACTCACTCCAGTTATCTGCAATGGACATGCGTTATCAATGATGACCATTTAGCCACCTGAAATCAGTAATATATAACGAAATAAACAGATCCATTTTAGTTCAAACGGTGTTTTATTTTGTCCGATATACACACATACGAAAATACATGTTTCCCAAATACAGATATCCAGAAATACATGTTTCAGAATCCTGTGGTACTCAATTTTTATGAACAACAATTTTTATAAAAAGAGTTTGGGTACGGGCATATAATTTCAAGAACTCACCAACTACCTCTATTTAAAAATTGTTGCGGAAATACAGCAGGATTTTGAAAATTTGATATTTGAATAGGGGACATACTAGTGTCTAAGTGAAGTCTTTATCCGACTGCGGTAGGTCCCACAGTTTTGGAGCTATGGACCTTTAAGGTTCATTTTCTATTGTTTTCGGCAGCCCTAACTCCGAAGGGAAGCATTTTTGCACCCAGATGTCTTGGTGTCAGGAATCACATCTCAATCGTTGCTGATGTTGTTTTGAAACACCCTGTATATCATGCATTTAAGATTTGTATTGGAGGTATCATGTGAATCACTTTCACCAATACTAAGATAAACAAGTGATACTCGTGTAGCATAAGAGACTTGAAGTTGTTTAGAAATCAATTGCTATTCAAAGAAAGTATTATTTAACAACAATCTGCATTTACGATGAATGAGGTAAAAAAAAAGTAGCATAACCCAAATGTTATGGTGAAGAAAACTGCGAAGGTAGATTACATGTTTCAACAATTACTTTGTTATGGGATAAAGCTCCATGACAAAAGGTATGTTTACTATCAATCGTGAGCAAATATTTCTAACGAAGTCTAGCCGGAATTCCTGAATAATATACTAGCAATTAGTAATCAAATACTTAGTAACCTAAGCACTGAGCTAATTTGTTCACCAATTCAACAAACAAAAATATACAATCTAAACCACACCTGTAGTTTCCAATTAGCAGAAATCAGTAGGTTAATAACCATCCTAAATAAGACATCTTCCATCTGAAATAAATAACCTCCAGTAAATCTTCGATGCCAATTAATTCACAAAAATCACTTTTTAATTTAGCCGACTTAATCCAGATAACTTTAAACACATCAATTCGAACATTAAGAATACAACTAAGTCACATAGAAACCATCTTGTTTATTTTAAAAAAAACAACATTTTAAGATGACATGATTTTATTTTTCCGAACGTTCCTAAAGAAACGTGCACATCGAGGCAAATGATAGATAATACTAGCAAATGAGCATTTAGAGAATATTCGTAGATATTAATTACCGTTACTTACTATTCACTCCGTGCATGGTTTACACCACAAACAACGTAATTAGAAGCAGAGTTGTCATAGGCAGGTATCGAAATATCACACACAACTGTCTTTCAAATTTCACATAGTTCCACACAATTCACTTAACACAGAGATCTAATTTAAAATAATGTATTCTACACTATATTGAACATTGGTGTTCACCCCATTTACGAATAATAATTATATTAGTATGTGCACATGATATGTGAACTTTGACTATTTGTATTAAGACAACTTAGAAAAACAATAAATTAAGCTAAATATGCTCGGAATAACCTGGAAAGATAGGAAAATAAATACATTGATCAAGAATATGAGAGTTGTGACTGGTATGGTGGTGAAAATAAAGGGATTAAAAATATGGTGACAGAACGCATTATAAGAACTGATGGTAGGTGGACAAATACAATCCTTGACTGGATACAAATAGTCAATAAGAGACCATGGACACGTTTTAATACGAGGTGGTGTGACGAAATTAAGGAGTATTATGGGTTAACTTGAAAACGGATTGCCCAAGGCAAAAGTTGTGGAGAAATATTTGAGTTACCTTCATCCAGTAGAGGATTGACTACGATTGAAAATACTACTACTACTACTGCTACTACTACTACTACTACTACTACTACTACTACTACTAATAATAATAATAATAATAATAATAATAATAATAATAATAATAATAATAATAATAATGTTATTAGCTACGGGCAGCGGAAAAACACACAGACCTACTACAAATTTATTAACTCCTTACTGCATGCTGTGCCGTATATGGCACATACCCCATTTTTCACTTTAGCTTTGTTTGTGACTTATCAAAGGCACCAAATGACTGATTTGTCTGTTGTGTGAGATATTGACATGTATGAACAAGAGATTTTTGTGTCATCTGGCATGTTCTTTGTGAGTTGTAAGTCTGTCATATATGGCACTTACTTATTTCTCGTCGGAATTAAGTAAAAGATCTAAAATTCAAATTTTAATTCAGTTTTCAAGTTCCCATATGAGGATTTCCAATACTGATTATTATTTTTTCGCTAAAAGGAAAAACGATCATGCAGAAATGGGTTAAGTTACTGTCAAATATCAAGACAATAAATTGTACGTGCAACTATCTTCAAATAAACAAAGAAACACTCAACTGACGACAATCAAAGCTCAGTCACGTGCATGTTGGATAGTTTCTTTACTAGTAAGCAAGGTTCTCTGAACAATTCATAGTTTTTATACGTGCGTTATTCGTTTTCCATTTATTTCCAAAATTCTGCAACACTAGTCTTTAACAACTCCTTTTTTTTTACCTTTTCGTGTTCCTCCCACTGTAGGAGGTGACAAAATGTTTGTATACAGAAGACACCACGTAGACGCTTTCTCATATATATATATATATATATATATATATATATATATATATATATATATATATATATATATATATATATATATATATATGATATATATGATACATATATTTGCTTTTCCAAGTGCATACCCTTTTCCTACCTTTCGAGTTGGAAACGCGTAGTTGCTTAAACTACACGGCAGGGAAGTTGTGAACGTGTGAATCTAGCATTTCATTTAAAAGTAAGTTTACGAATATTATCGTAAACGACATCTCCAATCTTGAGGCCCGTTTTCATTTTTTCGGGATGATTTTCCACGAGAGTAGGGAATAAGGTAGGGGTCCAGTTATGCTGGGCAGGCTGATACCGAATCGATTCCGAAACGGACGAGTTGATTCCCATTAGCTGACAGTGGATTTACCCCTAGCGTACGAGTTGATTCCCATCTGGTGAGTGCATTTTTACCCTTAGCGTACGAGTTGATTCCCATAGCGTGCCTTGGTTGCTTGTGAAGTTGTAGTTAAGGAAACTATTCTAAATAATTCCAACTTTCAACTTTGAATAACTCGCTTGACAGATGCAAGTTGCAATATAACTTTGAGAAACTTTATACAGTGAACAAACTATAGAAAAAGAAAAAAAAATACTTTTAACTCACCATTTCCGCTACTTGGAAGATGCTGGAGTAAATATGTCAACTTCATTTGCATCACTAAGCACACTACTAAAATGTTTTCAATTACTGAACTCATTCACTAAACACAGTCAGGAAAAGATACCGCAGACCACCTATTAAGAAACACTAGTTCACATGCATTACACATTTTTATTTTTTTTATTGTTACTCTCATAATTTACGTGCTAAGTTGCAACTGTCAAGCATAAGTAATGGAATTATGTACATGGGAGAAACTTGTAGCAGATTTTCCGAAGATATTCGTAACGGGTAATGGTAGACTCTGTTACTTTAATCATTTGTTCTTCTATATAGTTCTGTTTGTCCCGCATTTTTTGGGAGTGGTCTTCTTCTCGCTTCTCATTTTAACATAAGTTTCAGTCTGAACACCCTTCACTGTTTCTATCAGGTGGAAAATGTTTGGGTGGGGAGAGTAAAATTGGGTATTCAGTTTAAAGTGGAATGCTTCGCAACAGTTAGTAGTACGTTCAGAACTACTATTAAAGTCGGCCCACATTATGGGTAGAAAGTCGCTGTTTGCGAGAATATAGGTCTCAAGTAAATAATCAAAAAATTCATACAGTTTTTCATGTGTAGGTTTGCGGAACATTAGATCTTCTACGAAGCAGTCTTCAATTTGATCTGGTGGGAGAAGAGGCAGTCCAAACAATGTTTTGAGAAGTGCTCCTAGTTCAGAGTCTTTTGATTTAAAGTCATTTAACAGTCCCAAGGATTGAATTTTTCTCCACCATGACTGTCCGAGATGGAATCTGCAGCCCTTTATAGTCGTTTGGGGCCAAACGTAAGCAATTTCTTGGTGGAGTGCGGTCTCAAAGTCAACGTATATAATGTCTGGATTGGTGATATTTTTAATTCAGCACAAAGCTTCCTTGTATGTCTCAGAGGTTTTGTTTGGGATAAATAAAAATACCAACGGGAAATATATATATATATATATATATATATATATATATATATATATATATATATATATATATATATATATATATTATTTACACGTGAATTATAAATATTTGGTGGAACAGCTTAGGGCAGCTCTTGAAAGTCCCGTCTACATATAAAGTTTTCGAATTCTTAAGAAAATCCAAATTACTTTCACATGAGAAACCAACAATATTCTTTTCTGAGTTGTTCACAAACAAAAAGTTTTCGCCCCTGTTTGTGTTGAAAACACTTTTCTCTAGGGCTTCGTGGAGTTCTTTTAAGTTATTAGGCAACTTCGGAAGCTTGCGCGAGCGAGCAGCATCAATATTTTTCCTAATTCGAACTAAATAACGTGTTGTGAGATGTCGATATCACTATTAGCTAACTCGATGCGTATAAGTTTCGACGGGCGCTCACACAAATTTTCTACAAAACACTCACATGTTCTTCTCGTACATTTATATCTTTCAACCCCACCGACGAGACACTTATCGAAACAAAATTTGTAACCATCTATCACCAACAGTTGCTTGCCCTTTTCACTTGGCATCACTTCAAATCCATCGCTGGCACACAATGAACTGGTTTCTCTCAAATGAGTAGCAATATCTACAGGAACTGTGTAAAAGCAGCTCGGGAATCAACACGGACAGTGAGGGTTCGTAGTGTTGGGAATCAACTCGGATGTTATCGTTAGACAAACTTGTCGAATGCGGGAATCAATTCGTACACTACCAAAACCCCAAGGGACGCAAAACGGCAGCAGCGGCTGGGCAATTTTCAGAAAGGTACATATGCAATTTAACTTAACAGCATTAGTGTGAGGTAGACAGAAAAGACACGTTTTCGAATACACTTCCAAAGATTGAATCTATTTTGCTTTACAACAGAGCGGAAGAAAGGAAGAAAGATTCGACATAATTATAAATTAATAGTGCAAAATTTATTTCATAAATAAGGTTTATTTCCAAATTTCATCTACGTAGAATTAAATTTAGGTGAAATAGAATACATTTGTAGCTTCACTTTTATGCAAATTTACGGAAAGCGCACTACATAATTTTTGAACGTTTGATAAATACTAACACAATAATACCATAAATAATTTTGACATAAATAGTATTGTATAAAGTGAAAAGAAGAAAAAAGTGAAATGAATTTTTTTGCGGTTAGACCATACCTTGTACGCTAAAGGAGACTGGTGATCAAATAATTGGTAAAATGAAAATGTGGGAACAAATGGGAAAACCAAAGAAAACTCACCGACACGATGCTACCCACCACAAACTCACATGAATTGAAAACGAACCAGATATTCCTCGTTCTAAAGGTGAAAAGTCTACTGCTGAGCCACCCTGCCCGCCGGAAATAAAGAACAAGTACTGCCTTAATAATTCCTATATGACAGTAGAGATTGTCAAATAGTAGTTGTTTTTTTTTTCAAGCGAATGAGTAATACGAAGAAGAATATACTGTGATCTCAATATGAGTTATCGATTTTTTTCACAAAAGTGCTTTTATTTAATTATTCAGTTCTCTTAATGTATTTTTAGCTGCTTATTTACAAATAAATTAATAGTCGACATCAATGTTTTTATGAATTCTAACTTCATGAGTGCGGTTTCAGTATCCTAACACATCAGAGTAGATTTCTAGGAATGCTCCTGGGGGAACCTTCTGAACCAAGCATTATCTTTTCATAGTTTAGCGTTAGCGTCTGGAGGCCACTTTCAAGACGGATGATCATCTTGGGTTTTCTTTGTGCAGGAAGCAAATTTGTAGCTATCTTTCTTCATTAACCTCATCTCATCTCTCGTGACTCATCTCCTTGTCATCAGATTCAATCTAGGAAAGTAATACTTCACGGGGTAGGTGTGATGGAAAATTAAATATGTAAACTTTTTTCCCTCTAAAATTCTAATCGAAACCTTTGATCATGATATCAGATTCACAGCTGAAGTGTTTCCTTATACGCACGCTTTTTCTTTCTTCAAAGCACCATGAAGAAATAGTTGACACTATTTCAGCAGACTGGAGCTATTTGAAGGAAGTAATGGCACCTATAAATAATAGAAGAAAGTATAGATCTGAAAACTTATAAAGAGGAATCAATACAAAGACCAGATACTGTGACCTCACATATTAAATGCAAATAATATTATTCAAATTTCCAGCATTTTAAGATTACCGTAGGAACTTGCATGTTCCTATACGCATCCATATTCATTCTTAGCACAAAGAAAGATGCACACAATCAATTACAGTATTTATTTATGTTTTTTTATTTTTGTAATTAATAGATAAATAATATGTAGCATTATCTAATTTCCAGAACAAAATGAAAACAAATCGCTTAAGACAATCCTCAGCAGAAGACCTTCAATATATTGTTTGAAATTAGACTTTATTTCACAGAGGATTTTTCACATCAGTATTTTTGAATTATATATATTTTTTAAATGATCGTTGGTTCGTTGATTTATTCGAGTTTAGTGTATTTTCAACACCGAGACCTTGTAGGACATGTATCTACAGCTTCACACGTGGGATTCGAACTATATGAGCTCCCAACGGGAATTGAGCCCGAGCCTTCCGCGCAGAAGGTGGTTTAAATGATAGTTAAATTTAACATAGACATTTACTTTTGAAACTCATAATAGTGAAGGAGAATAATATACTAATTAAGTTCAGGGATGAATAAATACACTTATTGACTGCTCATGCAATATATAAATTAGTCTTAACCCTTTCACTACCACTGGTACATATGTGTCCCACGATACATTCTCAAAGGACCTGTGGTAATTTACCGCATGCTATTGCTATGAATCGATATTCCAATGGTAAAGAGAAGCCTGCTAATGGTTTACAGAATTCCTATTAACATTATCAAATGTACAGTAGTGAAAGTGAACGTGGTGATAATGGAACATATGAAAATGAAGAACAAGGTGCTAGTGATAAAGCAGTGGTTGCATGTACTGTCATTTGGAAAAAAATGCCGAAATGTAAAATATTTGTAATCATAAATACGACCCAACTGTTTTTCTAACAATATACGTAGCAAAATTGAAAATACAAGATGATCCTTTATGTCACTGCCACTGGTACAAATAGGTCCCACGTAAATATATCAATACAAATACTAATGTCCCACCCTTCCCCTGTCGAAAAACGAAACGGCGGATATATATATATATATATATATATATATATATATATATATATATATATATATATATATATATATATATATATATATATATACGTTTGAAAACAACTTAAAGTAGCCATATATTAATATTTGTCACTCCGAAAAAAAAGGTAGTAAAGGGTTAAAGGAACATTGTCCAAGGCCTTCAAAAAGCGGGAAACGACCATTAGGAAGACCTAGTCGCAGACGAGGGAACAATATTATGATGGATCTAGCGGAAATAGGAATACAAAGTAGAAACTGGGTCCAGTTGGCTAAGGATGGAAGTCAGTGGAAAGCTTTTGTGAACGCGGTAGCATTGAACCTCCGGGTTCCATTGTCCATAGTGCTTTATATATATATATATATATATATATATATATATATATATATATATATGTGTGTGTGTGTGTGTGTGTATGTATGTATGTATATATGGCGTTAATTAACTATACCGACAAACGTTAGGAGGTGATTCCTCACATCAAAATACGAGAAAAAAGTTCATATGGACCTATGGGGAAAAGTGCATAGTTTCAGAACTAGGGCTGTCCAAAATTGGGAAAAAGCCAAATTTCAAGAGTCTCTATTTCGAATTCGAGAGACTGTGGATGGTGCTTCTTATCAGCTTAAAGGAAGCCAGACATACGCAATCCAAAACATTCATTACACTCTCTCTCTCTCTCTCTCTCTCTCTCTCTCTCTTTCTTTCTCAAATGACTTTTAACGTTGAAATTGAAAATCTTTAATTTGTACCACTTCTTGTTTAATTAGAGGATTGACGTAGGACATACATTTAAACTACTCTTTGCACGACGATTTTTGCTTGATCGAGATCAATATTGATATCATAAATATTAGCAATAGTTTCTAGCACTTTCGGTTTTAACAGAGCGATACGGGTAGATATGTTACCTTTTCTTCAGACGCTGAACCGACTCCTAAAATCACATGTCACAATCTGCTACCATTTTTGTTCTGTGGTGATCAACATTGATACTGGGCACGATTGGTTTCTATCACTTTTGATTTCAGTAGATAGTTAACAGAGGAGACGAATCCTATTTTTGTGACCCATAATCGATTCGAAAAAGAAAATAAAGAAATAAATCTTCTCAACATATTTTACAATTTTTGCTCTATGAATGTCAATATTAAAACCAGAAGTAGTAGTAAATTGCTATTACCTCCGGCTTTAGTAGACTAATTGAGTGTATATGTTATGTTTCTTTCGGACAGCTTTTAATTATCTATTACTGTTTATGTTCTATGATGATCAACATTGAAAACGGACATTGCTTATTTCTACCACTGTTAGTTTGAATAGAGGGTTATCAGGGGAAGGAGCCCTATATTTGGACCCTGTATCGATTGAAAAAAAGAACTTACCAAATCTCTTACAGTTTTTGATCTATGGAGGTCCACATTGATAGCGGATATAGCGTTCTGTTTCAGTAGCGTAATACGAATGAATTCGGTATGTTTCCTTGAGACGTTTGTCACTATTACATTTTCTTCGGTGGGGTTCAAAGTTGAAACCAAGAACGGTTGATTTCTACCACTTCCGATTTTAATAAAGGGGTAACAGAGAATATAAGTTATTCTATTGGAACGTTGAATCGATTTCAGAAACTCGCTTCCAGATATCATTTAGCGATTTCGCTATGATACCTGTTGACAGACAGACAGACGGACGGTCGGATATAGCTGTTTTATAAATCTTCTAACACTATTGCATAGAATAGTTTGGATCGAAAGTCTAAAAATGTTGGTGAGTGCAATGGAGTTAAGGAGTTTAAACTTTTCATTAAACAAAATATTGAAAAATGAACTATTACTTGTTTCCACTTATCCTGAAAGAATAATCCATCCATTCACTCTCAGCACGAGCTTGGGACTCCTCTCGCAATATAAGACAAAATGTACTGTGCTGGCCTGTTGAAGAAGGAGAGATCGAAACTCGGGAGCTGTGTGGAAACACCTTACTCTCGCTATGTCCGGTTCCCAGTTGCTGCTCTCTTATGAACTCCTAGTATAGAGACAGATAGTGATCTACCGGGGAATAAAAGTTATGACCAGATCTCCAAAGTGCAACTAACTCGTGCCATCAGATCTGGATGGATACTTGCTACCTTGTCACGGTCTCGGAGAGATATGTGGATCACCGCTCCTACAAGAGGAGGTAACACCTTATGTATTCTCTGAAATGGGCAACCAAATTGCATCCTTGAGTCCAGGAGATAGTGTTACGTGTACTCTAACAGTATAAAAGAAATGTAGTTGGTGTGCTCAATAGGGCGAATCCAACGCTCTTCCGGGATGGATTACGAGCTATCGGAGAGCACGTGTTGCGTTCTCTTGGGATCCGGTATGAAATACTTGTATCTTAACACCCTCTTGGTGCCACAAAAAGAGTTGTGAGATAGTAAGGGTCCTTGTCCCTGGTGCAAGTTCACTTTCATTGGGCGTAGGATATTGGCGACCTTACAGGAGGAGCCGTCACTTCCAAATGGCCATGTCTTTGAAAGTAAATAGCCTACATCAATGATTTGATCCGGTAATGTACAGAGTGCCTGTGACGTAAGTAGAGGAAATCCAGTATTACTTGGACACCCGTACAGAGGGAAATGTGTTAGTCCTTCCCAAATGGAAATCTAAAAGTACGATTGGGTTTGGGAGGTAGATTAGCTACAACGTATATCTTTTACCTTAACACATAAAAGAGATTAAGGGCCGTAGTGCTTGAACAGGCCTACTGGTAAATGTATTCTAGGCATACTCTCAAATGGCTATGCCTGTAAATGGACAGTCTATATTAGTCATTGGTTTCTATAATGTTTGGCGTCCCTCTGTTGTAACTAGGGTAAATCCTGTATTCGTTGAATTAACTTACCGGGGAGGGAGGAGGTATATACTGTCTGAAAGGTGCCCAAGTAGAAGCCTGTAAGGTGGAAGTACCAGGAATATGGACAAAGGTTTCTGATACTAGTGAAATGGAGGAATTAACTTAATAAAAGGTCGGTCTCAAACCCAAATGGCGACTTGGCACGCATTAATGGATCCTGGATGGAATACGAAAGTACTCTGAAACATTAGCAGTATATCTACGAGGAAAATGATGGCCATTGAACGATACAGGTAGGCATACAAGATCGGGAACAGTAAGTACGCCAGAAATTTTTACTTGGTAGGGTGCTCAAAATAAAAGGGGGTGCTCTCAGAATAGTGATATACATTTTTAAACAAACTCAAAGAAAACAGTTTTTTTTTGTTACGCAAATATTAGCAAGAGTAACTGGTTTCATGTTCCCCCCTCACTCGCAGCTTTCGTTTATGGAGCTCAATCTGCTAAAAATGCACTTTGTAATAGATTAATTTTTGTACATTGGATCATCAAAATAAAATTTCATATTAACAAGAACACTTTATAATAGATTAATTTCTGTACATTGGATCATTAAAATAAAATTTCATATTAGCGCAAATAGGAAACTAAGTTCAAAGATTTGATATACAAAGAGAAAACAAGGTTCAAATCCGTTATTTCCTCCTGCTAAATTACAAACCAATAAAAAAAAGTCTCAACTGATCTTCAGTTATGATATTCTCCATCTCCATACTTGAGAAAGTTGTACTCCACACTCAACAGAAATATAATTTTGTCTTAATTTAAAGACTGTTTCTTGAATAAAATACTGAAATATTTGGGCACTTTTGGCAGTCTCACTCCATACACTAACTATAAATGACGTCATTTTTTTTTTACTAAATCTGACAACTTTTCAATTTGATCATCTTGCATATACACTATTTTCCACACTATATTGTCACATGTTTCTTTACTGAGGAAGAGGTGAATGACCGCTCAAGACGTTGCCGATTTCAGTCATCTGCATCTGTCCATCAATCTTTTTTTCTCGGAAACGACCGCGAAGCCAAGGAATGTAGGTATGAGTGGGTCTGTTTTGTCAATTATTTTGATCGAAACACCGCCCGAAACAATGAGGTCATGTGTTTCTCGAAGCCGTACATGAGAACCAGGTCGCTTCGTAATTTGAAGTGAAATAAATAAATAAGAATATTGCCTTCTTTCCTAAACTAAACCTTTTTTAACTTGATGTAATAAATAACCTATATGATAATGATTGATAAAATTGGATGTAGTGGAGTATTCCTTTTCCATGCAGGGGTGTGTGCAAAGACATTTGGGGAAAGTGTTAGGGGGTGTTGAAGAGGTGTAGATTACTCCCTGATCGGAAACAATCAATCCTCACCCCCGAGTTTGCCTGTGGCTCTCGCATTTGGATTGCAGTGCGTCGGACTGTGGTCAAACTGTGATTCGGTAGCTGGTACTTGTACTAGCAGGAGATGATCTTGCAAACATTTGGGAGCCATGAATGCACAGCATGGTAGATCCTGACTAGCTAGGAGGGTTACCTCATCTAGTAGGTCATACTGGTAGACATTCAGGACTTCAATCTGGACGCGCATTGGGCTTATCCCACTCCCCTGGTGTGATGCATGGGGCTGCATGCTTAATATCGTCAAAGGTGAGGGACAAACCTTGAAGCTGCGCTATGAGCATAGGGACTGGAGTTCAATAATAGAGCAAACACAATCCGGATGATTACAAGTGCCTGCCCATAAACATAAACGGGATACGGCTGTTTCGGTGTAGGGTGTTTTGGTGTAGGGCGTTTCGGTGTACGGGTGTTTCGGTGTAAGGACGTTTAGGTGTGAGGCTGGTTCGGTGTAAATGTTCCAATGTTTACACCGAAACGTCCGCTCTTCAAAATGAAAATTATTCATTACGGAGAAATAAATTCATGGGAAAGAAAATATAAATTAATAAATAAAATGAAAATTAAATGTTGCTATAATGGGCAGGGGTTACTGCGAGAAGGTCACAGACCAATTTGAAACATTTTTCTGCACTTATTTTAATGGGATGCTTGATTAAAGTAAGTCTATGTACCTCTCACTATCCGGTTGCTTATTTATAGTGAGTCCCCTCGCCTCGCTACACCACATACACCTTATTTAAGGCAATAACTGTGCACAAATCGCAAAATGCTGCACAATCTTTGAAATGAAATTTTCAAACACAAGTTTTTTCTTCTTAACAACCGCTTTTATACCACGCATACCCAATAAGATTTCTAGATCTGGGAGAAGATAACTGATTATGAATCAGCGATGGAATCTTAATTATATTATTACGGAGATGTAAATTCATATTATAGTTGTAGAGAAGGACAATGCCAGAAATATATCTCAAGAAGTCTTTCCATGGCCTAAAGATGAGCACATCAAGAGGCTGAATCCTACCAGTTGTCCCTGCAGAAATCGTTTCTATTATGAGTTACTATTTTGTTCTTAAAATAGGTTCAAAGTTGATGAATTGTGTCCAGTCCACTAAGTTATTAACAAAATGGATTTTGCATTAGACACTTGAAGAAAAATCTCTGGAAACCAAGATCTCACAAGACTTAATGTTAATGTTCCCGAATTTGATGCTTTCACAACGATATTTTCAAACTTAAAGAGGTTGTTTTGGACTATAAGACCAAATGTTCCATTGTTTTCCTACAAAACAATTAACAGCGGTGATAACAAAACACCATTTGCAGAAATTAAAGGTTGTATGGTATAGCTACGAGTCATAGAATTTACTGACTGGGTCACTGTTTGTGTTCCTGTAAACATTAGAGCACGTCCCGTCTGCATTTGCAAATTTAATCGTATTGATCAGAGTTATAAATATCTTCTTTCCCAACAACATGTGCTGCTTCACATTCGCGACAAATGCATTGGTACTGGCTTTTAACTGATTTAGCTATAGATTTATTTAATCAAGTATGCTGTTAAAATATGTAAGAAAGGGGTTTCAAATCAGTTTACACCTTCTCGCAGCAGCTCCCACCAATTATATTTGTTTTTGGCTAACTTCAGAGCATTTCAAACCAGAATACTATTTTAATTGTAATCGCCATATTGGATTAGCAAATTTGAATTCTGTAATTTTAAAGTCAGGTTATGAATCATAAACCCCCTTGGCAGTAAGCTGGCCGTATCATTTAATCTTCTACATTAAATGATTGTTTTCTGTTTATGCTTGGAGACCACCCCTAACTTTCAAAGGGTGGTTTCCACCCTTAAACCCTCACCATTACCGAAATAAAAAAGTGTCAATTATTTTACGATTATCTACAAGTATGCAAAGCTTCATTCAAATCGGTGAATTACACTTCCGTAAGTCTTCTTGTTAGTCCTGTTCGGATGGAACAAGTAAATGGCGGACATGAAGTCAGAACAATAAAAGAAAGAAAAGAAAAGAAAAAAAGAAAAGAAAAGAAAAGAATCCCTTGTTACTAAGAGACTGAGCAACGTTTGTGAAAATTACAAATTTGATGATGTAATTAATTCTTAAAAGGAATTGCGCACAATTTTAGATTCTGAGTTGAGTGATCCTATGTAAACTGATCTTCTATGTAATTTTATTTTTTTCAACAATATTCCTTTGAGGTATTATTCAGTTTGTATATATTATTACTGTGTCTCAGTAACTTTGTGCAATATCTTTATTTCTATCCAGAAATGACGCTGAATATTTTGCAGTAAATTTGAATTAAATTCGATTTTTGAATTAGGTTTGCTTATTATTCTGTAAAACTTGCCTATGGACACCTCTGAATCAAAATTATTGTTACGAATGCATTGACGTTGAATTATCATCCTGTAATTGACTCAATAACAAAGTTAAACAGTTTACACTATTGAAGAGTAGCTACACCATGACACTTCATAACTTCATTACAAGCATATGATTAATGCTCTCAAATATTATATACAACGAAACGTCTTTTACAGCCAAGCATCCTTACACCGAAATGCACGAACACCCTGACGTTCGCACACTGAAACGTCCTACGCCGAAAGATCCTACACCAAAACATCCTAGACCCACATAAACCGACAGATTGCAGTTCGCCCTTCAGGCAAGCAAAGCTTGGCGGCAGACCACTATCCATCTAATGTCCTGAAAATATATGAGATTGAGAGAAATTCTGCATACGCCATTGAATGAGTGAACTGATGAACATGAACAAACCAGTCGAATAAGCAAGTAGTTTCAATAAGGCCTGATCTGATAGTATACATTTCTATATTTCTTTCTTCTTTTCATTTTTCTTATTTGATTCTACTTTCATTCCTTGGAACTGAATAATATTTATTTGCAATTAAAAAAAAATAGCATGTGCTTTCCTCTTAAGGACAATAAGATCTGGTCCAGGATACTACCGTTAGAAACTATAATTCACTGCGCTCTTATCATCGCTTGCTCCAAGGGCTTATATATATATATATATATATATATATATATATATATATATATATATATATATATATATATATATATATATATATATATATATATATATATATATATATATATATATATATATATATATATATATATGTGTGTGTGTGTGTGTGTGTGTGTGTTTAAGAAAAATTGAAAGAATTGGTGGAATGAGAATGTGAGATGAAACGAGAAAAAACACGGACATAATATTATCTACCACAGACTCAAATGGCCTGGGATCGAATCAGGGACCCTTCGCAACAGAGGTGAGCACTCTATTGCTGGGACATCGAGTTTTCTACATATTTGTTGTTGTCAATTGTACACAGATACAGAGAAATGAAATGAAATCTTTGAGTTTTACGTCCCACGCTTATGCCGGTTAGGCTAAAGGAGACGGTGATGATGAGTAATGAATGAAATGGTGGAATGAAGAAAGTGGGAGGAAACGGGAGAACCCCAAGAAAAACACGCACGCGGTGTTTGTCCACCAAATCTTAAATCGAATTAGCAATGTGCTGCGGACCTGATTTAGTGGTTCGTAACCTTACTTTGTATCAGTTTATTAATTAAAAGCTATATATATATATATACAGGGTGGGCCATTTTAATTAATCCACGGAAATATCTAAAAAATGATAAAACATAGAAGAAATGTTTGAAGTACACGTTATATATTGCTAAGGGGGAAAACCATTTCCGCCAAAAGTACCCCTCCCCACCCCCCGGAAATGGGGGTAACGGGGGGTAACTTTGAAATGTCAAATGGGAACATGGGTCGAGTAATACCTCGTTCGAAAGGTCTTGGAAAACTAAGTAACGCTGTACCAAAATTTGTTTCATATGGAGCACCAGTTTCAAAATGGCCGCCATGATATAGTTCGGAAACTCCAGTAGCCGTAGTATGAAAACCATGGGAGGTAGATGAATGGAACAAAATTGAAATACGTAAATATCATAGGGCATATCGAATGATGTGACCCCTGCGATCCCAGCGTCTTTCCTGAAGGGATCTTGTGAGCTAACTTCAAAATTTCAATGTCCGACCGGACATTGGTTCGGGCGTACGCTTGATCTACCCAATGCTGTTTGGAAGGCAGACTTCAGGGATAGAGAATTAGTGCTCTCAGTTAATGCGGATTGCCACAGTCAAGGGCGCCCATAAGGGTGGCAAGGGGGGCTCTCGCCCCCCTAGAGAAAATTGTGCTTCGGAATATCAAAAACTCAATAGAATTTTTAGAATAGCTACAGCAAAATTTGAAACTATATTTGAAATGTCGCTTTTTCTTGCCTCCCTTGGAAACTACAACATGGGCGCCCTTGGCCACAGTTACATTTTCATTAACTATTAGCACTCATGTCATATTGTGAGCTTGAGGGACGAAACAGTGTGTACGTATATCCCCGAAATGCTTTCCGAATAACCAGCACGCATTGCATAAAAGTTTCTGTGGCGACGGAGATTAGCAAATTCACACGTTTGTAAGTTCCAGCAACAGCATTATTCGACAACTTCTTTCGTATAACGTTCCTTCTGTTTTCGCATCAAATCATACTTAGCCATACAGATATGCGTTACCATTCAAATAAAATTTCACCTTTTTATAGTCACTACAGCGTCATCCTTACAAACAAATGTTTCAACCATACCATACCTATTTGTACGGTAGCCTTAATTTGCGAATTAAAGTAGAGTTCTCATTTGAACTTTCACTGTTACTTTCCACCCCGCTCACATACAGAGCACAGGAAAAGATTATTTTGCAGGACTTGGATATCTCTCTATACATTATGGCAATTTTACTCTAACATTTTTATCTCTGTTGTATCATTCTCGAGCCTTGGAATGCCTCCGTGGTTTTCCTATTTAATTTTCGTTATTTTCATTTATCTCTACCCGTATTCATACTATGGGCACTAGACGTTTTCTTAGACACATTCACCATGTCTTGGCGATCATTTTTAAAACGGTGTCTCATGTCGAAAATATTCTTACAGAAGCTGTGTGATATTCATTTGTCTATGTAACATGATGTTACTCGCTTCAAGTTGCTATTTGAAATTTTCAAGTTGGCCCCGGATACCTTTCAGTGGAGTCACCCCGACAACACCTCTCGATGTGCCTTACGTCAGTTACCTACTCCAGTTTTTCTTCTGTTGATTTATCTCCAATCGCTTTCATACTACGGGTACTAAACCTTTTCTCTGACACTGATACTATGTTTCGGCGGCCTTTTGAGAACACTGCCATTTCACCTCAATCGTTTTCTCCTGCAAGATGTTTGATTTTGCAAGATTTATCGAACGAGGTACCACTCGACTCATGTTACTATTTGAAATCTTGAAGTTAGCCCCCCTCCCATGGTTTTCATACTACGGCTACTGGAGTTTCCGAACTATATCATGGCGGCCATTTTGAAACTGGTGCTCCATATGAAACAAATTTTGGTACAGCGTTACTTAGTTTTCCAAGACCTTTCGAATGAGGTATTACTCGACCCATGTTCCCATTTGACATTTCAAAGTTACCCCCCGTTACCCCCATTTCCGGGGGGTGGGGAGGGGTACTTTTGGCGGAAATGGTTTTCCCCCTTAGCAATATATAACGTTTACTTCAAACATTTCTTCTATGTTTTATCATATTTTAGATATTTCCGTGGATTAATTAAAATGGCCCACCCTGTATATATATATATATATTATTATTATTATTATTACTCTTAAGGGACGGTGGTGTGATATGATTGTTTTAAATGTACATTCCCCAACTGAAGATAAGGATGACGATATAAAAGACCAACTCCCGCGATACCATATGAAAATTCTATTAGGGGATTTCAATGCGAAGGTAGGACGAGATAATATTTTAAAACCGATTATAGGAAGCGAAAGTCTGCATAAGGAAAGTAATGACAACGGTGTTAGACTCGTGAACTTTGCAACATCCAAAAACCTAATCGTGAAGAGTACAAAATTCCCACATCGCGACATTCATAAATACACTTGGACATCACCAGACGGGAAAACACATAATCAAATTGATCACGTTTTAGTAGATAGAAGAAGGCAATCTAGCGTAATTGATGTCCGGTCGTTTAGAGGGGCGGATTGTGACACTGACCACTACCTGGTAGCAGCGATAATACGAGAGAGATTATCGTTGAATAAAGGTAATATTCATTGTCCGAAAACGGAGAGATTCAATTTAAAGAAATTAGAAGAGAGCCAGGTAAGAGAGAAATACCAGATTGAAGTTTCGAATAGATTCTCGGCTTTAGAAGATTCGGAGTGCACTAGTGTTGAGGATACTTGAATTGAAATTAGAGATAGCATTAAAATTTCAGCAAAAGAAAAATTGGGACATGCAGAAATACGTAGGAACAAACCATGGTTCGACCAGGAAAGTATTAAACTAACACAGAAGAGAAAACAGGCAAAATTACGGTGGCTACAAAATCCGAATGAAACAACTATTCTTTCTTTGACGATTTGCTGAACACGCAACCAAAAACTAGTGTCCGTGGAGAAAAGGAGATACACACCGCAGAACCGTATATTCCAGAACCCACCTAATGGAAGTAGAAACCGCTATAAAGAAATTAAAGAAACAAATCTCCTGGTGTAGATGAAATTCCGGCTGAGTTAATTTTAGCTGTAGGCGAAAAATTGTGGAACAAGATACACAAACTCATTTTCCTTATCTGGAACAAGGAAGAATTGCCAAAAGAGTGGAAAGAATCAATCATTATTCCAATTCACAAGAAAGGCGACAAAACTGACTAATAATTATCGAGGCATTACTCTTCTGTCAACAAACTATAAAATCCTTTCAAATATTCTGTTAGCAAGACTAACCCCATACGCAGATGAAATTATTGGAGATTATCAGTGCAGATTTAGACGAAATCGATCAACTATCGAACAAATATTTACCATTCGCCAAATACTCGAAGAAAAGTGGGAGTACAATACGCCGGTACATCAAGTATTTATTGATTTTAGAAAGGCGTACAACTCGGTTAGAAGAGAAACATTATACAACGTTCTTACAGAACTTGGAATACCGAGAAAGCTAATTAGATTAATTAAGATATGTTTAAATGAATACCAAAATCCGGATAGGAAAATTTTTGTCTACGAGCTTTCACGTCGAAAATGGCCTGAAACAAGGAGATGCGTTGTCGCCATTATTATCTAACTTTGTTCTGGAATACGCTATAAGGAAAATCAAAGATAGCAACCAGGGCCTAGAGTTGAACGGTATTCACCAGGTTATGGCATATGCTGATGATGCAAATTTAATAGGGGATGATAGGAGAACAATAGAATGAAATGCAGAGATCTTATTAAACGCTTGCAGGGACATGGGTTTAGAAGTAAATGCAGAGAAAACTAAATACATGGAAGTGCGTCGGGACCGTAATACAGCAAATTATAGATGCGTTAAAATATTAAATAATACTTTTGATAAAGTGGATAATTTCAAATATCTAGGATCAATATTAACAGAGGAAAATCATATTCACGGAGAAATTAAATGTCGACCAAAAGCAGGGAATTCGTGTTACTATTCGGTTCAAAATATCTTGTCGTCGCGAATTCTGTCGAGGAATTTGAAGCTTAAAATGTACAAAATGATAATCATGCCTGTTGTTTTGTATGGCTGCGAAACATGATAGCTTACTCTGAGGGAAGAACATAGACTGAAAGTATTTGAGAACAAGATCCTGAGACGAATATTCGGACCCAAGAGGAACGGGAATGGGGAATGGCGGAAACTTCATAACAAGGAACTACATAATTTATATGGTTTACCCAACATTGTTAGGGTCGTCAAGTCTAGGAGGCTTAGGTGGGCGGGTCATGTAGCTAGAATGGAAGAAAGTAGAAACGCTTTCAAAGTCTTGACTGGAAGACCAATCGGAAAACGACCATTAGGAAGACTTAGGCGCAGATGGGAGGACAATATTAAGGTGGATCTCGCAGAGATTGGAATACAAAATAGAAACTGGATGCAGTTAGCTAAGGATAGAAGTCAGTGGAGAGCTTTTGTGAACGCGGCATTGAACCTCCGAGTGCCATAGGCCATTGAGTTATATATATATATAACCAATTGTTTTTTTTACTGATCATACATTGTTCTTTTTTGCTTTTTCCGTAAAATTTATCAAAATGAACTTAAGGGAGTATAGCATAATAGGCTTGTTATAGGGCAAGTATGCCAAATTTAACAATAAATTGCATATTTGCATTTATATTTCATAATATATAATTGGCAAATAACAACAGACTTGATTGTTCTGGAGGTTCATATTAAAATGACTAGATGCATATGTTGTTGCTTTCTTGCTGCGTTTAGAAACTTAGTAATGTTCCGTCGAAGTACAAAATACAATTGGTCTCAATTTTGCAGTTATGCGTCCTAATTTCGCAATAGGTGTGCCTAATTTCGCAATACTGCCTGTTTGTTACTAATTTCAGTGTTCTATAGGCCTATCTGACATAATGTAACAAACCGATAGAATCTGAATTACATATGCGAATATATCGATTTTTTCCATCATAGCTACATTTTATTGACCATTATTACGTAAATGTATTATTACGTGAACACAACGTTCACCATTTCATTAAAAAAAAAAACTACTACTATTACTGAAGCCAATTCAAAAACATTACATACAACGAAATAGAGCCTAGCTGCGATATTGAAAGAGTAGAACATGAAGGGAATCGAGTGTTGTTGCAAGGGTGGAAACAAAATAGGCTAATGTAGCTAAACATTATCTTATTCACATGACAGAACAAGTGTTAGAAAATCAAAAGATCAGAACAGAAGAAATCAAATTAACTTATCTAAACAAAAGCTACTGCAGAAACCAATTGAAAAGCATTAAACCCGATGAAAAAGCTACAATATGACACAATAGAACACGAAGACAATTGAGTGTTCCAGTAAGGATATAAACAAACCAGGTTTAGGTAAAAATGACAGATCAAATGAAAGATAATCAAATGTCCAAAGCATAGGGAAGCTAATCATCTTCCTCCCTGTAACCAAGACAGATGAAATCAGGCGCATAGCCTTGGCAAAGCTCATGGACCTTGGCAATGCCTTTGAGAACGTTGCCTCCTACAAAACTTGTTTACAAGGAAGTCTCCTTGTCTTTGTTTTATCGTGTACCGGAGCTACAAACAGCCTTACCAAACTTAGATATCTTATCATTCATCATAGGCTGCAATTTGTGTGTGTGTGATTCAAAGAGTGTTTTACAAATCTGTTTAGCCTAGTAGCGTCCATTAGCAGATAGCTAGTTTTGTTCAGCCTATTAACCACATTTGAACATTGAACTAATAAATAATACTGTCGTTGGAAGCAAAATATTGATGTGTATATATGCGTTTTCTACAATACCAAATAATGTTTTCATTTTAATGAATATGCAACTTAATGCACCGTTATTTCCAAATTTGTTTCATAAGAGTACATTTTAGTTAGCCGATTACCTATTAGTTTTCATTTGTAACTGCTTCAGAGATGATGAGAGCTGGTAATGTTTCTCATAAACTTGAGTTATATTTGTAATTATAATTCTTATTAAATATTTAAATACTAAATTACGGTATAATTTTAATGTATTTTAATGTACTTCTCTCCTTTTGTATAGGAAAGTTTAATGCCTCCTGTGAAATTGAGTTATTAGGGGTGGATTGGGTTGGGACTGAACAATAGAAGAGTATGTGCTTAGTTTGATTTCGGAAATGTACCTGTAGATAGCAGAGGAAGCTTGTTTGATATGCATTGCATTCAATTGCATGAGAATTTTGAACTATCTTCCCCAGTTTGCTCCCTACAGTAGTTCAATTGGTAGAGCGCCCAACTTTGGTGCGTAGGGGTCCCTGGTCCGATCCCCGGTCTGGTAAGTTTGTAGTGGACAACATCATGTCCATGGGTTTTCTCGGAGTACTCTCGTTTCCTCCCATCTCATCATTCCATCAACTCTTCCATCATCATTCACTTGCCTGAATCATCCCTCTCCTTTAGCCTAACGAGCATAATCGTGGGACATTAAACTCACAGGATTCATTTTTATTTCATTTTCCAGTTCACTTGAAAGTTAGAAAATACTATTATTTTCCCCGAGCCGCTCATATGTATAGCCCATCTCATTAAAAAGTAAATAAAATAAAATTTTAAAAAAACTGCATTCGGAATTTACGTTTTCTCTTCTTGGCTGCTGTTCTTCAACAATGAACATTTCTGTAAAATAGAAAACATTATAAAGATATCAACATTGTTCAATGTTCCACAAGATGTTTCGCTTTGTATTCGATATAGACGATTGTAATTACGTTGCCTTTCTCTAATGGCTTTCATGATTTGTGACATAAATTAAATTACTACGTGATACTTACCACCAAGACGAAGTTCAGCTGTCGCCTGAGCAATATCTATTCCGTTTTGAGCGATGCATTGGTACATTCCTTGGTCTTCTCTCTGCACAGCAGGTATTACTAGCTTCTCTGCATTTTCACCTCCGATTTCTAAGCTCTGGCCATCTTTCAGCCAACTGACTTCCGGTGAAGGGTTACCAGTGGTGACACAGATGAATTCCGCGGGCTGTCCAGAATCCACAATTTGGCTCTGAGGTTGAATATGGACAGTAAGTGCTGCCACGACCCGCAACTGCACTTCTAAACTTGCGCTTCCCACCGAGTTGTTGGCTGTGCACACGTAAAATCCAGCTTCCTCCACCTGAACGTTGCGAATAATGAGAGCACCGCCAAGAATAAATTTTCTGTCGCTCTCTTCCAGTGGTTCTGCTCGGAATACATCGTCGAGTTTCCGAAACCACCTGAAAGTAAAACAAAAAAGAAAAATGTTAATGACTTAAACTTGTAAATGGTTTCAACGTTTTAACATTTCGAAAACATAAACTAATTTGCATTTAAAGAACAAGAACGTACTGGCTATCAGGTTACTAGGAAGGAAGTTACGGCTATAAATTACGTTGTTCATACTTCTGATGTGTTTTAGTTGTTTTTAGGTTGTTTTTTTTAATCAAAAGCTCAGACACAACGTTGATTTTTTTGTGTGTTCTTGAAAACTAAGAACATTGTTTTCCTCACAGCAAGATCAAGTGATTACTTTCCAATAAATTTAATTTCCTGAGTGCTACGGCAGCCGACAGACTACATTTACTGGAAATAATATGTAGTCACCACAGTGGCCTCAGTCACCATTATTTTTGACATTCCAAAGGAATATTTGGTGTCCCTTACATTAATTTAACACCACCATTAGTTCATGACTTTATTTCAACACTGAATTCTTTGCCCCACTAAGAATAGAACTATTGACTATTCTTCCGAATATCGGTTCACTAAATTTAAAAGTTGTATCCACAATCAAGAGGTGGCTCTAATAATAATAATAATAATAATAATAATAATAATAATAATAATAATAATAATAATAATAATAATAATAATAATAATAATAATAATTGAAAGGACAGTATTGTTGAAACGAAATATCATACTGTCGTTTCCTTTACGCTTTGTGTCTAGATGTAAACAAGTTGTAAAATTATTCCACAAATAATATGGGATAAACTAGAAAAAGTATATTGGTTCTAGACCACAGTACTCAGAGCCTCATCATCTGAGTAAGAAGTAACGTTTCGAAATGTGATTTTGTAATTTTAAAACAGTTTTTAGAAAGTCTTAATTTATTATTATTATTATTTCAGTTGATCTGAATTCAAGGTCAAGAGTTTTCAATAAAGATAGTGATTTATTGAATTTCGGCAAACAAATATATTTCGGCAAACAAATTTGAGAACGAAAGAGCCAAAATTAAATTTTAAAGTAGCTGCTATGACGAAATCGATCAACTATCAACCAAATATTAACTATTCGCCAAATACTCGAAAAAGAAGTTGGAATAAAATACCCCGGTACATCAATTATTTATTGATTTTAGAAAGGCTTACGACTCGGTTAGGAGAGAAACGTTATACAACGTTCTTTCAGAACTTGGAATACCGAGAAAGCTAATAAGATTAATTAAAACATGTTTAAATGAATCCCAAAGTAAAGTCTGGGTAGGAAAACCTTTGTCCACGAGCTTTCATGTCGAAAATGGCCTGAAACAAGTAGAGGCGTTGTGGCCATTA
This sequence comes from Thermobia domestica, assembly GCF_964235325.1. NCBI lineage: Eukaryota > Metazoa > Arthropoda > Insecta > Zygentoma > Lepismatidae > Thermobia > Thermobia domestica. Next base: position 257,152,112 of record NC_137459.1, on the reverse strand, counting down.
TTATTTAACTTTGTTCTGGAATAGGGTATAAGGAAAATCAAGGATAGCAACCAGGGCCTAGAGTTGAACAGTATTCACCAGGTTATGGCATATGCTGATGATGTAAATTTAATGGGGGATGACAGGAGGACAAAATAAGGAAATGCAGAGATCTCATTAAACGCTTGCAGGGACATAGGTTTGGAAGTAAATGCAAAGAAAACAAAATACATGGAAGTGCGTCGGGACCGCAATACGGCAAATTATGGATGCGTTAAAATATTAAATAATACTTTTGACAAAGTGGACACTTTCAAATATCTAGGATCAATATTAACAGACGAAAATCATATTCACGAAGAAATTAAATGTCGACTAAAGGCAGAGAATTCGTGTTATTATTCAGTTCAAAATCTCTTGTCGTCGCGATTTCTGTCGAGGAATTTGAAGCTTAAAATATACAAAACGATAATCATGCCTGTTGTTACGTATGGTTGCGAAACATGGTCGCTTACTCTGAGAAAAGAACATAGACTGAATGTATTTGAGAACAAGATCCTGAGACGAATATTCGGACATAAGAGGAACGGGAATGGGGATTAGCGGAAACTTCATAACGACGAACTACATAATTTATACGGTTTACCAAACATTGTTATTGGCATCAAGTCTAGGACACAGGTGGACAGATCATGTAGCTAGGATGGAAGAAAGTAAAAACGTTTTCAAAGTCTTGACTGGAAGACTAATCGGAAAACGACTATTAGGAAGACCTAGGCGCAGATGGGAGGACAATATTAAGATGGATCTCGCAGAAATAGGAATACAACGTAGTAACTGGATCCAGTTGGCTAAGAATAGAAGTCAATAGAGAGCTTTTATTTATTTATTTATTTTAGTTCAAGCACAACACAACAGGCTCTAGGCCCAATTATTGTGTTGCCTTTGACAACGAAATACATATTAATACAAAACAATAAGATATACAAATAATTAAAAGAAATACACATAACAAAATAGACAATTTAAAAAAAAACACATTCATATTGTCTTTAGCATATGAGCTCCTTATATGCCGTTTTCGAAACATGCCTGTTTAATTGTTCTTTTGTACACACTTTCCGACATGCTAAATATATCAATATTGAAGTCTTTTTCGACTTCATTGTGGAGAGTGCTTATCCTCCATATAGGAGATTTCCGAAGGATATTTGTTCTTGCCTTTCTTTGATAAAACGTAGATGTGTTTCCTATCCTCGTTCTGGTTGATGGAACTTGAAAACAAAGTAACGAACGCAGCTCAATAGAGTCAATTTTATCATGTATTAATTTATATAAAAATATTAGATCATTATATCTTCTTCTTTCGTATAAAGTGGGTAGTTGATAATTTTCCAGTAACTCTCTGTAAGATTCATATTTCGGGTAAAGCCCAGTTTTCCTGTACGTTAGAAGTCTTAGGAATTTTTTCTGTATTCCCTCAATCATATCACAGTATTTTTGCATATTTGGTGTCCACACAACAGTAGCATATTCTAACTTTGACCGAACGTAAGTGAAGTACAATTTCATGAAAGTTAAATCATTACGAAACTCTTTACCTAGCCTCATGATAAAACCAAGGTTTTGTGAACGCGGCATTGAACCTCTGGGGTCCATAAGCCATAGAGTTATTTAGTTTAGCTATGACTAAATAAAATGATGCAAGAATGCTATCAAATAGATATTCGAACACCTATTTGCCTTTTCGCCATTTCGTTTTTTCCATATTATTGATGTTTGTGGGTAGTGAAATCAGCCAGTAGATTATGCAGACTATTATATATATCTTGGCATCAACATATCCATTATGCATACAGTGCGATTACATACATTTTATGGAAATATTGATTTCTGTATTAACTTGATAGTACCGGTAATGTTTTTTTTATTTATTTTTATTTACTTTTTATTTCTTACAAACAAGTAGAATAATGTCAAACGATATCATTTTTTTAGTTTAAGATGCATTCGTAAAATATTACTTTAAAAAGATGAATATACAGTATATTTCATTTGGTATACAATATACCCATCTTATACATTTCTCTTCAATACTAGAAAAAAATACGGTCTGCCGGACTGAACTTTCTCACTTCAATGTCCTGTACTGAACCGCGTCGTCCTGCAGTGACTACTGAAATATTTACTTGTGAAATAAAAATAAAATATAAGAGGGGTTTGCGGAAACCTTGATCCAAAGAATATTCATCGCCAAACGTAAATTTCCCGTTGTGGATATTTTCATGATAAGTGACAATATTATCGAAATATTTATTTGTGAAATACGGACGAAATCGCACGTCATATTTGAGTAAATAGTGCGAAAAAAGATAGCAAACAAAACAAAGACAAAAACAATGCTAGAGTAAACTACTTCTTATAGATTTTCTCTCTTCAAACGGGTTATGAGAATAACTGCCTAAGTACGTTTTAAGATAATCTCCCGGTTAAGGTCTCTCCTTTAAGAGTAAACAATTTATTGTGGATTATTTTTGAATAGAAGAGCTATACCATACTGTCAGGTGACTAATGACATTCGAACAAAATCCCAAGACTCATTTTTGAGAATATCATCCAAACAGAACTATATATTTTGAATTTTCTCCAGAGAAATGTCACTACAGTATTTGGTTCTTAATTAAAGATTGATGTATTGCATATACGTAAAATCGTTACAACTATTTTCCAGAAAATTGAAATTTTCCATTTCTACCCTTCAATAAACTACCTTTTTTATTTAGGAGTAGGAGAAACATTCGGAAAAAAATCGAAAATATTATTTAAAAAACATGAAGATTATAATTTGATGTGGATAAGTTGAATGGTTTTACTTCTAGGCGAGTACACATACCTCGCGACAAAGAGCGAACAGAAAGACATTCAAAATTCGCTTTCTTCGGCATGTAGGGACTATGAAACGTGTACATATCTCGAATTTGTGAGGTGAAATCTCGAGATCAGGTTTTATTCGTGGTAAACATATATATATCTTATATATATATATATATATATATATATATATATATATATATATATATATATATATATATATATATATATATATATATATATATATATATTTGTTCTCTGCTATCTTCGCTCGAAAGTAACAATTGAAAGTTTTAACCCTTTCGCTGCTGACATAGCACCCCTAAGTATTAAAAAATAGTGCCTTGAGCTTCTGTTGAACTTGGGTTTTCAATGTGAATTTGAATTTTCATTTTCTGTCATCTACCAATTTTCTATGCCATTAAGCCAGCATTCTAACATAGAGTCGCTCACTATCGTGGCTGCAATGGTGACAATGAATTTTGCGGCCGCCGCTGCAATGATAGCATTCATGAAATTGTAAAAAGAATGAATCTTGGCAGCATTAACGACTATCAACACTTGTTGATGTTTATGTAGTTTTTGCAAATAGTTCCAAACATTTTCAGAAACTCACTGTATCAGCAGTATTTAATATTTTTTTTTGCTATCTTTTAATTATTATAATATTAAAATAGGAAATGAAAGACGCTTCAAACTCCATAATATTATTTAACGAAACTGAACAGTCACCAGTAAAAACATATTGTTCTCCTTATATGTTCTTTTCTCAATAAGTACACACACGTGGACGATTCTCAATAGTTTGCACCGTCGTTGAGATAACAAAATTATGTACGATTTGTTGAAATATTTATAAAATAATTCATTCCATCCAGAATTTACAAGAAAACTTGTAGGAGGAATATCATACACACTTTTGCTGAGAACTGCACAATCGTGTACAAATGAACGCGATAATTTATTGGTTAGTGGATACAGTAATCCTTGTTTTTAATTCCAAGGCTCTGAAAGATGATTATACGATATTCATACATCATACACAATAACCGTAGTATTTAAACTGAATAAAGTATACGATTAATTTCCATATATATATAAAAAAAATCCAATACCAAAGGAATTTGCATTTTCTAAACGCAATGCTTAATATATTTTTAGAACTTGCATTCCCCATTGATTCTTCCTTTCAACATGTAAACGGTTCGTTTGAGTAACGAGATGGTAAAGCACAACATTATTTCTTAAAAGTGGTAACACAAATAAAGAGTGTTTGGAGTAACATTTCAAGAAGTGTTTGCTTTTTTTAACAACAGATATTTTGAGATGAGAGCAAAAAAGAGTATTTTAATTAAGAAATCGAATCTAAAAAAATGCTATTATTTAAAAATTCCTTTAGGGTCTCTAACAAATTTGTGACCTCATATGTTGGTTATTGTTTCACTGTATACGTATATTACCAGTATAGATATTTCGAAACGATATGATTATAGTTATCAGAGTACTCAAGTTGTAAATAAGGTTTTGAAATTTGAGTTTAATCCTTTGTGTAATATCTACTATACATTGCCACCATTTTCAACTGATCAATTTTCTGGACACAGTTCATTATTAATACATAAATTTTTTAAAAAAAATCACATAAAAATTTTAAAAAAATGAACAATTTAAACATTATTTAAACAAATAACTAAAGTAAATCTCGAGAATGGTACAGAGTGTTTTTTTCTTTGTTTCTTTTTTTTACTTTCTTCAAACCATTAAGTTAAATGCTTAAAACTCATACTAGTCTGTAAGTAGTTTGTGTATTTTGCATGTCGTGTTTATTTAATTATTGTTGTTATTTATCTAGGAAAAATTTTAAAATTAGTTTCTATAATATATGGTATGCGTTATCCTAGATACTAAATATTTGTTTGTCAAAACAATATTTACATGTTTGACAGAATGAATAACTGAAATCCAGAATGAAAGAAAAAATAAATACGAATGTATTTTGTTTGGTTTTATGATCAATTATTAAAATTAAATGTAAAATAATGCAGGATTTTCACCAACAAACAATGTAATAGTTTGCTCCCTAGCTAATTGCAACTTCTTCACAGATTAAGTAAATGAAACATAATAAAATAAAATAAATGCAAATTCTTTACTTTTTGTATTTTCCACAATGTAACAAAAATATACCAAAAGCGATTATTAAATTTTGTGGCATTATCCAATTCCCTTAGCAATGTTCCTTTTCATATATTTTGCACTTTTTTGCACTTTTTTCATATATTTTAATCAATAGTCGTGCTTCAGTGTCTATATGTTTTTTTTTCTGCAAATGCGTACGTAATTTAGCAAGGCAAATAACTTTAAACTTGATTTAAATACAACAGTCAAGTGGGACTCACCACGGTTCTAGTATATATTTCCTGCATTATGAGCTCTACTCGCTACAATTTCAGTGATGAGAGTCCACGGTTCTTGGTTTATAATTCACAAGAGAGTAATAATTTGAGCCACTCTTGTAAGGAATAGTTGATCCGTTCCCTCAGCAACACTTCATTATGGACTTCCTCCTTTTGCTAATGCTCTTTATACTCGTAACCATGAGAGTCATATACACACTTTATATTATACATGTACGAATACTAAAAGCAGATCACTTCATTTCTCGATATTGTCTATGGGCAGTAAAGATAGCATTTTTCGATAATTTTTCACTTTCAACGGAGAGAACTGGCTTAATTCCTCTACTGAACTTTCGACTGACACACAAAACAAATTTCAATAAAGCTATGGTTATATCAGAAATGTGTTATTGGTCTACCTAAAGCTTTGAAATGAAAATAGTTTCTAGAAAACGTTTCAAATTTACAATCTAATTAAACCGCCGAAGAAGTAAGAACATTTCTATAACAGGAATGAATTTTAATGTTTTAAGTCCATGAATTGTTTTCATTAAGCGATGCATACGATTAATTAGAAATTGAAGAAAAAGAAACAGGAAAGTATGAACGTGTAATTCATTTTCCAACGACTACTGATTTTCTTGCAGCTTTGAATTTGCTCTGAGCATAAACACTTTATCGTTCAAGTAAAACGGAAATTTTATACATTATACATATGCAAAATAGAAAATATAAGAATGAGCAGTTTGACTACACTGAAGTGTTTGTCAATAGATAACTATAATTCATTAAAATGAGATAATTGATATTTTACGAATGAAAATTCAATATAAAACTGCATTTTTACACTGTATTTGTTCCGAAAAATTCCAAATCGAAAGTTAACATTTACAGTTAATTTGTTTTAATTCCAAAGCATCACCCCATATTGAAAAATAAGAACGACAGAGCTCAACAAGTGCATACATTAAACCGAAATCAATCGGAAAAATTGAAATGGGTTTCTAGCGAAGTTACTGGTTTCCATCTTACGATGTTAATTAAGATAATAAACCTTGTCAGAATAAGTAACAGCAAAGAATCAGCTAAGAATAATTTATTGTTAATGCTAATGTGCTATCACATTATTCATTCATTACATTTTGATCAGGTTCGACTCTTGGAATATATTATCCTTTCCGGGACTTTCGTCTTTCTCAAGAAAAAAAATCAGATAAATGCCCACAGTAAGGGTTAGAGACAGTTCAGTTTACCCATGTAAGTCATAACATTACGTACCAACAAGTTAATAAACTGCTAAAAGGCGACTCAGTAAAAAAGTTGAAAGTGAGAAAAATAACACAGTGCAACAAATTGGAACTTTATGTCTTGCCGGGCGATAAAGGATGTTCTTTACTAATTCACATACGCTGGTCACAAAGATTAAATCAGAAATGTTCCATCAGATACCAATTTTTCTGGATAAGATATGTCGCATATACCACTTAGGCTATATTGTATAGACTTAGTGTTACATTGTAATTCATAACAAAAAAATTGTAGCAACGTTTTCGACACGCGAAATAGACTTCATTGTAGTACAAAAGGAACAAAAGAAACATCTTTCCATGCCACAGATATCTTGCTGAAATCGCTCACCATGTTCATCATTGACATCTCCGAGATTAGGTGGAATAAAATACGCGAATGTAGGATATGTATTTTGAGGGGCATATTGCCCCCCATGGATTTGTAACAATCCAGCATGCGTTCGGTCAGTTCTCTGTACACTGAGAAACATCCATTACCCAGACAGCGGTATATTGTATTACAATTATACGTAATCCTTACCTTTAGTAAGGAAATCAGTACGGAACGAACATTGTCCATATACTACATAGCTACTGCATTTTACCCGCTTAGATGTTATATCATGTCGCTGCAGGATGTCTGACATCTACCAATCTTCCTTATTTTGCATATGTATACGTATGATAATACGTCAGATATATGTTATATACGTCCATCTGTTTGTGAGATACTGACCGCTTATAGACAGCTCTCTTGCACCATAGCTGACATCATCGAACAATTGTCGTTTGCTTGCGAGTTGGTTTATAAGCGAGGTTGTTTACAAAGGAAAAAGAAGAGAGGAAGGAAACAAAAGCCTGGATAAATACAATAATAAACAATTACTTTTTTAACAAAAAAATATTCCATTAATTATATATTACTTTAGTATAATACTATATTTTGCTTTAATATAGTACTAACTTAGTAATGTGGTTTATAACTACAACTGTGATTATTCTAACTCATTAATGGTTGAGAAGAAAGGAGTGGGTGAATTTGAATTTTGAGAAATCTTTGAACATTAGTGTTTTAGAACTTTTTTCGGTGCAAATTTACTGCGGATCCACATTTTGTAAAATATACAGAACAAGTTTGTAATAATATTTTAACAGACCAGTGTATAAATAATTTAAATATATTGTGTTCTCATCTGTGGATGCTTGTCTAGGTAGAATTAATACATTAATTAAAATCTAAAGTGTTAAACATGGATTCGGCCACAAGGTAGCTATTAACTCAGTAAACAAAAAAGAAGTGAAGTATCTAAATCAGTATGCTAACTTATGACGCGCAATTTAAGTGTGTGACAGTTAAGAGATTCACATTATTGTGAAATTTTACGTTGGTAATGTGTTACGTTACTTTAGAACATAAACACTCAAGCAATGAAAACATACCGGGACAATAACGTCTTTATTAACGTACAAATACATAATCCAACACGTAAGGGAAGTGCTTTTATGTCATATATAGTGTATTGAGATAACCTTGTTAATGTACGTACCCAGGTTCGCTGACGCACTTGCTCCCTATGGACACACTACCTTGCTATTGCTCGGGTTCGATTCCCGGCGGAAGCTCATGTGGTTTGGATTGCACGTTAATCTGTAGGTACCGTCTCATATAGCCTCGCTGCTGAAAGAGACGTTAAACTCAAAATCACTTCAACAATTGTCCGTTCCTCCCTAACTCGGCTAGATAGCATTCGTGCCTTTTAGTAGCCGTCTAGCGCAAGTTGGATAGTGTCTTTCGCATAATAGTTCTTATCGTGTACATACACTGAAGCCCTCTTAAAGTGAATCTGTACAAAGAATTGTAAGTCCAGACACTAAAAATGATTATTTACAGAGTCGATTTACTGAAGGAAAAAAAAAAACAATTATATATGAAACGAATTCACGTATGGATGTGTGCAATAAATCTGCACCACTTTTTCTACATTTCAAGATATGCAAATTAAGTGTTATCTGTTTATTTATTCCTTTTCTTAAGCGGGGCTGCAGTATATCAGTGGTAGAATGTTCACCTCTGGTGCGTGGAGTCTCCGGTTCGATTCTCTCCAAATTGACTTTGTGGTGGGCAAACACCGTGTACGTGGGCTTTCTCAGGGTTCTCCCGTTTCCTCCTACTGAAAATATATTCCACCATTACATTCATTTCTCATCATCACAATTTCCTTAAGCCTAACCGGCATAATCGTGGAACGTAAAACCAAAGGATTTCTTTTTTTTTTATTTTATATGCGATGGTCCTAGTCAGCTGTACTAGGATATTTGCATCAAAAGTGTTTTTTTAACGTCCTAAAATTCTAGACCATGATGAGGAAGACGGTGACGATGAGATAGATGATAATGACCGAATGAAGAAAGTTGAAGGAAACGTGAGAACCTTGAGAGTAACCACGTTCACAGCGTATGCCCACCAAAAGTCCACTTGACGGAAGCTGAGTTCGAACCAGTGTCTCAACGCGTCAGAAGTGAGCGCTCCACCACAGATCTACCGGTACCCCAAAATTTCTTTCGTGATATAGAGACCATAATTAATAACATTAACAACAATAGTAATGAATTGGGGAACTTTATAAAAAATAAGAAATATTTTCTTTGGGGGAAATTAACTTATGAGGGACGCGAACTCTATAGTAATGATGAAATAGCCAATGCTTTTGCACAGTGTTTCTCGTCAGTATATGTGCCAGATATAGGTGTCACTAACATTCCTGCAAACAATTTATTAACTTATATATATATATATATATATATATATATATATATATATATATATATATATATATATATATATATAGATAGATAGATAGATAGATATAGATATGAAAAACTAGAGTCACTTAGCATTGAGGAAATCACTCAATCTGAAGTAGAAATGGCAATCAAAAAATAAAGCCCGGAACTGCTGGCGCTTTTCCGGATAAATAGAAATCATCTATAGTTTGCCCAATCCGCAAATAATAATAATAATAATAATAATAAACAGAAAATAAATAACTACCGGCCTAGATCAATTTTGATTAATAACCATATAGAGAACATAATTAATGCATCTCTCAAAATGTTAGGGTTCATAATTAGAACTAGAAAGGAGTTTAACAACATTGCCACATTAACAAAAACGTATTATTCTATTTCCGATCAAAACTGGAATATGCTGCTGTGATCTGGAACCCATCACAACAGCAATACCGACACCAACTGGAAAAGGTCCAATCTAAATTTACCAAATACTTGACGTACAAACAAACTGGAATCTATCCATATTATGAAAATTATCTAACATTAATAGACAACTTCTGTATTCCTACACTTGAACAAAGGCGAAATGTGATAGATAAGATTTTTTTTCCATAAAATAGTACAAAACGAGTTTAATTGTACAGATGTCATATCAACACTAAATTTTCATGTCCCGACACTTAAAACTCGTCCCGATAACTATGGCCTATTCTATTGAAAAAAGCAAGGACCAACGTATTATTGAAATCACCAATCTGGAGAATGTGTTGTACTTCTAACAAAATATGTATCGAAAACAAAGAAATTGACATATGAAATACGAACTCTATGTTTAAGAAAACTATTCTAAGGGTATTATGTAATACACCAACACTATAATTGGGCTTATGATTGTTGTGTTGATGGCAAGTAAATAAATCTCCTACAAGATCGTTGAATTCTGTTTGTGACAGTAGCTGTGGTTTGGACTGTGGTGTAGATGGCCTGTACTCAGGATCTTGGTGATCTGTTTGTTTGTCATTACCATCGTCTGTTGGATCTCCAAGTGTCAATGTCGCTGGTGATTTTGGAACTGGAAGATAATTATTGGGACATTGTGGAACTGGGGCATTGCTGATTCCAAATTTGGACACGAAACACTTTATTTTGATTTACTTGTAATTCCTTTTTTATTTTTGTTAAAAAAAAGAGCAGTGATCTGTTGTGTGATATTTCGGTTCCCTCCGCAATTGTGCTGCCCCAAAAAGTATGGATGGGTGGGTTCCTTGCAACCAGTCTCTTAAATAGTGGGAGCAACGTGAGCAACAGTTCCATTGTGCCCAACACTTACTTTCATCTACATTTGACTCAAAATACAACTCATACGCCTAATTGCTGAGCGGAGAAATGGGATATCGTTTTGACTTTGTCGTAAACTCACCATACACGTAACAGAAACGGGTTGGTGAATTGACACACTTTCTAGACATCTAAACACAATAAACAGGCACCCACACAAATAATAGTTTCAAGGTCGCGAATATTGACGACACACTACAGGCATATTCACTGCGAAATTCCAGTAGCAATTCACTGCAATTCCAGCACACCTTTACCAAATGATTACCTGTTACCTACCCTCAGTAGATGTCCCGGCGTATAGATGGCCGAGTCAGCGAAATTTGATCTTGTTTTCCTAGAAATCGATATCATTTCCTGGAATTGGGAGGAAAGTTTCGACAAGCCATTAGTTGTTATGTTCATAGCCTTTTACGGGTACCACAGAAGTTCGTGGGAAAATGTTTGTTGCTATGCTTATAGTCTTGGACGCCTATATTCATGTAGAAACAAGATGAAACATTCCTTAAAGGATAAGCAACAAGGCCAAAGCATTCCAAATTTACGTTTAGGACTTCCATCTACAATGTATGTGTATTGTGATATAATTCAATCTGTATTTGTTGGAGATACAGTAGCATCATTATTACGTATGATAAATATGAATCCTGTGAATCATACATTTGGAAGTAGTGTTATAGGAATTTTTAATCCTCCACATTATGTGCCTATAGAGAAGATGCATTTTGAACACATCAAAATAGATATAAGAGATAGTACAGGCTCTCCACTGGCATTCACTTTCGGAACTGTATGCGTTAAACTACATTTTCGACCAGTGCGTCAACATCGACAAATATGAATAATCCATATTTGCAATATTATCAAAAACAAGCTCTTTCTGGAACTGGAAACGTTTATGTTGGATCCCCTTATCAAGTTGGACATGGTATTGGAAGTTTCCTTCTAGAATTATTTCGTTCTGTCATGCCACTAGTAAAACAAGGAGCTAAAACAGTAGGAAAGGAATTATTAAAATCTGGAGCAAACGTTATTACTGATGTCATCATCGATAATCAACCTATTAACGAATCATCTCATCAACAAATGGGTGAAGCGAGATCCGTCTTGCTAGACAAAGCAAAAAATAAACTGAAATCTATGCTAGGATCTGGATATCAAGGAAGGAAAAGAAGAATTACACATCATATATCTTTAACCCTTCATCATTACACATCATCAAGCGCAAGAAGAAGGGCAAGAGGAAACGTACACAGAAAACAAAGAAAAATCAGTCTTATAAGAAGAGGAAGTTATCACACGATATCTTTGATTAAATCATCACCACGATGGCTTTCTTACATCATCAATCCTGCGAGTGTGTAAAAAGTGAACTAGATATTTTTTTCTACAAAACCAACGCAAATTAGTATATTGGATAATCATGTTGTTACATACAAGCCAATCAATTCACTAGCTGATAATACTCCTATAGAGTTTGTCATCCCAGGAACAAGTAATGAATACATAGATCTACCACATACTCTTCTTTACATCGAAGCTCAAATCGTTAAGCCTGATGGATCAGCATTTGTTGAAAGTGATAAAGCTGTGGCTCCTATTAATGACTTCTTTAATTCCATTTTCAGTGAAGTGGAAGTGTATTTAAATAACAAACTGATTTCATTTCCATCTCATAATCATCCATATCGATCATACATTGAAAAACTTAAATTATGATGATTCTGCTAAAAATACTTATCTTCAATGTGCATTCTGGTTTCAAGATACTGCTGGACATATGGATGCAACATCTAGTGGTAATATAGGATTTCAACAACGTTATGAATTAACAAAAAAAGTGCAAAATTCGACATGCTTGGATATCTTCATTGTGATAATTTTAATCAAGATAAATTTTTAATCCAAGGAGTAGAATTACGTCTCAAGTTAATTCCTGCAAAGCCAAAATTTTGTCTCATCGCTAGTGATTCGTCTGTTGAGGCTAAAGTGAATATTTTAGACGCTGCTTTACATATTAAAAAGATTAATGTTGGTCCTACAATAAAACTAGCACATAACAAGCTTCTACAATCAACAACAGCCAAATATCCTCTCACAAGAGTGCAAATGAAGTCATTCGTCATTCCAAAGGATCTTCAATCAAAAACAATTGATAATTTATTTATGGGAGTATTACCAACTCGAGTGATTGTGGCGTTTACACAAAATGATGCCTATACAGGAACAATAACTTCAAATCAAACATTTTGACATCAATTTCTTCTCTCTATGCATTGATGGAAAAAATGTACCTTCAAAATCATTACAACCAAATTTCGAAAACAACCTCTATGTTTCCACATATCATACCTTATTCTGTGGATCAGGTATTCACTTTTCCAATCATGGCAACAATATTCCTCGCCTTGCCTTTCCTCAAGGATACACTATCTTTGATTTCGACATTACTCAAGATGGAGAAGCCAGCGCTGTGCAGCATTGGAACCTTATACGTCACGGCTGTGTTCGTCTGGAAGCTCATTTTACGAAGCCTCTACCAGCACCTGTCTCATGTATAACGTATGGAGAGTTCCAATCTCTCTTAGAAGTGGATCATCAGAGGAACATCATCATGGATTTTTAAAGGTACGTTATTTAAATATCATATCATATATGTACATGTCTGCATTTTTATACATTATGTCCTCTACACTAGATTTATTGAATGCTTTGCAAGCAAATTCTTTATTTCACAATCATTTCGTTGGCGTGTATGCAGCCAACCAATTACCAACACAAGTTCCACTACCTGCAGCTATCATCATAAATACAGATTCCTCGAACAAACTTGGCACATACTGGATTTCCGTATATATTCATACTGACGGACGTGCCCACTACTTCGATACATTTGGATTTCCTCCATATGTAATGCAACATATTCAATTTCTACGTAGAAATTCCATTTCTTATACATTTAATAATAAACAAATTCAAAGTGTGAAATCTTCCCTATGTGGGCATTATTCATATCTTTTCCTATGCTTCAAAGCCAAAGGAAAGTCCTTAAATCAATTTCATTACACTTTCTCATCAACTCCAGAAAAAAATGATCGTCGCTTGCTGTATTTACTTTTACAGGTAATCATGTCATTCATTCTTCTTCTTCGTTTCTTTTGATTACTTTTTTTCATATTATTGCAGGTAGTAATTTCTTCCTCTTCTTCTTCTTTATTATAATGTGTTTGTATATATTATTATTTGTTGTTTTATTTGTTCATAATTATAGATAAAATAAATTTTAAGTTATGTTTTTCATTTTTTTTTTCATTTCAGAGAGTAAAAGATCGTCATCGTGTGTATGGACATCATCATTGTACAGAATGACTTCTATCTACGTTTAACCACCATCATCAACAGCAGTAGTATCATTAATTGAACTGTATATAGTCATCATCAGTGAACAGTATATGGCAGTTGTGAAGTTATCATCACCTGAACAATGAAAAAAATCTAACGTTCTTTTAAAAATGTACTATACTTACCGTCGTTTTAATTGTGTAAATAGTTTCATCAGCAATAAACACTTTGTATTATTTTTTTCTCTTTGAAAACAAATGTTTTATTTCTTATTTTCTCCGTTTCCTAATAAATAAATATGTTTTATGATCAATTATGTAATTAAATACACATATCATAAAACATGTTTTTAAGTCATTGAATTAAAGAATTTCATAGTTTTTTTTTTAAAAAAAAGATTCTAAAACTGATTTTTAATTCAATGATGTAATCACATAACTACATAATAATAATGAATTCAAATACTTAATCAGTTATTCTTTCGTGAATTAAATCAAGTATGTGAATTCAATATTATTATTATGATAGGACTTTTGTTTTTAAAATTTGAATATTATTTTAGTTCCTTTTTTTTAAAAAATAAAAAAGCCCTATCATACTTTAGACAAAGTTGTATAATAATAATAATAATAATAATAATAATAATAATAATAATAATAATAATAATAAATATAATAATAATAATAATAATAATAATAATAATAATATAATAATAATAATATAATAATAATAATAATATAATAATAATAATAATAATAATAATAATTTCAAATACTAATTTTTATTTTAACATTCATTTCAAGAATTTCAATTCATTATTATTATTATTATTATACGTATTACTTATAGTATACAAGGAAAAAAATGTTAGGATTTTCTCTTGTAAAAAAATTAAAAATCCTATCATATTGAGGTGTATGAAACGAACACAAAACACACAAATAAAACATTTCACTTTCACTATATATATTTTATTACATTTGATATTACGTTGTTTAGTATACATGTAAAAACAAATCAATTTTCTTCTTCTTCTTTATGAAGAGACGTTCACTTCATTGATACCCTCCGAAGGCTGAGTATCGGTTTCCCCCCACCATGGCTGTGTTGATACACTATCAAATAAATCAGCCAGAATTGAATCTATGAGTTTTTGTTTGCAAAATACTTTCATTTCCAATTTTAATCATTCACCATCAATGTTCATATCACTGTTCTTATCAAGAGAGACACTTGGAAAACTGATGTTCATACCATTAATAATACTCTGTTCGTCTACACAGGTATGGATTCCGGCAAGTCCTCTGCATGTAAGACACTGCAATTGTACATGATTACGAATAGTATCTGTACACAAGTCAAAATATTCACGTAGCACAACACTGCAAACTTTACTGTTTTTCACAGCATGTTCAATACACGGTAATATTTCCAAGAAATAAAGAGAAACACTTGAAGTTAAGTACACAGTGTTTCGAGGAGCATGAAGTGTTCCTTTCTTCTCTAACATCACTAATTATTCACCCATTAGTTTTCGCACCACCAGTTCGTTTTTTCGACCAAGATATTTTATAAATGTAATTTCCACTTGAGAATTTAAATAGTCCGTAACAAATGGGGTCAAATGTACAAGTTTCTCCCACTCTGCCAAATTTAACTCCACTCCTAACACAAGTCCTTTGCCAACACGAATCACTGGTTCAAATGTATCACTATCCAGTCCAATACAAATTAATTTGGTTTTCATTGAATTAAGTCCATATTCAACATTTAACAAGTACTCTTTCTTGGTATCCATAGTTGATGCACAAGCACTCAAAGACATGTTACTTCAGTCGCTGACCAGCACAGAATAACGACACTATGCATACAGATGACTGTGTATGCATGAAGAGGAGGGGCGAAGAGGAAAATTCATGTTTCATCTTGTTTGTACATGCCACCATACACTTACGATGAGTAAACCAGTTCAGTAAATTCAAGATCGTGCATGTTACGTCCAGATACATTAATCTTCATTCCTTTATATATTAAACAGACATTCCCACTTTGTAAATACGTTAATAATGCACCATTATCTGTTTCCAATTTTTCAGTACAACGTCCAGGTAAAATAACTTTTTCGCCTCCTTCAAATGTCACACATGCCTTTCTGCCATATACCTTTGTATTTATCTCACAGTTTACAATACGAAATGGTACTCCAATCTCCAAATCTCACATTTTTGTAAAGGGTACCATTGATGGCTTATTAAGCTTATCTAATAAACTCGTTGACGATGACATCTTTAAATTTTGACGTTTCTTCCTTTGCAACAGCTGCTAACAGAATGATCTACACAAGCACATACGTACGCTCTTCGCAGGAGGGGTGGGGGGTTTGGGGATTCAAATTATTAGCCAATAAACGACAAGAACACGAAAAAGGCATGTTTTATCTTGTTTTTTTTTTTACATCTGGTAGGCGTCCAAGACTATGAGCATAGCAACAGCAAACCAACATTTTCCCACGGGCTTCTGTGGTAGCCGTAAAAGGCTATGAAAATAGCAACTAAAGAGGAGTAGGGGGTGACGGGGGTTCAAATAAACCAAAATTTTTCCACGGGCTTCTGTGGTAGCCGTAAAAGGCTATGAACATAGCAACTAAAGACTTGTCGAAACTTGCCTCCCAATTCCAGGAAATAATATCGATTTCTAGGGAAACAAGATAATTTTTTGCTGACTCGGCCTTCTGTAGTGGGGTACATCTAATCCCTCCCCCTCTTCCGCTTCTCCTTCCATCAAATGTCACTAACAAACCATCTAGTATATTTTGAACGTCACTAACAAACCATCTAGTATGTTCTCACCCGGCTGATAAGCGCCGCGCCGTACGAAGCACAATAAGTATACAGTTTACGCTGATAAACTTGCGTTTCCATAGAAACGTTTAACTGATAGGGACAAACGGTTTTCATTATCGTCAGCAGGGCACTGAATTTCATAGGAATTACAGGTGTTTGTTTTGCGGCAATTTTCGTTGTCGCACAGTGTAATCGGTTAAGTGTGATTATGCAGAATTAAAGACATGTCGAGAAGTGGAAGAAATTACTTCTTCGTTTATATTTTTTTAACGATTCTTTATTTGTCTTAAATTTTGTTTAATATTCTTAGTCACACGAGTATTTGACAACAAGAATGAAAATGCTTCCATGTATTCCTCTCATGACTTCACAGAAATTCCGTGATCTAGGTTTCAAAAAAAAAAAAAAAAAAAAAAAAAACTTGCAGTACAGAATGTAACTATTGGGTTTTGTTGCACGCTGCCAAACTTTGGTAGACTTCCGGATTCAATACTGAATCTGAAAATAGTAGTGTGCATCACTTCCAATTACAAGAGAAAGACAAGGACGGAAATTAAATATTTCTGGACATATACATCAAGATAAAAGGAAAAGAAAGGGGAGAAATCTTACCATCTATTTCCATTTTGCTCTATGGAGATCTAAATTGAAACTTCGACCACCTTCAATTTGAATAGAGAGGGAAATCAAACTTACTTTAATGCGGTGAATCTATTTCAAGAAAAGCTTCTCTCACACATTAACGCTCTTCTTGTATATAAATCCATATTAAAACTGGAAATGGATTCAATTGTGGGGTAAGAATAAAGATGGTATATATTCTTTGCTCAATGCATACTAAAGAGGGCTTCTCGTTATTTATTACCATTGTGTGTTGCTACCAGTACCGGTTTCGATTGTGGGACATATGAAGAGGTTGAACTTATTGTTTGGACTTTGAGTACATACCAAAAATAAATAAATAAGCATAAGAAACAAATAAAACAAAGGAAGAAGAGAGAGAAAATAAAGCGTTCCTTACTATACATGACCATTTTTGCTCTATGCAAACCAATCTTGAAACTAGAAGAGGTAGGCCTAGTAGTTTTCTTTGTTCCGGGTTCAATGGATTTTTTTTTTTTTTTTAGTGAGATGAAATATATTCTTTGGACGCTGTATAAAAGTCAAAAATATGTAAAATCTAGCTAAATCTAGCTATTGCTTGCTACTTTCTTTCCTCTGACGTATTTCCACAGACAAATAGACAATGTCAGTTTGTAAAATTTCTTGATATTTAACGAGCCCTAGCTCGGGAACTATAAGTTGTAGAGAGATGACATTGATGTTGATCAATACCTAAGGGGATGGTAAATATTTGGTACTAAATAGTAACGGGTGGCCACTGACCAACTGGCCACTGGTTTGTCCAGTTGCCAGTTGGATAGTGGCCATCAATTAATATCGGTACGAAAATATTTAACATTCTATTAGGGATTGATTAACATCAATATCGTCTCTCTATGACTTACCGTCCCCGTGATATTGGCCAAAAGATAGTTCCGATTTCGAGAGATTTAAGGAACCAAATCTCGGGAACCGTAAGTCACATAGAGGTCATATTGGTGTTGATCAATACCTAAGAGGATAGTGAATATCTTGGTACAAAATAGTAACCGGTGGCCACTGATTAACTGTCTACTGGCCAACTGGCCACTGTTTCCCAGATATTGGCCAAAAAAAGTTCGAATTTTTAGATATTTAAGCAGCCATATCTCGAGAACTGTAAGTCATAGAGAGATGATATTTGGTAAATTTTTGCGAGAAGAGAAGAAGGTGCGGACAAGAAGATTTACTTTTACATCTAGGAACAATGGCAGTTATCCTTCCCGCTCCATCTCTCCATTACTTTTAAGTTCGTTCTGGTAATGCTCTTTGAGCATTCTCAACTCATTTTATTATTCTTCTCGAACAGAAGTAGGTGTTGCTTTACATAGCTTTTGACATCCTGATTACGAATTTGAAGTCACCTATGATTTTCTTTTCTTTTCTTTTTTCTTTCTTTCTTTCTTTCTTTTTTTTTTTTGGAATGTTGAAATTGAATTTTGAACGAAACCCAACATCTTTGATATTTATGAATCTTAATAAAATTGCTCATTTTATGTACAATACAGACTATATATCTATTTGGATCTGGGAAGGACAAACCAATAGTTGTCCCTAAGTGCTGCATACATATTCATAACTCAATATCATGGTGGCATATTCATCTCATTCAACAACAATGCGTAACAAACACATAATAACAACTGTCATATAATATACATTAGAACTGTTAAACTAAACACTGCTATCATCTCAGCATCCAGCATCACGTACACTCCTACAAACTAACGAAAAGAAGAGGCAGCTTATCGGAAGAATGGATGGCTGTTTGTGGTACCTTGCCAATACAAAACGCATTAATATCTGAAGACAAAACAATATAAACACTATCAAGTATCGTTGATTGACACTCCTCACAAGAAACAGACATGAACGTGTCATCCGGACATCCAAATCAAACCTAGTCCATTCGACAAACATGACAAAGACATGTTCATGCACAAAAAAGTGCCATGGGCAACGGAGTAAGTCTCTGGGGTCCAATAGCCCAGTTAGTATAAAGACAATCGTAGACTAGAAGTATAATAGCTATTATATCAATACTGTTCATTGGGAAGTCATGGCTTATAGTTCATTCTCTTCAGCATGAAACAAGCTTTCCAGAACTGCTATGTATTGGAGCCCGTAATGTACCTGAACAATAAAAATCCCTCCCCCAGAAATCCCTCTCATCAACTGTGGACCCTCTGGAGTGGTCCTGGGTAAAAGCACAAAATCCAAATGTATCTCCGAAAATACTATAGGGGATAAGAAAGGTATGTACCGAGTTTTCTATTGATAGACATAATAGATATGAGGGAAAAGCTTGTATACCAATACACGCTTTTCCCCCATACCTATTATGGACCCCTAGGGATTTATTTAGTCAGCTGTCCACGGCACATATTTTTTGTGCATCAGCATATCTTTGTTATGTTTGTCGAATGGTCATGGTTTGATTCGGAGGTGGGGATGACAGGTTCATGTCCTTTCCTTCTCACAGTCAGTATTTTTACCGTTGCGTAAGCTCACACTACTATCCACTCCGAAAGCGATCCACACTATTCAAAAACTGAGAGCCAATAAAGGATAATTTGAACGGTGATCTAACATTCTCGACCAACAGCGAAGCCCTGTTACTCCAAACCCTGGCCGTTCTAATTACTACAATAAAATTTGTCTGTTTTCCAGTCAGACCTCGTATAAATGTGTACGCTTGAAGCAGAAAAGTTTGTTTTTATTTTATTTTTTTAATACAAGAGGGTACTTTTATAATTATGTTTTATAATTTAATTTATTTTTTGCAGATATGCCTAAACTCTTCACGTATATATATACATTTTTATTATTTTATTTTCAAAGAATAGTATATGTTTCAGTGTACTACATAAAACAGAAAAGTAAATTCGGATTAATAGAATTTAAATAAATTTCTCATTTCTAGTTTTCAGGGAGAGAGATTGTTAGACCCCTTAGTAGTAGAAGCTGACAGACCGTATTGCAGTGATAAAGAGCAGATTAAATCGTTAGCTTACTGAACCAACCCCCGCATCAATCGTTCTGAAAACACATGCAGCAAGTAATCCCGACAAATGAACATTTAATGCATTACCTTAACAGAAGTAAAATCAATAAAATACGCAGAGATTAAGCGGAAAACTGTTTTTTTTTTCTTGTTCATATAAAGTGTAAACCACAATACTGTGCTACTACTTTTAAACAAATATAAAGCTAAACATTGGAATAGAAAAATTTAATGCTGCATTGCTATTATTTTACAATAAAATATCAAATTGATTAAAATATTCTATTTATAGTGCTAGTAACAGTGATCACCCAGGTAGTGCACTTAAATTAATAGAGCTGCATTCAATATATACCTCGAATATATATGATGTGCTAATATATTTATCCTTCATATATTATATAGGGTGTTAGTGAACTATACTGACAAACAATAAAAAAAATATTTTTTACATCAAAATAAGAAGAAAAAGAAAAGGTCACATGGACCTCTGGGGAAACCGCACAGTCCAAAACCATGGAAGAAATACATTACAACACGCGTTATTTCAAACATGGGAAACAGTAAAGTGGCAGAACATATCAGCCTAACAGAAATCACACATACACCATTCAAAAATGTACATTTCGCAGTGTACAATGTCTGCACAAGGAATAACATACAGAAAGTAATTTCCAGATATGCTCCGAACTAAAGGTGGGTCCGAAGCAGACAAAATTGCGTCAGCGGGAAGTCGGAAGTTTTAGGGACTATCAACTACAGTTTTTCCTGTTCAGAATAGCGCATGCTGCGGTGCACTGTTTAAGACTTATATGCGTAAAAAATGAAATCATCCTGAAAGAATATGTCGCAGTATTATTTATTTCATTGCGAACGGATAATGGTGTATCGCTAGTATGGTCTATCAACCACGACATTAGGTGTCTGTATTGGGCAATATTGGATAGTATGCGGCCACAGTGCAATGCACATTAATTCGATGGCCCTACTAGGACTTTAAGGAGCGACACGCCGGATCCCAATTAACACGTCACACAACTGGTTGGGAGATTAGATAGATTGTGCGTATGGCTCTCACAAATCGGACAACCACATCCTGCCCAATGTCACAAGGACTGGATGCTGTTGAACCGTGCCCAGTGTCCTCATGAATAGTTTTACTTCGCTAGACATAGAGGGGTATATTTGCATGGCGCGCATTCCTACACTGCTTCCAACTGCACTGAATACTTATGGTAGACTAAAATGGCGTCACAAATACAGTGCAAGGAGAGACAAATAATATATTTCTTTTCTAGCGAATGCCCATTCTTACTGCAGCATAATGATGGATATCCGAGACAGGCGCTATCTTAGCATTTGGCTGGATGACGCCTGCATTTTGGCTCGTCAGCTCTGTCCGGCACTGGGTATTTTATTGTGGAGTTCAATTTGATTCCGTGCCTGCTCATACGTGCTACATATTGACAGAAATTTGACCAATCAACGGTACATTGATAGGGTGCGAAACCCGATTTTGTCCTCTTTAGTGCAAATCCTGTCGGAGTTTATATTACAGCACTGTAGTAATCAACCTCATGTTGCACGCACTAAATACAATTTCGTACTGAACACAATATTCCTCTTCTTCTCCGGCAAATGCATCTCCTCCAAACTCTCTCCTATTGAACATGTTTGGTCGGTGGATGGGAAATGAGAATGTACAAGAAAACGAAAGTACTCAAACGAACCCATTGACACGACATTGTCAATCACCAACACACTTGGCCTGGGATCAAACCTAGTATATTTTACACCAGGAGTGAACGCTCTAGATTGAGTTATCGTGTCTCTGCTCGTGGCAAAAAAATAATATCGCTGATAACGAGTGGGAAGTTATTATCCATTGCTTTAAATTGCAACAAAACTCTAAAACGACTGTGTTGAGGACATAAAGCGAGAACATAAAATTTCACGGCGAATAGTGGTAAGACGACAATCTTACACAAGTACTGTAGTAGGCTGCTCAGCAAAGTGCATAACATGGATTGTAATAAACTGCGAAGATTAAACATGTAGAATGAGTCTCATCCTGTACCATCATGCAGATAGAGATAGATATTACCATTTTTCGTGACGTCTACTGGCTACATTTAGTGAATGTATCATTAACAATAAGGCAAGGACTGTAGTTGCCACGCGATAGTCCATCAACACATTTTGACATAATGTTAAAAAATCTGAATAAAATACTCGCAGAGCGTTGGATTGACCGGAATGGGCCTGTGTCCTGGCAACTGATATGATATCGTTCGATATATCTCTGTGAGGTGAGAAAAAACGTTACGTATACGGATCCACTAATGCAACGGCCAATAACCTCATTCTCCATGTCATCCGAGCTGACACGATGACCTCAAAAACTGCAGGCGTATCTTACAAGGCAGCACCAGATTTACCAATGTCATATGTTAATGAGGCCATTGGTAGAAATTTTAAATAATCTCTTAGACGTTCCTCTTTTTATCTTTTGCTTCCATATAACTGACTTCAGATTGCAATTCAGGCCTTCATCCATAGGGAGAGCCTCAGGTGATCCACCCTCGCTGTTAGCACCACGGTGATTCGGGAGTAGACTCACTGTGCACATCTAGTCTTTGTTCTTTGGCTAATCCATATTAAGATTATCAGTGAGCAGTCTGCCACCACACTTCTGCACATGTCTTATTGCTACTCACCTCAAAAGTGACCACATTTACTGACCTATCTACCTTGAAAGTGATCCTTTTACACATCTGTTTTCGGCTTAGTGTTACATACGAGTTTTTGTTCTTTAATGTATAATCACGTTGCATCGTTGTCAATTATCTTTTATTCGCCAGGAGGTAACACCAATCACGTTGCATCGTTGTCAATTATCTTTTATTCGCCAGGAGGTAACACCGAGGTAGGGTGCACACCTCGTAGTGGAAGGAGATTTAAATTTGGTTCCAGCCCAATGGAATTGATGACAGAGACGTCGTTTTCGTCATTTTTAAAGTGTTTTTCGTGTTTTGTGAAAATGAAATGAAATCTTTCAGTTTTAGGTCCAATGGATATACCGGCTAGGCTAAAAGAGACGGTGACGTTGGAAAATGAATGAAATACTGCAATCAAGAAAGTGGGAGGAAATGGGAGAAACCCAAGAATATCCATGCACACGGTGCAACACAAAGCTCACGTAGCGCGAGTTGGGATCGAACAAATGACCCCATACCCAGAGGTGAACGCTTTACTACTGAGCCACCGCGGCTTCTGTTGATTATGTTTGAAATATGGCTTTGTGGTTTTCGATAGGGCATTTTGTTCTCATTACATTGTACAACTTCTGTTTTGATTGCTATAACGGTTTTCAAGATATCTACTTTAAACGTACATAACTCCATTATATATATATATATTCCAAAGGATTTTCCAAAGGAACGTAGGGAGTCCCGGATAATCTGCCAAATGAAAATTGGTCTAAATGGACATGAATTGATAGGATTTCTACCAGGTAACAATAATTCGTTTGTATTAAGTCGATATCTGGAACAAATACAAAATGGCGGACACCTTTATGCCCATTGTGTGTAGTTGCATAATCGCCAGGTACGGATGCCGGCCAACAGTGACGTTCTGGGTATTAAGTGTAGCGAATTTGTACTCAAATGCTCTAGAAAGACTTCTGGAGTGTCGGTAGAACACAACAGATGAAGCAGGGTGATTCACATGTGTGGAAACACGTAATGAAAAATGCCCAGAAATGCACTCATACTCAGTAAACGTGAGTTCAAAGCGTCGAAAATGTAAGGATTAGCGTCAAGAACATGAAAGCCATTGCCAATTTACCAATAATATTCCCTCAACCGATGCAATATGATGTGCGCGGTTGCATACCGATAAGGATGCAACAACTGAAGCCAATCTGAAATTGTGCAAGGGGACTCACTAAGAAACTGGGTAACTCAAGGAATGCCAGTAGTGGGAACGCATGCTCGATAGTGAAATGCGGCCAATGTGTGTGTTGATATCGATATGTAGCTAATGGACAAATGTCAACATGTCCCAGTACTGCTGGGACACAGTCCCACATGCGAAAAATAGGAAAAAAAATACTCGGGTCTTGAATCTGGGCCGTGGGCTCCCAGTAGAATTGGAATCTGCGACCACGCGAGCAAAAGCGAGCGCTCTATCCCTAAGGCTTCGATTGAGCCCCACTTTCTCTGTATCCATTTATTTAAGGAGAACCCACTTTGTTTGACAAGCGCTGTTGTACAGCCTCAAGACATGCTTCTGTGTTTCATTTCGTTACTCCTCATTTGTAAACAATCAGAGCTTTAAGACGTTTCTTCCTATTTCTCATGTCGTTTTATTTTCCATATGTATGGTGTTCCAGCAGTAGTGTAACATGTGCCAAATTGGTTCATTTTCGTCTTTGTCTTGGCATGTGCACTGTGTGTAAGATACGAATTTCTGGAGGTATTTTCCTATATTTCGAATATGTCATATTTCCCAAAAGACGTGGGACATGATACAAGTTTGATATTTTCACACTCTATCAGAATTTGAACCATGGATTAAGAGATTTCTTTTCACATTTGTAGACTGTGAGACAATGTCCCAAACAAAGAGGGACATTGATACACTCCTGTTCTAGCTACGTTCTACGAAAAAAGTGCACCAGATGCAATAGCAGAATGTGCAGCGTTATTTTCCTAGTTTTCGCACGTGGGACGGTGTCCCAGCAGTGATGAGACATGTTGACATTTGTCCATTAGCTACATGTTGATATCAACACACACATTGGCCACATTTCAATATCGAGCATGCGTTCCCACTAGTGACATTCCTTTAGTTTACCCAGTTACTTAGTGAGCCTCCTTGCACAATTTCAGCTTGGCCTCAGTTGTTGTATCCTTATTGGTATGCAACCGTGCACATTATATTGCATCGGTTTGAAAGAATATTATTGGTAAATTGGCAAAGGCTTTCATGTTCTTGATGCTATTCCTTACATTTCCGACGCTTTGAACTCACGTTTACTGAGTATGAGTGCTTCTCTGGGCATTTTTCGTTACGTTCTTCCACAGTGAATCACCCTGCTTCATCTGTTGTGATCTACCGACACTCCAGAAGTATTTCTAGAGAATTTGAGTATAATAAATTCGCTACACTTAATATTCAGAACGTCACTGTTGGCCGGCATCCGTACCTGGCGATTATGCAACTACACACAATGGGCATAAAGGTGTCCGCCATTTTGTATTTGTTCCAGATATCGACTTAATACAAACGAATTATTGTTACCTGATAGAAATCCTATCAATTCATGTCCATTTAGACCAATTTTCATTTGGCAGATTATCCGGGACTCCCTACGTTCCTTTGGAAAATCCCTTGCGCGTGCATTGTAGGATTGTGAAACATGCAAAATTAAATATAACAGGTACGACTTCTTCAGTGAAT
This sequence comes from Thermobia domestica, assembly GCF_964235325.1. Taxonomy (NCBI): domain Eukaryota; kingdom Metazoa; phylum Arthropoda; class Insecta; order Zygentoma; family Lepismatidae; genus Thermobia; species Thermobia domestica. The sequence continues at coordinate 257,126,146 of NC_137459.1, read as the reverse complement.
TTTTTATCCGCCCTCTTTACGTTGGATAGTTTCCGAACTATTGGCGTCCGAAAGTTATTTTCCCACGCTTTCGGCACCTTGTAGATCCGAAACTATGTCCGATAGCCGAAAGTTCAAGAGAACGTTTTTTTCTTGTCTCAGTGGCAGGAATCACCTCCCGAGAGTTGTAACACTTATTTTGCAACACCCGATTGCAAACCTTCGAATTCCGGCCTGGAATTTCATGTATGAAAGAATTTTAATTGTAGGTAAGATTTTATTATATATTACATTTCTTACTAATTTCAGCAAAAATAAATTTAATCGATCAGAATTTGTTTCTAAAATCTACGACTTCAGTGTTAATTTTAGTTTACAATTGAAGACAAATACAATAATATGAAGTTTTTACACTACCACATTGATGTTTGAATTAAAATAACCTCTGTTGAAAGACTGATAAAAAATGATACTGTGTTTATATGTGATTTTATATAATCAGATTTGGCTAGCTGAGGGTTTCGCCCCCAGACACCCGCGTTTCCTCGGCTTACGGCCTTGCACTTCTTAAACCTAAAACTCTATCAAATTTCAAGTTTATTTTCGTATTTCAGCTGTCTAAAATATAATATATTGTATCCCAAGAAAACACCCTTTTAAATAACATAGGAATTACTTTATCCTTCATTTAAAATTCTTAAAAATTAAAATATACACTTTGAACATTTTTTCTGTGGGTTAGTTCCGGAAAGCTACAATTATGCTCAATTTCATCATTCTGCCGGAAGTGCTCAAACATTTTGGTGTGCAGAAGATGTCCAATATAAAATAACATGGGAAAAACTTTTCTGTTCCCCATGAAACCACTTTAAGATTGGCATTTTTTTTCTGGTTTACTTAGAAAGCACTAACAAAAATGTACAAGCGTACCGAATTTCAAGTTTTTTTGTTTTTTTTAATTCCAAGTACTTGAAATTTGAGATTATAATTCCAAAAGAGGGCCATTGAAACAATATGGGGAATTTCTTAATCCTTCCTTCAGACTCCTTAAAATTAAAAATATTCACTATTGGCAATTTTCCTGTGTTAGTCCCAAAAAAAAGCTACAATCGTGTGAAATTTAATCATGTTAGCTCTACAAAAAATGCTCAATAATTTTGAGGTATAGAAGATGTTCCATATAAATAGCATGGGGAAGATTTTTCAGTTCTCTATAAAACCACTGTAAAGTTAAAAATTTTTACTTTCACTGATTTGCATAGCTAATGCTAGCAAAAACGTATAAGCATACCGAATTTCAAGTTTTTATTCCAATTTTAAGTACCTAAAACATGAAATTGTATGTCAAAAAAGGCAAATTTAAATAACATGGAGAATGTCTTTATCCCCCTTTAGACCCCCTAAATATAAAAATATTCATTTTTGGCAATTTCCCTTTGGTCTAGTACTAGAAAGCTACAATCATGCAAAATTTCAACTTTCCAGGTCAAACGGAAGTACCCCTTTATTTTGTCAATTCATGTAGTTTTATATGTAGTTAGGATACTGAATCACAACATTCCAGAATAAGTAATATTAATGTTTGCTTACTACTGTAAATGCTTTATACAAAGAGGGAACTAACTGAGTTTACAGATCACCACAAGACACCACAGCACATCGCCATACAAACGGATAATAGGCAGAAATTTATGTTGACGTAATACAGGAAATTAAGTAATGCATAAACTAAATGTCAGTTTCATCACTGTTAAACCTTTGGTGAAGCAGTTACTATTTAATACAGAAAAAAACAAGAGTAAATACTAAAACTAACATTAACGGGTGGTCATCAGGGGCAAAATTTAAATTTATCCCATGCATCGCAAATATTTCATAGCATACAGATCTCTTCTTATAAGATCAAACGAACACCAAAATTTAAGGGTTTAAAGTTTCCGTATTAAAACCATATTTATATTTCTTTACTGTAAAACAGTACAACAATGAACGCATATTTCGGAAGAACGGATACTACGAAATACCTCCCTACCGAAGGTATTATTTCAATAGTTGGTACTGGGACGCAATAGGCTTAATAAAATTTATAGAATTGTTTGTCCTGGGCTTTGAATTCCGAAAATGCTTGTCATGAAAAATTGATTGAATTTTAACTTTTGAATGTAAGGACGAAATATCCTCGTCACATTTTCTAGAGCTTTGAAATCACTAGTAGAAGCACTGAGAATTAGGAAAATCGTGTCCAATTTTTCGCCATAATCAAAGGTATTTTGCAGGTCACTTGCCGCAAACTGAAAAATGTTTATGACCCATGACCCTCAGCTAACAGCTTCGTCTTGAAGTAGGATTTTGTTTAAGTTTTAATGTCGTTCTCAATTATAGCTTATTTTGTCCTTTCATCCCTTTGATTTTCACCGCACCTTCTATCATATTCCTCATATTACACTTTCTTTTCAGTCAATGACAACAAATTTTCCTTCCCTTTTAAACTACATTAAAGATAATGTTTTTCTTTCCCTCTCATAATATTCTTCAGACATCCTCTTTCATTTTTCCTTTAACCCACTTAATTTTCTCTATGTCTCTACACCTCTACATTTCGAGAGCTTTATGTTTTTCGTCCTTCTGGCTAGTGTCTATATTTTTGCCCCCACAAAATTCAATACTCCACATAAACACTTTATGACTTTTTTTTCCTTAAATGTTTGTTCCAAGACCCACACAACAGACTTGTCTTGTTCCTGAGATTGTTTCACCATTCTTTCCCTGCTTTTATTTCGCTTTCGCACTTTATAGTAGAACTAGGCACCTATTCTGCTTCTATCTTCCTACCTCTATATTTAAACTTACTATTTCGTTCCAATCACCATTGTTTTCTGTCTTTCTAACCTTTATTTTAATGTAATATTTTTTTGTATCTCCTCATCAAGTCTTTCATCATGTTATTAACTTTATGTTCGGATTTGCGAAAAAAAAACAATTTATCATTTGTAAACTGTATACAACCGAATGTTCCTCCTAAAAGTCATTTGTTCTTCTATAGAACTTTCAATTCAGACTTGAAATACAGTTTCTTGCTATAAGCAATAAAAGACTAAAAGTTCTACGGTCCCCTTATCTCTGTGGATTCAATTTTTAGCTGACAGCATAATTACGGTATTCAAGAAACATTTTGGTGATTATTCTTTTACATGTATTTCAATACATAGTCGGAACAATATTATTTGTAGTCATTCTTCTCCATATCTATAATCAATTCGACTTGTATATTATTACAGCGGTTATATGTTACCTGCATGCTTACAAAATAATTTACTAAAGTTGTTAGGCACTTCTTCAGTTTCTTTTTAGTTCATTTGTCAGCTAACAAACGAATTCCTTCTTTTTCATTCTACCTCACTGTAAATAGCTCAGAGATTGATTACAGTAATTTCTATAACATTGTCTAATGTACGAGTTGGTCATACCATACATGCTTCTTTAGTTATGTATTTTCAAGCCGCCTCATATTTCCAAATTTAAGCAGTACTTAGTATAGTTATAGGAGGGTAAAACATTGTGATTTCTTCTGTCTCTCCTTACAGGCTGCTATTTCACCATACTAGGGATTAAAATGAAATATCTTTATTATTTTCGTTTAACTTGGCACACAATGAAGAAGGACTCTCTTACCAATATATCCCAAGAAAGTTGATAGAACGTACTTCAAAATCGAATTTCTTCATATCTCTTAGCATTTAACGATTGGTTTCCATTGTTCCAAGCAGTGTTGTTTTCTTCACTTGAATTTTTCTAGGAAAGTTGAAGATATTTAAGGAAATTGTCCATCCTTGCGTTTCCTTCTTGGTTGCAAGATGATTCGTTCCATGGCGCTGACTGACCTTTCTCGGGACAAGCGTCTTCTTTACTGAGGCACGGTAAGACGTTATAATGTAGTTTGTTCTTACCTCTATGGTGATCAAGAATTGAAGCCCTATTTCTCGAGCTGTTAATCATATATTGTGTGAATGTTTTAACAGTCTGCTTGGTAGCAACGGTTCAACAATAGTTATCACCTGATCAAACCAAATTTCCACATAATCCTTTCCAAATTTATGGGTCAATGACAAAGTTATCAACTGCCTGTCGTTCAGCTGGAATTGAGCTTTTTTTTATTTCTTTATGTAAATAAAAAAAGAAAGAAATCTATTCAGAACTTTTCTCTTCACATATATTTCATTCTGAATTTGCACCTCATGGATTTAAGCACATGCGATCTAGAAAAGTATTTCACTACAAAGAATATTGATATACATAATGGTGATTTTATGCATTTCTTTATAAGTCGAAACTACAATTTGTTGGGAAATAGAACTAGTGACAGCCGTCCATTTGATTGAAAGAATAGATAGAGGTTGCTCATATTCAGGCCCCAAACTAGCCACAGAGGTTTGGGGGGCATGAATATGTTAGGGAGGGCAAGTCAGTAACATTTATCTTACAAACATCTAAATTGTGTTTTTGTATTAATAATAGCATTTTGTATTTAGGTCTGGAGGGGCAACGAAAAGTTTAGGGGGCAGCCCCCTAGCCCCCTCTGGTTGCGGGCCTGCTCATATTACCTTTACAACGTTTAGAGTTAATCTACCCGATGACGATATAGAACGCCCTCCATTTGGTCGCGTACATTGCCAACAGTTTATCGTCTCGTCATTTAATTAAATTTGAAACGATTGAATAAAAATTTGAGGAATATCTGTGCCACCTTTCAACTACAAGTACGATCCATGTCACAATCTTTTTTCTCGCTAATCTGCAGCATATCATCATCAAGATCAGATATATCATTTTACGATTTTTTGTCAAACATGTGTAGAGTATTTAGTAACTAGTCATTAGAGAGAGAGGACGTTGCCGTAACATAATTGCAAATATCAGTCATGAGCAAAGAAGACTACGTAAATAGTGAAATAAATAAAATGAATGCATACAGAAAAATCTTTGCATAACTAGGCTCAACATTCACCTGAGTATCACACAGTATTGTTTAAATACTAAATTAAAGCTTTGTGATATCAAATTGTCTCATTTTCTTCCTTTCAAGTAAATTACTTTAAAAAAATATATACATATGTTTAAATTATGGATGGATATTTTAAAATTGAATCATATGAAAGATGTAAATATTAGAGCAAATCTTTATATTTAGTTCCTTACGAGTACTAAACGAGGAAACAGCAATGAAAGGTAAATGTGGTTATTTTAGCCTCTTTCGCCGCCCTAGTGATGAATACTGCTTTTTAGAATTTTTATTATTTTCCTTAATTTAATATAATATGAAAACGATGAGATGTCATGCTTACATATAAATTGTATCAAAACGTTAACATACATAGATTTACATTCTGATACTGGACTAACATATTACTTTTAAGATATATTACTTACCGGCGGGAGCTCATGTGGTTCGGATTCCACGTTAATCAGTAGGTCCACGTCTCATATAGCCTCGCTGCTGAAAGGGACGCTAAACTAAAATCAACAGCAACAACAACAACAACATATTACTTATTTGAGAGGTTCGGGTGAATATAGTGGAATGTCACATTTTCTAAGTTTCGAGTAAACTGAACAACAAAGTTGATCATTCCCATAAACTCAATGCTAAGACACATAACAAATAAGCTTTCACTGCCATCTGCAGACATATTTCCAAAACTAAACTGCATAATACTCTTTTGTGGTTTGATCAGAACCTATTCCACATAATAACTCAATTTCACGAGACCCTTACAATTATGCTTATCAAAGCCACCAATTTATTTTATATTTTTTTTTTTCACATTGTGAGATCGGTGACTTGGCATACAATAACAATATATCCATCTTTTCTTTAGCGCATATAAAATCAATGTATTGCATTGGTGTTTGAGAAAAGTAAATTAAAACAATGGAGCTCTTTAGCCTAGTAGAATAACAAATTTAATTAAGAGTTTTAACCGCGGAGAAACGACAGTAACCTTTGAAATATTACGTCTTTCGAAAGAGATCCCTTAGCATCTTAATGTTGAAGAGCCACAATGAATTTAATTAAAAGTTTCTTTGATGATAACGATCACAGAATTAGAGAACAATTATACGAAAGAGGATTAAAAGTATCTCTCGTGAGATCAACGTTGATTTTTTTTCTTCTGGTTTGTCTTAAAGAAATATTTCCTGATGTCCTGTTCTTGAATAGCATCAATTTTCCATCATGCAGATCTTACTGTTATTATTAGCATGTGGGTATCTTATATGGTAAAATTAATTTTGGAGTAACGAATTCTGACGTAAAATTGTATATAACTTATTGTATTGATAAAATCATTTAGTATATTAATGAGAACATATGTTTAGTTGTTTAGAGAAATAACTAAAGAATAAAGTATTTAATTTAATTTAATTTAATTTAATTTAAAGGTTTTATACTAGTTACCATTTACACACTTCGTCACCAACCAAACATACCAATTGGAACATAAAATAATTAAGTCATATTACCAAAACTATGAAAAAAAAAAAACAAAAAAAAATGTACAGAACGCTTTACCCTTTCAGCAGATACCCTCACAATTGTGAATGTAGAACACACTACTTATAAACGTTGTGATTTCCAATATACTCAACAGATGGCAATTCAGTACCTGACAACTTATCATTCAGACACTCACAAATGGGCTTGTAGCTAATTTATGTACTAAAATCCTTTGATAGGCATTTTTTGACAACTCAGAGTAGCATTCACAATTGTGAGGGTATGTGCTGAAAGGGTTAATTACATGGAAAGCATTACACTGTTTTCTACCTTGTAAGAGCTATTCGCAATATCGGGTCATGATCTTTTTAGCCCCGAAAGAAGTTTTTCCACATAAATTTCTTAAAGTTGAAACATGTTCAAAACGATCAAAAGTGGACCTGATTCCGCTGTGCATTAAACACTGGAATTATTAATCTGCCATGGAAGCTAATTCTATTTTCTTCATGTTATTTTCAATTTATTTTATTTTAGTGTTACTTCCGAGCGACGCTACGAGAGAAGAAGGTATAGTGATCGTTAAAAAAAAAATCAAATTCAATATTTCAATGGATTTATACGTTTTGTGCTTCCTACATACCAAGAAAGTGATTTTTCGTGGTATCTTAGTTCGTTCGTCCGTAACCCCAATGTAAGTGTGTTAACTCCACTAGAAACTATATCGTTCACAATGCTTCTGTACTAAATATTAAACTTAAGTTTTCATTAGACTTCCTTCGAGTACTTTCCAAAGTTTCTTCCTATCTACAAAATTATGGCTGGATTACTGAAAGGTGAAAATTGAAAATTACGATTTTCTCGAAAACAACTTTAACGATTTTATTTAAATTCCATACGTCAATATTTCATTAAAAATCCTATGTTGTGGTATAAGTTTTTTCTCTGGGAAGAATCCAGGAAGGGGTAGTTTACTTTTAAGGATGAGTTATTTCAGAACGATTTTCTCAAAATAAATAAATAAGCAAATAATAACCTCAATCGATTTTGTTCATATTTCATAAATAAATATTTCGTTGGTAACCTGACAATATGCTATAATTCAAATTAATTTGTTCTGAAAATGTTCACAAGGGATACTTTAGACTCTAAGTAACTTTCCTTTCCGAGTGATTTTCTAAAAAAAAAAAAAAAAAAAATGATATTGTTCATATTTCGTTAATAACCTGACAATTGGTATACTTCAATTACTCTAAAAAAATACATAAGGGGTACTTTGCTCTTAGAGATGAATTTTTCGGAAAATTTTCTCTAAATAAACTAAGGCAATTTTATTCGTAATTTTAAAACACATATTACGTTAATAGTCTGATAATGTGGCATTACTTACTTCTGAAAAGTTTACATGGAGTATTTTTCTCTTTAGTGTTTTTTTTCGTGTGATTTTCTAAAAAAAAATCAATCAATTATGTTCACATTGCTTAAATAAATGTTTAATTAATAACCTTAACAAATTGTAGTTAAAAGAAGTTTAGTGTGGTGGCTTATACGTTTTATTTACTAAAGTTATCCTGATTTGTTAAAGTTGGAGATAGCTTTAGGAATCCTGATCAAATGACAGTCTGTGTACCGTAGAAATCCGATAATTTCTAAGAAATATATATGCAAATATTACATTATTTATTTATTTAGTTAGTTTTGAATATAACATGAAGTGTGTTATAACAATCTGATTAATTTCAAACTCATGTGATACATCCCTATTAGAAAGCCACAATGAAAAGAGACAAACTATTTCATGAGAATTGATTAATTTAAGGGAGGTTATTGGTAAACATATTTTTTTTTTAAATTTTTATGTTGTAAGTTATCTCCTTTGATTCTGATTTACTTGAGTCTCTAGAGATATGAAAAAATCTTAAGTGCTAAGAAATGTTTCATAAAAAACGGATATATTTTACGAAATTATTCATCTAATATACTAGTAAATGTGTGTCACTGTTAGAAATATCCATTTCACCGTTAGGAGATTACAATAACTATATACACAAATTACTTACTTAGCAGTGTATGTTCGCATATATAGTAACAATTTTTGAGGGATTGTTGCCGCATAAATAAACATTCTGTTCCAGGAATTGTTCTTAAAAACGAACGATACGCATTTCAGCGCCATAACAATTTACTTTTCTCGATATCGTCGAAAGCTACTTATAACAATTTACCCTCAAGCACGTTATGATGTTCAGATTAGTGTCATATATGGATTCATATATAACTAGAAGAAAAAAGACCTTAAAATTTTATTTTCATTTTTTTTCCAAATAAATAAATAAGTAAAAACCCATTATTATTTACAGTCTTCCAATATCATTTTCTTCAGCTGAATGATATTTATCAATTGTTGCATGTCTAACCAAGGCCTGAAAGTATTTGAGAATAAGATCTTGAGACAAATATTCGGACTCAAGAGGAACGGGAATGGTGGAAACTTCATAACGAGGAACTACATAATTTACACGATTTACCAAACATACTTAGGGTCGCCACATCTAGAAGGCTCAGGTGGGCATGTCACGTAGCCAGGAATAAAGTCGGAACGCTTTCAAAGTCTTAACTGGAAGACCAATCGGTAAACGACATTAGTAAGGTCTAGGCCCAGATAAGAGGACAATATTAAGATGGATCTCGCAGAGATAGGAATACAAAGTAGAAACTGGATCCAATTCGCCAAGGACAGAAGTCAGTGGAGAGCTTTTGTGAACGCGGCATTGAACCTCCGAATTCCATAGGTCATAGTGTTAGCTAGTTAGCTAATCAAAAAAAAAAAAAATAAATAAATAAATATTAAACGTTTTCCCGTGTTAAACACCAATTATGATATAAATAGATTATTTTTCTGAACAGAAGCGAATTTATTACTAAATTTGTTACATCGTCTCACTCGTGAGTGCTTTTCGACACCTTATATTTCCTGATGTCAACTCTGGGTACATATTCCATTAGCAAGTATTAATGTTAGAAAATTCACTGCTTCATGAAAGTCTGATAATTTCTAAGAGGGATAGAGTTAAACAGGTTTGTTTTTAATATAGGTGGATTCGTCTCTCTCTCTTTCTTTTCCTCTCACTAATTGTAAGTCCCCACGCAAAAGAAGTAAAGTTTAACATTCGAAGAAAACACATGAAATAGTAGATACATATTGGAGTAACTTTACAAAATTTATCGTTACCACACACACACACACACACACACACACACATATATATATATATATATATATATATATATATATATATATATATATATATATATATATATATATATATATAAGGTGGATCAACAATATTTATAGAGACTTGCATTGATCACGCATAACAGTTTATTAAAATAGCGAATTTATTTGCTTCGGTCTGATTCGAGTTTAAAATTAAAAACAAATTAGGAACAAGTAACAAAAAACTAAATCAATATACAGATGCATAACAGTAAATAAATTATACTAAATGCCATGAATCGATCAATTCAGGCCCGTATACCTATTTTTGGACCACCTTATGTATATATTATGTATGCATGCATGCATGTGTGATATGTGTGTGCTTGTGTTAAAATTGTAGTGAATTCAATCGCATATACGCGACAGATTTTAACTCTTAACAGGGAAGATGAATTAACAAATCTCTATTTTCTTTCTTTTTTAAGTAAAAGAAGATCAAAGAAAATACACCAAGTTGGTTCAAACTCGATTAATTTTGGCAGGCATATTGCAGAAAATTGTTTTCCCCCATTTTATTTATGTGAGAAAACTTTCAGGTTTGAAGTAAATATACTTCTCTTTCATCGCCTATTATTATCCAATTGCAATGTCAAGCATTGGAAATGATTGGAAAATCCTAAAGAAGATATACGCCAAGTTGCGTAAAGTCCAATATCATTTACTCAAGTTATTAGTGTAAAAGTTATTTTCTTATCACATTATTTATATGCATAAACTTGCAAGGTAAGATTCATTTTCAAACTTTTGCCTTGTTATTCTTTATTGGTTACGATCTCAAACAATAAAATTTCGTTTCCAAAAGTTCAGGAAAATAAATTTTAAATTTGAAGAAAATTCGGATGAATTTTACGAAAGTTACGGCGAAACAGACATAAACAGACATATATAATGGTAGGACTTTTTTGGGTGTCATTTGGCATAATCTAATTAAATATTAATGACATTTTTATCAATGACATAGTTTGTCACGATATAGGCGTACTGTGTCTTATAATTTTATGTGAAGGCGAAGGTTGGTATGGAGAACTGAGTCATTCTGAACAGCAAGCCCCGAAAACATTAATAGTACAATGGACCAGGAATGGGGGGATGAAGACGACATTTATAGATGGTTTGTACAATTTCGTTCCGTTCACATAATATTGCAGAATGAGCTCAGTGGACACTGATCAACATCATATTTAGATTAGCTCCTCGTGAGGAACACATTGAAGCAGACCCTGGGAAATGTGTCTGTCATTGTAGACGAGTTAGAAAAACGCCATACGACTATCGTTCGGCTACTTCATGCAATCGGTAATGGGAAAATGAATGTATTCATGAGGGCCATATGAATTGATATCGGCCAAGAAAAATCGTTATCCGTATAGGTTTTATATAAATTGTTTCACTACTTCCTGGAGCTATTCTGGGTTCCCCCTCTTTTGAATGACAGTTCACGGCTCATCTATTACACAACAAACTTTTTACAACTTCCCTTTCGTCTCCCCCTTCATTACGTATTGTATCTTACTCTCCACTGATTCAATAGACACAAGTTTGGACCAATATTGGTCACTCACTAAAGCTTCCTCGTATATGGAAGCTGGTTGGTATCGTGTTGTGCAACAACTAGTGCTTAACAACGAACGACTGTATGCAGTGCATACCACCCCACTACTTTATGTTTGGAATGTAAACAGACAATTTGGTCAATCGTTATGTTTCCTGTAATTATGTCGTTCCTATTTTAAATGTTGTTACACTCCTGTAGAAAACCACCTCAATTTTTACGGTCACTTATACTTTATTTCCTGATTTCATATTTCCCCCCATTACCAAGAATTGCACTGTGATTTTGCTTACAGCGTGTACTGTTATCTGCATGTACCAGTTCTCGCCTATCCTTGGGGACGCTACGCATTTTGAATACATACAGTGGCTTCGCGAAAGCATTTCCATTCGGTTGTAAAATAACATTATTTTACTCGCTTTTTGGCCGTAGCTTTACCCTTTATTTTTTCTAGAGTGACGGTGATTATTTTATTATTAATATTTGTACGTTCATATGTTATGTTGGGTCCTTTTTTCTACCAATTAGCGTTATTTGCTTTATATATATATATATATATATATATATATATATATATATATATATATATATATATATATATATATATATATATATATCCAGTGCTTTCCACGAATAACACACTAAGGTCCGTCACCTAAAGAAACCAAGCATATAGCAACATGAAACCTTAGTAACCTTCAGGTGACATAAAATACATTATGCTGATATGAAAAAAAAAACAAACA